>NC_073691.1:68894491-70115741 GCF_029784155.1 Uranotaenia lowii
CGGAGCAGCAGGTACTTATCTTATGCTGCTATATCGCCTCGATCAGTGAAACAGTGCTGCTGGAGGATCCAAACAAACCGTAAAATTGATGCAATTTTAAGCACGACATGTCCAAATCAGTTGAAAGTTATCGTGGGAGATATGAACGTACCCATAAACAATCCTCAGTTTAAATAAGCACAGGATTATGCCGATATCCTTAATTGCTACAATTTTACTGTTACAAACACAAACACCACGAGACCTATTAGTAACAATTTGATAGATCATGTTGTGTGCTCAGATGGTTTACAGAGCTTAGTCAAAAACGCTACAGTTTCTTCAAGCATTAGCGACCACTCAATGATAATATCAGCTTTCAATTTTGTGGTGATTGCGATTCTTACCTCCGCCATTCTCCAATGGAACCGCCCGCTCGACCGCGCACCGTTGGCGAAAACACGCACTCGAAAGCCAACAGTACTCCATTCTCCAAGATTAGTTTAGAGACTGATCGTTCTATGCTAAACATACAAACCAAATACGAACGAACCTTCAAAAACACATTCACCATTCTCAAGTTTTCCTTTCACCATTACAAAAGCCATTTGAATAAATTGTTCACCCACAGCCCACAGTATATTTCAGCTTCACACACGTAAATACTATGGGCCAGCATACTAACACTGTATACCTCTATGTTCTGATTTCACCTATATATTTTGTTTATTCAATGTGCTCTTATTGTGTTCCACTATGTATGGAAATACACACTTTGAGGTTTAGCTCATATTCTATAGGACACAATTGATTAATATTTTTCTACTCATTTTTAATGAAATTCTTATTTACTATTTTATTAATGATTACTCCTTTTTTTTCTATTCCTACTCTACCTCACCACAAATTTGAGGAAAAAAATTGACAAAATGTACATTAAGCAAGAACATCATTCAACATCGCAAACTCAATGCAGCATTTGAATATGAAATTCAATATGAATATTTCCCGCTAGTGTAAACGAGGTTCGACTTGTAATTTTTTCACTTAAAAATAAAAAGGGTCATGGACCAGATGGTTTCCCTGTTAATGTCTTGAAAAATAACCACGAAACATTCTCGCACATACTTACACAATACTTTAATAAAATTTTGGAGTCAGGAGTTTTCCCGAACTGTCTAAAAATTGCGAAAGTCATCCCTGTTTTTAAGGCTGGCGATTTGCTTGACGTCAATAACTATCGCCCTATCTCGACTTTAAGCGTTTTTAGTAAAGTGTTCGAGAAGCTTCTTGTTAATAGAATTGTAGACTTTCTAAATCAGAACAATATACTTTATAAACTGCAATATGGATTTAGATCAGGTTCGAGCACTCAAATTGCCATCTCAGAATTAGTTGACTCCATCATATGTAAAATAGAGTCAAAAAATATTGTTGGGGCACTATTTTTGGATCTCAAAAAAGCCTTCGATACTCTAAATCATGACATATTATTGTCCAAACTGTATAAATACGGGATAAGAGGAACAGCAAATAATATCCTTCGTAGCTACTTAGAAGGTCGCAAGCAGTTTGTGGCTATTGAAAACACAAGAAGCGAATTAAGAAATATTGATATCGGTGTACCACAAGGGAGTAATATCGGGCCATTACTTTTCCTTTTATATGTCAATGATTTATGTAACCTTCAACTTAAAGGCACAGCACGTTTATTTGCCGATGATACAGCAATTTTTTATTCTGAAACTTCACCTGATATTATAATTCAGCACATTGAAGACGACCTAAAACTGCTTTCAAAATATTTCAATTCAAACCTACTTTCACTAAATTATACTAAAACAAAATACATGTTGTTTCGTTCTTCGCATAAAAAGCTACTTCGTACTAATGACCCAGCTATGAATGGAAATACTATTGAGAGAGTTAGTTATTTTAAATACTTGGGAATTTACTTAGATGAAACTCTCTCATGGAATCGTCACATTGAACACTTGGAAAAAAAAATTACTCCTCTTTGCGGTGTTCTTTGGAAACTGAGAAATTTTGTTCCACAACATGTTCTCTTTAAATTTTATTTTGCGTTTATCCACTCTCAATTGAACTACCTTATTATGATATGGGGAAGAGCCTCCTTGTCCCACTTACAGAAACTTCAAACGCTCCAGAATAGATGCTTGAAAAACATCTTAAAGCTCCCTTTGTTATTCCCTACCCTTCAGCTTTACTCTTTAAGAACGCATAACGTTCTTCCAATATCTGAACTCTGTGATTTGCAAACTGTTGTATATGTCTATGATAATCTACACTCAATTGAAAATATTCAAAACCTCCATTTTACTACGGGGTTGCGAACTCATAACACTCGCCAGTCAGATTTCTTGCAACGAAGCCGATCCACAACATCATTAGGGCAAAAAAGAATTTCATTTATTGGACCTACTAAATACAACACCTTACCAACGGATATTAAAAACATAACCAATCGTTCCATGTTCAAAACCAAAGTGATACAGCTTTTGAAAGAAAAATTGAACCATTAAAACAGTCGATCATCAACCAGTCTTTGTTTTGTTTACCTTTTGTACTTTTGTAGCGTTAATATCTAATATTATTTTTCTTAAAAATCTTGTAGTTTGTATTTTATCTTATAAAATTATTGAACATAACATAATAAAATTAGCAATAAATAAATAGTATATTAGTAAATATCGAATAATGAATCTCTTCAAAGGAAATTATTTTCCATTGAGATTTCATATTGTAGTCAATTTAGTTAAATAATACATTTCCTCGCACGACATTATAAATATTTGTGTTCTCAGCATGATTAAAATTTGCTCGCGTTTACTCTTATTATCATTTTGCTGCCAGACATGCTGAGAACAGTAGCGTCCATTACCAGGGGGCTCAATTGAGCCTTTTGGTGTGGGGGAGTGTGGTGGGCCGCTAATAAAAAAAAAAAAAAAAAAAAAAAAAGGAATATCAGAGAACACTGCCAGCGAAAAGCTTCTGAAAGTTATTGAAATATTTCGAAACTTAAAACAAAAATATACAAAAACCGTTCAAATCGAAGTCAAGGTCAAAGACAATTGTCCTTGGATGACTTTTGACTTGTGGAAACTCATGAAAATGAAACATAATGTCCTAGCAAGAAGCAAACGTCGTTCCACAGACACCAATTTGAAAGAACTTTTGCGCCATATTTCACTTAAAGTTAATCGTGAAAAAGGAAAATCGAAACAGGATTACTATAGAAACCTTTTTAGTGCATCCAACCAAGCAGAAATATGGAAGAATATCAAATCAATAATCGGAAAGGAGACTTCTAATGAAGCACCAGTGATTATGAATAATGGATGTAAAGTCGAAGAACCGGAAATCGCAAACTTTTTCAATAGACACTTCAGCAGCATTGGACCCTGGCTAGCCTCAAGTATTTCAAGTCAGAGAGACATTGGCAAATTTGGTACTCTAATGCACAATAATTCCTCAGTATTCCTGAAACCGTCTAATATCAATGAAGTTATTTTACAAATAAAAGAACTCGATCCAAACAAAAGTTGTGGTCCGGATGAAATTCCAGCATACTTTGTTAAAATGCATCATGAGCTTTTCGCAAGCATATTAAATAACGTTTTCAATGAAATGGTCACAACTGGCAGCTTTCCCGATTACCTTAAAATGGCAAAAGTTATTCCAATACACAAAGGAGGGAGTAAATCGGATGTAAACAACTACCGGCCGATATCTGTTTTATCAATTCTGAGCAAAATTCTTGAGAAAATGATGGCTTCTAGGCTGACAGATTTTCTTAAAACCCACAAAATTCTTTATACCCACCAATACGGATTCAGAAGCGGATCAAGTACCTTGACAGCAGCATGTGAGCTAGTGGACGAAATTCTACATGGTCTGGATGCAAAAAAGTACGTGGGCATTCTCTATTTGGACCTAAAAAAGGCCTTCGATACCATAGACCACTCTGTGCTGCTGGAAAAACTGCATATTTATGGTAACCGAGGAACGGCCAATAAGTTATTTGAAGATTATCTGAGCAGAAGAGCACAGTACGTAGTAGTCAACGGAAGCAACAGTACGCATTTGCCTTTAACTGTCGGCGTACCACAAGGGAGCAACTTAGGACCGCTACTATTTCTGTTGTACATAAATGACTTACCGAAGCTTGGTCTAAAAGGAAAACCAAGACTCTTTGCAGATGACACTTAGTTGTTATACATCACCAATGATCCAGGAGAAGTCGTTATTCAAATGAAACAAGATTTGCAACTGCTTCAAGAATTTTTCTTTAAAAATCTGCTGTCTCTTAATCTCGCCAAAACGCAATACACCGTTTTCAACTCTCGGAGGTCGTTTCAAATACCACCAAGTAATGACCTAGTTTTTCAATTCACAACCATCGATAAAGCTCAAAGTTACAAATACCTTGGACTCATCATTGATGCTGATCGAAAATCTCAAAAGGGAGATAAGCTCTACGTGCGGCCTTCTCTGGAGGATTAGAAAAGTTGCAAGTTGCGTTGATAAGCAACGCTTATCAATATACCATGCATTTGTCCAATCGAAACTGCAGTACATGGTTGCAATATGGGGAAGTGCCAGTAAAAGCAGGTTGAAGTCTCTACAAGCTCTACAAAACAGATGTTTAAAAATAGTATTTGGAAAACCGAGATTATATCCAACGATTGACTTGCATCGAGAATCTTCGCCTTCAGTTTTTCCTGTAAAAGCCTTGCGAGAATTACAAACTCTGATTCAAATCAAAAACTTTATCCACAATCCACACACCCACCGGAACCTGCAACTTCCTCTCTCAAACCATGGATATGATACACGAAGACACAATTACTTGACGACACGGCGTATGAACACGGAAGGGGGTAAAGCTACTTTTTCTTACTATGGTAGCCAAAGGTTCAACGCTCTGCCAACAGTTTAACAAACGGAAAACAACTGTACAAAATTCAAGTTGAAATTAAAATTTCATCTGAGAAATACTCTGAATCTGTATCTGTAAATCCCTGATGCCGACTATCTAGAAGATACTAGATGCCCACCGCACCCTCTCAATAGAGATTGAAATCTCACTGAGGGTGCGCAACCGTCCTGAAAATTCTCATCATGCTACAACCTCTGCAATTGACTAATACCTGCCCCCATATATTTTTTTTTTCGTTTTCGCCTCCATCGCTACCAAGCCGACCACCACCGCCCTCCACAGCCGCCCTCCATCACCGCTGCCAACACCATCAGAAGCTGTTATTTATACAAAATCCAAAAACAAATTGTAAACCAATGAATTGTAGAACAATATTCGAAAAAAATCATGAAAAAAAATAAAATGATGAGAAGGTTTTATGCCTACGGGAGCAAGGATTCGAATTCAAATAAATTCTACTCCCGCGGGCTTTTCCCTATCTCAAATTAAGAAAAAAAAAAAGTTTCAACCATTTTTATACTTTTCACTAAAAATTATTCTTAAGAACCCCAAACTAACAATTTGAAGCTTGAATGTGATAATATTTCTTTAAAAAGTTATGATGACTCCAAATATTTGAAGGAAAACATTAACAACCAAACGGGTAAACAAAAATGTAAAATACGAAAAAAAAAAATTAAAATAAATCAAAAGTTATTTAACTAATAAAATTATTGGCTGATAGACTCGCTAAGGTCTTCAGTAGAAATCCTGATTTTTTGAGAATCGGCCGCCCGCCCTTCGTTCCTCGACCTTCCCTTCTTGATTCACGATTTTTAAAAAGTCATTTTCAAAAGGCAATATCTCCAAACTTAATTAATCAAATGTAAAGCTCCCATGAATGGTAATGTATTTATTTTCTATATGTTGTTGACTTAAATACGCATCATATGCTTCTTTTATTTATCAAGCTAAAAAAAGTTAGAAAAATTCTCTTACAAAATTAAAAAAAATATGCTCATACGCTAATGATCTTAGTTTTGTCATAACTTTTCACGTGGAAAAGGAATTTTTGATGAAACAACAATAAGTCACTCAAACGCAACCAATTTGCAAATCATAGCTTGTGGGGAATCGTGGGCCACACATCTTGAACCACCTATATTTTAATATATTTATACACATTCAGAACTTGAAATATGTTTTTCCTATCTGTGAAGTTTTCTTATGCCAAATGAAGAGTTATGAAAAATATTTTGTCCATGCTATATAAGAAATTTTACCAAAACGTTCGCGAGCCAGGTTTTGGAATCAATTCGATCATAAACAGCTCTCTTTTTTTAGTGGCCCACGATTCCCCACCATTTTTCAAAATCCAAAAAATATAGCTTTTTTTAAAACAGTCAGAATTAGGGGAAAATAACTTATTAAAAAATTTTAAAAAATACCTTATGATACCTTGAAAATGTAGGAAACCATATAATTTTTTATTTTCATTTTATCTGTTATAATAAAAAAAGTTATGGAACAACGAAAAAAAGGGGCCCATGATTCCCCACTCTCCCATATATGTTATTTTTAGTTTTCGCTAATAAAAGCGTTTCTCTTTTTTCCCCATTCTTCACATCTCCGGCATTTTTCATATATTGTGATCTGTATACAGAATCATATTTCTTGAAAAAACCCAGCGAAAACAGAAAATGGCATATCTACACTCAGAGGAAATCTTATTATAAATTTCATAAGATACATCTTATGAACCACTTTTTTGCGTCCAAACTAATTTTTCATAAGAGTCTTATGAAATTCTTTCAATTTTCATACGATGTTCTTATGAAAAATAGAAGAAACTGCATTGTGAAAAAATGATGAACACATTCATTCATAGCATCAGTTTTTTTCATCATCTAACAGTACGAAGCAATCGCCAGTTCATAGTTATTATAGTTTTCCTTCAATGTTAAATGTTATTGTTATCTCCGGAATGGTAAGTTCGATTTGATGTTTTTGGTGTGATCGTTGAATATATTAGTAAACTAAAATACATTATTTGTTTACTTTTCAGCAAGCTGATCGGCAAAAAACGAAAGGTCGAAGATTAAGATGCGGCAAAAAAAAACTTTGATGGAGCTGTCTGTTGATGCGTTGCTGATGGTGACCATGAAGAATTTAATTTTGAACAAATTTTGCAAACAATAAAGTGAATGTTTTCAGCATGAAATATCGAGAATTTTTCTTATTAGAAAGTGATTTACTGTTTCCATAAGAATCTCTTATGAAAAGCAACAACCTCTCATTGAAGTAGGCGTTCATCTTCAGAATTCATTCGCGTCATAAGACAATCTTATAAATTTCATTAATTTTTCTTATGGCACCACTTCATAAGAGAATCTTATATCATACATAATAGTATTTTTCTGAGTGTATAAGTCACTTCGGCATATCACGGCAGTATTTAGGTCAACCTAGTATAATTTGAGGAAAATATTACGAAAATAGCTCGATTGATTTTGCGGTACCTATCCATTTTTTTTAAAATAACTAAGTATTTACCCTTTACTTACATGATAATTTGTGAAAATTCAAAGGCTCAACCAATTTTACCGGGTCAGAAAGTAAGAATAAAGCGTTTAGATTTAAAAAAAACAGTCCGACTCCACCATGTTTGATTGCATTTCGATATCGATATCCGAGCGAAAAAAATAGCACCAAACAGATATTGCTATCAAAGCTTACAGAACCATGCAGTTGACAATCGGCGTTCGGTCTTTGGCATATGTCCCTATTTTAGGTGTAACGAACGTACAACAGTCTTCTGTTCATCTTTTATTTTCAAAAGCTCGATATCGCAACCAGCAGAACAACGCTGAAATTCGCCTGACAGCAGCACAATAGCACGAAGATTACAAACCACCAAAAAGCTTATCTGCCAGGATTCGGTTTGACTTCTCGTTAACTCTGCCTGGGAGTTCCTTCACATCTCTCTAGCTGGGGTTCTGTTATTGTTATTGCTGTTGTGTTTGATATTTTCGGTTACTGTAGATTGCACATTCCGGCAACAGAATAGTTGTTCTCCAAAAACGACAGCCAGAACAAATACGAGATATCGTCATGCTTACAACACCACCACCAGCATCCACAAAACTCTGGGAAAATCGTCGCTTCTGCTGAACTTCCCAGATCATAACTTGCTTGGGCCCGGTAACAGTTGCGAGATAAGCTCCCCCTTCACTTGCGAAAAAGGAAACTGGAGCGCGTTTTTTAAGTAGGATAATCTTTTTGCTCTCCGCACAAGTTCTCCGGGGCTGGCTGATTCTGTATCCGCTTGCATCCATATCGGATCCTAGCTGGAGGCGGCAACAGCGATCTCTGATGCTGGCTGGCTGCCTGGCTGGCTGGCAGAAAATTGTGTTACTTCCGTTCGCATGCCATACCCGAACCAGAACCAGGACCGGCCAATCTCCCGAGCATTGGGAAAGCAAACGACTTGCGGTCATGGCTTCTGGCAGGACTTGGCTAGTTGGCTTGGGACTTCTTTTTTTTTGTTGGGATGGAACAGTTTTTTTTTTCATTCTTCAGACTTGTCCTTAGGGCGAGGCTTTGTGTAATTCGATAAAAATATCCACCAAAAAAAAATGCAAATTTGGTTCAATTACGAATAAAGGTTGAAAGTGTAAAGTGTTTACATTTCATTGCCCAAAGTAATTTTGCATCGGCATACTTGAAGCCATTTAAATCATCATTCGAACCATCCTACTGATGATTTTTATCTTATTTTTTCTACCTTCAAATGCAGAACTCGCTTCTTTCGGGAGTGGACGCGTATGCTGTTCGCTAGAAGTGCTTATCTTAAAAATCGTTTCCGGAAATCTAGAAAAACCGATAGTATGGTCATTATTGAAACCACTTCACAGATTGCTAGGGACATCAAAGCTTAATAGTTGAAAAAAAGAGTACAAGGAAGAATACACTTGCAGATATTTTGCGATACATTTCAGGTGCAAAAATCATATGATATTTAGGAAGCCCCCTTTGTGCCACTGATAATGAACGAAGTGAGAACGTCTTTTTGAAAATTATTTTTATCGTAGAGAAATGGATTGAACTATGTAAGTTGAAATTTCAGGGATTAAATAAGATGTAAATTGATGTTGAAAAACATGCGAAAAAAAATTTGCCTTATCTCCCGGTTGGACTTGAACCCACGTCTTACGCCTCTCCGGGGCCCATGTATTAACATTCTACTACAGGAGATATCCTGGCGTATGAAAGTTATACTGGTCGAGTGTCGAAGTCTATCGAAATGATGGGAATTGTTTTCCCATGTGATCATCATAATTTGCGTGGACTCAAATTTGGACATTTAAAGCACGGCAAGATTTTGCCTTCTCATATATTACACGAGTTGTCAGTTATGATGAGAAATGATGCGTTTGTCGTATTTGGATATCCAGCCAAATTCGGTGTTTGGAACCGCCTTATTTCAATTTTTAAACTGCAACCCAGAGATAGGTCTTGACTCAAACATTCAGTCAGCGAAACTTTTTTGTTTAAATGAATCCAACTGGCGCAAGATGTTGGTTCAAGTCCTACCGGGAGACAAGGGAATTCTTTTCCGCATGTTTTTCAACAACAATTTTCATCTTATCTAGTCTCTGAAATTTCAACTTACACAGTTGGATTCGTTTCTCTACAAAAAAGTTTCGCTGACTGAATGTTTGAGTCAAGACCCATCTCTGTGTCGCAGTTTAAAAGTTATTTTTATCAATATAGCTTTTATCAAATTCAATAAAAATGTTTTTCCAATTTAACGTTTAAAAAGTAATCAGTAGATAAATATAGCGGCAATCTACTATCCAAAAACCACAATGTGTAGCATAAGTTTAATAGGTAAAATGTTATTAAAAAAATTGACATGAGGCATGAGAACCTGGAAGAATCCATGCTTAAAACGAAACAAGGAAGAAGGCCGTGCGATCGCTTTTAGGGGTTAAACCCCTCCCAGCCGCATAGAGATTTTTATTTAATTAAATTTTCAGTTCAAGAAATGAGATTCCATAATAATGGAAATTTATTGGATCCAGAAAAGTGTTTTATAATAAGTGTTTTCAAACATATCAGAAAATTGGCTCGCCTCCAGTGAAATTATATCGTACACCAGATAACATTAACAAATCATAACCAAGTTGCTATGATTAATTTTTAATAAACTGACTCGACTTTTAAAGAGGTTTTTCTAAGGAAGTGTCGAGTTTAGAATTCTTAACAATTCTTCTCAAGTTCATAAATTTCTACTCAGAATTGATTTTGAATAAATTTTTAGACAAGTTAAATATTCTCTGGAATGTTAATTTAAAGTGTTTTTTTGCTTTTCAATTCAAAATTTTTGTGTCCTAGAAACACAATCTTCTTAGAAACTCAAAATCTTTAAATTTGATAAGAAAAGTGTTGTTGAACTTTTTGTCCTTCCCATGACTCAATATGGATATGTCAATTGAAAAACGCTTGAAATATTCTTTTTGATCCACATGATTTTTAAATTCATCTTTATTTTTTAATTGCTTCTTAAAAACATTTGAAGTAGCAATTTTAGGTTTGATTTTAGTCTGTTATTTTTACTTAATTGGTAACTAGCTGTCCCGGTATGCTTTGCTACCCCTTCCATGGAAAAAGTTAGGTTTGTAAAAATTATTTTAATTATAATAAACTTCTTTTTTTAAATAAAATTTCAACATTATCTGAGCTTCTTGATTGTCTTGAGTCTCAACGTAACTTGAAGGTTTTAAGGTTGAAAGAGTCACCCTTTAGAAAAAAAAAATATGAGGAAAATTCAATACAATAAAAAATAAAATGTATTAAATAAAAGTATTTCAAAAGTTTGTAAAAAAATTTGTTTACCTACTAAAATTATTATAATTGAAATAATTTTTCTTTTGGAAGAATTTCATCACTTTTAAAAAGCAAACTTTTTTTCATGATATTCGAGCTTCAAGATTGTCTTGAGTCGCAACATAACTTAAAGGTCTAAGGAGCCACTCTTCAGAGAAAAAAATAGGAGGGATGTTCAATACAATTTAATATACTTTTTGAAGGGGAAGGAATATTAAGATACAAGAAAATTTTTACAGTGTCAAAAAGTGCGCCAAACTTTATGAAAACACTTTGGCTTTGATAATATGATGTATCATCCATTTATTGAATATCAGAGTCTTTATTCATTAAAATGGGAAGCGTTTATCAAAACAATATATCATCTGGATTTGTAAAAACTTTTTTGTCAATTTAATAAATCTCATTTTGTCAAAACGCTTACGTTTATCATTTTTTAACAAAAATCTTTCGAAGATTGTTGAAATTTTGACAATTTTTTATTAATTTTGTATGGAAGCCCCTCCATTTCGTATTCGGAGAGGTTCGAAAATATATTAAAAACCATTCCCGGTCTTGAAAATGGCGACATACGATGATTCACGATAATCGGTTCAGTTGTTTTCGAAAATTGTTCAGATTGTGTCATATTTTTTATTAATTTTGTATCGGAGCCCCCTCTTTTGGATTCGAAGTGGTTTTAAAGAGTTCTAGAAACCATGCTCGGTCTTGAAAACAGCTACATGAAAATTTCACGTTGATAGGTTTAGTAGTTTCCAAAAAATGTTCAAATTGTGAAATTTTTTGTAAATTTTGTATGGGAGCCAGCCTTTTTTTGGATTCGAAAGGGTTTGAAAATGTTAAAGAAACCATTCCTGGTCTTGAAAACGGTTTCACCCAAAATTTAACGATAATCCTTCAAACATTTATTATAGACTATAACAAACAGGCTCTTGATGCTTGATCATATTGAGCCGACCACTTCTTAGTTTTAAATTTGATTTGTTTTTACAAAGGTTTCATACATGACATATAAATTCAGATTTATTTGAAACACTTGTATCACTTGTATCATTTGTATCTATTATCTTTCGAAGTTGCCTTCTGCATCTCGACATGTGGACCATGGACCTCATCTTGGATTGATTTTGGACCTCGTCTCGGGTGGATGATGGACCTCGTCTGGGGTAGACCATGGACTTCCTCTCGGGTTTACAGGTTATAGTTTTGTGGTTCTTGGCTTGAGGCTCTTGGTTTGCGACTCACAGCACTCCTACTCCGAGTTCTTCTTTCGTCTCCATTTAATTTTCAAAGCTTCAAGTCAGCTCTCTTCAGGAAATCAAAAATTGTTTTCATAGTTTGCATGTCACGTTGACTAACAATATCTCTTATGGGTATTTGGGGAAGATTCGATGAATTAACAAGAATATCTTTGACAATTTTCTGGATCTGTTGAGCCAAAATTTTACGATTATCGATTCAGAAGTTTCCAACAAATTTTCGAATTGTGTCTCGTTTTTAAGAATTTTGCATAGGGGACCCTCTTCCTCAAAGTCGGAGCGAGTTGAAAGTATTTTTGAAACCATCTCTGACCCCAAAAACACTATCATACCAAATTTCTCATTGATCGGTTCAGTAGTCTTCGAGTTTATAGGAAACAGACAAACAGACATACATTCATTTTCATGTCTACCCGGCAGATTTTACCCGGCCTCGACTTTACATAAAATATAAATCAAAATGAACCGTTTGACCTTTCGAAATTTTGGAAGCTTTATATTAATCATTTTAAGAAATTGGTCCAAGTTTGGCCATGTAAGTTTTGTTAGTCTTTTTGAAGTTTTTATTGTTATGAGGTTTTAATTAAAAGAAATTTGAAATAATTTCCCTTGAATGCTTATTCCTCCTTTCATGAAAAACATTTTTTACAAACATCATTTTTAGGAAGCTTGAATAGATTTGGCCCATTATTTATTTTCCACAAGATGAAACTGTACTTTTATCTTTCCTAACATCTTTCTCTGTAGGAGATCATTCCACTTTTCAAGATGGATAATCTTCTTGTACATTGGTTTGTTTAAATTTTATTTACTCAGAAACTTCTAGAAAGACTTCCGAACTTTGATGAGCCATGATAAAAACTTACTTTGCATGTTTTCAATTGTATGTGTGTTTTTTTCGCTTTTTTAATTTACACTGCTCTATATTAGTTTACCTTAAATGTTGAAAGCTCACATATAGTTTTTTGAAGTTATCGAAAACAGATCATCTCTGAACCGAAGTCACCAATACAATTTTTCTATTCCTGGGCACGAACATCTAATGAATTATTTCGAATAGTAATCAATGTTGATTTCTAAGATATCATTTATTTGAACTCGCAGTACTAAACAGTTTTACATTAAACTTTCTCAAAATTGAATGGTTGAATCGACTACATTGGTCATCAATGATAACTCAAAAGTTAGAAATTGGCCAATGAAATTGAATCGTATGAAACTCAAAACTTCAGATTTAATAATCTTATCAATTTTCTAACCCCCTGTTTAAATCCCTCGAAAGCTATTGAAGCTCTGAAATCGCAGCCTTAGCCTTATAACTCGGAATATAATTTGTTTTTCTTTCTCTATGAGGATTTCCTAAAATATGAAAATGGTTGGCTTTTAAAAGCGTTAAATTATGAAAATCGGTACATTAGTTTTTCAGCAATCAGTCCAAATAATGATTCAGCAGAAGAAGTCAATTCATTGTTCAATGTTCAGTTCACTGTTTGTTTTTGTAGACCCTCAAAGCCCCCCAGCAGCGGTGAAGACTTTTCACTGAAGAGCACTTTGAAAGTCACTACTATTTTAGTTAATATATTCCTAACAGGTTTGTAATATTTTTCAATCCAACATGTAGGTAGGCTCATTATTGCATCAAAATATCTTGTACCGGTAACAGGGGCTTTAAACTGGAAATAAAAACATCCGCCAAAATTTCCTCTTTCAAATTCTCAAATTCTTAGCAAGTTTTGATTTGCTATCCAGTACACGTGATCTCTGGATGGTTGCTTCTAATGCAATGCCCGGCCCATGCACTATGGGGTTTGAGGCGGCAAAAAGTCAAAAACTGAACTTTATTGGATCGCTTTTTTATTTTAACCAGTTAATAACTTTATATTAAACTAAGATATTCCCAGTTTTTCAACTCATTATCTTAAATACTGAACGCACCACAGACATCAGACTTTGAAAAATTGAAAAATTTATATGATGAAGAAAAAAATTTAAAGCACATATATTTCTATGGAAAACATTATTTTCTTAAATTCAAAGTACACCATATGAAAGCTTATATTAAAAGCTATCATTTGAACCATTCAAAATTTTTACACACTAAATTGATCTATGATAAAAATGAGTAAATAATTATTTTTTTCAAAAGTCAAAAACTTTAAAGCCTTGCCAAAAAAAATCCCCGCATTTCCCCATACTCTTTCCACTATCAAGGTCTATTTTAAAGTCCTAAAAATACAATGAAAGAGATTCCAGGCACCTTAAAGCACCGTTTTTTGAGTTATATTCAAATAAAGCTGAAAATATCATGCAAATGGGTAATTTTTACCCATTAATAAGTATAAATTCAACAAAGTTTATGTTGGTTTGTCAAAAAAAATGTTTCTCATGATTGATCAATCATTTCACACATTTTTCTCATGAGTTTCATGAAATGTCTTGATGTTATTGATCATTTAACAATCAATTAGTCCAAAACCCGGTTTTCAAAAAAAATGAAAAGTAGGGTCAAAAATAACATCAAGGATCGTACTTAAAAAGTTATTTATACTAAATTTTTGTTAGAATTTATTTTAAGTTAGTTAAAATTGTTATTTTCATACAAAAATTTTCAAAAATTACAAAAATGTCTAAAACACCTAATCATACTTTTTGCCGCCTCATTGTATGGAACTGCCCCATAGTGCCATGGTGGTGGTGAAAATAACCCCGCAGAAGGAAACGAATATTGCTTAACAAAATGGGTGCCATGACTTTTGGTTCGTGGGAATAAAAACAAAAGTTGTATGAGAGCCCTCCTTCCCTCACTATAATAGAAACCATCTCCGGCCCCAAAAACCATCAGATGCCAAGTTTCACGATGATCGGTTCAGTAGTTTCCGAGTCTATAAGGAACAGACAGACAGACAAAAATTCATTTCTATATGTATAGCTGAGAGTCTTCATTCATTAAAATAGGAAGCGTGTTTACAAACCAAAATTCACGTTGATTGGCTCAGTAGTTTCCAAAAAACTGTTTGAAATGTGTCATATTTTTATTAATTTTGTATAGGAGCCTTCCTTCCCTCCTTTAAGTCTGAGCTGTTTGAAAATATCCTAGAAACCATCTCCAACTCTTTAAAACAAAATTTTACTTTAATCGGTTCAGCAGTTTTCGAGTCTATGAGAAAAGACAGACAGACAGACAAACATTACCCTCCTCCCCCAGTTCCCTCATTATTTTAATGGAAGAAAATTTCAATATAACATTTTTATATAATTAGATAAAAACCTGTTTGTAAAATCAATAAATCATCTCGTCATGTTAAAATGCTATTTTAAATCAATTTTTGACCAAATTTGTTAGACATTTTTTCAAATTTAATCATATTTTTGAAAATTTTGAAGGGTGATACGGTCAAAATTTGGTCAATATTAACTTGACGTATTTCTTTCAACTTTGCATTTAAAAAACCTGAACACCCCTCATTTTGAAGGTGTGTGTGTGTAGAATGTTGCTCCTATTTTGATTTTGGAAGTCACTCTTCAGTTGTCAAAATGCCGTCCAAGGAACTTCTTCCGTATCAAAATGTTGCTCGCGCATCGCGAAAATCCGAGCTACTCGCACGCAAAGCTGGCAAAATCGCTAAAAATTGCCAAATCAACCGTTACAAATGCAATTAAAGTGTTTGGGGAACGTTTGTCGACAGCCAGGAAGTCTGGATCGGAGGGGAATCGAAAACCGGAAGCCGCTGAGACGACAAAAAGAGTGTCCGGTGGTTTCAAGCGAAACCCTAACCTCTCTCTCCGAGATGCCACAAGTTAGCTGGGTGTATCGTCTACAACCGTGCATCGAGCCAAAAAACGAACCGGACTATCGACTTACAAGAAAATACCCAGTGAACATTTTGGTTTGTATAATTCAGTTGTTTCTGAGATATACACACTTTTGTACAATCTGAAAAAGTTGTATAGAATATTCTATATGAGCCTGTACGTACCAAAGTGGAGGCAATATACGGACCAAATTTTGCTCACCTTGAAAATATAAAACTTTGTATTGCGTTTTCAACAATTTGATAGCAACTTTGCATTGCATAAAATCTTAGGATTGTACAACTTACAACTTTCGATTGCCTGCCCTACAATTTGATTACAATTTCCTTTTGCAGGTGGCCTGAGGTTTGTACAACTTTCTTCACCATTTAATACAATTTATTGTTACTGCATCCCAAAGCAATTATATTTTTCCTTTATTACAATTTTACTATGAATCGCCGTGAACATTAATACAATAGAATTAAATGTTTACTGCGAAAAAAAATTGAACCATATATAACTTTATGTGTCTCTTTTTCCTCAGTCTCGAACTCACAACGTTCCTATCCCTGTCCTTCGATACTTCCTCGGCGCCATTTCATATTGATACAAACAAGCCAATTTGTTCATGTATTGTTGAGAGTTCCGTTTAAAAATCAGTTGATCGTATATCGTATATGACTGCATCATTTCGGACTCCAAATCTATTTATAGATGCCGTTTTTTTTATATACAACTTTAACTTATCTCATAGACGATTCGATTACAAGCAATAACTGTATTCGGCGCTGAGCGATTTTAGCTAGCTATTTACTGTACTGTTAAACAATTCGACAATCTGCAGATTGTTTAAATTCCATTATACGATGTTCTTACAATTACTGTACGACCTTTCATGGAAATAATATGTCATCATAGATCGCAAGCATGAAAGATTGCTTAGTTGTACAGTGGAATATAATATTGAGCTTTACACAATTCTACTGCAATTCAAAACAACTTTAGTGATCTTTCTATACGATAAACAAAATATTTTCGTATTTAATGAACTATACAAACCATAAACGATAGAATATAACTTGGTTTAGCTACAACATGATGTTTATACAATTCCAATCTAAACTTGATGCTTATACAATCTACAATGAACATATCTGGAATCATTTATCACCGAACCGGATTTTTTAAAGCGAAGCCTGTGTTTTTGCAAACGCCGACTGTATGTGCCATTTTTTCCATTTTTAAATTTTTTTTCTAAATTAAAACTGCCTTCATTTTTGCAACAAAATTCGTCCAGGATTTCCAATTTTTGCAATTGTTGGCATAAGATGATTACGATATTACTAAGCATAGGAATTGCATTATTAACAATTATTTACCAATTAAGTTTATCTCAATAAGCAACTTTGAATGACATGTATGAATAGATTGTTTAAATTGCATTATACGATTTTCTCACATTTACTGTAAACCTTTCATGGAAATAATATGTCATCTTAGATCGCATGCATGAAAGATTGCTTAATTGTACAGTGGGATATAATATTGAGCTTTACACAATTCTACTGCGATTCAAAACAAGTTTATTGATATTTCTATACGATGAACAAAATGTTATCGTTTGTAATGAACTATACAAACCATAAACGATAAAATATAACTTGGTTTAGCTACAACATGATGTTTATGCAATTCCAATCTAAACTGGATGCTTATACAATCTACGATGAACACTGCTTTACGATTTCTGGTTATCTGGGTAGTGACTCCAAATCGCGATGATAAACAAAATACGACGGCCAAAGCGCAATCCTGGAGGCTGTACACGACGATGCTGACGAAGTTTGACTGCGTGGTAAGGACGACGAAACCTACGTCAAAGCCGACTACAAGCAGCTTCAGGGATAGGAGTTTTATACGACAAAAGGAAGGGCAAAAGGTAGCAGATATTTTCAAGCACATTAAACTGTCAAAGTTCGCGAAAAAATATCTGGTTTGGCAAGCTATCTATACCTGTGGCTTGAAAATCAGCATTTTCATAGCTTCCGGGACTGTCAACCAAGAAATTTACGTGAAAGAGTGTTTGAATAAACGTCTGCTGCCTTTCCTGAAGAAACACGGTTGTTCTGTTTTGTTTTGGCCCGATAAGGCATCTTGCCATTACGGTAAAAAAGGCCATGGAGTGGTACGGCGCCAACAACGTGCAGGTGGTTCCCAAGGACAAGAACCCTCCCAACACGCCAGAGCTCCGCCCAATTGAGAAATATTGGGCTATTGTCAAGCGGAACCTAAAGAAGACCAACAAAACAGCTAAGCACGAGCAGCAGTTCAAGGCAAACTGGCTTTTTGCGGCGAAGAAGGTGGACAAGGTGGCTGTACAAAATCTGATGGCAGGGGTTAAGCGTAAGGCCTGGCAATTCGGATTTGGAAAAGTTGAAGCCTAACAGAATATTTTTCCTGAGTTTTATACTAATTAAATTTGAAAAATAAACTTTATTTGATTTTTTAAATAAACGATTTCACCGATTTACACCCGTTTTTCCTTGACCAAGTTTTGACCGTATCACCCTTTATTGGAATCAAATTTGGTATGGGAGGGTAGTGGAATATGAGATATTGTTCAATGATTATTTCAAATTTCTCTCATCCCAGTGGGGATACGAGAAGGGAGGAGGGGGGGGGGGGGGGTTTCCATACCTTTTTTATTGCATAACTTGTAAACTATTGGAATAATTTAAACCAAATTTGCTTGGAAGGGTATTTGGGTACGAGAAATAGTTCTATGAATATATGTTACCCCTCCCTCTTTCCAGTGAGGAGATCGAAAGTGGGGAGGGAGCTTCTTTACAATTTTCAGCATAAATTTTATACTAATCAAGCAACTGGAAAGAAATTGGAGTGGGAACGTACTTGAACACTCAAAATGATACTAAGATATTTTGAGAACCCTTCGTTCTTCCAGTCGGAAAATTCAAAGGGGGGCGGTGCTTCCATACAATTTTTAAGATCTCTCGCGAACTTAAGCAGCAAATAGAATCAAATATGGTTTGGAGGTGTGTTTGAGCACGAGGAGTGTTTCTAGGAATATTTGGTACTACTGTCTCCTTCCAGTAGGGTGATAGAAAAGATAGAGGCGGGGGGCATGGTTTTCTTTCCAATTTTTCGCATAACTCTAGAACATATCGAACAAATGGAAACAACTGTTACAGAGCATTTGGATACGTTAACTGGTTTTTTGCATATTTGAGACTCATTACACCTTGCATGAGAACGTATTTGTGCACAGGCAATGTTTCTTTGATTGTTTGAGACTCCCTTCTCCTGCCAGAGGGGAGATATTAAGTGTGGAAGGGTTACTCAGTTTATGAATACTTCGAAAACTTATCGAGAATGGAACCATATATGACATATGGGATCGTATTTGTATACAAGAAGTGTTTTTCTGATGTTATGAGATGTTATGAGAAGGAAAGTCCTTCAATTAGGGGTATTGGAAAGGGGTAGGGAGAATGTGGAAGGGTGGGGGGGGGGGGGAAAGTGTCCCGTTTCATTACTTTGTTACGATAATGTTTCTATGATAGTTTGAGACACTTTCCACGTTCGAAATGTACAGAGAGGATTCCATATTTCAAAAAAAAATGAGATAGGTTATAAACTTATGAAGCAAAGAAAACCAGAGTCTTAAAAAAGATAAAACAATCATTTTAAAATAATTTTAATTAAGTTTACAAAAAAGTAAAAAAAAATACAATTTTATTTTGAAGAAACATCTTTTTCATTTTGGAATTGAATTTTAAATTTTGTGCAAATAAATGAAAAGTAAAATATAAGAGGACGATTTTATTTATCCTCTATAAATAAAATATATAGAATAAGGCTATGATCATTTAGTATCCGGGCACTTTATTTCGGTGATAGTTACGTCAATAGAGCTTTGCAAAACGTTAGTAGCGTTGTGTTGGTTATGAAAAGGACTATCTTGTCTATTTTTCCCAGATTTTTAAGTTAACGTGTGTTTGAGATATTTACGATGCAAAAGGAAATGGTCAAAATAATTTTGCACAAATTTGCTCCTTTTGCGTCTCGAAAATTCTTCATTGTCGACTTGAAAACTTCTGAACTGTTGATTTTTTCTGATTCTTTTTTGGACCAAATGGTTAAGAAGTATAAAGAGCCACTCTAGGATCCATACGAAGTTCAAATCAAGCATCGGAGTTGAACCCTTGAGCTTAAATATGGTAAAAAGTCTATGGTTATTGGGGATAACTGAATTCAGACTCCTTAAATAATGCAATTAATTCATTTCCGGCAGTCCAAAAGTGTTATCTGACTAGTAGACACCAAGTAAATAACTAATAATGATCAGTTCCAAAGATCGCAATCTGTACAACCGGTTTTTACGCAATGTGACAGATGTGTTCTGATGAACATAGAAATTTTAGTAAAAACCGTAAAAAAATTTTCCAGATGCCTACTCATGAAAAAGTTCCAACCAGATTCCAATTGCTTTTCCTAGGTGAGTTTGTGTAAAATATAATGATTTCGCAAAGGTTTTGCTTCTGTGTTAATAAAAATTGATCAATACATGACTGAAAAAAGTGTGCAGAGATAAAAAAGAGATTTTATGAAAAAGTAAGAGTATTTCTTGAAATCATAGATGAATATTTTTTTTCATATTTTTATATTAAATGTCATATTAATACCTTCATTTCCTCTATAGAAAGTTTTTCGATCCAGTGAATAGTTTTTAAAATACACACGTTTGTAACTGCCCGGATACTAAATGATCATAGCCTTAGTATCGAAAAGTAAAAAAAAAAACTATCGCAAATTTAATTAATTTTTGGAAGGTGTTGCAACGCACACCAGGTCAGCTAGTTAATAATAAATTGTATAAATTTCGTCATATTTTATGTAAATTTTGTATGGGAGTCCCCCCTCCCTTAAGTCAGAGGGGTTCACAACTATTTTAGAAACCATATCCGGCACCTCATATGCCAACTTTAACGATGATCGGTTCAGTAGTTTCCGAGTCTATAGGGAACAGACAGACAGACAAGCATTCATTATTACATTATTGGTAATTTGTGCATTCAATGTTTTAATTCTTATCTTTTTCAAATAGCTCATTCAAATTTCTGAACCTTTCGTTTTCAAGAAACGCTCTCAATGATAAATTAACCTTTCAAATCATGAAATTTTTTGTTTTCCCTATAAAATAATTTTAAACAGTTGGAAGTGATGTGTACATAAAGAAAAAAAGATATAATAAAATACGATTTTTCACTTTTTTCATACAATAATTGTTGCAAATTTGTTACTTTATGAAACGAAGGGTTAAACATGTCACAGAAAAATATATTTTGTGATTTCAAAACAAACTGACATGGAAGAAGTAATTACGAGGAAGACTTAAAAATTCATCTTGCCAATTCGTTTTCGATTTGAAGAAGTGATAGTTTGATAAAGGAATTATCTATGAGTAGAAAGATTTTAGGATGAACACATAATTTTGATACTTTCCATCCATTTGCAAAATTAAATTAATAATGAATTTTACAAACAATTTTGCGGCACGCCTAACACCCACTTTCGTCGTATTGGCAGCCGAAAAGTCCCCGGAAACAAAGAGGCTTCCCTCGCATCCACCGGGGAGCTCCATAACAAAGTTGTCTATAAATAAGATAAAAACATTAAAAATCGGGCTGTCTTCCATCAAGTTAATTTAGCAGGATTTGCACAATTTTCAGAAGCCATATTATCCCCATTAGGAAATCGTCACAGCCCTCGGAAAATCCCAGAAAATCCCGAAAAGCTTCGCCGTCAGCTAAATCCAGACACACTCGACAGTTCCCATTCACAGAAACGATTAAAGTAATTAAAATTATCCTTCTCGTTATGGTTGGTCTGAAGTTTTGGTACCAGCAGCAGTGTAAAACAAAATTTAAAAAAAAACTCTAATTTCTTTCGTCTGGATTTCCTTGAACCGGATGATGGAGCGATGGTTTGCAAGTTTACGTTCTTTTTGAGAGCTCAAGAAACGGAGAGAGGGAGGGAAAAAACATTCGTACAGAAGTAAACTAAATCCGGAGCCCACCGAATGCGACTCGAGGCCCCCGCAATCGGATGGCAATTTCTGGAAGAGGCAACTTCTGAGCTTCCGTCTTTGAATCTTGTTTTTTCCTCCGCCATACGACAACGGAGGAAATTCGGGCGAAGAAGGTTGAGGTGGCGATATGAGAAGGAAATAGACTCCTGACTCAAGAGTCGAGACCCTTCCTCCGTAGCCCTTTGTCAGCCATTTTCCGATCCGCGGTCCCGCCAACGAGGTTGTAATATGCGAAAGAAAATTAACTTTTATAATTTATAACGATCCTGGGGCCGCCGCGTGCTGTTTTGTTCGTTCGACGTGGCAGTGCAGAGTAACGTGGGAATGGATGCTGCGTGGGCGGGTGGAAACGCGACTGAATGTTTACCACCCCGTTTGTATGTTGTTTTACTGCTACTGCTGCTATGGTGTGTTATGGTCAGCAGGGATGAAACTTCCGAGCCAAGCATTTTCAATGCAGTTTTTTGAACATAATAAATAATTAATTTATAGCTAACAACAGAATAATTTTAGAATTCTGTTAAAGGCAGACATGCTAAACTCAAAATATTAGAACAGCTTCCAAGCTTAACAGTAGAGTGCCCCAAAATACCCGACATTTGAAAAAGTAATGTGCTGCAGGCTTAAATTGATCCTAGGCCTAGTACAAGGTCTCATGCCAAATTTTGGCCCAATCGGATCACGGAAAGGGGTCGCTCAACGAGCCTGAAGTTTGTATGGGATTTTGGGTCATTTTATTTGGGAGGAACACGAAAATCCAGTTTTTCATGAATAATTTTGGTCCCTTTCGGCCAATTTTTTTTAAAATGGTTTTTATTAAAGCCTAAACTATGACAAACATTTCATCCGAAGGCTGCATTTCAATTCAAGTTAAGGCACAAAAGTGATTAATCTTCAAAAAATAGTTATCTTTTTTAAGGGTGATATTCATCACTATTAATGAGAGACACTGCTTCGAACATTTTGACGCAGCATTAACAGTGATGAATATCACCATAAACAAAGCTACCCCATTTTTGAAGTTTAATAACTTTTTTATCATAAATTAAAATCGAAATGCAGTCTTCGGACGAAATGTTTTTCATAGTTTAGGCTTTAATAGAATCCGGGGGAACCAAAGTTATTTATGAAAACTGGATTTTCATGTTCCTCCCGAACAAAATGACTCAAAATCCCATACAACCTTTAAGCTCGTTTAGCGACCCCTTCCCGTGATCCGATCTGGCCCAAATTTGGCATGAAACTTTGTACTAGGCTTAGGATCAATTTTAGCCTAAAGCGCATAACATTTCACTAGCTTGAAATTTCTCATACGAATTTGGGGCAGTCTACTGAACAGCCATTAACACTAAACATACCGACACTTTGTATATACCTATTCATACCGCGAGCGGTCAAATGACGGCAAACACCGTTTTCGCTAAAACTCCCTTGTTTCTCAACCGATTTCTACCAAATTTATAGTTTTGAAAAGCTTATAATTCAACTCAAATATGTTTCTCAGACAATTTTCAGCTACAATCAATAACTTTAAAGTTATTTACAGTACAAGAAAAAATTTATGAAAAAACATGCTTCAGGAAAAAGGTTGTAAATCAGTTATTAAGTGCTCGAAAAAAATTTCACTTAGTGCCTGAGAAAGCTGAAGTTAGAAGCTATATGTTGCACATATGGAAAATTTTTTTGAAAATTTTCTAAGATCATGGCTACAAATAATGTAAAAAAGTTGTGTAAAACCCGTACTTTTCAATCAATTAACCGCCAAAGCTGTTCCTGTTACAGTAGAAAATTTTGAAAAAGTGAATTGAAAAGTAGACGTAATTTGTCACATTTTGGCATCTTTAGATTTTTTGAAACACGAGGTACATAATTTTTGACGACTTTTCAAAGGTAGCTGTTTTTCGAACTTTTTATCAATTTGGATTTTCTAAGACAATTCCTACACCTAAGCTCAGCTTTGCACTGGATTTTGAGTACGTTAACGTAAGGTTTAGGCAATAAAACTATATGCAAAAGAAAGCTTATTTCATACCGGTTCTAGTGATGTAACTGCATTGACGGTGCAATGCTTTACAAAAGTATAATAAATATATTTCTGAAAGTAAAACTAGAAAATTTGAGCTAATGCTTGTTTGTTTTTTCGTTTCCTTTCATCCGTCTTCGTGTGCAAAATAGCTTTGAGATATTACCACCCACTGCGCCCGTCTGCCAAGCAAGAATTTGTGCTGACTTCTCAAAATTCAGAAACTAGTTCACTGTTTTATTTATCATATTTTTGCCAAGCATTGCACCGCCAATGCAGTTACACCACTAGAACCGGTATGAAATAAGCTTTCTTTTGCGTATAGTTTTATTGCCTAAACCTTACGTTAACGTACTCAAAATCCAGTGCAAAGCTGAGCTTAGGTGTAGGAATTGTCTTAGAAAATCCAAATTGATAAAAAGTTCGAAAAACAGCTACCTTTGAAAAGTCGTCAAAAATTATGTACCTCATGTTTCAAAAAATCTAAAGATGCCAAAATGTGACAAATTACGTCTACTTTTCAATTCACTTTTTCAAAATTTTCTACTGTAACAGGAACAGCTTTGGCGGTTAATTGATTGAAAAGTACGGGTTTTACACAACTTTTTTACATTTTTTGTAGCCATGATCTTAGAAAATTTTTAAAAAAATTTTCCATATGTGCAACATATAGCTTCTAACTTCAGCTTTCTCAGGCACTAAGTGAAATTTTTTTCGAGCTCTTAATAACTGATTTACAACCTTTTTCCTGAAGCATGTTTTTTCATAAAATTTTTCTTGTACTGTAAATAACTTTAAAGTTATTGATTGTAGCTGAAAATTGTCTGAGAAACATATTTGAGTCGAGTTATAAGCTTTTCAAAACTATAAATTTGGTAGAAATCGGTTGAGAAACAAGGGAGTTTTAGCGAAAACAGTGTTTACCGTCATTTTCATCTTAGAAAATTTTCAAAAAAATTTTCCATATGTGCAACATATAGCTTCTAACTTCAGCTTTCTCAGGCACTAAGTGAAATTTTTTTCGAGCACTTAATAACTGATTTACAACCTTTTTCCTGAAGCATGTTTTTTCATAAAATTTTTCTTGTACTGTAAATAACTTTAAAGTTATTGATTGTAGCTGAAAATTGTCTGAGAAACATATTTGAGTCGAGTTATAAGCTTTTCAAAACTTTAAATTTGGTAGAAATCGGTTGAGAAACAAGGGAGTTTTAGCGAAAACGGTGTTTACCGTCATTTGACCGCTCGCGGTATGAATAGGTATACCACATACGTTATTCGAAAACCGTAACACTTAAAAAAAATTTAAAAACGCAAAAATACTTGCATTTCAAAAACAAAAATAGTCCTGTCGTTAAATTTGCGAAAAAACAATTATATAAGGCGTAATAATCGTTTAAAGTTCAAAAACCGTCATTTGACCGCCTCCGGTACGTTTAGTGTTAATATCTTTTTGGATACGTTTCGATGAACGGAATTTGGTTAAAATAGGACAAGAAAATATTCAAAACTTTCACCATTTCATCTCTATAGCAACCTCAAATGGTTAGCAGAAGGTAAGGAATGAAGAACGGAAATATTTTGGTCTTCTGAGAAACTTTAAAATTTGCTGTCCGGTCATAGGCAATTTTTTGTTTTCAAAACATATGTTTCATTCCGGTTTGTCAAAAAATCTTTTATGAAATGCTTCAGAGAATGTTCAGTATTCAAAAACCTGTACGCACCAGATCTGTGCAAGTAATTTTGGCCATTTTGCTACGATTTTGTGCCATTGGTGAAGTAATTCGTAGTTTCCGGCCATAGGCAACACTATTGGAAACTTGTTGAAACTAATATAAAATGATTTCTCTCCAATATGAGTATGGTGTAATTTTTTTTCTCCTAATATAGTTAAGGGATCAAAATATTGATACTCTTCTTATCAGTAGAGGAACCAAGAGTTACAAAAACATATTTTAAAAGTATTCAGATATCAGTATAAGGGTTGGTTTTAAAGAGACATGTACATATCTCCTTATATTTGGAAACATTGTGTCAAACCTTTTAATTTTTTTTTTTATTGATCAATTGATCAAGTTCAAATTTTAACCTCCGATGAAATTAAAAAAATAAAAAATGCCTAATGATACCTTAAAAATGTAGAAAACCTTTCCAATTATTTTTTACCTATATCTTTTACTAGACGATCTCGTACGAACTCCATTTCATTTTTAATTTCAAATTTGTAATGAGTGTGTTAATGGAAATTAGGATGCATTTTAAATACATAATTGCATGAAATATAAACAGTATTTTTGAAAGACTTTTTTGATTGTCTTTTAAACATCCGGGCATGAATTTTTAGTTTGTTCGGATGCATAATCATGCAATAATTGCAAACATATAAAACAGTTAAAATGAAATCAAATCATATTCTAAGCAGCTAACATGAACGTTCTTTTTTCTGTCCTTTGATTCAGAATTTGAAATCAGGAATCGATTGTTTTTTAAGCATGTGTGTATGAATTTCCTTCTCGATTGCTCCTTTTTGCTGAGCCCGGCCATAAAATTGAACTTCTGAAATCAATTGCCCGTGCTGTGAAACTCCCATGTACTTGTTTTCATCAAAATCCGATGTATAATCATGACAATATCTCGATAACAGTGAATATTTCATACGGATGACCCCCTTTTTCGACCCCTGATCCAAAATTGGGGACCTGAAATCAATTGCTCGCCATTCAAACCTTGTGTATACAAAATTTGATCTCAATCTGAACCGTAATCACTACAATATAGCAAAACAGTAAACAATTAACACGTTCGTCGCCACGCTCAATTTGGTAGTTGTACTGGAATTCCTTCGTGGCAATCCTCACTTTCAATTACTAATCCGAATCATTTCCGGCCATTTTGTAACGAAAATTTTGAATTTTTACTGTTTTGTCAGAACTCAAAACTCAAAAGTCTGGAAATGTCTGGAAGAATTGACATAAGTCTGGAAGTCTGGAAACCTAAAAAAATGTCTGACAAAAGTCCAAAAAGTCTGGAAGATCCAGAAAAAATCTGGAAGGTTGA
This sequence comes from Uranotaenia lowii, assembly GCF_029784155.1. NCBI lineage: Eukaryota > Metazoa > Arthropoda > Insecta > Diptera > Culicidae > Uranotaenia > Uranotaenia lowii. The sequence goes on from NC_073691.1 coordinate 68,921,542, forward strand.
CATCACTGTTTGCAACGTGTGGCTGAACTGAGCGGCTAACTGAAGTAAGAGAGCGTCACACGCATTTTGATGTGACGGGGTCTCCCAGGAAATACACTCGTCACCCGAATATGGGTGCCATGGCGACAAACGTGTTAATATGAACGACCCCCTTGGCCGATTCCAGATCCAAAATTTGACACCTGAAATCAATTACTCGTCCCTTAAAACTCCCATGTTCGAATTTTCATCTCAACCTAATCTGTATTAGCCTCAAAATCGCAAATATAGTAAAAAATTTATATGGACGATCCCTTTGGTTGAACCGTTACCTTAAATTCGATAATATAAATCAATTGCCCATGTGCGTATTTTCATCTCAATCCGATGCATAATCACGACAATATCGCGAAACAGAGAACAACTAACATGGACGACCCCTTATTTCGACAACGATCCAAAACAATCAATAAACTTTACATAGAAAAATTGTTTGACTATTACGTGTCACTGAAAGTGCAACCTTTAAAATAAATCAACCTGTAACTAACGAAACCTGTAATTTTAAATAGTTTTCCTTGAAAGTTAATGAAGCTTCATTTATTATTACAGCAAATGTCCTGTAAAAAAGTTGTACACTGAAAATTAAGTGTCACGTAATATGTTTTTCGAACTGTAAAATAACGGTAAATATCCTGCTCCTTTTTGTTACAGGACATTTACGTAATTTTACAGGAAATAATTTTTGTTGTGTTCTGTTAGACTCCCATGTGCTAATTTTCATTACAATCCTATGCACAATAAAGATAATATTGTAAAAACTGTGAACAGATAATATGGACGACCCCTTTTACCGACCCCTAACTAAAAATTTGAAGCCTGAAAGCTATAGAGCATCCCTCAAAACTCCTATGTGGAAATTTCCATCTCATTCCAATGTAGAATATCGTCAATATTGCAAGAAACATTAAAAGGTTGATATGAACGACCCCTTTGGCCGACCCCTGATCCTAACTTTGAAACCTGGAATTGATTGCTCGTATCTCAAAACACTTTTGTGTCAATTTTCATCTCAATCCGATGTATAATAACGCCAATACCGCAAAAACATTGAACAGTTGATATGGACGACCCCTTTGGCCAACCCCTGACCACAAATTTAATACCTGGAATCGATTTTTCGTCACTCAAAACTTCTATGTGGAAATTTTCATCTCAATTCAATGTTTAGTAACGCCAATATCGCAAAAACATCAAACAGTTGATATGGACAACCCATCTGGCCAATCCCTGTTTCTAACCCAGAATCGATTGCTCGTCCTTCAAAACACCCATGTGCAAATTTTCATCTCAATCCGATGCATAATAACATCAATATCGCTAAATCAACATTTTTGTTGTATGGACGATCCCCTTCAAAAGAGGTCATCCGAAAATCTAAAAACATTTTTCATCATTCCTGGTCCTTATGAGCACCCATGCCAAATTTCAGCTCTCTAGCTCTAAAGGCGGCTGAGCCTATTGAAGACAAACATACAAACAAACAAACGTAAATTACTATTTTTATACAATACTAGCTGATCCCATACGAACTCCGTTTCGCTTTCAACTTGTTGTATGAATACGCCAATTGTCAAGCATTTTCCAGATGCACTTCCGAAATCATTGTTGTTATTATTGCAAAAATATTGGACGTTCACTTTTCTGTCGTATGCTACTAAATTTTAAATCAGAAATCAATTGAACGTGCCAAAAAACCCCCGTGTATGAATTTCGACTCGACAGTTTCAAAACAACGCAATTATTGCCAAAAAGTTAAACTCCTTTCGGTGGCCTCTTATACAATCTTTGATATCTGAAATTAATTTCCTTCCCTCAAAACTCCCGTGCGCAAACTTTCAAAGAAATCTATTGCATAGTAACGTCAATATTGCTTAAAGCATTAAAAAACTAATGGACGACTCCTGTCGTAGACCCCTGGCATAACATATGACATCTATAATCGATTGTCCGTCCCTGAAAACTACCGTGTGCCAATTTTCATCCCAATCCGATGCATGTATGGTAACGACGATATTGCAACAATATTGAAACGTTAATATGGACGCCCACCTTTTGCCGGCCCCTTACACTAAATTCAATACCTGAAATTGATTGCCTCAAAACTCTCGTGTACAAATTTTCATCCCAATCCTTCATCCTTTCATGAAAAACATTTTTTACAACCATCATTTTTTAGGAAGCTGGAATAGATTTGGCTGAATAGTTTTATCTTCAAAAGATTAAACTGCTTTTTTATTATTTCCATCCCCTATCTAATGAAAATATCTGTTGAAGATTATCCCACTTTTCAATATGGATGATCTCCCTGTAAAATGATATATTTAAGTTTCATTTAATTAGAAATTTCTTAAAAAAAACCTCCGAACTTTGTTGAAGCATGTTGAAAACTCACTTTGCATGTTTTCAATTGCATGTGAGTATTTTTTCGCTTTTCAATTTCGCCCTGCTTTATTATTAGTTAACCTTAAATGTTGAAAGTTCAACTAATAGCTTTTAGAAGTTATCGAAAGCAAATCATCCCGAAAACACCATTTTTAAATTATGAAAAAGGTTTTTTTTAGTTCTGTTTTTTTCATGGACACAAACATCCCATTAATAGATTAATGATAACTCAAAAGTTAGAAATTGGCCAGTGAAATCAAATTGTATAAAACTCAAAACCTCAAATTTAATTATCTTATCAATTTTCTAATCCCCCATTAACATTCCAATTGGAGCGTTAAAATCACAGCCTTGAACTTATAACTCTGAATCAAAAAAAAAATTCTTTCTCTATGAGGAATTCCAAAAACATAAAAATCGTTGATCCTCAAAGCCCCCCAGCGGCGGTAAAGAGCACTTTGAAAGCCACTACTATTCAAGTCAATATATTCCTACAGGCTAGCTTTATTTTCCAATCAAAATGTAGGCTTATAATTGCATCCAAATATCTCGTACCGGTAGCATGTGCTTTGAACAGTAGAAGGAACAAAAAACACCCGCCAAAATTTTCACTTTCAAATTTTTAATGCTGAGCAAGCTTTGATTTGCTATCCAGTACATGTGAGCTCTGGATAGTCGTTTCTAATAGCCTGCCTATGGTGATGGTGAAAATAATCCCGCCAACGAAACGAACGGAAACGAAAGTCGGTTCAAAAAATGGGTGCCATGACTTTTGGTTCGTGGGAATAAAACCGTTGTTGTATGGACGACCCCCTTCAAAAGGGGTCATCCGAAAATCTAAAACCATTTTTCATCATTCCTGGTCCTAATGAGCACCCATGCCAAATTTCAGCTCTCTAGCTCTTAAGGCAGCTGAGCCTATTGAAGACAAACATACAAACAAACAAACGGAAATAACTTTTTATATATATAGATAGATAGACTATAGATAGATAACTAGCTGATCCCATACGAACTTCGTTTCGCTTTCAACTTGGAATATGTCATGAACAGTTTGTATGAAGTCAATTACCAAGCATTTTCCAGATGCACTTCCGAATTCATTGTTAAGTAATAATTGCAAAAATATTGGGCGATCATTTTTTCTGTCGTCTGCTACTAAATTTGAAATCAGGAACTAATTTACCGTGCCAAAAACCCCCGTGTATTAATTTCGAATCGATCGTTGCATAACAACGCTATACCCCTTTCGGTGGCTTCTTATATAATCTATGATATCTGGAATCGATTACCCTTCCCTCAAAACTCCCGTGTGCAAATTTCCAAAGCAACCCATTGTATAATAACGTCAATATTGCTAAAAACAGTGTAAAATTAATTTATATGGGCGAGCCCTTTCGTCGTCCCCTGGCAACATTTGAAATCTGAAATCGATTTCCTATCCCTGAAAACTACCGTGTGCAAATTTTCATCCCAATCCGATGTATAATAATGACGATATTGCAAAAATATTGAAAGCTTAATATGGATGACCCCCTTTGCTGGTCCCTTACACTGATCTTAATACCTGAAATTCATTGCTCGTCTCTCAAAACTCTTGTGTACCAATTTTCGTCTGAATCCTATGTACAATAACGACAATATCGCATAAACAGTGAATAGTTAATATGGACGACCCCTTTGGCTGATCCCTGGTTTTAGTTTGGATAAGTGAAATCAGTTGTTTGTCCCTAATAACTCCTATGTCCAAATTTTCATCCCAATCCGATGTATAAAAACGTCAATATTACTAAGATACTGAAAATTTTATATGGACGACCCCTTTTGCCGTCCCCTTACTCTGAATTTGATACTTCAAATCGAATGCACATCACTTAAAACTATCGTGTACCAATTTTCATCTGAATTCGATGTAAAATAACGTCAATATCGCAAACACAGCGAACAGTTAATATGGACGACCCCTTTGGCCGACCCCTCACACACACTTTTACACCTGAAATCGGTTGCTTGTCTTTCAAAACACTCATGTGCAAATTTTCTACACGATCCGACGAAAAGTAACGTCAATATCGTCTTGAATGGACGACCCCCTTCAGAAGGGGTCATCCAAAAATCTGAACACATTTTTCATGTTTCCTGGTCCTAATGAGCATCCATGCCAAATTTCAGACCTCTAGCTCTTATGACGGCTGAGTCTATATAGGACAAACAAACAAACATACAGAAATTGCTTTTTATGTATATACATATCTGTACCAACACGTGAAAAGGATCTATCTCCAAAAGTAAACAAAAACCATTTTCAGTACCTCGCGATAGGCCAACACTTACACTACTTAACGGTTAAACCCTTTTGAGAAAATAATATTCCGTTACATTAAAAACTCAATTTGAGTAAAGGATCTATAAACACTCTTAAACCAGAACTGCCATTACATGGATATACACCCTTTATTCCGAAACCATTTTTCGCTACTACTCCGCCAACAAACTCAAAATAATCAATTTAACTCTTTATTCAACATAAAAACATGGTTACAAATGAAAGCGAGCTTGTAACTTAAGCTAAAAATACGAAAATAGCAAAAGGGTGTATAAACAGGTTAGACAAAATGTTACGTGAAGTAGGTTCTATCTACGATAGCGCGTTATTTTTTCATGAAAATTGATATTCCTCTATTCCAACATATAGAGGATGCTCCTAAAAATCGTTAAGCTATCATAAAAATCAAAAATTTCAAGTAATTTTTAATTAGCGATTTAAAATAGGTTGTATTTTTTTCAAACGCGTTTTTCTCGATTCGCCATATATGGAGATAGATCCTTTTCACGGGTTTGTACAGATATATAGATTTACTTCAAAAATAAAAAAAAATTAGTCGATGGAGCCTTGAGTGCAAAATTGAACGCATTTTCGCTCGATGTCCTCCATCAAAGTCTTTATAGTGTCATCCGGTACCAGTTTTTCAGTTTTTTTTTCAATTTTCTTAACATGTTCTTCTCGTCTTTGAATGTCTTCTTGCTCTTCGTAAGTTCCCACTATATTATTGCCCAGTACCGCTCCTCCGGGCAAAGTTCCGGACGGTTTGACAAGTTCATGTCCTTTAGAACAAAATAGACAGAATTGGCCTCATACCACTCCAGGACACCTTTAGAATAGTCGCATGCCAAATCTGGCCAAAATAGCGGAGCTTCGTCGTGCTGCTGCAAGAACGGAAAAAGACGCTTCTAGAGGCACTCAGATTTGTAGAGCTCGCCATTTACTGTGCCCTTTGTCACGAAAGGCTAACTCCTCAGTCCGCAAGAGCAGATGGCCTGCCAAACGAGATATTTGGAGGCGAACTTCCACATTTTCTTCTTCTTTAATTTGTCGAAATTGCTTATAATCGGCTTTTATATACGTTTCGTCGTCCATCACACAGCAGCCATATTATGTCAGCATCTTTTCGTAGAGCTTTTGCCGTCGACTGTTGCCACTCATCGCGATTTAGGAAGTTTTCTACCTACTATGTAGGTAGTCCAGCTCTCTTCTTTGCATTCTGGGCGTAGCTCTGCGACATGCCGATCTTTTTAGATAAATCATGGCTTGAGACGTTGGGATTTGCTTTAATCATCCGCTTCACCTTTCTCTCCATCTTTTTGTTCACCGGTCTCGGTTTTCTTTCAGCTCCTTTGTCGTGGTTCAACGTCAACTGCTCTTGGAACCGCTTCAACACTCTGGAGACGGTTGAATGGTGAATGTTCATCATTTTTCCCAACTGCCGCTGCAACAGGTCAGACAATTCCAGATGTTTGGAAAGAAATTGTTTTCTCGACTTGCATAGGTTCACCTCTATTTTCGTTGAATCGTAAAAAGACTTCAAGTTTGACAGCATGTAAACAATACACATCAATGAGAAAGTGAGCAAAATTTGGTTGAATTTTACCCAATGGTAAAAAAGTTATGCCCTGTTGAATGTGTCGCAAGAATTTCGTGTTCGACAGTGTTTGAATTGTATTGGAGGATCAAACAAAAATGCATGTTCATTTTGAAATGTTATAAAAATCTTTTTCGAAAATCAGAATCAGAACCTTGTTAAAATCCGGTAAGTTTCAAATAGAGATGTACCGAATAGTGGTATTCGGTGAACGGCCTAACACCGAATATCGACATTTTCAACTATTCGGCCAAACGAATATTCAGTCAAATATTCTGTTCAATTTTTAATAGAAATTGAAAGCGACAATTTAATGTTTCTCCTTTTTCTTCTATTTTTATACTCCATATGTTTTTGAGTCGATTATTCCAACCAGATGTATAAAACATCAGATCAATATCTTCTTTAAGTAGAGGTCTATTTGATTTTCAAAATGTCATTAATTGTTAGAAACACTTCAGATGAATTCGTAGCTTCTAGGACGTATATCATCAAAAAGATTGGGCTCCAGTAAAATCTGAGACAAAACATTTCAATAAGGTGCCAAGCTATTTGAAATTGCTTATTTGATATTGAATTAAATCAATGTCGAATTTAAGCTAGATGTCTTCAAAGAAGTTTCCAAAAAACGATGATCTTTAATTTTAAGAAAACCATATTTTCTACCGAACAAATCCACACTGGCGGATCTGAACGATTTTTTGAACATATCTCAACAGAATCCAGGCATTTTTTTCAAACGTGCAAGAGGAAAAGGAAAGTACCTAAATAACTTGAAATTCAATGTTTTCATTGAAGCACAGCAGCACTGTTAAAGTGGTGGTTAAAGAAAAATTAATGTTTATATTTAAATTTACTGTAACAAATCGTTTTTGAACGCAAGATCTAAAAAAAAATCAAAGATAAGTTTGAGTTTAGCAAATAATCTGAATAAACCCGGGTAAAATCTAGGAAATCTATATATATATAAATTAATTTCTGTCTCTCTGTCTGTCTGTCTGTTCCCTATAGACTCGAAAACCACTGAACCTATTTGCGTGAAACTTAGCATTGGAGGATATTGGAGGCCGGGAAAGGTTCCTATAACAGTTTGGGACCCCTCCCTCTACCTGTAAGCGGGGAAGGGTCTCTCATATAAAAGTTATAAGTCTTCATAATTCGAGAACTAATCAGCAAATCAATTCAAACATGGCCTGGGTGGGGCTTAAGTACGAGGGATGTTTCAAAAAATATTTGGAACCCCTCCCTCCTTCCAATGAGGTGGTATGAAAGGGGAGGGGCCTGCCTTACAATTTTTTACATAACTGGAGAACTAATCAAGCTAATGGCACCAAATTTGACATGGGAGAGTAGTAGAATACGTGTAATGGTTCTATAATTATTTCAGACCCCTCCCTCCTTCCAGTGGAGATACAGGAAGAAAAGAGGAGGGCTTTCATACCTTTTTAATTGCATAACTTGAAAACTATTCCCTCCTTCCAGCGAGTTTATAGAAAGTGGGGAGGATCTCCTTTACAATTTTCAGTATTACTGGAAAATTAACCAAGCAAATGGAAACAAATTTGGCGTGGGACGGTATTTGATTACGAGAGGTTTCTATGATATGTTGAGAACCTTCCGTTCTTCCAGTAGGAGAATCTTAAGGAAGGAGGGTGCTCCCTTACAATTTTTTACATCACTCGGAAACTTACCCAGCAAATGGAACGAAATTTGGTTACCAGGAAGCACAAGGAATGTTTCTGTGAATATTTGTCCTACTGCCTCCTTCCAGTGGGGTAATAGAAAAGAGAGAGGAAGGCCACTTTACAATTTTTTGCATAACTAGAGAACTAATCGAGCAAATGAAAACAACTTAAGCATGGGAAAACATGTCTATACGTAAAATGGTTATTTGCTTATTTGAGACTTCTTTCTCCTCAATTGGGGAGGAGTTAGGGAAAACGTGAGCTCACAGACGATTGCTTTGCATAAACCAAGAACTTATTTAACAAATAAATCCAAATTTGTCATGGGAACAATCATACTTTCGATCAAACATTTTATTGATTTTGAAATAATATTTAAAAATTTGTGCAAATAAATGAAAAGTTAAATACCACAAATTTAAGTAAAGTACCACAAATTTCAATTTTTTTTTGGAAGGTGTAGCAAAGCACACCGGGTCAGCTAGTTTCATGTAATATCTGACCATCCCGGTCAGATTTGATTTTTCTCGAATTCTTTATTACAAGCCTGGATATATGAAAAAAATCTAAAATAAACGATAAACAAAGTAAAAGGCTATCTTCAGTGAAATATACACGTATGCACCTAAGACCTTTAACATTTTACTAAAACCAGAAATTTTTTATTTGACCCGAATAACTCGGGTGGTAAAAAGGTCTTAAATAAAAAGTGATAATAACAATAATAAAAAGTTTTTGATGATTTTGTAGATTTTTGAACATTATTTTTGGAATCTTAGAAATTATCTAAAATTAGTTGAAAAATTTGACAAGTCTGCTTGTGTAAAGCATTTGAAAAATAAGTATTCGGCCTATTCGGCCTATTCGGACGATTACTTGGCTCAGCTTGGTGAGCCGAATATTCGGCTTAACGATTTTTGAGCGGTATTTGGCGCCGAATATTGGGTATATCTCTATGAAACAGAATATTTTTACAACTTTCATCCACTAATCAATGGCAGCAACTAAAATGATGAAGTAATACACTTCGATAATATGACTTACACAATTTTTTTCTAAATTCCTCCATTATTATCATAATCTTTAACTGGATCAACAAACCTTTTGTTTCCGTTTCTTATAAACCAAGAGATGACACTGTTTTTTCACTTATATAAGTTGAATTAATAAAAATGCTTTTGTGTTTAGTAACTATTTCTAGAATAAAAGTTTAATTAATTTTAAATGAATACCCTTTGCAACCAAGAAGGGAGTTAACCATGGAGATGCATTTTTGTTCGCTGACCATTTGTAGCTTTAGCTTGCACCCTGTAACAATTGTTACTCAAATCATTTCTCCGCGATAATTGCAACTGGCACAGGGGAAGTGCCAAAGTGAAAACCAGTTTGCTCGCATACTAGCACGAAACACGAATACGAAAAGAGACGCTGAAGGCGCGGAATACATGCACTTATACATAAATATCCATAACTCGACAAATGGCGGGGATTCCGTCTCCGCTTGAGTCCGGAGGCGCTTTCCATGTCAGAAGTTGTGACTTGTTACATAAAATGCGCTCCCAACCGGAAGTGGCCAACCCGGGCATTCCCCTTGCTTGCCCACTCTACTAGTTAGTCAACTGAAGTGTGTAAAGCTGGTCCACTTGATCCGGCACGTTTTTTATGGTTCGTAATAAAAATGAGATAATTTTTCGCTAACATTAACTATTTTTAATATCATCCCCCCTCTGGTGCGTCTCTTCTCATTTTGCCATCGTTTGTTTCACCACTGGATGTGCCCCATGTTTGTTGGTTGATGATGCTCCGTCGTCGTCCGTCGGTTGTTGGCAATGCTTGAGCAAACTTTTCAAGTGGGTTTGAGGTTGTTTCCAATCTCAACATCATCTCACCCGGATATGCACTCTCGGTGGTCGGCTCTCTTCTATGATCCTTAGCAAATTTTCCTCAAGTAGTCCGTAGTAGGATACTACAGCAGGTCTTCCACGTGACTTGTTCCTTGCGGGTTATTGACGTCGTTCATGAATGTTTTACGGAATATCCTTCGGTGTGTAACATTGTAATAAATGTCCGCTGTCATCGCGTCTGTTAGAGCTGTTTTTTTTTTCACTTCGAGAGCCTTCGTTTATACCCTACAGAAAACCCCAAAATTCCAGATCTTCTAAGCGACCACCAGCAGCAAGCATCCAGCAGAGTGAGAACAAATGGCGGCTGATGGTGAAGAAAATTTATGACTTTTTACGGCCGATTCTTCGATGCCTTTCGGTGCGACAAAGAAGACAAAACGTGGCCTTTCCCTAGCACAAATGAAACTTCTTAAGCATTCATTAAATTTTGGGCTCCTTCACTGTAAGCTTGGAGATTCTTTTTGGTTCAACCTTTAGCATGCTCTTGAGCAGCCCAAACTGCCAGGAGATTAAAGAGGAATTTTGAATAAATCTTTGTTATTGCACCTTCTTTGGAAGGAGCCCTCGATAGCATGGTTAATATGAGCAACAGAAAAAAAGTCGAATTATTAGATATTCAGTAACGGAGAAAAGCTGGTAAAATGATGCTGAGCAGCATCCTTTAAAAAATAATTCGGATCCTTACAAAATTTTTGAAGATATTTGCACCACGATAATCTGAAATGAACTCGTCAGAATGGATAATTTTTTATTTCAATCCAAAGGCAACTTAGTAGTATTGATCAATCACACTATTTGTTTTGGGTTTTTTTTATTATCTTTTTATTTTTCAGATAGGTTTCCTGTATTCGTTAGTGTAATAGCATTCAATACAATAATTACGACTGAGATGTTATAAACGACTCATTCCAACGTAACGTCACAACGTTTGCAAAAAATTTTTTCTAGAATATTTATAGTCATTTTTACTGATCATAGCGTGCATTGAAATAATTTATTCCTCTAATTTCATAATTCAAATCGCTACAATTTGGAATCAAAAGTATTTTTGTTAAACGAACTGTTATCAAAATATAAGCATTAGAAATCGTGACATCAAAATTTCCCCGAAAACTTTTGCTCCGAATGAAAAATCCCCAGAATTTCAATTACCAGAAAACCACTTTCCCAGAATTTTTTTCCTTAGAATGCACCATTTCCCAGAAAAATTTTCACCAGAATGGACCATTTTCCAGAAATGTTTTTACCAGAATGAACCATTTCCCAAAAAATTTTACATATCAGGAAATTGAATATATTACTCCAAACGAGAATAAAAAAAAAGATTTTTTTTCCACAAAATATGGATTTACACAATATTTTACTGTTGTGGCTAAGCCGCAACCAACGAGGATGAAAGGGACCGAGGCGGCACAAAGCTGCCGAAGCTCCCAAATGCAAGGTGGCCGCCGACCCGCCGTCGAAGGGGCAGCCACGTTCGAACGCGCAGCGTGAAGAGTCGGATACCAAAACGGCTTTTTAAAGAACCATGGTTAGCAAACCTTAAACAAAACACCAAAGGAAAAAAATCTGGAATTTGTGCCATTATGGGGAAAAAAATTCTGAAAAATTGTCCATTCTGGAATATAAATTTCTGGTAAATAGTGCATTCTGGGGATTTTTTTTCTGAGAAATGGTTTATTTTGGGGTTTAATTTCGGGTATTTGTCATTCTGGACAAAAGTTTTCGGGTAAATGGGATACAATCCATCAAAACACGCCAGTTTTTCTCTTTTATGTTTTTTTACGAAACCGTTTTTCTCTGCACTTTCATTTGATCAAACTTTTTGAAAATTTAAGAATATGGGAGATAAGGGCATAACGAGCACCCAGGGCATAATAAGCACTCCTTTTTTCTACAAAAGTACGTATTTTCTTAAACATATTTTCATGAGGATTTGTTTCGTTCTTCCTATAATATTAATGTTTCACCAAAAAAAGAAATATCCTGGAAAAGCTGGTTATTATTTAATATTTCTGTAAAGATAATATTAATGATAACCAGCTAGGTTCTCAAGTGACGAAAATATTATAATTTTTGAGCCACCAAATAAGCTTTTATGACCTTTAAATCATCTTGATCTGAAATATACGCACTGCAGCATGATCTACACATTGTTTCTTAATTTTCACCATCATAAAATTTTAAATTTTTCACTTTAACCAATTTTAAAACGCGTTTTTCCTTAAATTTGTTGACCTGGGGCGAACAGAGTACTATTAATCAGGCCAAGATGAGCGTTTTCTGCCGTATGATCTAGCAGCGAATTCAACTCGATGAAGTCAACTGAATAATAGAGCTACTGCTTGACTTGTTTTATCTGTCGATTTGGCCTGTTGGCAAGGTGTAGGAAAGGTAATCAGTAGACTCGAGTTCGATTCCTGCTCGAGGGGATTTTTTCACATACCATTCATGAATGGTTTTTTGATTGTTACATTTTACGGTTAGTAGTATCATCCATCAAACAAAACACCAGAAACTGTTAATTCTTTGAATTCTACGAACAGACCTAGATTATTTTGTTATTGCTTTTTTTGATGAATCTACGCCTCACCGTTTAGTGCAAAATGCATGGACCATAAATGATTAATGAAAAAAAATCATCGTGACCAAGAATCGAACCTGAGTCAACTGATTACCTCTCCAACACCTTACCAATAAATAGATCAAATCGTCAGATGAAACAAGTCAATAACTGTGACAAACCTCGCGACTGGGAGTACGAGGAAATGCCAGACTATCAAAATTCAAACTACGAATTTTTAAAACAAGAACTGAATAATATAGAGTGATCAAGCATATTGAAGAATGGAGGAATGTCGATACAGCAGTAGAAAGCTTTTATAACATAATGATTAATCTCATAAACAGTTATGTACCTTCAAAATTAAAAAGACGGTCCTACAGCTCTAAACACCCTGTATGGTATAACAAAGATTTGAAAAACTTACAAAATAGGAAGCAAAAAGCTCATAAAGTCTACAGAAGTGATAGAAGTGTTACAAATCATCAAAATTATATAAATTTATGCAACCAGCTTAATTCATGTGTAAAAAGTTCTTTTGAAAAATACAATCAGAAAATTGAAAAAGAAATTAAACAAAACCCAAAAGCGTTCTTTGGCTATACTAAAACGCAGATGAAAAATTTAAACTTTCCTACTCAATTGACACTTGACGGAAGCATTGGAAATAATCCACTGGAAATTTCTAACTTATTTGCAACTTACTTTACTTACAGAATACTTTTCAGTCATTCCAGATCTAGCGTGCGACATTCAGGTCAATGAAAATGATTTCCGAAATTAATGTTTCCGAAGGACTTTGAAAACTTGATGCTTCCAAAGGAGCAGGGCCTGATGGACTTCCCCCATGTTTCCTTAAAAACTTGGCGGCCGAATTGACAGAGCTTCTTTTGATTCTTTTTAATATGTCTTTCAATAATAGAAAAGTTCCCAAATTTTGGAAAAAATCTTTTTTAATTCCGATTTTCAAGTCCGGGAAAAAATCAGATGTACGAAATTATAGAGGAATAGCTATTTAGTCTTGCATCCCAAAACTCTTTGAATCAATAATAACTGAAAAAACTTATCAACAAGTAAAAAATATTATAACGAGTAAAGAACATGGTTTCATCAAAGGACGCTCTACAGCATCAAATTTTCTCGAATTCGTTACATACGTTATCGATTGTATGAGCAAAGGCTTTCATGTTGAGGCTATTTATACCGACTTTAGCAAAGCCTTTGATCGCATTGACATACCCCTTTTAACCTTCAAATTAAAAAAAAATTGGCTTTCATCCAAATCTTCTCTCCTGGTTACAATCATATAGAACTGATCGAACACAAATCGTTCGTTTCCAAAACGAATTATCCAAATCTGTAGCTGTGACCTCTGGTGTGCCTCAGGGGTCTCATTTAGGACCTCTCCTTTTCATACTGTTCGTTAACGACATTTCCTTTATTCTAAAACGGATTGAATACCTAATATACGCCGATGATATTAAACTATTTCTGAGAATAAAAACAACCGAAGATGTTGAAACATTTCAAAACGAAATCAATGTTTCTTTGAATGGTGCAACAAAAATTTACTTCAATTGAATGTTAAAAAATGCAACTCTATATCATTTAGCAGAAGACAAAGTCACCCTATCATTGAAACACAATTAGGCAATCAACCAGTACAAAAATGCAAAATTGTAAGGGATCTCGGCGTCATACTGGATTCAAAACTCACGTTTGTAGAACATCAGAACAATATCATCAATAAAGCAAATTGCATGCTAGGATTTGTAAAACGTTTCAGCAAACACTTTCAAGATCCGTACCGTCAACTGGGGCAACATGTAACAATTTTCAACTTCAATGGCCTCTAAAAACCTTATGTTCATAATAAATCCTACCCCTAATGCATCAAAAGTTTTAAAGATGATAGGACATCAAATTGGCGTAGTTAGAAAAATTATTGGTTTCTTTACTTATTATTAATTTTTTAAAAACATGTGATTTTAACCCTCCTTAGAAAATGGGGTAACTTGCAACAAACTTTGTTTTTAATGAAAAATCTTATGAACACGTATAAAAATTTAAAGTTTTTAATATATTTCGATGCCTTAAAGGCCATTACGCATGAAAACACCAATTGAAATTATAGAAATATTTTTTTCAAAAAATTGGGTGATTGTTCGAAAAATATTTTTACACCAACAATGCTGGTATAGCATTAGGAAACTAGTAAAAAGTTTGCAGGTAATATTATCAAGCCAATCCGTCATACTAGGTAAAGTTTTTTTCGGCTTAAAAAAATGTAAAAATTTGTACATTTAGTGCTCGATTTTTCAAATTTTATAAGAAAATAAAAAACATCAAAAAACTAGCTTAAAATGCGAGAAATTACGTCATCATCATTTTGCAATCATTAAAAGATAACTGTGTTACATTACATTTAATTAAAAATTGATTCAGTGTAGTGTTATATAAATGTTGCATCTAACCCCGCTGTTCATGATGCCCCGTTTGACGGTACCCCATAAAATCACTTTATATATCCTATGTTCGTTCGATATTGGAGAATTGTAGCATCATATGGAATCCTCATTCAAATATTCACGAGCAACGTTTCGAATCAGTTCAAAAACCATTTTCGTTATATGCGCTACGTAACATAAATTGGACCTCTTTTCCTCTGCCATCGTATGAATCTCGTTGTAAGCTTATTGATATAGAACGTCTCAGTAAACGCAGAGAATTTTCCCAAATTGCATGTGTAAATGATGTTGTTACACAAAGAATAGACAGTCCTGAATTACTTTCAAAACAAAATTTTTAGGCACCCTCCCGTCCATTAAGAAATAAACATTTGTTCTACATCAAACTTTACGACAAAGACTATGCAAAACATCAACCTATTAATCAAATGATGTAAAAAAAAATTATAAAAAGTGAAATTATAGACGTAGCGATGAACAAAACACAATTAAAAAAGGCATTCAAAAACAACTTCAAAGAACAACAAAACCATAGCTTACATTAGTTTTAAATAGTTTTAAGTATTGTAGTCTACATAGTTTGACTTATGACTTAATAATAAATAAATAAATAAATACTTCAATTTGTTTAATTTTGTAATTCAGTAAAAAGCCTCTTTTGTATGATTTTATGTGAATGCAGGGTTCGATTTGAATTTTCTAGTTACTTTCCTTGTGGTAAAAATTTCAATAAAGGACAGTTTTTTTTAGAATAATTGTACTACAAATAATTTTTTTATGAAAGTTTTATGAATTTGTTGGATGTAAAAAGTTAATCTATAAAATTTTCCATGTTTAATTTTTTTTTTTTTTTGAATTTTTAATTCCATCATTTATTTCATGCAACTTATTTTGCCTGAACATAATGCCAGCTAAAGCATGGATCACTACAAATCTGGACGCGTTAAAACGGGTCTATCTCGGAGCTATGTAAACAAAAAAAAAGTTTTATAATCAAAATGTAGGGTTTTTATTGCACTTCAAAGGAAAAATTAAAAAAAAATATTTCGATGTTTTTTTGATAAAATTTCGAACTTTTCGTCTAGAACCACTCATCAAAGTTTGGACACCCTATTCACTGACCTCAGCGGCCATTTTGTTCCACAATCTCTTCATCTTTGTTGCTTCCCGAGTCGTCCTACCATTCTTCTTCATCTTCTGCTTGACAATTGCCCAAAATTTTTCGATAGGGCGGAATTGAGGGCAGTTGAGTGGGTTGATGTCCTTTTCAACAAAATCCAACCGTTGGCCGAATACCAACTGGAGTACCTCCTAGCTGTAGTGGCAGCATGCCAAATCTGGTGAGATCTATTGTACGAAAAAAAAGACATTTTTTAAGGAGGAGTCTCCTTGTACATTTCGGAGTCTTGTTTTTCACAAAAACCGGGGTTTTTCGTCCGCAGCTGCAAATACCTTGCCAGATCAAACACTTTCTTGCCAACTTATCGGCAAAAACGAATTTGAACTTGGCGGGGACATCACCCCGACCAGTGCAGTGCACCACTGCAGTGGCTTTATAAAATTTTTGGCCAGGAAGCTGCCCAAAATCCATCTTCGCGTACGTTTCGTCATCCATGAGGGTGCATCCGTCGTACTTCGTTGGAATCTTGTTGTATAACTTCCGGGCACGTCCTTTGGCTACTAAATTTTAACGTGAGTGTCCAAAATTTATTTTCGTCTCGCGGCTTCCATCACGTGTAACTTTTTTGGAACAAAACGAATCGTAATGAAATTTTCAGCACTGATAGAGGAATTATTTCCGAACAAAATACTGTCAAAACATTCCAGATCCAACAACTAGGAGCGCAATGGTATAATAAACAGTGCGTTCAGATTTATGGTGATCCATGCTTTAGTAACAGAAGCTATAAGCGGTTTTTTTCTCATCCTTATTGTTTTTGCAAGATTTTCATTAAATCATAGATAACTTGTATAATATTCATAACTATTATTTTCAATATTCGATAAGGATATTTATGATAGCTAGATTATTCTCGAATCAAGTGATCACAAGCGCGATTTTAGATGATTTCATTAGAGTCGTTTGGAAACAACCACGTTTGTGGGAAAACAAAAATTTCTTAACGTTTTCGAAAAAAGTAAATCAATTTTCGTGACATCACAACGCATTCTTTACCCGGGTACAACTCGCAAACTTCTGCACCGATTTGCATTCTTAAAATTGCATTGAATTCCTCACAAAAGTTTTGAAGAGACCCCCAATTTTCGACAATATTTGACGTCCAAGAGAATGATGAATTGAAAAACAGCAGGATTTCCGTGACGTCACAGCGTTAAAAATAAATACCTTTATTACCGATTCTGGAGCGTAAACTTGCGGTGATTACTCTTAATCTAATATCATTGAACGAATCCGACCGAAATTTTAAATTTATCCCTGAAAAGGGTGGAATTATTTGAATCAATTTCGGTAGAATTCAATGGAAGGTGAAATATTGTAAAATTCAAGTAAAGTTATCCTAGTTTCGTGGCTTATTGCGATTGGTTACCTAAGAGAACGTTTGCGGTTATCGTGAACCGCAACCGCAAAATTTTTAATTTATATCTTAAGAGAGTGAAATCAATTGAGACGGAAGTAGGGACCTGGAAAACGGATGCCAAGTGGTTTTGACAAAAATCAGGACACCACGATGAAAAAGAATCAGAATTATTCAGGACACCACTAAATTGATGGAAACAACATGAAGCTCTGCTTACATTGCATAAATTAAGGCATACTACAGGTTTTGAAGACGCCTCAAACAATATAACTGAAGCGAGCGAAACCTTAGTTGGCCGGCAGTTTATATTAAAAAAACACCACTTTAATATAATATGTACCAAATATTCTTTTCGTTCAAACTATTTCAAGACTGCTTTGAATGATGCTCTAATCATTTATCTAGAAAATTCGGTTATAATACTGATATTTCATGGAAATCAGGACATTTCACAGGCGATATAAAAAAATTGACAATTCAAGCGTTTTTCAAAAATATTGATTATCTCTCGAAAATCAGGAAAGATCCTGAAAAAAAAACAGGACACCTGGATCCTCTGACCTGGTGAGACAATGACGGAGCTTGAATGAAAAAGATAAATCATTATTAAGCTCAAAAGTACGGAATGGATTGATCTGTATTCTGCAGAGTTTCATTAAACAATATAAGTCGCGAATGCCATAAAGATGGTAAAACGACTATAATCGAAACAAAAAATTAAACAATATAAGAGAAATAGTTCAATCTTCAAAAATCAGTGCTTTAACTAAGAAGATGGGGAATTCGACTGAAATAATGAAAACAGCTTCCTTAAGCCGTTTGTCCTAGACTCCTCTACCGTAAAAGAATTTTTTGTAGTATTTTTTACCCCTAAATGTATGCAACACCTTTATGCATTTTTTTTCAAAAAAAATTTTCACAGAAAAATTAAGTTGAACAAAACCAAAAATTACTGCAATTGGTGCTTTAAGCGTTAAGACATCACAAATATATCAAAAACTATAAATTTTCAAACGTTTTCGTTTGATTTTTCAATGAAAACTAAATTTGATGCAAGTTACCATTTTTTTCTTAGAAGGGTGATAATCCCATGTTAATTGGTGAAACAACAAGCTGTATGATTTTCTGTGGACATTAAGTTTTAGAAACCATTGAAGTTAAAAAGTGTTGCCCCAGTTCACGGTAAATCATCTTTGGAATTGAAATTAAAACTCCAGTGGCTTATCTCATTTGTAAACGGTGGCTTCTAAACTATGTTAGTTTTGATTTCAAATATTGCGTACAAACTTAACTTAAAATTTAATTTTAAAAAAGTGTGCAAATTTGGTTTATATTTAGAAGATGTGGAAGAACAGCGTGTCAGCTAGTTTCTTATAAAAAAATTTCTCATCATACAATATCCAGGAATGAAACTCGTTCAAACAATTCAAGAAATTATTGCAGTCTAAAGTGTTTTCCAAAACCGACTAACAACCTACTGCTAACAATCTACTGCTTCTGATGAATCAATTGTTACGGAAACTGAGACAAGAAATAAACGAATTGGAACTTTGACAACGATTTTTAGTATGAAGACACGGACTAGAATTAGAACTTCTAATATTTTGACCCTTGCCTAGCCAGGTAAGCTGGCTCAACTTGCTAGAGAAGCTAGCTGCCTCAAGCTAGAAATTCTGGAACTAAGCGAAGTCCGTTGGCTTAACTCTGGAGAACACAAGCCACAGTCCGGGCAAGTACTGTTTTTTTTTCTGGCATACGAGGAGAATACGCTACTCGGGAATGAGGAGTTGGTTTCCTATTAAGCCCGTAGGCCTATGCGGCCCTCACAAGATGGGAACCGATAAACGAAAGAATAATCATAGCCAGATTCAGAGCACGGGTTAGAAACCTTACTATGGTCCAGTGTAATGCGCCAACTGACGTTGCCGATTTGCAGGAGAAAGAGTAGTTTTACAGTCAATTGAAGAGCGTGGTTAAGAAAATTCCGAAGGGTGACATTCAAATCCACTTAGGTGGCTTCAACGCAAAGATTGGTTCCTATAATCAGGACTTTGAGCGCATTATGGGGCCGTCTAACAACCTACTGCTTCTGATAAATCAATTATCATGGAAACTGAGTCAAGAAATTACCGAACTGGATCTTTGGCAACGACTTTTAGCGTGAAAACACGGACTAGAGTTGGAACTTCTAATATTTGGACCTTTGCTCAGCCAGGTGAGCTGGCTCAACTTGCTAGAGAAGCTGGTCGCCTCAAGCTAGAGATATTGGGAATGAGCAAAGTTCGTTGGCCTAACACTGGAGAACACAAGACACAGTCGAGGCAAGTACCGCATCATGGGGTACCATGGCCTAGAGCAGATGAGCGAAAACGGAGAGGTGTTTTTAGAATTTTGTGGCAACAACAACATGTTGATCGGTGGATCGCTCTTCTCCCATTGACCAGTACATAAGGTCACTTGGGTATCCCGCGATGGCCGAACGGAAAATCAAATTGACCACATATGCATCAGCCGAAAGCTGAGAAGAAGCCTTTGAAGCGCAGACATTGCATCTGACCCTCACCTCATCCTTGGCGAGATACAACTGAGAGTTGCGCGTGTCCAACGGCGCGCGAGAAGAAAGTAGGGTGTCGATACGACGTCCACCAGTTGGAGAATCCAGAGGTGAAAAGGGCATACGATACAGCTTGAATCCCGAATATGGGAATTGCCGACAGACGCAATTGTCGAAGAACAGTGGTGTAGAATCAAGATTGCCTTTATCACGACGAGAAATAGGTAGTATTCTCGGTAAAGCTTGTGGAAGAAGAAGTGAATGGATGACGAATGAAACATGAAGGATGTTCGATGATCGGAGAAAGGCGAATGCCTAAATTGAGCAGGCATGTACCGGGTCACCCAAATCGAACGCCCGCTTACAACATGCGGAGCTGGAAACGGCAGTTAAACGAGCTTGTAGACGAAACTAGGAGAATGCCGCTGAATCAAATAAAAGAAAATGCCGGTGTAATCAAAAGGCGCTAGAAATCGAGATTCGGGAACTTGATTGGAGATGGATTGGGCACGCGCTACGAAGAGATGAAAACGAGATTTGCAGAGAGGACCTTGACTGGATTCCAGATGGGTATCTAAGAAGAGGCAGGCCCAGAAGCTCGTAGCGGCGTAGTCTAGCCGCTGAAAGTTGACGAAAACCTTGGCTGGCAGCAAGTGAAGACGCTGGCTCCGGATCGCCAGCAGTGACTTCAAAGGTTAAGTCACAACATAGCTTTATTAGAGAAGCGAGCAACTCCATCAAACAAACACACTGTCGAAAAAACTATACACTTACAAAACCAGGATGGAATAGAAGAACAATTCTATTAAAACCATAAGTTTTCTTACATTTATCAAGCGACATCATATTGACATTCTCTGTTTCGCTTTGTTAATTCCCAATCAAAAGTTCTTCGCCAGGCTTCCGACTACGTTGGCCCAACAAAAAGAGTTAAGCATAATGACGGCGTTCGTTGCTCAAAATAAGAAAAATGCCATCTTGTAAGTTCCCCATTTCCTGAGGCGATTTGCTTCTTTTGAACGCGCGGGAAAACTCCAGCCGGGCAACGTCACCAGCAGCAGCGTCTTTTTATTATTTCTTCGTTGAAACTTTCCTCGCAGCGGTACATCCCAGTGGGAACTATCGACGTCCTATAGTAAGAAAAAAGAAATGTGGCAAAACCAAAAGTGCAGTGCCCTCCCAATCCTATCTCTGTGAGCTCTGGTGGGGAAGCAATTTCGCTCCGGGTGTGATGAATAGAAGATTGCAAGACGAATAATAGGAACTTGTACATACCTATCGGTTTCTCTTATTCATAGTAGCTAGCTACTTTTTCCAATGGAAAAGGTTCGGTTCTCTAGGAATGCAGCTTCCAGTGATTGGGGTGAACGACACGTGCAACAGATTTTCCATTAAAAATTCACCACCGCTGTAAGGTTTATGTTTTCGAAATAACTTTTTTTCTATACAGAAGTGATGAAGCATTCTTGAGGGCAGATTTAATTTTTAGCTCAATGGGGCATATTCTTTGCTATCGTTAACCATGTCTAGGAATCTGTTTCCTAAACTGTCTGAAGCAAGTGAAAGACAAACTTCAAGACCTGAACCTCTAAAATCCGGCTAAAGTAGCCTCATGAATAATTCTTAAAGAAACCGAGCAAATTAAGCCTTCGCAGAAGTACAGGAATCGAGGATATTCTCGGCTTCTTCCCGTGAACAGTACATTCCCTCTTGTTTTCACCTAAAGCGTAATTTGTACCAGGATAGCGGGAAAATCCATTCCACCCGGTGATCCCATTCATCGGATTTTGCAGTCCCAGTGGACAGCAAGTGCCCATACATAATTAATCATCTGATAGGGATTATCGGGGAAGGTGGGGAAGAAATTAATTTTAACATTGCCATTCGTTTGATCAGCTCCAAGAGAGCGACTTAGTGTTTCGTGGAAAATGGCAAAATTTGACCTAAAAATTTCCTCTACTTTAACTTTAACCTGGACGAAACATTGTTTTAGGAGCAATTTTCATTTTAAGAGCTTGTATCGAGAAGAACTCAACATCCGAGCCACCCCTTCATCCCATTGATGTAACGAATTGCGACGTTCTAATTCCAATAGCAAACAATCATTTGATGAGGTGATCCGTCGATACAAATGTAGCTCTTCCTCCCATTTTGGGTTTGGTACCGGTGAAATATGTTTCTCGTATTTCACCACATTCGGAGAACACCGGAAAACAACCGCAAAGAGTCATTCTTCGGCAACGCATTTTTCGGCAACTCGGTCTCTGCCCAGCAAACTCTCCCGGGGAATGGGCCAATTTGTTGACCATCGTCCATTTGTTGAATCCACTCACTACCTGGCTAGTTGGTGGGCTAGACTAGATCGTTGGAAAATGAAGCGATTCAGCCGAAGACCATTACCTACTTGCTGGTTGGATCGTGTAGCAGCAAAATGCGAACATGTCACGCTAGTTTTTGGCGGCTCTGGAATTTTGGCACTCTCCGGTTCGAAATTGTTCATCTTTTCAGAGCCTTAGGGTGGGATGTTGTTCTATTGTGAAACTATATTGAAAGAACCATTTCATTATTCAGTTACACTAAAACCAATGTACAGACTGAGTCAATTTGTTGTTCGACCGGGAATAATTTTGAGTTTATGTATTGGCTTTTCGGTCTTATCAGGTCAATTATAACACTTTTTATATGTGTTTCATCCAACGTTTCGAATTATATTAATTCTTTATCAAGGAACTAAAATTAAATACAGGAGCATAAAACATATTTTCTAATAATTAATATTAACATTATTTACTCACTCGGACATTCGTGTTATTGTCCAAAGCAGATGCACTCCTACAGACTGAGTCAATGCATGGTCATTTTCGAATTTCAAAACCCCTGCTTTCTAAAAAGTTCAATTTAGGTTCAAAACTCATCCAAGGTTTTTTTTTTGCAGTAAGGCTTTTAAAGTAAGGCTTCATCCATAAATTACCTAACGCAAACGTCCTAATCCCTTCCCCCCATATTATATTTCAACATTTGAGCCCTCTAAATGCGTACGGAATAAGTGAATGTATCCTTTTGTGCTTAGGGAAGAGAAATAAGAAACGATCTTCTCCTTCTTATATTCTTAAAAATGAAAAGGTTCCACAAATTACGGTCACGATTCCTGACTTCAATGACTTTCGGAAACAAATCGTCACTTCCGTCAAGAATATAAAGATTTCTTTCCAGATCGGTCGAAAGAGAACTTCTGATTTTCAAAAAGTTTTAAGTTATTTAAATATCGAAAAACACCAATTTTTTACTTACAATGCTAGAAGTGATCGTCCCATTAAAGTTGTTCTTCGTGGTTTAACCGACGATTAGACACCGGATGAAATCACAACGGAATTTAATTCTTTGTTAGGTTTTTCTCCGAATCAAATTGTTCAAATAAGGAATAGAACCAGCACGAATAATTTCAGTAGTGATGGTTTTGCTTCTGAGCTCTGTTTGATCCATTTTAAACAGGATCAGGTTAATAATTTGAAAATTCTTTAAGAGGTTCGTCTTCTGTTTCATTGTCAAGTCAAATTTGAACCTTTTCGAAATGTCGTTGTTGTCAAGCTTTTTGTCACGGCACTAAAAATTGTAGAATGAATGCCAGATGCATGCTTTGCGGCTCATTTGATCCTGAAAAATCTAAATGACTTTTTGGTGGTAATCAGTGATTGAATTTTGCTGAGCATGAATTGATCAACCTTCTCTCGCTCACTGCTTTACTCGAAAGCAAAGGTTGCTTTGAGGCAGCGAAAACGACAAAACCGATGATGCATACGCTCTCAATATGGCCCGCCTTCAAGAAGCAGTATACATGCGAGGCAGCGAATCCAAAAAACCAAACGAATGGCTCTCACTCATCTCCTGTTACAAGCTTGATGGAACCGAATTCAAAAGGCAGAGCAAACCCGAGTCTCCTCGTTTGTGCCTGGATCGAATGCGTGAGGTTTTTCTGCTATTGCTATTATTGCACAGCAACCGCACGCAGGCAGCTAGTCTTTTCGTTTCTTTTCCTCCCTCCTCTTTGCACTCTACGTTGCGGGCCGTGCAACGCAATAAGTTCGGTTGTTTTTGTTGTTGCCTCAACCTTTGCGGCGAGGTTGAAGATGTTCTCCTCAACGACAGCTATCGGCTGGAGTTATTCAAATTCAAGAACGTAAATGAGTATGTGTGCCTCGTCTTCTTCATGCATCATGTAGCAACCGAACGTTGAGGCTGATGTCATGCTGAAGCAACTAGCAACGCGACCTACAACGCAACGTTCACACGACTAACCAGCTCTCATTTGATCTCCATGGAAATCGCGCAGACCTGTCATACTGGTCGCTTTGTGTAGCGCGACCAATCTGATGCCAATGTGTTTAGTAGCGCGACTAGTAGGAAATCCAATAGGAACATTGTTTTTTCTCGATTTGAAGCAGTGATTCCGGGTTTTAAGCACAATAGTACGAAGATCTGTCCGATCTTGTGATAATAAACTAAAAACTATCTTAATCGGCGAGAAAATTTTCATGAATTCTTAGTTCCGGCAAAAAAAACAAGGAATTTTGTCGGTTCAAATTTCGGCATTCTTGCAATCCGGGTCGTGATTTGATGAGTTTTTGATGGCTCCGGAAAGAAAGGAGACGATTCAAAGCATTATCAGATGTAGAGAAGTGATGATTTGTAGGGAATTTCAAAGTGACAGGTCGCGCCAGCATGACATACCAATGCAATGCAACGCAATCTTATTGGAACGTTGCGTTGCGTTGCGTTGCTAGTTGTTTCAGCATGACATCAGCCTGAGAGAGTTCGTTCGGGGCAGCAAACAAATAGTGTCTCTCAGAGCAGATCCTCCTCATGGGGGGAGGTTTGAATGAATGTATATGTATCGTCTCCTGTATAGCTATGCGACTCCTCAAAGTGTGTATTTTGAATGCCTCTGATGAGAAAATTGGTGAGGATTTCAATCACTGGTGTTAATAAACCACAAATCGAATTTTTCAAGTGTGCGAATTGCGCAGGTAGTCATTCCTTTAATTCCATAGACTGTCCCGTTAGGGTAAAAATTATTGCTTCAAGGAATAATCCCAAAATTGTCAGAAAATTTTCATCTAATCCTTCCTCCTTTTCGTCTTCACACGATGGATCGGATTTTCGCTAAAATATAACATTAAAATGATTTACACAACGCGAACAAGTCATGTTACTGTAGTGTAATATCTCAAACTTATATGTAATATTTCATCAAGTAGTCAATGTTTTTCTCAATTGACGTTTGAAATTTTATTATTATCTCTTTCATTGAAAATTGGATTTCGTGCAATGTTTTGCAGTCGCAGTTATCCGTACAAAGGTTGACTGAAAAGAGGTCAGCGTGTAGAACGCCGACAGATTTTACACTGATTTGACAGATCGCACGAATGTACAAGTTCGCACAAATTTCGCAGTCATGAGTGCGCAGTCCAATTTAGTGCGCTGCGATTAATAATACCAAAAACTGAGAAACGGATTGCGGGGCTCAGGAGGATTGGTTCTGCTGGTAAGTGTGGTAGATATAGCCTAGAGAAAAAGTTTATATTGAATTGAATTGTTCAAATTAGAAATTAGTAACAAATATTTAATAATCCGCTGTATTTAGATGATGTAAACACATTCATAAGAAAAATGTAGAACTCCAGTTCTTCCTGTGAACAAAGATTATTAATTTGTGTTAATTGATACTTAAAATTGCGCGAGTGGTTTGAATTTATATTGTATATCTTCGAAGAGTGTATCTTTCCACAGGTGGAATCAGATGAACTTTGAGTGACTCGTGAGAGAAACGAAGGTGGATGAATGGATTCATGAACGACACGAATGAATCGATCAATCGAGGAACGATGCTGAATGACAAATCAGTACGGGTATTCTCTATTCCAATTTCGGGAAGAATTGTTGGATGGTTTTTTGGCGGTGAAATGTTGAATTGATTCAGGGTAGGGATGGTGTTGTATCGTGTGATTGGTAAGTTGGAATTTGTAGGAAATGTGTAGTCGGTGCTGCTCTGACTTTGATACTGTGCGGCTTAAAAGCGCCACTCCGGAAAGGAGACCGCACAGCTAGGTTTGCCCGGATGAGACTCCTTTGAACGAGTCGTATGCATTGCTCCCCAAATCGAGGAGGGTCAGGACAGCTAGACTACGGAAATCCCCGAAACGACCAAACTCAAACCTCCGCCTAAAAGTAGCGAACGTTTGCCAACTAAACGCGTGACCAGCAACGCCTCAAACCGACCAAAGACTCACGATGGTTCGACGACACCCATACCCGAAGACTCTCATCATTGGACAATCTAACGTTCATCCCAGAAATACTCCCCGAACCTGGAAGCGTGGTGGACTCAATATTCTAATGCGCAAAGCGCAGAGCGAGCAATCGAAAGGAACAACGACCGAAGCGAAGTAAACATTTCTGGCCAACTTCAAAACTCAATTCTGGCTAGGGTTTTTGGATTTAGTGTATTTAGAGGGCGAAATAACTTATTCTAACAAATAACATGATATGGGTATAATTATATTGCAATAATCATTATTAATTTGCGTGGACATACATAGTGTTCTTTTCTAGCTACCCTTTCGATACCTAGCCGTGTGCCATTTCTACTACCTAGCTCTCAGTGCTCTTGCTCGTTTCTTATTCTCCCCGGGGCGATATTTAGTTTGGTGAGGTTGGGGCGGTCATAAAAAAGGGGCTTATCGACCGATGTGCCTCGACAACCTTATTTCCGTGAATGGACCATTTGTCAACCGTTCAGAATTGCAAAATTAGATTTTTATGATCGATCAATTTTTCATTGAAAGGTATCCTCCTTCATGGACGGACCCTCATGGAAAGCACCTACTTGTTTTTGCTGCTGCTGCTGCCGATGATCGGGACGACGGTGATGCTGATTGGCTGCTCTCGCTTCCAATGAGTGGTTGGTGGAGCGGTAAGCCAGTGAATTTACCGGATGTATTTGACGTTGGCGGGGTTGCAAATACACCGGATATGCTTCCAGTGTGACCAGAAGTTCCCAGCCTTCTTCTAGCCGATATGGTGACGGATCGAGCTTGCTGGTTTTTGGACTCCAGCGAAGAAGTTTAGCCCAACGGGCTGGTGTCTCGGGGTGAAGTGTGCAGCAGGGGCTTGCCGATGATTCTAATGCGATCGCTAGTAACAATTAAGGTTATTGTTATACAAGAGCACAAACGTTTTTTGGAGCACTTTTTACCTTGCTTTTTGTCAGGCACAAATAATTAACTGCTTGGCACACTACACACGGCTTATTTCTAACGGAAATCTACGAAAAGAACTTTAAAATTAAACAAGAAACTCTTACTTCACTTAATAAATTAACATACAAAACGAAACCCGAACAAAACGCGCACAACCAAACTCTTGGGCAAACTGGGGCTGAATGATAGGTTGTTAACCCTCAGATCAGGGAAGGCGCCATCAGACTTAGCTCCCCGTAACAGCGTCATGACACGAAACCCCTCGGGAGATTTGGGTTTTGTGAGCACGATCTAGTTGCTCGTTTATGCTTCTAGACCCCCATAATTAACTATCCTGCTCCCACAAGACCGGGGAGATACATCCCGAACTCGACCTCGGGAAATTCTCAATCCAGGCCGTTACTCTATGAGAAAGGTCAACTATCATTGATGATCAATATTATTTTAATGCAGCGTTCTATCAAGTACGACTCTATGCGTTATTGTATAATGACCTTGTTCGGATTTAACTATTTTTAAGAAATAAATCTAGTTGTTGGATAAATACTATTTAATAAATTATAATAATCATGACGTTCAACAATAATTTAATAATTAACGAATGATTCAATAAATAACAAATAATTAAATAAATAACAAGCTAACTTTACAAAACGAAACATGTAACCAGGTACAACCGTTACAAATGGTGATAAAAGGAAAGGTTACCACAGTAAGTACTATCAAAATTCATAAAAATTTTTAAGCAAAACTCCATCTCCGAACTTATTCTCATATTTTTTTATTTTTAGGCTATTCGCCCAAATCGCCAATCCCAAATAGTTTCGAAGCTTTTAAACATCCGGATATGAAGAATAGTAGGTATCTTGTTTTGTTCATCCTACTAATCTTTTTTTAAATTAATTTCTTACAGAAACTATCAGTCCTAGTTTGCAAACACATGAGGATTGTCATGCAAAGGCCACGGATGGGAATGAAACACCCAAAGTATACATTTCCTGATGTGCAAAAAGCTGACCAAAAACACAATTGAGCGTTTATCCATCGGTCCATCGTCGTGCAAGAGGCCGAAACTCCAGTTAAGTTTTGAAAAGGAATTGGATTATCTGAGAAGTTCTCAGAACTGAGAAAGTTGCTAAGCAGACGAAGAGAATTCGTGTTTTGGACCTGCTTTTCTTTTCAGAAAGTTAATCGATCTCTTCAAGAAAAACCTTTTTTCCGGACAGCCCAAGAAGTGAACTACTCTTTTTTGATTTACAGTACCGTTCATAATTGTATAGAAATTGGAAGCAGGCGCACTGTCATTTCGACTTTGAACTTCCATAACTTTTTACTCTGATGATATTTTTTGATCATATTTTTTGCGTTAGATAGATCAACTATCACACTATTATATCACAAAATTTGAGCTTTCTGGAGTTTGTGTGGCCTGAGAAACAGTAATTCTACGAAAATCGGACTTTTTGGACTTTTCTCATTCAAACTGCAATATTTCTGAAACTACGCTACATTTTTTATTGAAATTTTGTACAGTGATTGTTGAAATATATAGCTAGCATGTCTGAAGTTTTCAAAAAAATCTATCGATGAGATCAAAAGTTAAGCGAGGGGCAATATTTCAGGCATGGATCTAGAAATGCGATTTCTATAGAATTTTGGACGAATGTTTTCATAGGAAAATCATATTCTCTGTTTAACAACCATTCTATAGAAATCGCATTTCTAGATCCATGCCTGAAATATTGCACCTCGCTTAACTTTTGATTTCATTGATAGAACTTTTTGAAAACTTCAGACATGCTAGCTATATATTTCAACAATCACTGTACAAAATTTCAATAAAAAATGTAGCGTAGTTTCAGAGATATTGCAGTTTGAATGAGGAAAGTCCAAAAAGTCCGATTTTCGTAGAATTACTGTTTCTCAGGCCACACAAACTCCAGAAAGCTCAAATTTCGTGATATAATAGTGCATGGCTGTGCGAAGGGGGGGGAAGGGGGGGTTAGGGGTTTAAACCCCCCCATGGAGATTTTTTCAAAGTAAAATTTTCAGTTCAAGAAAGGAATTTACCGTACATGTTAGAAAAATTTCTTGCCTCCGGCAGAATTTAATCCTAAATCACTCAAGGCCTAAAAAATTTCATTTTAAGACGTTTCCAAGTTGATACTAATTTTTAATTGTAAATTTTAAGTTTGTAATTCAATAGACTCAATCTCAATCAAATGAAACTCAAATCTTGACACAAAAAATGGGTTGTATTTAGAATGGGTTTTTATTAGGAAGCGTATCAAATCAAATTCAAAATTTTAAGCTAACAAAATTCATTCATCGAATACTTATTTTACATGTCAATAAATTGGTAGAATTGTGACAGGCGTTTAATACTTACGATAGTCATAAGAATTAGCCAAAAAAACTTTATCTTCAATTTAATTTTTTAAATCACTTTAATTTAAAAAAAAAAACACGTCATCACATTTTTCTGGTAACTATAAATATTCTTCAAGAAAAAAATTTTAGCTTCAATTTTGTTTTGTGTTTCTTGTTATTCTAATACTCAACTCCACATTCAAAGGCTTTATGAATTAGGCCACAAAATTCACATCTTTCTGAAGTGCAAAGAACTTTATAGGTAATTTCCTTTAAATAAATTAAATCCAAATATGCAGTTATTGATTTTTTCTATCAGCATTTCTTTTTTACTATAACTTTTAAATATGTAGAAGTCATTTAAGAATAATCGGAATCTTTTAGACAAAATTTTACAGGTTTACAAAAAAATTAATAAAGGTTTAAATTGTTCAACTTTTCCTAAGACCACAAGTTATTTTGACTTCTGCGAAAAAAGTTTAACAATTTTTCTGTTGAATGTTGTTTGATTAAAAAAACAACAAAAACTAAATTTAATAATAAAATAAAATAATTTTGCAGGCTTCAACAAAAAGGTTTAATTATATGAAACCTTTATATTGTTATGATATATGTCCAATTTTTAAAAACTGTTAAATTTATTATTTTTAGGTTATTCATCATCATCATGATCAAAATATTTTTCCTTCTTAGTCAAATAAAGTAAACAAATTCAGAGTCAGTTTGGTTCTTTCATGTAAATTTGCTAGTTAGGGTAAATGTACCCGACCTTGGCACCTAAGGCATGGTTTACCTTTTTTTTTCAACATTCCAACCTTCCTGTTAAGTGCATTATAGAACATCCTTTGAAGAATTTACTTGCTAACTTGCTTATAGTTCAACAAAAATATGTTTTCTCTATGGAACTTTCATTAATGTGAGCAAAATGCATGCAAAGTACTCACTGCGGTGCTCCAATCACTTGGCCTTTAACCTTAAACGTTTTACTCATTTAAACAAAGTGATGATCATAAACACCTCAGGTTGTTTCAGAATATTTGTGTATGAACAAGAATCATTGGTTTATGAATGACAACAAAACCTTCATCAGGGGGATCGATTCAGAAACGAATTATGTCCACAAGTGGTTTGAACTTTCTCTTTTTTATGAACATTAAATCCCTTCGATGAAATTCAAACTAACATATTTTGTAAGCAAACTTTTTAAACTGAACACTTCAAGCCAATCAATCTAGGAAAAGTATTTCAGATGACATGGGCTTATCTAGACTAGCCCAGGTTTTCAACGTACAGTTTTAAAAAAAGTTGGTGTGGTCCAGCTGCTAGACCATTGAGGTAAAATATCCGTATCTGGCCCTGATTGATTCACATTCCTCGAAATTTTTTGAAGAGATTTCACAGTTCATCATTTTTGCGAAGTTCTTTGAGACAATTTCATTAAATTAAAAATCAAATACGACTTGAATGGGAGTAATACTGAAAGGTTTGAGCCGTGTCAAATAAACGAATTATTAAAAAAACGACTTGAACGTGGTTGTTGTGAAAGTGGTATTGTAACGTTGAATTTAAATATCTTATATTGAACTTTTCTCATCGATTAGATTTTTCCAAATATTGGAAAAATTACTTAGATTTTCTCAGTTTTTTTTTGAGAAATTCTTTACTTGAATGCTAACTGGACAAATTCACGAATGCTAAGCCTAACGACAGATTCATTTACGACAATTCTATGGCTCTGTGCATCATGATGTGTTGTCTTTTATAAGTCATTGTTTAATTTATTTCTTTTGAGTTTTGATAGACCATAAGTTGATAGTAAAATTCTCTAAGAGACTTGCGAATGCGCACATAGGGTATAGTGAATGGCTTCATAAAGTAAGAAATTGAAAAATTCCTTGAATGGTATTTTGAAATTTTGCCCTTTTGAATATGTTAGCTGAGGCTATGAGCTTCTAGCAAGAGCCATCTCGAATGCCCGGGGCGTTGCGCAGTGGTTCGACACGCCAAATAGATGTTAGAATACTTGCTAAAACATTTTTTTAATTCGACTCACATCTAATATTTTAAGGAATAATTAGAAATAAAACGATATTTTCTTGAACTTCCAACTTCTGTTTCCAAGAAAAAAAAAACAAAAATCCAATAAACTAAATCTGAGTATATGGTTCCCAAGCAATAAAATACGATTCAAAAACTCAAACTCAAACTATTTGAGAGAGTTATTTTGAATAGAATGATGATTCACATTAATCAGAATTCTATTTTCCCTGATGAACAATTTGGTTTTCGTCATGGACATTCTACTACACATCAATTTTTGAGTGTAACTAATATGATTAACGCTAGCAAATCTGAAGGTTATTCAACTGGTGTTGCTCTTCTTGATATTGAAAAAGAATTTGACAATGCTTAGCACAAAGGTTTAGTAGCTTAATAAGCTCGATTTGTTTTTTTCCGTATATCTTACCAAAATTATTCAAAATTATTTGACTAGCCGAACCTTACAAGTAAGCTATCAAAAATCATGCTCTGAAAGGACACCCATTAGAGCTGTGTCCCTCAGGGCAGTATACTTGGGCCAGTTTTATACAATATTTTTACTTCTGATATTCCTGATGTACCAGAAGGAAAAGGTAGAAGATGATTTGCTGTCGATACTTTGCTTTCAGCCAATGCACAGTGGTAAAAAAAATGCGGAAAACCTAGCGTTACTTATAACACATTTTTGATTATTGATGTTTTCGGGAAAGTTTTTAAGGAAAATCAGCTCTATAATAAAAACTAAATTTTTTTTTGATCAATTCCTCTGCAAGTGAGATTAAATTCCTAACTTTTCTATTCTAAGTTTTTGCTCTTTGATGTCTTCGACAATCAATCGAATGCGCTTCCAAACCTATGCTATAAAACTTCTGACATCACGCAGGGAAAAGCTAGATGAAAACCGCATGTTTGAATGCGCTATAGTTTCCTAGAAATCGTTGTCATCATATTGACATCAAAAAGGTAAAACCTAGAATAGAGAAGTTCGGAATTTTATCTCACTTGTAGAGGGATTACTAAAAAAAAATGTTTATCATAGTGCCGATTTTACTGAAAATCTTTTCCGAAGACACCAATAAGCTAAAATGTGAACTAAAAAAGTTATTATCAATCAACTATCACGATTTTCGCACTTTTGACCACTACTGTGCAATGGTCGGAATTTACAGTAGGTTGCAACAACATTTTAATTCCTTTCTGAATAACGTAAATGTGTGAAATTTCTCCTAATGCTTCTAAAACTCAACTTATTTTAGCCAAGAGCACATTTTTTAAAACCTAATGAAAATCATTCTTTAACTTTTAATGGGGTTTTCATTAGAATGGTCTGACCACGTGATGAGCTACTCAGGACTCAAACTTGATCGGAATCTTACACTCAGGCAAAATCTTATTATAATTTTCATAAGATACGTCTTATGAACCCCTTTTTTGCGTCCAAACTATGTTTTCATAAGAGTCTTATGAAATTCTGTCAATTTTCATACGAAGTTCGTATGAAAAATAGAACAAACGGCATTGTGGAAAAATTATGAACACATTCATTCCACAGTCATTTTTCAGTCGTCAAACGAAGTTGTGGAATAATTAGTTTTATTCTTTTAAATGGTAAGTTTGAATTCGAGTTTATTGTTGTAATCGTTCAACATATTTGTAAAAGTAAACTCTAATTTGTTTTTTGTTTACTTTTCAGCACGTTTACCAGAAAAAAAATGCAAGGTCAAAATACCGTATGCGGCCGAGCAAATTCTTTGGAACCGGGTATTGATGTACTGCTGATGGTGACCAAAATGTATGTAGCTCCAAACAAATTAGCCGAACAATAAAATAAATTTTCAATATCAATTGTTTTGAATTATTCTCATCGAACGTGACATTTCCTGTTTTTATAAGACCCTCTTATGAAAAGCCACAACCTCTCATTGAAGCATGTGTTCATCTGCAGAGTTCATTCGCGTCATAAGATATTCTTATGGATTTCATTGATTTTTCTTATGGCGCCACTTCATAAGAGAATCTTATGGCATGTATAATAGTATTTTTCTGAGTGTACTTTTAAAAATCACATTGACGCTTCAAAAACTGTACATATCCGTTTACAAGGAACGTCACTATCATCAATAGCAATTGTTTCATTTTTAAAATGAACTAAGTTTGCCTTCCGAACTGCCTTAAACGTAAAAGATTAATAGAAGTAATGTTTTTTTAGTCATGCAGAGTCATAAACATTAAAATAAAGATCTCATCCAATCAGATGCAATGATAAAACCATGTAACCATTCACCGACATCTTATTCAGATTCAAATTAATCGGGAAAAGCACTCGTACTCAGCTTTCGAATGTCACACCCTACCAAAAACAAAACTTTACCCAGTCAGCTACCTATCACTCCAATTCATTCAGTCAGTCGGAGTCAGTTACGATGGAGATGGTTCATGATGATGATGACCGACCCAAACATGTTAGTTTTGGCATCGTTCGGTCGGATTCGATTCGCGATGGCCGCCACCATCCATTGCCTCATCTGAGATATACCAACGTTGGTGGAAGGGAAGATGTGGTTTCACAATTTCCCGAATCAACTTCCTGTAATGAGGAAGGGAGTTATTCGGAGGAAAAACCGGGAAGTGGCTAGCTATACAAGCGTGACGACATTCGAGGATATTGGGAAAGAACAACGAAGCCTGGTGAAAAACCAGGCTGGCATGGCTCTTGGAGAGGAGGCTTCGTGTTTTGTGTCTCTTGTGATTTGAAATTTTAATTAGGTTTACATGGGACGGAGGCGCTTTTATGGGTGCTCCCGTGCTTTTGGCTCGCTATATGAGCGACATGGCTCTGCCTGCCAAAGAACGACACATTTCGGTGGCGTATTTCTATCGCTGCCGTCGTCGTTGGTTTTGTCATTGCGGTAGGAATAATTAATCCTCAAGGATACAAACTCCTGCCAAGGTTTTGGTTAAGTTAAGGTTTTTCTCCACACAGCCTCAGTCTCCTTTGAAGAGATAATACCCAGAAGTTCACGACATACAGATTTGTATGAGGCGAATTAAAAATCCGCTCAAGTTCTGTTCTGTATCATTAATGCAAACGATACGCCACAGCTGATGTCAAAAATCTCGATGAAATTTGCACTCAATTATGTTGGGAAGATTAATGAAATTTGCATATATTCATACGGAGGACATGCACGGATCATCTTGTCAGAATGGGAACGCACCTTTGTGTGTCATCTCTCGTGTGATTAGCAGTGAAATGAAAGCTTTTGTATCTTTTATCATCCGTAGTAATGGAGCGATAATATCTTTGCGCCTTTGTGTTGATATTACAGGCATTGGAAAAAAAAACAACTAATTCACATGAAAACGTTCAGCTCAGGCTAATGACGCAAACAAGTGATGATTTTAATAAACAAATTTATAACATATTTTAAGGCAACAAATTTGGTTACGCTGGCGGTGGAGAAGAGACCAATCTCAAGCAACTCAAAGTACCAAAAAAAAGCCCAAGCAACCAAAAGCCTCATAAACAGGTACGAAAAAGCTTACTAAGCCCCATCATTGATCTGAAGTACGTTCTGTGCAGCTCAAAATTTAAGTTCTTATTGATACTTTAAAGTTCCAAAACAACTCTAAATGACATACAATTCAGCTTCCAGCGGCCTAAATTGAGCTAAAAAATCTCTGTCTATTTCAATTTTATTCTAAAGATCACCTTCTGGATTTTTTACTCATGGGGCCGCCATGATCCCACAAATTCGACAAATTGCGGTTTGCCGAGACTTGTTCAATTTCCTGCTCGATTAATTCTTTCTAACATTAAACATCAGAATAGTAATTCAAGTAATCCAATAACTTACTGAAAAAACTTGCCCGGATCCGGGATCGAATCCCGACCTTCGTGGTGATAATCAAACACGCTACCACAAGGCCACGCTTTGGCCATGATTTCGCTGCATACCTGCAGGCGCACCCGTTCGACCAGAAAACTGGCCAGGAAGGAAGCACCTCAATGCACTTTTTGTGATTTAGTAAATCCCAAGAACTTTTGTGCCCTTCTAGTGACTTAAGTCCCTTACAACGTACATATAAAGCACTTTTGCAACTTTCAAGTACATTAATGAGTACATATAGTTCACTCAAGGAAATTGGGCTTGAGGTTTCTCTTTATTAGTCAATATGTAACTTTCCAAGCCTTTTTAAAGCGAATATGTGACTTTTTGTCGCTTGAGAGGTACCAAAAAGTTGCATCGTTCTATGCGACTCAGCATTTGATTTTTTATTGTAAATTTCAAGTAACAAAACAAGTCTGAATAACCTTCTATTCAGCTTCAAGCGGCTTTTGAATTTAACTTTCAAACAATCTTTGAATGAGCAAGAAAAATTCTCTCCCTACTTCCATTTGACTGTCGCATCAGCGATATTTTTAAACTTTACCCGGAGGCTCAAATCACCTTTTCTTAATAAGTAGCTGTGTTTATAATATAAGCGCCATGAGCCAAGATCCAAATCCCATACTCACACCAAGCTTTGCTCAATATGCTGCTTACACGCTTCTTTCCTCCAACATACATACAATGATCGGCACGATTGGTTTGGGTCATATAGGTGAAAAGAATACTGCTGTTTCTTCACACTTTTTTTTATTAGGATAATTTTTTTCTTCTAAAGAATGGAATTCAGTTGCCTCCTGAGCCGATGTCCGCGAGTTCGAGCCCAAGAGTAAATATCGAACACAGTTGTACCGGATATGTTTTCCAATAACTGTCCGCCAACTGCAAGGTTGATTTAAAATCGCGGATGCCATAAAGATGGTAAAACAACTACATCTAATCAAAACAAAAAAAAACTATTAAATCAAGTATTAATAATCAGAAGTCAGAAAAAATATTG
The DNA here is from genome assembly GCF_029784155.1 of Uranotaenia lowii. Taxonomy (NCBI): domain Eukaryota; kingdom Metazoa; phylum Arthropoda; class Insecta; order Diptera; family Culicidae; genus Uranotaenia; species Uranotaenia lowii. The sequence goes on from NC_073691.1 coordinate 68,958,156, forward strand.
ATTAAATAGCAAATAAATGAAAAAGAAGAATTTTGATAAACTGTACTACTTAACTTTGTTTTACACTCAAATGTTACAAATCATAAAAATAATATTTAGACTTGCAAAGAAAACTTTTGAGTTTCATTTTTGATTTTTCACTCAACGTAACAATCAAAATCCAATTCTCGCGTAAGCCTTCACTACGTCGTATGAAACAAAATGTAAACAAACAATTTTATTACGAAAAATATACAAAAATATTTTCTTTCCATTTGGAATATTTGTAGCCAGGAAATATGAAATACAAATTTAAAAGTTGTTTTGATAATTTTTGCAGCAGTTTTCTGTGAATTCTTAAGATGTTTCATACGGCATAATGAAAGCTCACACGAGAATTATTGAATCAATATAAAATTACATATTCCTATAGCCAGATTTGAACATCGATGAGAAGACGCAACAAAACTCAGAATAAAATTTTACACATTTAATTTCTTATTTTATTATCATCAAACAAGGACTTCAAATCGTTTTTCATGGCGAAAATTTTGAATTCGAAGGGTCAAAAAAGTATAGTTCGACTTCAGGAATTCAAAAGCTAAGAGAGAATGTTAAAGAAAACATTTTTTTTATTTCGAAAAAAGTCGTTTTAACATCTTTATGTTATTCGCGACTTATATCAACGATGCAGTTGGTAGACAGTCATTGAAAAACTCAACCGGTACAACTGTGATCGATATTTTCTCTTGGGCTCGAACACTCGGACATCGGCTCAGGAGCAACTGACTTGCCAACTGTGCTATATTTCTAGCCTTAAAGGAATCATGAAAAATATATTAGTTCCAAAATGTATATACAGACTCTGAAAACGCGTGTTTTTATTTTGTAAAGTAAGTTTGAAGAAGAAATAAACAATGCTATAATAATTCGTTTCGTAAATTTCAAAATTTTTAATACTTTTTTGAAAAAAAAAACAGGTTCATAATGTTCATATGATTCCAAGTTGCATTGAATCAGAATTCGATGAAGCTTTTAAATGTTCTTATCGTTGATAACGATAAACATAATGTAATATTTGAATACGACTAAAAATACTTAATAAATGGTTTTTAGAAAAAAAAAAGAATGGAAATTGCTTAAAACTGTTTAAAATGGTAGCACATTTAAACAAAATATTCATTTGCACAACATTTTTAAGTTCAAAGATATTTATTTTCGACGGAATAAACAAAAACATTCTGCGAAGCGAAAAACAACGCCCTGATCCACGTTCAATATGATGGAAACTCTATTGAATGGGGAGTAAACGAAAACAACTGTTTGAATTGATAGAACAAATCCGAACAATGGTTTTTTCTTTGATTGAGTATTGTTGAGGTCCCCTTAATAAAGTTTGAGGCCCTATGAGCCAAGGGGTTTAGGTGCATAAACGCATATTTCGGGAAAACGTGAAAACGTTGAAAATAAAAGTATATAAATTATATTCGAACCATCTGAAAAAATGTCTAAATATAATTGGAAATATGAAAATTAGAAATCTGAAAAATTACATCATCTACTTAAAATAAATCATATTTGCACTTATACTTTTTTGGTTTCTGATGGCTTTATTTAACAGAAATATTACTAAAAAATCACTTCATTTTACGGTACCAACCCATTTCGTGAACATGAATAATGATTTAACGTCTACCTACATGAACATTATTTTTGTGAAATTTCAAGGGCTCAACAGGATCAGCTAGTAGTTATATAATTCAGATACCTGTCTGGGGTAAGATGCAACAAAATGCAAATCAAAGAGACAACTTGTAAATCTTGTTTCCATAGTCTCGAATATGATTGTTTTGCATCACGCGTTTGTCATCATTGAAATTTCATCCATCCAAACATTAGTTTGATGATTTCAAAATTTGTGTAGCACTTTTTACCCCTTAAATCATGGTTTCAACAGAACCATAAATTGATTTTTTTTTTATGCGTAATGGCTTTTACGGCTTCAAACATTTATCAAAAACTATACATTTACATACGTTTTCGTTACATTTTTCATTAAAATCAAAGTTTGTAGCAAGTTACTCCTTTTTCTAAATTTAATGGAAATCTCTTGTTTTTTTTTTTTTAATTTAAAATAACTGAAGAAACTAATAATTTTTACTGACTACGTCAGTTTGATGTCCCATTAACCTTTAAACTTTTGATGCATAAAGGGTGATTATCTTTGAACGTGAGATTTTTTTGAAGCCATGGAAGTTGAAGAGTGTTGCATGTTGTCCCAGTTGACGATATTTTGTTGATTTAAGTGTTCCTGTTTATTTATTTCTTACGAAGGGGACTGTCTTTTCAAAACAAATGTCGAATTCACTGGATTGTATTCTTCTTTTAAGAGTTATAAAAGATTCTTCTTAACGTAGGCACCTTACCCCTAGTTTCTCAATATGCAAAGGTTTTTTTCTGGAGTTTTTCTGGTCAAAAACCATATTAGCAAAAAGTGGAACCTCTTGAAATGAATCGAGAGACTTGAAAAAAGAAATGCAGATAGATTACTTGTCTCACCAATAACGGGATGTTATAAAAAATCAAGAAATAAAATGGAATCGAAATGTAGAAGAAAGAGAACTGTAAAAAAAATTTCTCAAAAAATGTGAAAAGAACTAACAAAAGAAACCAATGTCCATAAGCAAAAAAAATTAAAAATAGGTAAACGTAAGAGTAGGAAAAATAAACTCGGCAGGGAGATAAAAATCGAAATAGGATAGAAGTCAGGCAATAAACCATTCCAAAACATAAACAAAGGAATGAATAATGAAGGGAAATGATAAGATAACAGGTTTTTTCCAGTATTTTCATCTTATTTGATGATTCATTTATTTCACAGAGAAGATCTTTATATGTGAAAAGAAATTTCTGTATGTTTGTTTGGCCTATAAAGGATCAGCCATCTTAAAACCTAGAGAGCTGAAATTTGACTTGGATGTTTATTAGAACCAGGAAGGATGAAAAATGGTTTCAGGTATTTGAATGGCTCCTTTTCGCAGGGGGTCGTCCATACAAGACAAATATAGTTTTAACGATATTGACGGTTGTGATGAAAATTTGCACAACAGTGTTTTGAGTGACGAGCGAACGGTTCCGGATATCAAAGTTAGGGTCAGGGGTCGTCCATACAACACAAATATTGTTTAAGTCATATTGTCGTTATCATACATCGGATTGAGATGAAAATTGGCACATGGGCGTTTTCAAAGAAATTATAAAATTTTATGTTAGGGGCCAGCCAAAAGGGTCGTCTATACTACACAAATACTGTTTAAGTTATATTGACGTTATTATGCATCAAAATAAGATGAAAATATGTACATTGGGGTTTTTAAGGAATGGAAGATTTCAAATTTTGGATCAGGGGTCGGCATAAGGGGCCGTCCTAATTAATATTTTACTGCTTTACAGTAGGGGTTGTCCTTGTTAACTTTTATCTATTTTTTAACATTTACGTTGAAATGCATTGGATTGAAATGGAAATGTTGTTATGAATTGCCATGAAATATTCCACATCGGGCTTTTGAAGGGCAGACAATCAATTATAAGGTTTAAAATCGAAAATCAGCGACGACAGCAGGGATGACTTATCTGTTGTGTTTAATTGAAAGTTTAAATTTCTTGGAAATGTGTCATTCATTCATATTAACTGCTAAAAATTGCGTCAAAATGCATAAAATCGATTTGAAAATTTATGAACAGGAATGAAGTGATAGTATTAATATGATTTTATGTGTTGAATTTGGAATTATTGTACAACGGAAAATTGAATAATGGGGTGAAAAAAACTGTTATGTCGTATATGAAGTTGGGTTCCTACCTTATCAATAAGGATAGGTATTTTTCTTCAGTGTTAGGAATATCGAAATTTATTTTCTTCAAATAATTTCATTCAATCTGCTCAGAAAAAAAAAACTGTAATATTTACAGTTGTTAGCAGGCGCGGTCCTATGGGAGGGGGGGGGTGATCGGGGTGATCACCCCCCCCCCCCCCCAAGTGGCAAAAAACCGTTATAAAAAACCCACAAAATCTCGAATTTCTATTAAAAGTTGGAACTTTTTTTAGTAGATGTGCTTTTAAATTTTAAAAATTTTCCACTCCGTGGGGGTGATTATTCTACAAAAAAGTTAATTTATCACAAATATTGGAAAAATTCGGTCCACCAAACTCAAGCAGCTGTAACTAGCGATTCACTGGACTAAATTATACCAAATAACATTTGTTGATAAGTAACTCAACAAAGGTGTGGTTTTTAGTGTTGTTTTCTAATTGGCTATTAATGAAATGTAAGGACAATTTTTTTAAAACTGTCACTAATTTCCCTGATATGCCTAAATTTATATGAGAAAATCGTAATAAATTTTGTATTTGCTTGAAGCAAATTCAGAGCTTCTAAATTCTTGATTTTGTTTTGAATTTTAATGAAATGACAAAATGGAAAATGTCACATAGGAGGGTGAATATGGTTATAACACTGAAATACTTGAAATATTTGTTCTGCTGTCGTCATAGATTTATTGCCTTCAATATGCAGTTTCTTTATTATTTGCTCAAATTTAGAATGAAACAGTAAATGAAAATTTGTATTTTTTTTTATCAGTTCTTGTTTCCGGTATAAATTTTGAAAATACATGGTTTATTGAAAAAATTTGTGCACTTTATAGCAAAAGTGTAAAATAACAAAAAGATAAAAAAAAAAGTTTTGGCTTAATGATCAATTTTCATGAGGCCTGTAAGTAATTTACCATGAGAAAAAAATTATAGAAGTAGGTATGTTTCCCCATTTTGTAAAATACGACGATTATCTAGACGAAACTTGTATTGTTTTTTTTTGCGGGAATTTGTCACTTTTTGGCATTCTTCCTTCTAATCCATGGGTGGCCAACATTTTCAATAGACGGGCCAAATTTCAGAAATGAAATTGGCTGGCGGGCCAAAAAAAACAAATTATCCTGAAATATTAGAAGAAAAAGAATAATAAAAGATTTTTTTAAATGCAAAAAAAAAACATTTGCCTGGGTCACATCAAGTATAGATGAAGCTTGCCAGATTACCCGATTTTATCCAGGTTTTCCCAGATATTTAATACAAAATTTGGGAAAAGTCAGGTCCGATTGGTTGCCCGGATTTCATTAAAAAATGCTCGGAATTTGCCCGGATTTTCTTACCTTTTTTGCCGAATGGAACAAAAAAAATTTTTATTTTTATTTTTTTTTCTTAATTCGTCCAAAACGCAAATTTTTTGAGCAAGTTTTATAAAAATAATTATGAAGTGTTTTGTGGAAGCCTACAATTCAATTTAAAATCTGTTATTAAGTTTTACGGGAAGTTTTTTTAATTTTTATTTTATTTAGCTGTTTTTTAAGTATTTACCAAAATTGCCCGGATTTTTGGTAGACAACTATGAAAACAAATGGTGGATTATGCAAGGTTTTTAGATAAAATAGCACAGATTTGTCTGGCCTGGATACGGACTGAAAAAATCCGGCAACCTTAAGTTTCATCCTAATGAGTCATTTTTGTTACTAGCATATTTTTACAAATTTTGCTCCATTTTAAAAATAGTAGGAATATTATGCAATACGAAATGATTTATACCTTTCCACTTATGTAGATCTATCTTTTCAAGGCAATTAAAACTTCCTTGGTTCATCCCAAAAATGTCAAATAGTGTGACTACAATGAATATTAAGTCAATTTTATGGTCTCTAAGTTATAAAAAATGACCACCAATTTTTCAATGTTTTCAAGTTTACTGCTCTTCTTCGAAAAATTTTATATGCCAATTAAAAAAAACCCGCAGATTGTAATTGTTGAAATAAAGTAACGTCACATGCTTTTGACATTGAAAAGAATACTTTTTCAACCAACTATCGTTATATCATTAAAAATATTGATTTTTCAAAGTACGGAACTCAACCTCAACTCAATCCAACTATTTTTAAGTTTTTTCAGAGGACCTCGATTTGACAAGTGTATTGGAAAGCCTTGTATAAAGAGGATGAATACGAATTTGATTCTTTGATAATCATTGTACTTTTTTGTAAGTTTAAAATTTGGGGAAAAAATCGTTCTTCAGAGAGATTTGCTAGTATAAAACCGATTCAAGTTGAATTCTACTACCGAACTGTAAATTCTGTTTAGTTTTTCATTATTGATTTACTTGTACATATATACAAAGCAAGATGCCAATTTAAATATATTTGGAGTTGGTTTAATTTTCATAATGCTTAGCAAAAATAATTGCTGTAAAAAATGTTCTCAGCAAACTTTCGATATTTTACAATATTTGAAAAAGTTTTTAAATTTGGATGAATGAACGAAGTTGTTGAAATAAAATTCCAGTTACGAATGGTTGAAGTTGATGTAAAATTATTGTTTTAATAGTGATGTTGATAAGATTCGGTAATTTTTTTTACGAATTTTAAATAATTTTGATACGATCTTACTATCTTTCTGAGGCTATTCAAACTTCTCAATATTAAGACTAGAGTCCTTTTGACTGCTTTTAAACCAATGATATGTAGTCACCAAATCCCAATCGGAAAACATTGAAAAATTTGTTATGGGATTCACAGAAAATGCGTCAAAAACCGTAAAATTTTGATAACTTGAAAACCGTAATTTCAGTGATGGTATACTTTTTGGTAAAATTATATGAGACCCTCAATGCTAAAGACGTATATGTAAGTGCAAAAATGATCGATTTCGAGTAAATAATGCCAAACGATTCTCGATGATTCAAATTAAATTTGGTGAATTCTTTAGATTTTAATAATTATATCCTCATACTTGTACGTCCGAAAGAAAATTACAACTGTTCGAAAAATAAATGGAAAATGGCCAAACACAATAATTTATAAGCATGTTTTCTCGAAATTAGATTTAAACACTTTCATCCCTTTGGCTTATATTACTTCAAGGAGATTTTCTATAACACGGAGAAGCTCAGTGGGTGGGAAATTTTGGAATGTAAACATAGGGGGGAACTCAGGGTCGGTGTGTTGCAACATGACACTTTCCTTCGGCGGAACTCGCACTAGAGAAATCCAACTGGAATCAGACGACCAGGAGCGTGCACGGGTGATTACCTCTCATGCTAGCACCCAGGTCCAGTAATTATGCTACTCAAAACGCGGACAAAACAGAACATGTAATTTTGACTGGAAATTCGCTCGAGTGAAAGATGGAAACGGAAATAGAACAACGGAATCAAATTAATCGAAAAGGTGTAGATTAACTAAATATTCCCAGTAAAGTACTGCCTTTAGTTCAAATTTTACATAATGTGGGAGGATTTATTTTTACATAATTTTCCTGTTGTGACGTCACATAGATTTAGGCATACTTGCGGTTAGTTTTAGTTTTTCACGGAACTTAGCTGGAACGGCGACAGGCGGCTGGCTCGGTGAACAGCAACGGTTAACCACATGCGTGTGGTGGTTTCCGACGTTGGTTCAGGGTTCACAACAGGCGTCTTTCCGGCGTCCCGGAAGAGCCCGATGCTGGCTGTGTGTTACCCCTGACTGGTGCTGCCGAAAGGTCCTCGCCGGTAACCTCAAAATTGACGGGCAAGGTTATGGTGCGGGCCTTTCACCACCGGATGGTTCTTCGAACAAACCTCAAATTGGTCGAACGAGGTTATGTAGCGGGCCTTTTACCATCGGATGGTCCTCAGAACATAACCTTGTTTATGTCGAACAAGGTTTTGTTTTTCCTTCTGCCTGGTTAGCGAGATATCGCCGTGTGCTCGTAGTCACAGTTAACCTGTATAATTAGCCGACAAAATAAGAAAAGGCCCTCTTGGACCTGCCAAGGAGGGTTATAGTACCAGTGACATAACAAAGTTTACATAGTCCACGTGGTTTACAAATCTACTGTTTTTGTTATTCAGTTATTTACCTTTTCTTTGTTGCTTTTTTGTTTAGTTCTGTTCACACTGTTTATGTTCTTTTAACAATTTCTTAATCTATAACAATAATTACATTTAAGTTTTAATATGTGCTTTTACACGTTTTATGTTCTTGTTTACTAACCGTACTAATTTTCAATAACCGCACCGTACTACTTTTAGTGTTCGTAATACGTATAACTTTTGGTACTTTTTAACTCTAGAATAAGTTTTAGAAATAAATTAATTAATATACACCACAAATTTATACAAAACTCAAAATTTACTTTGACTACACACGACGCGCACTCTAACGAGGTCACAGACAGAAAGAACATGTTCCGCTCTGAAAATATTTGCGAGACTTTACTTTCAGTGGACCGACACACATACATATTTATTCGGAGGCAAATTTACACGGTGTGTCGCTCTCTGGGTGCCCACACTTCCCCGTGACGTCCCTGGTTGAGCACGACGCCTATGGATAACTCAGAGAAGGAGAGTGACCGTGCGGGATGACAGATGATTTTGGGTGAAGTTAGCCGTTCTGAGCGACTTTTGTAAGGTTCTCCACTAAGGGCCGGGATGTCAGGATTAGGTGGCGGAGCCACGCAAAAAAATGTAACGACGGTTACATTACCCCATCGTCCCTTCTCAAAATGAATGAAATTTCATTCATTTTGTGGTGAGGGAGATGAATATAACAGTTCCATTGAGAAATTTCCTCTCTTGTGCTAAACAAGATCAGATTTATTTTTACTATCGGGTCAATTTTTACGAGTTTTCTATTCCACAATCATCACATGATTGGGATAGTATCGTTTATTTCAGTGTATTACTGTTGTAGTGATTTTTGCTGACTATCACTCACGACAAACGTCAGTTTTTTTTTTTTTTGGTTAATTTTGACGGTCGCTCACGACACAAGTCAACCAAACAGAAGATAAAAAAAAGAAGGGTAAAAGTTTCAAAGGTAAACATTAGAAAAGTTGCTGATGGATCTTTTGGAAAAGTTTCGAGGTAATTTTCACGGTTCTAGTCCTCGGAAGCGCTAATTATTGGCAGATTTTAGGTAATTCTAACTGTTTATCTTTCTCTTATCTGTTTTCAGCTAAAACTGCAGGAGGAATAGACTGGAAAACACCGGAATACTATTCTACGAGCATCTGGATCAGCTATGGTTGTGTTTTGTTTTTCGATCGGCTGGGCCCTACAACACATCCGAAATGGTTGCGTATACCGATGGAATTCGATGGGAATTGGAGTCTAGGTTTATGCTTCACATCTCTAGGATCTCTGATGGAAGGAATGGAAGGAAATTTACACCAGATAGATTGTCAGGTAAGCTTTATGTATCGTCTTCATTTATGAGCAGCTGCTATGTTGTTGTTTTTTTCTATTTTCTTTTAGGTACTGGGTTTTAAATCAGAGGCGGAAAAAACACCAATGGATTTTCCTGTTGAGTCAGCTAACTCGTAAGAGTTTGTGCCAACACGAGCTATGACCGTGCAGGGGAGGTAAAGTGGACCGAATTTGGCGTTGTATTTCGCGATTGCGGAGGACTGACGAAAGTTTCTTTTATACACCTGTTGACCGACCTCATACACCAGAGCTGCGTTTTTGAATCGTAAATTGTAAGTTTTTGCATTTTTATCGTAATTCTTTTTTATATTTTTAGCTACCAAGTCGTGAATAAATTTTTGTGTGGAATGTAAATCGTCTTGTCTATCAGAATCCGAAATTCTTGCAATATTCCGATCTATTCGATGTTCTTCACCAGAATTCACGATCTCGTGACCAAATATCACTTTGTATGGTGAGAAACCCGTGGCACTATGCGGAGTGCTATTCAACGCGTGTTCGATTTGCGATACTCGAGAATCCCATTGTGATTGATCAGACCTCACGTAGGTCCTGATGCAAGCGTTAATGGTACGGTTGAGTCTCTCCACCGGGTTGGATTGACTGTGATAACGCGGATTCGTCCAATGACGAATATCATATCTGTCGAGGAAGCATTTGAAATCCTTCGATAAGAAGGTCGAAGCATTGTCGGATATCAAGCACTCGGGAGTGGAATAACGACAAAACCAATTCTCTTCGAGTAGCTTGCACACCTGGGAAGTGGAAATCTTTTTTACTGGAAACAGGAGGCAGAACTTGGAGAAGGTATCCATCACTACGAAAAGGTGAATACAACCTTGTTTACTCCTAGGGAGTGATTGGATAAAGTCGATAGCTATTATTTGAAAAGGTTTTAAAGCGATTCTTTGGGTTCCCATTGGTGGGTGTTGAGAACGATTTGTCGGTTTTGATTCTTTGCATATCGAGCATTTTGCGATGTAAGATTTCACAAACTGTGCCATTTTTGGCCAGTAGTACAGTTTTCTTATTCTTGCGAGTGTCTTTTCACATCCAAGATGTAAAGCATCGTCATGATGTTCAACTAAAATCTGCTCTTGCATATCAGGGGGTTCACATACTTTCCACGAGAATTGATAATCAGTGTGGGGTTCAGGTGAAGCTATGAATCTTTTTAAGATACCATTTTCCAATCTATAATCTTTGTTTTTTTCAGGATTGTTTTCAACTTTTGCAGCCATTGAAAGGTACCAACTAGACTGGCCAGGTGAAACATGAAGTTCTTCAACGGCACGAGATAGGGCATCAGGCACCACGTTGTCTGAACCACGCCGATGCTTTATCTCCATATCATACCGTTGAAGCTCGATGCTCCACCTGCACAGCCTCGAGGAGGTCCTCCAACTGCTTCTCAAAATGTACGTTAGGGCTGAGGCATCTGTGTAAACTACGAATTTGGATCCTTCGATGTAACATCTGAATTTTTCCACAGATTTCAGTACTGCTAATGCTTCTTTTTCTGTGGCGCAGTAACGCTGTTGAGTTGGACCTAATTTTTGCGAAAAGAAAGCAATCGGTTTTTCGTCGTCCTCGTAGAACTGCGTAAGTACCCCAGCAATCGCGAGATCGCTGGCATCACAATGAATACAAAAAGGTCTGCGAAAGTCAGGGTTCGTTAGAATAGGGGTACTAATTAATAGCTCCTTTATTGTAACGAACGCTTTCTCAGCCTGTTCATTCCATTGGATGAGTTTTGGTTTCCCCTTGAGAAGATCGGTTAGGGGCTGTACAACTGCACTGAAGTTACCAATGAATCTTCGGTAGTAGTTGCACATCCCTAAAAATCTTCTCAAGGCTCGAAGTGAATTAGGCTTTTCCTAGTTAACGATGGATTCGACCCTATCAGGGTTGGGTCGTAATCCACGGTTACTAAGAATATAGCCTAAGTAACTGACCTCGGAAACGCAAAACTTGGACTTAGCTATATTAATGGATAAGTTGGCCACGTTTAACCGAGAGGCTACTTCGCGGAGTCGAGTCAGGTGTTCGTCGAATGTGTCGCTTACCACGATGATATCATCGAGGTAAACGAAAACATACGGCTCCAACTCACTGCCACCAAGTATCCTGTCCATTAAACGAGCCAACGTCGCCGGACTATTAACTAGACCGTAGGGCATCCGTCTAAATTGAAAAAACCCGCGACCTAAAACTGAAAAAGCAGTAAACTTTTTGGATTTTGGGTGTAATGGGACTTGTAGAAAAGCCTTCGACAAGTCAATAGTCGAAATGAATTCGCACGGGCCTAGACGACTTAAAATTCTATCTGCATGGGGGAGGGGGTATGAATCTCTAATCGTGACTTCATTGAGTTTGCGGGCATCAATGCAGAGTCTTACAGTGCCATCAGCTTTGTCAACTGGAACCAGTCTCAAGGCCCAGTCACTGTAAGATCTCTCGATGATCCCGCACTCCAGCATTCTATTCAACTCTGCGTCGATTTGGGTCTGTCGTTTTGGCGATACTGGAAACGGATTGATTCTTACTGGTGGTTTCTTCTTGGCTTCTTCGTTTATCTCGATTCGATGGCAAATTAGGGTAGTTGCATCGAGTTTGTCATCAACAGCGATTTTAAATAGTTGTTTGACTTCTTCTAGTTCGATTTGCTGTTCTTGTGATAACTGCGGTGCACCCTGTGAGCAGTCAACTTCTTCAACTAAGGTAGTGAGGAGTGAGGGTACAATCCCAAAAATGTCCCAAAAATCGGAACCAAGTACCAATTTTTGTTTCAGGGTGGGAATGACCAACAGACTCACTATCTTAGTTGATCCGTTGAAAGTCACAGGTGCATTGACATAACCTGAAACCTCCAGGCTTTGTCCGTTGGCGGTAGCAACGTCTAAAGTTGTTTTGTGGATTTGTAAACGACAGTTTCTAATTACATTTTCGGCTCCTGACCCTAGAACACTTCTGTTAGCGCCACTATCGAGCAAACCAATGATGGGTAAGTCGAAAATGGATATCTTGGCGAAAGGACGACCGTCATTTTGGAGATTAAGAAGTAATTCGTTTACTTCCGGTTGGCTTGGGGTAACATAATCGTTCGAATCGACCATTTGGTAACCTAATTGAACCAAATCAATCGTGTAGTCGTAATTTTCTAAGGGATTTTTAGAATTTTGAGAAGCTGCTTGCCCTTTCAAGCAGTCTTTTGAAAGTTTTTTGAGCAGAAAGGACAGTTGTTGGTCTCAAAGTTCATGAAACCACATCTATGGCAAAAAACATGAGCAGGTCTGTTGCATTCTTTATGGTGATGACCACGGAGTCTGCAATTGTAACAGATACCTTCAGGTAACGGTGAGTATTGTGCAAGTAAAAGTTCTAGACCGTCAGTAGGGGCAACTTTCTTCGAGGGGAGTTCTTGAATGGACTTGTTTGAATCTCTAAACCCTTTCTTGTAATGTTTGTCATCGTTTCCTGATTCATATTTCGAGTTTCCATAAAAATAACGCGGTTTTTGATGGTATTTCTCAGAATCGTTTCGAGTTTTAGGTTTCGTACCGGTATAAACTTCATTCACCTGATTTCTCATTCGCTGAGGATTATCATCGACCGATTGGAATTTGTACCAAAAAGTAGCGTCTAATTTTCGACCGAACGATTTGAGGTCCACGAGATTATCAATCTGTGACGCGATCGCGAAACCCCTGTAATCTGCTCGCATGTTCCGAAAGATGATCTGAAATTTCCTTTTCTCGGTAAGGCGTTTCGTGAAACCGTTAAAGATCTTTTGCATTTCCGTGAGATAATTTTGAAATTTCTCCTTCGGACCTTGCTTTCTAGCAATTGCGCGCATTTCACTCGCGTGATCATGATCGGGGGAAAGAAATTCGTTTTTAATTTCGCGGACCAACTGCTTCCATGAAGAAAATTCTTCATTTTCTACCCCGGACATGAACCACGTTTTCGCGGGACCTCGAAATAGATTAATAGCGGATCGGAAGAGCTCTTGTCTAGACACGTTTTCAGAATCTGCCGTAAATTCGACTTCGCGCAAGAATCCCATCAAACCTTGGCCGTTATCCTTGCCGTCGTACCAGAGATTCCAATCGGAAACTGGCCGGCCTCTACGCGAACGATAAGGTTGTTGCGGCGATCTTTCTTCGCGCCGTCGAGGTTGAACACGCCGATCATCTGTATCAGAATCTGAATTTGATCCACGAAAATCGGAGCTGTCGAGAAGAGAAGGTAAGTATTTCGTTTTTGTTCTAAGCGACACGCGGTTAATGAATCGTTCGTTCTCTTCCGAATCTGATACCCGATTTCGCGCCGAATTACTATAAGTTTTTAACATTCGCGGTTGATCGCTAATAGATTTCAAAATTCGCGGCTGAGTCGATGATTTTCTGCCACCGAGGCTAAAACCGATCGCTCCTTCTTCTTCGGTACTATCATTTTCGCTCTCTGATTCGTTACAACTTTCCTTTTCGATATTTTCAGGTTCAATTTCAAAATTATTAGTTTTTTTCTTGTAGGATTGTTTCTTTTTAGGTTTCGATTTTTTCTTTTGAGCTAAATTTAATTCAGCTAGCGAGCTCACGATGTTCGCCATCAGAGTAGATTGTGCCTTATGTAAGGAAGCAAGAGGCGAAAAGAAAGTATGTAGATGTCCTCGAATTGCAGCCTGAAGTTTGTCTAAGTCTTTCAAGTCAGCATCAGCTTCTGCTACCTCTAGTACCCTAGTGCATCGCACATAAAAGTGTGTTAGTCTAGTTCGGAGGGTATCACGAATTCCATCGAACGGTATTCTGTTTTCTAAGACGTCAACGAAGTACTTTACTTCCCTATCAATCAGCCTAATCTCTTGGTCGATAGATGCCTGACAACGCGAAAAGTCAATATCTGGATTGGGTTCATTTTTCTCGGTCTTGAGACGGTCTTTGAGTCGTCTCATTAAAGCTGCTTTAGAATCTCTATCAGCAACTTCAACAGCTCGTATGGTTAACTCATAAACAATTTCTTCTCTATCCAAATGGTGTACCATCATGTTTTGGTATAGATTTTGAATTTCCAATTCCATCTTTATAATTTTAAATGTTCCTAAAAAGTAAAGCAAATGTCAATAAGTCGGGTTGATACTGCGGTTGAGGAGAAGCACTGAGAAAGCTGCTGTGCTTTCCAACTCTTAAAACCGACACAAAATACAAGTTGTGGGTGGTAATGGGGAAAACTTCTTAGTTTTCACAACGCAAACGATGTCGAAGATTGAACAAATTTCTCGTTTCAAATATGCACTTATGTAAAGTTTGGTTCAGCAAAATTTCAGCATTCAAACATCCAGCGATCGTTTAGAGAACGATCTAATAGTTCAGCAGGAACTGCTTCTATCCTTCCCTCCGGGATTTTAGGAAAATGCAACGTAGTTACTTTTTAAGCGGGCGCCAATTATAACACGGAGAAGCTCAGTGGGTGGGAAATTTTGGAATGTAAACATAGGGGGGAACTCAGGGTCGGTGTGTTGCAACATGACACTTTCCTTCGGCGGAACTCGCACTAGAGAAATCCAACTGGAATCAGACGACCAGGAGCGTGCACGGGTGATTACCTCTCATGCTAGCACCCAGGTCCAGTAATTATGCTACTCAAAACGCGGACAAAACAGAACATGTAATTTTGACTGGAAATTCGCTCGAGTGAAAGATGGAAACGGAAATAGAACAACGGAATCAAATTAATCGAAAAGGTGTAGATTAACTAAATATTCCCAGTAAAGTACTGCCTTTAGTTCAAATTTTACATAATGTGGGAGGATTTATTTTTACATAATTTTCCTGTTGTGACGTCACATAGATTTAGGCATACTTGCGGTTAGTTTTAGTTTTTCACGGAACTTAGCTGGAACGGCGACAGGCGGCTGGCTCGGTGAACAGCAACGGTTAACCACATGCGTGTGGTGGTTTCCGACGTTGGTTCAGGGTTCACAACAGGCGTCTTTCCGGCGTCCCGGAAGAGCCCGATGCTGGCTGTGTGTTACCCCTGACTGGTGCTGCCGAAAGGTCCTCGCCGGTAACCTCAAAATTGACGGGCAAGGTTATGGTGCGGGCCTTTCACCACCGGATGGTTCTTCGAACAAACCTCAAATTGGTCGAACGAGGTTATGTAGCGGGCCTTTTACCATCGGATGGTCCTCAGAACATAACCTTGTTTATGTCGAACAAGGTTTTGTTTTTCCTTCTGCCTGGTTAGCGAGATATCGCCGTGTGCTCGTAGTCACAGTTAACCTGTATAATTAGCCGACAAAATAAGAAAAGGCCCTCTTGGACCTGCCAAGGAGGGTTATAGTACCAGTGACATAACAAAGTTTACATAGTCCACGTGGTTTACAAATCTACTGTTTTTGTTATTCAGTTATTTACCTTTTCTTTGTTGCTTTTTTGTTTAGTTCTGTTCACACTGTTTATGTTCTTTTAACAATTTCTTAATCTATAACAATAATTACATTTAAGTTTTAATATGTGCTTTTACACGTTTTATGTTCTTGTTTACTAACCGTACTAATTTTTAATAACCGCACCGTACTACTTTTAGTGTTCGAAATACGTATAACTTTTGGTACTTTTTAACTCTAGAATAAATTTTAGAAATAAATTAATTAATATACACCACAAATTTATACAAAACTCAAAATTTACTTTGACTACACACGACGCGCACTCTAACGAGGTCACAGACAGAAAGAACATGTTCCGCTCTGAAAATATTTGCGAGACTTTACTTTCAGTGGACCGACACACATACATATTTATTCGGAGGCAAATTTACACGGTGTGTCGCTCTCTGGGTGCCCACACTTCCCCGTGACGTCCCTGGTTGAGCACGACGCCTATGGATAACTCAGAGAAGGAGAGTGACCGTGCGGGATGACAGATGATTTTGGGTGAAGTTAGCCGTTCTGAGCGACTTTTGTAAGGTTCTCCACTAAGGGCCGGGATGTCAGGATTAGGTGGCGGAGCCACGCAAAAAAATGTAACGACGGTTACATTTCAAATCTCTGTTTTGAATTTTGTTAGTGTTGATTCAGATATATTTATACAAATGATATACGCAGATCTAGAAAAATGTCAAATTCTTAGACCATAACTTTTCCAAAAAGAGCTTCGCGGGCCACAAAAAGTTGGTCGCGGGCCACATGTGGCCCGCGGGCCATGGTTTGGCCACCCATGTTCTAATCTGTATCGTTGAATGAATAAAGAATAATGAAAAGATTTAACTTTATTTTGTTCATGTAGGTTAGTTACTTCATCAATTCAATTCTAAACTGCTTATACCGTATTTGTTTATGCCGAGTGTTGCACTAGTGTTGCACTAGTGTTGCACTGGTGCTGTCAAACTGTTTGTTTATTCGGACGGTGTTGCACTGGTTTTGACCTGGTGGAGTTCTGCGGTGGCCCACCGATAATTTTGCCAGTGTTGCGAGAGAGCGTGTGAGTGAGAGAGGTAGCAATACACTGGCGACGATTTGTGTTTGTTTTTGTCGGGTACGGTGGAACACTGATCAAGGGGAGAAAACAAATACGGTATTAGTTTTAAAATTACTAAATGCCAGAAAACAAGAAGGGAGAGAAAAAATCTGACAAAAAATCGAGTTTGATACGCAAAAAAATTTCCAAAGTCAGTTAACCTCGGTTTTAATTTTTCCCTTGTGAATTAAAATTATCCCCTTATCATTTTACTATTTTTTCGGCAACAAGGCAATCTATCATACTAAACAGTCAGAAGATCTTTTAGCGACACTCCTGAATTTAAGGATCTACAGCAAATATGTCACCGATACTGCTTTCAGCTCATCTACACAATAATATTGAAGTTTAAGGTTAAAATTTAGCTTAAGGTTTGATATTCTCAATCTGAAAGCTTGGCTATTTCATTTGTAAATGATTGAGACTATTCTCACTAAAGAAAAGTATTTACTTTAAGAATTACCCCTTCATCTCATTTTTTTTAATATAATTCAAGATTATTTAAAAAATTTAGAATTATGTGTAGGACATAATATGTACATGAACAATAAAAAAGACTAATTACTTTTTTTTTATAATTTATTTGTTGTAGTACGTTAAAAATTGAAAATTTTGAATGATAAACTTAAATTCAAGAGCAAATGAAATTAAATAAGGTTCCAGAAGCTTCATATTCAGAAACTGATATCGATAATCGGATATTCTAGATAATTTATATTTAAAGTGTTGATTTTATATATTGTGTTTCCAAATTTGAAAATAATAATACTGAATTTCCAAATCCCGATTCAGTAAAATACCTCAATGAAGAATTCAATGCTCGTTAGTTAATTAGTTTATCGTCTTATCGGTGAAAAGTAAAATACTTCCGAAAAATTACAAAACATCAGAGCGCAGAAAAAATTGAGATATCTTGAAATTTCATCACTCAGCTACGTGCGTATTATAAAAAAAAATCAACATTTTTTCGCAGAGGATATTATAGATTCGCTGGTTGTTTTATAAAAAGATGTGCAAGTTGTGTAGAAGGATATTGAAATGAGTATAAAGAGAAACTTTGATAAAGTTTTCACTATTCATCTCTTGTTTCATACTTTTATTTCAGTTCAGTAATTCATGGGGAAAGAAGGAGCAGTGTGCAGCTTATATTGTAGACTCATTTTAAACTGACCATTCCCCCCTCCCTCACAACCCCTCCCCTTTATTTCGATCACTCAAATGATCGTTTTTTAACCAGATATTTAACGTTCCTTTATATTGACTGATTTTTGAAAATTGGAAAAATCAACCCCCCCCCCCCAAGAGCCAACTCTAGGACCGCCCCTGATTCTTAGCGAAATGAAGTTCGTACGAGATCAGCTAGAAATAAATAAAAAAAAGGTTTAATAAGATTTTTTTTAAAAGAAATAAAAAATCGACTATCAAGAAGACTTACCATGTGAAATAAGAAACAGGAAACCACAAAACAATGAAACTAGATTAAATGTATTCAAAAACACTAGAAAAGGATTCGAAATTAAATCTTCATAAAAACGAGAAAAAATGTTGAATAAAAAAAATAGAAAATAAAATGTATGAGCTAGAAAAAACAACCGAAAAGTATAAAAGTTTAGGAAGAAAGGGAAAAATTTAAAAACAAAGTTTCCCAAAGTCTAATATCACTCAAATAACACATAAAAATTACAAATCATTATATTTCTAGAAAAAAGACTCGATTATTTGATGAACTCTGAACAACAGTTTCAAAATTGCTTCCATTAATCTATCAGCATTGGTAATACCATATCAGAAAAACATAAATGATAAAGTTGGGTTCTCGACAGGATAATAAATTCATAATTAGTGACCAACAGTTTTTTCCTTTAAATTTTAAATTCAGGATAAAAGTAAATTTAATGTTATCAATTTGAATTTCATGATTCTGTATTGGTGCATTTGGTACCTGAAAATAAAAAGTTTTGAAGATAAGGATCGAAGATAAGGAAGAACGTAAACATTGAATATCATGAATTTATCAAAAAAAAAAAATACAACCACTCAACGACAGGACTTGATTGCGGAGAATGCGAGTTCAAGTCCTGTTGGTAAACATTTGTATCTTTTTCGAGAAATTTAATATATTTACGGCTTATTTTTTTCCTTTTTTTTTAATCTCATGTTTCTGCTCAATTACCTTCAACATTGAAAACTAAGCAATGTTTTCGTTTGAATATGCTGGATTGGCTTTATTTTTATCCCGATACTATTTTTTGTTTTAAATCTTTTACCGTCCATTGATTCGTAAATTCTCTCCCGTCACTAAATTTTTCATCCAATACCTGATATGTGGGTTTGGTGGCGCGATGCTACAGAATTTAGATAGCGGTTGGCATGTGCCACAAAATCTAGAACGCGTGGGATTTTGATTTCGGTTTTGGTGGGAATTTTTTGAGGGAGATTTTTTTTTCGTGCTCGAGTGTCTAGCAGCGACTTTACGTTTAACCCTTTCCCGATTGGGGAGATCCATCCTGCAGGCCTTTTTTAAGAGCAGCGCAATAAAATATTCAGCCAAATAGATACACATCCGCGCGGTGCGGTTTGGGGAGTCAGAAGCCTCGGGTTCCTCCCTCGAATCTCTTCTTTTGCCGCCATCGAGACCTGGATGTCCTATCAGAGAATGAAGCAAAAAAAAAAACTGAACAACATCCCAGGGAATTGCTAGCGTCAAGTGGAAAATTTACCATTGCGAGTTGTCACTGCGGCGATGTTGCTCTGTTACTTTTTCCTCAATTTATGCCTATTCATATGGGTAAAAAGGTTTGCAACCGAGACGTGAGCATCGTGATAACGTTTTTTGGGTGCCAGATTTTTTGTTTTGAATTCGTCAGAAATAAATAAATGTGATTGAAGAATTTCTTACTTTGACGTTTGAAACATTATCGATATCGATAAAAACTTGAAGATTTATTCAATTTTAATTTGAACCCAACTTTAAAACGTTCGTTACCTATACCAAAAAATTGTTTTAAACCCGTCAGCAACTGTGCCCAAAACATAAACTGAAGGACCCTGGCCATTCCCGCAGGATGATGGCAAGGATGGTATGCCGAATGCGTGTTGCTGTTGCTGCCATTTTCCCTCCCCTCGTTCAGCTTATGGCATGGTGGAGGTTTTTGGCGTGTATGCAACCGAAAAAATATTTATTTTGGCAGAATTTATCGCTGTCTCAACTGTTTCGCGCCGACCGGCTGCCACTTGGTTTAAAATTTTGCCAAAATATATATTGGATTGAAATTTTATTTACCTCGGCTGCGTATTTGTCGGGGTATGTCGGGGAGAGCCTAGTTGCCTACATACGAATCGAGTACATGTGGAGTAGAATGTGTGGCATCGCGCGTTCCGGTGTGTTGTTTTATGAACATTCTGCGGATGGTTTTCTAAATTGGAAATCCTTGCCGCCTTGCCTTGCCTTGGTTGCTAGACGAGGAAAAAGGGGGAACTAGGAATGAGGGCAGTTGCAGAAAAATATGAATAAATTATTTCACCCTACTTGCAAAGCCGCTTGAGACAGGAAAATTCAATAACATTGCCGAATGCAGATAGGTCGTTTTATGCAGCAACATAAAACTGTACTGATTCCAGACAGATTTATTTTGTTCAGTGTTTCGATGAATTTGACAAATTTTAGCGGATGAAAGTTTGGTTCAAATTATTAAGATTTAAGTTTACATATTTTCTTAGCAGAATCAAAATAAATTAATTTTGTTTCATGCAACAACCAGTTACATTTTTTTTTTCATTTTGTTTGTGAAATAATGTGCGTCTTGGCTTAGTCAAAAAATTTCGCTACCGCTGAAGATTAACGATTAAGAATTTCGATTGATTCCAATTCAGTTATTTTCATCTTGATACATACAAGGTGCGACTCGTGAACCAAAACAAATCAGTCTCTGAATAATTCCATTTTGTTGGTTAACAACATTCTCGGGTTAACTGATGTTTGTCCGAATCCACGGTAGCATCTGATTCTTCAAAATGTCATTGTAGACTCCAGTATCAACAACTACTCCAGCTTTTATGAAAACAAGAAGCATCTTCAAAACATACCAAACAACCGCTCCAAAAATCATGACTCTGGCGGGATGCTGGATATGAAACTTGACTTTCAAATTCTCTGAGATTATTTTTTGTGCAGCTTGTATTATGACGGTTTGATTATGGTCACGCAAAATGCTTATATTCTTGTTTCGACCATTTGTTTTCAGACAGTTTTGAATACGCTACTAAAGCTTTAATTAAACAAACTGTTCTAGTTGTTTTGAAAAAGTTATGAATGCTCTTTTTCAACTATCATAAAATAGACTTAGAAGTTTGCTCCAAGCTTTCTTTTGCATGTTTTATAATAGCACTCAGTGCTTGATCATAAAAACTAAGTGAGAGTTCTCGCTCAAGATGTCAAAACAGGACACAATTAGGTTAGATAGCACATATTTGAATTGGAATTCCCATTTTTACACGCCTTTGATAAGTTTTGTCTGTTGGTTTTGAGTTAAAGTAAAAAATGTATAAACATCTTTGAAAACATCAAATATCCGGAAGTGGTGTGAATATCTCTACAATATGAGTATTAAGTGAAAGGGCCTAAATAGAAGGAAAAAAAATTATTGCTTTCAAGATGGCGTCAGATAGTGAAATTCGACTTCTACTTGTTAATCTCTTTCAACTTATACCTGTATTGTAACGGTAATATGCGATTTTCAGTCAATTACAATATTTTCAAGTTGAGTGTTAGCCAACCTCTTGGAATTTAAGCTGGCGACGGACAACGAAATTTGAATTCTACTCGTTTATCACTTTTACCTTAAAATCATATTGTAATGGTTTCACTGATATTGTAAAGGTTTCATTGGTATTGTAAAGGTGTCATTGATAAATATCGTTGATATTTTCAGTAATTTACAGCTTTGAAAAGAATAGCGAAAGCCGTAAATTCAATATGGATCAATAATAGTGTGGCATTAATTGTCGAATTACCCTATAATTGATCCGAACAATCATCACCCGACACATCACACGAGTGAACGATCGTAATCACACACACACTACCTACACACGACACTCGATCGTTCTTTCTATCGTACAGAACACGCTTTGTTCTTGACCGCCAAACTGGCTTCCCATTGTACATAGTAGCGAGTAATAAACCGGCACTCAAAGAGATCAGTTGACGTTCTACACCTCCGAAAGGTCTCCCAAATTTAGGTGACCCGACGTTCGTTTGTTTGTACGTTACGTGCATGAAAATTAACCGCGACCCGCGAACAGTTTAACCGTTTACCGCAATAATCGCGAATTCACCATAAGTGATATATGTATGAAGACTATTCGTTCTTCACGTGATCGCGATGCCAGACACAAAAGTGGAAAATGGTGGTCGTTCTGAAACAAAAGCCGAAAGTGAAGTGTTATAAAGTGACGTGGTAAGCACATGTGAAAAAACCACGATTCATACCCTGGAAAGCCGCCTAGAAGCCGTTTCAAGGCGTCTCGAATAAGTTTTGAGTGGTGATTTCCGCGGTAGAGGAAGATCCCGCGTCCGTTCCAGGATTCGATCTAAAATTCGAGCCTTCACACAGAAAAATAACCAACGGTGGACTACCACCATGGCGCAAAGGCAACCAAGTGCGAGAAACAAAAAGGGGACAACCCAAATGTCCCGTGCATTTTTTACGACGGCCGTCTCGCAACTTACACCCGTCGTGAAAAAAACTAGACCAACCTGCACCGAACCCACCGTTATCCTGAACGAATACAATCCATCGAATATTACCAGCATCGCACTGAACCCCTCTCGAATTTTTCGCTGACTCAAACCGGTGCTGACATTTCGGTAATTCCACCCATGCCACGTGAGCTTCTGAATCCAATAAAAACGGATCAGTTGTTCGCTGCAAATGGAAGTGCCATCAACACCTATGGAACCAAACGCCTCAACATTGACATCGGAATACTTAGGCCATTCGTGTGGGTGTTTACGATTGCGGATGTAAAATCCCCAATAATTGGTGCCGATTTTCTGAAACACCACGACCTTCTGCTAGACCTGCGCCGTAGTAAACTCATCGACAACCGAACCAATTTGGAAATCAACAATATTAACATTGTTTCATAACCGCTAATCACCACATACGACGTGAACTCACCTTTTGCCGATATTTTGCGAGAATTTCAAGACATCACCATGCTGAGTATCAACCGGCGGCCAACCAAGGCGCAAACCATCCACCAGATCCTCACTTATGGTCAACCCGTCTTCTGCCGCCCTCGTCGTCTCCCAGTGGACAAGCTGAACGAGGCCAATGCTGAGTTCAGATTTTTAATGGAGCAGGGAATTTTCCAGCCTTCGAAAAACTGTTGGGCCAGTCCGTTGCACATGGTTCGATAAGCAAACGGAGCTTTGCGCCCCTGCGGCGACTACCGAGGACTTAACGCTATCACCGTGCCCGACCGGTACCCCGTGCCACACATCCAGGACTTCTCGAACATCTTGAGTGGTGAGAAAATTTTCTCTTGTATCGGACTCCGGAATGCTGGTCAAACGCTGCAGCACTACCTGAATGACATTTTGGGTGACCTAAATTTTGAGTTTCCCTACGTCGACGATCTTTGGTATGCTTCCGAAGACATCGAGCAGCACAAGCAACATCTACGATTAGTTTTTAGCCGGTTACGCGAAAATGGTCTGGCCATCAACGCTGGCAAAAGTCAAATCGGCAAACCCGAGGTCGAGTTTCTCGGCCACCTCATCACTCGGAGTGGCATCAAACCCAAACCGAGCAAGGTCGAAGCTATCATCAATTTTCCCCGGCCGGTGTGGTGGCGAAGCAGCTGAAACGATTTTTGGGAACCATCAACTTCCGTTTCATTCCCCGAGAGGCGGAAACCCAGCAAATTCTCCACTCTATGATCACGAGAAATGTCCGAAACGACCAGACCAGAAAAATGCAAATCAGACATGGCAAACGTCGCTTTTCTGGCTCACCCCTTCGCCGATGCGAAGCTGGCCATGGAAGTCGACGCGTCGGGCACTGCGATTGGTGCCGTGCTGCACCAGATCACCGAGCAAGGTCGTCAACCTCTGGCTTATTTCTCCCGAAAGCTCAGTGACGCCGAGAAGTAAACCAGCACCTACGATCGCGAGCTGTTTGTCCAGCAGAAAGCCGATCCCGAACTCAACGACTTCCTCCAATCCATACTCTCATCGGTGCCTATCTACTGTGACATTTCGACTGATGCGATTCGACCATTCGTGCTGAAAAATGTTCGGTCCAAAATCATCAACAAGCTGCACAACGTATCGCACCCTGGATTTCGTGCGACCACCCGTCTTGTCACCGACCGTTTCGTCTAGCCATCGGTGCGACGCGATAGCAAGAACTTTGTGACGCATTGCATCCCCTGCCAAAAGTTGAAGGTTCATCGGCACAACAAGACCAGAACATCCCAGATCGCCACCCCTGGCGAACGTCATTCTTACTGTTTAACCTTCATAGATAAATTCTCTCGTTGGCCAGAGGTTATACCAATTCCGAACATGACGCCAGCTGCTGTAGCTAAAGCTTTGGTCAGCGCATCGACCGGTTCAAAGTCCCCACCATTGTTACCACCGACTTCAGGAGACAATTCGAATCCGAACTTTTCCGAGAGCTGACTGGACTGCTAGGCATCACCCATCTGCGCACCACTACGTACCACCCACAGGCCAACGGACAGATCGAGCGCACACATCGACAACTCAAGGCTGCGATCATGTGCCCCAGAACCCGAGGTGGACAGAATCATTACCAATCGTGCTACATGGTTTGGTATGCGAACATCTTTAAAAAAAGACATCCAGGCAACCACCGCTGAACTCACCTACGGCACACCACTACGCCTGTCCGGAGAGTTCTTTGCCGAGAGTAGCAGCAGTCCGAATTCATCACCCGAGTTTATTGTCGATCTGAGAAGAATGATGGCGAACCTCAGACCTACACTGACGGGCAATCACTCCAAGCAGAAGCCGTTCGTCCAGAAAGAGATGGTCACATGCAGGCATGTCTTCGTTCGTGTTGGTGCCATTAAACCACCGCTGTCACAACCGTTAGATGGCCCTGACCGTGTGCTTCGGCAAAAGAAGAAGGTTTTTATCGTCGATATCAATGGTAAATAAGCCATCTCTTATCTCCATCGACCGACTCAAGACCGCGTTCTTCCAGGCCGACGAACCCCCACCAGCATCGATCGTCGAACCACAACCAGCACCCGCAACTGAAACGAAGCCTTCATTAAAAAAAACTAAAGGGGGGAGAATTGTGGCTATAGTTGTTGAATTACACGATCGAACGATCGTTATCACACACACACTACCTATACACGACACTCGATCGTTCTTTCTATCGCATTTGCATTCGCATTCGCAGGAGCAGTCGCCTAAAACTTTGGGTGGCGCTACGCAACAACTCTCCGTTTTATGAAATTACAATCGGTCGAAATTGCAACATCTTCTCTTTCGAGATTGTGGTACATTTCCTGACTTATAATTCCAATAGAAGCTAGGTCCCCCATTTCGTTGCCTCAGATTAAAGAATCTCTTAAAATGGAAAACCAGCCCCCACAGAATGTTGAGGGTGTCCTGGCCGAACCCTGCGGACTGTGTGAGGAAGAGGGGAAGGAGTGTTAGTCAACGTTTACTTTACAGATAGATGCAGAGATCTCTACGACCCATCCATAAACGTGAGGAGGTTTTGGAGCATTGTTAGTAAAGTTGGGGAAGGTTAACCCTAGGAGGTGCTAGGCCAGCATTGCGGGTGATGATTTCGTCCTACACCTTCTATGCTCCTAAAGTTTCCTACTGAAACTCCTAATATCAACAGTGAGGCTTGCCAAAATTTTCAGAAAATATTGCTAATAAGTAAATCAATATTTAAAATATGCAATAAGATTCTTCCAACAATTACTCAATTCTACAATACCAAGTTAACGTGTTTACTGAAATCCATTAAAGATTTTTAATAAGTTCCACAGACCAGATTACAATAGTTTTGAATTTATGAAAAATCATATGGAATTACGAAAATTAAATATTATCTTAAAGTGGTTCCTATAACAATCTTAAATTTTCGAAACAATCAAATTTCAATTTTCATCTAATGCTTTATCGATTCAGGTTGCTATCACTTGCTTCATAATGTATTTAATTTATTAGCCTCTAGTAGAGAGTAGCAACTGTTTCGAAAACATATAGAGTGTATCTTACTTCCCAAGTAACAATTTAGGTTTTATAAGGGACTCCATACCAACTATAAATTAAAGCTATAAAACCTCGTCCGGTTATGTAAGGATCTATAAAACCGCAATACAAAGCTTAGTAGCACAAAAAGGCCCTTCTGCAGTAGGTTCTGCAGAGCAAATAATAAAACCTTGCCAATCCAAATCAACTTTCAGAGTTCTGTGTGAATTTCGCTTATAAAACCTATTTATTATATTATTTTCATCAACAAATAATTCTGCTCCGGAAATGGGTTTTCAATAATAATTTACAAAACAATTGAATCTTATTCAAATCAAAAATGAAAAAAAAAAAGCACAAAGGATTTCTTAATTCTTTAGGTAATTCAATGCTATTTTCTAAGCCGGAATGTTCAATACCTGCTATTTGTTTACTTGCGCTTTCAAATTAACCGCAAATAGGTATGAGAAAATTTGGGAAAAATTGTGGGCCTGCTGTAAATCGTTCTTTTAAACAATAAAAAAAACCGATTAAATAGATCGAATAAATATTGCTTTCAACTTTTGAATCATCTTTTGGTTTGTAAATAAATTTTAAAACATTATCTCAGCAATAAGGATATCAAAATTTATAATGCGTGGGTTAGGGGATAAGGGTTAATCTCTAAAATAGAAAGATGCAATTTATAAATTCACCATTATTTGTCTAACAAAAGGCGCAAATATATGAAATTAGTAAAAGTCGTTATTGAACTCTTAAAAACGATTTTGCTTTCTGAAAACTCCTAATAAAACTATTTTTCATTTAAATAACTTTTTTGTCTTATAAACGTGTGTGAAATTTGAAAAGGAAGCTTGAATGGTATTCTATAAACCGACAAAGTTATATAACATTCTGTAAGTCTTTCCTTCAAAACTGAGTCAGGCTTAATGAGTTTCTTTGAAGCATTTATAAAACCTTTTCGATTTGAATATGTTTGGCGGATAATTAAAAGACATATTTTCAAATCATTTATAGTTTTTTTTATTGAGTTGAAAAATATAACATAATGCACCATATGTTTTTCTTATAGCACACTTTAAAATTTTTAGGTAGAGAGACGACTGACTGTTGTAAGCCAATTATTCGACCGAATAACTTTTATAAAACTTTTACAGCGTATAGAAGTTTTAGTTCCTTATAAACGGTTTATAGACGCCACAAAAAGTTATTTATTTGCATGTTTAAAACCTAAGCCACTTGTAATGACCGTATAAGAACACGAATACTAGGAATTGGTTTGAAAGGGCTTTTATAAATCTGAACAGGTTCATAGGAAGGTATAATTAAACATTTTAAAAACCTTTATCTTTTCAAATATAAAAATGTTTTATAGGACACTCAAAGTGCCTAATAAAAATCAAATCTCAAAAGTTTAATGTTGTTAATTAAATTGGATATATAATGGGCGAGTAGATGTCCTAGAGACTAGTTGTAAAAAGGTTATTATTAAATGATTTTTAAACCAATAATAGATATTATACGTCCTTTATAAACTAGGGTTCAAAAATTATGAAACTAATCTGAATTTTGTGTGTTACTTGAGTTATAGCCTCTTTTGAACTATGAACTTTTAAAATTCAAGTGAACTATTCGTTGCATAAGAAGAGTTCTAGCAGATGATCGTGACTACCGGATTATAATATTTATAATTATATAATCATATACGATGGAAATGATAAACTAAAATTGAAGAGATTTGAAGAATAGGTGATTCTGTTTCAAAGTGTTTGAGTAGACTATTTTCATACACATAACTATCGCTTCTACAAAATTCAAGGTAAAAATGAAAATATTATTAAGAACTATGACTTGCTAAAGAATGATATTTAGGTAAATACGTTATTTCAAAGTAAAACAAATAGAATTGGATCGAGATTTGAATCATCCTTATAATTTCATGATACTAGCTTTTACAGTACAATATATGACAGGAGGAAAAATATGTGCCATTCACGCACGTTTAAAAGGCATCGTAGGGAAACATATTCAAGCATTTTAAATATATTAAATAGGAAAGAAAAAGAGAAAACTACAGAAAACTAAATCGATGATTGGAACTTGCTCACCGAGATTTAACTGCTACTCCATAAGCATACGTTGGACACGAAAACATGAGAATTCTAGTGATGGGTGCTTCTTCAGCATTATTTGTTCTGGCTATCCATATAGTGGAATCAAAACCACAAGTAAATTATCTCACACATTTAAATCAATTTACTTGATAAATTTTCACCATTCCCGATTGGCGTTTTTCACACCCTCAATTCACCTTTTTATACAAAAAACATCGCATTTAAAACTTCAAGTAGGCCACGCAAATGAAAACAAAAAACCTCGAATAAATTTAACGGCACACACCAACACTTAAACATACGCGCGAGAGAATCAAACACAACCGAAAAAATTCTATACTTTCCTCTCTTTACAACAAATGTAATCTAACTAATTTAAATTTCCACTATTTCGGAAACTTTATAGGAATCCTTTGGTTTTGGTGAATCCCACTTAATTCTGTACTATCAGAGTGCACAATGCATCAAAGAGGAAAATAACATCACACACGGATAGGTACGGTCCTACACTACACAGCACAAGACGAACGAAAAAACGCGTCCGCTTCCGACGAATGCTGAACTCCCGTATCTCGACACTCGATCGTTCTTTCTATCGTACAGAAAACGCTTTGTTATTGACACTCAATCTGGCTTCCCATTGTACATACCCGGTAAATTTGAATCGGCAGAGAGGTAACTCAAATCGCCAGAGGGATCGTAACGATCTCTCTGGCGATTTTGCATCATCACATCGTTAGAGAGGAACACACCATCAGCGTTACCACATATACAGATTTTTCTGTAAGTATACAGATTTTTTTGAAATTTTCAAACACAGAATCTGTATATACAGATTACAGATAATTGGAAATTCATACAGATTTCATACAGATTTTCCGAATTTCAGAGATTTTCCAACATATTTTGATTATAATTCGAGTCAATAAATAATCATCTACTTTGATAACTCAATCATCCATCAATTGACACTCTTGCAAATAAGGAAAAACTTCCAGGTTAGAGTTAGGAATCGTTACAATGCAATACAACAAGCAAAGGGTTGAAGAAAGTTTTGAAACCTGTGTTTAAGCATCATATACCGAAATTGGTCATTGCATTATAGGAAAATGTAACTTTTAAAGGATAAAGACTTTCGACACAATGTTCAAATCTAAACTGATTGTAACCCAGAAGGGCACTGATCATTATATTTAACGGAATATATCGACTTAAAACTTTGCGTGACCTTATTTTTCACACGTCGCGGACATGTATTTTGCCCGTTACAATTAATCGGACAAAGTTAAACCACAGAGAACAGACGTACAAGCTCGACAAAAAATCTTCAAAAAAGTGTGTAAAATTTCAAATGCTGACACCGTAAAAATACGTTGAAAAGTGACTTGAAACAGTGCCATCTGTTGCGCCGTTCAAAAGTTACAGATCAAATTCCCAAGAACTCATTTTTCGAGAAAGCGTAATCGTATATGAACTCAATAATAAATAAAATAATGCCTCTCTAAAATAGACGGGTTAAATTTATTGCTAGTCAAATGCAATAAGAGTTGCTTTTGACTGGATAGAATTTCACTTCCTTTATTTTTGCACTACTGAGGCAGTCAAAATAACGATCAGTTATGGAATAAGTTTATGTACTTCTCGAACGGTCAGAAGTAGAATCGGTTATATCCAATCTATTAGGAACATTCTTGACGATCAGTCTCACCCATCAGAGCTGATTCTAGACATCACGAAGCGGATTATTTCCAACTTTTGCATCAGATTGTTCATAATTCAGTACTTCTAGCTTGAAGGGAATAGCGATTAACTTTTAAGATATTTTTCTATTATGCAACGTGACGAAAGTGTTACGAAACTCCAACAGACATTTTCTTGAAACATGCCAAACAATTCATACGACCTGTTCAAAACTGACCAAAATTTTGAATATTTTTCTCAGTTTTGTTTTGACAGTTCTCTTTGGCGTGTTTAGAGACATCTGGTGGCCCAGCCAAAAAACAAAGATTGGTTCCAAATGGTCGTAGGAAATTTTACACAAGTTTCGTGGACTATCTTGTACGTCTGTTCTCTGTGGTTAAACCAAAAACGGTTCGCGTATACAAAATGTCAGGATAAACACTGGTTTGACATGTCGCACAAATAGTCGCCTGCAGTAATGAGCAGCTTAGTCCAAATGAGTGCGCTACGCATTATAAAAAGGTCACCGTTGTTCAGCGTAAGTATCTGGAATGAAAATTTTTGATACAGATTTTTGAGATTTTATGCAGATTAAAAAGATTTTTTGGCTCAAAAATACAGATTCAAATGTGGCAACGCTGCACACCATACGCGTGCCTTGGGTGAGTGCCACGAATTAAGCTAAGACACGCCCTCCAGAGAAACATACGAACACAATCCGAATCGTGTTTGTATGTTTCCCTCCGAGACGCGTGTTCGCCTGCCTGAGAAGTCGACAGCTACGATTGAAAGCACACACGGGACACGGGGACAAAATGCGAACACACCGTACGAGTGTACGATTCAAACTGATTTCGCATGTACGCATTCGTATTTGTTGCCGCTAGGTATCTCGGCAGGACAAACCGAATGAAAATATTTGCGTTCTTGGAGTGTCGCCGAAGTTAACCGTTTTATTCTAAGTTCGGTGACTCAACTCTCAATTTTTTGCATGCTCTGTCGATTTCTGAGAGGACGCGCTTACTGGGTAATAGCTAGTAGTAAATCAGATACCATAGAGATCAGTCGACGTCTCTTCATCTGCCGAAATGTCCCCCAAAATGGCGTCAGATAGCGAAATTCGACTTCAACTCATGGTTCATTCCACGGGTCATTCACAACCAATCCCTTTTCATTTAAAAAAATGCTGTCCTCATTTACTGTACTAATGATTAAGATCTCCGGAATAAGGAACTCATCCTAAGCGTGTAATTGGTTAGAGAAACATCAAATTTTAGCATTTTACATGGCTCTCATTAAACCATTATCAAACTAATTTGCCATTAGTCTGACCATGAAAAAGCTATTAAGCACTGAATTGACTAACGTTATGTTGGTTGCAAAATTGATGGAATCACAATGCAAGTATTTCAAAATATTTTTTCAGGCCTATTTTCCATCAATTCCATCATGATTGATAACCGGATTGACGAGGCGCATTTATTGTTAGATACTATTTCATACACATTATACCTAAAATCTTGACAGGCAGTAGAAAAAATGCTCATAATATGGTAAAAATATTGGTGTTTTGTCTTTTAATTTTACCAGATCATATCTCAATAATGCAATCATCATTCATCAACCTTCATGGTTGCTGGAAAAAATAAAAAAAAAGCGAAAACTCAGAAAATCGAAAAAAAAAATTGCAAATTTTTTCAATAATAGCTTTATAAAAGCTATGGTGTCCAAATTTTTAAAGCATAATGTTTTTATCGAAGTTGACGTTTCAAGGATAGGCAATATTTCCAGATTTTAGCTTTATTAGAGTTCTGGTGATGTTTTAAAATGCGCTTTAGCTATTTTTGAAGATAAATGCTATAGGGTAAATGATCTTGAGCGGAACTAATTGGCTCAATTTGACGCAACTCAGAACAGTTGATCAAGCGGTTTGGCTTTGGGTTAGATCCGAACAAAATTTTTTTCAGTTCAGCAAATAGATCTGGGTTTCTGCTTTCTAATGATGATTTTTAAAATATTTTAGAGTAAATCCTTATAACTCTAGAGCTGTTTTACTGAAGTAAGAATTCTGATCTTGAGCGGAACCACGCTGATCTTGAGCGGAACTAAAATATGATCTTGAGCGGAACCATTTTCTTCTGTCAACATCTTTGATAGCTCTTATTCCTAATACTTGTGTAACTGTGAAAACTTCAATTAAATTTCATCTTTGAAGATTTTAAAGTTCAAAAATTAATGTTTTACCGTAAAAAACAGAAACTTAGCGTTCCAAAGTTGTTCTCGAAATATCCGTTCAAATTTATTTCTTGCTGTAAAAAAAGTCCAATTTTCAGTTTGATTCACTGTATCCTATTTTGAAGGAATCGATTCTCTAAACTCAAATTTTATTTTATTTTTATCTCAAAAGTTCAATTCGTAAGTATATTTGATTGATTTTTTTGAATGTGCGTGTTTAGGGTCATATTGCCCCGAACGACTTTTGTCGTTCGACAAAGTCAGTAATACAAAAAAAGATGCCTTAAATTACAGATTTTGCAAAAAAAACTGTACATTGCTCAACATCAATGTTTTGAGAATTTTTTTTTTATTTCTTATTCCCTTAATTCCTTTACTTTATTGGAAACTCATGATAAATTGGGTCATTTTCATATTTTAGTTGGGAAAAATCAGTTTACGTTGAAAATCTTTTCATACTTTTTCTTTTAAATTTTAGTTGGGAAAAATCAGTTTAGGTTGAAAATCTTTTCATACTTTTCTAATTCAAAATAAGAAACTTAAATTTTTTATAAACACAAAAAATGAAAATCCATTCGAAATTCAAAAATTCTGTGAAATCTGTAAATATTTGAAAATATCGAGTTCTGTGACACAGATGCTGTGATAAAAGTTTCCTCAAAACTCTGTAAAATTCTGTAAAATTGATAGAATAAATTTTATAATAAATTCCAGTTTCTTATGAATTACGTTAATATTTGTTTATATTAAAAATTTATGGAATCATAAATTATTTAGCTCAATTGATAAAACAATTATTTCTCAATCCTATTTCCAGTATGAGCTCAAGTGTAAAGTTAAACACAAGGGAATCGGATAGGTTTTCAATATCAGGCCACCAATTGAATCGTGGAGTATCATAGAATTGCTAACCCGGTGTGCTTTGCTACACTTTGTAAAACTGAAGGAATGTGTGTAAAAACAAATTGGATTTTTTGTTTATTAGATAGTATATCGTTTTCAATTGGATTTTGAACATTGGAAACAACCTCTTTAAAAAGAAAGCTACTTCTTAAAGTACGAATAGTAATGGCAATGAAGAGTGATTCTTATTCTGAAATAATGACTTAACTTTATTGGCTGCATTAGTACTCGAATTATGCCAAAAA
The DNA here is from genome assembly GCF_029784155.1 of Uranotaenia lowii. NCBI lineage: Eukaryota > Metazoa > Arthropoda > Insecta > Diptera > Culicidae > Uranotaenia > Uranotaenia lowii. The sequence goes on from NC_073691.1 coordinate 68,991,378, forward strand.
ATATTTATGAAAGCCTTCCTCCTCCCGTCCCTCTGAAAAAAAGAATCAAGAACACGTTTTTTGTATCCCAAAAAATTAAATTTTTTGTGTGCCTAGTTTGGTACGCTGTGACATCAATTAATTAATTTTTGTTCTATTCGAACTTAACTTTACATCTTTTCTTTCCCTAAAATAATAAGAAATATACAAAGGTGCTGCATACATGCAGGGGTAAAAACCGCGTGTGAGATATTAGGCATAAGGCAGCGCACCTAGTGGTTTATTTCGGAAGCTATTAGTTCCGCTCAAGATCAAAGATGGTTCCACTCAAGATCATATTTTACTTTTAAAAAATTCGCGATTACTTGATATTTTGATGGGAAACTTGTTACAAAAACCCGAATAATGCTTTTTTATGAGTTTTTCTACCATTGTATTCATTAAGAATCAGTTTATAACGGTCAAGGGTGACATAAATTGACGTTCAAAGTCAGCGTAGATTGATGAAAATTGCAGCAGAAGTGCGTATGTTTTTAAATCTTCCAATAACATTATTTAAGTTTATAAATTTTAGTAAAAATGTTAAAGCTTGTTGGAAAAGATCTTGAAATAGTGTTTTTTCAACATTTTGATAAGATTAATAAACAATCATTGCCTAGATCTTAAGAACAAAAAATGGTTCCGCTCAAGATCAGATTTTGACTAGTTCCGCTCAAGATCATTTACCCTAGTTCTAACTAAATTTTGCTGACCATATTCAAGCTAAAATTTTTCCTTGGGCCTTAGCCTTTAGATGAAATATGAAAAATGATCCGTACGCGAATTGGACACCGGATCAATCGAATAATTTTACTTGTCTGAGAACACGATGATGAGCAGCCATTTTTTAAACTTAAACAGCAATTTAATTTGTTCTGTTATCAAATGGCGCTTTGCTCTTGCCTTTGATGATGCTTTTAAGTCATCTTTGACCAATCGTCGCATGGAAGAATTCGAGATATTCGCTTCCTTAGTCAGCATCTGGATTGATATCTCTGGATTCCCCTTCACGCTGTTAACAGTCGTTAGATAGCATGCTACAGCCATCGAAATTTGCTTGAGAGATTTTTGGGTGAGAAATACACTGATTAATTTATGCTTTGTGTACATCTTGTCGTCATAGCGTATATATAGGTATACTCTATTGCTGCTTTGTTGACGTCAATTGACAGGTGAAGATTGCAGCCAATAAACCCTAAGAAATAGTCAAAAACAACCCAAAACAGACTTCTAAAAATTGTTTCACTTTTACTAGTCATACTGTAAGATCGATCAGTGAAGACTGCGCTCATGGAACATCCTGAAATGTTCCGGTCATCACTACAACAATATGTAGATGGGAGGATCTTTCCAGACGTGTGGAAGCGGCAGCGATTGGTGCTCCTGCCAAAACCGGGTAAGCCACCAGGTGACCCATCAGCTTATCTCCCGATATGTCTCCTGTATACTGCTGGAAAGGTGCTAGACAAGCTGGTCCAGAGCTGTATACCGGAGGTGTGAACGGCCTATTCGACAAACAATTTGGTTTCGGAACGGCCGCAGCACGGTGGATGCCACTCGACGTGTCATCAGCGTGCAGCGGCTGATGAACCTGCGAGTAATCAGCGCATAGCGAACGGTGTCCTCTGTAACTGCTGAAGTTGTGGCGGGGGTCATACCCATCACGGTCGTGCTAGAGGGAGATATATTCTGCAATGAGCACAGTCACATGCCCGTTGTACGGAAACATGCCAGGCCTCGATTTCCAACAGGCAGCACCAGTGGGATAGCTCGGAACGCGTCCGGTGGGCGCATCGCTTGATCCCTAGCGTCGTATTTCGGATAGATCGGAAACATGGAGAGATGGATTTCTGCATGACACAGTTCTTGACTGGTCACGGATGCTTCATGCAGTACCACCATCAGTTTGGACACGTGGCCTCACCATTCTGTCCAACCTGCGGTGACACAGTTGAGAGTTGAGACACCAGAGAACTTAGTAGGTTCGAAGGGGTACGCACTAACATGCTTACCGCCTGCGGACCAGATACGACTGTCGACAACATCATGCGGAGGATGTGTGAGGATGCCAATACTTTACACAATTCCTACACAGTAGGGGCAACGGGTAGTACAAACGAGTTCGCACTCTGAGAAATCCAAAGTGGATGAACTCTGGTATAACTGTACTGCTGATACACAGCAAAAAAATGTAACGATGGACGATGTAATTTCTGGGGATTACGGATTTCTGTTGCAATAATACATCTAAGTGTTGTACACAACTCGAATACGTCGTGAAGTGTAATATCACAACCTTATATGTGATATCGCATCAAGTAGTCAATATTTTCCTTTGTTGACGTTCAAATTTGATTTCATTTCAAAAACTAAAAAACGGATTACGGACCTCAGCTGTATTTGTTTGGCTTGTAAGTACTACCAAAATTAATCAAAAATATGAGCAAACCCACAGCCTGAAAATAATTTCATTATTTTTCATTTTTAAGGAATTTTGCCCATATGGATCAGCGGTACGGAACATATTCTTTGTCTCCAAATAGCCGGGTAAATCAAGACAGTGTAAAATAAGGTACCTTTTGCGGCTCAAGTTATGTGCAGGTATTTGATGAAATATCACACTACTTTTTTTGCTGTGTAGTTAGTTAAGCGTAGATGTACCAACAATTCCAGCGGGCGTTTTTTTGGTGATTCTACGAACGTCTATCACCTTTTGGAGCGACAATTCAGCTAGGAGCTCATTTTCTTTCATTCCTTCAGCTTCGTGACATGTAACGCGCATTAGCGTTGGTTTAAACTGGGGTGACGTCCGACAACTATAGGAGAACCATCGGTCAGACAAGTTAGTTTTGCCAGTTCTCTAACTTGATCTTTACTCCTACACTGCAGTATGTACGTACCAATCATTCTTCTTTTGGAAAAACGCGCCATAAATTTCTCCTCCAGCTTTCTGTTCCACGGATCGTCCAATTAAAAACGGGTTCTGTGGAAGTTTATGTCTATCTGTTTCTTCAGGGTCAAGTAGTAGTCTTCCGTGCAGGTTTTGTGGATCCATCCATGTAAGTATTGTCCTATCAGGGGATTCACCCAGCGATAGGCTCATCGCACCGCTACAACTTCTCACTTTTTAGTTCAAAAAACAAAAGGACGAGGACCGAACACAAAAAGTGACCGGTCTCGCTCGAGGCTGGAGAGGAACTCCAGGTAAAAGAAAGATTTTTAAATTTTCCAAATAAAATTTTAAATACGTCAAATTGAACCGTCAATGAAGAGACAGCAGTATGTATGTGTGTGAAAAAAGGCTTAACCTTCAAAACATTCCGTTAAATTCTTTTAACTTTTAAGCAGCATTCAGCTCTGGGCCGATTAGCGTCAAATCGAAACGAGAGTAGTTGGCATTGTAGCCGGACTAATCTTGATGAACATTATTAGTTTACACACAACTAAGCTCCGTCAACTATTATACACTTTCCGTAATCGCACTATACCTATCTTAGGACTAAGCAGACTCAGCTTCTTGCTCTTGGGTTCTCCTCGAGTTTGGAAAATGATACCTTTCTTCGGTCTGAACAACTTTATCCCTGGAAGTCAGCGGCAACAATGAAGAGACAACAGAGAGCCGCTTCTTAGCAGCAATTTTATTGCGTTGACGTTGAGTTAAGTGTAGTATTTGTCTACTGGGTTATAGTTTTTTCACCCACCCTTTATTATTATTCTGTTTAACGTTCTCAGCCATATCGGGATGGGAGGATCCTTGCGGCACTTTTCGAACACGCCGCTGCAGGGTATCCTTGAAAGGCAGCCCGTTTCCTGCGCTAGCTTCAATCGAAAGACTTTTTGCAGGATCCCGCCTAGCTGGAACGAAAGAAAGATAGAAAGCAAGTTGACAGAGTGCAGAAAGGCGTAAAACCTATGACATCGTAGCTTTGTTCCCGTTTCACCAGCAACAGCAGCATCCCATCGAGTCGAACCACCCGCACTAAACTTTCTTCTTAGCTTGTACCTTTGCACCCAAGTGATTCCACCCACAGGCAGCAGCACTATAGTTGGTGGAACATCCCATCCCCCCACGCTTTTGCCCTTAATACATTTCGCAATAGCACCTCGCGGGTAAACACAATAACTTCTCGGCTAAGTACGTGGGATAAATAAACACTTTTTCAACTACTTTGGCTCCCGCGAAGAAGGATGAAGAGCAGCGACGCCGTTTTGCGTTTCTTGTTTTGCTTTATTTTTTTTTTCTGTTCTCCACTAGTTGTTCCTTCTATTACTTCAAGGCACCAATCCCACGGGATCATTCTTCTAGGGAAAACTACTGAGAACGGCTCAACCAAAAAGGTGAGCTGGAGCTAGTTGGGATTGCCAGAAGCCGTAAGTAGTAGCAGCATAAGTGGCATAAGCATCAGCAGAGCCTCCGGACTAGTTGATTTATGTTCCCATTCTTCTGTCTTGACGCCCGATGAACGTTTAGTTGGCTGAGCACGTTGATTGCACTTTTTAGGGAGCGGTGCGGAAAAATTATGTGCAATATTGTCCCGTTTTTTCCTATGCTTGTGAGTTTAAATCCGCTCCTTTATTTCGAATGTACTTCATCTTACACTTTTTATTCATTAACCATAAGGATAGACTGGAAATTATAGTGCATGTTTATTGTGGAGTGAAAAATTTAAATAATTTTAATTGGCTTATCGTTTTTAAGAATCTGAAGAAAAATTTACCCTAACCAATTTTTTTTTTGGATACACTCGGGGCCGGCTCACATACCTGTAATAGTACCAACCCGTAATAAGTATAATGCTCGTTGCTGTTCATTACGAAATCATAAAATCCGCTCGGGATCATGATTTTCTGAATTACAGGGAAACAGCTCTAAATGACAATTGAACTGTCAAGAATCAAGAGTTTTCCTGCGCCACGACGAGATAGCGCTGCACTGTAGTCCAGAAATGAAATTCAGCGGGAAACAATTATAAGCATCTACCCCTTAGGTTTGATACAACAACTAAAGGCGGTCATTTTGACTGAACATTTTTATAAGGGTGGTTCATATAATTTCTTAGGTACGAAAATTATTCCCTTACTGTCCAGGGCCAGATTTACCCATCGATAGGTTTGGGGCAATTTTTTCTCAGAAGGCCCCTACGAATGTTTTTTTAATATGCCAGCTTATCGCAAATGAAAACTTTCATATGAGCTGTTTTTTATTAATTACAATTCGTTATTTTTTAAATATCTCTTTTTATCAGCAACATAAATTTTCAAATTTAGAAAAATCAAAGGTAGATGATACCTATTGGAGTGTTTTTATTTCATCGTTGATAGCTAGGTATGTGCTTCATGGACAGCAGGATCAATATTTCATTATAATTTCAGACTAAGAATCGAAAATTTAAAAAAATTCAAAAGAAGTTAATTCAAATTCTATGGAGATACTGATATAAGAGTTTAAGAGTACAATTCGAACCATAATATCAGATTTTATTCAGAACCACAAATTTAGTGTTTCAAATTAAACTGCAGAGAAACAAATTATAAATACAATTTAGTACAATCTTCAGAAACAAAGTTACAATCAGAGCCAAAGAAGAAATTACATAATTATAAACACAAAATAATTGCTTTAAAGTAATGTGTTGAAATTTAAAAAATGATGTGTTTTCAAAATTTCACATCGAATATTGGAAACAGAAATTTTTTAGTAAATCATTTAAAAAATAAACTGATTAGAAAACATACAATCAGAATATAGATAAGATGTTCTAAACACATAGTCAGTACCATGGCCGTAGGAACGGGGTTAAACCCCCCCCATGAGGACCCAAAACAGCAAGCGAGGTATTCTACTCTACACTCAAAATTTTAAATTCAGAACCAAATTATGATAACAGAGTAAGGTTAATCAATAGTAACAATCTAGACTAAAACTTATGCCAAAACCTCAAAAACCCAACCCAAGTCCATAATTCTGCTACACTTTTTCAAAATTTACTCACTTGTTCATCGAAATTTAGGCCTAAATATTAAATTATGAATAAAGCTAAGAAGAATTAAGAATTCAGCTTGTGGCTGAAAACCTCTTAAATAAAGACCAAAAAAACCCACTTCGTATGTTCTGATTACAGAATACCCATAACCAAAATTGTATTCCAATTTTCGTTTTTTGGATTCTGTATCCAGTTCAGGATTCTTGATTTTCAGTTTGAATAATCATAAGAAATCAGAAATGGAAAGCTGCTTTGAAATCCTTGTTAAAATTTGGTTTTGCATTTCATATTAAATTTGAATAATGTTTTTCGAGATTAAATGCATTTTCAATATTTTGATAATTGTTTTCCGAATATGAAAATAGACAAATTTTGTTTAATCTCCAAATTCGAAGTTTTTAAACTTTATCCTCACCCCAAATTCAGGAATGACAATTCAAAATTGAAAAGTCAGATTTAGATCTTTTACATTCATATTTCAATTCTGATTTACAATACAGATTAAAAATTAATAATTTAAATATTGAATTTAGAATTTAAACAACAGATTCACGAATGAGGGCTCTAAAACATGGCTCATCAAATTCCGATCAGTATTAAGATTTGGAAATCGTATTTTTTTAACGTTTCAGAAATTGTGTGATAAATCAGATACAGATTCAAAGCGCAATTTTTGAATTCAGGTTCAGGATTCAGATTCAGAATGCAGCTTCAAAGGTCAGAAATAGGTAATTTAGCTTGTAGATAAATCTTACAATCAACATCAATTGTTGAGGAATTCAAAAGATCATGAACTTAACACATTGCAGACCAAATATGAGATATCTCGTTTTTTTCGATTGCCAATAGTGTGCTACACTTCGAAGCATAACTCGAATGGACTGAATTTAAGTGTTTAATTTTATTGGACAAAATTGAACACAACATTTTCTGTAACTTAATAATGCTATATTTGTAAGATTTGGTCCAGTGGTTTCTGAGATATAGAATAACGAATTTCGGTGTTTCTCGTCATAGATTTCTTCGCGGTCCTTAATGTGTTATGATGGCTTGTCAGTTCAATGTCCAGATTTCCAATTTTTAAACTTCGGTATCGATTTTCGGCTGTTAAATAAGTTTTTTGAGGGTAAATTTTTCGGCTATCAGTCAACTTAAATAGCAAAGACGACTATTTATTTAAGATTTTGGATCTTGAATAAATAGTCGTCTTTCCTATTTAAGTTTATTGATAGCCGAAAAATTTACCCCCAAAAAAACAATTTTTAATCAAAAATAGTTTTTAACAGAGTTTAGTTGAAAATCACAAATAAAAAGGTAGAATTTGAGTTTTTTGTTTTATCCAAAAAAAACACCAAATTTCATTTAAAAAAAAATCATCCACCGGATTTTTGTTATGGAATTAATTTTTGATGAAAAATATTTGCTGTTGAAGAAACATCTTCAATTAACAAATCTGCCAAAAATTCTATATTTTCCCCGTGTATTGTTTAAGATTATTAACACGTTAGGGACACCAAAATTTGGCATTTTATGTTTCAGAAACCAATAACCAAAATTCTGCTAATTTAATACATATATTTGAGTAATGGAAAGTGATGTGTTAAATTTTGTAGAATGAGGTTTCATTATTAGATTCATAACGTTTGAGTTCTGCTTTTTAATAAAGGATATTTGGTTCACAATTTGTTAATATTGCAGTTTTTTAAAGAAAAAATTTATACTATAATCGTTAATTTGGTTCAGGTTGATTTAAGAAAATTTGAACCGAAAATCTGATGATTTTTATCTCTTACTTTTTTTGAAAATTTTATTTATTTTTAACAAAGGTTAAAATCTTTGATTTTGCAAAATAGTTTGGAAGATTGGGCTTGCTTGATTTGAGTATGGAATAAGTCTTTTTTAAGGAATTGTAGACTCCCCAAAAAAAGTTTATTTTATGCCAAAATCAACTAAGTTTATCCTACCACACTCTTAAACAAATTCAAAGATTTTAACCATCGATGAAAGCGAATTTAGCTGTCGTTTTAAGGTGTAGAACCAATTTTATAAAGTTATGATTTGAAAAAGTACTCAAAAATGAAGAATTATATAGTAACAAACATTATTTGTTTAAAATTTTTGTTTGTATTCGTGCACTGTTGGATAAAAAGTCATAGGTAAAAATCAGTCATCAAACCATTAAAATCTTGAGATTTTTTTTATAATTTTTGCACCTAAATTTATACAGCAACATTGTCCACCTTTTGAGTATATTTGTTTTTGAAAGAAAACGTTGAAAAACTCAATTGAGTCCAAACAAAAAATTATGGTTATTGAAATTTTAAGCCTTCTGTGGTAAGTGGCATCAAAACAATAATTTTAAAGGTGCTTAGATACGTTAAAATCGCATAATGATCAAAGTTACCCCGAAACAAGAAATCTGGATTTGTGACAAACATTTAGTTATAGTCACTAATGTCGTTTGAATATTCTGTTATCAATGATCATGCTTTATACTCCTTACCTCAGTTAGTGTTTTAAATTTTTTCAGTGTTACAAAAAAGCAAACCCCTTCCTAAATATTCAAAAATGAAATAAAAAAATTGATCAATGATCCCCCAGTTTACGGAAATCATTGGAACAAAAAATCAGACGAATTGAAAAGTTTCAACAAAGGTCTCTAGGTTTAGAAAACCATAAACCTTAATAAACAACACAAGACTTGGAAATGTCAAGAAATTGAATCTCAAACTCAGTTTTTTATCAATCAACCAATTATCCATTGGACAAATGATTTGCTGAATTTAGGGTATTTACTTCAATAAGCAAAATTTTTAACAAAAGAACACCTGAAACAATAGTAGAAAACTTCATTTGGAAAAGTTTCAATTTGATTTTTTTAAATTTAAGATAGAAAATTGGAAAATTGGAAATCGGAATTTAAATTTTATTCAAAATCTCAGTATGGCCGATTGAACCAATTTAAGCAACCAAAAAATTTAAACAATAAATAGGGCACCATTATGCTGCACTGTTATCAATTCTCAATTTTTTTTTAACATTCTAGAATGGTGAGATGAATTTCTTGAAAAAAAAAATCCTTTATAAATGATTAAAAACTTATCTTTTTGTCTTCATATTTTGAATAAATTTACCAAATTTTTAAGTCAAACCTGTTAAATTAAAAAAAATGTTTTCAATGAGTATGACTTTATTTTAAAGTCGTTTTTTTTTTTTTTTTGAAATCATTATGTTCTTGGCACCCGAAGACTGCAAACAAAATTGGATTTAAAAAAAAAAGTTTTTGCGGTTCAAAGATTGCAAATGCGTAAAATGTACTTGTACGGACGCAGGACTCCGTTCTTAGTGTCCCACGAATTGGGTCCCAAACGGCTGAGAAAAACGGATGAGCAGGAAGCAACAATGGGTCATCAACTTGACCAGCGATGGCGGAGCGAAACAAGACCAAGAACGAACGAACTTTCGGGTAGTAAAAAACACGTCCGTTGTGCGCGAATAGGTTTGAAAAGTGATCTTTATTGAAGCATAAATATTGTTTGAATCCACGATTCACTTTTTCGTCAAGATTTTCTCACTCTTAGAACTATATGGTGTGAGTGTGCAGTGTTGTCAATTCAATGTTTTGTGTTGTATGTTGTGTGAAATTGTGTTCGGTGAAATTCAAGTTTTATGTGTACTATTTATAAGTTATTTCTTCCCTTATAACTATTTCACTTAACATTCGTATTTTATAGTATTTTGTCGTATTTTGTTTGTAATTCATTGATGTCTTCGTATTTTATTGTGGTGGACCGCTGTTCGTTGTGACTGCGCCGGAACATGCCATCCCCCTTGAAATGTCCATTTCAACAGCACCTCGATTGGAAGGAACGGCTGTTGATTTCGATGTTCACGATGCGTACTGCGATGTAGACCAGGATGACTACTCGTCGTTGTTGACGTCTGAACCAACCTCGATGTTCGGAGCCAAAAGTTGAGCAGCGGCCGGAAGTGTGGATGTTGCCTGGAGATCAATTGTGGGAGATGGTTGGGAAGTGCAGCTTGGAGCGGAAGGCTGACGCTCGAATTCCGTGACTATGGAGGATTCGGAGGCTTCGCAATGTGGGAGCGGGCACATTTTGCGGATTGAGCAACGGCGCCACACGCATCGTCTTCAGGACTCGAGCGATGGGCCATTTCGTAGGAGCCAAGTTGTTGTCTTCGACCAGAACCATGTCACCGACGGCTAGATTCGGGTGTTACCGGGCCATTTTTGAAGACGCTGTAGAGTGGGCAAGTATTCGACGTACCAGCGATCCCAAAGCGTTTGGAGAACACGCTGTTGGTCTTGCCAGCGGGACAGGTGATTGGAGGGTAGTGAGGTAAGGTTTGGTTCGGGAAGAGCAAGGATTGGACCACCGAGGAAATGGCCTGGAGTTAGGGCCTCGAGGTCTGTGGGATCGTTGGAACGGGGAGTAAGCGGCCGGGAGTTGAGGCACGCTTCGATTTGTGCGACCGTAGTGGTCATTTCCTCTTGCGTCTGAAGGACATCAAGAGTCACGCGATGTAGATGATGTTTCACGGACTTGACGCAAGCTTCCCACAACCCTCCAAAGGTGGGTGAGCGTGGTGGGATGAAATGGAAAGCGATTCCCATTCGGGCTGTTGCTCTGGAAATCTCGGACTGATGCCGTTGCGACAGAAAGAGAACACGAAGTTCTTCCAGCTGGTTCAGTAGATTTCTGATGGACGTCGTCTTCGGGAGCAGAACCGCGTGAAATGTGGTCAGCCGGATTGTCTTCAGTAGGTACATGCAGCCACGTAGCGGTCTCAGTTAACTGCTGAATCTGCGAAACCCGATTGGCGACGAAGGAATAAAAATTCGATGGATCGCGCGAAATCCAGTGCAGTGTGATTGTAGAATCTGACCACAGAAACCGGGGACATTGGAGTTGAAGGCACTCCAGCAGTTGATTCTGTAGATTGGCCAAACGAAGACTAGCACACAACTCCAGACGTGCGAGGGTAGGTCAGTTCTCAGTTGGGGCAACCCTGGATTTTGCTGTCATCAGGCGGAAAGTGACTGCACCCGATGCGGATATCGAACGAAAGTAGATGCAGGCACTGTATGCATGCAGCGAAGCATCAGCAAACCCATGAAGCCTTAAAGTGGCTAACTTTTCCGTCAACACGAAGCGAGGAATCGAAAGCTGCGACAAAATTGGGAGCTGCGATGATATCTCCATCCACTGGTCGGAAATACTTGTGGGAACCGGATCTTCCAAGCCTAACTGCATTTCCCAAAGGAGCTGGATCAGCATTTTCGCACGAACAATCACCGGACCAACTAACCCAAGCGGATCGAACAAGCTGCAGATATGCGACAGGATATTTCGCTTGGTCGAAGGGACGTCTGGCCATTCAGGAACTTTGAACAGAAGCTCATCGGAGGTAAGCTTCCAAAATAAGCCGAGTGCTTTGATTGGAGACGAACGATCAAGTTCCAAAGCGGAGGCCTGTTCTCGAAGCTCTGCTGGAAACTGCTCAACTACTTCTGGAACATTGGATGCGTATTTACAGAGAGCAAAACCACCGGAATTCAGCATCAGAGACATGTCTCGTATAGTTGTAGCTGCTTCCTCCACTGTATCGAAGCCACGCATCACGTCGTCAACGTAGAAACCTTGTTTGACTACGGGAACTGCTTTCGGAAACTTCTGGGCTTCATCGTCGGCTATTTGCTGCAGACATCGTGTTGCTAGATACCATGCCATAGGTTACCGTCGTGAGCTCGTACGTACGAAGTGGTTCCGAAGAAAATTCACGCCAGATAATCCGCTGATAAGCCCGATTTTCAGAAGACGACGAAACCTTTCAGTCATGAGATACGGCTATCGAGCGGAACTCAAGCGAAGAACGGAGTACCCTTTGGACCGAGGACTTTGACAACAGCAGTGGCAAGAAATACTTGGTTCGAAGAGGAGAGGTCGAGACGTTTACAGTTATTGCGGCTTTTAGTGAGTAAAATAACAATATTTTCTTCAATTTTCATATTTCATATATTCATATTTTCGAGAACAGCTTGATGTGACAAAATCACTTTTCTATGCCAAGATCTTTTTGGAATTTCAATTGTTATTGAACTGTGTAAATGTATCTCTCGCTCTCTGGAGCCACCTTTTAAATCGCAATCTTGATTTTTACAACAAACAACCAGACCTGCTGCTTTGGATTGGTGATGTCGTCGAGTTTCGTTTACTCACATATCCGGTTGAATTTGAATGGGCAAATCGTCAGCCAGGGCCAGGTCATTTAGTCGCGTCATTGCCAAAGGATTCTCCAGCAAGCTTCAGGCTATTGGAGGCCCTTTTTGTAAATTTTATTTTGAGTGGATGTGATTAACATGTGACAAAAAATTCTATTTGAGGAACATTGTGCCACTTTAATTCCTATGAAGGGTATTTGTGAAATACTAAGTAATACGGAACCTTTTCTCAGCAAAATTGGTAATGTGGAGGCATGCGTGTATATAGATATGGGATTTTCGACTGCTAGGATTATCATCATACTTTCAATTAGATTAAGGTTGCCAGAATTTTTTCCACTCTCATCCGGGCCTAGCAATTCCGGGCATTTTTTTCAAAAAAACCTGGCAAAATCCGGGCATGGATTTCAATTTCTCAAATCCAAAAACCGGGCAATAACCGGGCAAAATTTAGGTGTTATTATATATAACAGCAAAGGAAAAATGCAAAAAAAAAATAAATTAATATTTTATTAATTGCAGACTTCCAAAAACTTTTTGGAACACTTAAATATTTAAAGGTTTATAAAAGTAAATCAGCGAAATTATTTGAAACAACCGTTGAAAATGTCCATACCGTTAATCGATTTTGCTGAAACTTACTCAAAAACTTTGATTTTTTTTTTTTGGTTTTTTTGTGAAAATTGTGAAAAAATCCGGGCAATATCCGGACTTTTTTCACGATATCCGGGCAACCGGGCCGGACCGGACTTTCTCGAAATTTTGCATCAAATATCCGGGCAAACCCGGATAAAACCGGGCAATCTGGCAAGCTTAAATTAGATGCAACGACATATAAGTTAAAAGCTGCAAACAATAGGTGGTGTAAATAAGAAAAACGCAATTGCTTCGATAGCATTAACTTAGCTCGAACTTAAAAATGGCTAAATTTTAAAGTATTTGCTAAACTAGATATGAAAAAGCAGTGTAGTAAATTTACTTTCAACCAGCTTCGGATTAAAAATATGCATGCCATTCGAAGTATTTGACTCACAAAACTGCTCAAAAATAGCAAAAGCATTTACTAAAGCTTTATTCATATCAGCCAATGTCTAAAGAGTGCCCCAAAATAATCTCTCTGTACAAATAATAAAAAAAGATGAATAGGTATGTAATTTGATGGAATTTGATAAACCTATCAATTACAATTGTGTTCGGTAATAACTCTTTGGACGATAGCTAGAGGGGTAGATATCATGCATTTAGATATAGATATTGATATAGATATAGATAAAGATATAGATATAAATGTAGATATAGCGATGGCAATGACAGTTGGATTGAAATTATTATTTCAATACACATCTGAGATATTCAGAGTGGTCCACGTTACCCCACTCTCTCCCAAGTATCATGCTTTTAATTACGACGATACTCCATTCCACTCTCTGGAGCCACAATTTTAGCAGAATGAAAATAATCTCCTATAGTTGTTATTAGTTATGTTATAATTCTGAATTGATTTAAAGGTATGACAAAATGGTATGAAATTAAATGATAAAAACTCCAAAAGGAATAGGTTTTACAACAAAATGCTATCACAATTAACATGAATGAATCTTTTTTATTTAAGACAAAAATATACTGATTCAACACGTGGTATAAAAATTTTGGTTTTTTTTTTGGCAACTGATTCGAAAATTTATTTTGGTGATAAACGAGAGACAAGTAAAAGTTGTTCAAAATTTGGTTGACATTATACCGTTTTCACTCGAAACTAAGTTCTATCCTTACCAGAAGGTGATTAACTGGAAAAGTTGAGTCTTTCTCACATCATCCCTAGCTAGCGAGTGAGTGAATGGCGGAGTAAGAATAAGTCAGTCAGCCCTATCTGGTGTAAGTCATCACATGGTGCGAAAGAAAACTTCTTACGTTGTTTGTTGATTCATCCACCCACCTAAGCTCATATGCGGCTTGGGAGCGTTCACGTAAAACCTTTCAACGGACCCCCGATATAATCGTGATTGGCGATTTTGTGCTGATGTCACACCATACGTGAATGCACCCCGTTATCTTCTACATCATTAGGCACAAGGGTTATGACATGAAAAATGAGAACACGTCTAGCGACTTTTCCGTCCCCGTTATTGGCATTAGTCGGTCGGATCGGTGGGTGGATTTGTTAGTTGGGCGGCATGGAAGCAACAAAAAAATAATACGGTGGAAAAAACTTGGTTATCCTTTCCACAATATTCACACAACAAACGCCGAAGACGACAACGTCTCTACATCATCAAAGCTGTTGCTGATGATGTTGATTGCAATAAGAAGCATCCCATTCAATAATGTCACATGTATTGGAGGGTAGGCAGGCAACAAACAAACAGCAAGCAAAAACTGAAAGGGTATCTACAACATACAAGAAAAGAGCCGGGCCGCCATTATTGGATGGGCGAAGAGAGTGAGACCACAAACAGAGCCATTCAATGGTGAAACGATGTTCACACCAGCAAAAGCGATGATGTCCGGACAAAAACGTAAATAGCTGGAAAAACATTTTCCCTCGATCAAACGGCCACATTAGAACGGGTTGATTTTTTTTTCTGTTCGATAGTCGCCATCAACGGATCAACGTTAATTTCGAACTACAAATGATCTTGAATTTTGTTTTCATTTCAATCATAGAGAGAAATAAAAAATCTACTGTAGCAATGTATGGAATTTCCACCAAGACTGGAAATTTGAACCAGGCGAAAAGATTGACTCATTGATTGACAGTAGACATGAGCTCGATTCCTGTTCGAGGAGATTTTTTTTCACATACCATTCCTGGTTGATTTTTTTTATTGATACATAATACGGCTAGAAGCATCATCCGTCAAACAAAACACCAGAAACATAATGTATGAGCATGTGTTAATTATTTGAATTCTACAAACAGACCTAGATTATTTTGTAATTGCTTTGTTTGATGAATCTACGCCTCACCGTTTAGTGCAAAATGCATCGATCATGAATGAAAAATAAAAAAAAAATCACCTTGACCAGGAATCTAACTCGATTCTACTGATTACCACTACAACACCTTACCAATAGGCCAAATCGACAGATGAAACAAAACAAGCTGTAGCTTCTTTTATTCATCAAGTCGAATTCGCTGCTAGATTCCCCGGCAGAAAACGCTCATCTTGCCTTGATTAATGGTGTTTATACTGCCCCAGAGGAGTTCTCAATATGCCCCTACACGGAGAAAAAAGTATAGTATTTCCAACAATAATCCACTCATATCCAATCATATATCTGATTGCTTCTCGGCTAACTTTAATTATTAAAATTTCAACAATACATATAATAGACAATCTGATTGATTTCGTGCAGTCAACAATGTATATAATACATTCAACTAAAGTTGCATAATTAATTTTGTGCATTCAACTATAAATACAATAGATTCAACTATAATGCACGATTGATGTTATACATTCAACAATAATTATAGTAGAATCAATTATAATTATATGATTGATTCAATTATGAATATTATAGAATCAACTATAATAATATAATTGATTTAATTATAAATATGATTGATTCAATTATAATAATATGATTGTTTTATTTATAAATATGATAGATACAATAACAGTTTTAATGTAAATTATTTTAATTTAAAGTGTGTTGGGTTGTGATACAATGTTCTTTATATTCAATTGCTGAATATCCAAATGATGCAAACCAAAATATTTTACTTACCTCAGCAGCTCCCTTTCTTCCCCTTCCCTAGATCTTTTTTTTTCTTGATCCGGTTTTCTTTCGCCATTCATTATTTTATTTTTTCATTTTCACTTAATTCCATATTTTCCTCTATTTATTTTAGTCACTGTCCGTGCACATCCGTTGTCACGAGTTGGGGCCACCTGCTTTCTCCACCTTACATGGAGAGATCCTCTTCTGCATCCTCCTTCTTCCGCTTAAAAGCGGGACATGTCCCGATTTTTTGTTGGATGTCCCGCCGTCCCGCCGTCCCGCCTTTTTCTCAAATTGTCCCGATTTTTTATGGAAATTTTTTACTTCTTCTTCTTTCTACTTGAACTGCATCGCAGTTCGGATTGAAAGGGTCAGTGGCTAAGACTATATGCCCTTGAAATTTTTTACAAAGTTCACTGACTTACATTGGAAAAAATAAAATTTAGACTCAATTTCAATTCATTCGTTCAACACAAAAAAAAATCAAATACGTCCTTTTTCTCAAAATAAGCAACAAAGAACAATTTTTTTTCGAAGACTTCTTTTTTCTTAGAATAAGCATCAATTTTTCAGCGTTTACCTAAGACAATACTGAATTACCCTTAAGTTACAGTAAGATTCTGATTCTGTTAAGCATTCTTGAAGCAGGTTTAACCAATGCAATTTAAAGCGCCGATGTGATCTAACGGATAGGCTGACGCGAGTCTAGCTTTGGTAAGCCAGGCGTACTGGGTTCAATTCCCGGTATCGGCAAGAAAACTTTTAGGTTCGAATCCCATAAGTGACCTACAGGTAAGATGTGCTTCCTCATATAACTGACTATATAATAAGAATGTTCAATCAGTTGCAAGCTAGCTGGCCAGGTATATACACGGATGCCGGACTACCTGCAAGTAAATTAGCCCGCCTGATTGACTCGTTCTTCCAAAATAAACTTACATCAACACAATACATTCACTCCATAACAGTTCATACGAAGCCATGGGGTCCGAGTATGGAATACGCGTTGCATTCGAGATCTGTCGTATTTAATAATCTAAAAGAATGCATGTGAGCACATACTTAGGCAGAAACTGCAGTAAATCCGTGCACCCATGGTGGATAACCAACACAACACAACAACGTTCAACCAATGCAATTTAAATAACTTTGGTATTTGCTTCAGAATGATTATATATCTTATGTTTTGACAGAATCTTAGTAATATTGCCATAAACTACATTTTTCGACTCAATTGTCCAAAGTATACAATGATGAAAGATTTCAAATATTTAAAACAAATAAGAAATATATTTGTTATTTCACAAAGGTTTTTTTACGCGACATCAAATCCGCCGTTAACTTTAGGACTTCATGGCAGAGAAACTAAGCAAAATCAATTCGCGTTAAAAAATTCTTTGTGTACTTTCTATGAATAACTTTGACCTAAGTTACCCTGAAACATGAAATCTGATTTTCTGATAAACATTTAGTTGTGATCACTAATGTCTTTAAAACCCCTGAAAAATAAACAAAAAAAAAAATAGCGGCCACTTTACTCTTTCCTAGATCCAATTTTTTTTTTGCAGTATTTACCACATGGTTGGCCTGGCTGTAGTCATATTTGCAATGCAAATATTATATTGACAAGAAAATTAAAAAATGCAAGTCTATCATTTTCCTGAATGTTTATAAAGTTTGGCTTTGTTGATTGAAGAAGAAGAAGAAGAATCTTTTCATGTTTATGGATCTTTACAATTAAAAAAAAAGAATACACATACCAAGTTTTTAGTGATTTTTAACAAATTAATTATTTAAATACAACCCCCTGGAAACTTAACACTTTGGACGAATTTCGAGTGCCCGATTCAAATACGCAGATGTCGCATGTGTACCGCTTGCTTACATACTTTTCGAGCCATGCGTATGGAAAAGGCACATCATCAAATGTGGTGCAAATCAAGAAAATTCATAACCATCGAATGAATGAAAAAAAGATTCAACCGAAAGTATTATACTCATTCGATATTCTGCTGGTTTATTTATGGTAAAGGAACAGTTTTCCAATAAAACGGGAAATGTTCTGCTATAATGTGAATGTATTTTCATTCTAAAATTTTCATATGCATCGCAGTTTATGAAAATCACTTGATGATTGTTGTGGTAATGTCTTGTTTTACATTACATTGTGATGAATGTCCTCAATAGTTTCGGTGGAAGGGGCACTTGTGCCAAAAAACTGACGTAAATCAGTAAATTATTTTGATCAGTCCGGAAGTTTTAGAATGAAGGACATTAAGATTAACGTCCTATTCGTTTGATTCAACTGAACTTTTGAAAACAGATTCACTTTATATTTGAAAGAACCAGAGAACCAGAAAAAACTGGCACACGCAATTTGTATAGGAAACGTCAAGTTGCCATGAGGTCAGGCCCATGGGGGGGGGGGGGGTTTCGAAATTCAAATTGAGCTTGAAACAATAACAACACTAAAAAATGCTCAATAAATCCGGTAAGTCAATAAAAATATATTCAAAATTATGTATTTTGTTGAAAATATTTATAAAAATAAAGCATTTCAAAACATTGAAATTTTCCTTCAAATTTGCTACTTGTAAACATTTTTGAAATTTTTCATAGATTTACTAAAAAATCATGATCGATTCAAAAAAGATGTTTGAAAATAATAAAAATACGTGAAACGTTTGTAAACTTTAGAATGCATATCAAATTGTTCAGAATTTCAAGCTCTAAATATTTTTTCGCTGCCAATCAAAATACTGAGTCCTGACAAGGACAAAACGTCGAAATTGTGTTTTTCCTAATAAAAATTAATGAATACTTTGTTTTCAGAAAACAAAAATTCAAAATTACAAAACATAAACAAACATATCATTAAATATCTCAAAAAATTAAAATCGTTCTACCACAATTATTTGACAATTTAAAAAAGCTATACAATAAAATTTGGTAAAGTTATTTTAGAATACGAACAAAATATAAAAATCAAAAAAATTAACTTTGAAGAAAAAAAAAATTTCAATTAAACTTCTTACGACTTCGGAAATTAATTCATACAATTCAATTGATAGCTAAAGAAAACAGCACTTGATGCCTTTGAAAATTTGGAAGATTTCGAATTTTCCTGAAATTGACTTAATTTCCTGAATCTTTACATAGATTTTGTCAATCGCCTCTAGTTTTAGTTATAGTTATTGAGTTTATAAGTTTAAAAATAAATCACTGTTGATTGAAATCAATCATTGATAACTAATTAACTTACAAATCTACATGAAAGAACAAAAAATGACTCTGGATTTGTTAACTTCATTTGACTAAGAAGGAAAAATATTTTGATCATTATGATGATGAGTAATCTGAAAATTAAAAAATTTAACAGTTTTTGCAATTGGAGAAATATCATAACAATACAAAGGTTTCATAGAATGAAACCTTTTTGTTGAAGCTTGCAAAATTATTTAACTTTTACTTTAAAAATATTTAAAATTTCATTTTTGTTGAAAATTTGTTAAAATTCCCTTTTAAACAGAAAATTTATCAACATTTTTTCACAGAAGTGAAAATAACTTATGGTTTTAGAAAAAGTTGATGGTTAAATTAAACCTTAATTGGTTTTTTTGTAAAGTTTTGAAGTTTTTCCTAAAAAAATCCGATTATTCTTAAATGATTTTTACACATATAAAAGTTATATCAGAAAAGAAAAGCTGATGGAAGAAAAAACAATAACTGCATATTTTGACTTAATTAATTTAATGAAAATCAGCTCTAAAGTTCTTTGCACTTCGGAAAGATGTGAATTTTGTAGCCTTGTGTAATTCATAAAAAAAACCCTTTGAATGTGGAGTTGAGTATTAGAAGAACAAGAAACACAAAATAAACTTGAAGCTCAAATTTGTTTCATGAAGAATATTTATAATTCGCAGGAAATTTGTAATGACCTTTTTGTATTTAAAGTGACTATTAATAAAATAGAAGTGAATTTTTTTTTGGCTAATTCTGATGAATATCGTAAGTATTAAACGCCTGTCACATTTTTACCAATTTGTTGATATTTAAATTAAGTATTCGATGAATGAGTTTTGTTTGCTTCAAATCCTGAATTTGGTTGGTTACACTTCTTTATAAAAACCCATTCTAAAAACAACCCATTTTTTGTGTCAAGATTTGAGTTTCGATACAGATGGTATATTGAATTACAAACTCAAATATATAATTAAAAATAAGTATCAATTTTGAAACGTCTTAAAATGAAATGTTTTAGGCCTTGAGTGATTTAGAATTAAATTCTGCCGGAGGGAAGAAAAATTTTTAACATGTACGGTAAAATCCTTTCTTGAACTGAAAAATTTGACTTGGAAAAAATCTCCATGGGGTTGAGGTTGAACTCCTAAACCTCCCCCCCCCCCTTACCCCGTTCGCACGGCCTTGCATGAGGTTGATTAAATAGAACAATTTCGAAGTATTTTTTTTACTTATTTTGGTTCTCAATCCACACACGCAAAATAATCTGCACGTAGATGTTTCGGAATAAATATGTAAACGCGCCCCTATAAGAATCAGTGCAAAATGATCAACAACTTGAAAGTACGTGATTCTTTAGTGGGTTCGACATGATGAGATAGTGAAAGATTCGTGAAATTGTGTTGAAATGTAATTTGAGTTAATTCTTCTTGTTGTTTTTTGGTCTTTTTTATTTAAAAAATTGAGTTTATTATTAAAGAAAGTTTTTCAAAACTTTAATTTGCACAAAACAAACAGAATTTAACAACAACACTTTATTACAAATAAATCTGCAACAATCCGCATTCCGGCCCTGATTCAATTAGGTAACGCTGTAGAAATAAAAAAAGTTAAATCATTAAAAAAGATTTTTCTTAATAGTAAATAAGTTATCTTTTTCGGATTAGTCCAGAATTCGTTTTCTAATAATCTCTGGAAGGCACTCGGATTAACTTGATCCCTCAGGATGCCCGGAAACCTAACACCAACCTTTCGCAGAAGAATGTTTCGTGGCCTGAAAAAATAGATATATTAAGTGGTTGGAAATTTCGATTTCACTGTCCAAATCAACGGATAATCAATTCAATAACGATTTCCAAATATTGTGGCAACTAACCTTTCAAATGATCCTGATGAAGCAACAGACAGAAGTCGCGGTTTCCGGTGTAATCCTAAATGAAGCTAAACACAACTTTTTCTCAGAACGAACAAATCTGCTAACTGAGTTATAACTTAGTATTTGAAAAAAAAAAATACTCGAAACCAACTGAAAGCATCCACTTTAACTTTATGTGAAATTCATAAAGCAATTACGTGGAAGTAAAGTAGTTACTTCGAGGGCAGGCTTGAAACACTGTCGTTACCAGACTCACATAGTATCGATATGATGCTACAAAATTTTAGCTACTTGAAAAATCCCGTAAAAATATTTTTTTCAATTATTTTGCGTGCAGGGATTGAACTAAAAAATTATTGTTTCTAAGAACACTTTCAAAATAACAAAATAACACACACTGTCTGTGCCTAATAATATTTGCTTTAACGCATTAGGAACTCGGAACATCGAACTCGAAATAACTTTCTCGACTATTGATATAAGTCAAGCCAACAGGAATCAGATCCAATCTTTAAGGATTGCAGCGGATTCTATTTCGCTCATGGATGAAGGTTACCAATGTTGGATATTATACTCTTGCGTTGAGCAAGGCAGTGAAAAGTATCACTGAATATTTTTGTATGATTGAATAAAATTATAACTTGGTTTCAACAGAATCGTATTGTTAATTTCATTACTTGTACAATAGACATAGACTTCAATTACGATATAGTTTTCTAGGAAAGAATAACCTTGACAGTTAAACTCCCTTGAAAAAAAACGATATTGTTAATTTGTTGTTGTGTCATCTACGTTTTTTATGATATTTATTTTGTTTCAAGTTCACAAATACCAATGAACTGATTACAGGTAAAAAAAAATATTTTTATTCAAATCGACTTGCTCTAATCGGAGAGCCGGCCTAGAGCCCGAAAAGAAGTATAAAAAAGAATGGGCGGAAGTACATCCGGCTATCCGGATTCATTTGAAGCATGTTTTGGGTAACTTTGTGCATAAAACCAGCCAGCACATATTCCTCGATGTAACGGAGGCTTCCTTACAATCAGGACAAAGGACAGGACACGGCGGCTGCTGGTTTGGTTTTTTGGGGATCGAAATTTTTCTGACCGGAAGCGATGCCCGATGCCAGAAGGAAGGATGCAGTAGGGCAGTGCGGTGACGGGGGTTTAATTTCGCGTCCAAATCTGGAAAAGGCGAATTTCGGTGGAATGGTTGGATCTGCATGTGATTGGATTATCGATAAGCACGCTTCAGAGAATGGTTTTTAACAGCTCATCTTGCCCAGGATCCGGAACCGGGAGCAGCGTTATGACGTATTTATGCATGATTTTATGTTAACGGTTTTCCAGATGGACGATGCTGAGCTGACCGATGCGACGGAAGCTGGCTGGGTGGACTGTCTGTTGTGCAATAAAATCGGGTTATGTTTTTCGGTCGTTAACAAATCCAATATCTGGTAAGTGAACATTTTTGATTACCGATCAGATGAAAAAAAAATGCAGTAACTTTTTTCCATTATCGCCCGCCAGCTTCACAAAATCCAGCCACAAGTTGAAGGTAGATTTTTAACCAATTTAAAAAATGCAGACTGGCAGCAACTTATGTAAGCAGCTACCTTTAAAAATTTGTAAAAATGGCTGTGTTTCGTATTGTAAGAAAATAATTTGCCCGATGAGTTGAATAATAAATTTGAAAATTCATTCATTTCAAATTTTTCTACAAATAAAGAGATTGAAATCCAACTATCCTCTTCTTTTAGCCAGGAAAGTTTAATAAATTATCAATTTTTAAAACCATCTATTATGATGGCGTGATGAATCATATCTTTCGAAAGAATGGAAATAACATCTCAATTATAATGAGCTTAGAGAAACATCCAAATCCTTTTCTGAATAAACCTTCAGTCCAAACGGACAAAGAATTTCCCCCAAAATAAATTCGATCTACTGAAAATATTAAGGGCTCAATTTTTCGACATCAATTAACTGACCACCTCTTTCCCGAGCTGCTGACTGGCTCCTTTTTCCATATCCCTGTTCTGAGCCATCGACCATGAACGGTGCTGGTGTTGATGTGAAAGCTCCAATGAAAGTTGGTATAACGTTTGGCATTCTGAAAGGCACTTCGTCGTTCGATATCATTTACAACACGTCAGCAGATAGAGAGGGAAAATGAAAGCGAAACGAAATGCCAAAAGGCGTTACCGAGCTGTGGAAATGATTTCCCGGTGGTCCAATCGTTGCATGGATTATTTTTCGTGTTAAAGCTGATCTTTCTCGTCTAATTTAGTGCGTTACTTCCGATTTGCCTTGTAGATGGAAGCTTGAACGATAATAACAAAGGCAGTCATTGTAAGATTAAATAATTTAGGTGATAAAAGGTTTCAGAAAAAACGTTTATACATAAATGTTCGAAGGTAAATAGATTTTTTCTATGTAAAAAAAAACAATCAACCAATTCCAGTTCATTTGCCACAAATCCTCATTACTTATCAGCTTCAGATTTTCCTGTCAGGAGCAGGTCATCTCTAATCCATGCAGAAATATCGAACATTGGTTTAATTGAAGTGGAAGTCGCGTGGCTACCGGATATAAGATTGATACAAATTATTGGTTTGAGGGAAACAAAACTGGAATCAGCTATCCTGGAAACGGAAACATGCGGCCAAGAACTAGGCCAACTGGTTCGGAAAATTATGGATCATATTTCCTTTTCAGCGGAAGGCGCTCATAAACATTGCATTGAATTGTATGTTGTTAAACGCTGTAAATTCATATACCATTCTCAAAACATCCGTAGTTGTGTGTCAGAAGGCTTTCATGCTAAGCCTCAGTTTTGAAGTCTTTTAATAGAACTCCAATCGCATTACCATTCAAATTTGAACATGTGTACAAATACTTATATGTTACACTCTTTTCGATTTTTTAAATGTTGGGACTTCTCAAATTAAACTTAAAATTTTTTGAAGCGATTTATCACCGTAATTCATGCTTGTGACTTTAATTGATAGGCCTTATCGCAGGAAAGTAATGTCCTTTTTAGTAGGGAAATATTAGGATTACGAAATTTCATAGATGGACTATTAAGCTGACCCGGTGTGCTTTGCTACACCTTTCAAAATCAAATGATATTTTCAAAAATTATTCAAATATTTATTGGTTTTATTGGCATTATTTTAAATCAAATTATAACATAATTCATAAGCAACCGCTATAAAATGAGAGCTACAGCTGGAGTTTCGAATTGCAACACAAAGATAACTTAAACTAATATTCTGAATCTTGCTCTCTTAATTTGTGTTAAAGATCTGATAATTTTCATCTGTCTGGAGGGTCTCAAATTAATCGTACGAAAACAATCTAACTTATAAAATATAGTTGTTTTGGCTAGATATGTTCTGGATTTATGCTAAAAAACTGATAAGAGAGCCCCCTCCCCTGTCCTTTCCTTCACCTCCTGCTGAATGGAGGTCGTGATCTTTAATAATCATACCCATTTTTTTCGTTCCCAAATATCCTTTTAGGGGAGAACTGTACAAGACGCACCAGCGAGGTAAAATGGCCCATGTCATTCTTTCTCAAAAATACACTAACCTATGGCTTCGAATGATGTTTTTCTTCATTTATATTGCAGCAAACAAGCTTTTTCATCATTTATTAAATGAAAAGTTCACAAAAACGACTTAAGCTCTTAGAAACAGAAGGATTAATGGAGTCAGCGTGAAAGATGTTATTTTTCATGATTAACGTTTAAGGTTTTATGGTAAACTATCCTGGGCAATCTGATGAAACAACAGCTTATCGTTTTTCCTCTCGCATGCACTTTCGGAAGACTATGAATATTTTGTTGTATTTTACTAACTTCATAAAAAATTCAACTTAAATAAATCATTTCGAAATTGGGGCAGAATGCCCAAAAGACCACGTGTTTTAGGTTCAAATATTGAATGCTGTTAACTTTTGAGAATTTTTATATTTGCTGACTCCCAAATTACGATATCAATGCATAATTATAACAAATTTCGTCCTTGTTCGAGTTGAAAAGGTGCACCAATATTCGACTCGAAAAAAATATCTGCCGCCATGTTTGCCGTGACACCAGTCAAGAAATTGAATTTCGTTGCCTACCTGAAGGCGTTTTACCTATAAGGCTATAAAAAAGTGTATTTTGAAAAGCGAAATTTTCGATAAGTTTAGCATTAGTAAATGATTTTTTGCCAAAGTATGATTAGTTTACAAAAATACGATGAACATGTAATTAAACATTTTATGTTTCAGTCATTAAACTCTTTATAAATATTGTTCCATTTATTACCACCCTTTCGGTATGGTGCGTTCTGTCCATTAGTTTTGGCGTTCTACCCCGCGGTTTGTTTTCTGGCTGATTAAGTTTTTTACAAAAATATAATAAAAACCGTGCTTTTGTCATATTTTTTCTTTTGGATAATACGTAAATCTGATCCCTGAATCGTCGTAAACTTTCAATTTGGTTCTTAGATGATTGATATCGCTGTAAATAGCGATTATGCTTAACTGGTGCGTCTTGTACAGTTCTCCCCTATATCAAATATAGTTCAATTGGTTGATAAGTTTTTAAGATTTACAACAAAATGTATATGGAGTCTCATCCTTTCTTCCCCTCTCTACTCTGTAAAGCGTAAGAGTCTATAACAATCGTAGAAATATATTTCGTAACCAAGTACTTTTCCATGTCATATTTGTGTCCATTTTGTTGGCTTCGTTAGAACTTATTCGTTGTGAACTTATGCTAACAAAATTGTATTGCGCTCACCTCCCTCCTCCTATGTACCTACACACTAAAAGTGTGTCAAATAATCATAGAATCATACCAAAATGATTTTCCATGTTAAGTTTTGCCCATTTCTCGGATTTTGTAAAAAAAAAAAGTTAAATGTAAGCCTCCTCTTCCCCTCTTATATTCCAAATTCTATCATCCTATTGCAAGAAAGGAATTGTTTCACATAGAAAAAGTATTTTTCGTACTCAAATACTTTTTGATGTCAAATTTGGTTTCATTTGCTCGATTAATTTTCGAGTTATGCAAAAAAATTGTATGGAAGCCCCCCTTTCCTCCTTTATATATTTCCGCTAAAAAAGATGGGGCCTCAATTTATAATAGGAACATTTCTCGTATCTAAATATCCTCACATGCCAAATATGGTTCAATTTGATCGATCAACTCTCTAGTTATACTGAAAATTTTAAGGAAGACCTCTACTCCCCCTTTTCATCCACCTCTTCGACGGAGTGATAGAGGTCTCGTCTTGATTGTGCTCTCTTGGTGAGCGGTTGTATTTTTTTCCCGTCGCGCCGGTGTCTATCGTCGGAGAACAACTTTCTCGAATCAGATTGTTTTTTTGAAAGTTAGATAGTGATATAGGTTGCAAAACGAAATAAATCAGAGAAAAGATATGAACAGTTAAATTGCGAGTTTATTAAAGCGATGATACTCAGCTATATGTCCGGTTTAGTGACGGGCTATTCGGCAACAAAGCGCACTGTGTTTAGGGTTGTGGAATTTTGAAGTTGACCGAAAATGGAGCGAAGAATTCAGTGAAATGGCGTTTTTAGAGATGCAGAATAGAATAGTTGTAGTGCTCAGAATAAGTGATCAGTGTAAACGAGGGGGAGGAAGCCTAACTTGGTCAAACAGTGGCTGGACTGCACAGTGGAAAAAAAAAAATGAAATTTCTGGGAGATTATAAATGTTACCTGAGGTCGAATAGGAGAAAGAAGAAAGTGCATCTTAAAAAATGTGAAACATGTCCCATCATGTTTGGGCGGCAGCAGCAAGAGGCGTTTTCATTTTTGCGTATTGGACTGGAGCATAAACCCGGTGAGAAGTTTCCAATTTATCCCTTTTTTCTCTTCACTCTTCATTTCTTTTTTTCCTAGCATAATTGAAATCCAAATGAGGCGCATGCATTTTTTCACTGTATCCGTCTCAGCAGCCTCCATTTAGGGCAGCTGAGACGAATATAGTGTGGAGGAGCTTGCGTTGCGCTCCGTGCTCAAGAAAGCATTTTTTCTTTTACTCTCTTCCACTCTCTCCTATCTAGAATGTTGTGTAGTTTTACCGGAGAGCGATTGGCTCTTTTTTTCACATTTATCTTCGTAGCCTAGCCTATATATCCACAGGAGAGATTGTTCGGTTAGACTGTTGAGAAAAAAAAAATCTCTGATTTCAGTCTGTTGGTAGCAGTAGGATGCAATTATGTAGCAATATACTGATCGAAAATCGATGTTAAAATTATAAAGCTATAAAAAATCAGAGGTAAGTGGAAATGTTTATTGATAATCCTGTGTTCACAGTGTATTATACGTAAAAACACTGAACTGCCATCAATCATTCTTTAAGTATAGTTTTCAAAGAGCCATAATAATCTTTTAATTTCATTTTTCCAGCCTTAGTGTGGTAAAAATTTCATATTTCAACTATTCTATTAACAGGCAGTTAACTTTAACTGTACACCTATGGATGAGCAATTCGTAATAAATTCCCTTTATATTTAGATTTACTCCAGGTGGCTGCTTACGTTCCGAATGCTGTACTGGGGTGTCAGAGTGTCTTTTACTTTATTAGAAATGATCCAATTTATAAAAACCAAAAATTTTCAATGCATTCTACAGCGTATGGTTTATTCATTGGAAAATTCAACAAAAAATTATGATTCGCTAAACAAGTTAATATTTCAGCTAGCATCATCCAATTCTTCAGTGCAGAAATTTCAGAATGTTAGATTTTATTACTTTTTGATAAAACTTTCTAGGTAATCGACACTTTAATCAGAAGTCTTGAAGCTGCCGAGTCAGAAACCCAAGGAATCTGTCTATTGTTAATATCATGTTAATTAATTTTTACCTTTGTTTAGTCACAACCACGATGCTGCCGTAAAACAATTTATATAGATACTTACTAACATAAATCATGTTGTAATTTACAGGAATTTCTAGCAGAAGAAACGAATTTGAAAGCTGTTCCTATAATGTTGGATTATTATATACTGTTTGTATATTATACTCAATATTATATAAGCATTTACTACTATATTGATTAAATACTGATTGATAAAAATTGATAAAATTACCCTTGAAAATAAAAAAAAATGGAGTAGAGTGATAGGCACTCTACTCCATTTGATTATATTTGTTTTTATTTAAACTATCATATAACGTAGGTAAGGTGCAAAAGAGTATGATTTCTCCTTTTTATTGATTATTTTGATTTTCAGCAACAGGAAAATAGATAAGCATATGAACTTTAATATTTCATATATTCTATCTTTTGCTCTTATATTTGATCAAGATTTAACCAGATGAAATTTAACTGACTCTATTTACATTTCAGAATCCACTGATAAACTAAACAGGAATTGTTGAATTGAATTTTTTAAACGCTTGTTTCAGCTGGTCGAAGCTCGCGGATTTAAAAATCTAGCTTTGAATATTATGTTTAGGCATGTTACTATCCCCAGTCATAATATCATAAATTTTTTTCTTCAAGGATTTCAAAAGGATTACTGCAGTTTGTTTTCTTAAAAAAATCCAAACCATTACATTGTCATTTTTAGTCTTTAAAAATTTTTCAGGTGATTTGAACTCTCTTATTCATTTGATCGCTATATTTAATTTTTTATGTCTTGTATTATTCTTGTATGTATATTAAATTATAGATTATAATACTATATTATATTATATTACTTTAAATAACATATTATTTTTAATTATATTTCATTACAATACACTGTATTATATTACATTATTTTGATTGAATACATTTCGTTCGTTAATATATTTGAATAACAAGGGCAGGGGCATCTGGGTATCCTCGTTTTACAAAAAGAGCGGGTTACCGTGTATGCTAGTACCGCATTGAATACTAGACGTTCCTCAATTTATGTCAAGGGAATTTGGCATGGTTGAGAAAAATAAAGTATTTGATTACTTTTTGTAAAATAAGGACGCACTCTTTTTTCGGAAGCCTTGGCGGCGGGATTATAATTTACATGCTATATTGGTTAGTCAACAACAGGGTTATAGCTTCTCGAGACTTTTCCCTTTTTTACCCTGGATACCGTAAATGCCTCTGCTTACGATTCCATTCCCTTAGAAGTCTCATTGAGTGGTTATTATTGTGTTGCGTGGTAGCCAAGATGGACGTGTGGGTTATTTTTTTTTGCCACAACCGCGGCGCTGCCGTAAACCCAAGGTGGATACAATACATACATACATACATACCTCTTCGACGGAGTGATAGATACCAAATTTTCATAGAAGCATTTCTCGTACCCAAATATCGTTCCATGCCATATTTGGTTCCATTTGTTGTTGTAGTTCTTGAGAAATGCAGTAATATCTGTATGAAACTTCTCCCCTCTATCTTTTCTCCCGCTGGAAAAAGGAAGGGGTCTTAAATAATCATAAGAATATGTCACGTTCCCAAATACCCGCTCATGCCAAATTTGGTTCCATTTTCTTAATTAGTTATTGAATTATGTAAAAATTATAAAAGAGGCCTCCTCCCCACTTTATATCTCCCTACTGGAAAGAGGGAGGGGTCCCAGATAATCATAGAAATACTTTTCGTATCCAAATACCCTCCCATGCAAAATTTGGTTCAATTTGCTTTATTAGTTTTTGAGTTATGTATAACAATATGAAAGAGGCCCCCTTCCCCTTTCTACCGGAAAGAAGGAGGGGTCTCAAATAATCATTGAAATATTTTTCGTATCAAAATACCTTTCCATCCAAAATTTGGTTCCAATATCTTGATTAGTTTTCGAGTTATATGAAAAATTCTAAGGTAGCCCCCCTCCCTCCTTCCTATCACCCCACTGAGAGGAGGGAGGGATATCCCGTCCCCAAATATCACTCCATGCCAAATTTGATACCATTTGCTTGATTGGTTCTCGAGTTATGCAAAAAATTGTCTATTGTTTGGGAGGCCCCTCCCCCCCTTCCTGTTAGGGAGAGGGGTCTCAAACCATATTGGCACCTTTCCCGGCCTCCAACCTGCCAAGTTTCACGCAAATCGGTTCAGTAGTTTCTGAGTCTATAGGGAACAGACAGACAGACAGAAATTCATTTTAATATATATAGATAGAACGTTAAATGAAATGAAAGTTGGTGAAAATTAGCGGGCCAACTATTCTTTAAATTTGGAAACCAAGATAATATTTCCGTAAAACAAAGTGAAGTTGAAAAAAAAGTGAAATGAGTGTTGTCATTTAACCCTGAACTACATATGAGCCCATACAGTGACTGACAAAACTTCAAGACCACAAGTCACAAAAATCGAATAAGTTTCCTATACACTTTAGGGTAAGAAAGTTGAGGATGTTGTAATTTAGTTACGGGTGCAGAGAAACGTAGAGTTGCAATTTTCTCTTGAAAATGTATTGCTTGTTAAGAATTTTTTCTCTAATGATAGAGGTCGAATTATGGTTAAAACTTGTCAACTTCAACAAGTGTTCAGGTAACATTTTGTCTATATCTGACCATAATCTAACTAGTAAATTAACTATTTTGTATCATGTATCATGTATCATAAAACTATCATTAGACATAATCCGACCCAGGAGCATAATCCGACCATGCAACTTCATCCATCCATGTGACATAATCCGACAATGTACCTTTACCAACCATGCGATATAATAGAACATTTGACTGAGTCGATTTAGGGTCATTTTTGAATTTCTCAAATCCTGTGGTCTTAAAAGCTTCGTTTCGGCCCAAAACTCATCCATGATTTTTGTAGAATTTTTAAGTAACGTTTACATGAGCAAATTTGAACTTTTAGGTTTGTATGGGAAAATTGAATATTTTGTACTGAAAAATCAACATCATTTTTGTTTCTTCTGTGGAACCAAGCCAGCTAATAGTTTTTGTGCTAATTTATAAAATTCTCAAAGGAAATTCTTCGCTCGAGAACTTTGTCCCAGACCATAACTTCGTATTTTGTTTGAAAAAAAAGTTATAGGGTGTTGAATGGGAATATGCCATTTGGCATTGATAAACAATTAATTCAATTGACATCACTGCTTGAGCTTCGCGAAGTAGTGCATGAAAAGTAGTCATGCAATACCTCGCTATAGGTGAGGTTGAACTTGAACAAGATATCTTCAAAATAGTTGTTAATAACAACGACGATCTTTAACCTTAAGCATGATTGGTCAGCTCCTACCAAACGACAAAGAGTCGAGAGAAAACAACACTTTTTTCATTTCGGCTTCCGACTCGGAATTTCGTGCAAACTCGGATAACGAATGGATATCCAAGAGTGGATCAGCAATAGAGGATTACTCTTGGAACTTCCGCGTACAATTCTCTATCGCAGATAATGCTCCACTCGTTATTCGAGTTTACATGTACTGTGAGCGAATCGGACGGCAGTTGTTGGAGCTCCCGCATCTGAGTGGGAGAAAGAGAATTCTAGAGGGCCATTAAACTGCCTCATTACTTCAACAGTAATTATTTCGTTGCACACGAAACAGTATTGAATAACTCCTCGTTGCTTTGTTTACATTAAGTCTTATATAGCTATAGCTACCATTGGATGTACATAAGTGTTGCTTTTTTAATCAGGTGTTATCCGGAAAAATGGACCTCGAACAGAAACGTAGCGATGTAGTTGCCTTTTTCCTAGCTGGCAAACGGCAGAAGGACATAGTTCGTGAGCTGTCCGGTATAAGTGTGTGCAGAAGTTTTGTATACTGTACAGTTAAAAGATACCTGGAGACCGGAAGTGCCAAAAAACGGTATGGTGGCGGACGCCGACCTACTGTGGTGACACCTACCATGGCGAAGATCGTCAAGAAGCGCCTTAAGAGAAATCATCGTCGCAGTGCCACTTAGTTGGCAGAGGATCTCAACATATCGGATCGAAGTCTATGTCGGATCCTGAAAGATAAACTGCAGACCAGACAAGAGACGTCTCCTTGCGAGCGTAGCACTGTCGAAACTACAATATGGTGGAGCGGCCTGGAGCTCCGCTTTAGAGGTAGAGCGCAACAGATCCAAATTACGGAGCACACATGGGCTGATAGCCATGCGAGTTTTCTGTGCGTACAGGACCATATCAGCAGATGCAGCTTTTGTCATCGCGGGCATGATTCCCATCGACATAACTCTGGCGGAGAATATGGAGTGTTACCAAGCAAGAGCTGTTAGAGGAGTGCGTAAAATTCAACGAGCAGCGTCAATGCTCAAGTGGCAGGAGCAATGGGACGCATCGAACAACGCAAGATGGACGCATAGGCTAATCCCGCGACTTTCAGACTGGGTAAATTGGAAGTATGGAGAGGTCAACTTCTACCTGACGCAGTTCCTTTCGGGTCATGGGGGTCATTTAAGCAATGCCTTCATCGGTTTAAGCTTATCAGCTCGCCTTTTTGCCCGGAATGCGTAGATATGGAGGAATCGGCAGAACATGTTATCTCATCATCTTCTTATTTAATTTTTGGCATTTCGGCGAGTTGTGAAAATTCAAGGTAGAATATTTAGAAAGAACATGAAAGTATTATAGGTGGAAAGATCAAAGCTAGAGCGCTTTGGGTAGAAGAAATTGAATAGTTGGTGAAAATGTGAGCAGGGCTTTTGTTGTGTGAACAGCTTTTGAACTACTTGCGTGATTCTTTGCCGCGCGCCGTTTCAATGTTGATAGGAAGCGATGAAGAAACCCATCGCATTCCTACCCACATTGAAACACGGACGGGTCGAACACATGTGAGATTGTGTCCGACCGGGCAAAAAAATCACCCAAGCAGCGCTCACATGTGCTGTTCTATTGCTAAGCCAATTCTATCGATGCGTGCTACTTTTTCAGGTACATCGGATGGTTGCTACTTTTTGTTTTCGCATATTATCCATCCGATGCCTTACTTTTTTGCCAAATGCATCGTGGTGAATTGTGTTGTAATTTTTGTTATCCCATTTCCCCCCTTCTTTAGCCAAGTGATTCTGTTATCTTATTTTAATCGCCGCCTTACTTTTTTCACCACGATGCATTTGGCAAAAAAGTAAGGCATCGGATGGATAATATGCGAAAACAAAAAGTAGCAACCATCCGATGTACCTGAAAAAGTAGCACGCATCGATAGAATTGGCTTAGCAATAGAACAGCACATGTGAGCGCTGCTTGGGTGATTTTTTTGCCCGGTCGGACACAATCTCACATGTGTTCGACCCGTCCGTGTTTCAATGTGGGTAGGAATGCGATGGGTTTCTTCATCGCTTCCTATCAACATTGAAACGGCGCGCGGCAAAGAATCACGCAAGTAGTTCAAAAGCTGTTCACACAACAAAAGCCCTGCTCACATTTTCACCAACTATTCAATTTCTTCTACCCAAAGCGCTCTAGCTTTGATCTTTCCACCTATAATACTTTCATGTTCTTTCTAAATATTCTACCTTGAATTTTCACAACTCGCCGAAATGCCAAAAATTAAATAAGAATATATCCCGGCGGCGATTAAAATAAGATAACAGTATCTCATCATCTTTGACTGCCCTTGGTTCATTTCAAGGCGTCAACAACTTCAGAATTTGAACGCGGAAAATATTGTGAGTGAAATGTGTCGCGACGAACAGTCGTGGCGTGCTATAGTCGACGAAATCTTGCAAATAATGCGCGATCTGATAAGAATCAGGAAAGATGATGAACGGAGAGAGCGAGATAGTCAACTAAATTTGAAAAGCTAACGGAAGGTCTTGGGCCTCGTATGACACCACAATTCAAAAGCAACGCGATCTTAGGGCGCGGTATAACCCTAATCTGGACTCATAGGTGTGGTGGGACTTAAAAGGTCCCACGTACTCAGCTAGGATCTTTTCTGCAGCAAAAGGAAGCGGAGATACTATTCGGGGTGGCCGTGACGAGATTCTAGCTTGGTAGTTTCTCAATAGGCCATGCCTTGGTGGTTAGAAATCCTGCGGAAGTGGTTGCTGTGACGGGCGCGAGTTATTATGAAAGCCTTACCTAATCGGCACACGTCTCTGGGTTTTCCGTACCAGTCTGAAGTTGGCGATAGAGAAAAGGAGAAAGACCAATATTGAGAAAGTGGAAAAGGGTGAGATGTATAAGTGCATGAGCACAGCCTACCCCTTGATATAGTATCATAGGGTGAAACCAAGAGGCACATCTGGCACACGAAGCCAGAGTGGCAAGAACCCACTCACGGCAGCAAACACCCGGCTGTTATGATTTGAATACAAATTTCCATCTTGTGAAAAAAAAAACTTCAGACCAAGCCCTACAAGATCCAAAAGATTCATAACCTTACGGTGAAGCAATAACAAGAACGGGTTAAAAGAACGAAAGCGCTGCTGAAGAGGGCTGCCGAAGGAAGGTTGAAGAATATTGTGTTTACCGAGGTGAAACTCTTCACCAATCAGCAATTCAGGACGACAAAGTTGGTAGCCAGACAGATCACGAAGCAATGCCGACTTGCTGACGGCCACCCGAAGACAGAAACGAGCATCGGTAATGGTTTGGGCCCGAATCACCCGTGTTCGCCGGACTCCGCTCTTTTTTGTCCCTGAAGAAGTAAAGATCAACCAAAATTCATATCGACGAAATTTTGGTTCCAGGGATTTGGTTTTCCAACAGGACTCGACGCATTGGTCTTTGGATAACGAATTACCATACAGAAAAATTTCTCAAAAACTAGGTTATTCTACTAATGTCTAGTTTAAATTTACATTTACACACATTGAAATCAAGCAGATGGTACACTACATTGAAAAGTTCACAGCATTTGTCGATTGGGTGGTTTCGACCCTACGCAGTACGGTGGTAAGGTATCCAGAGAAACTGGCATTGTCGGAGTGTCCTCGTGGAAATGTATAAATTGACACGCTGGAGTATGTAAAAGGAGTCCACATGATGAGTCAGGGTGTCAAAAATAAAAGTTTGCTGAAGTTCGGTACGACGTTTTCAAGCATGGACAGATTTACAAGGGCGTATCTTTGTTCGTAAGATGGAAAGCGAAGCGGTTCAGTTCAGGGAAGGCGTCGTATGGCATACCTTATAAAACTACTTTGAACTCGTTCAAGGCGGTAAGACTGTGTGTACTGATGCGCGGTAAACAGCTTTCAACGTATAGATATCGTCAAAATCTTCAGTATTTCGACGCAGAAATCCTAATGCGGAAAAACCTTTTGCGGAAGTAATTTCAATATGTTCAGCAAATGTGTGCCTGTTATCAATCTTCACTCCGAGATCTAATATGGACTTCACTTTTTCCAGATAACTTTCAGATAGGCGGTAGTCAAAATTGACGATGTTTCGTGAGCGGGTGAAATTTACTACCTTGCATTTTTTTTGCATAAGCCTGCATCCCGTTCAAGCGGCACCAGTTTTCAAGCCTAGCGATATCAGCTTGCAGTGCCATACAATCTATAAATACTACTAATAATCCTCCTAAAAAGCTTCAGGTCGTCAGCATAGAGCTTGTCGGAGTGGAGTTTTTCACATAGATCATTTTCAAATGTAATGAAAAGTAGCGGTCCGAAGTGGCTTCTTGGAAGTACTCTTGACGGAGTTTTGAATATACAAGATCGTGATCTATTTATTTTCGTGAAAGCGCAGCGATTTGTGATATACGATTTGATCGCCACCCACTCGAGCGACCAAGATGGAAAACCAAGTCGGTCCAACTTTCTGATAAATAAATCGATCGAAAGCTTTTGCAAAATCGATATGAATCAAGTCCACTTGACAACCTTTTTTCCAGGCTATTGCCGATTGAGCTTACGTAGCACAGTTGCTAACAGTCGATCTCTTCTTCACAAAGCCATTTTGTGATTCGGATATGAAAGGTTTAACGGCGACGTACAGTCTTTCTTGCATCAAAGCTTCATATACTTTGGAGATAGAATTCAAAATTGAGATGGGACGGTAATTTTCGACATTGTGCGCTTTTGCCGATTTGTATATTGGAGAAATGGCCGCAATTTTCAATGCGCTAGGGAACGATCGTTCATTAAATGACCGATTTAGAACACTGCATATCGGACCAGCTGCAGCACAATATTTTAAAATCGATGGCGGTATGCAGTCAGGACCTGAACCTTTAGTTGAATCAACAGCAGACCAATTTTCGTAAACATCTCGCTCAGAGAAGCGCGATTTTGGGACTAGCTATGTGGTCCACTTTTGATTCTCCACTTGACTAATAGCGCGGAAGTTGTGCCTTTGTCGTTATTGCAATCTTGAGATGCCTCGATTTCAAATTTCCAATTATTCCTTGTCTTTTTTACCACACACGCAATGCTGGATTTTTTAATCATATTGCGTTTCATTTGAATCGGCCGTTTGATTATTCTTGATACGAAAATCGGTAATATGAGTTGAAAAAATTTGCTCTGATATTTTCTAAATGATACCGAAATTGATTTTTCAATCCCTGTGTTGCAGAAAGTGTAACATTTTATCTTTTATAGTG
Organism: Uranotaenia lowii; assembly: GCF_029784155.1. Classification (NCBI taxonomy): domain Eukaryota; kingdom Metazoa; phylum Arthropoda; class Insecta; order Diptera; family Culicidae; genus Uranotaenia; species Uranotaenia lowii. The sequence continues at coordinate 69,027,932 of NC_073691.1, forward strand.
AGTCTCCGAATTTCGGAATTCAATCAATTTGTTTTCATCATCAATTTATGCGATCAACAAATGGTGTTCGATTTCATGAGCAACAAACACCTCGCAATTTTTTGTTGAAGGTAGTACATAGTTACAATTTTCGATGATAAATTGACCGACACAATTGGCTGCATCTCGGCCCATTTTTTCCCCTTCATCCAATGTTGCCGCGTAGGGGCCCATTAATTATCTTAGTCATTATTCATAAAAATCCAGTCATCAAAAGTCATTGCCATTGGTGCGCGGAGCTCCGGCCGGAACTTCTACGGAAGGGATTCAATTACAGCAGCAGCAAACGGCAGTGGCAACCAATCGTTAGAAAATACTGCCCCCGAGGGTAAAATATTGCCATCCGGCTCTTTTTTTCTGGCGTTCATCTTCCTAGGGCCAAACCTGGCCGAAATGTGTCAGTGCAACGTGCTCAAATTGCAGTTCGCACCAGCCGTTCGTTCGTTGTGTGGTGGCCATTACCGGGAGGCTCTTTCTGCCCCATAACGGCGTACTTACAACTTCTCGAAAATTGAATGTGTTGGTGGAGTCGTTCCAGAAGACCACCTTCCTCTTATCCTGTTGCCTGGTTGCCTGGGATGTTTATAGAACCGAAAGCTACACCTTCATCTTTTGGTCTGTGACGGTCGTTCATCGTCCTCGTCGTCATCGTCGTCGTCATTTTGAGCACCTCACAATCTCGCCACAAATCTACCGGCCCGAATCGTCTACACCCAAAATTCAGCCTCTGTGCCAATGGCGTGTAGTCAATTACATAGCATCATTGGTACAAGAAGATAACGCGATCGGTGCTGATTCGATTTGCTCCCACCGGCATTAATCTCCCAAGTTAACCGAATTGCGTATGTCTGAAAGAAACAAAATAAAAACGCTTTCACGTCCCTCCCTATCGCATCACAAGACGAAGAAGGATGGAAATAAATACCGGCCAACACTAGGCAGCCAGCGAACCGAGCACTGTGCGTGTGAATGTAGCAAAAGCAACAACAAAAACATCCTTCTAATTCAATCCCTTCAATATACCGGCAAACAACCACGGCCGAGCTGTGCGTGTGTATGCAGTAAAAGCAACAACAAAAAAAACATTCCTTTAATTCAATTCGCCGGCAAACAACCACGGCTAAGCTGTGCGTGTGTATGTAGCAAAAGCAACAAGAATATATTCCTTCAATTCACCGGCAAACAAGCACCGGCCAAGCTGCCCGGCTTTAGCAGCTGTGTATATGTAGCGTGTGTATGTAATAGCAGGCAGTAAGCAAAGCACAGTTCTCATTCAATGGGTTTCCCGTTTCCTCCACTCCCGTTCCCTTTCCCGTTTCCATCGCAAGACAAATGAATACCTTGAAAGGAGGCCAAACGCCGGGAAGCCACTGTCGTGCGTTTCTTTTGTGATTGATCGGTGGCAGAATGCCTATGACAAATGTCCCTCTTCCTGCATGAAGCTCAAATAGTACACTGGTTAAAATGTCGGTCTGGCAAGACCATTTAGTTAGTGATTTGAGTTCGATTCTCCCTACGGGCGCTGTGGTTTATATTTTTATTTTCTTGTTTCTGGGATGAATTATCCAATAGGAACGAAATCCCATAAAATGTTTTTCTTGTATTGCTTGAATGTAGTGGTCATGCATCATTTTAGTTGGGAGCCGAGTCCTTATGCCAGTTACGGTTTTTCAAACATATCATCTTCGGCACAGTGCACATTTCAGCGCATTATCGGCACAGAGATGTGCTAAATAGGCATTGGATTTTTGCAACCTCTTCTATGGGTGTAGCTCCAGCTAGTAGCTAGACCATTTTATGAAGCTGGAAGAAGTCTAGGGCAACTTCACTTCCAGGAAACACCTAACCGGCGCGCGTAAATCCCCGGGATGGGATGCTTTAAATTTTATACCCTAGCATTGGCTCATAATTTTTTTTATTTCCATCCTCCCTTCGGCCAACTTGCTAGTAGCTTGCTTGCTCACTTTCTAAGTTGTTTTGAGGGCAGGAGCCACTTCTTTGCTAGCCACTTTCGTGGCTTCCCTTGGCTGATTCCGGATGCTCTCCTTCTTGGAATGATACGTTAGGCGTGTAACGCATTGTCAGAGGTGCTAATGGGGTTAGTAAGGAATTTATGTTATAAGTAATGAGGTAAAGTCAAAAGTTTTGAAAAATACATAGAAGCTACTTAATTGAATGTTTAATTATAACAGCAATAGTTTTTTAGTAAATTAACTTGATCTTTCATGGACGATACAGATAAAATGCACTTACTGGGCTTTTTTTCGGGAATGAACGAGCCGCAGCTCGGTCTTTTTTCCCAACCAATCATCATCGAAACAAGAACAATACTTCGGAGGCCTAAGCAGCCTAAAAGTCGACATGGCATGTGTCGAAGGTCTAGAGAAACCAGAGTCAACTTGTGTGAGAAAGTTAAGTTTTGTAATAAGTAGCAAGTGTTCCAAATGGTAAGATACCATTTGGTTGTTACTGTTTGTGTGGCTATTTTCCACATATCTCAACTACAAAAAAAAGTTAATGCAACAGATCAACTTTAATTATACATACGTTTAAGTTTTCTAACTCCATGGATATTCATAAAAAATCGGATTGTTTCAAATTATTTCCAAATTTAACGACTTTTAAGCAATTTTCTTAAAACACCTTTTCAAAAACAGAAGATTAAAGCTGGATTTCAAACCCGATTTTTATGATAATTTTTGTCGGATTGTTATTCATCATTATTAATTTATTTAAAGGGTGTTCCGTCTCACGACATAACCTGATGAACAGTATGCCTCCAATGCACTTGGTCTATGGTAACCGTTCTCCAGTTTCTCGAGTATCCTACATTCGCCAGATCACGCTCCACATGGTCTAACCGCCTCGTTTGATGGGCTTCTGCTTGTCTCTTCCCTACCGAAAATAGCGAACACCTATTTTGCAGCACAGTCGTCATGCATTCTCGCAACATGCCCTGCCCAGCGTATCCAGCCAGCCTTCATCACCTTCTGGATACTGGGTTCACCGTAGAGTCGTACGATCTCGTGGTTCATCCTTCGCCTTCACATTCCGTTCTCCGCCACGCCGCCAAAGATGGTTCTTAACACTCGTCGCTCGAATACTCCGAGTGTGCGCAGGTCCTGCTCGAGCAATACTCGTGCGCGTAGAGAACAACCGGTCTAATGATCGTTCTGTACAGGATACACTTGGTGTTGTGGCTAAGTCTTCTCGACCGCAGTTGCTTGTAGAGTCCATAGTAGGCACGACTTCCGCTGATAATTCGCCTCCGGATCTCACGGCTGGTCTCATTGTCTGCGGTCACCAGTGAGCCGAGATAGACAAAGTGCTCAACTATCTCCAGCTCGTCGCCTTCGATTGTGACCTTGTTATTAATGGACAAGCGGGTTCGGATCTTCAGGCCAGCAGCCAGCGTGTTAATCATTAACCCAATCATTCCTGCTTCGAGTCGCGTTTCAGTTTACGGTAAATTTCCTCCACCGCCGCAGATGATTTGGCGACTATATCAATGTCGTCGTCAAAGCAGAAGTTGACTGGGTCTGTTGAAAATCGTGCCCCACATTCCGCCCACCTCTCGTTGAATAACACCTTCGAGCGCAGGATAGACCATCGCTCTGTCTAAGCCTCCTGCATGATTCGAATGAACTCGACAATTCACTCGTCCGGTCGATTGTGTCGTATGCGACTTTAAAGTCGATGAATAGATGCTGCATAGGGACTTGGTATTCATGGCATTTTTGGAGGATTTGATTTAGTGTGAAGGTCTGATCCGTCGTGGACCGTCCCTCCATGAAGCCGGCATGACAACACTTTGTCGTCGGCATTGAGGAAAGTGCTCGCTCTGTAATTCTCACAGTCCAATTTGTTGCCCTTCTTGTAGATGGGGCATATTACCCCCTCCTTCCACTCCTCAGGTAGCTGTTCTATGTCAGATCCGGACTATCAACCGATGAGGCAATCGGCCAACTTGTCCGGGCCCATTTTGATGAGTTCAGCTGCGATGCCGTCCTTTCCAGGAGATTTGTTGCTATTAAGCTGACGAATAGCTTCCTTAACTTCACTCATCGTTGAGGTTGGCTCCTCTACGTCGTTGGCTATGCCGGCAATGTAGCTTCCCCCACCGTCTTGGTCTCATGCATGTGCGCCGTTCAGGTGTTCATTTAAGTGCTGTTTCCACCTTTTTATCACCTCACAATTGTCCGTCAGGATGCCCCCGTCTTTATCCCGGAACATTTCGGCTTGCGACACGAAGCCTTTGCGGGATGCGTTGAGTTTCATCGACTGCAGATCATGTCGAGGCGCCAACATCGAGTCAGACCAGTATCTGGTGATGGTGAAGATGCGCACAAAACTCTCCGTAGTGGACAACACACGAAACCGACGCCCGTCTCGGTTAAATATCGCATGACTGAGGCCGCAGCAGACTACGCACAACCGCTCGAAGCAGCGCTGTCAGTTGAGAGCGAGCTGGACGAATTCTCTCTCGAGAACTGTTGGGATACCATCAAGACAGCCATCAACAGCGCTGCGGAGAACTTCATCTGGCATGTGAAACGAACACGACGGGATGACTGGTTTGAAGAGGAGTGTAAGAGGGTGATGGACGAAGAGAATGCCGCACGAGCGGCAGTAGTGCGAAGAGGCACTCGTCCGAACGTGAATTGTGCGCTCCGCCTCTGTTCGAGAGCACTGCAAAAGACCAATGACTCCTCCTCCTGGTTTGGCTCGAGGCACTCTCCTCTTTTCTGTGTGCCGAATCGAGAGCAGCTTATCCTGAACACGCGCCTGTCACAGAACACGTCCGGGACTTTACAAAACTACTCGGATGATTCCCGGCGAAAACGTCATCCTACACCGACTCAAGTGATTCACCCGCCGACGACGTGAAGTCACTCTACCCGAGCGTATATCGCGGCGTAAATACTCTTCCTCCTACGAGTTCGACTGCGTAAAAGGTCAAGTCTTATCCCCACAGCTTCCGTCGTAGGGAGCGCGGCTACTCAGATACTCCGCGGCGGTGGAGGTATCCTACACAACGTTCACGACGTACCTAACAGCTCGGCATACGCAGAAGGTAAAGTCTTATCGCACACTACTCGAATGCCTCCCGCCGAAAGAGCGTCCTACCCGACTCGAGTGGCTCATCCGACGGCGACGTGAAACCACTCTACCCGAAAGTACTCCGCGATGTGAATACTCTTCCCTCTACGAGTTCGACTGCGGAGAAGGTCTTGTCTTATCAGAGGGTCAGAGGGTGCTTTCGACTCGGATACTCCGCGACGGTAACGTTGAAGGTTTCCTACACAAAGACGCGCTACGTACCAGGCAGCTCGGCAAACGTAGAAGGTAGAGTCTTATCTTTGTGTTCTTTACTGCCAAGATCGGACGCACACTACTCAGATGATCTCGAAGAAGTAGTCACCCTACATCGGTCACGAACTTCGGCTGGTTCCAACTCCTCTGCAGGACAGTCATGATCCGGATGACCCATCGCCACGCGACCACGCGCCAAGTATTGGAATCCTCACACATTCTCCGCACGATGTTATCGGCTGTCGTGTCTGGTCCGCAGGCAGCAAACTTGTTAGCGCGTACCCTTCCAAACCTAGGACAGTTGAAAACTGCGTGCTCTGGTGTCTCTACTGTGTCGCCGCAGGTTGGGCAGAATGGCCATGTTTCCAAACCGATGGTGATACTGCATGAAGCATCCATGACCAGTCAAAAACTGTGTCAATCCACCTCTCCATGTTTTTTTTTTTTTTTTTTACAAGATGGAAATTTGACTTCAAACCATAACAGCCGGGTGTTTGCTGCCGTGTGTGGGTTCGTCCCACTAAAACCACCTTGGGCTTCGTGTGCCAGATGTGCCCCTTGGTTTCACCCTATGATACTACATCAAGGGGTAGGCTGTGCTCATGCACTTATGCATCTCACCCTTTTCCTCTTTCTCAATTTTTCCTCAATTTCTCCTTGATCATCGTTCTGCTTTATCCTTCTTCCTCCTTCTCCTTTTCCTCTATCGTCAACTTCAGACTGGTACGGAAGACCCCGAAACGTGTGCCGGTTAGGTAACGCTTTCATAATAACTCACGCCCGTCACAGCATCCACTATCCCGGGGACCTCGAAACGTGTGCCGGTTAGGTAACGCTTTCAAAGTAACTCGCGCCCGTCACAGCAACCACTTCCGCAGGATTTCTAACCACCAAGGCATGGCCGATTGAGAAACTACCAAGCTAGAATCCCGACACGACCACCCCGAATGGTATCTCCGCTTCCTTTTGCTGCAGGAAAGATCGTAGCTGAGTACGTGAGACCTTTTAAGTCCCACCACACGTATGAGTCCAGATTAGGGTTATACCGCGCCCTAAGATCGCGTTGCTTTTGAATTGAAGTGTCATACGAGGCCCAAGACCTTTCATTAGCTTGTCAAATTTGGTTGACTATCTCGCTCTCTCCGTTCATCATCTTTCCTGATCCTTATCAGATCGCGCATGATTTGCGAGATTTCGTCGACTATAGCACGCCATGACTGTTCGTCGCGACACATTTCACTCACTATGTTTTCAGCGTTCAAATTTTGAAGTTGTTGACGCCTTGAATTGAACCTGGGGCAGACAAAGATAGCATGTTCTGCCGATTCCTCCGTCTCTACGCATTCCGGGCAATAAGGCGAGCTGATAAGCTTAAACCGATGAAGGTATTGCTTAAAGCACCCATGACCCGAAAGGAACTGCGTCAGGTAGAAGTTGACCTCTCCATACTTCCGATTTACCCAGTCTGAAAGCCTCGGGATTAGCCTATGCGTCCATCTCTAACAGCTCTTGCTTTGTAACATTCCATATCCTCCGCCAGAGTTATGTCGATGGGAACCATGCCCGCGATAACAAAAGCTGCATCTGCTGATATGGTCCTGTACGCACAGGAAACTCGCATGGCTCTCAACCGATGTGTGCTCCGTAATTTGGATCTGTTGCGCTCTACCTCTATCGCGGAGTTCCAGGCCGCTCCTCCGTATCGTAGTTTCGACAGTGCTACGCTCGCAAGGAGACGTCTCTTGCTACTCTTTGGACCATGGCAGTTCGGCATAATCCAGGCCAATGAATCTATGACTTTCGATGCACTTTCGCAACAGTATTTGACATGCGCACCAAAACTTAAGCGATGGTCGACCATTACTCCAAGGTATTTCAGCTGCTGTTTCGAAGATGTCGTGTGCCCTCCAACAGTAATCTCCATGTGCGGCACAACTCTTTTATTGGTCACGAGCAGAACTTCAGTTTTATGGTGAGCTATCTGAAGCTTAACTCCCTCCATCCAGATGCCAACCCTTTCTACGGACACCGTTGCAAGGTCTTCTACCTCCTCGATTGTTTCACCGGTAATCATGAGCACGATATCGTCAGCAAATCCACCTCTCCATGTCTCCAATCAATCAGCACCTCTCCATGTCTCCAATCAATCAAGCGATGAGTCCACCGGCCACGTTCCAAGCTGTCCCACTGGTGCTGCCAGCTGGACATCGAGGCCTCCCTGGCATGTTTCCACAAGTCGGGCATGTGCCTGTGCACGTACCAGAAGATATCTTCCTCTTTTTTTATTAGTTGCTTACCCAGGTGGTAAATCCAACTTACGCATTGCATTCCAAGGCGCGGCGAGCCACCGCGTCCCCCCAGTTTGCTACTCTGGGTCCATGGGTGCAATTGGACGACTCATGATACAATGCTAAGGAACACTGTACCCCCTACGCCATGATGTCCATCTGGGGCCACTGACCTTTGTTCCCTCCTTGAACTGTTTGACACACTTTGCTTCAATAGTGGGAGGTCAATTCGCGCTAGTGCGCTCCAAGGCAATACTCGTTTCCGAATCCTCTATCAGCAATACCTCATTCTAACACAACTCGATGCGCAACCCCTCCTCTGGCGAGTTAGGACCCGACATCTCATCGTGTGAATGAGGTCCCCACGCAGCGCAACTACTTACTTTGTGGATCCAGTCCCGGAAGTCCAGAAACACAAAGCGAGTTGTCGATGACACTTTCTCTGTTCAAACACGCGAGTAGGAGGGGGTAAGCCCCCTAAGCCACGTGTGAACTCAGACTCCTCCGAACTCACAAGTAGTGTTGACTTAAGTTACCACTCAGCGCAACTACTCGATCTTCATGTCGGGCGCTTGACCACCCGAAGCGCAGATCGAGCTATAGACCGCCCTCATCAGGTCACACTCACGGTTCAGGCGCATCAATTCCTGAAACGCGTGTCGAACCCTGACACCTCCGGAAAATCGTGCCTCTCAGACACTGACGTGTAAAACACATGACCCCCCGAAAGCGTGTTGGACCGTCACGCACACACCCAAGTACTGGTACCGGTACCTAAGTACCCGTGTGCACCACTTCTTCCGCGCGGGTTTGGCAGACCCGTCTGTCGTGTCCCAAGTCTACCACGCTCACCAGCGCAGTTTTGTCCGCCATGTTTTCCTTAGAAGGGTTATCCATATTATTTCAAACGAGCTGTCTACGTCTACCGCGAGTAACAATCACCAACAGAATGACGCACGAGTTTCCGCTGCTTTCTCATCCGACCACGCTCGTCTCAGTCGAGGTTGTTGTTATCTCTCTCTCACACATCAATATTAGAAAGCTAATAGCTCGGTTTCGCTACAACTGACTTGCAAATCATTGCGTTAATCCGTTCCCATAGCAATTTTCAACGTAACCCAAAATCTTCGCGTTCATTGCACCGATAGAAAACCTATCGTACTTCTTCGAACTTTAATAATTCAATTATGTTTCCTAGGACGGAAATTCCAAACTAATTCGCTTACTCTATTCACTACACCGTCGACAGCCTCTAGTGGATTTGGTGTAGTTCTCTTTGCCGTACATCTGCAATACGCCGGACTTGCAGACACGCTTCCACTCTGCACCACGAGGAGGTGGAACTACGTCGCAGATATCTTCCTCTAGCAAGACCGAGATGGGCATGACCCCCACCACAACATCAGCAGGTACCGAGGACACCGTTCGATATGCGCTGATTACTCGCAGGTTCATCAGCCGCTGCACGCTGCAGAGCTTTTGCAGGTTACACTGCCTGCTCAAGGCTGCCGCTCCGTACCGTAAAATGGACGAGGTCAAACTCGCCAGGCCCCTACTTCTGCTGCAGCGGATCGCCGAGTTATTTGACATGGCCCGTGAGAGGGCTGCTGTCACAATTGTCGCTCTTTTCAGGCGTAGTCGTCGTGGGCCGTAAAGCTCAGCCTGTCGTCGATCCTCACCCCCAGGTACTTGATCGCACGCTTGGATTCGATTGCGCACGGTACAGCTGCAATCGTCCCTGATTGTTCAGAAATCAGGTTGGTGATCAGCACCATCTCGGTCTTGTGGTGAACCAGACGCAAGCTCTTGGAACTTTCCACCTCTTCAACTTTCCACCTTCTCAATCGCTACTTTGGCAAGTAGCTGGAGCTCTCCGGTTGATGGGCCTGATGTCAGGAGAACCACTTCATCGGTGAATCCCACAAGTCTCACTCCCGTGAGGAGACGCCGTCTCAGCAGTTCGTCGTAGACAATGTTCCACAATACCGGGCCATATGTCGATCCTTGTGGAACCCCTGCCGAGACACTCACTGTTTCCAGTCTCTCGCTGGTCATAAACTGTATTTGGCGGTTACGAAAGTAGAAGATATCTAGAACTACTGATGAGGCCTGTGCTCTCTATCTAACAAAAAGTTTCATTAATAACAATTTTTGCTGGAAATTTCAAAAGAATCCATAGACGCATTCAAAAGTTTTTCGCTAAAGAAGACTGCCAATAGTATCATCAAACTTGAAATTTGAGACTGTATTCAGACTGATGCTTTCTAAGGAGTTAAACTATTGCTAAATTAAATTTAAGATAAAAAATTTTAGTTTTTCGGCAACGGCATCTATATTTTTTGAAATTTTGACATCCTTAAAACTGTAAATACACCCCAACGACACCTCTGCTAACCTCGAATGTAACAAATGCAGCAAAGCGACGGAGAAAGTAAAAAAAAAACCCAATGCTTCCTCAACTAAGGACCATTTTTTTCACAGCTCATAAATCAGTGTTACCGTGCGCCTATGAAATGTACCTTTACTGCCTCTGTTTTCCAGCAACTTTTTTTTTCTGTCCACCCAGAGAGCCAACAAATTCAGGAAACCATTTTTGGATGAAGCCGAGAAAGGGACGTGAAGGCTGTAAAAAAAACTACGAACGAGGTTTAAAGATTCATTTTGCACTGCTGAGCTGTCATCATGAATTTTCGTCTCAATCCCCCGAGCGGCAACAACAACCATCATGGGCTCACACTTTCCATCACTTTCAAAAATTTTCCTCAACCCTCCCGCTTTGGCCAGCTCAACTCAGCACAAAGCAACGAAAAGGCCGAATTATTTGAGCACTTTTTTTTTCTTTGGTTGCTCTCGTCCTGGATTCACCCCACCAGATTTTACGAGACTCCATTGAACCAACAAATTTTCGTGATCAGCTTTCTGAAGCCTCTCGGTTCCGCTTGTTGAGTTGTCGACGTCCGTCGTCTCTTTCCCAATTGAAGTCAATTTTCGACTTGTGAGTTACAACTTTTACTCTTCTGCGCTGTTATACTTTGGTGGGTAGGGGTGGAAAGAATATTGGGTGGAATTGTAGAACTTTTACAACAGTGCTTTTGGCCTGCTAAATCAAATCTTAACGATGATAATCGGTGGAAATAAAATGGTGAATACAATTTCATGCTTTGATGTGAACTATAATTTCTTGATTCAATTCAAGAGTACTGGTGCGATTTACAAACATTTCATTGTTTATTGATTGTTTATATATTCCTGTCCAACTAAAATTTCCGTATTGAACAAATTTATGCCGGAATCCAGTTTTCAGACATCGCAATCAGGGGCAAGACGAACAATCTCGAACTTAGAATTCCGGGATTCAGAGTAAAGCCTGTTTCACATAGAATCTGGTCGGATAAAATAGATCATTTCTCCGCAAAGAAATAACGTACAAAAAAAGTAAAAAAGTCATTTTGTAGGATTTTTATTGCACTTTAAGGAAAAAAAAAATCATAAAAATCATTCGTCTGCTTTTCGGATGAATGTTTCTTACTGTTTGTGTGATATCCCCCATCATTTTCTGTAAAGTACTGCTGGTAACCTCATTCGCCATCTTGTTCCACCACTTTTCCATTTGAGCGGGTTTTTCATGGTTCTGCCACATTTCTTCAGTTTGCCCTAAACTATTGCTCAAAATTTCTCGATGGGACGAAAATCCGGACAGTTTGGTGGATTGATACTTTTTTCAACAAAATCGATCTTGTTCTCCTTATACCACCTTACGACATCCCGACTGTAGTGGCAGCTTGCCAGGTCCAGCCAGAACTTCACCGGACCTTTGTGGGACCGAATGAATGGCAAAACGCTCTTCTGGAGACATTCTTCTATGTAAACATTTCCATTCATTGTGTCCCCAGTGATGAAAAACTTAGTTTTCTTCCCACAACTACAGATCCCTTTCCAAATCATCCACTTACGAGCAAATTTATCTTCGGAAACAAACTTGAATCTACCCGAAACATTCCCTTTACGCTTCGCAAGGTAAAATTTGTTACCGGGTATTTGTCAAAAATTCATTTTGACGTAAGTTTCGTCGTCCATCAAAATGCATCCGTTGTACTTGGTCAACACTTTCTCGTACAACTTCTTAGCCCTTGTTTTGGCAACCAGGTTTTGTTTCAGCGTCCTGTTGGGGTGTTTGCTTGCATGATACGACCGCAAGCCTTCTCGCAAACAAATTCGTCGAGCTGTACTGTGGTTCGTCTTGAACTTTTTCGCTAAATCATGCAAGGAGATTCCAGGATTATTGTGAACTGGTCGAATTACCTTTGCTTGCAGCTTCCGGTCATATGTTCCACTTTTACGCCTGGTTTGTTTTGCTCGATCCACCGTAAGGGTCTCCCGGCAACGTTGCAGTACCGAATTTACAGTCGATTTTGGATATTTCAGGAATTTCGCGATCTTTACCCATGACCACGTAGGTTTCTTTACGTGAGTTTGCAGAATTTTCTCTCGCCTTTCGCGTTCCATCGTCGATAACTTTTAACTGACTACTTCAATCTTGATGAAATTTTCACCACTAAGTAAACAAACCATCCGGATCAAAACACTGTCAATAGATTCGCGATGTGACAACTAGAGGCGCTGAAGTAAATGACAAAGATGCGACCAGATTCTATGTGAAATAGACTTTAAGAATCACAATCCAGAAACTGGATGTAGGATTATTGGTGGATTGCAATTCAGGTTTAGGTTCAAGATAAAAATATGGGATCATAATTCAGGATCAGGTTGGATGTATGTTTATGTGGAATAATCAATCTTAGATCATAGTCTAGGGTCAGAGTCAATTAGCAGGATCAGGATCATTAACTCAGAATCCAGATTCAGGATCCGAGATCATAATTGAGATCTTGATCCAGGATCAAAATATATTGATAAGGATCCATTACATCGGGATCAGATCAGGACCATGATCAGATTGAGGATGTTGGTCTACAATATGTATCAGAGTAAAGAGCAGGTTTAGGATCTATATTGGAATAAGAATCAAGATAAGATTCCGAAACAGGACCAGCAAAGAGATTCGAACCCGATTAAATAAATAAAAAATCTGATTGAGCATTTTTTTCACCAATTTTTTCTTATATTTCTGTTCCGTTTCTGATTCCAGGTCTTGGACCTGTTGTTTACCATCATAAGAGCCACATTATTGGTCGGATGGCAAATGGCCTGGGCCACAAAGGCCGTGAATGAAAACATTCACCAGTGTTCACCGTTTAGCTGCTTCGTCTCTGAAGCATTCAGAAGTTTCTCGGTATCATTGCTGGTTGCAGCCCAGTTTGTTACACGATACCACACCAGATAATTGAAATTAATGGCCCATGTCTTATCGCTCGATTCGATTCCAAATTAGAAAGCTTTTTGTGTGCTTGCATCCGTGTATTTATTCATTATTTATTTGCACTTTCTTGCAGCAAAGCCGGTCGAATCCAAGGACGAAGCAAAAGTTGCAGCCGGAATGCACACAGCCAGATCAGGTGCGCTACTTACCTGAAATGTGCAATGTGCCCGGGAGGTGGAACAGCGCCAGCTGCAAATTCATAGCATTTCGTGACGGGATCTCCTGGAAGCGAACCAGCCAGCCAGCCAGCAGCGGTACGTGATTTCGGTTCCGTGCCCTGGTGTTTGGCATCAGGTGGCGGCGGCTGACCAATATTTAGAACCTTACCAGCAAAGATAGCCAATTCGTTTTATGCCAAATCCAATCGGGGCGGAGAAACCATTATCTTGCAAAGGCCATTATGCACGGGAGCATTATTTTAGAGAGATTACGACGCCTCCAGAAAATGTGGGGGGTGGAGTGATATAAGATTCAATATAACATTTTACTTCGTGATAGGTACTTCCCGATTGCAATTCATTTCAAGGTATTTATTGAAGGATTAATGGGTCAGTGTCTTTTTGTATGTACAGGGTCCGGCAATTGAAGTGCTACATTGAAATAAACATACAAATTGATCGAAACAACAAACACGTATGTTGCTGAGATCCAAACTGCTTTAAAACCCCGACTCAAGATCTCGGGTTTCTCTGAGAGTATCACCGAAGACGATTTACCCGAAAAACTCAAGCTACAAAACAGACTTACCGAAACTTCACATATAAAAGTTGTGAAAATAGGCAAGTACGCTTCAGAAGATGACCGTATGTTCGCTATCGTAGAAGCAGATCATGTAACCTTCGAACTACTATTAAAGATAAAAATTGTAAACCTTGGGTGGGACCGATGCCGAGTGTCTGAGCAAATTAATGTACGACGATGTTATAATTGCTCAGAATACGGCCACGTTTCCGTCAACTGCACAAACCCGAAATGCTGCCCCATATGCGCAGAGGAGCATGATGTAAAAAACTGCAATGCCGACTTCCAGAAATGCGCGAACTGCACTATTGCCAATACGAAGACCTTCAATAAAGAATATCATCTCAACACCGCACACACCGCTTGGAGCACCGTCTGCCCTATCTACCAGAAGAGGTTGAAAATGACTAAAGAAAGAACGGATTACTCTACGTAGCAATCACCGTATCACGCCAAGCAGCACTTTCAGCCACTCTCGCCACTATCAGCTGATTCATCACGGAACAGAGACCCAGTTGAGTCTCCTGGTCTCCAAGGTTCTCATGTACACTCCACTGTTTTAACTACCGGCATACGGAACTCAGATCCAGTCGAATCTCCTGGTCTCCCAGCCAACTTGCAGACATCGTCGAGAACCCCGGCAACGCTCTCCTCTAGACAACGTAGCTACCAACACATCTCCATCATATACCAAAACGTTCGTGGACTCCGTACCAAAATAGACGAGTTCTTGCTCTCTATCCTGAACGATGATTATGACGTCATCGTCCTCTCGGAAACATGGCTGAACGACGAAATATACTCCAATCAGCTGTTCTCGCAAAATTATACCGTATTCCGTCAAGACAGAAATGCACTCGCAACTGGTAAGCAGCTTGGTGGTGGGGTTCTCATTGCAGTAGCAAAAAAATTGAACTCACAACCCGTAAACATTGCGATCATGGAAGAATTCGAGCAAGTTTGGGCGAAAATAGCATTCTTGCAGCAGACCGTTTTTATCGGCGTCGTCTATCTTAGCCCCGATATAGCCAGCACAGAGTCGCTCATCGAAAAGCATATGGAATCTGCCACAGTCGTACTTAACCGCACTCATCCACAAGACACTTTCCTCTTATTCGGGGACTACAACCAGCCCGATATAGCTTGGATTCCACACGAAAACGGATACATGTACCCAGACCCTCTGCAATCACACTTCACACCCGCAAACACCGTGCTTTTAGATAAAGCTGCTTTCATGGATCTTAAGCAAATTAATGCCACGCGTAACACAAATGACCGGATCCTTGATCTCGTGTTCATTAACCAAAGCTCGTTATACAAGTGTTCAATCGAGCGAGCTATCGAACCATTGGTCTCTCTGGACCATCACCACCTGCCAATTAATGACAGAATAGTCAATGAATCTATTGATTTTTACACGCCGTCTACACTAACGTCACCGAACTTTAAAAAAACGGATTTTGATTCCTTGAACTCCGCACTAAGTCTTATTGACTGGTCGTACCTCGACGAATCCGAAAACGTTGATGATGCTGTTTTTTCCTTCGTTACGACACTCAGAAGACCACTTTCTGATGTTGTACCAAATTTCCGAGCTCGACCAAAACCCCTCTGGTCAAACAAACAACTGGCCCACCTGAGGCGCAAAAGGGCAGCCGCGCTGAAATACTATTCCCACCACAAGAACCCATTTTCTAAGGAAATGTTCAAAAAGGCTAGCGATGCATATAGAAGATGTAATCGAGTACTCTATACGAGCTATATGTTGCGAATGCAATCAAATCTGAAACACAATCCCAAAAGATTTTGGTCGTATGTCAATGATAAGCGGACGGAAAGTGGGCTTCCGATCAGAATGCATTTGAACGGCGAATCCCACGATTTGCCTGCTGAGCAATGTCAACTTTTTGCACGGCATTTCGCGAGTGCTTTCTGCAATGAACCTGTTACTGCATATGATATAGAAGGAGTCCTAAGTCGTCTGCCAACCAATATTCTGAATCTTACCATGCCTCAATATACTGTGGATGAAGTTAAAGCTGCAATACACAAAATAAAACCCTCTACTTCTCCCGGCCCTGATGGTATCCCCCCAATAGTGATCAAGAGATGCGCACAATTTCTGGCTGAACCACTTACTAAAATATTCAATCGACCGCAACGTTCCCTTCTTAGTGGAAAAGCTCTGTATTATTTCCTGCGTATAAGAAAGGTGACAAACAAGATGTCAAAAATTATAGAGGCGTCACATCACTCTGTGCAGGCTCCAAGTTGTTCGAAATTCTTATCTCGCAATCACTGTTTAATGCAGCCAAATCATACATTTCTGATGATCAACACGGATTTTTTCCCGGCCGTTCGGTTGATACTAATCTGTCGCAATTTACCTCCCAGTGCATCAAATTGATCGAAGAAGGATATCAAATCGATACAGTTTACACGGATCTAAAAGCAGCGTTTGATCGGGTGAACCATGTTCTACTCTTAGCAAAACTCAAACACTTAGGTGTGGCTGACACAGTAGTTGAATGGCTCAAATCTTACCTCAGCAATAGACGAGTAACGGTTAAGCTCGGCACGCATGAATCTGACCCTTTCAGTAACCTCTCTGGTGTCTCGCAGGGCAGCAACCTAGGTTCACTACTGTTTTCAATCTTCCTCAATGATATCTTCCAATCCTTACCTACACACTGCCGATTGGGATATGCTGATGATATAAAATCATTTCGGAAAGTAAAATCCACAGATGACTGTGCCGAACTGCAATCTTACATAGATCAGTTCACTAACTGGTGCTCCCTAAATCGCCTGACAATAAGCATCTCCAAATGTGCTGTTATTTCTTTCTCACGGAAAATTAAACCCATAGTCTGGAATTATCAAATCTCAAGGGAAACAATTGAAAGGACAAAATCCTTTAAGGACCTTGGACTTGTCCTTGACAGCAAATTGACTTTCCGAGAACATTATTCGTCTATAATAGCAAAAGCCAACCGTAACCTGGGATTCATATGCAGAATATCTAGAGAATGGAAAGATCCTTATTGTCTACGTTCATTATATTTCTCGCTCGTCCGGTCAGTCCTGGAAACAGTATCGATTGTCTGGAGCCCGTGTTCGTCTTATTGGTCTAGAAGGATCGAATCGGTACAGTCAAGATTCATCAGGTATGCCCTACGCTTTCTGCCGTGGAACGACCCATATAACTTGCCAGATTATAAGGATCGCTGCCGATTACTTGCAATGCAGACCCTAGCTGAGCGGAGGATCATCGCAAGAGCGACTTTTATCGCGAAAATCTTAAATGGCGACGTCGACGCTCCAGCCCTTCTTCGTTCCATCAACATCAACGTTCGACCAAGAAACTTAAGAGGACAGGACTTCTTTCGTCTCGAATTTCGTAGAACAAACTACGGTCAACAGGAACCTATGCAAGCTATGCAACAAATCTTCAACGCATTCTACGAGCTTTACGATTTTCATATCACTACAAGCCAATTCAAATCAACGATTAGTGTGTCAAACCATTTGAAAACGCTTATGCAAACATTCTGAAAATTAATAAGTGAATAATCTCTTTGTTAGTTAGGATAGGAGTTCATGAAGACACTGTAGTCAGATGAATGTAGTTTAATAAATAAATAAATAAATAAAAAAATAAACTTTTTATTTCGAGTTCATTCAATTTCTCTTGAAAACAAATTACTTTTTCAAAATTCACTGGTGAAGTTGGACTTGTTCGCCCTTGAGTTTAACCATTCGCCGCAGACGGTCGAGGAACGCATCGTATGAGGCCCGCAGGTGTTCTTGTGATGTTTTATCCCAGGCTGCCACGAGATGTCGCTTCAGGACCTCTACACCTTCATGTTTCTCAGAGCAGACATCGGCCTCCAACATACTCCAAAAAGCGAAGTCCATAGGGTTCAGGTCTGGCGAGCTCTCCGGGCACTCGGAGCTCGAAATACACCCTGGAAAATGTTGCGCAATTCAAAGTTGGATTTTCTTTGCATTGTGAGCCGGCGCCGAGTCCTGTTGGAAAATTCAATCCGTGGAATCAAAATGTCGACGTGCCCACGGTTCGATGACATTCTGTAGAACTAGTTCACGATATGTAATCTGGTTGATCTTCAGGAAAAAAAAACCAGCGGAGTCCGGCCATCAGGGTGATTCCGGCCCAAACCATCACCGATGCTGGTTTCTGTCGCCAGATGGCCGTCAGCAAGTCTGCATGGCTTCGTGATCTGTCTGGCAACCAAACTCTGTCGATCTGCTTATTAACGAACTGCTATACGGTGAAGAGTTTCTCGTCGGTAAACACGATATTCTTCAACATTCCTTCCGCGGCCCTCTTCAGCAGCTCTTTTGCTCATTTTACCCGTTCTGGTTTCTGCTTCACCGTAAGGTCTTGAACCTTTTGGATCTTGTAGGTCTTGGTCTGAAGTTTATCTTTCAGGATCCGACGGAGACTTCGATCCGATGTGTTGAAATCCTCTGCCAATTTAGTGGCACTACGACGGGGATTTCTCTTAAGGCGCTTCTTGACGATCTTCGCCATGGTGTCAGGTGTCACCACAATAGGTCGGCGTCCCGCACCATACCATTTTTGGCACTCCCGGTCTCCATGTATCTTTTAACTGTACGGTATACAAAACTTCTGGACACACTTACATATATCGGACAGCTCACGAACTATATTCTTCGGCCGTTTACCACTGCGATCCATTTTTTTCGGATAACACCTGATTATAAAAGTAAAGGGTGATACGGTCAAAATTTGGTCAAAGGAAAACGCGTGTAAATCGGTGAAGTAGCTTATTTAAAAAATCAAATTATATTTCTTTTTCAAGTTTAATTAGTATAAAATTCAGGATTAATATTCAGTTAGGCTTCCGCTTTCCAAAGCCGAATTGCCGGGCCTTACGCTTAACCCCTGCCATCAGATTTTGTACAACCACCTTGTCCACCTTCTTTGCCGCAGAAAGCCAGTTTGCCTTGAACTGCTGCTCGTCCTTAGCAGTTTTTTTTGGTCTTCTTTAGGTTTCGCTTGACATAGCCCATTATTTCTCACTTGGGCGGAGCTCTGGCGTGTTGGGAGGGTTCTTGTCCTTGGGAACCACCTGCACGTTGTTGGCGGCGTACCACTCCATGGCCTTTTTACCGTAATGGCAAGATGCCAAATCCAGCCAAAACAGTACGGAACAACCGTGTTTCTTCAGGAAAGGCAGCAGACGTTTATTCAAACACTCTTTCACGTAAATTTCTTAGTTGACAGTCCCGGAACTATGAAAATGCTGCTTTCCAAGCCACAGGTACAGATGGCTTGCCAAACCAAATATTTCTTTGCGAACTTTGACAGTTGCATGTGCTTGAAAATATCTGCTACCTTACCCTTCCTTTTGCCGTATAAAACTCCTATCCCGGAAGCTGCTTGTAGTCGGCTTTGACGTAGGTTTCGTCGTCCATTACCACGCAGTCAAACTTCGTCAGCATCGTCGTGTACAGCCTCCGGGATCTTGCTGTGGGGTAGCGGCATTAGAATACTACCCCGGGGTCGCTGACCCATGTCGTAAGAGGCGACTAAATGCAGCAAAACTCCCCCCTGACCGAAACACCCCGCTTATTTGCGGCATCTCGGAGAGAGAGGTTAGGGTATCGCTTCAAACTACCGGCAACTCTCTTTGTCGTCTTAGCGGCTTCCGGTTTTGATTTCCCCCGATCCAGACTTCCTGGCTGTCGAAAAACGTTTCCTAAACACTTTTATTACATTTGTAACGGTTGATTTGGCAACTTTTAGCGATTTTGCCAGCTTTGCGTGCGAGTAGCTGGGTTTTTCGCGATGCGCGAGCAAAATTTTGATACGCTGCTCTTCTTCCTTGGACGGCATTTTGACAACTGAAGAGTGAATTCCAAAATCAAAATTAGAGCAACATTCTACACACACACACACACCTTCAAAATAGGAGTGTTTTTAAAGGCAAAATTGAAAGAAATACGTCAAGTTGATATTGACCAAATTTTGACCGTATCACCCTTTATATGATAAGTATCGCTTTAGGAAAGTCGCTGGTATCCCATCCGGACCTGCAGAAAGACTGTTTTTCAGCTTAGCAGTCGCCTTCATGATGGTATCGACATCGACTACAATGTGATGAAAGGAAAGACTCTGACGTGGAACGTTACTAGCCGCAATAGTCAACTGGTCCGAGGATATTGAGCCAGAATCCAAAGCACTACAGAATTGGTCAGCGAAGAGATTACAAATATCACGGTCCGAAGTTGTCAAATTGTAACATGTAGGACGGTAAACCGATTTTTTCCGTTGGTCCTTAATGCACTGCCAAAACGATTTGGGTCTAGTTTTTTAAACCACGCCTTATCCGAATAACGTAGCCCTGGTAACATTTTTTTTATAAGCTGTAATAAGTTTGCGATATTGGTTTTTATCGTGAAGAGACTTGTGCCTCATGTAGGGCAGAGGGCTTTGTTCTTGGGTGTTTCCATTTGTGGCAAATCTTTCGTGACCCAGGGAGCACCTAAGTTAGGGGCTGCTGTGCGTTTTGGTACGTGACGATCGATGATGTATTTAGTTGATGTTATGAGAGAACTTCATAGCAGCGGCGTTTGGATAGGAAGATTCGATTTCAGAATCCCAGTCGATGGCGTCAAGCGTTTGTGAGATAGCGACAAAATCGGCGTTCTTGAAATTGAGAAAAAAGGATGCCGGCTTCTTGATAAGAGTCACAAAATCAGAAATTTCAAGCGAAAGCTGCAGTGTCGGGTTATGAGGAACAAACTTGACCAGAGGCGCGGGAGCTAGTTCAAATGGTAACCAATTGGGATCCTTCGTTAATAAAACAAAGATCGAGCAATCGACCGCTCTCATCTCGACGCTGTTTTTTTTGGCGGAGAGGTGCTGGATTAGTGAGTCGAGTATCAAACTGGTGGGCATCGTAGTTAAATGAAGATCCCGCTGGATCAAAAAAATCACTCTGAGAGGAACATCATTCAAGTTCAGGCGGGTTGAAGTCGTCAATAAAGAGAATGTCGTCCTCAGGAACGGTAAAGGAACACAATAGGGAAAATCCGTAGGAAAACGACTCTGCGAAAGTAGCGTTTTCGGCTCGATCAAGAGGTAAGCATATTTAAAACCCCGAAGTAGAGCTTCCGAGTACCAAGATCGATATGGATCCACACTAATTCCTGATGGTTCCATGATTCGTCGTCGAGTGGCTGAAAGAACGAATCGGACAACAATCACAACTCGGAACATTGTGAAGTCGGAGCTAGTAAGGGTTCTGTTGTTCAGCCAGGTGGGGTTACCCTGCAACGTCCAGTCCTTGGTCTAAGCCACGGGGACAGCTGGGATTGGGCGCTAAAGGCATCTATTGGTGTCTGGGTCTCAGGGCGTATATTAGGCTGGAGAAGCTTTTGGATGGATGGATTCCTAAAAGATAAATACCTTGGCTTTAAATCAGATGAATTCGACGAATTCTAGATGGGATGTCACGAACATGGGGGTCGGGGTAGAAACGGGGCAACCGTCTCACTCGTTCGGTCGTTTGGTCGCCACAGGCGACGCCTGGATGGGACGGGAGCAGTGTGGTACCACGCACCACGCTCACGGCACGGTTGGTTGGTTTGGTCTCTCTCCTTGGCTATGCAGAGCAACCACACGCTTTTGGCTTTGCGCGCACCTCCGTCTTCGGCGATGGGTTTGAAACGGTCATGCAATACCACGCACTCTCGGCTGGCTGAAGCTGTTTCTCTCTGGTTATATCAAGTACGCGCTACTGGCTAAGTGCGCACCTCGGACTAAGAAAATGGTCGGTTGCAAATGACCAAACCTGCGAAGTGCAATGTCACGCACACTAGGCTGATCGGGTTCGACACGTTGGCGTTGCTTGCTAATTCCACCAACAAACACGCTGCTTAGGATTGCACGCACGGGTTTTTCGGATGGCTTTCGGCTTCGTTGACCACACACGGTTTGTCTGGACATACCTTCGCTTTCGGTTTCGTCTCTCACGGATCGTCTCAGGCTCGGATTTGCGGTTCGTTTTGAGTTGAGTTGCTGATTTAGGAGCTTGTACTGGACACGTCTGAACATGAACGTAAAAATACATCACGAAGAGGAAGGTCGACGAAAATTGAATACTTGCCTGTCAGTGCTGGCTGGCGAACCTCACCGCTGCAATCGAACTGAGGACTGGGGCGACTGATGCCGCTGGCTGGAATCAGCGCGACTGAGTCGAAGGGCTCCGAGGGCTCCGTGAAGATGCCCAAGAAGAAACGAGGAAATGAGGATGCTCGTGAAAGGCCAGAAAATGTAGGTCGGAGAGGCCGGAATCGGAAATTTCGTCACGCAATGAGAAAGTTCCAAATTCGAAAATGTTGTTGCCTGTTGGAGTGGGCTGGAGAACCTTATCGTCGCAATCGAGTTCAAGGCCGGGAAAAAAAGACTCAGAATTAGGTAAAGAATCAAAGTAGGATAAGGATTAGGATTGATTTTGGAATCAAGATCAAGTACCGAATAAGGATCATGTTCAGGTTCCGGAACAGGATCTGAATCAGGTACAGGATCAGACTAACCTCGATTCTGATCTTCAGATCGAGCTCTTTATTAATTCAAAGTATTTTGTTTCAATCGGGTATGATATCATAGATAGAAGATATAACCACAGATAAGCCTTGGAAGTCCCAACTTACTTACTTACTTAATGATCCCGCGCCGATCCTCCGGCGCATAGGGCCGTGGTAAAAGACCTCCACTGTTGACGATCCGGAGCCAGCGTCTTCACCTGGTCCCAGTCAAGATTCTCGTCGACAGTTCGGATTTCAGCGGCTAGGCTTCGCCGCCACGAATTTCTGGGTCTGCCTCTTCTTCGATGACCTTCTGGATTCCAATCTAGCGCCTCTCTGCAAATCTCGTTTTCATCTCTTCGCAGCGTGTGCCCAATCCATCTCCACTTACGTTCCCGAATCTCGATTTCTAGCGCCTTTTGATGACACCGGCGATGTAGTTCCTCATTCGAGATCCAGTTGCCAGGCCACCAAGCGCGGATGATATTCCGCAGGCAGCGGTTTACAAATACTTGCAGTTTTCACGTCGTTACCGCATATGTGCACCAAGTTTACCCGTACAGCAATTACGGATTTGACGTTTGAGTTGATGATTCGGATTTTCGTTCGTAGAGAGATCTGGCGTGACCGCCAGATGTTTCGGAGACTCGCAAATGCGAAACGGGCCTTTCTGATCCGGGTTTCGATGTCTTTTCTGGTACCACCACCAGGCGTTATCTGGCTACCAAGATACTGGAAGCACTCCACTTTATCAACTTGTTGCCCAGCTACCATGAAACTGGAGAGATTTCCTGTGTTGATCTCCATCGACTAGGTCTTTCCGACATTAACTTTGAGACCTGCTGCCTTTAAACTTTCGGTGAGGGCGTCGAGTTTGCTCTGCATGTCCGGTTGTGTTTGGGCGAGCAAAACAATATCGTCCGCCAGGTCAAGGTCGTTCAGTTGCTCCATTGTTGAAGGATTCCATGGCAATCCTCGGTTCGGTGCACAGTCAATCGATCCAGTCAAAATCTCATCCATTACGATTAGAAATAGTAGCGGTTATAAAATACATCCTTGTCTTACTCCAGCAGTTACCGGGATTGGTTCGGACAAGACACCGTCGTGCAAGACCTTGCACGAAAATGCCTCGTATTGTGCTTCGATGAGATGGACTAGTTTCTCTGGGACCCCTCGTCGCCTTAGAGCCGCCCAGATGTTTTCATGGTTAAGTCGGTCGAATGCTTTTTCGAAATCAACGAACACCAGCAGAAGAGAGTCCTGGAATTCGTTGATTTGTTCCAGTATGATTCGTAGCGTTGTGATGTGGTCCACACATGATCGTCCGGATCGGAATCCAGCTTGTTGCCGTCGGAGTGTAGCGTCGATTTTCTCCTGGATCCTGTTCAGGATCACTTTGCAGAGTACTTTGAGGGTTGTACAGATCAACGTTATGCCTCGCCAGTTACCGCACTCTGTCAGGTCTCCTTTCTTCGGGACCTTTACGAGTATACCCTGCATCCAGTCGGCCGGGAATGTTGCAGTATCCCAGATGTCAGCGAAAAGATGGTGCAACATTTGTGCTGACAGGGCAGGGTCGGCTTTCAGCATTTCAGCAGAGATGCAATCGATCCCAGGTGCTTTGTTGGATTTCATGTTTTTGATTGCCGCTTCTATTTCAGCCAGCGAGGGCGCTTCCGAGTTGACGCCATTAATGCGACTTACTGTTGGCGCTTCGAGCTGCGGGTTTTGTTGGCCATCGCTATTCGTGACTCGGAAGAGTTGTTCGAAGTGCTCAGTCCATCGTTTGAGCTGATCTGTTCGATCGGTCAATAACTGACCTGATCGGTCTTTTAGCGGCATTCTTGCATTAGTCCTTGCACCACTGAGGCGGCGAGAAATGTCATGAAGTAATCGGATATCTCCATTGGCGGCGGCTCTTTCTCCCTCTTTGGCTAGGGAGTTTGTCCAGGCTCATACTTGTCGGGAGATTGGAAACATGCATCGCATCCTCTAGCTCAAAATGTAAACATGCTTACTTAAGTTCAACATGTTTTTCGCAAATCGTGCGAAATGGATTAATTTTAATTTTCATTTTTTTCGTGGTTCAATGAATCTTTTCGCCTGAACTGCTCCCTCTGCTGTTCTCCAATAGAAAACAGCAGTGGTGTTTTCCCAGTTTTTGAGCTCCATAGTCAAGGTACTCCTCGATACTCCGCAGAAAGGTTCAGGTCCAATTAACAGTCCCTGAGATCCTTCTCTAGCTAGCTGGTCTGCTTCTTCGTTCCGTAGGGAACCCAGAATAAAAAATACTCTGTCCCTTATGGCCAGGTTCCTTAGTGAAACAATGAACTCCAATACTAGCTTGGATTAACATGTAAACGTACTGAGTGCCCGAAGAGCGACCTAGCTGTCAGAGAACATGTGGATACTATTGTAGCTGTATTCTCTTTTCAAACGGGCTGAAGTGCATTCTAGAAATGTTTGAAAGTGATACTAAGAATACTCTTAATGGCATTCGCGGATTTATGTCAACCATGTAGCTGGTGGACAGGTTTTCAAAACCTTATCGGGTACGACTATGTTCGATGTTTACTCTTGGACTTGAACTCACGCACATCGGCTAAGGAGGCAACTGACTTTCCAACTGAGCTATGTATATCCCAAGCCCCAATTCTACACAAAGTTTGCTTTTTTCCAGTGAAACTGCCCTATTTTTGAATAAAGTGAAGTGCAACTTTGGGAAAAGCTGAAAATTAATTTCCGTCGAAATTAGCATGTCTCATGATCAATTTCAAACTCATGATGTAATTTCAATTCGTTCCATTTTTGTGATTGCAAGTCCTGCTCGCAAAATCATAGAGCAATTGAGCAGCAATAGCACCCATTTTCCCGCTGTCTCATTTCATCTGCCAAAGTAGCAGCGCGATTCATTACAGGACTACACGCTAAATGACTTTCATTCACTTCCTTATTGCGCTGGGCGAAAACATTTTCCCGCAAATTTAATACGCTTTGATTGTGTAGCCTTTTCCGGTGTTTGCCAATCTTATTCCTTCGGTCTGATCTGGTCGCTTGTTTGGCGAGGTTGACACGACGGGTCCAGTCGAATGTTTTGATGCGGGGGTGGCTCTGAGGACAGCGAGCACCGGGAAATATCCTGTTGGATTGCTTGTCCGTTTCCTGGAACCCACCAAAGCCATGTCCTTTTCCATTTGGGGAGTTGTGGCAAAGTACCGAACCATTCAAATTGATGGCGCCCACCACAGCAGCTGTTGTCATTTTTGGGAATAAGTTTTCATAACGCCGTCTTTTCCTAAAATTTCAACAACTTCTTAGGACGGTAGGCAAAATTTCATAATACAAACAAACGATTTCGTTTTCAACTTAAGGCAACTATCGACTTTTTAAAAAATCATAATTTACTTTAAATCGGTCTGTTTGGTGAAAGTAGCAGCAGTGGAAAGGTTTGGTTGAATTTTTGGGGCGAAGATGCGCTGACAAGTTTAAATTAAAGATCAAAGTCAATTTAGTTTTATGATTATTACATCAAACAGCGAGAGCCGGCTCTGGTGAGATCGTTGAGATGGCGCGATAAAAAATGGGAAATATTTTCCAAGCGGCTCGGTTCGGAAGATCACAAGAAGAGACAGTTCAATTGAATACCGCTTACATTCTATTTTTGACATCAGGTTAAGATTCAATAAACATGATTCGTTTGATTTTTATTTACTTTTTTCAAAGCTTTTCAATGTTAAATTTATGAATGACTGAACTGAACTTAACAAGCTTTTCGCTTAATTTTAATTTAAACGACATTTTTAACTGAGCTTAAATAAAATAGAAAACTAATTATGTTTTCATTTTGCTTTAGTTCCGTATCGTTCTCGTTTTCGTTTTCGTTTTCGTTTTCGTTTTCGTTTTCGTTTTCGTTTTCGTTTTCGTTTTCGTTTTCGTTTTCGTTTTCGTTTTCGTTTTCGTTTTCGTTTTCGTTTTCGTTTTCGTTTTCGTTTTCGTTTTCGTTTTCGTTTTCGTTTTCGTTTTCGTTTTCGTTTTCGTTTTCGTTTTCGTTTTCGTTTTCGTTTTCGTTTTCGTTTTCGTTTTCGTTTTCGTTTTCGTTTTCGTTTTCGTTTTCGTTTTCGTTTTCGTTTTCGTTTTCGTTTTCGTTTTCGTTTTCGTTTTCGTTTTCGTTTTCGTTTTCGTTTTCGTTTTCGTTTTCGTTTTCGTTTTCGTTTTCGTTTTCGTTTTCGTTTTCGTTTTCGTTTTCGTTTTCGTTTTCGTTTTCGTTTTCGTTTTCGTTTTCGTTTTCGTTTTCGTTTTCGTTTTCGTTTTCGTTTTCGTTTTCGTTTTCGTTTTCGTTTTCGTTTTCGTTTTCGTTTTCGTTTTCGTTTTCGTTTTCGTTTTCGTTTTCGTTTTCGTTTTCGTTTTCGTTTTCGTTTTCGTTTTCGTTTTCGTTTTCGTTTTCGTTTTCGTTTTCGTTTTCGTTTTCGTTTTCGTTTTCGTTTTCGTTTTCGTTTTCGTTTTCGTTTTCGTTTTCGTTTTCGTTTTCGTTTTCGTTTTCGTTTTCGTTTTCGTTTTCGTTTTCGTTTTCGTTTTCGTTTTCGTTTTCGTTTTCGTTTTCGTTTTCGTTTTCGTTTTCGTTTTCGTTTTCGTTTTCGTTTTCGTTTTCGTTTTCGTTTTCGTTTTCGTTTTCGTTTTCGTTTTCGTTTTCGTTTTCGTTTTCGTTTTCGTTTTCGTTTTCGTTTTCGTTTTCGTTTTCGTTTTCGTTTTCGTTTTCGTTTTCGTTTTCGTTTTCGTTTTCGTTTTCGTTTTCGTTTTCGTTTTCGTTTTCGTTTTCGTTTTCGTTTTCGTTTTCGTTTTCGTTTTCGTTTTCGTTTTCGTTTTCGTTTTCGTTTTCGTTTTCGTTTTCGTTTTCGTTTTCGTTTTCGTTTTCGTTTTCGTTTTCGTTTTCGTTTTCGTTTTCGTTTTCGTTTTCGTTTTCGTTTTCGTTTTCGTTTTCGTTTTCGTTTTCGTTTTCGTTTTCGTTTTCGTTTTCGTTTTCGTTTTCGTTTTCGTTTTCGTTTTCGTTTTCGTTTTCGTTTTCGTTTTCGTTTTCGTTTTCGTTTTCGTTTTCGTTTTCGTTTTCGTTTTCGTTTTCGTTTTCGTTTTCGTTTTCGTTTTCGTTTTCGTTTTCGTTTTCGTTTTCGTTTTCGTTTTCGTTTTCGTTTTCGTTTTCGTTTTCGTTTTCGTTTTCGTTTTCGTTTTCGTTTTCGTTTTCGTTTTCGTTTTCGTTTTCGTTTTCGTTTTCGTTTTCGTTTTCGTTTTCGTTTTCGTTTTCGTTTTCGTTTTCGTTTTCGTTTTCGTTTTCGTTTTCGTTTTCGTTTTCGTTTTCGTTTTCGTTTTCGTTTTCGTTTTCGTTTTCGTTTTCGTTTTCGTTTTCGTTTTCGTTTTCGTTTTCGTTTTCGTTTTCGTTTTCGTTTTCGTTTTCGTTTTCGTTTTCGTTTTCGTTTTCGTTTTCGTTTTCGTTTTCGTTTTCGTTTTCGTTTTCGTTTTCGTTTTCGTTTTCGTTTTCGTTTTCGTTTTCGTTTTCGTTTTCGTTTTCGTTTTCGTTTTCGTTTTCGTTTTCGTTTTCGTTTTCGTTTTCGTTTTCGTTTTCGTTTTCGTTTTCGTTTTCGTTTTCGTTTTCGTTTTCGTTTTCGTTTTCGTTTTCGTTTTCGTTTTCGTTTTCGTTTTCGTTTTCGTTTTCGTTTTCGTTTTCGTTTTCGTTTTCGTTTTCGTTTTCGTTTTCGTTTCGTTTTCGTTTCGTTTTCGTTTCGTTTTCGTTTCGTTTTCGTTTCGTTTTCGTTTCGTTTTCGTTTCGTTTTCGTTTCGTTTTCGTTTCGTTTTCGTTTCGTTTTCGTTTCGTTTTCGTTTCGTTTTCGTTTCGTTTTCGTTTCGTTTTCGTTTCGTTTTCGTTTCGTTTTCGTTTCGTTTTCGTTTCGTTTTCGTTTCGTTTTCGTTTCGTTTTCGTTTCGTTTTCGTTTCGTTTCGTTTTCGTTTCGTTTTCGTTTCGTTTTCGTTTCGTTTTCGTTTCGTTTTCGTTTCGTTTTCGTTTCGTTTTCGTTTCGTTTTCGTTTCGTTTTCGTTTCGTTTTCGTTTCGTTTTCGTTTCGTTTTCGTTTCGTTTTCGTTTCGTTTTCGTTTCGTTTTCGTTTCGTTTTCGTTTCGTTTTCGTTTCGTTTTCGTTTCGTTTTCGTTTCGTTTTCGTTTCGTTTTCGTTTCGTTTTCGTTTCGTTTTCGTTTCGTTTTCGTTTCGTTTTCGTTTCGTTTTCGTTTCGTTTTCGTTTCGTTTTCGTTTCGTTTTCGTTTCGTTTTCGTTTCGTTTTCGTTTCGTTTTCGTTTCGTTTTCGTTTCGTTTTCGTTTCGTTTTCGTTTCGTTTTCGTTTCGTTTTCGTTTCGTTTTCGTTTCGTTTTCGTTTCGTTTTCGTTTCGTTTTCGTTTCGTTTTCGTTTCGTTTTCGTTTCGTTTTCGTTTCGTTTTCGTTTCGTTTTCGTTTCGTTTTCGTTTCGTTTTCGTTTCGTTTTCGTTTCGTTTTCGTTTCGTTTTCGTTTCGTTTTCGTTTCGTTTTCGTTTCGTTTTCGTTTCGTTTTCGTTTCGTTTTCGTTTCGTTTTCGTTTCGTTTTCGTTTCGTTTTCGTTTCGTTTTCGTTTCGTTTTCGTTTCGTTTTCGTTTCGTTTTCGTTTCGTTTTCGTTTCGTTTTCGTTTCGTTTTCGTTTCGTTTTCGTTTCGTTTTCGTTTCGTTTTCGTTTCGTTTTCGTTTCGTTTTCGTTTCGTTTTCGTTTCGTTTTCGTTTCGTTTTCGTTTCGTTTTCGTTTCGTTTTCGTTTCGTTTTCGTTTCGTTTTCGTTTCGTTTTCGTTTCGTTTTCGTTTCGTTTTCGTTTCGTTTTCGTTTCGTTTTCGTTTCGTTTTCGTTTCGTTTTCGTTTCGTTTTCGTTTCGTTTTCGTTTCGTTTTCGTTTCGTTTTCGTTTCGTTTTCGTTTCGTTTTCGTTTCGTTTTCGTTTCGTTTTCGTTTCGTTTTCGTTTCGTTTTCGTTTCGTTTTCGTTTCGTTTTCGTTTCGTTTTCGTTTCGTTTTCGTTTCGTTTTCGTTTCGTTTTCGTTTCGTTTTCGTTTCGTTTTCGTTTCGTTTTCGTTTCGTTTTCGTTTCGTTTTCGTTTCGTTTTCGTTTCGTTTTCGTTTCGTTTTCGTTTCGTTTTCGTTTCGTTTTCGTTTCGTTTTCGTTTCGTTTTCGTTTCGTTTTCGTTTCGTTTTCGTTTCGTTTTCGTTTCGTTTTCGTTTCGTTTTCGTTTCGTTTTCGTTTCGTTTTCGTTTCGTTTTCGTTTCGTTTTCGTTTCGTTTTCGTTTCGTTTTCGTTTCGTTTTCGTTTACGTTTCGTTTTTGTTTCGTTTTCGTTTCGTTTTCGTTTCGTTTTCGTTTCGTTTTCGTTTCGTTTTCGTTTCGTTTTCGTTTCGTTTTCGTTTCGTTTTCGTTTCGTTTTCGTTTCGTTTTCGTTTCGTTTTCGTTTCGTTTTCGTTTCGTTTTCGTTTCGTTTTCGTTTCGTTTTCGTTTCGTTTTCGTTGTGTTTTCGTTTCATTTTCGTTTCGTTTTCGTTTCGTTTTCGTTTCGATTTCTGAATTTTTTTTAATGTTAAATTTTATACAAAAAATTAAATCCATCAAACATAAAAAATGGTAAATTTTTCGAAAGTCCATCAGAACCCTTCAGTTTGGAATTGGCTCATCTGTCTCGTGTGATGTCAGGTCGTCAAGTCGCGTCGCGTTGTCTCGCGGAAGTGGATGTGAAAAACTGGCCGTCTAGCTTCTCTGACTAGCTCTGACAGAAGCCGGTTCCAGCTGACTGACAAAGCGGCTGACTGGGACTTTTCCGCCCCTCGAGAATGATGAGAGATCGTGAAAGATTCGACGTTCAGTGGCACCACAGATTGACTTAATGGATTTTGCACTCTAAGATTTTTTTTTTCTCTCCAACCCTTTGCCAAAACGACGGCGCTATGAAATCCGCGTTAGATTCAAGTATGGGCTCGAGAATTCTAGTCGAGGATAGAGAGCACATATACGGAAGGGCTGTGCATTTTTTGTTTGTTTCGTCTCTATTTGGCTAGTCGGCTGCTTTTTCTCGAAGCTTTGCCGTGTCAGCAAA
Source organism: Uranotaenia lowii (assembly GCF_029784155.1). Classification (NCBI taxonomy): domain Eukaryota; kingdom Metazoa; phylum Arthropoda; class Insecta; order Diptera; family Culicidae; genus Uranotaenia; species Uranotaenia lowii. The sequence continues at coordinate 69,058,410 of NC_073691.1, forward strand.
AAGGGCTTGGATGTGGGATATTCGTTTCCTAGCATGGTGTTGCTCCCAATTGAGCGGCAGCTGTTGTTATTTGTAGAACGCACCATTTGACAACGAATGGTTTATTTTTGAGAACTGCGAATCTTTACTTCGTTTTGCCTAGTGGAGCAAGATGGATTGGGTTTATGACGTTGAGAGCGTAGTTTCGAGACTGATTTGACGTTGTCCTTATGGGTTATCTCATTTTACATCTGCAGTTAGTTTTTGGTTTGCTGGCATACTCCTTAAAACGGATGGACTTAAATTGGTTTTCTTATCTGATTACTTTTCTTGAGAGTATATTGCCTTTGAATTTGTTACTACAAGAATTTTTTTCTCGGAACAACACAAAAATTAATTCAATCGAAGCACAATTTTTTATGTTTCTTTAGCAAAAATTACTGATTTACAATGTCTACATGCTTAAGCGCTTCTTATTCAGAAAATATGAAAACTTATTAAGCTCAAAAATATGTGCACATAAAGCTACTTGAACTAAAACAAGCTGATCAATTGCCTATTTTGTAATTCCATTTCATCAAAAGATTCAAAAATTTACTAAAACTATCTAAAAAAAATTAAGTTAGGAGTAGCTACCATATCATCGATGATGCTTAACATTTGCTTCCAATATACAAATGAAGATATCTTTGTCCAACATATTTTTCGCTTTTCAAGGTAGTCCCTATCCGCAATCATACAGAACCAGTGCAACGCGCCAGGGGAAATTGAAATATCACCTTACAATTTATGCCCACAGTACATGTCTATTTTCGATTGGATATTACTTCCTCCACCCACACCCATAAAATCAGCAAAAACTGGGGCCAGAGGGAGGGAAAAGGACACCAGAATACGGATTAGATCCCCCCAAGCGAATGTGATTTGTTACCTGTTCCAAGCATAAACTTATGCCCTACAACACACGGGTTGTCCTGTGCCAGCTGCCCAATGTGAGCTTGTGAGCTCTTCGAAATACAGAACGCAAGATCGGCTTATCGGACAGCCAATACTCAATTTCCTGGCTCATATTGATCCTTCCATTCACGACGCGGAAAAGTTCCGAAAGGGGTAGAAAGTAGAAAGGGGTCATTCTGATTGGAGGTCTTCTAATCTTTCCCATGCACGCGATACCAAATGCCATCCATGGTGTGGTGTCGTCCTTCGAAGGATTCAAGAACTCCTCAGTGTAATGGTGCCTTCCTCCCAAGCTACTCTTAACACCCTTCGCTAGTATGAACCAGGCGAGAAGATCCATACATCTCGTGTATATGAATATAATGTTATCCGTTTCGGTCCGAAACAGTGCTTCTGATTCACCACCGAGTAGTTGTTCACAACCGGAAGGAGGAAAGCAATAAATAACGTAAGAAAATAATGTCACTCAGTCAGTGTGCGAGCGAAGGAAGAGTCTGTGAAAGTCTACCTCCCTTGGAACCGGAGTCATACATATGGTCGGTCGCCAGCGCCACACAATCACAGAACGCTGCTGGCTGCCGGTACCGGAAACGCATTTGAGGCTTCATCATATTGAAGCTTCCGTTTCGATTGGTGTTCGATGGTTGTTCCGAATGTGGTTGCACCGAACGTCGTTAAACGTTAACAACTCTCATAATTTCCTTTTTAGTCAGGTATATTCCAGTCACCCATTTTCATTGGATGTAAATTGAACGATAAAAATGCAAAATCGTATTGATATAAATCAATGATTTCGAAAGTTATTTTTTAACTTTGAGGGGCCATAACTTTTACTAAACTCTTAATAACACCTTTGTGTTTCACTAAACTCTAACTAAACACTAAACACTAACATACTCATTTAAAAAATGTCATGCAAGTGGTTGAATTTCCCACAAAAAAACAGAGTTTTTCTAAAAAAAATCTTTTTTTTAATGGTGGCACTCATTACTTTGAGGGGCAAGGGGTTTCTAACTTCGTCGGAATAATTCCTGACTTCAAAACGTCTTCATAATACTTTTCACGATAAACTGTTCAGTAGGTCTCGCGACTATACGTGACATACAGTCTGTTACATAAGATCAAAAGTAATTAATTAAAAGATCCCTGACTATCACGGAAAATAAAAATCTCTGCTTACCCAGATGACCTTACGCTCCTGATCAGAAATGATGAAGAGTTTAATTTAACAATGTCATGCTTTGATGAGTTTCCAAATACTGCTGGGATTCGAATTAATCTGAAAAAATTAGAGTTCATTAGATTTAATAACTGCCCATTAAGGCCCCAAAAAGTTAAGTAATAAAGAATTATCAAGTCCTGATCAACCGTTTGAACGCTACCTGTGCAATTCACGCTGCGCGTCCCTTGTCTTTTCTAGGAAGAGTAATAATGCTAAATACCTACATGCTCTCGAAATTATGGTACATTCAGAAGAGATGAGAGCATAAAAGCCACCTTAAGGAAAGTGCTAACCATAGAGAACAGCCGTAATACGTGAATTACATCATTGTTTCGTGTTCAGACACTCAAATAGTCTATTGCCTAATTGAATGAAACTTGGAAAAGTAGATAAAAACGTTTAAAAATGCATTTTAAAAAATTTTGCCGAAAGCTGAAAACCAGTCACTGTAGGGGCATAATGAGAAACCCCCCGAGGCAGTATGAGCACCATTAATGAAGGCACAATGAGCATTTTCTGCCGGGGAATCTAGCAGCGAATTCGACTCGATGAAGTCAACTGAGTAAAAGAGCTACAGCTTAACTTGTATCGTCTGACGATTTGGCCTATTGGTTAGATGTCGGAGAGGTTATCAGTAGACTCGAGTTCGATTCCTGTTTGAGTGGATTTTTTATTTTTGCACATACCATTCAAGATTGTTTTTTTTTTATTGTTACATTATACGGCTAATAGCATCAAAGCATCATCCGTCAAACAAAACACCAGAAACCTAATCCCCCTTATTCTGCGCCGCGCGTGAGGTGACGATAGTCGAGTCGAGTCGGAGTCACGTGAGTCTTATCACCTTATTTCCGAAGCCGATGTGACAGAGGTTCCATTCTCGTCTGTAAATGTCACTACAAGCATCGATTTGTCACTCACGGTGACTACTAGATAAGGATAAGAACTCAAAAAGTTCATTCTAAATGACGTTTCTCACCTAAAGCGACTACTGAAATTGGGTGACTCGACTATCGTCACCTCACGCGTGGCGCAGAATAAGGGGGAATGTATGAGCATGTGTTAATTCTTTGAATTCTACAAACAGACCTAGATTATTTTGTCATTGCTATGTTTGATGAATCTACGCCTCACCGTTTAATGCAATCATGATCATGAATGATAAATGAAAAAAAAAATCACCTCCACCAGGAATCGAACTCGAGCCTACTGATAACCTCTCCGATATCTAACCAATTGGCCAAATCGTCAGACGATACAAGTTAACCTGTAGCTCTATTATTCAGTTGACTGCATCGAGTCAAATTCGCTGCTAGATTCCTCGGCTGAAAATGCTCATTATGCTTTCATTGATAGTGCTCTGTTTGCCTTCAGTGAACAAATTAAAGTAAAAACGGGTTTTAAAATTGATTAAAGTGAAAAATAAAAAATTTTATGAAGTTGAAAATTGAGAAACAATGTGTAGATCATGTTGCAGTGCGTATATTTCAGATCAAGATGATTTAAAGGTCATAAAAGCTTATTTGGTGGAGCGCAAAAATTATAATATTTTCGTCACTTGAGAATCTAGCTGGTTATTATTTAATATTTCTGTAACGATGAAAAGGATATTATTTTTTGGTGAAAAATTAATACTATAGGTAGTACGAAACAAGTCCTCATGAAAATTTGTTTAAGAAAATAAGTACTTATGTAGAAAAATGGAGTGCTCATTATGCCCTGGGTGCTCGTTATGCCCTCATCTACCCTATCAAATTTTTCCACCATCGAATGCACACATAGCAGAAATTTAAAAAAAAAGCTGCGGAATATTTTCTATAGCGTTCCCAATTTGTCAAAATCAAAAGAAATCAACTATATTTAGAATATGATAAAGGTGAACTTGAACTAGAATGTTACATAAGTAAGCAACCAGACACGAATTTTCATAGAATTAAGTATTGTACTAAATGAGGCGTTGTTTTAAAGTGGTTAAAAATATTCATCCAAAGGTTTAAGACGAAAGTAAAATCAGGAATATCTGTCAAGGCTGTGCGAACGGGGGGAGGGGGAAGTTTAGTGGTTAAACACCCCCCCCCCCCCATGAAGATTTTTTCCAAGTAAAATTTCCACCGTAGTAACGGAAGATTACTTGATCTTAAAATGTATTTGAAAATAAGTGTTAACAAGCAAGTCAGAATTTTTTTCGCCTTCGGCGGAATGTCGACATAAATCACCCTTGGCTTGTGGCATTTAGATCTACGACACTATTTGCCGTTCACGAATTGAAACTAACTTTGATTGTAGATTTCAATTGTCAGTTCAATCAACCTATTGTACTGAAGCTCAAAACTTGATATAAACAAACCCTACCTTGTCTTTTGAATGGTGTTTTATTAAGAAGTTCAACTAAATAAGAACAGAGTTTAAAATATTTTATTTAACATAACGTTTATGTCATTACAAATGTTAAGTTGGTATAAAATGTTCTTAAAAAACAATTTCAGACTCTGTTTTATTTCGTGGTTTTTGTTCTTCTACATGCTTAACAAAAAGGGTTTTAATAATTTACACAAAGCCACAAAAATTTACATTTTTCTGAGGTGCATTGATTTTAAGTGGTTATTTAAACTAATTCGGCTGGCTCGTATATGAATATGCAACTATTTTCATCAGCTTTTGTTATTGAAATGACTTTTGAAAATAACTAAAAATCATTAGACAAATTGCTGCACTTTTTTGTTACAAAAACTCAAATCAAAAACGTATAATTTAAAAATAAAAGCTTTATATGAATTATCAACTTTAAACATTATCAAGTTTTTTTTTACACTTTCTGCGGTAATGTCAAAGATACTTGTAATGTTATGTTTTAATTTTTTCAACTGATAAAGTTAACTTATTAGATCATGCATCATTATCATCAAAATATTTTTCCTTAATTGGATGAAGGAATCAGATTTTTCATGAATGTAGGTTTTTTAGTTAATCAGTTATCAGTTATGTTTGATTTCACTTAAAACTGATGAATTTTTAATTTCTATATCATTTCATATTTTGTTTACATTTTCGAATAAATTTACAGAATTTTATAGTACAGTTTTTTTCAAGTTTATTATTAACTTGCCTGGTTTTATAGTCAAGCTTTTTAAATTTTTAGAAATATTTTAAACAAATTTGTTTTTTAATTTTGAATTTTTGTTTTCTTGAAACATAAGCCTTTAACTCCAAAATTTCAACAAGAAATCATAGTTTCTACCTTCTGTTCTTTCTAGGAGCCAATATTTCAATCGAAAGTGACAAATTACTCAGAGCTTGTAATTTTAAGCTAAAAAACCTAGGATTGAAAATTTAAAAGCTTTTTATTAATATTTTTTATATGAAATCTAATTTTTTTTGGATCGGTCATGATTTTTAAATTAATCTAAAAAGTTTGAAAAATCGCTCGAAGTAGCAACTTTTAAACTAATTAAAAATACGCAGTGAGGCTTTCAATATGAATACCAAAACTTTGAACTCCTTAGTTTGAATTTTGTATCAGTTTTTATTTATCATTCACGTTATTACTCATTTCCCAAAATTTCTTTTTCAGATTGATTGAACATGAAGTTATTATTTAAGCATCAAAAATTAACTTTTTAAGCCGTTTATTTTGATAACTGGAGAATTTGACGTTATAGAAGGTTTTATTTCTGGCTTCTATTACTGGTACTTTTAAAAATAAATCTAAATATATTCTTTTTTTTATCATATTAAATTGAACTATCAAACATTGAATTAATTCTGTTCAAAATTCATTTCTTCTTCAGTAACACTAGTTTACAGCATTTTTGAACATAGTAAACTGAAGGTCATTTTTAATGTAAAATCGGGCGCTGAATCCGAAAATGAAGTTCAAAAAAATCTCAGTATAACCGTTTTTGAGTTATGCTCCAAACATGAAATTTTGGAAAAATTAAAAAAGTTCTTGTACTTAGATTGAAATATCTCGGAGGGAATAACAGTAATTGGAAATCTATCTTTTGCATATTGAAGGTAAATAAATTTTCTATCGATCATCTGAACACTGTTATTGCGTATGATCAGCAGTATTGTTGATATTAGTGACTATATGATAGAAAAAATTATAAAAAACGCATTTTTTTTAGAGAAAATTTTGTTTCATCGAAAGTTTGAGACTCGATGGTAACATTTAAAAAATCTGGTTTTCTTTTGCGCTTAAATGTCAATTTAAAACAAAGATTTCAAGTGGTTATTTATCAAAATCGGTTGAAAATTGAAGAAGTTATGGCTACTTTACCATAACAGTATTTTTTGTAGTTTTTAATAATTTAACGAACCGCAGTACACTTATCATAGTATATGAAAAATGAAACATGATAAATCTCACTCGCTCCTAATTTAAATTATATACTAGCTCACCTTAAGATCCCATGCCAAATTTCAGGATGATCTGACCATAGGGAGGGGTTGCTTGAGTCTCAAACGTAAATAAAATTTTAAGGTATTTTGCCCGGGAGAAACGAAAAATACTGGTTTTTCATCAATAACTTTTTTCATCACAAGCCGATTGTTTTTTATGGTTAATTTTCTTAAAGCCTAAGTTAAGACAAATATTTCACCCGAAGACTGCAACTCGATTGGGTTTGAAACAGGAAAGTTATTGTGGTTCCAAGATTGTATTTTGGTCGAAAATTCACGTATAAAACGCAATGCGTAAAAAGTACTCATTGGGTTTTGGACAAAATTTGCGGCCTTTGAATTGCACTAACTTTTTTACTACAAGTCCAATCGTGTTGCAGTCTTCAGGTGAAATATTTGTCTCAACTTAGGCTTTAAGAAAATTAACCATAAAAAACAATCGGCTTGTGATGAAAAAAGTTATTGATGAAAAACCAGTATTTTTCGTTTCTCCCGGGCAAAATACCTTAAAATTTTATTCACGTTTGAGACTCAAGCAACCCATCCCTATGGTCAGATCATCCTGAAATTTGGCATGTGTCCTTCTGGTAAGCTAATGAATAATTTTGACTTGGAGCGAGTGAGATTTATCATGTGAGATTCTTCCTATACTATGATAAGTGTACTGCGGTTCGTTGAATTATTAAAAACTGCAAAAAATACTGTTATGGTAAAGTAGCCATTTTGATTTTGATAAATAACCACTTGAAATCTTTGTTTTGAATTGACATTTAAGCGCTAAAGAAAACCAGATTTTTTAAATGTTACCATCGAGTCTAAAACTTTCGCTGAAACAAAATTTTCTCTAAAAAAATGCGTTTTTATAATTTTTTCTATCATATTGTTACTAATATCAACAATACTGTTGATCATACGCAAAACAGTGTTCAGATGATCGATAGAAAATTTATTCACCTTCAATATGCAATAGAGGGATTTCAAATTACTATTATGTCATCCGAGATATTTTCATCTTAGTACAAGAACTTTTTTTATTTTTCTAAAATTTCATATTTGGAGCATAACTCAAAAACAGTTCTACTGAGATATTTTTGAATTTCACTTTCGGATTCAGCGCCCGATTTTACATTAAAAATATCAGTCAGTCTATCAACTTCACGATTTTTTTTAAAATTTTGTAAACTAGTGTAATTGGTAATTAACATTTCAAATCGCTATAAAATATTTTTTGTTCAAATTAAAAAAAAAAAACAGTGGAATTTTTCATTCAATTCATTCACAACTCTGTATTTTGGAAATGATTATTTTAAATTTGCTAAGACATTCTTTTGAAAAATTTTTTTTCTTACTTTCATGTCTTATCGAAAATTTGAAACTTTCATTGTAATATGTTTCGAAAATTTGGTTTTTTCATCAGTCCTTTTTTTTAAGTTTGTGTGTTAATCATGAGTGAGAAACGGTGTAAGTACTCTCTTTCCTTTTTTATTATTTATTTTTGGTATTGTTATTATTTTTATCTAAATTAAATTTCGAACCCAGAACCCCTCTTCTACACCCCCCCCCCCCCCCCGTCCACCATGGACGGGTTCTTCGCGCGGGCCTGATATCTGTATTTAAAAATATCCAATGATAATTGGAAAAACGAGGCAGCCTTGTGGCTGGTATCAGAAGCTATTGTATACGATGTTGTTTATTTTGAAAATCCTTGTCTAAATGTATTTAAATTACATATAAGAAAGCGAATATGGAATAATTTTAATGTTTTCAGAAAATCTTTCAAAAATAATCTAATCCAGGATAACATTAATTAGATTAAAATGCTTGTATTTAGCTTTTAAGTGAAGACAGATAAAAGGTTTCTTTTCATAACAAAAAAAGATAGATCACACTTTCATTATAATGAAGAATAGAATTATAAATATAAATCAAGTAGTTCAACAATATTGGTCGTTAAACACATTATTGTTTAAAACTTCAACTCCAATTTCAAACGGAAATACAAATAATTCAAACTTTTGAAACACAGATCCAAATAAAAAAAAATGTTAACTTATGTTCGCATCTCATGCTACTTTTATTCAACAAGCTCAAATAAATGTTTCTCTACACTTGCAAACTGCAACGGTGGAAAACTAAAATTTATAATGGATTAAAGTTTATCATCGGTACATTTTATACGGCTTTTACTAATTGAGTTTTTTCGATGAGTGAAACAACTTTTTTAAATTTACGTAACGTTTCGGGATACTTTTCTTCACCCATCATCAGACGTCTGAAAATATTAACTGTTATTGAAAACTTTGAACTGTGAAAATTAAATAACATTTATCAAAATAACATTACTTCACATTACTTACAAAAAATAAAGCAGCACAATTTTATTCTGTTCGGCTGTTTGTAAACAAACCGGCATGCAGCCGAACAGTCTGCTTTAGTTTTTGTAAGTGATGTAAAGTATTGTAATTTTGATAAATGTAATTTAATTTGAATTTTTAATAAAAGCAAATATTTTTGGACGTCTGATGATGGGTGAAGAAAAGTAACCTGAAACGTTACGTAAATTTAAAAAAGTTGTTTCACTCACTGAAAAAACTCAATAAGTAAAAACTGTATAAAAATATATTTAAAAAATATACGGTTATTAAAAATAGGTCTTAGTGTTTGTTTGCTTTGCTGTTGCACCGTTGCAATTTGCAAGTGTATAGAAACATTTATTTGAGCTTGTTAAATATAAGTAGTATGAGATGCGTACATAAGTTAACAATATTTGGTTTGTATTTGGATCTGTGTTCCAAAAGTTTGAAATATTTGTATTTCCTTTTGAAGTAAGAAGTTGTAGTTTTAATTGAACTACTTAAACATTTCATGAAATAGCAAAATATGCCTTATCTTGGTCAACCTCTGTTTTAATGGTTTTAAACCCATTCATAACTACAAAATAAAACATTTTCTCTATCTGTGAAGTTTTCTTATGCCAATATAAGAGATATGGAAAATATTTAATCAAAATTATTAAATGCGATAGTGACGAACAGAAATCCTTGATAAGATATTTCAATAAAAGGTTCGGGAGCCGTTTTTTAAACAATTGATTAAACTCTCTTTTCAATTTGCTAACCAGAAATCGCTTGAGTATAACTTAATGAATTATGCAATTACAGTTTTAAGTCATCTCGTAAACTTTGCACGTTATTTGTTCATTTTGAGTGTGGTGGCCCACAATTTTCCACAAAATTTCTGATAGAACTTGGAAAAATTGATTTATTAATAATAAATATTATTGCCAAACGATAGAAACGTTGCAAACTCGGTTATCTTTTTAATTTTATCCCCTTTAATAAAAAAGTTATGAAGTTAAGATAAAAAATGACTCTGAACAACCCACCTTAACTCAGTCATGAGGCGAAAACTGATAGTTCAAGTTGATTTAAAATTTTAAAATGGGTTGATCTCAAGCCATCCAGATAACGGCGATAAAAGTTGTGAGAGTCAAAAACGGTCATCAACTATAAGTGACAGTTCGACAGTTTCGATGAAAATAGTTTACAAGTTGACTTTCAATTTCAGTATCCTTCTTAATACATGCCGCCAGAGGATAATGGACAGTGTGATGCTAAACCCATGTGTGTTCGTTAACACCATTTCTTGTATTTGCGGAGTTCCCGAAGAAAACCACAATTTTAATAAAAATTTCTCGAAATATGTAATCAAAACATTGATTCAAGGCAAGATCTGAATAACCCGGGTGGTTAAAACGTCGCAAAAAAATTAGAATGATAGTTTCTGATTATAGCAATGGATTCATGAATAAAAATAAACACAATTTATTTGAACTTTAATTTTGTTTTATTTTTCAGTTCTTGAAACAAATACCTTTTGCCCAGGTATTTAGTATTGCCGGTATTAATTCATAACCGAGAGTTGGAATATCTTTTAAGCTTTTGATGAAATAAAACTGAACTTTTAGGCACTGAAAACAATATCGAAAAGTGCTACTTTTTGGTTCTGTTTCTTTCAAAAGTATAGTCCTCGACCTAATTGATCAAAAACTTGCATGGTCGTCGGCAAGCCTTGAACAAATTTGCAGTCCTCTTTTTACCACTTGGAGTTAAAACATATCGAGCAGGGAGGGGGGAGGGGCGATTTTAAAAAATATCCCAAATTATTAATAAATTGGTACAAATAGGAAAAAATTCTTCCATGCAACAAAGTTGAATAAAATCTTTTTTACTCCAAAATTGTAAAATCACGTTATTTTAGATTGAAAATTTGAAAAATTTTTAGTACAAAAGATGATACAATTCTTATATTCAACAATTTGACTTTTGGTGTAGAAATTTTAAAATTTTTATAACATGATGTCATTTTGTTGATAAAATACATGAAACGTAATTTCCCCCCCACCCCCTTTCGGGATTATCAGAAAATGTAAGAGGGGGGAAAGGGGGACAAAAGAAGAATTTGAAATTTGATCCGGCCTAATTTTTTTACCTTAATCTGATCTGGAGTGTCAATATTCGTGAGTGTTCAATATAACACTATTCGAAGTTTAGCTGCTTGTTATTTTATTCGGGTGCATCCACATAAAAAAAAACCTTAATGAATTTGTGTATAATTTAATTTTGCATCATTTCTTTTTAATGGACGCACCCCGAAAGCCCAGGAAAAGAAATCCCTAAACAGACCTTAAGTGCCAATTTGCCACACCTTGCTTACAAACGCTATATCTTTCTTATATCTCAACCGATTTTTACAAATTTTATAGTTTTAGAAAATCCCGTTATGTAACTCAAATATGCTCAGCTACGAAATGCTCAAAACAGTTTCACTTTTGAATGAATTTATTTAAAAACAACAATTCCTAAGCTTCTAAATGAACCCTTCAGATCTACAATACGATGTTTGATGAGAAAGATATAAATAAAATAAATTTGCATGTTTTATAAGAATCATCCCAAACACACCATACAAAGAGGTGATCCCAAACTTTTGGACGATAACTCAAGTGTCTATTTTATTAATTAAAAGTACATTCTTGAAATTTTTCACAAAATTTTTTGATTGTGTTTTGAGAAGTAAAGAATAGGGATTCTAATGCCACCCAAATTTTGAGATTTGGTCCACCCTATCCTGAGATGATCGGCTTTGAATATTGAGTGCGATCTTTTGAAAATGTTATAACTTTAGGTTAAGTTTTAAGTTCAAAACTAAAACATTATATTTAGGCCAAATACCTCCGAAATAGCTATTGCTCATTATCTTTCAAATGAGATCAGAAGATTTGCAATATATCCTAAGACGGCTGAGATATGAACGATCAAATTTTGCATGTTTTTTAGTGGGTGATCCCAAACTTTTGGCCGGCAGTGTACATAAGGCTAATTTTTCTTTGAAATTTTATAAACCATCACCACAAAAAATGTAAAAAGGTGGTGCAAAATCCGAACTTTTCAATCAATCAATGAACCCGTCAAAATGGTTTAAGTCATACCAAAAAAAATTTGAAAAGAGTATCTATAAGTTGACGTAATTCGGCACATTTTTGCATTTTCGATTGTTAAAAAAAAAGATACACAGAATTTTTAATATTTAAAAAAAAAACCTGTTTTTCGAACCTTTTGTCAATTTGTAATTTCTCAGATTTTTTAAGACTTGGATTCAACTTTGCACTGGATTATGAGTTTATTACCGCAAGATTTCCGCAATAAATTTAAAAATCTTCACCAGAAAGCCAATTGTATACCGATTCTAGTGGTGTGACTACAAAAGCGCTGCGATACTTAACAAAAATGTGAAAAATAAAAATGTTAATATTTTACAACAATTGTTAGAATATTTTTCAACAATTGTTCAAATCGGTTGGGGAACAAGAGAGATATATTGGTTAAAACTTAAGTCAGAAGTGTTAAATTGACACTCCAAGGACTGTATTGGGTAAAATTTCTTCTGGGACGGATGACGGTTTTAAAGTAGATTATGAAATGGATTTTCAAGGGAATTTTTCGAATTTGCATAAAGTTGTGTGTGTAGGTCGTTAAAAAATTCAATTTTTTTGGCACTTGGCGAAATTATTTAACCTCGTTGATTTACGACTCAAGCTGAAAAAAAATCCTCACTTTAAAACTTTTTGCAGAAATAACTATTTTTTAAGAATTACTCAGTGGAAGAAAAAGTAAGAATTAATAATTTGTAATTGTGCTTAAATGTACAAAAAAAACCACGAATTGCTAACTGAACTTGTATAAACTCATATTCCAAAAATTAATAATTTTCGGACTAACAACCCATGGTATCAAGACCCGTCCCACTTCATCTTGATGGAGATAATTCAATTTCGGAGAAGTGACTTGTTTTGCTGCTGTGAATGAAATATGACGAACGCCATCGCTGATGGCCCCAAGGGAGGGCGCCGGCTGCTGGATAATGTTCCGAATCTATTCTTCCTGGTACCAAAACATGATCAATTGTTTTGAGATATTCAATTTTCAATGTATGTTCCATGTATAAACACTTCGAAAAATGTTGATTCGACAAAGATTGAAGAGTTTCAACTCTTCATAATCCTGTTAAAATATTTTAAAAGAAAAAAGTGTTTAAAAATATATCTATAATTTCAGTGAATATTCAAATTCAAAGACTCAAATACTAACTAAACATTTTGGAAAATTGTCAATTTTAGAGATTCTAAAGCCACGTGCACTGAAAAATGATCAATTTTATGAAAGAACGGGGCTTCAGAGAGAAGATCATATATTGAAACATCAATGCAAAGTAATTTCAAATAAAGATTTAATTCGTGGAACAAGTTTTTCAAAAGATTTTTATATTGACTTACAATGTATCTCATTTTTTTCAGATGGTTTCAAGATTCAATCACGATGAAATAAAAAAAGGTGGCTCCAGAGAGCTTGTCTAAAAAAATTGTTTGACACTCAAAAACTTGCTGATTCAACTTTCAACACGAAACCATATGTCTGTTCCAGAAAGCCCCACAATCAAGCCATTGAACTATTTCTGCCTAAATGGATGCAGAACAAACAAAGCCTACAAACTCAGAAAGTGGCTTCCAAACGGTAGCTCGGTACATTGTTGTAAGGTGAAACTGAACAACGAACCCCGGTGGTAGTTTTCCAATTCCGGAAACCATTCAATTCCGCGGACGGAAGCGTGGTATCAACATCAATACTGCCGTCATCGTCATTTTTGGGTTACGAAACTGAAACATGTCGGAAACTCATTTCCTACCTTCGGATGAATCAACAACGGGATCCCTCGAACGAACCTTTGATTCATGAGTTTGTTTACCTTTTGTTGAAAAATCAACAATTCCGAACAATTCAAAACAATACATAAATGAGTTGAAGAAAATTTAAAATAAATAATCAAACAAGCTTTTGGTGACTTATCTTTTTTACAAATGAAGAAAAATAACCTATAACTCCTCCATAGTGGATTACTTAAAATTTGCGAACAACAATGTATGTTTTTCTCATAGCTTTTGGGTTGAAATCAACAATCCTAATTTATAATTTCGACAAACAAATGTTAATTCATTCACTTCCCGCTGATTGTGGGAAACGTGGGTGGCCCACTGGTGGGATCCGGCCAGAAGGATGACAGCCTCAACCAGATTTGGGCAAATCCGTCCGTCCAAATTGATGATCCAGCTGCAGTTGAGTATTTATTTTAGTGTTTTATGTATTTGTCTGTTCGCTGCATATCCGAGGGTGGACGAGGAAATTTGTTCGAAGCATGTTAGAGAATTCGTAAAATTGGCTTTCTCGGAACCGAATGGCCTCCGTCCAATTGAACCCGGTTCGATAAGCCAAACATCAGTACTTGAAACCACCGGACAAAAACATCAACAGCAGCAAACCGAATTTTGTGTAAACACAGTCGCTAGTGAAATTTGGATGGTGATGGTCTCTGAATAGGAACCGCCTAAGTTAGAGCCGATTGGTAATCTAATATCCATTAACAAATTACGCGAATTGGTGAATGCTGCTGCCTGGGTAAAGTGTTAGTCTAGAGATGTAAAGCACATCCGGATCGGATGATGTTCGCTCGGTTGATTTTGGCTGATGTTTGTCCAAATCAAATTGTACCCACATTGTGAATCAGCGAGCAACAATAGGATTTCATTTTGTTGCAAAACAAATTGATATTGTATGATTCGTTGAATTTGTGATGTAATATTTCACGATAAGATTTCAGAATATTTACAGAAAACATTTGCTTGATCTTCTTGTAGTTTTTTTTTAAATGTTTTTGTATCATAGAAGCCCTGAATATTTAATTTTAGAAAAAAAAAAACTTTTATGCTTATTAAAATCTCACAAATATGCTCAGTGCGTGAAGACGAATTTTTATTTCATAAAACATTTTTTATTCACCACAGCTTACATTTTAATTCAAAAGAGGTGTTTTACTTCAGCTAAGTAAAAAAAAATGCAGATAGTTATAAAACAAAATCCAACAACATACATTCGAGAAATAATTGTATTATTTATCAGATTTTTTATGAAGTCAAGCAATTTCTGCCTATGAAATATCATTTGATGGTCATAATTTCCAAATTCTCACCGTATTTCCAGGTGTATCATATTTTAATTAATTTTGTGCGTATTTTTGTGGCAAACAACGCACACATTTTCAACAAATATAATTCTTAGGGTATGCCACCTCATGTTTCGAAAAATCTGTATCAGCTTTAAATAATCTTTATTCATCTATATATATAAAAAGCAATTTCTGTATGTTTGTTTGTTTGTTTGTTTGTTTGTTTGTTTGTTTGTTTGTCCTCTATAGACTCAGCCGTCTTAAGGGCTAAAGCGCTGAAATTTGGCATGGATGCTCATTAGGACCAGGAAGGATGAAAAATGTTTTTAGATTTTCGGATGACCCCTTCTGAAGGGGGTCGTCCATAGAACACAAATATTGTTTTCGCGATATTGACGTTACTTTTCGTCGGATCGTGTTGAAAATTTGCACATGAGTGTTTTGAAAGACGAGCAATCGATTTCAGGTGTCAAATTTTGTGTAAGGGGTCAGCCAAAAGGGTCGTCCATATTAACTGTTCGCTGTTTTTGCGATATTGATGTTATTATACATCGTATTCAGATGAAAATTGGTACACGATAGTTTTGAGTGACGTGCAATCGATTTGAGGTATCAAATTCAGTGTAAGGGGCCGGCAAAAGGGGTCGTCCATATAAAATTTTCAGTTTTTGAGTGATATTAACGTTTTTATACATCGGATTGGGGTGAAATTTTGCACATAGGAGTTATTAGGGACAAACAACTGATTTCACTTACCCAAACTAAAATCAGGGGTCGGCCAAAGGGGTCGTCCATATTAACTATTTACTGTTGATGCGATATTGTCGTAATTATATATCGGATTCAGACGAAAATTGGTACACGAGAGTTTTGAGGGACGAGCAATGGATTTCAGGTATTAAATTCAGTGTAAGGGGCCGGCAAAGGGGGTCGTCCATATAAACCTTTCAATATTTTCACAATATCGTCGTTATTTTACATCGGATTGGGATGAAAATTTGCACACGGTAGTTTTCAGGGACGAGCAACCGATTTCAGATGACAAATGTTTTGCCAGGGGTCGACGAAAGGGGTCGTTCATATAAGTAATTTTTCACTGCTTTTAGAAATATTGACGTTATTATACAATGGAGTTTAAAAATTTGCACACGGGAGTTTTGAGTGCAGGGCAATCGATTTCTGTCATATAAGAGCCCCCGAAAGGGGTTTAGCTTTTTGGCAATAATTGCGTTGTTATGCGATGATCGAGTCGAAATTTATACACGGGGTTTTTTTTCACGGTCAAAGGATTTCTGATTTCAAATTTAGTAGCAGACGACAGACAAAGTGTTCGGCTAATATTATTGCAATTATTACTTAACAATGAATTCAGAAGTGCATCTGGAAAATGCTTGGCAATTGGCTTTCATACAAACTGTTCATGACATATTCCAAGTTGAAAGCGAAACGGAGTTCGTATGGGATCAGCTAGTCTGTTATAAAACTTAAACTTCTGTTCTCTTTTCACCATAACCATAATGGACATAAAATTCATCGGACATATAAGGATTTTATTGTATGTATTCGTTGAAAATTTTTCAATGGATTGAAGCGATTTTTGATTAGTTAAGTAAGTAAGAAAAGAGCAAAGGAAAATTATTGCAAGTACACATTCTGTTCGGTTAAAGCAACACACCCAAACACTTTGAGTTTCTTAAATCTAACGGTTTATTTCCTCAACTATGTTTTAACTTGTTTTCAAAATTAATCCATTGTTATTGTCATTAATGTCGTTTTTCAACTATTTAAAGCATTTTTTTTTGTTTTTTGTTATCATGTTAGACACATTTAACACTTTCTTTTTAATTTTTGTTTATCTGCTGAATTTTTTTCATTTTTGACATTTCATCAATATTATAATGTTTCATCACTTTAAAAATATTTTTTTAGTTTTCAGTCTATTATTTATATGTATTTGTTTTAAGATTTAATAAAATTTTTATAATTGTTATCGTTTCTGAGTACTTTATGTACTGAGTACTTTATATGGTTTTGTTGCAGTTGTGATATGTAATAATCATTTATATACTAGAAATCCCCTTTATGTTGTTTGTCTAAACTCAACTTGAACTGTAAAAGCGGAAAAGGTTCAGTTATTTGTTTGGTGTTAATGAAAATGGTAAGTAAAGTTGTTTAAAAATTGCGCCAAAATTTAACAACATGTGCCAAAATCTTACGGATTTTGTTTTTGTAGATTATAGACAAGGAGCTTTTTCTACAACCTAGCTGAATCCTTGAATTGAATGAAATTTGAAACTTATTCTATATTTCGATCATGATTAAAAAATTAGAAAAAAATCTCTAAATACGGATTAATTTTCCTCCAAGTTTAACAATTCAAAACTTTCAAGTTGATTCAATAAAGAATATTAAGCGGAAAGTGAAATATGATAGATAGATAAGATGATTGTGAATTCTTAAAGTGAATTTGAAACAGTATTCAGACTGACTCTGATTGTTGCCATTCAAACATGTGGATACAAATTCGAAACTTGTAGTTTACCTTCCAAAGTTGTTGGGATCGAAGAGATCCGAAGCACAAATTCAAGTCATTACAATATGAAGAAATTAGGTTTTTGAGTTGCCGTCAACTAGGGAATTATGAAACATTTTTCAACTTCAATGGTTTCTAAAAATTTTATATCCACAGATAATCACAACACTTTTAAATCAAAAGTAGAAAGATTGATGGGACATGAAATTGAGTTAGACTGAAAAGTTTCACCAGTTATTTTGAATTTTATAAAAACATGCGATTTACATCATACTTAGAAAAAACTGTAAATTGCAACAAACTTTGTTAAAAAATGAATAATCAAATGAAAGCGCTAGAAAATTTATAGTCTTCGATATATTTTCAATGTCCTTACAAATGAAACACCAATTGCAGTAATTTTTGGTTTTGTTCGAATCAATTTTTTTTCTGTCTGTTTTTGAAGAAAAAGCATAAAGATGCTGCATACATATAGCTGTAAATAATACTACAAAACATTCTACTAATTGAAATCATAAAAATTAATGTTCGGAAGGGTGAAATTTTGAAAACCACAAACGCGTGATGCAATGCAATCCTATTCCAGCATACGGAATTTTTTATTTGCATTATGATGCATTTTAGCCCAGACAAGTAACTAAATTATAAAAAATATTTATTTAAAAAATAATTGATGATAGTTCCAGTGTTTGTGTGTAGGATAAAACAGCAATATAAAATATGTCACACTGGGTATAGTTTTTTAACGGCATCGAAAAATGTAAAAATGTGTACATCTATAGCGTTATTTTTCAAAATTTTCTATGGGAATCAAAAACTTTAAAAAATTATCTCACGATACGAAAAACAATGTAATCATCATTTTGCTATCAATAAAAGAAAAATTTAAAACATTTTATTCAATTGAAAATTGAATAAGTAATGTGGTAAACAAATGTTGCACCTAACCCTGCAGTTGCATGATGCCACGTTTGACTTTCTTGACTCTCTGACTCTTTCTTCCCTCTGTCTGTCTGTCTGTCTGTCTGTCTGTCTGTCTGTCTGTCTGTCTGTCTGTCTGTCTGTCTGTCTGTCTGTCTGTCTGTCTGTCTGTCTGTCTGTCTGTCTGTCTGTCTGTCTGTCTGTCTGTCTGTCTGTCTGTCTGTCTGTCTGTCTGTCTGTCTGTCTGTCTGTCTGTCTGTCTGTCTGTCTGTCTGTCTGTCTGTCTGTCTGTCTGTCTGTCTGTCTGTCTGTCTGTCTGTCTGTCTGTCTGTCTGTCTGTCTGTCTGTCTGTCTGTCTGTCTGTCTGTCTGTCTGTCTGTCTGTCTGTCTGTCTGTCTGTCTGTCTGTCTGTCTGTCTGTCTGTCTGTCTGTCTGTCTGTCTGTCTGTCTGTCTGTCTGTCTGTCTGTCTGTCTGTCTGTCTGTCTGTCTGTCTGTCTGTCTGTCTGTCTGTCTGTCTGTCTGTCTGTCTGTCTGTCTGTCTGTCTGTCTGTCTGTCTGTCTGTCTGTCTGTCTGTCTGTCTGTCTGTCTGTCTGTCTGTCTGTCTGTCTGTCTGTCTGTCTGTCTGTCTGTCTGTCTGTCTGTCTGTCTGTCTGTCTGTCTGTCTGTCTGTCTGTCTGTCTGTCTGTCTGTCTGTCTGTCTGTCTGTCTGTCTGTCTGTCTGTCTGTCTGTCTGTCTGTCTGTCTGTCTGTCTGTCTGTCTGTCTGTCTGTCTGTCTGTCTGTCTGTCTGTCTGTCTGTCTGTCTGTCTGTCTGTCTGTCTGTCTGTCTGTCTGTCTGTCTGTCTGTCTGTCTGTCTGTCTGTCTGTCTGTCTGTCTGTCTGTCTGTCTGTCTGTCTGTCTGTCTGTCTGTCTGTCTGTCTGTCTGTCTGTCTGTCTGTCTGTCTGTCTGTCTGTCTGTCTGTCTGTCTGTCTGTCTGTCTGTCTGTCTGTCTGTCTGTCTGTCTGTCTGTCTGTCTGTCTGTCTGTCTGTCTGTCTGTCTGTCTGTCTGTCTGTCTGTCTGTCTGTCTGTCTGTCTGTCTGTCTGTCTGTCTGTCTGTCTGTCTGTCTGTCTGTCTGTCTGTCTGTCTGTCTGTCTGTCTGTCTGTCTGTCTGTCTGTCTGTCTGTCTGTCTGTCTGTCTGTCTGTCTGTCTGTCTGTCTGTCTGTCTGTCTGTCTGTCTGTCTGTCTGTCTGTCTGTCTGTCTGTCTGTCTGTCTGTCTGTCTGTCTGTCTGTCTGTCTGTCTGTCTGTCTGTCTGTCTGTCTGTCTGTCTGTCTGTCTGTCTGTCTGTCTGTCTGTCTGTCTGTCTGTCTGTCTGTCTGTCTGTCTGTCTGTCTGTCTGTCTGTCTGTCTGTCTGTCTGTCTGTCTGTCTGTCTGTCTGTCTGTCTGTCTGTCTGTCTGTCTGTCTGTCTGTCTGTCTGTCTGTCTGTCTGTCTGTCTGTCTGTCTGTCTGTCTGTCTGTCTGTCTGTCTGTCTGTCTGTCTGTCTGTCTGTCTGTCTGTCTGTCTGTCTGTCTGTCTGTCTGTCTGTCTGTCTGTCTGTCTGTCTGTCTGTCTGTCTGTCTGTCTGTCTGTCTGTCTGTCTGTCTGTCTGTCTGTCTGTCTGTCTGTCTGTCTGTCTGTCTGTCTGTCTGTCTGTCTGTCTGTCTGTCTGTCTGTCTGTCTGTCTGTCTGTCTGTCTGTCTGTCTGTCTGTCTGTCTGTCTGTCTGTCTGTCTGTCTGTCTGTCTGTCTGTCTGTCTGTCTGTCTGTCTGTCTGTCTGTCTGTCTGTCTGTCTGTCTGTCTGTCTGTCTGTCTGTCTGTCTGTCTGTCTGTCTGTCTGTCTGTCTGTCTGTCTGTCTGTCTGTCTGTCTGTCTGTCTGTCTGTCTGTCTGTCTGTCTGTCTGTCTGTCTGTCTGTCTGTCTGTCTGTCTGTCTGTCTGTCTGTCTGTCTGTCTGTCTGTCTGTCTGTCTGTCTGTCTGTCTGTCTGTCTGTCTGTCTGTCTGTCTGTCTGTCTGTCTGTCTGTCTGTCTGTCTGTCTGTCTGTCTGTCTGTCTGTCTGTCTGTCTGTCTGTCTGTCTGTCTGTCTGTCTGTCTGTCTGTCTGTCTGTCTGTCTGTCTGTCTGTCTGTCTGTCTGTCTGTCTGTCTGTCTGTCTGTGAAATTTAAAAAAGATAGGGGGAGTCTTCCAAACAATTTGGATTGCAAAATTCGAAAACTATTCGAGCAAATGGAATCGAATTGGCTTGGATGGATATTTTAATATGGGAAATGGTTCCATGACTGTTTGAAATTCTTCTAGATTTGCATTGGCAGGATAGGAAGAAGGGAGTGGGGTCCATACAAATTTCTGCAATACTCGATAACTGATCAAGCGAAGGGAATTAAATTTGGCATGGGATTTGGATACGGAAAAAGACTCTATGGCTGTTTGAGACCGCCCCTTGATCACAGTAAACGAATAAGAAGAGAAGACGAGGCCACCACAGTTTTTTTAAGATTTCGAGAGTTAATCTTTCGAAAGGCACCGAATTTGGTACTGGATTGTATTTTGATAAGAGTAATGTGTTTGTAATTATTTGAGACCTTTCCTTCTCCCATTGATTGAGAAAGAATGAGTATACGGAAGCCTCATAAATGTTTGTTGCATGTCTGTTGATTTAGTCATAAAAAAGAAACCAACTTTAGTAGGGGAGGGTTTTTGAAATGGAGAAATGTTTCTTTGCTTATTCGGCTTTATTCCAGTGGGTTAATGATTAAGAAAGAGGGGGGCTCTCATATATTTTTTGGCAAAATTGATAACATTTTGAGCAAATTTTGACCCCATTCATAGGAAAAGTCATAGGAAAGTATATGAAAATAAGTATTTAGACTCCTCCTGTCTTTTCAGTGGGGAGCTTGAAAAGGGCGTGGGGTGCACCCAAACTTTTTTTAATAACTCGAGAAATGATCGACTAAATTTTGCATTGAAGGGATTGGTCTTCGAGAAACGTTCTATTGATTATTGAACAGGGGGATTTTTATAATTTTAATTTCTCTGACTTGGAAAGTGACCAAACAAATGGAGAGAGAGAAATTTTATACAAGTAAAACATTTATTGAGGCATAATTCAGGAACTTACGAATGAATAAATCTTAATTTTATACACAAAACAATGATTGGAAAGCAAATTTTAGGACAGTATTTGAAAACAAAAAAGAATATTTTAGAATATAATATAACTATTAATCTCTTTTGTTAAATTTTCATCAATCTTTGGAGGTGTAGCAAAACACGCCGAGCAGCTAGTCTTTTACATAAGAACTAAGGCGTTTTCTATGTAACACCATCACGTATAAAGGGACGGTCAAAACGAAGGTATACGAGGATTTTCCGGGTAAGAAATGGTTTGAATAATATCCTTAAGAATCCCACTTTTTTTCACGAACATTTATATCACAGCTGGATTTTTTTTTCGGGGTTTTTTAGTTGATTTTTTTCGGTGATGAATTTAAAAAAAATCGCTAGTTTTACGTTTAGTCTACTTTTACTCGACCATCTTTTGAAACTGTATGTTTTAAATGTTTACAGAATTTTTTTAAATTATAATTTTAAAAGCCTAATTAAAATAATTATAGAGAAAAAAAATTATGAACACTCACAAAAACTGCCTGGTGTTCCCATAACTTGATGTGCAGTTTCTCAGCTATCAATCTGTAGGATTTGTGGCCTATTCTCTATAGAATTCGTGTTTTCTAGGAATTAAATGTCTGATCAGCGTCGTCTTGAAGCGAATGTTGCGCTAGGTAAGTTTGCGTATTTTTTGAACGGATGTTATTCTTATGTTGTTTCGTTCTCTTCTCCAGGGTTTGGGAAGTTTGACCATTATATTCTTTTCCAAATGAGCATTGAACGGAATATAAAACATTTGTTTGTTGCATTTTCGGGATGGGTTTTTTTTTACCATGAAAAAAAAATTTAAAAAATCGGACAAATCTCTACTATTCATGCCACATCCTACTGGGAGAAGACAAATTATATTCTTTTTTCATGCTTAATATTTGAATTACAACTTAGGAAAAATGTTAATCAAGTTTAGTCGTGAGACGAAAAACTATGTAAATATTAAATAACCCTTACAACAGCACCGATAGAATTATTTAATTCCAAAGGCCCTTAAATATTCCTAAATCGTATTGTTTTTCCTAGGTTTCAGTGAAAGCAATCAAACATTGTACTCTTGTTTTGAAATTGAACTTGAATAAATAACAACCTCTCTTTGATTCAAATTTGTCGTACAAAGACTCCCTATTGCAACCAATATCGCTAAAACGGCACTGTTTCCACAAAACCCTCCAGCTGCTTCTAAACCCAAACGGTGGAAACGAGACGAAAAAAAAAGCGGAAAACAACATCATGACCTTTGTTTTGCTCAATCGGTTGTCGACGGAAACGATATCAAAACAATATTCCACGCTCAATCAGCGCTCCACCGCGTTTCATTATTTATATTTGCCTGAATGCTGAGCTGGGGCAACAACATGCTGCACGGAATCGAATTCCGAACCTTGAAATGCAATTTCGAATTTCCGGATCCGTGGATTACCTTCTCGTGTGCGTTTTTGCCCAAAGGCGCCAGCCAGTCCGTTCGAGGTTACATGACCATGTACGTACAGATTTATCGGTCTCTGTCCTACTCTTTCTCTCTCTCTTTGGTGCGCTCGCTTGCTTACTCCTTGTGTATCTCAAAACACAGATTGTGCTTTCCTCCGGTTGGCTGAAGTAGGTAGTATCCTTGGAACAAATCGGAACGAGCTGGGACAACAATCCTTCCCGGTGTCGTGTAAACCGAAGAGCTATCCTCCTGGGACCTGCGAGCCTGGCTCGTGACGACGCACGGTCGGAAAACGCATTATTGTATGCAAATATGTACTCACTGCAAAATTATTTGTCCTGCTAAGTAACGCAGTCGTGCCTCGCGGGCTGCCGGTTTGGAATTGCAATGCAATGGCAGCATCATGAACAGTTACCTTGAGTTGCGTAAATTTGCACTGCAACTATGTAGGGTTTCAATGGCACCGCACGAATGAATGGGAGAGTCCCGTGTTACGGATTTTTTTTGGAAAGTGATAGAATTTTTTCTCAACATCATTGATAGGCTAGCTAAATTTAGTGTACTCGGCCCGAGTTCACCTAAAAATAAAAATTATTTATTTAAAACAATTATAATGTTTTGATGAATCTTGCCGTTATTGTTATATTTGACTGAATCAGGTACCCCAGGCTGCAAACATGTTTTTTGCCTTTCTTACAGAAAGATATAGTTATCAGTCAATTTGGGATATCATTAATTAATTGAGCCTTAGACATACCTTCAAATGTTCTTATCGAATAAGCTTGATGAGTTCCGACGATGTTTGTGGATTTGTGTGTATAAGTGGCGTTTACGTGTGTACTTGTCGGTGGCCGAGTTGTTAACGTGGCGCCACAGTAATCGCATGGACCACCTGTGGCATGGGTTCGATACCCATCTTGTTACGGGGTGTTAAATGTTAACCTTAAATGGTCCACGTTTATTCAGTCTGTAACCCTTAGTGTTAATTTTTGTACCCTTTGGGCTCGGCCTTTAAGCGAAACTGAGCTGAACAATTAAAAGGATTATTATCTTTAAAAAAACGGGATTTTTCCTTCTTTTCAATCTATAAAAGATCGTGGAAAAAATTTGTTTGAAATTTCCTTTTTTATACTAAATATTATTTAAATGATCAATTCATCAAGCTTGCAAGCCACATCCATCCATCATTAATCAAGATGATCCAAAATGTGACGTCAAGTTCAACATGACGTCATTGACAGGATAGGCGATGGGTGCGCCGGTATTAGTCGTCGACAAGATTGACAAAATGAGTGACATGACAATAATGTCGAAAAATTCTAAACTGACCAAAAAATTTACCAAATCTACAAAGCTGCCAAGATTGTTAATCGGTCAACTACCGCCAACTTTTGGTTCCCAGTTAAGCTTTCAGTCGAACCAGTTTCAAATGTAGGAATCTAAGTTTTGTATTATGATAATGATAAAGCGGCTAGCGAACGGTAGACAATGTGCAACTCGAGACCCCATACACCCAACCTTCGGGTAGTGGTCATATCACCTCTTGTCTGCAACTTCGATTCTCTACCTCCCCGTGGTTCTTTGCTGGGGTGCGAGCAACCTAAGCGTAGATCGGGTACCCAACCCCGATGGATGCTTTGGTCGCACGCAGACTGAGTCAGGGGGCTTCGTACGCGTCTGTTCTCCAGGTCAGGGGCAGCGTGCGAAGTGCAACAACGTCCTGGTGGTGTTCGGGACCCAAAACAGCAACATCACGACGGTCCTCCTGCGAGATAGTGGGGTTAGCTGCGGGCCTTGCGAGCTCGTGACTACAAAAAACATAAGCAACGAACAAAGAAAAACAAATTTTCGGAACTTCCGATCTCTAAATTTTGTGGGCAGTACCCACGTGCTCTCCAACGAATTGAAGAGCCGCAAATTCGACATCGTAGCGTTGCAGGAGGTATGCTGGAAGGGCTCCATGGTACGAACGTACCCAGATGGTCGTGCCATCTACCAGAGCTGCGGCAACACACACGACCTCAGACTGATAGATTTCGCCGCCTCCAAACGAATGGCCGTACGTAGTATCTTTTTTCCAGCACCGCCTCCCACACAAGTACACCTGGAGATCACCGTACCAAACGCAATCACAGATCGACCACGTTTTGATTGACAGCCGGCACTTCTCGAACATCATCGACGTCAGATCCTGTCAAGGCGCCAACATCGAGTCAGACCATTATCTGGTGATGGTGAAGATGCGCCCAAAACTCTCCGTAGTGAACAACACACGCAACCGGGGCGCCCGCCTCGGTTAAATATCGCGCGACTGAAGCAACCTGAGGTCGCGGCAGACTACGCGCAATCGGTCGAAGCAGCGCTGCCGGCAGAGTGCGAGCTTGATGAAGCCCCTCTCGAGGACTGTTGGGATACCATCAAGACAGCCATCATCAGTGCTGCGGAGAACGTCATCGGTTATGTGGAGTGAACTCGACGGAACGACTAGTTCGACGAGGAGTGTAGAAGGGGAACGAAGAGAATGCCGCGCTGGCGGCAGTAGTGCAAAGAGGCACCCGTCGAAATGTGGAAAATCACCGACAGCGGAAGAGGCAGTGAGTCCGAATTTTCCAGGAGAAAAAGCGCCGCCTGGAGGAGGAGGAGCTCGAGGAGCTGGAGCAACTGCATCGCTCCCAAGAAACACGAAAGTTCTATCAGAAACTCAACGCATCCCGCAAAGGCTTCGTGTCGCAAGCCGAAATGTGCCGGGATAAGGACGGAGGCTTCCTGACGGACAATCGTGAGGTGATCAAATGGTGGAAGCAGCACTTCGATGAACACCTGAACGGCGCACATGCAGGAGATCAAGACGGTGGGGGAAGGTACATCGCCGGCGTAGCCAACGACGAAGACGAGCCACTCCCAACGATGAGTGAAGTTAAGGAAGCCATTCGCCAGCTGAAAAGAAACAATTCGGCTGGGAAGGATGGCATCGCAGCTGAACTCATCAAAATGGGCCCGGACAAGTTGGCCGATTACCTACACCGGTTGATAGTCCGGATCTGGGACATAGAACAGCTACCGGCGGAGTGGAAGGAGGGGGTAATATGCCCCATCTACGAG
Source organism: Uranotaenia lowii (assembly GCF_029784155.1). NCBI lineage: Eukaryota > Metazoa > Arthropoda > Insecta > Diptera > Culicidae > Uranotaenia > Uranotaenia lowii. The sequence goes on from NC_073691.1 coordinate 69,084,699, forward strand.
AAGTCTGTCCTCAATGCCGCCTACAAAGTGTTGTTCCGAATCCTACTCCGCCGCCTACCGCCAAAAGCAAACAGATTCGTGGGAAATCATCAGCTTCATGGAGGGACGGTCAACGACGGACCAGATATTCACATTACGGCAAATCCTCCAAAAATGCCGGGAACACCAAGTCCCTACGCATCATCTATTCATCGACTTCAAAGCCGCATACGACACGATCAACCGTAACGAGCTATGGGAAATCATGGACGAGAACGGCTTTTCCGGGAAGCTGATCAGACTGATCAAGGCGACGATGGATGGAACGCAGTGCTGTGTGCGGATTTTGGGTGAATTGTCGAGTTCATTCGAATCGCGCAGGGGGCTTCGACAAGGTGATGGTCTATCCTGCATGATGTTCAACGTGGCGCTAGAAGGTGTTATTCGACGAGTGGTGGGCGAAATGCGGGGCACGATTTTCAACACATCCAGTCAACTTATCTGCTTTGCCGATGACATTGATATAGTCGGCAGACCATCTGCGGCGGTGGAGGAGATCTACCGCAAACTGAAACGCGAAGCAGGAAGGATTGGATTGATGATTAATACGTCCAAGACGAAGTACATGCTGGCCTGCGGATCCGAGACCGACCGAACCCGCTTGTCCAGTAATAACAAGGTCACGATCGACGGCGACAAGCTGGAGATAGTCGAAGACTTTGTCTATCTCGGCTCACTGGTAACCGCAGACAATGACACCAGCCGTAAGATCCGGAGGCGAATTATCAGCGGAAGCCGTGCCTACTATGGACTCCACAAGCAACTGCGGTCGAGAAGACTTAGCCCTCGCACGAAGTGTAACCTGTATATGACGTTCATTAGACCGGTTGTTCTCTACGGGCACGAGACATGGATATTGCTCGAGAAGGACCTGCGTACACTCGGAGTATTCGAGCGACGAGTGTTAAGAACCATCTTTGGCGGCGTACAGGAGAACGGAGTGTGGAGGCGAAGGATGAACCACGAGCTCGCGCGACTCTACGGCGAACCCAGTATCCAGAAGGTGATGAAAGCTGGCCGGATACGCTGGGCGGGACATGTTGCGAGAATGCCGGGCGACTGTCCTGCAAAAAGGTGTTCGCTACGAATCCGGTAGGAACAAGACGAGCGGGGCGCAACGAGCGAGGTGGTTAGACCAAGTTGAGCGTGATCTGGCGAACGTGGGGTGCCCGAGAAATTGGAGAACGGTTGCCATGGACCGAGTGAATTTCAGGAATTATCAGGAGATCACCTGACAGGGAGATATGCCACGTCACCTCTTTAGCCATCAGCAAATAGTCGACCTACACACCTGAGAGATTGCAACAAGGCCGTGCGAACGGGGGGGGTTTTAGGGGTTAAACCCCCCCCCCCATGGAGATTTTTTCCAAGTAAAATTTTCAGTACAGGAAATGAATTTACCGGGAATTTATTTGTTCCCAAAAGGTGTTTAAAAATAAGTGTTGAATAACATGTCGAAAATTCGGCTCGCCTCCGGCGGAATTCCATCTTAAATCATTCTCTAGGTCTAAAACATTTCGTTTTACGGCTTTTTATGACGTGCACGAATTAAACCTAATCAATTGTAGATTTCGAATTACAATTCGGTCAATAGTTTTTGTTTTGTAACTCAAATCTATGCACACAAAAACCCTGACTTGCGTTTTAAAAGGGTTTTTACTAAGAAGTGTAACTAAATAAGTTTAACCTTTGAAACAAGCCATTTGAACTTTGAAATTCATTCATAGAATACTAATTTCACACATCACAAGTTGGTAGCTATGTGACAGGTGTTAAACACGCACAATAGTCAACAGATTTAGATAAATAAAAACAAAATCCTAGTATCGATGACTTTATAACTAACCACTTTGATTGTAAAAAAGGGTAAATGTCATTCCTAATTTTATGCTGATGTTAAATATCCCTCAAGAAATCAATTTCAGCCTCAATTGTATTTTGTTTTTTCCATTCTTTTGCATCCTAAACTGCATATTTAAAAAGTTATTGACAAATTACTCAAGCAAAGAATTTAAGAGATGATTTTGAATAGTTTTTGTCTAAAAGCTTTGTTTTTTAAACCTCTTTTGAAAATAGGTGAAAATCATTTAAGAATTTTTTTTGACTTTTTCGACAAATCTTTGAAACATAAAAAAAATTTAAAAAAGGCTTCAAATCAATTTTCTGCTTCCCCTATATCGCAACTAATTTTGGATTCTGCGAAATAATCTAAAAAACATCATTTCTATTTTAAATTTCTTTACTAGATTCGGACACGCTTGTAATAGAATATTCAAAATAAAGAAAAACTGTAGAATTTTACTTTTTTAGGTCATCATCATTATTCCCTAATAAATTAAATATAATAAACAAATAAGGAATCAGTTTTTAATTTCAATTCCATGAAGATTTCATAGAGCTATCATTTAGAGTTAGAGTTATCATTGATTGATTTCACTTAACACTGAATCATTTTTAAACTTATAAACGCCATATCATAAGTACTAGAAATAACTCTGTTTTAACGTCTTTTTTTTTTGGTTTTACGTTCAAATAAAGTTACCGAATTTTAAAGTTTTTATTATTCTTATTTTCACATTTATTTTCCGGTTTTCACAGTCAAACATTTTTAATTTCTTTTTAAATAATTTCAATAAGTTTCTTATTGATTTTCAATCCAGAATTATTGTGTTCTGAAAACATAATAAGCCTTATAATCTAATTAAAAAAAATAGTTTCTACCTTTTGTCCTTTCTAAGATCCATTTATTTTGAAAGTATCTTATTTATTATTCAAGAAATCACCCATTTCCCAACCTGTACTTTGGCAATAAAAGCTTTCAATGATGAACGGAACATGTTGTTTTATAAATATTTGATGTAATTATTGTAAACTTCAGAAATGAACTATTTCAGTCTTTAAGGTTGACAACTGGACAAAATAAAAAATGATTTTATCTCTGATTTTGATCACTTGTACTCTTGAAACAAAATTGATACTCTTCATTGTATCAAATTAAATTAAATCATCAAGTAGGTATGTATTTCGAATAAATTCTCTGAAGTTGAAAATGGATTTTATTCCAAATCAAGATTTCATAATTCAAATGGTCATTAAATATTTCTTCAAATTTAAAATATTACAGCAGAAATTTTCAATCAAGCCTTCAATTGAAAATGAAGAAAAGAAATGTTAATTAAGACGATTTATAAACAAAAATTAGTATAGTTTTGCTGAACAATTTTAAATCATGATTAATTTCTTATCTTGTCTGAAATTTATTTTAGAATTCGAATTTTATTTCTTTTTAAATCTGGTTTGAAATTGATGAATTTTATAACTATTATTCTTGTGCCCGAAGCTTTAATTAAACTCTGGTTTTATTCAAAATTTTATATCGTATTCGTTTTCTGTGTTTTCTGAAATATTGATGTTAGATTTGTAAACTTGATTGCTTCATATTTATTTATTTATTTCTAAGCAAATGTCTAGTTCAGAATAAGGAACATCATTTTCAATAATTAATTGATGATTTGCCGGAAAAAGCAATGATTCAAAATTTTGAAAATCTTGATTTTGAATTTTGAATTTTAAAACCCCCCCCCATGAGCGGGTCCTTCGCACGGGCCTGGATTGCAAGCTCAACAATTAATTATTATAAAAGACCTTGCAGTACATGTTTTTGCTCTCTTGACCTCGACCTTCGTAGTGTAAACATCGTGTAGTGATTATTGTTAAGGTACGAAGTTTAATGAATAAATAGCTTTTTAAAAAAAAGCAGCACAGGACCCTGTCCTGTAATTGTACATTAAACTGCTCACGAACTATTTCTTTCTGCAGTAATCCAGCTTTGAACAAATTAACCACAGTGTAACCGTACGGTTCGAGGCCCATTTTTCCGTATAATACTTGATTATCGACAGCTTTGACAAAATATAAACAATGTGAAAAGGGATCACAGAATTTAGTTTTATATACTCCTTATTAATCATTGTTCATGTTATATAGCACTGCATTTGCTGGACCCATCATTTAAATACAACTTTACATGGACCATACAGTCAACACAACTTTGTGACGAAAATGGGCTTTTACTAACCTGTTTGAAACTTCCATCCCCATCTATTTCCTGTATAATTAAACGGCTTACCAAAATTCATCTCTCCGCCAACAAACAGATGCACGCCCATCTCACTACTGAATGGTGTCAGAGTAAGACTCATTCGAATTGCCAGGCGGAGACGACATCGGATTTTTTTTTTGTTTGCAGTGATCAGTACGCTGCTAAAGTTTATTGGAACCCAACCACATGAAATACGCCACTTTTCCAAGTAACATTTTCCCCCAGCCAAAGCGCAAAATCATTTCCCTAATCTTGCTAGCGGAAAACCCAATTAGCACATTTTCTAGTTAGCGAAAGCTGTTGCTGACGTCCTACCGGGGAGGTAGGAATACCTAGAGCCTTCTCTATGATGTATACCGACAAGATTACATCGCCACTATCTGCCAGGGAGCAGTCTTGTTCGGATGAATTACTCCGCACCAGTATTTATTTAATGAACATAACCTATTCAGAAAATTTAAATTGTAATACACACCCACTTCATTAATGGCAAGAATCAGGTTTTAAGCATGAAGTTTCTCAAATAAAAGATTGGAAAAGATGTTTTGGGCAGCTTTAACCGGTAATATGGTATGAATGCGGTATTCAGCTCGAGAAACTCGCTCATTCTCTACGAAACTAACTACCAAGATTGCCAAGATTCTTCCAGAAAACAAAAATCTCTCAGTAGCAGTGAGCAGTGCAAGTGTAATCCATCTGCAGTGTCCAGAAACCTCATTTAAAAGGCGTAGCGACGCTAACAAGCACTCGTGAATACTAGAAGTGGTCATACTCGATGCTTGATTTGTTATTTTCTGTTGATTGATCATCTGATCATCAGATTGGGGCCACCCCCCTTTTTTCAAATTTGGTAGGGTTTGATAGTATAATAGAAACCATTCCCGGTCTTGAAAACGATTACACATCAAAATTCACGTTGGTCGGTTGAGAAGTACCCGAAAATTGCTCAAATTGAGTCAATTTTTTGTTGATTTTGTATGGGAGCACCCTCTTTTTGGATTCGGAGAGGTTTGAAGGTATTATAGAAACTATACACGGTCTTCAAAATGGCTACACACCCAGTTTAACATTGACCGGTTCTGTAGCTCCTGAGAATTGTTCGAATTGTGTAAAATTTTAATTAATTTTGTATGGGAGCTTGGTTTATTTTGTATTATAGAAACCATCTCCGGCCCTAAAAACCCTCGGATGCCAATTTTCACGATAATCGATTCAGAAGTTTCGGTAGCTAGAGCTATTTAATATAGCTATTAAGGGGGGGGGGGGTTGGGTCTAACACTTTCAAAAAATCGATTTTTTTATTTTTTTATTTTCTTATTGTAAAACATTTCAAGAATGTTGTGTCAAATTTTCAAGTCAATTGAAGCAAAACTGTAGAAGTTATAGGCCTTTATCTCCTCCTATCTAATACTGCAAGAAAGCAAGAGCAAAAACTTCAAACGCGTTTTTCTCGAAAGCACATTTTTATAGTCCGTGGACATCGACATTTGAAAACTACTTATCCGATTCTTTTCAAATTTGGAACATATTTTCTACATATAAAATACCAGACCCCAACGTTTTTATTTTTTGATTTTTTTACTTTGGGGAGATTTTAGAGGTGAAAAATTGCGGATTTTTAAGTGAAAAATCGTAGTTTTTACTTCAAACAGCCACAAAAATTTCGTAAAAATATTTTTAAGTTAAATAAAAACGTTGGGGTCCAGAAAAACATCTATTAAAAATATTTTGCTCTGATTTTTTGACTTCAGATGATTCTGTGCTGAGATACAGTGTCCACCGCAAATCCTGTTTTCTAAAAGGCATCCTCGAATATGCACCGTCACCAGCTCATTTTTCAATATTTTTCCACGAAAAAATTACTAAATGTTCTTTTAACAATGCTTTGTATAATGCAAAAAATTTGAATACATTTGTTTGAACGATAGCTCTAGGAAAAAATCGTGAAACTGGTTTTTTTTATACCCGTACCCCCCTACCCCCCCCCCCTTAAAAAAAATAAGCTATAATAGCTGTGTATTCATGTTCAGTAATCAATAGTAAATCAACTGCATAAACAAGCAGCTTAACATTATTCGGAATAACTTCGAAAACTGGATTTACTATAAACAAAATTAAGGTTACCGACAGCAGTGAGCCTTGAGGAACTTCGGTTGCATGACATTTCACTGATGAAAAAGATGCTCCTACAATGAGATGATTTGTTATGTTTTTTTTTAGAAAGTTAGGTATAACTCCATTAGATTTTTGTCCCAATTTCGCATGTTAGGCTGCATTTATGATTACTGGATGCCAAGTACGATCATAAACCTGCTTTAAATCTAGCTGGATCAACTCAGTACATAACCCTTTTTGCCTGTAATCAGCTATTATTTGGGTCAAAGTCCTAAACTAAGTTGTTGTACCAAATCCTTTACGTCAACACGAAAAGCGTGTTGATTTTCATGAAGTAAGTGGTTTTCTTCAATATAATTCCGGATTCGACAGTCCGAAATCGATCGGTAACTGTCTAAGCAATGTTCCAAAAGTCTGTCCAGGTTTAGGGGTCGTTCAAATATTACGTAACGCAATTTTCGAACATTTTAAGCCTCCCTTCCCCCTACGTAACACATTTGTCACGAAATTTCTTAGCAAAATTTACAAAGCGTAACAAGCTGCTATATCCCCTCCCCCCCTTAAGAGTGTAACGTAATATTTGAATGGTCCCTTAGGTATTTGCATAATGCAAGTATTTACTAAGCATTTTGAAACAAGAGGAGCATTTCATGAGAAATGTTATCAGGTTCGACTGATTTGTCTTTCACACAATTTAAGGCAAATATAAATTCTTGCATGGAAAAATCTCAGTTTATGATTTCCATGTATTACATTCAGCTAAGAGGTTCTTCAAACCTTAGAATATAAGTGACAGTTTATGATCATTTGCTATAAATAATTCTTCTATTTCTGAGTGAGTCTCTAGGAAATTCTTGGCGAATTTAAAATTCTGATCAAACTTTGAAGCAAAGATTCAGCAATTATACTTAAATCTTCTACAAACACGTCATCAATTTTCGTTTTGATTGACTAGCTACTTCTATATAGATACTTGCATTTAAACAATATTTAAACGAATTTTAAGACGAACAAACAAAAACTGACTAAGTTCCAGTTGACCAAGCGAAAATCAAATAAATTTTTGTTCCAAGATAGCCGAAGTCTGCTGGAACGTTTTTCACTTTTTTGTGCATAATTAAGAAATTATGCTCCAAATTTCCAACATTGCATATAAACTATATATCACTGTGTTCCTCAAAATCGTTTGTTAACGCCAATATACATTTAGTAAAGATTTTACGAATATTTGAATGAAATATGGTCAAATATAATGCGTCAGTTGTCCAAAACTTATTAACACATATTTGTTTTGTTTTTTTTTCTATATATTGGTATCCAATCAAATTTTAAAAATAATATCATTTATTTTTACTTTTTATGAGATTTCGAGTAATTATTTAAATGATTAAAAGTTTGTCAAAAATTTCTAGTTACCCAGCGCCCGAACAGGCAAAGTCTTAAGAATCTACAATTTCTTAAGTTGAGCTTACAGAACTTAAATAACAGCTTAAATCACAGAAATATAATCATATATTTTTTAGTTTATTTGAACATGTTTTTTAAGGTCAATATTTGAAGGATTCCAGGCTTATTTCAAGACTGACTCCAGATTTGATGACTTTATTGTTGTCCGTTTCGAAAAGATCTGAAATGAGGGTCAATCCATACCAAGTGACCACGAAAATGCATCGTTCTTCTCCGATATAGCTCTAAATCAGTGGGATGACTTATTGTAATGTGGGTAAGAAATTTTTTTTGCCTTTTCACCAGGGCCGGATTAAGCCATCGGGGGGCCCGGGGCAATTTAACTCGGGGGGCCCCTATAATTCGATTTTTTTTTCAAATGCTACCCAGAAAATACAAAAGCTTTTAAACGTGTTAAAAAAAACTGGAGATGAGTTCAGTATACTATCTTCAAATAGCCATGTTGTCTGCGTAGAAAATAGCTTCTAGTATCTTCAAATAAAAATTGTTAATCAATCACGTGCAAACATTGCGGAAGAGTTTAGAAATTTCTTATAAATGAAAACTCTAATTTAAGCTGCAACATGCTAAATTGAATTCTTTTTTTTTTCAAACCCTTATCATTAACTACAATTCTCTAATTTTAAAAAATGACCGGATAGATATTTTAAATGATTTTCATATAATTATTGATCGTTTGGTTTGTGCTAATTCGAGAAATATTTACCTAGTGACAATAAGGAATAATTTTGAAGATTTGAAACATAGAAAACAAAATTAAAAAAAAAAAATAAACAAAATAACTAAATCCATATTCTATAGAGATACAGATATAAGAGTTTAGGTATTCAAAACTTTAAATCACGTTATATTCAGAACCAAAATACAGTGTCCCAAATCTAAATCATAATGTCAAATCAAGTTTTAAGAAACAAAATATGAATTAAATTTAAAAAATAGAGATACTAAGTTACTATCAGAGCAAAATCAGATATTGCACCAAATTTGAATTTCAGTTTTATGTCTTTGAAACACAAAAAAAAATCTTTTCATGATATGTTTTTGAATATGATTCTCATCAGATAAATTTTTTTTATCAAATTGTTATTCTAAATGTGACGAAAGTTTCATTCGACGCCCTCAAAGTTAAAAGGTATTAGTGCAAAAATGATCGGTTGAAAAAAAAATGGAGAATAAAGATTAAATGTTATAACACACAATCAGTTATTATTGAAAAAAAAAATCAGATACGGAATCCAAATGAGTTTAGTACGCTGAACTAAGGTTGCCAAAATGCCCGGTATTTTCCGGGTTTGCCCGGATATTTAACAAAAAAATTTGACAAAAGTCCGGTCCCACCCGATTGTCCGGATTTCATTCACATTATTTGCCAAAGCAAACAAAGAAAATCATATTATGTTGTGTTGTCAATCAATTAACCCAAACGGATTTTTTTGAGCAAGTTTTATAAAATTAATAATGAAAAGTTTTTTTTTTTTGAAAGCTTAAATACGATTTAGAAATTGCTGATGAAAAAAATAAAGTTTTTTTTCTCGATTTGTGTTTTTCCTGGGTCGACATTTTGATATCAAAAGTCTGGATTTTTTTCCAGGCTTTTAGTTAAAATAGCCTGGATTTGTTCGGCCCGGATACGTGCTGAAAAAAATCTGGCAGCCTTACTCTAAACGAAAATCCTGAATTTTCAAAATTCAGAAAAATGATGAAACTGAACTTCAGTAACTGAATAAACAACACAAGACTTGAAAATCCTAAGGAATTGGATCTCGAAAAAGATCATAGAAATATTCATATGAAGAAAATCACGTTTTTATGATAATTTGAGAATGATAATTTGAAAAATGATCTGCTGAATTCAGGATATTCACTTCAGTAGATGATAAAATTAGGTTAAATCAGTTGAAAATGTTCCAGTACAAATTTCAAGTCTAAGACAGAAATTGATATGAAAATTCAATAAAGAAACCCTGTACTGTCGATTGGGCCAATTTAAGCAACTACAAAGATTTAAAAAGATTTTACTTTCAAAAATAGGGAGGGAAAAGGGTTAAGAATTTATAAACCAATGAAAATTTCAATAATTATGATTGAAAGGTGGAAAGTTATGATAATACGCGATATTAACCTGGATACTGCCTGGGTAAAATTCTGAAATGTTTGTCATAAAGAGAAATGAGGTGTTATTTAGGTGCAGAAAACCATAACTTGGAAACTTAACGTAACAACAAACAACAAACAAGACGTTTGAATGTAATGAAAATGTGTGAAATTTTACCTGTTCTGTACAGAATATCGTAACTGATATGTTTCGATAAATAAAAAAATGAAAATTTGAGGTGTTTTGCCTCATATTCTTCTAAATTTTTTTTCGGATTCAGTTTTGTCCAGAAGATTTTGATATTCTCAGCTCGCAAAATGTGGGAGAGCTCCTTCACTGCTTACTCTAGGGCCCCTTAACTTTTTAAGACAAAAGGTAATCTAGATATTTTTTCATGTGGGCCCTTTAGTTTTTATATTTCAAGTTTTCATTCTGATTTTCTAGTTTTGATTTCTTTTCATGGATTTGTGGTAGTATGATTAAAGTTATGTTAAAACTTTTTTTCCCTTCGGGGGGCCCCCCTGAGCCGGGGGGCCCGGGGCAATTGCCCCTTTTGCCCCCCCTTTAATCCGGCCTTGCTTTTCACTACAAACAGAAATTTTCTGTTGTGAATATCTAAAAACCGTAGAAGCCACAGATAAAGTAAGACTTCCCCGAATGCCATTGTTGAATTTTGTGCACAGTGTTTCCAGACCCCATATTTTTGTATTTTAACACTCAAAACGCGATTATCTCAAAATAACCAAAAAATTTTTATTGTTATAGAACCAATTTGATTAGCGTAAATTTTACATAAGAATCATTCATTCACCGAAAACAATTTGCGCCGTTCCGGTGATATTCAACTTTTAATGATTTTACTTCATCCCTCAAGTATCGGTTTCTTGTGTCAAAATAATTTTTTATTTTATAACTTTGTCATGAATAAGTGATTCTTATGTAAAATTTTACGCTGAAAAAACGAATGTATTGAAAATATGAAAAATGGGGGAAGTTTGAGCAAATCGCACTTCAAGTTCATAATAAAAACCTTTTTAAGGCTAGAACAAACATCAATTCCTTCTTTTGTAACCCCCCTTCCTCTTCGAAATTTCGAAACAAAACCTAAGGAGGTAATAAGTAAGGTTTAAAGTATTTTATGTAAATTAAAGAAAATCAAATATCCGAAAGATTACAAGACCAACAAACAATTTGTGTAAGATAAGAATTATTTCACCATTGGTATTCTCGTTTATAAAAAAAATTTGCCAAAACGTTTTCGAGCCAGGTTTTTAAATCTATTCGATCATACACAACTCTCTATTTATTTCATCATCTGGAAATGCTTTAAAATAACGAAATGAGTATGATATAAGAGTTTTGGTTAAACTTATAAACTTTTCCTGATATTTAGTCAATTTAGATTGGGTGACCAACAATACCCCACCATTTTTCAAAATTCAAAAAATATTATTATTATTAAACATTCAGAAGTTGAGGAAAGTAACATTTTAAAAATTTAAAAAAAGCCTAATGACACCTTGAAAATGTAGAAAACCAAACAGTATTTTATTTTCATTTTATCTTTTTTAATAAAGAAGATATGGAACAAAGAAAAAAGTTACCCATGATTCCCCACTCTCCCATATAGTTAATTTTGCTGCATATAGGCTATCGAGTAATTTATTCCAATTTACTCCAATTTATTTGTTTTTCGCATTATTTTTTTTTTATTAAACTCGCAATGATTCAACTCCGAGTGACAAAAGAAGGATTTGAATTTCGCTCCAGCCTAGTTGAGTAATTTTGAATAAGAGATTGAGGAATTTTTAATGTTCTTACGCATAAACAACTCACGGCGATGCTCTTCAAATTGACGCTATTTTTTTTAATCTGAAAACTATGGAAAAATGGTTTTAAAAATATGCTCTTAACTACTTCAACCCGAATTTTTCAGAGGAAACAACCAAGAGTAAATTTTCTTCATATTTTGTTTCTTGATGCAATTTGATGTGAGACATTCTTGACTCTTCATTAGAGTTTTCAATGTTGTACAAAATAAAATCATTGCTTTTCATCGCTCGGATCTAAAATTATCTATTCTTACGCACACCACTGTTTGAACGAAGTTGACGAGCTTCAAAGAAATTGCACCGCTAATTCGAGCAGCTTCGTGATCTCGGGAAATGCGAACAATCTCCGCCTGCCACTCGCCATGTAGCGTCACAGAATCCCGAAAGGGATTTTTGGAATGATGTGCCCAAAACTCTTGTCGTGTACCTCATACTCATTCCCCCAAACATATTCACACTCATTCACTCACAAACATTCTATCAGTCTCTTCTCCTGCAAGAACGGTGCGGTGCTATAATTTGATAATATAGTCGTGATTGCTGATTAGCGCGCAATTGCTGCCACACTCGATGGTGGAAGGCAAGCGCGGAATTGCATCGCTGCTGCATGCAAGTTTTCGGATGACTTGTGACAGAAAGTGACTTCTTAAGTTGCTGACGGTTCGCGAGCAAGAAAGCAATGTTGACATTGAGGTTATTTCCTGGAGCGGATGTATGGCAGGGTGATTATGTTGCATCCGGGCCAAGGCGGATGTTGATTGATTGCCTTGCGCAATTTGTTTGACGAAATAGTTTTCTCCTCCGCCCGGTGGGATCCTGTCAGCTTACATATTTTCGTCAAGTTCCCTCAAGTGTGAGTTGATAGTTTCAACTCGAATAAATCGGAAATTGATTAATCAGAGTATTTTGGGTACGTTGAGAGTTTCCAAAATATAATGTTGTTTCCTTTAATATACACAAATCAAAAATGCTTTAAAGTAATATGAGGAAACAGGGCCCAGAAAATGATTTACTATAAAAATAACAATAGAAAATTAATTGAGAATTAATCAATAATTTTTAAATATTTTTGATAATTGTTCGAAAATGTATTATTTTAACCGTCAAAAGGAAAATTTGGATTTTTCAAGTTCAAGTATGTATAAAGAAGATTCAGTTATCACAACAAAAAATCACCTTGTAATGTAACTCGCTACAAACCACGGTATTTGTTTAACTCGATAACTCGGAAGTTTATAAAAATGTTAGTTTTTTATTAAAAAAAACCTTCTAAGAGTGCTCTCACTGTTTACTGAAAAAAGTGCATGTACCAATATAATGAGGCCTGAGAATAGAAATGCATTAGGGAATCTATAAAACGGCTGTTTAAAATTATCAAGAGCAAGATGGTGAAATGAAAATAATTTTATACCGTTCTATTAATAACGTTTGTTATTGATTTATTGACACCAATTTAGATGATTCCGATTGGTTGGAAAATATTCCTCGAATAAGATTAATTCAGTCATTTTGTCAATTTGTTAATCTAATAGGATCTAGTTTGAGGAAAATAAACAAGCTTTATTCAGGTTTTATTATCTCTCATTTCATATTTTTGTTGTAATTATGTACTGTATGTCTACTTGAAATCCTATTAGAAAATTAATGTCATAATTGGTTTTTTGAACCGGCCTTATAGATTGAAACAGGAGTTTTAATAGGAAACGATTAGTTTCTATAGTTGGTGATTCTTGCCTACCTTTGTTTCTGAATCTTTTAAAAGGAACTTTTGGAATAAACAGAAATTTGTTTGTTTATTTGTTTATTTGATATAAAATCATCTGACATATTAAGGTGTCTTAATGATCTACTTAATATTATTTGTACATTACATGATACTTTTCCTAATTTCTTAGTTGGTCTCTTAAGTCATTTTCAATATGGCGTTTGAAAGTTGAGGTGGAAACATTGAAGTCGAAGACAGCATAATAACGTAGAAAGCATATTTTTGCGGAACGGAGGGGGTCGTTACTGCCATATCGCGTGCTTCTAGGTTCCAGGGAGAGCAAGTTTGTATTACGTAGGGTTATTTCATAAATATTACAGCGGTATAGTAGCCAGGAACAGTCAATTTCGTTCCGAAGAATTTTTTCCACAAACAGCGATTGACCGATGATGGAACGACGATCCGACAGCGTATGAAGTCCAAGCAGAGCACAACGATGAGCGTATGGCGGTAGGTTCGAAGGATTCTCCCAAGGTAGCTCACGAAGAGCATAACGAACGAACCGGGCGTTGAATTGCTTCAAAACGCGCTGTCCATGAAGCTTCAAAAGGCCACCATACCAGGTTCGCAGACTCCAATGTTGATCGCACCAGGCAACAATACAGAGATCGCAAGCAGAGTGAATCAGTGAATTCTTTACTCAAAGTATAATAAATCCAAGCATTCGGTTAGCCTTCTCGAGTACCACAGAGTAATGCCGCTTAAAAGTCATTTGACTGTCCAACAAAACGCCAAGAAACTTTATCTCCTCAACATGATGCAACTGCTCGCCCAGAATATCGTAATTATGAATGAATGGATTTTTCCTACGCCTAAACGTGATAGTACAGCACTTCGTGACGCTCAAAACTAGTAAATTATTGGCGCACCAGTTTACCACTGTGTCCAAGAAGCGTTTTAATTCATAACAGTCAGCTTTACTGTTTATGACTTAAAATAATTTTAAATAAGTCGTCCGCGTACAGGAGAACTCCACATCCAATGAGCAACAAGTTGATATCATAACAAAACAGCGTAAACAACAAAGGACCCAAATTGCTGCCTTGGGGTACCCCAGACTTTGGAATGAAGTCAGAGGATTCAGCTGAACCAATTTTCACAGCCAATCGACGATATTTTAGGTAGCTTCTGATCCACGCACACAACCGTTCGGAAAATCCCAATCGATGAAATTTTTTCAGATGAATATCGTGGTTTACAGAATCAAATGCCGCGGAAATGTCGGTATATATCGCGTCGATTTGTATGCCGGCATCCATGTTTGATATGCAAAAGGATGTAAAAACCATCAGGTTTGAAGTTACGGAGCGTTCAGGAAAAAATCCATGCTGGTTCTCAGAGATCCAGTTCCGGCAAGCCGAAAACATGACATCGTTGACAATCCTCTCAAATACTTTCGAGCAGGCAGCTAGAGATGTGACACCACGATAGTTAAGAACATCTTTTATGTCACCTTTTTTGTACACTGGGCTCATTAACGATTTTTTCCAGATGGTAGGAAATTTTGTTGTTCTAGAGACTGAGTAAAAATGCTTGTCAGAGGTTTCACCAGTAAAGAGCAACACTTTTTCAGTACGCACGCCGGTATGCCATCCTGTCCGGCTGTCGTGGAGTTTTTCAGATTAATTATTGCCTCTAACACCATTTCTTCGCTTACAGCAAAAACATCCAGATCCGGCACATCGATGGGTAATCGTGTTACTGCGGCGTTCAATTGAAAAGCGGTTGGCGATTCGACTAAAAAAAAAAAACTGGCGAAGTGCGTCGCAAAAAGGTCGCATTTTTCGTCAGTTGACATGGCAATACGATCATTTAATTGGAGTACAGGTGGAAGCCCAGACTCTTCCCGTTTGGAGTTCACAAATTTCCAAAACTTTTTTATATAGCAACGAAGTTCACTCTGAGTACGATTTTCATAACGACGATAGCAAAGTCGATTGTATATCCGGTAACATTTAGTAGCCGCGTTCAATTTGATTTTCACGAATGGGCACCTGGAGTGGCTAAACTTCCTTAGCAATTTCGATCGTGTCTGTTTCAACCGCTTCAAGTGAGCATTAGTCCAAGAAGGTCGAAGAGGAGGTCGCACTAGGGGTACGGATTTATCAAAAGCGTCATCCAGGATTGCTTTAAATATACAAACAGCCACATCAACATCGGTACAACTTTGGGTTTCAAACCACACGGTTCATAGTATCAAAATCCGCCCGATTGAAATCACGGGCTGATACATCGAAATCTTCAACAAAAGTGATAGGATTCGGGAAGAAAATTTAAAAATTCCAAAGGAGGGTGATACACGTCTATAGGTACAATGAAATCACTGGCTTCGATAATGGGGCTGATCGAAATAGAATCATCTGAGAAAACCAAATCCAGCGTTCGGTTTTGAGAGTATCGTATCCCGTTTCGTTGACTAACTCCATTCAATGTCGTTTCAGCCAATAGAGTAGCACTAGCAGTATTTATCGTTGAAGAAGATTCCAACACCATGTTGTTGCTCTGACCCGGAATCCAGAACAATTGCGATTGGTTAAAGTCACCAAGAAGAATTACATTACATGCAGGGTGTCGAAGTCTAACATCTGATAATGCATCAACATGCAAATCGATAATTGTACAATTGTTCGCGAAGGTGGTCCAGAGTTCTCCAGCAAGAATAAATCCAGCTCAAGCTGCTAAACGTTTATTGTTCATGATTTGTGTTAATAATTTATATGATCGGACTTACAATTTAGTCTCCTTCTACTTTTTACTATCACGAACAGATCGTACCAGAGAAATAAATGCAAAGTAAGCTAGATCTATATAGATATTAAAGTCTGCTTCATTTAATATTGGAACAAATTCTTTTGCTCATTGTGGCGCTCCTAGTGGACGGATTTGAAAACTTTTTTCACCCACGTGTCGGGAAATTCATTACCTTTCACCATGTATTTATGTCATAACACCAAACGATAGCATTTTGTAAACAACCGCCATGGAAGCCGAACGGAGAGATTAAATTGTGCACAGTTTTCTTACGAGTACGAGTACGAGAATTTCTTCGAAACAGCAATGAATAATTTTTTTAATTTTTTTTATGAAAGAGTAAAGAAAATGCTACATTTGTATGAAAAACAAATTATGAATTCGTTAATAAATGACTGAACTACACGCAATTGTTTGTGTTCCAATATTAAATGAAGCAGACTTTACATCCGTCGAACTTGATCAGCACTTGGTCGTACAGCTTTCGAGCACGGATTCTGGCCACATTGTTCTGCTTCAGCGTCCGATTTGGCTGTTTGCTGGCTCGGAATGACCTTATTCCTTCCCGGAGACGAATTCGTTGCACCGTACTGTGAGCGGCCTGGAACTTATTGGCCAAATCGCGGTCTGAAAGATTGGGATTCCTCTTGACGGCCTTGATGACTTTCCCACGCAGTTTCCGGTCGACAGTTCCACTCCGACGCTTCGAATGCGGCTTCCGAGCCGTCGTCAATGTTTCCTTGTACTGCTTGATAACAAGCCATACGGTATTTCTGGGCATTTTAAGCTGTTTAGCTAGCTTCGATGCCGACAACAATGGATTTTCAAGAAAACTGTGCACAATTTGATCTCTCCGTTCGGCTTCCATGGCGGTTGTTTACAAAATGCTATCGTTTGGTGTTATGACATAAATACATGGTGAAAGGTAATGAATTTCCCGACACGTGGGTGAAAAAAGTTTCCAAATCCGTCCACTAGGAGCGCCACAATGAGCAAAAGAATTTGTTCCAATATTAAATGAAGCAGACTTTATAAGCAAATATTTAGAAAAGAGAATTATAAATCTTACTCAACAGTGATATAAACGTGATATAAACGTGTTGATTACAATTACAAAATGTTTCTTGACACTTATGTCTTACTAATCAGCGTCGCGACGCCTCTTCCAATCTGTCAACCAGCAGTCATTCGAAAGCTGTATATGGTTCGTCCGAGGGACTTCGTAGCGCGCAACATCCTCCCCCTCATGTCGATAGAACATCTCGTTCGGCGTCATGTTCACTGCTTACATCCAAAAGCGCAAGTTTCGTACACGGACGACTTAGAACTCGCCTGTTGCTCTGCACATCATCCATTCGAGATACTCCGTCTTTTCCAGGATACACCTTTATCACTCGACCCCGGATCCATCGGTTTCTCGCACCCTTATCAGCTATTACGACTAAATCTCCAATATCGATCGGACGAACATCCTCAAACCACTTTGTTCGTCTTGTAATAGTTGGTAAATAACCAACCACCCACCGCTGCCAGAAATTTTGTAATACACTCTGAATCAGGTCCCAGCTACACCTTAGAACTTTGCCCTTTATGTCAGCCATTTTAACACACTGGCATACTCCTTGAGACCCCAACATCAAAAAATGATTGGGAGTTAACGATTCTTCATTCTCCGACTTAAGCGGTATAAATGTTAACGGTCTTGAATTAATCATGTGTTCAGCTTCAATTAGAACCGTATGAAAGGATTCTTCATCAAATTTATCAACAGATGGCAACGATTTCAACGCTGTTTTAACGGATCTCACCATCCGTTCCCAGCATCCACCCATGTGAGGTGCCGCAGGTGGTATGAAAAACCATTGAGTTCTAGTGTCGGTGAACGTACTTCTCAAATCATTGCTGATCGCCTTCAATTCCATTTGTAGCTCACGGCTCACTCCAAGGAAATCGGTCCCATTGTCTGTGTAAACCTCTTCAGGGGCCCCTCTACGTGCTACAAATCTACGGATAGCTTTTTTGCATGAGTCGGATGACATGGATGCAACAACTTCTAGGTGAATGGCTCTTAAAGTCAAACAGGTGAATAACACTACCCATCTTTTGACCTTTTGATCTTTCTTCCTATTTTAATTTGGTATGGACCAAAGTAGTCAATCCCAGTAAAGGTAAACGGACGTACCAGAGGTGTAAGTCGTACGCGTGGAAGCGGACCCATTTTTGGAGCCACAGGTAATACTTTGTAGACCTTGCACCACTGGCAGGCCTTTCTAGCTTTTTTTTAATTCAACTCGTAGTCTAGGTATTCTGAACCGTTGTCTCAGTTCGTTGACGACAGTTTCATCATTCGCGTGCCCATAATGTCGATGATACCAGTCCAGTATAAGGTGTGTAATTCGATGATCTCTTGGTAGGATAATCGGGTACTTGGCATCGTGTTGCATCCAATCCGCGGCCTGCATTCTACCATCTACTCGAATAACCCCAAACTCGTCGATAGTTGGGCCCATGGAAGCTATGGAGCTAGATTTTGAAATCTTTCTCTTATTCAAAACGCTCGCCGTTTTATTATATCGGAGTACATCTGCTTCTTTCGAAAAGGAATCATTTTGCGCAATTCTCCACAATGTACGTTCTGCTCTTTTCAAGTGATCGCTTCCCATACCCATGGCGTCGATCTGCTTCCCCAGAAATGTCTTCATATAACAATCTTCAAAATAATGAACGTAGCCTGTCGTTCGTAGAATGCGTTCCCATTTGGAAAAGCGGTTGACGTCGATGATTGGAACACGTGCCACATGAGTATGAACACTTTCGATGCGTAATTCTTCCTTACTACATTAAGCGTGAATAGTCCGATCTCTTGGCCATTCGTTTTCATCCAGTTCGTATTGAAATTCTGGTGCCTTATACCAACGACTCTCTGCGTCAAATGAAGGACCTCGTCCCCACTTCGTAGCTTCATCAGCGACATTGAGGCGTGTGGGAACCCATCTCCATTCTTCAATTTTGGACAACTCTAGTATCTCATTTATTCGATGAGCTACAAACCGATTATAGCGACGCATGTCCGACCGTATCCATGACAGTACTGTCGTCGAGTCACTCCAAAAAAAAAAACGTCACCATCCATGGTGTGTTCTTCCTCTATAACCTTCCTTAGCCGGGCTCCTATCAAGGCCGCAAGCAGCTCCAAACGTGGAATAGACAAAATCTTCAGAGGTGCAACCTTTGTTTTCGAAGATACCAGAGCGCATCGAATTTGAATACCTTCTACGACTCGCAAATAAGCTACTGCTGCATACGCTTGCTCACTCGCATCGACGAATATGTGCAGTTGAACGTGGTCAGACGTGTTTTTCGAATACCCAGGAAAGTAGCATCGTTTAATTTTCAAGCTTTCTATATCTGGCAATGCGCTCAGCCACTGTTTCCATTTAGTGAAAATCTCTGTAGGTATTTGTTCGTCCCAGTCAATTCTCTCTCGCCACACCTCCTGAATGATTATTTTTCCATGAATCGTTAATACGGAAATCAGTCCCAAAGGGTCATACAAACTCATAACCAATTTTAATAATTGCCTTTTCGTTGGAATGGTTTTACCATTAACTAAATCTGCAATCTCCTTGCAAAATTGCACGGGAAAGGAGAATACATCGGAGGACGGTTGCCAAATCATTCCTAATAATCGTTGACCTTCTGAATCTTCACCAAAATGCATATTCTTTACAGCTCTTGGATTGTTGGCGCCGATTTGTTCCAGAACTTCGTTTCGATTTGATATCCAATTAACAATTTCGAATTTCCCCCTGGAGTGGACTTCAGTCACCTGCATGGCTAATTCCACCGCTTCCTCGATAGTGTCAACACACTGTATGTAGTCGTCTACATAATGCCATCGGGTGATAGCATCCGCTGCTCTGGGATAATCGTGTTGATGTTCTGACGCATTAAAATTTTTTACAAACTGTGCATGCGCAGGCGACCATCACCATGGTTTCCAATGGTTTGTCCGGCGAATCTCGCCATAGAAACAACTGCGCACTACGATCTTCAGGCCGCACCAATATTTGGTGAAACATCTCCTTTATATCCGCTGCAATTGCTACTTCGCGCTCTCGATAACGAAAAAGTATGGACAAAAATGAAGTAAGAAGATCGGGACCTTTCATGAGCATACTATTTAATGATACACCGTCGACCTTAGCAGCTGCGTCCCATATCAGACGAACCTTCTCAGGCTTTTTTGGGTTTAGCACTACTCCCATGGGTAAAAACCACGTACGGCGAAGATCAAAGCGTTCGAATTCAGCTTGGGTGGCTTTATGCGCATAGCCTTTAAGTTGATAATCTACAATTTGTTGACGGATCTTGTCATACAGAGTGGGATTTTTCGTTAGTCGTCTCTCCAAACAATTCCAGCGTTTCTCAGCCATGGGGCGACTATCTGGAAATTCAATGTAATTATATTTCCACAACAAACTAACTTCAAAACGGCCACTTGGTGTACGTCTTGTTGTTTCTGATAGTATTTTACAGGCTCGTTGGTCTTCTAGCGTCTGCAATTCTGGTGCAGCTCGTATACCCAGACTTCCAATCGAAAAGAAGTTTTTCACAAATTCATGCAAACTATCATTGGCTTTCGTAGCACAAATGTGTAACTGGCGATGTGGCAATGTAATCGCTTTCCCTGGCACTCGACCGAAAATTGACCACCCAATCCGTGTTTTGGTAGCAACTGGCTGACCCTGTCTGCCTTCTCTAGCCTTCAATGTCATAAGCAAATGAGCATTGCTCAATCCGATAAGTAGTCTCGGCACTGCGCATTCATAACTTTTTACGGGCAAACCTTGTAGATGTGGATACTCCTGTGACATGCTGTTGAAATACAGACTTTGTTCAGGCAGATCGAGACTTTCAACAGTATATACTTCGGACAATTTATGACGCCTAGTCTCACTAGTTCCTGCGATCTCAAATTCCATAATTCGAGTATTAGAGATGTTTTTGTTCACTCCCCCAGTCCAATGGAGGCAGAGCGATGTTGTAATTCCGTCGCCACCTAGTTCGTTTGCTAAAGATTCCTCTAACATCGTGACAGAAGATCCGTCGTCCAAAAATGCAAAGGTTTGTACATGGCCTTTGCTACCAAAAAGCGTTACAGGTAGTAGGCGGAAAAGAATGGATGATGTAACCTCACGATGTATAGACACGGTGGCATGCTGCATTACTAGTGGTTCGAAATGTATTTAATAAGCGATGGTGATTCCTTGAGCATTCATTTATCCCACAAACTTCTCCTTTGCACGGCCATCTACTACGGGCAACAAGACAACGTCTACAAAGCTTATTATTTTGTTTAACTAGCTTCCAACGGTCATCTATATTCATACTTTGGAACTTGAAACATTTCTCCAATGGGTGAGCGGACTTCTGACACGCGACGCATGTTTTCACTCCAACATAGTTCAGCTGTTCTGTCTGACTCGATTCGGGTTGTTCAGAGTCATCGACTATTTCAGTGTGCGTGTGAACAAATTCCTTTCCTTTGCTTTTCGATGTTGTATTGCTTATTCCGCCGTTCATTACTAAGCGACTAGTAGCGGTGGTTACGTGCTGCATGTATTTGGAAAAATCATTAAGATTCACGTGAGAGAACTGTGTCTGATACATAGCCCAGTTGAATTGGGCTGTAGGTGGTAATTTGTCGACAAGTTCTTTAAGCAATGTAGGATCAGACAAATGGTTTTCCAAACCTACGGCTTTGAGATGGCTACACATGTTTTGTACAACTAATCCAAAGTTCAGCAACATATCTAATCGATGTTCTTTCGGGGCTGGGGTACTGCGTACCTTATTGACCATGTGATGTACGATCTGTTCTGGTCGGCCAAATAAAGTTCTAAGCGTCTCTATCACTTCAGGAACCGTCGAAGGGTGCAACAGGAAACTGCTCACGGCTTCTTTAGCATTGCCTCTCAGACTCTGTTGTAGGCGAAGAAGATTTTCAGAATTCGAAAAACCGCATAACTGTGTGGAGTGCTGATAGCTGCTATAAAAGAGTGGTCAATCCACGGGGTCTCCGCTGAACACAGGAAGGTCTTTTTTCCCGACATGACGGGCAGCTAACTGCTGCGGTGTTGGTCCAGAAAGATTATCACTATGTTGATTTGATTCGAACGATGGATAGGCAATTGAAGCAACCGGAGCGGGGGGACAGGGCAGTTGATGAGGCAACGTGGGTGGTGCAAATTGTGGGATAACGAAACAAGGGCTTCTTCCCCCGATGGGTGTACTTAGATGTGCATCGGTCGGTGCATAGTGGTTTTCAGAGGGAGTGCGTTGTATAAAATTTTCACTTACCGATGGTCCAACATTTTGGGGGAGGGTACTGTTACCTGCCGCGGCCTTACAGTTCTGTAACTGTGTGGGTCCGTTGTTTATTTCCGACGATAAATTTTTATACTGCTGAGAAAGTTGATCCAGCCGACTCATAAGTTCCTGTTCAACAAAACGCAATCGACTCAATTCACGATCACGCTCTTCCAATGCTTTCTCAGCTTGTTTACGATACTCGATACGTTCCTCTTCCTGACGTCGTATTTGTCTACGATATTCCGCCTCCTTTTCCTGCATTTTCTCCACATCCGCACGATGTTGTTGTTCAACCAACTTCAGCTGATTCATCAATTCGATTTCTCGCTTTCGACGAATATCGTTTTCCTGGGCATGTTGTTGTTGTAAACTCTGTACACGACGAAGGTTTTCGGTTTCCAGCCGCCACTTCTCGAATTCTGGCTGTGAAGGCTTCGGATAGGCTCCAGTTTTTTGTTCGCTAGATTCCACATCCTTTAGCAGGCGTAGAAAGGGTTGTATGTCTACCATTGGGAATTTAGAGGCACTCGGATTTTGCATAGAAGCCTCATCTGTATCAACAGACTCAATGTCCTGACGCTCTCCTATGGAAATGCTACCAGTAGTTCGTTGTAGTGACGTATGATCTAAATCCACAATCCATCCAGCGAGATCAAGAGCAACTGCTGCGGGGGTTTTCTCCTCATTCACGACAGGTTTATTTACTGGGGTTGACGTTTTCGCGGCTCCCAGCTCGCTCACTAGCGTAAACTCTACTGTTTTTCCGAAATCCACGGGTTTGGCAGCTTCTGACGTCTTTGGCACGATGTTCCGCTCGGATCTTGCAACGGTTTCTGACTGTTCTTTCATCCAATCCGTTACTCTGCAGGATCCAGCTTGACTGCTGCGTTTATTCCGAGCACTATCCGTTTCATCTTCCTCATCCTGCTGTCCAAGCAGTTTATATTTTTTGTTGAGATAAGTTTTATCACGATCCAACTGCGCCTTGGCTGCTGTTTCGTGCAGCTTCCGCTCTTCTTCCAACCGTTCCAAATCACGAGCTATGCGAGCTCGACGAGAGCTGCTAGCCGTAGATTCAACCGTGATTGAACTAGGTGCTGGTGGAGGGACCCGGGGCCTGCACATCACGCACCGATACGCTATCTCGTGGGCGTTGGCAGTAGTCACACCGGCACACTTGAAATGTTCCCATCCTTGGCAACCCATGCACTGAACCATAAATTTATCAGCGTCATTCCGTTGATCACAAGAAAGACAATCTTTTTCATGACCTCGATTTGCCTCTACGAAAGTAGCCTCGAAGAGTGTACCGCAATTCTCAGAGGTATGGGACGATGCAATTTGGAGGTTAGCTTTCATTGCCTCTCGAATCGCCTTAGTCTGCGATCGGGTCTGCCGCTGATTCTGGTTGGAAGGCATGGTACTTGATTAAATTCTTGAGTTTTTGTTCGCGAAGGTGGTCCAGAGTTCTCCAGCAAGAATAAATCCAATTTATGGTAAATCCAGCTCAAGCTGCAAAACGTTTATTGTTCATGATTTGTGTTAATAATTTATATGATCGGACTTACAATTTAGTCTCCTTCTACTTTTTACTATGACGAACAGATCGCACCAGAGAAATAAATGCAAAGTAAGCTAGATCTATATAGATATTATAAGCAAATATTTAGAAAAGAGAATTATAAATCTTACTCAACAGTGATATAAACGTGATATAAACGTGTTGATTACAATAACAAAATGTTTCTTGACACTTATGTCTTATTAATCAGCGTCGCGACGCCTCTTCCAATCTGTCAACCAGCAGTCATTCGAAATCTGTATATGGTTCGTCCGAGGGACTTCGTAGCGCGCAACAACAATCGTGACTTTTTTCCGGTGGTACATATGCTGTTCCGATCAAACATGAGCCCTGATCATTTGACACTCTCACCCACAAACTTTCTATGCTATTAGTATAAAAAAAGTATTATGCAATTAGTATTACGATTGACAAGCTAAGCTTGCTTGAAACCGCAATGAGGACCCCACCACCTTCTACTACGACGGCTATTGGCACTACTTCTGTCACAACGAAATACATTATAGTCAGAACCGAATAACTGACTAGACGGTACGGATGAATCGAGCCAAGTTTCGGTGGATGAGTAGATTTCAAAACCGAGCTCTGATGAAGCAACGAAGCATTCAGCGATTTTGGATTTCAATCCACGCACGTTCTGGTATTACAGCCGCAGACCATTAGATGAATTAGATGTGTCAATTATATGCCGTGATGTGTTCCGATGATCGTTAGGACGAGTTCTGGAAGTTGAAAGGCAATCACTGAACACAGCAGGAGGAAAGGAATGGTTCTTGCCTGACTGCACAGGCTGGAGAGCCCCGTTGCCTTCTTCGAACACAGGGCCGGGGCGACTGTTGACGCTGGCTGGAAACTGCGCGACTGTGACGAAGAGCTCGGGGGCCTCCACCATGCTTAATTCGATTCACCCCGGAAAACCAATCTGCGAGCAATCAGTTTTATCGTGTGAAAATGAAGAAGGCATCTGATCCGACGTGTATGTGATGAAACTAGAAAGCATTGTTTGTGACTAGATGAATTGCTCAGATGAAACAAATACTTGCCATGGCATGGCAATCGGAAGCCTCCCCCTTGACCACCAGACCGATAGACGGGACGACTTGAAGCAGGAACAAGCGGTCGTTGGTGGTCAGGTAAGAGAGCTTCCAAATTGGCATGAGTGGTGCGCCCTGATGTCCAGTTATGTTTACTTGTAGGCCCCAGCGGTTGTCGAATCTGGTAGCATCTATAGCGGTCCACGAAATTGCCGAGAGCTATAGTCTATAAACTCGCGGAAGAATAATCCTTTCGGCCAAGACTGAGGCTCCATCGCTTTGAGCTTTAAGTCCGGAAATATAAGGTTGCAAGATGAACCTATAGAGTATCTTACTAATATTCCTTCCCTTCTTCCTCTTTGACCACTAGGACGTGGCCGGCGCCGTTATTGATCTTTTTCAAAGGGAGAGCATCAGTTTTGTGCACTGAGAATGTACTGTTAATCCCAAACACCATTCCGTTGGACTTTGCACAAAATTGATGGCCTCGATCAATCACGGAGTAGCAACCATTGGCGATTTGGAACTTGTTCTGCTTAGCCACGCCAGCAATCATGGAATTCGAAATGCATTGAATGAATTGGATATATTATTGTTATACTTTTATAGAACAAATTGAAAATGCTTGTATTCTGAAAATTGTCAATGATGCATTTCGGGATTAATGATTTAAGCTGGATATGAATAGTCAAACAAGCTAAGCTAAGCTATAATGTTGTTTCCTATCAGAAAACAAAATGTTATTTCATTATTGTTTTTTTATTATTATTTTTTTTTTGACAGCGATTTCATATCACAAATGTTTTTGACTCATACAAACTGATATTAATTGTACATGTTTGCAAAAACTGAAATACTGTTATGTATGCCATAAAATTCTCCTATGAAGTGGTGCCATAAGAAAATCATTGAATTTTATAAGATTTTCTTATGACGCGAATGAATTCTGAAGATGCACAACTAATGCAATGAGGGTTTGTTGCTTTTCATAAAGGGTGTTCACGATGAAATCAGGAAAGGAAGCAGCCGCTTCTGGAGGCACTCTTTCATGTACACCTGTCCGTTCATCGTGTCCTGGGTCAAGAAAGGTGCACTCCGCTTGCCACACGTGCAGATGGCTTTCCAAACCAGGAATTTATTCGCAAATTTGGACATCATCTAAGTGCGGACATGCTCCGGAACGTTTAACTTATCCTTGGCCGTGAAAAACAGGTTGCCGGGGATCTGTTCGAAGTCGGCCTTCACATATGTTTCGTTGTCCATGATGCAGCATTCAACTTTCGTGAGCATGTTGAGGTACAACTTCCTGGCACGGGTTTTTGCGGACTTGTTCTGCTTCTCGTCGCGATAAGGGGCCTTTTGTACCTTGAACGTTCGAGGCCCAGCCTTGGTTTTGGCCTTCTGGACAAAACATCGCAATTCCTTAGCCATATCCCGAAAGGAGGCGTTTGGGTTCCAGTTGAAGGCCCCAACTACGTGGTTATGATTTTTGGTGTTTTATGGAATACGTTTTCCTTCACTTCTATGCTTCCGATCGGTGGTCAAACGTTCCTCGAACCGCTCAATCATTTGCGACACCGTGGAATTCGCGATTCCCAGCGTTTAAGCGATGGAACGATACAAGAGATCCTTGTTCTCGTGATGAATGCGCAAGATTTTATCACGCACGATCTGGTCTTTCGACTCCATTTCCGCGAGTTTTGATCACAGGACTTAAAAACTTGCAGGACAATGCAACATGAAATAAATCCAGCCGAATTTCCATAAAATTCTACCCAACTGTTTAAAAAATAGAGCAGTTTCATAGTGTGGCAAAT
Organism: Uranotaenia lowii; assembly: GCF_029784155.1. Taxonomy (NCBI): domain Eukaryota; kingdom Metazoa; phylum Arthropoda; class Insecta; order Diptera; family Culicidae; genus Uranotaenia; species Uranotaenia lowii. Next base: position 69,111,673 of record NC_073691.1, read on the forward strand.
ACATCTTGGACACCCTTTATTGTGTCCAGCTGATAAATCGAATTCCTTTTACATTTGGCGCACACGCCCTTTAGAAATATCTTTACCGATTTGTTCCGGCCATATTAAGAAGTTTTAATGAATAAAAAACGATGTACTGCAACAATTAAACCTAAGGTGCTTCAATGTAAAGGGCGAACACGAAAATATTGCGACACATTCAACAGGGCATGCCTTTTTCACCGTTGGTTAAAAACCATACAAATTCTGTACACTTTCTCATTGATGTGTATTGTTTACATGCTGTCAAACTCGAAGTCGTGTTTTTCGATTCAACGAAAATGGAGGTGAACCAACGCAAGTTAAGAAAACAAATTCATTCCAAACATCTGGAACTTTCTGACCTGTCGCACCGGCAGTTGGGAAAAATGTAGAACAGTCATCATTCAACCGTCCCCAGAGTGTTGAAGCGGTTCCAGGAGCGGTTGACGTTGGACCACGGCAAATGAGATGGAAGAAAACCGGGACCGGAGAACAAAAAGACGGAGGGAATCAAATCAAATCCCAACGTCTAAAGCCGTGATTTGGCTAAAAAGATCGGCATGTCGCAAAGCTACGTCCAGAATGCAAAGAAGAAAGCTGGACTACATACAAACAAGGTAGAGAACATCCCAAAACGCGATGAGCGGCAACAATCGACGGCTAAAACTCGAGCACGGAAGCTCTACGAAAAGATGCTGACAAAATATGGCTGTTGTGTGATGGACGACGAAACGTATATAAAAGCCGATTCTAAGCAAATTCCGGGGTTGGAGTTTTTCACCGGCAAGAGCAAGTTCGATGTGGACAACAAATTTAAGAAGAAGAAAATGTCAAAGTTCGCCTCCAAATATCTCGTTTGGCAGGCCATCTGCTCTTGAGGACTGAGGAGTGAGCCTTTCGTGACAAAGGGCACAATAAACGGCGAGATCTACAAATCTGAGTGCCTCGAGAAGCGCATTTTTCCATTCTTGCAGCAGCACGACGAAGCTCCGCTATTTTGGCCAGATTTGGCATGCCACTATTCTAAAAGTGTCCTGGAATAGTATGAGGCCAATTCTGTCCATTTTCTTTCAAATGACATAAACCTACCAAACCGTCCGGAAATGTGCCCGGTAGAGCAGTACTGGGCAATAACAAATCGGGAACTTCGGAAGAGTAAGAAGACATTCAAATACGAGAAAAACATGTTAAGAAAATGGAAAAAACAACTGAGAAACTGGTACCGGATAGCACTGTAAAGACTTTGATGGAGAAGATCAAGCGAAAATGCGTTCAATTTTGCACTCCAACGAATAATTTTTCTTTTGATATTTGAAGTAAATGTATGTTTAAAACTATCCTGAAATTTCGGTTTGATTCTAAACATTATAAGAAAATTGGCCTGACATTGTCGGTGTCACAAAAATTTCGTGTTCAGCCTTTATATCTTTTAATCGTATAATGATTTCAAATCACGTAACAACAAGTTGGAATTGTGATATAGCTCAGTTGGCAAGTCTGTTGTCTCCTGAGCCAATGTCCGCGAGTTCGAGCCCAAAGGCAAACATCGCACACAGTTGTATCGGATAAGTTTTTCAATAACGATCCGCCAACTGCAACGTTGATAAAGTCGTGAATGCCATAAAGATGGTAAAACGACAATAATCGAAACAAAAAAAGTAACAATAAGTTTGTTATAAGACAAATTGAATACATTAAATCAACCCTAATGCAATATTTCCAGAATTCATTTCAAAAGATTTCACCTTTTGATCACACATACGACAAAGTACAATGCCCATATTATAATACCAGTCCGTTTGGTTTATGTATGCTTGCTTCAAAGGAAAAGAAATGCCATAATTAAATATTGTCATTTACGACATGGCGGTTGAAGGAAGGAACAAACGCAAAAAAAAAACAACACAACGGTAACATCCTGTCGTGGCTTTTCACCCCCTAATGATGGTGCGCATATTTTTGCCATTTCCCATCGATAGGCGGGCAGAAACAAGACAGTGCGGGCATCAAACATAGAGTAGGAGGTACGTTGTTGTAGGTACACATAGTGCTATTTTAAAGTTGAACATAAAAATGGCTCGGAGGTGTGCTTTCGAAACCATTAAGGCGACCGGTAATGGGGCCCACCGATATTCTCTTACTTTCGCCCCCTCAGACACAAACTCAAAACACACACACAAACGTGTGAAAATTGTCCTTTTCCCCGCAATCCAGAAACATCGGCTAAGTACTGTAGGCAGGAACCGGGCCCTGGCCAACTTCTACTGGTGCCAGCCTCTCGACCAGATTGGTTCGTTTACCGGAGGGAAATCATCCCGTTTGCAAAGGAGGATTGTTGCGCGCGAAAATCCCGTTATGGGCCGGGGGTAATAATTACCGTATAAATCTTTATAAATGGTGCCACATGGTTGACTACCGACCAAACCATTCACGGTACTGACTATACGTACAAAGTCATCCCGTATCGCCAACGTCGTTTGTAGCGATTAATATCTTAAACAGCATACAGAAAAAGAGAGGAAAAAAACGAACACCATTCGAGTTCAATTACGAAAACGGTTTCATAAAATGAATTTTTGCACTTTACCCCGAGCTAGCTGGGTTTAGCGAGTAAAACCATACTAGTAGGGACGATGCCGATACCATTTTCTCCAGCCATGATTCCACCTATCGGTTGTTGCAGCTTCCGGTTGCGGCCCCGGACGGTATTGACTGGCAAAGTGCTCGCTGCCGAAGATAATAAATTCTGGAGCAAGTAATAGCCCTAGGTAGAAAATTAAAGCTCATACCAATTACCATGTATCATCTGGAACGAGCATTACCACACCGGTTTCATTTATTTCAAGGACGAGCCACTATATCTGGTTCAATGCATACTTTTAACAAGGATTGGAATTTTAGTAACAAAATATCTACCGTTTTCTCAATAATGCGCAACTCCAAGAAAAATCATAAATAGATTCCTATTTAAAATTGCAACTTAAAGATCATTCACATTGAAACATAACATCACAAAAGCTGAATTCTGAAATCACTATTTTCTAAGTTCAATTTTTTTTCTTAATTTATTTAAGGCATCCGCGCCGATTGACCGGCGTACACCAATCCACGTAAGCTATCGAATCCCAATGACTGGGGAATGAATGACTGGCAAACGAATTGACTGGTCGTTAAGGAACAGTCAAATGAGTTTGAAGGACCATTTTACCGTTGACCGTTGAATTATGCCAACCCTGCTTTTAGGGCATCCCACATTCGCCAGATCACGCTCCACTTGGTCTAACCACCTCGCTCGTTGCGCCCTTGCGCGTCTCGCTCTCTCCGGATTAGCAGCGAACACTTGTTTTGCAGGACAGTTGACCGGCATTCTCGCAACATTTCCTGCACAGCGTATCCGGCCAGCCTTCGCAACTTTCTGGATACTGGGTTCGCCGTAGAGTTGCACAAGCTCGTGGTTCATCCTTCGTATCCACACTTCGTTCTACTGCACGCCGCCAAAGATGGTTCTTTATACCGGTCGCTCGAATACTCCGAGTGTTTGCAGGTCCTCCTCAAGCAATATCCATATCTCGTGCCCGTAGATGACAAGCGGTCTAATGAGCGTCGTGTACAGGCTACATTATGTGCAATAACTAAGTCTTCTCGACAGCAGTTGCTTGTTGAGTCCATAGTTGACATAGCCCGTCACCGAATCTCACGGATGGTGCGGTCACCAGTGAGCCGAGATAGACAAAGTCTTCGACTATCTCCAGCTCGTCTCCGTCGATCGTGACCTTGTTATTACTGGACAAGCGAATACAGTAAATTCATCGGCTTGAACGTATTAATCATCAACCCAATCCCTTTTGCTTCGCGTTTCAGTGTTTGGTAGATTTCCTACCCCGCCGCAGAAGATCTGAGGTCTATATCAATCTCGTCAGCAGAGCACATGAGTTGACTGGATCTGTTGAAAAAAACGCCCCGCATTTCGCCCATCACTTGTCGAATAACACCTTTTAGCGTCATGTTAAACATCATGCAGGATAGACCATCTCCCCCCGGCGCCCCCTGCGCAATTCGAATGAACTCGACAAATCAACCCGAAATCCGCAAACAGCACTGATGACTTTCGACGAATATGTTTGCTTGTGGCATAAGGTGCGAAATTGGATTAGGGACAACACTTTGTAGGCAGCATTGAGGACACTGATCGATCGGTAGTTCTTACGCGTCGGTTGCTACGCCGGCGATGTACCTTCCCCCATCTCCTTGGTCTTTTGTTATTAGTTGTTAACCCAGATGGTGAATCCATTATACGGATTTCATTCCAAGGCACGGCGAGCCACCGCGTTCTCCCAGTTTGCTACTCTGGAGCCATGGATGCAATTGGACGACTCATGATACAATGCTAAGAAACACTGTAGGCAATCCTCTGTCAGCAATACCTGATTCTAACACAACTCGATGCGCAACCCCTCCTCCGACGAGTTATTGCCCGACATCTCATCGTGTGAAAGAGGTCCCCATGTAGCGCAACTACTAACTTTGTGGATCTAGTCCAGGAAGTCCAGAAACACAAAGCGAGTTGTCGACGACACTTTCTCTGATCGAACACGCGGGTCAGCAGGCCATCCTTCTAAGCCACGTGTAGACTCCTCCGAACTCTCTAGTGTTGACTTAAGTCACCACTTAGCGCGACTACTCAATTTTCAAGTCGGGTACTTTACTCCCCGAATCGCAAATCGAGCTGTAGAACGCCCTCATGAGGTCGCACACGCGGTTCGAGCGCATAAATTCCCGAAACGCGTGTCGAATCCTGATACCTCCGGCATAAAACTGTGCCTCACTGACACTGACGTGTTAAACACGTCTCCAAGTGATCGGCCCACTATTGGCCACCACTTTTCGCATCTACTCGTTTTTCGAGTCGGATCTTTACCCACCGAAACGCAAAACGAGTTGGCGATCGCGCTCCCTCTTGTCACGTCCGCATTTCAGGGCCATGACCCCCCGAACGCGTGTTGGACCCTCACCCTCACACCCGGGTGCACCACTTCTTCCGCGCGGGTTTGCAGACCCGTCGACGGCCTCTAGTGGGTTCAGTGGTAGTTCTCTTGGCCGTACATCTTCCATACGCCGGACTTGCATACACGTTTCCGCCCTGGACCATGAGGAGGTGGTACTACCAGCCCAGAGCCATCTCCTTGGTCTCCTGCATGTGAGCCGTTCAGGTGTTCATCGATGTGCTGCTTCCGCCTTTTGAGCACCTCACGATTGTGAGGTGCGTTGAGCTTCTGACTTTTGTGTTTCTCCTCGTGTGTTTTGTGTATCTCCTCGAGCTCTTCCTCCTGGTGGTGGAGCTTTTTCCCTTGGAAATTTGGGCTGCTTTCGACGAGGGCTGCTCTACACTACTGCCGCCCGCGCGGCATCCTCTTCATCCATTACCCTCCTACACTCCTTGTCGAACCAGTCGGTCCGCCTTGTTCGTGTCTCATGCCTGATCCGCAACAGTTCTCGAGAGAGGCTTCATCAAGGCCGGCAGGGCTACTTCGAGCGATTGGGTTTTATGTGCTTCAACCTTGCATCTTTCCCATCACTATAAAAGCTGTCCCAAGCTCGTTTGTGTTGACACAGCTCTGGTAGATTATATGACCATCTGAGAATGCACGTACTTTTTATTTATGTATTATTAAATCAACAGATCATATATTGATTCAAATGATATTTAAAAATTAAGAGGCAAACTTCAAATATAAATCTACACTGAACTTAGAAGACTAAGAATTCTTCTTCGGAATACATCCTTCGAAACGTAAAAATCAAAATGCTCTGAAAAGCGGTTGAAAGCCTTAATGACGCCAATAATTGAAGAGTTGGCCCCGTAATTGTTCAGTCTAAGAGGAACGAAAAACTGAAGATCCCAATTCCTCAAACCTCGTGGTCAGACGCTTAGTGGAAGAACTTCCAAATGTGCGGGAGAGTCAATTCTTGATGAAAGCAGATCAGCGACGAAAGACGCACGAGTGGCGATCCTGCCGGGCTTGCAGCGTGTCGATGTCGATCAGGCGGCAGCGGTTTTCGTAGCTAGGAAGTCGAAAAGGTCCTTGCCAGTTTAAGTGTCGAGGCATACCTTCAAAAACGTCGTTGGATGGCCTCGATGCGATCAGAACCGTTTTGATAATATTTGCACCAAACCGCAGAACCATATTCAAGATTCTATCGAACCAAACTACAGTAAAGACTCTTCAGGCATTAGATATCCTTAAAGTCTTTGGTCATGCGGAAAAGAAGACCCAGGCTTCTGGAGGACTTGTCAACGATATAGTTGGTATGAGTCTTTAAATCCAGCCGCAAGTCAAGAATCACACCAAGATATTTCACGTATTGAGCTCGAGAGATTGCTTCGTTTTCAAGGAAATAAACGGCTGAGAACGGGCGTCGTTCGCGGGAAAATGATATTACTGCGCATTCACTACGGTTCAAAGGTAGGCGATCGGCATCACACCAGGAGGCAAAGAGGTTAAACTGGTTCTGCGGGAAGTTAACATCTTCGGGGCTATTGATAGGGTAGAACAGTTCCAAGGCGTCGGCATACGCTAATTTTGGTCCATCGAAAAGTTGCAGCACGTCATTGAAGTAGATCAGGAATACTAATGGCCCTAAATGACTTCCCTGAGGCACGCCTGATGAAACTGTAAATTGTCTGGAAAAATAGTGACCCGTACGAACAGTCAATTCACGTTCAGTTTAGTAACTGCTGAACTAGTCAAGAGGAGATCCACAAAATCCCAAACGAGCGAGCATTCTGATGGCAATATCATGTTTCACCTTGGCATCAGTTTGAGATTTCTTTACAAATCTTTCATGCACACACGAGGTAAAGGTCAATAAGTTAGTTGTAGTTGAGCGTTCAGGCATAAATCCATGCTGGTCGATTGAGAAGTTATGCTTGCAGAACATGAAAATAGGATCTAAAACCACCAATTCGAAAAGTTTGGCTATAGCACACAAAGCTGAAATTCCACGGTAATTATTGACATCTTTCCTATCTTTCTTTTTATGAACCGGGAACATGTAAGCTTCTTTCAACAGTGTGGGGAAGGTGGCCTCGAATCCTGGAGATTAGAGGTCGGGCTTCGAGTCGTTAGAGGAGAGGTCAGTCCTCGAACCTCCAGGCGGAGAGGTTTGTGTGGTCAATTCCAAGTCTTTACGATAGGGGGTCAGGTCTCGAGTCGTAAGAGGAGGGACCAGGTTCTGTATCAACAAGAGGTATCAACAAGTGGTCACCTCGAGTCGTTACGAGGAGAGGTCAGATCTCAAGTCGATAGAGGAGAGATCGGGCCTTGAACCGTGCAGAGGAGAGGTAAACCTCGAGTCGATGCGAGGAGGGGTTGGATCTCGAGTCGTCAGAGGAGAGATCAGGCCTCAAGTCGCGAAAAGGAGACGTTTGTGTGTGAATCTCGAGTCATTGCGAGGAGATGTCGGTTCTCAAGTCGTTAGAGGAGAGTTCAGGTGTCGAGTTGTAAGTTTGAGAGGATTTGCTGAAAGTGGTCTCGTTAATGAGTATTGCCTTGGAGCGCACTAGCGCGAATAGACCTACCGCTATTGAAACATAGTGTGCTAAACAGTTCGAGGTGGGAGCCAGGTCCAAGGACCCAGGTGGAGTTTAAGGAGTAGGGGGTATACACGGAGTAAATTAGTCCATTGTACCCATGGACCCAGAGTAGCAAACTGGGGGGAAGCGATGGCTCGCCGTGCCTTGAAATACAATCCGTAATTCGGGATTTACCACCTGTGGTTACCAACTAAAAAAAAGGAGGAAGGTGGCCTGGTCAAGCGAAGCTTGAAAGATAAGCCTGACAGGAGTCAGCAAAAAAGGCATAAACGCTTCAGGAAGGTAGCTGGTATCCCTCCCGGGCGCGTAGAGAAGGAGTTTTTGAGCTTAGTAGCTGCTTTAGAGATGATTGTATCCTCGACTGTAATACCGTTTAAAGAAAAGCCCAGTGGTGAAACACTCCTGACAGCTCAATTCAGTTGATCGTCGGTTATTGAAGCTGTTTCAAAGATGCTCGAAAATTCATTGGCAAAGATATCGCAGATTCCGGAGATGCCAGGAATATGCAGGACGGTGTTCCAGGTTCATTCCGCTGATTCTTGTCGTGACTCCAGAAAGATTTTGGGCTAGTCTTGAGGTTTCCCTGAATTCGGCTAAGATGGTTTTTATAGCAATGTTGACTGGCTTTTTTATAGGCGTAATACAGTTTACGATACGCGGAGATTTGTGCTTGTTGTAATTTCGAAGGACGTGCCTTTTTGTCGCTTTAAGTTGTCGTAGGGCTGCTGTAGCCCAATGAGTCCTTTGGGCTCAGATTAGCATTGGCGGTGCGTTTCGGCACATGACGGTCGATTACATAGTTGAGGATGTGCGAGAAAGTTTCGGCTGCAGCATTAGGGTTTGCTAGTGCGCGCTCGGATTCCCAGTCTATGGTGGCCAGTACGCGAGAAATTATATCGAAATCGGCGTTCTTGTAGTCCAAGTAGAAGAGTGTGAGTTTATCAGCGGGGATACACAACCTAGAGATATCGAATGTAACAAGTAAAGCTGGATGATGTGGGACTACTTTAACTAGCGGTGCAAGTGTTGATTCGATAGTTGGTAAACGGAACCCGTCATTGGCGAAGCAAAGATCAAGCATCCGGCCGTTCTCGACGTCGATCTGACATAAAGTTGCTGTACTCAAAGAGTCTAGAATAATGTTCGAAGGAGCTGAAAAAGTACAGCGTTCTAGAAACACAGAAAGCTATCTTGGCTGGAGCACCACTTTAAACTTGACATGTTAAAATCGCCTAAGATGATTATGTCATCTTCTGGAGCGCAGAAAGGGCTTATTTTAGAGATGCAGCGTGAGAATGATTCAGCTAGAGTAACATCTCTTGAACGATCAGGAGGCAAATATAGTAAGCCAACGCAAAGCTTCCGGTGGCCGAGTTCGAAACGGGAACACACCAGCTCAAGATTGCGCCAAGATTCATCATCGATTAGCAAAGTTCTGAATTAGGACCTCACGGCGAGTAACACCCCGCCACCTGTGGTCTTTTTGCTATTACGGGGGCTTCGATCGCAGCGAAACACTGATAATCGGGTCCAGAGATCAGGTTGGAGAGAGTGCGATCGATCAACCATGTTTCGGTGGAGGTAATAATATCGTAGCAGGAACATGAAGTAGCGAGCAGATAATCAGTCAAGCAGGAATTAATACCACCGACATTCTGATAGTAGATGTTGATGAAATCAAGTGGTTCTGATGCCGATCTGGAGCCTTTGTCACTAAAATAGAGAATACCATCACGCGGAGCAAGGCAGTCGGGAGCAGCGTACTTGCCTGGTAAAACAGGATGGAGAACCCCTACGTCACAGACGAACTCGAGCCGGGACGACTGGTGACGCTGGCAGGAATCAGCTCGACTGAGTCGAAGTGCACCGGGGTCTCCGTAAGGCCCGATACGTTGCGTCCCGATGATGAGATCTCAGTACCAGTCGTGATGATCGTTGGGTGCGATGAAGAACATGTTGGAGTACTAGCAAGCACAGCTTGGTGATAACCAACGAGTTCATCATTGGGTGGAAATTTATCACACAAAAATAATGTTCCAGATGATGTAGAATATTTGCCTGAGTATTCAGGCTGGAGAACCTCATCTCCACGATCGATCTCAGGGCCGGCACGATGGATGACGCTGGCAGGAAACTGCGCGACTGAGTCGAGGGGCTCTGAGTTCTCCGTAGTGCCTAGTTCGTTGCATCCCAGAGTTCTTCCAGCATACCTCCTGCAGCGTTACGATATCGAATTTGGACTCGTTAATTCGTTGAAGAGCACGTGGGTACTGTCCATGCAATTAAGAGATCGTCAGTCCCATGCTCCAAGTTTCCAATCTTACTCACTAACTTAATGATCCCGCGTCGATTCTCCTGCGTATAGAGCCGTGGTAAAAGACCTCCACTGTTGATGATCCGGAGCCAGCGTCTTCATTTGGTCACAGTCAATGTTTTTGTCGCGGCTAGGCTTCACCGCCACGAGCTTCTGGGTCTGCCTCTCCTTCGATATCCTTGTGGATTCCGTTCAAGCACCTCCCTGCAAATCTCGTTCTCATCTGCACTTACGCTCCCGAATCTCAATTTCTAGCGCCCTTTGATGTTTCCAATCGCTAGTCCCTTTTCGTCGCGTGGGACTTTGCTGATTTCCATCTGAAATTTCTTGTTCATTACTCGTTGATGTTCCTGTTTTCTTTTTTTCATTGGTATAGTATACCTATATGGCAAAAAATCATGCGTTTGAAAAGCTGTTTTAAAAAAGTACAAAAAATTATAAAATTGAGAAACTTTTGATATGGATTCAAATCTTTTTGGGAACACGAACAAGACCGGTTAAATCAGTTTAAAGATAAATATGATCTTAGAGGTATATGAATTAAGCAGGTCCTGGAAAAACGAAAATTATTAGGTTATGTAACTAAAAAAAAATGTGCCAAAATCGAAATAAGTGAAAATGGAATGTTGTCAAATTCGTATTCTGCCAAAATCGAACGAGGCATGTATTTCAAAAATTAAAATAATCTAAGATTTTTTGGTGAAAATCAGCTCAAAATTCTGTGAAATTGAAGATTTTTTCTGTGATTTCTGTAATCTTGGCTTTCAGAAACTACACCCTGCTTTACGGTTTCACATTTGTTATTCTGGTTCTATGATTTCAATATTTTACCGCTTTATTTTCTTTTAATCAATCTGAATATGCTTCAATTGACATGGTCTACCGGCAATTAATACTAATGACAACGTGCAAATTTTTGTTTTCTCCGCTCGTTAATAATCATTCGGGTCATCATCATTCAGGCACAGCTGGGGAGCTCGTCTGTCAAAAACAGGTGCATGCGTGATGTTTGATGTACCAACTTGGCCTGTGATATATTGGCTGAAAAATTGATATTCATCGAAACGGTTTTGAGCGTTGATTAATTCACTGGAACCTTGCTGTGCGGTGATAATTTAGAGAGCGTAATTAACAAGCTTCATTGGATCAATGGTTTCCAAATCACCGGAATTTGGTTTGGAAACAAAGCTGAATTTTGGTTTGAAGCTAGAACTCGTAGATTAACATTTTGTCATAACAATAAACAAATACCGAAAACTAACATGTGTTCTCTTCTTGTTAAGTCTCGATTCAAGACAACCTATCAAAGTAGAAAGTCCATACCAGATCCAATCATAAATGCTAATAGGTTTCCATATCATGTTAAATGGTTTCGGGTCTGTCAGATTTTTTTCCCGGCAAAATGCTTCGAAATGAATCCATACCCAAGCTTCTACTATCATGTTTACTTTTTAACTGGGACGTTAATCGGCTTTATCAAAGGGTAATCTAAATCGCTTTTGAATATCATAAATTGTTATCACCGAATTCCCACCGCCATTTACAGACATAGTTTTGCTCGTTGAAAAGTTTTAATAAGCACCAAAGTATTAGAACCAAAATCCTCCCCGTCTGAGAGCGTAGAAGCTTAAGCCCCCATTCTTCCTCTGCTCAACCTTTCGAAGCATTATCCTTCTCCAGCCCCTTCTCGCTCTTTCGATTGCAGCAGGGATTCCTGATTCCACATGTGCTGTAAAAGCAAATATACGGAGTTTCCTGGCGGCAGAAAGCCGCAGCGTAACCAGCAAACATGATGATTACAACCTCTTATTTATGAGTGTAGGTTTTTCGACCCCGGTTGCCCTTTAGCTTCCAACTTTTCCGTGCTCAACGCCTCCAACATCCCAGGCCCCGGCCGAAGTGCTTCCGAATGTGGCCAACGGTTTTACATTTTAATCCCCAAAACATTTTTCATCCGCAAACCCAAAAACCCAAATATTGTGCATGTTTTACCCATACTCGTATCGTTTCCCGGTGCTGAGGAATAATATGGCAATGACACACACAACCCGAGTCATCGTCATCGCATCTCGCACCGGAAGTATCCAGCAGGCTTCAACCTAAAATGGCGCGCCGCTCCACAGAAGTGGCTGGTGGTAGACTATTTCCGGGGGCAGCAGCCATTGTTGTTACTGCCGCCCTCTCTGTCGTGTATTCATATTTCGAAAGTGGTTGACTCGAAACTTGGTTGTTCAAAAAACGGAAGCGGGCTGGGAAGGGGATCAACTATTTCGTTGGGGATTATCTCGGATTGGCAGATGTGCGATTGAATGGCCATTTCATACACAAAATTGGACACTCTTACTGATTTGTCACATGAGCGCACACGCATCCACAAACGTAAATACACCCCCCAAAATTCGGAGCTTCCAGGCAACAGTATTTTTAATATAAGCAGAGGGTAGTGTTACCAGAATCCAGTTTTATATTTAGTTCTTGTAAAGTTGATCGGATAATTGGCACTCCTGAGGCCCTGTCCTGCATCCTAATCCGAACGAAATGTATAGTCCTAGCCCTGACTATAGTCAGTCTATAGACTTTCATGACTTTCAGAAGAGTAAAAGTAAAAATGTAAAATATTGTTATAAATGATACAATAATTTGATTCATTAATGTTGACAATGAATGAAAATTATGAAAAAAAAATCATTCCAACAAATGTAAAATTTCATCAATAATCGTGGACAACTTGAGAATAACATTTAACACCCATTTATTGAATTACATGGTGTTCCGTCTCACGACATAACCTGAAAAACAATATTCCTCCAATTCACTCGGTCCATGGCAACCGTTCTCCAACTTCTCGGGCATCCCACATACGCCAGATCACGCTTCACTTGGTCTTATCATCTCGCTCGTTGCGCGCCTCCTCGTCTTGTTCCTACCGGATTGGCAGCGATCAACTGTTTTGCAGGACAGTTTTCCGGCATTCTCGCAACATGTCCTGTCCAGCGTATCCATCCATCTTTCGCCGTAGAGTCGCGCAAGCTCATGGTTCATCATTCGCCTCCACACTCCGTTTTCCTGCACACCACCGAAGATGGGTCTTAAGACTTTCGCCGCCACTCTCATTTTAGTTGTTCCACTTGCCGGGCCCTAAGAAATTCTCGGAGAGAAAAAAAAATAATAGGGAGAACTCCCCAAGATTTGCAACATGAGCGTCACACGAGCCCGCCCGAGCATTTCACTTCTTTACGGTCCCTTTCTTTATAGCGTCCTCGTTTTCGGCTTTCATCTACAGAATCCATTTGTTCCTCACCAACGTTTTTCGAATGACCTTCGTCTTCTGACATCGCAAACTCTAAAATTAAAATTTTTGTGTTTTGGGTTTCAATCGTTATTTCATATTTTTTTTCATCTGACTTGTGAACCTGAATTTAAATATGAGTTTCGAATGAAGATTTCGTTCCGAGTTTTCGGTTCTGGATCGCAATTTTGAAGCTTGGCTATACCTGAATTTCGCATAAGAATTAAGTTCGAGAATTTCGAGTCGTAAAACGAAACAAAAAGGTACTCAGAACGGTTTCAAATATTATTTTTTTCTAAATTCTGAAAATTATCATTTAAAGTTTGAAAATGCATATGGATTTTCAAATTCATGAACCAAATTTTGTATGAAATGCAAAACAAATATTATCTATCTATTTAAAATTTTCAATGATTATTCGAACACAGAATCCAAAATATGGAAACAGAAATACAATTATGACTTTTACGGTATGGAATCAGAATTTCCGGAACGACTTCAATCTCATTTAAAATCTATGTATATAAAAAGCAATTTCTGTATGTTTGTTTGTTTGTTTGTTTGTTTGTCCTCATAGACTCAGCCGTCTTAAGAGCTAGAGGTCTGAAATTTGGCATGGATGCTCCCTAGCACCAGGAAAGATGAAAAATGTTTTCAGATTTTCGGATATTTTTGCGATTTTGACGTTATTATACATCGTATTCAGGTGAAAATTGGTACACGATAGTTTTGAGGAACGAGCAATCGATTTGAGGTATCAAATTTAGTGTAAGGGGCTGGCAAAAGGGGTCGTCCATATTAGCTTTTGAATATCTTAGAGATAATGACGTTTTTATACATCGGATTGGGATGAAAATGTGCTCTTAGGAGATTAGGGACAAACAATTGATTTCACTTATCCAAATTAAAGTAAGGGGTCGGCCAAAGGGGTCGTCCATATTAACTTTTCACTGTTAATGCGATATTGTCGTTATTAAACATCGGATTGAGATGAAAATTGGTACACGAGAGTTTTGAGGGACGGGCATTCGATTTCACGTATTGAATTCAGTGTAAGAGCCGGAAAAGAAGGTCGTTCATATTAACGTTTCAATATTTTTGGGATATTGCTGTTATTATATATCGAATTGGGATGAAAATTTGCACACGGTAGTGTTCAGGGAAGGCAAATGATATCAGATTTCAAAAGTTTTGCCAGGCGTCGACGAAAGTGTTCGTCCATATTAATTATTTGTTTACTGTTTTTAACAATATTGACATTATTATGCAATGGATTGCTTTGAACATTTGCACACCGGAGTTTTGAGGGATTGATTTCCATTTCAAATATCAAGGATTATATAAGAGGCCACCGAAATGGGCTTAACTTTTTGGCAATAATTGCGTTGTTATGCATCGATCGAGTTGAAATTTATATACGTGGGTTTTTTTGACGGTCAATTAATTCATGATTTCAAGTTTAGCAGCAGACGAAAGAAAAATTGATCGTCCAATGTTTTTGCAACTATTACTTGAAAATGAGTTCGGAGGTGCATCTGAAAAATGTTTTTCAATTGACTTTTATACAAACTGTTCATGACATATTCCAACTTGAAAGCGAAACGGAGTTCGTATGGGATCAGCTAGTTTATTATAAAGAACTCAGTTTCAACCAACAAGTGAGAATATTTTTAAAAACTGTTTCAGAATTCTGAACCTGAGATTAATTTTTAAGGTTTTGGCATCAGTTCTAAGCCGAGTTTGTTACTCTTGAATAATCTTACTTAATCATCAAAATTTGATTGAAAATTAAAAATTGAGTGTAGAGTAAAAAAACTCGCTTGCTTTTGATGGACCCTCATGAAGAAGAGTTTAAACCTCCGAAATGCCCCAATTCCTACAGACATGCCTCATAAGCATTTAAGTTTTACCCTGGGCTTGCCCAGATTTACAAAGAAAAAAAATGTAAAATGGCAGGTCCGGTCCGGTTGCCCGGATATCGAGAAGAAAGGTCCGGTTTTTCCAGGATTATTCATGATTTTTGCGAAACTCATAAAATGAATTAGCATGCATTTTTTGAAATTGAAAAATAAAATCCTAGCGCCGATGATGTGCCTTCGTAAAAATCTTATTTTGTGTGTTTATTTTTCAGCTTATCTCTTGCATTTTTATGAAAAAATACGTAGATTTTGGCTGGATTTACCCGGATATTAATCGGTTTTGAGTTTTAAATTTAGAAACCCAATACCCGGATTTGCCTGGTCTGAATATGAACAGAAAAATTCTGAAAAGCATACTCAATAAATAACGAGTTCGAAAAGCCGGGGGAAATAGAGTATTTCCTGAAACAGATTGTGGTAGGGTAATTTTTGTTTTTGTTTTGAAAAATGTAAACACCAACTGGTCATCAATTTGATCTTTGATGATAAGCACTGTTCAATGCTTTCTTTTAAAAACTTCTTTAATTGAAAGCATTAACATACCCAAGTAACAATTTGAGTTTTATTCCAAACTTAACAGTTCGCTTAAGACTATTCCCTAAAGCTACTGTATAAGCTAGGGTTGCCATCCGTCCCGCAAAAGCGGGACATGTCCCGCTTTTTTGTTGAATGTCCCGCTGTCCCGCTTTTTCCTCAAAATGTCCCGCTTTTTTTTCTTGGAAAACTTTTACAAAGTTCACTGACTTACAGTGTAAAAATCAAACTAAAGCCTATATTCGAATTCATTGGTTCAACACAGAAAATCTTTCCAATATGTATTTTTCTCAAAATAAACAGCATTTTTCTTAGTTTATATAAGATCTTAGCATTACAGTAAGATTCTGTTTTAGTTAAGCCTTCTTGGAGCACGTTATACCATTGTATAAAGAACATATGGTCTAACCCGCATAATCGAAAACCGTACATCAATTGGTCAATATTATACTGCTATCATAATGTTAATCGTTCCTGATCGTAGCTTCGCTTTATCGTGTGTCTTTACTTCAATGTATTTGAAGAGATTATACAAAATTATTTTTAAAAGATTCCATTAATGGTTGAAAAAAAAACAGATGGTGTCCAGTGCAGTGCGTCTCAGCTACAGAAGATGTGTCTTTACTGAATAAGAATTTGCGTCAGCTTGTAAACAAAAAGCCGTTCCTCCGGTTCCTACACGGGAGACCCGAATTCCTCGACTTGCGTTGGACGTGGCTACATGACACCGAATGCTCTGCCGGAAGCTCTTGGCAGTTGAATAAGTAGGTAAGTTGTGGATATTCATATTATTACGGTGCTAATTAATAGTTTGATTTTGTTTAAGGTTAGACAAAATGTTGCGATTAATGGACCGAAGGAAAAAACTCTTACCCAACAGAAGGCTCGCATCCCTCCTTAAACGCTACCGGAGAAAAATAAAATAGCGCTCCCGGAGTTTCTTGGTTACGAAATCAGTAAGTTTTTAAAATTTATATGTGAATTGTGTTAATTGTACTTTTTTTTTAGGTTAGCTTCCAATGTCGCTGGATCTGTTGCCGGAAGCAGTTGCATGCAGACATGCAGATGGCGCCAAGCCAATCTGAAGTTATAAAGGAGAAGGTATGTCTTCACATCCGTCTTGCATGCTCGGCTCGAATACCGAAAGGCCGGAAGTTTCGCCACCAATGGGAGCAACGAGGGAAGATTTTAGCCATCGTATTTTGCCGGATGTCTAGAAACTACTGAAACCACACTGATTACGTATGCTAACCAAGGCGGAAGGAGCCAGAGGAATTGTGAAGCGGCAAAGATAACAGCAGTCCAATATTACTCGACAGGTGCAAGCTCCAGTGGTATGTGCCAAATTTTACAGCGGTAAAAATTGTATAAGTTTTGCGTTGTTCATGTTTTTTTTTAATATTTGGTACAGCTTGCAGGCGCAACTAAAATTGGATAAAAGTTGACAAATTCGCAAACATCAAGTCGGCCTACGATTATTTGCGATTCAGCATGCGAGATATATGTAGCTGAAGTTAAAAGCATGTAAGTATCTTTTATTTCTTATGTAAATGTGTTCAGACGCTTAGGCTAGGAGTGCGTGAACTTCTTTTGAAAAAAAAACACACCCCAACGTTACTGTTCGATTTTTCATACTTGTTTTAAGTAATTAACAAATAAATTTATTTTATACTTTTATACAAATACATTTTTTTTAAATCTCCAGATTGAAATATGAGTTTAGCATGCTCAAGGAATGCATCACTCTGATCATAGGGGCTTTGTTGCATCCCATTTCAAATCAAAACTTTCAGTTAATTTGTTGTTTTACGAGTTTTACTTTCTTCTTTCAGATATAAATAGTTGAATCTAACCCCATCGCCAAAACTGCAGGACACCAGTCAAAAAAAATGACTCCAACTTAAAAACGGAAAACGAACGTTTAACCACTGATCACAGTTTAACCGACTTTCAAAGATGAAATCCGAAACAATGAAAAAGAGCAATGTGCTACTCTGTTAAACTTCATCTGGCTCTGTGCTATATTTTTGAAATTAATATTTTAGGAAATCTAAACATATCTACTTATTGTTCCGACTGTTTCATTATCGATATCAATTCTATCTGACGAACTGATAACAGGTAGTAAAAAGGGTACGCCAAAGCACTGCACAGTGGTGCAGAACATCAGCTGTACGAAATTAATAGCGCCCAGGGATAAAGAGATAGACATTTGATGTCTTCAGCAACATTGTTCAGTTTTACATGGAGCATATTTTAGTATCAAAATTTTTGCCGAGGGGTCCACCGATAGCGAGATAAAAATGCTAACTTTTTTGTTTTTCAAATTAGGGCATTGATGTCTTCAACAAAGTTGTTTATCTGATCAAAATACATAAGTTTGTTGAAAATGTCAAAGTCCTATCACATCACCCTCAGGAGTTACAGTCAAAGTAAAAAAAATCTCTTGAAAAAACAGTTTTTTGAACCTGACACATTGTGGATTGGATAAAATGGTTCGCTGTCTTTGAAACAAAGTTGTGACAAGCCACGATCTACAATTGTCTCATACATTATTATAGGTTTAGAAGTTGCTGAAGCTCTATAGAAAGCATTTAGTGTATTTTATTGGCAATTTTGGAACGTTCGTCCATCGAAAAGTGCACATTTTCGCAATACCCCCTTTTTTGTGATTATTTTAGAAGATAAGTGGAACAATTTCCATTTGAAATGAGCGCGGAAATCGGTGGAACTAGTAGAGATATGAATGATTGAAAATACACATTTTTTGTAAAACTTACCTATTTTACTTATAGAAAAAACGTTAAAACATTTAAGTGATTAATAAAGTGTTGCAGTTTTCTTTTATATATTTCGCTTTATTAAAAGGCATTTAAATTCGATTGAAACTTATGACTCAATGAAAAGACAAAAGCGAATTGCTTGTAAGATTGGTTACTTGAATACAGTTAATTGGAACCAGTTGAAGCAGTTTTGTAATGGCAAAATTCTATTATTCATTTATATGATATCAAATACTAATTTAGTGCTCTACCAAATTTAACAGATAAGTTCCATTTATTTTTTTTTTGCGTTTAAATGATTTGAAAAATCGGATTTAAATGTCTTATAATCAAACAAAATATATAAAAGAAAACTTCAACACTTTATTAATCAATTAAATGTTTTAACGTTTTTTCTATAAGTAAAATAGGTAATTTTTACATAAAATGTGTATTTTCAATCATTCATATCTCTACTAGTTCCACCGATTTCCGCGCTCATTTCAAATGGAAATTGTTCCGCTTATCATCAAAAATAATCACAAAAAAGGGGGTATTGCGAAAATGTGCACTTTTTGATGGACGAACGTTCCAAAATTGCCAATAAAATACACTAAATGCTTTCTATAGAGCTTCAGCAACTTCTAAACCTATAATAATGTATGAGACAATTGTAGATCGTGGCTTGTCACAACTTTGTTTCAAAGACAGCGAACCATTTTATCCAATCTACAACGTGTCAGGTTCAAAAAACTGTTTTTTCAAGAGATTTTTTTTACTTTGACTGTAACTCCTGAGGGTGATGTGATAGGACTTTGACATATTCAACAAACTTATGTATTTTGATTAGATAAACAACTTTGTCGAAGACATCAATGCCCTAATTTGAAAAACAAAAAAGTTAGCATTTTTATCTCGCTATCGGTGGACCCCTCGGCAAAAATTTTGATACTAAAATATGCTCCATGTAAAACTGAACAATGTTGCTGAAGACATCAAATGTCTATCTCTTCATCCCTGGGCGCTATTAATTTCGTACAGCTAGATTGATGTTCTGCACCACTGTGCACTGGTTTGATCTATTCAGGATGTATAGAAATGCAACGCAAGGTGATACTACAATTGAGCTTCAAAATTTTAGTTTTATTAATAGTCTCTGGTACTATCGCTCATAAGAATACAGACTATCAATTCTGGTTACCACACTTGTCAAAATATGACCAATCAAAAACCTGACAAACTATATACTGAAAAGAATCAGTTAACAATACTGAATTATATTAAGATTGACAATGAGGCTCTTGTTAATGTATAAAAGAAGTGAAGTTTGATTTTTGTAGTACTCAGCAAGAATATCGAGCAAGATCATCTATAGATGGTTTTTTTTGGCCTGAGTTTTTCAAAATTACATAATATAGAAAATATTTGAAATAGAATTTAAAAGGCCAAAAACTCATTTCATTACTAATATACTGCAACGTTTATTATGACACATTGAAATAATCGAGCCGTACTTTACCTTTCGGAAATGAATAACATGCTCTCATCTTCAAACGATTTGATAAGTCCAGATCATAATGCAGATTCAAGTATGATATGCTTGTTTTTTCATAAGTACCTATTCGAGAATGCGATGGGTTAGCATTAATAGAAAGTCCATTGGTCTGTTTGTCAAAACACAGAGATTGTTGTTTAATAGCAATTACATTACATTATTGTACATTTACTAAATCAGAAGCATTTAAGAAGATTATATTACCAGAGAGCTCTAAAAAATAAGTATTATGTGAATAGTTGTAGTTTAATTGTTATATTTGTGTAATATTCATATCATGATCAGAATTATAGCATAAAAAAATAACTTGTACATCACTTACTCTATAGTTAATCTATTGATTTTATTATTGATTGGTAGATGTTTTGGCTGAATATTATTTCAAATTTTACATTCTGATTATTTTTCAAACATATCAGATGGATACAGAAATTTCACCCTTAAAACATCGTTATGGGATGCGTGGAATTCAAGTTGTTCTTTTGATAGTTATATAAATTATTAAAATGTATCATTTTAAATAATGTTGGCTTGTGAACATCTAGTTCCAATAAATAATACGGGCTTGTGATATAGCTTAGTTGGCAAGTCTGTTGTCTCCTGAGCTGATGTCCACGAGTTCGAGCCCAAGAGTAAACATCGAACACAGTTGTACCGGATAAGTTTTTCAATAACGATCCGCCAACTGCAACGTTGATAAAGTCGCGAATGCCATAAAGATGGTAAAACGACTATAATCGAAACAAAAAAAAAAATAAATAATATGATCTATAGAAAATAATATCTCGAATCGTCTAGTATTTCTATTTTGAATTGTATATCGTATTATCTTTATGCGAGGATACATCGTATCGTTGGATTTTTCTTTAAAAAAAGATAAGCGGAAGATAACCAGAATGGTATCGTTCGGTTTGGAATCGATTAAAAAAAAAAGCAAAAAAATGAATCGTTATTTTACTTAACAACCCGTTCCCTGTATCGTTATCTGTGTCTAAACGATTCCATTTCATGAAAAAACGATTAGTATAATCGTTTTTGAATAATCCAAAACTATAAAGGGAATCGTTTGGGTGTCTTGGGAAGAAGATAATGGGGATCGTTCTTGTATGATACTGCTCCATGCGGGAAGTCACATTTTTTTCAACTCAGTTGTCTAAAGTATGTAAAGATGGAAATTTTCTTGAGTTTTCAAATTTTCAAACAAATTACCGAACAAACAAATTTTTATACAAATTACACAAAGATTTTTTACGATGTATCGAATCTGCCGTTTACATGTACGACTTTAAATATTTTCTCTCAAAGATCGTGTTGATTCGGGAGAACTGTGAAAAATTATGGTGCATATGGCAAAAAAACCTATAAATTAATAAAAGCCATTTAAGAAAAAAGGAGCAAAATCAATTCACGTTGAAAAAATCCTTAGTGTACTTTCTAGGAACAACTTGGCCTGATGGTATACGTATACGTTTGCCTATACAATTAAGCTTTTATAAGAGTTTCTTAAATGTCCCGCTTTTTTCCGCAATGTCCCGCTTTTTTTCGTAAAATGTCCCGCTTTTTTCTGAAAGTATCTGGCAAGCCTAGTATAAGCCAAAGCGCATCCTACGCTATTAGCACAACTACTTTAAAGCTAACATATGGCCAAAAAGGCCCTGTTTTGTTAACGTTTTTAAAGCTTATTCTATACGCTATAATAAAACATCCAACAGAATAGTTTTATTCGACCTTATAAACATAGCATAAAGAAACCTTTCAGAGCTCTCTTAAGACTATCCACAGCTCTTTTAAAACTACGTCAAGGAATCTGATAGGAATTTTACTGTGGGAGCTGTGAAATTTGATAGATACTCTACTGTGGGAGCTTTCTGTTCCGTTTTTTTTTCTAGTGTTGTCACTTACTCTCCCAAGCATTTAGTGATTGGTGAAGATTGCATTTAAATTATTTTAAAAATATTTTCAGTTTCATTTTTAATATGTCTTAGCATGAAAATTCCTGCAAACTCAGATCTCTGGTGAAATTTATACGAAATAGCATCAAAACATATGCGCGCCTCAAAGAAAATCAAGGTTGACACAATTTTAAGAACTTTTTTAATTAAAAATTAATAATTTAAGTAACATTCAAATTTACTCAAATGATGCAATTTTTGCTTTGAATTGAAATTCATTATCTATACAACAAATAGTACCGCAAACATTGTCAAATTTGTTGAAAATGTCTAATTTTTAGTATTATTATATTATTTCCAGCAAGATGGCGTCCGTAAATTCGATTCAATTTCACAATCAACATGACGTGCAGTAAGTTAATGCTGAAAATCTTAAGGCAGTTGTAAAACAGTTTTAAAATTTGTTTTTTGCCGGTTTGAAAAATGTGGGAATAAAACAATTCCAACAAACAGTTGTAAAATGGTTTTAAGAGACCTTGAACCACAGCTTCGTTTGACGTTTCTCAAAATGGATTTCACGCTCATGATGGGTTTATCCATTTTTGAGTAAAATAAGTTTGTTGCAATAAAAGAGAACATTTCGATTTGTTGCTTGGCAAAAGGCATTCATGAAACTTTTCGTTTTGTTTTCTTTTGACTATGATTGGAGGATGGTCAATTAACTTTAAATAACAAGTAGGTATTGATATCAAATAATCTCAGACTGTTTATGAATAGATCATTTTATGTAATCAAAAGCCTGGCCTTAAAGCTTAATAAAAACACGTATAATTGAGGATTATAACCAAACGATTTCTTAAACGACGATTTGAGCGCAATAACACGTTTAGCAAACGATTATAGAAATTGTAAAATACATTGCCTAAATCGTGAATTCCGAAATAATTGTATTTTGAATATGTAGTTAGGTTATGTAACTGTTTAAAACTGTTAAAACAGTTGTATTGGAGAAGTTTTCTGCAAACAGTATGCTAATGATTTAGGTAACGGTATTATTAATAGTATGTATACATATCAAACTATAATGGTTATTGTTGCAATTGGAAGCAATAAATCGATTTTATAAAACGTGCTTCGGATATTTTGCTTACGATAATCAGAACTACGTTACGCTTCAAATAAATCGTAATTTTCAATGATCGGCCATTGCTTGTAGTCTTCATTCTGTCTATTTATATCATTAGAAACTTGTTGAGGCTGATGAAAGTATAGAATGAGCATTTTCACTTGTAATGAAGCTCAATTTCTCCGTCTTTGCTGAGGAGAAGCCGGTGGCTGCAGTTTTCTAGAACTTTTCAAGAGCGGTTGATCCGGAAAGAATTTTATTAACTCTTGATTGGATTACGTAAATATTGATTAACTTCGCAGTGAGAGACAGAGATGGATAAATAAAACAAGTACTTTATTTGGCGTACTTGTAAATTAATTGTCTTATACATTTATTCTTATCGATTCTAAAAAAAACGTTTATTCGCATTGTGCCTTTATTCGAACCCCAAGAACTGAGTGAATAACGATTTGCGATTGTTTTGAAATTTGAGTGCGGATACAATAAAGTTGTTTTTATTTTTCAGATGAATTTAGCTGTGTTAATTTATATCATTTTGATAGCACGTTTTTCTCAATTTTGAGTGATAATCCTTTCGAAACAGGTTATGCTATCTCAAAAAGGGGTTAAAAAGTTTAAGCGTGTATACATTCTTCTCGATTGTCAAATCATCTGTCACTTAGTTTTATCATGCCTACATCCAATGTTCCAATAAAACAGTTTTTCAACTTGGCTTGAACGCTAGTTTTAAAAGCGCATTGAGCGCATTATTAAAACTGGTACCAAAGCTCTCATAAAAACAGAAAAGTATGTGTTTTATTGAATCTTTAGCAGTACTTTTGTAACTTCATTACAACACTCTTAAGATAGTGTTTTATTCAAGTTTTAGCAAGACTTTCAGCGCTGTTTAAAAAAACACGATAAATGAAGGATTTCCTATGTTACAATAATTCATTTAATCATGTTCATTGACACGTGCGGCGAGATGAAAATGCTAGGTAGAATTTTTGTAAAGGAATGAAGAATAGGCGGATAGGCAAGCATCAGATGAGCTTCGTAGGATAAAGTTTGGATAGGTGTTGAAACTGTACGGCGTACCACCACACTTTCATGCTTTCCAATAAAAAATGCCCTAGACTTACAGTTTCAACACCTATCCAAACTTTATCCTACGAAGCTCATCTGATGCTTGCCTATCCGCCTATTCTTCATTCCTTTACAAAAATTCTACCTAGCATTTTCATCTCACCGCACGTGTCAATGAACATGATTAAATGAATAAATTTATCGGCGATTAAAACTTATCATCAACTTATGTTACAATAATACCGTTTTAAAAATTGGATGCCATCGAAAAGGCTTCATAAAACAATATTAAAACTCAAAGAAGCCAATTGGCTTGATCTGCGTTACTTGGGATACCTTCATGTTTAAATTTTTATGAATTTACAATCAATTAAATGAAGAATTTATATTCTCCTCACAAAGGTGCGCTTGCAAAACCACTACAATTGCACTGCCAATTTTATTTCGTTACTATCTGGTCATTGAACATGCGTAATGTTGTTGTTATGTTTACCCTACCACGATATGCCGAGAAAATGTTAACATGAGAAATCAGCTGTCCGTCTGACAAGTGAGGAAATGCCTTACTAAATTTTGTGAATAAAAAAAGAGATTGAAAGTTTTAAGAAAAAAGAAAGAGTCAAATCAAAAATTTCACAGTTGAAACATGTAAAATCCAAAAAATCGTTTTCTTGAGATGTTTATGAATATGGTTCTTAAAAGATAAAAAAAAAATAATTATTAAATTATTACCCTAATTGTAACAAAAGTTTCATTCGATGCCCCAAAGCCAAAGTGGTATAAGTGAAAACATGATCGATTGAACAAAAATCAGAATAGAAATTTAATGCACAACACAAAAAATCCGTTATCATTGAAAAAAGTCAAATTAGGAATCAAAATGAGTTTTACACCTTAAAAAAGATCCTGAGTTCTCGAAATTCATAAAAACCATGAAATTGAACTTCAGTAACTGAAGAAACAACACAAGACTTGAAAATCTCAATGAATTGAATCTAGAAAGATAAGATTAAAAACATAGTAATATTCATGTTAAGAAAATCATTTATTGATATTAGCAACTTAACTATGAGATCGTTTCAAAAATAATTTGGGAATGACCATTTGGAAAACGATAAGCCGAATTCAGAATATTTACTTAAGTGATAAAATTTTGGTTAAATTAGTTGACAATGACTCAATAAGAATTTCAAGTCAAAGACAGAATGGTATTCATCCGGATACTTCCTGGGTAAAATTCTGAAATATTTATCATAAAGTTTCATTGTTTTGTACAGAATATCCTGACTGACATTATTCGATAATGAAGAGTGAAAATTTAGGGTATATTCCTTCTAATTCTTCTTATTTTTTTTCGAATACGGTTTACTTTATTTTTTTTCCAGATTTTGGGTTGAAAATTTTGAAATTATACCAAGATTTTGATATTCTCAGCCCGAAAAATGTGGGAGAACTCCTTCACTGCATACTGCCCCTTAACTTATGTAAGAGAAAACCATTCTTAGATACCTAATAAGGGGCCTCTTAAGTTGATATTTTTCAATTTTTCATTCTGAATTTCTAGTTTTAATTTCTTTCCATAGATTTATTGAAATTGAAGTTGCATGATTAAACTTATGTTAAAACTTTTTTCCCTAGGGGGGGCACCTGAATCGGAGGCCTGTGACAATTGCCCCTATTCCCCCCCCCTCCCTTCCCTTTATCTGGCTATGTCACTAGGTCTATGGTCATGAGGCCGAATGGTAGTCAGGCCGAATGGATGCTAGTTCTAAAGGTCGTTAGGCCGAATTGTCATTGTTCCGAATGGTCGTTAGGCTGAATATATGCTAGGCCGAATGGTCATCAAGCAGGCCTAGCCTCCATTATAAAAATTACTAATACAACCATCGGGCCGAACGTCCATTCAGCCTTATATCCATTCGGTCTGAATTCCATGCGACCTAATGGCTGTTTGGCCTAATGACTATTCCAAATAATATTTGGCCGAATAACCGAATAACCTTGTGTATTGCCGTATTACCACTTAGATTTAAAGTTTCTTCGCGGTCCTTAGTTGAAATTAAGTAAGAGGTCACCGGTTGAATTCTAAGGCGTATGAGTTATACAAGGGTATTCCCTAGTATCCATAGACCCAGGATAGGAAACAGGGGAGTCGTGCTCACTTACCATGCCTCTGTTTTTAACAGATTCATATTGTTTTATTAAGCATCAAGTGGCGTTTGTCCTTTTCCATGTACCGTGATACGTAAGCCGATTTAAAATTGCTTATTTTAAAAACTTTTAAAAGTTAAATATTGAAAACTGGAACTCGGTGCACCGACCACCCTAATCAAAGCTGAATCGACTTCCAATGGGTCATTGAGCACACCTAGGGCACCACATCCACACCTTTTCAACCAAAAAAACCTTCTGCATAAACATATGTATGTTTGTAGATAAAAGGTCTCCGATGGCCAAAACATATTTGCGGAAGGACCAAATATTGCCGGGATTAGCTGAGGGTGTCAGTACTTTGATTACCTGAAAATTCCATATGGTTGGAGTTTATTGAATCGGTTGGTGGCGACCAACGACGACGGATGCTAGTTGATGATTTTCGGAGAACTCGCGAAATGAATTGGACACAAAAACATCATGCTGTTCTGATGAAAGCAAGCTGTTGATTTTCCGGGCGTGTTTTGTTTCAGCAATTAATTCCAGTGAATTTTGAGCTTGAAAATTTAATTTTTTTTCCATTAAAAATTAACAATTGATGAGTTTTGAAATAAACAGATTTTTTTTTTATTTGAAAGTTCACCGTAATGAGAGATAATTGTTCATAATAGATTCAATGAAAGTGGGAAGGGGGAAGATATCAATTCCTTCAGCAATGAAAAGCGGAAGTGTGGAGCAGAGGATGGTTCCGAGAAATATGGCCTTGATGCTGCAGATACATAATGAGATTTAACACTTCGTCAATAAATCTTGTCACCGGCAGTGGCAATTCAAACAACCTCTCGTATTACTTAAGTGGACCAGGTGGAAAACCGAGATCTATAGTTTCACAAGACAAGGGAAGAAGCAAACGTTCGTCTAACTACATATATGCAGGAAGACGATGGGATGCAAACAGTTGAAAGAAAGCAAACTAATATCTGCTCTAATGGCAGGATTACACAGCACAAAACACTTGCTGGTTTGGCACCACATGGCTATGATGATGACAACGAAATATGTATTCTAGCTACGAAGGTATTGCGGAAAAGGGTCGGTCCCTTGTCATTACCTCAAGAAGTGTGTGGGAGTGATTATTAAACATACATATTTCAGACACCAACTGGTGTTTGTTGTGGAAAGCATCAAGACAGGTTCTCACATTTGTTCCGAGCAGATGGGCCCGCGTCGAATCTTCTTACAGCTGCGATAGTGGCAGATATGAGTGATCTCTTGAGGGGTTTCATTCGAGAAAAGGCTTTAAGGGTTCTTAACAAGAGTGAAGGCATTGAATAAAATGCTCTAGAAGTGTTTTTGAATTTCAAACATTGAGAAGGCATCAAGTAGATTATTATTGCAATATTATACCTTATTTTGCTAACATGCTTTGATAGAAGAATTTGGTATCGTTTTCCCGAATGATGGTGATAAAATGCCAAAATTTGGGTCTAAAATTCCATATACGGATTCCTTACTCATATTGAGTGAAGGTTGTAATTGCAATTGATCTTTATTGGTTCAACCCATCTCGGTACAAAATCTAAGCAAACATCAAATAAATTCGGAAATTTAAAAATTTAAAACAATATTCTAAAATTTAAAAACGAGTAAGTTTTAGCGAGTTGAAGTAGAAAACTGAACATTGAAAGTCAAAATTACAATAATTTATAGTTTTAAAAATTTAAATTTGAAAGATTCAAGAGTCCAGAATAAAGTTTCCAGAATAGCGATTTAAGATTCGAGAGTCTTGTACAGAGAAGTAACGGTCAAAGGTCGGATCGAGAGTCTTCGGACTCCAAAGGTCGAAAGTTAATTTTTCAGAGTCAATAGTTTAAACCTAAGAAAAGAGAGTTAAGAAGATCTCATATCGAGAATCAAAATTAATAGTCGATATTCGAAAGTCGAGAGGCAACAAACTAGTATCGTCAAATCTGAGTCGTCAATCGAAAGTCGACAACCGAATGTTTCAAATCGAAAATCGACTATAGAAAGTCGACAACTAAAAGTCGACAATCGAAAGACGACTATAAAAAGTCGACAACTAAAAGAGGACAATCAGATTTCGACAGTCGAGAGTTGACAGTCGAGATTCGACGGTCGAGAGTCGACAATCGAGAGTCAACAGTCGAGAGCCGAAAATCAAGAGGTAACAGCTGAGAGCCGACAGTTGACAGCCGAAAGTTGAGAGTCGAAAGTTGAGAGTCGACAATCAAGAATGGACAGTCGAGAGTTGATAGTCGGTAATCGGGAGTCAAGCGTTGAAAGGTCGAGAGTCGCAAGTCCAGGATCAACAGTCGATAGTCGACAGTCAATAGTCGACAGTCAATAGTCGACAGTCAAAAGTCGACAGTCGATAGTCAACAGTCGATAGTCGACAGTCGATAGTCGACAGTCGACAATCGACAATCGAGAGTCGACAGTTTAAAATCGAGAAAGTCGAGACAGTCGAGAGTTAAAAGTCGATAGTTGAGAGTCGAGAGTCGACAGTCGAGAATCAACAGCCGATAGTTGGGAGTCCACAGTCGACAATCGAGAGTCGACAGTCGTAGTCATCAATCGAGAGTGGATAGTCTAAAGTTGAGAGTCAAAAGTATACATTCGAGTGTCGACAGTCGAGAGACGACATTCGAGAGCAGACAGTCAAGAAACGACAGTCGAGAGCAGGCATTCCAGAGCAGACAGTCGAGATTAGTCAAGAGCAGACAGTCGAGAGCACAGTTAAGAGCAGAGAGTCCAGAGACGACAGACGAGAGTCGACAGTCGACAGTTAAGAGAAGACAGTCGAGAGACAATTGACAATCGAGAGTCGACATTCGAGAGTCGACAGTCGAGAGTCAACAGTCGAGAGTCGACAGTCGAGAGTCGACAGTCGAGAGTCGACAGTCGAGAGTCGACAGTCGAGAGTCGACAGTCGAGAGTCGACAGTCGAGAGTCGACAGTCGTGAGTCGACAGTCAAGAGTCGACAGTCGAGAGTCGACAGTCGAGAGTTGACAATCTAGAGACGACAGTCGAGAGTTGGTAATCTAGAGACGACAGTCGAGAGTTGGTAATCTAGAGACGACAGTAGAGAGACGACAGTCGAGAGATGACAGTCGAGAGACGACAATCGAGAGACGACAGTCGAGAGACGACAGTCGAGAGACGACAGTCGAGAGACGACAGTCTAGAGACGACAGTCGAGAGACGACAGTCGAGAGTCGATTGGCGACAATCGAGAGTCGAGAGTCGAAAGTCGACAGGCAAGGGTCGACAGTTGGGAGTCAACAATGAAGAGTTGACAGTTGAGAGTCTATAGTCGAGAGTCGATAGTCAAGCATCGAGAGTCGACAATTGAGAGTCGACTGTCGAGAGATGACAGTTGAGAAACAACAGTCAAGAGACGACAGCGAGTGACAGCAGTCGAGAGTCGACAGTTGAGAGACGACAGTCGAGTCCTTCCAAATGAGAGTCGGTAATCGAGAGTAGACAGTCGATATACGCCAGGCAGGACTCGAGAGAGTCGACAGTCTTTAGTCGGTATAACGAAGTCGGGAGTCCTCAGTCCATAGTCGGCAATCGAGTAACGAGTTGACAATTACGATTACACAATCGAGAGTCAAGAGAAGTCGAGAAGCGCCAGTTGAGGTGAAAATTCCAAAAAAAAAATTGAAAGCTCAGTGATGCCACTTTTTGTTGTGGAATGAGCTAACTCATTACAAGGCATTGTAATGCTTTGAAAGTTTTCTGAAAAAGTCTGTAAATCTTTGCTACCCGCATATACAAAATGAGAGCAAAAATGGCATTTTACCCCTTTTATTTTTGCAAAATGACACAAAGTTTTGATCAAAAGATTTGAAAGAAAAACTTGGCATTATTTGTTTTCAGCTAGATTGAAATTCAAAACTCTCGTAACTCTGATTTTTCGTCGCAGAGTTACACGATACTTATTCATGCTATTATTTTGACTTAATTTTTCTGACGTTAAAAGTGATTAAAAGCTTTATGAAGTCTGATTTATTGTTATTGGGAAGTCTAATCTTGCTATTATTTTGCTATTATTGTTTTACTTTGGTATTGGTTTCTCATCATATTTCAGCATTTTGACACACTCCAAATACACAAAATTATGCTATCATTTTTGCATTGATAGTTCAGTTTGGTTACTGTTTGCTATCGATTAAGGCATCAAAGTCTGTTGATTGATGAAATTACATAAAAACTAAACAGAATCCGTCTCTTTGTGTTTTAAACAACTTATTTAACTCTTCCCGCCAATGCTTTCTTCACAAATGTGTTCCACGTTTCTCAACCATTCAAATAAATATAATTAATTTCGTCTGCCAGAAAATCCTTTACCAGGTCGTTCATCAACCGCTGTTGACCTAAACCTCGGGAGAAAAATTGATAGCTACTCGTGCCATCATGGCATGGCAAGGGTTTGCCACGAAAGGTTTCGCTAAACGCAGTCAGTAGGAACGTTAAGTGAAAATAATATTTCATCGGCGTATTTTCAATTAATTAGAACGCTCGCGTTTGCCGAGCCTTCCCATCATCGCGCTCATCATCTGCTGTTGCCCAACCTTTAAAGTCTGGTTGCCTTTGGCATTTGTTTTTTTTTTTGTTTTGACCATTAATCAGTTCAGGTTGAGTCTTTGAGCTTCATTTATTTCCGAGTGATATCGGAGCTAGACCTGTTTTATCTTTCGCTGCAGGTAGCTTAAGAAGCTTTTTGAGGGAATTTCATAACAGTTGAAAGTCAATTTGAGAAAATAAAATTCAGACTTTTTCTGAACCTGGAAGCAAATCACAAGTCAAGAGTCGTTAGTCGAAAACTGTTAAATGAAAATTGTAATTTTTTAATCAAAAACTAAGATTGATAATTCTTTAATAGAGCCCCTAAGAATCAGAAGGAGATGAGACCCAAATGATAGTTTCGAGAAAACGCGCTTCAAAGTTGTTAAGGGGCTCAATTTTTCAATATTTATATTCTATTTTTCAACGACTTAACCAAAAGTCCCTGTTTTTTTTTATTGGAATAGAGTACATCAGAAATGATAAAATTGCCAGAAAAGTTTAAGAAAAAAAAACAAATTGTAATTTGAAAATTTCCAAAAAAAAATCTAAAAAATTTCTGAGTGCAGGGTAAAGAAACGAGAGTCGAAAATCTCACAAAGTTGAAGTTACAAACTAAAACATAAAAGTGAATTATCGAATGTTGAAATTTTGAAGTTGAAACATGGCAGCCGACAATTGAGAGACAAAAATCGAGAGTCGACAGTCGAGAGTTTAAAATCGAGAGTTGACAATCGAGAGTCGATAGTCGGGATTCGGGAGTCAAACGTTGAGAATCGACAGTCTAGAGTCGACAATCGAGTTACGACAGTCGATAGTCAAGAGACGACAGTTGAAAGACGACAGTCAAGAGACGACAATCGAGAGACGACAGTCAAGAGTTTACAAATAAGAGTCCGTAATCGAGAGTAGACAATCGAGAGTTGACAGTCGGGACTCAGGAATCAAGTTTAAACATTCTAGAGGCAATATTGTAAAGTATGGAGTCCACAGTCCAGAGTCGGTGAGCCAGTGGCAGCAGTCGATAGTCGACAGTCGAGAGTTGAAAGTCGACAGTCACGAGTTGGCAATCACGAAACGACAAAGGGAGTCAACAGCTGAAAACACAAATCTAAAATCACCAGTCAATAACCAAGAAACGCTGTCTAGAATCGATTCAACATTCGAGATCTCTGTGTTAAGAAAGAACGTTTAAAGGTAGGATTGAAAGTCAAAACTTAAGATTTGAGAGTTGGGAGTAGATTTTTTAGCGTCCAGAGTTTAAAATCAAGAGTAAAGAGTTGAAAAGATCTCGAATCAAGAATCAAAATCTAAAGTTGGTATTCGGAAATCGAGAGGCAACAAACTAGTATCGTTGGTTCGGAGTCGAAATGGAAAGCCGACAATTAAAAGTCGACGAACGAAATGCGACAATTAAAAGTGGTCAACCAAGAGTCGACAATCGAGATTTTACAGTCGAAAATCAACTATCGAGTATCGAGTATCGAGTATCGAGTATCGAGTCGACGATTAAGAGACGACAATCGAGAGTTGAAAGCCGAGGGTCAATATTTGGGATTCAGGAGTCAAGCGTTGAAAGTCGACAATCAAAATTTTACAGTCTAGAGTCGACAGTTAAGTGTCGACAGTCGAGTGTCAACAGTAGAGATTCAATATTCGAAAATCGACAGTCAAGAGTCGAGAGTAGATAGTAGAGAGCCGACAGCTGAGAGTCAGAAGTTGAGAGTCGGCAGTCGATAGTTCAAAATCGATAGTTTAAAATCAAGAGTCTACCATTCAGAGTAGTCAAGAGTCAAAAGTCGAGAGTCGATAGTTTAGATTTGGGAGTCCCTATTTGAGAGTTGACAATCGAAATTTGACGGTCCCGAGTCAACAATCGAGATTTGACAGTCAAGAGGCTACAGTCCAAAGACAACAATTGAGTGTCGACAATTAAAAGTGGACGATCAAAAGTTGACAATTAAGAGTTGACAATCGAGAATCATCAATCGAAAATTGACAGTCAAAAGGCAACAGTTCAGAGCTTAGAATCGACAGTCAAGAGTCAACAGTGGAGAGTCAACAGTCGAGAGTCAACAGTCCAGAGTCGAAAGTTGAGAGTCTGAAGTCGAGAGTCGACAGTCGAGAGTCGACAGTCGACAGTCGAGAGTCAACAGTCGAGAGTCAACAGTCGAGAGTCAACAGTTGAGAGTTGACAGTCGACAGTCGAGAAACAAGAGTCTACAGTCCAGAGTCGACAGTCGAGCGCCTAAAGTTGAGAGTCGACAGTCAGATGAGAATCGACGGTGGAGGGTTGACAGTCGAGATTTTAAAGTCGATAGTTGACAGTCGAGAGTCGACAGTCGACATTTGAGAGTCGACATTCGAGAGTCAACAGTCGAAAGTCGAGAGTCGAGAGTCAACAGTTGAGAGGCAACAGTCGAAAGTCGACAGTCGAGAGTCATTAGTCGAGAGCCAAAAGTCGAGAATTGACAGTCGAGAACCGACAATAGATAATCAACAATCGAGACAGTCGAGAGTCGGCAGTCGAGAGTCGGCAGTCGAAAGTCAACAATCGAAAGTCTACATTCGAGAGACGACAGTCGAGAGACGACAGTCGAGAGACGACAGTCGAGAGACGACAGTCGAGAGACGACAGTCGAGAGACGACAGTCGAGAGACGACAGTCGAGAGACGACAGTCGAGAGACGACAGTCGAGAGACGACAGTCGAGAGACGACAGTCGAGAGACGACAGTCGAGAGACGACAGTCGAGAGACGACAGTCGAGAGACGACAGTCGAGAGACGACAGTCGAGAGACGACAGTCGAGAGACGACAGTCGAGAGACGACAGTCGAGAGTTGACAGTCGAGTGTCGGCATTCAAGAGTCGTCAGTTGAGAGACGACAGGCGAGTGTCGGCAGTCGAGAGTCGACAGTCGAGGGTCGAGAGTCGACATTCGAGAAACGACAGTCGAAAATATGTAGTCGACAGTTTACTATCGAGAGTTGACACTGTGGGGGGAGAATGAGCTTCAAGAGTTTGTAACGGTTTATGGATTTTCTGGAATCTGGAATTAATGTGTTATGTAGAGTAGGGAAATATTTTCAAAGCTAAGCTTGACGAGGAAAAAGAGCTCAGTAAATCAACAAGTTAGTACTCACTTAGTGCATCAAAGTTCATGAAAATTTCACATAACTCTGATGGAGAAGACTTCATAACTCGGAGATGAAAGTCTACAGGCTACATCAGTGTAATTCTCAAAAGATGTACGCGAGCCCGCAAGAGGTGAAATAATATTTGCATGCTGCAGCAGTTGCCAAACCCAGCTGAGCCATGTTCGTGCTAAAGCTGCAAGTTTCTGCCCGGCATGAAGGCGAGCTATCAATCTTTGATGTTTGGAGAGGCTCCTTGCTGCTGCTGTTAAGCAAAATTGTATGCCAACAAAGCCAATCGCTGTCCCGGTTGCCTGGAACAAGATCGTTGTCATAGCGTAGCGAATTAATTAAATCTGAAGATAATCAGCGCCCGACAGAGAAAGTCTTCAATGGTGCAAAGTTAAAAATAATTTTTGAAGACTACCCAAAGGACAAAAACTATGAACTAAGATAAGTTTATCCTTCATAAGACTAGTGAATACAAAAGGAATCAACGGAAAAATAATGTTTCTTTCACAGCTTTTCAACTCCATTCGCTATCAAATGCGATAAAGCTGCAATTATTTTTCTTCTTCAACTCGATGATCTTTGAATTATGAATCCAATCCTTTTAATCTTGTTTTCCGATGTTCTATTTTTCCCTCCAGCGAAGTAACGAAGCAAAGTCCGATGCTCGGTATGCAAATAAATGTCTTTTCTTGCTATATGATACAAACTCAAATTGAATACTCCTTCGTACCTTATGGAGTGGTTTACAAATCCCGTACACAGCTTCGCCGGATTGATGTCACTACTGCTGGTTGGACACCGAATGGGGCACATTTCATCCAGAAACGACCCATCCGGGAAAAGTACCGCAGCATCGCTTAAACTTCTTGTGAGAACGCAAATATCGAAAACATGAGAAAAATACCGACAACTTTCAAACGGTACCTAAACATACATCATTTAGAGATATTCAAATGCGATCTGCTGCTAAAAGGACCTTCTTTTCAAAGAATCCTCCCTCGAAAAGGGTGGTCCTGAAAAAAAAACATGCATTCATACTTGACAAACTGCTGTACCGTGAGGAAAACCATCACGGAAAGAGGTCGTCGAGGGTGGGACACTCTCCCCCACAAAAAAGTGGAGTATGAGAATGTCAACTAAATATTCTTACCATCATGATGGGGCAAGCGAACGGCATCCAGGCAAAAAAAAACCTGTTGACGAAAAAATAAAGTGGCTGGCAAAATGGATGACGATGATGCGCTCGGATGATGGCACTTCGAAATGGTAAGACAATTTCGCTCGGATGTCCTTCTGCCTGGTGAAAGAGGTAAGCATCCCCACGTTTCAAGTCCTAGCAACAGGACGACAACGAATAAATACATCGCTCCCGGTACGATGTTGTCTGGCCAGACACTGCGACACTCGAAATTGTGTGTAAAGTTCAAATCCTGCTGAAACCACATGGCCGCCCGATCGCAAACATGGCAACAAATACACTCCGTCAACATGTGAACCGGCCGCGGGTGTACTTAGGTAAAGTAGTTATGTCATAGATTAAAATGTACTTAAAATCAAATCCAAATAAAGTTAACACTCATAAACGCAAACGGGAGGTCTCAAAGACATCGTAGAGAAGACTTAAAAGTCAAGGGAAAAGTTTGCAAGATTTTGATAGTAGGGTCATCAACCTAAAGGGTGATAGGGTCAAAATTTGGTCAATATCAACTTGACGTATTTCTTTCAATTTGGCATTTTAAAAACCTGAACACCCCTCATTTTGAAGGAGTGTGCGTGTAGGATGTTGCTCCTATTTTGGTTTTGGAATTCACTCTTCAGTTGTCAAAATGCCGTCCAAGGAAGAAGAGCAGCGTATCAAAATTTTGCTCGCGCATCGCGAAAATCCGAGCTACTCGCACGCAAAGCTGACAAAATCACTAAAAGTTGCCAAATCAACCGTTACAAATGTAATCAAAGTGTTTGGGGAACGTTTGTCGATAGCCAGGAAGTCTGGATCGTGAGGAAATCGAAAACTGGAAGCCGCTGAGACATGTAATGGGCGATGATAGTCAAAGAGAGTTGCCGGTAGTTTCAA
Source organism: Uranotaenia lowii (assembly GCF_029784155.1). Lineage (NCBI taxonomy): Eukaryota > Metazoa > Arthropoda > Insecta > Diptera > Culicidae > Uranotaenia > Uranotaenia lowii. The sequence goes on from NC_073691.1 coordinate 69,147,713, forward strand.
GCGAAACCCTAACCTCTCTCTCCAAGATGCCGCAAATAAGCTGGGTGTATCGTCTAGAACCGTGCATCGAGCCAAAAAACGAGCCGGACTATCGACTTACTACAAGAAGGTAGTGACTCCACATCACGATGGTAAACAAATTACGACGGCCAAAGCGCGATCCCGGAGGCTGTACACGACGATGCTGACGAAGTTTGACTGCGTGGTAATGGACGACGAAACCTACGTCAAAGCCGACTACAAGCAGCTTCCGGGACAGGAGATTTATACGGCAAAAGGAAGGGGAAAGGTAGCAGATATTTTCAAGCACATGAAACTGTCAAAGTTCGCGAAGAAATATCCGGTTTGGCAAGCCATCTGTACCTGTGGTTTGAAAAGCAGCATTTTCATAGCTTCCGGGACTGTCAACCAAGAAATTTACGTGAAAGAGTGTTTGAATAAACGTCTGCTGCCTTTCCTGAAGAAACACGGTTATTCCGTACTGTTTTAGCCGGATTTGGCATCTTGCCATTACGGTAAAAGGCCATGGAGTGGTACGCCGCCAACAACGTGCAGGTGGTTCCCAAGGACAAGAACCCTCCCAACACGCCAGAGCTCCGCCCAATTGAGAAATACTGGGCTATTGTCAAGCGGAACCTAAAGAAGACCAAAAAAACTGCTAAGGACGAGCAGCAGTTTAAGCCAAACTGGCTTTCTGTGGCGAAGAAGGTGGACAAGGTGGCTGTACAAAATCTGATGGCAGGGGATAAGCGTAAGGCCCGGCAATTCGGATTTGGAAAAGCGGAAGCCTAACTGAATATTTTTTCTTAATTTTATACTTATTAAACTTGAAAAAGAAATTTAATTTGATTTTTTAAATAAACGATTTCACGGATTTACACTTGTTTTCCCTTGACCAAATTTTGACCGTATAACCCTTTAATATAAAACAAATGGTTTTGTTCGTCCGAAACTTAGTATTAAAAACTATAAACAACATAAGATTTCAAATAAAAAACACAATGAAAATAATTGGAATGTTCAGTTTTGCAATACCCATCGTTTAGTGTTTCCGATTTTGTCAAAACTATCAGCAAAAAACTACACTTTTTGGTACAAATGGGCCGTTCCCTGAAGATTTACGAGATTTAGTGGACAACCTACACAGACAAAACTAAACTACCCAGTTGATTACTCACCACTGGGTTGATGTATATTAAGCCCAAAGTACGTCGTTTTGAATGGGTAGTTTTGATCTACCTTACTAAGTACCATTTTTCCTTCATTGTCTGACATTTTATTATAGTTTACAGCAGGGCCGTAGGAAGAACCAACTCATGGGGGGGGGGGTTTTGATGACTGATTTTTACCAACGATTTTTTGCCCAACAATGCATGAATACAAAAAAATATTAAAACAAATTATGTTTGTTACTATATTATTATTCATTTTTAAGTACTTTTACAAGAAAAGTATTTGTATTAAATCGTAACATGATGAAAATTGGTCCTATACCTTAAAGGTATGCTACATTCGCTTTCATCGATGTTTAACATCTTTAAAATTATTTAATAGTCTGGTAAATCAAACATAGTTGATTTGAGCATAAGAAAAACTGTTTTTAGGAAAGCCTTGAATTTCTTAAAAAAAACTTATGCTCACTCAAATCAAACAAGCTCAATCTTCTAAACTATTTTGCAAATTCAAAGATTTTAACCTTTGATGAAAATAAATCATATTTACATATAAAAAAGTAAGTGATAAAAATCATCAGATTTTCGGGTCAAATTTGCTTGATGTAAACTTGAACCAAATTAATTATTTTTGTATGAAATTCGTCTATAAAACTGAAATATTAACACATTGCGAACCAAATACGAGATATCTCGTTTTTTTCACTTGCACCTAGTACGCTCCATTAAAACCACAATTGAAATGTTTTTTTTGTGTAACTAACGAGAAATGAACGATACGTTTTCACCCTCCCAATTCAAATGTTATGATTCAAATAATGGAACCTCATTCTACAAAATTTAACACAACACTTCTCGTTACTCAAATATAATAAATATGCAAAAATTTGTCTATTGGTTTCTGAAACATAAAACACCAAATTTTGGTGTCTCTAATGTGTAAATAATGATAAACAATAAACCGGGAAAATATAGAATTTTTTAGGTGAAAATGATTTTTTAATAGCAAATATTTTTCATAAAGAATCCATATTGAAAATCCTGTAGATGATTTTTAAATAAAATTTGGGTTTTTCGGACAACAAACTCAAATTCTATCTTTACTTGTGATTTTCAGTTGAATTGTGTTTACAAACTAATTTCGATTTAAAAATTTGAAATCTGGAAATTGAATTGACAAGAAAGCTTAACATATTAAGGATCACGAAGAAATCTTTGGCTCAATTCGGTTTTCTATATTGAAAAAACCCCTGGACTAAATTTTACTAATTAAGCATTTATAAGTTACGACAAATGTTTTGTTCAATTTTGTCGAATAAAGTTTAACAATTAAATTCACTCTATTCGAGCTATACTTCAAAGTGTAGCACACTGTTGGCAAGCGAAAAAACGAGATATCTCGTATTTGGTCCGCAATGTGAAAAGTTCATGATCTTTTGAATTCCTCAACAATTATATGTTGATTGTAAAATTTATTTACAAGCTAAATCGTTTCCTGAATTTTAAATCTGCATTTTGAGTCTGAATTCTGAACCTGAACTTTAAATTGCGTTTTGAATCTTTCTGGAATGTACAAAAAATACGATTTCCGAATTTAATTCCAGATCAAAACTTTATGAGCCAAGTTTGAGAACCCTCATTCATGAACCTTTTATTTAAATTCTGTAGTTCATGTTTAATCTTAATTCACTATTTCAATTGTTCAATTTTTAATCTGTATTGTGAACCAGAATTAAAATATGAACTAACAATGATCTGAATCTCAGTTTTCAATTTTGGAATGCCATTTCGAAGCTTTAAATGTTTGAACTTTGTGCAAGAATCATATTTAAGAACTTCGAATTTGAATATAAAAAAATTTCTCTTTTTCATGTTTTGAAAAATATTATCAAAATATTGAAAATGCATGTGATCTCGAAAAACATGATTTTAATTTGATATCCAATTCAAAACCAAATTTGAACTAGGATTTCAAAGCAGCCTTTCATTTTTAATTTCTAATGGCTATTCGAACTGAAAATCAAGAATTCTGAAATAGATACAGAATCCAAAATACGAAAATCGGAATACATTTTTTGTTATGGAAGTTATTGAATTAGAACCTTCGAAATTGGTATAATTTAATTTAAAATTTAATATGCAGACCTGGATTTCTATGAACAAGTGAGAAAACTTTGAAAAAGTGTAGCAAAATTTTGGGCTTGGGATAGGTTCTTGAGGTTTTGGCGTTGGTTTTTAGTCCAGATCGGTTGTCCCTCTTGATTAATTTCACTCTATTACCATAATTTTTCTGAAATTAAGATTTTAAGTGAAGAATAGAATACTTCGCTTGGTTTTTTGGATTGTCATAGGGGGAGTTTAACCCCCAACCCCCCCACCCCCCCGTTCCTACGGCCATGGTTTACAGCAATGTTCAAAACGCAGGTAGTCGGGAGTTAATTAATCAATTATTCGGGACCAGCTTTGCTCTGATTTGGAGTGAAACCTGCAAAAGAAGTTTCCGTTAATTTTTTTTTTTGTTTTCTTTTCTTTTAATGAAAATCAATTACAGCTATACCTCAAATAGTTTGATTTGTAGATGCAGAAGCAAGGTCCAAGACTAAAGAGTGCCCCAGCAGAAGTTCTCTTAAAGCAGCATTTCCTTGTTAAGAAACCTTTCCGATTCTAGTAGGGTCGGGCAAGAGTAGCAACAGCATGGCGGGGCATCGTTCAGGAGACAGAAAAATGGGAATTAGTTTTTTGTGAAGGAGTTCCGACTAATCTTAGTTGAAACTGTAAAGTTTTCCAAAGGTAGATTTAAATGATCTAACATATATTTACCATAAAGTTCATTAACAGCAGCAAAAAAAAACCAACAAAAAGCACTTATCCAATGCTGTTTATCTACTTCTTTACAGCAGTTGAACCTGAGCCTTTCGTTGGCAAATTAACCGGGAACCAGGAAGAAAACTGATGCAAAGAAATATGTTATTCAATAAAATACCATTCAAGTAACAAAGTTTATCCTTATTTCATCTGACTTCTATGATAAAAATACAGTTAAACACGAATTTATTAGTAATATTTCATTTTTTCCATAAACGAACGAAGTATGTCATTTTCAACCACTGGAACCTTAAAGCAAAACTATCTACTTTTAAGTTGTGGTTTAACCTACTAGTAAGTTTCTGCACTGAGGTTGCGATTTATGTCAAAAGTACTCAGTAGTGGGTATCCAACCAACTTCTATCGTTCATGAAAAATCTTTCTTGATTTTTTCATGTTTTGCAGCAAGAAACAGTCAGTTTTGTACTTTGATTTACTCATACGCTATGTTTTTTTTTCTAAATACACTAACTTATTATCCTTTCCTATCCCTTTTCAATTTTTCCCGGGACCTGAAATACTCGGGAAAAAGATGCTCAGAATAACTGGAAAATTAATACTAAATTGTAGCGATATTTTGAATACATCACTAAAACCGGTATGAAATTGCCTTTCTGGTGAGAAATTATTGCGGAATTTTGCGTTGACATACCCAAAATCCAGTATAGATTTGAATTTAAAAGAGGAATTGAAAACCTCACAAAAAGTTTGAAAAACAGCAACCTTGGAAAATTCTTAAAAAATTCTGTGTTTCGTATTTTGAAAATTTAAAGGAAAGAAAAAGTTCGACAGAAAAACTTCTCCAAATCAAGATGATTAAGGGTTAAAAAACACGATTCTCAGAGAATTATGGTGTTCTTCTATCAACCGAATTGCCGATTTAAAATTAAAACACGATATTTTTTCAGCCTTATTTTCAGCTAAAAATGTTTGTTGGGAATGCCCGGATTTTGTATTGACATTTTGAAATCAAATGCCATTGCAAGGTTTTAAGATAAAATCGCCCGGATTCACCCGACCCGTATAGGTGCGGAAAAACTTTGATGGAAAGTTCGAATTCAAACCCACCTGTATCTCGGTGCTCTTCATGTTGCCTAAAATCTGGGATAAAGTTTCTACGAGTGCACATTCAGTGTTACATGTAAAAAAAAGGAAACAGTCTTGAGCCTACGGAAAATAAAATTCGGAACTGGAAACCACAAGAGAAAACCTTTTCGATCATAAAGGTGATTTTCAATGTTGTTTTCCCGAGCTGTTCTTCTGCCTCGAGATCGTCTTGTAATTTTCAGATGTTGAAAATACAGGACAAAATCATACCGATCACAGGAGAAAAGATGAAGTTTGTATGAGTTTGTTCTTGAACTGATATCCAAACTGCTGGTTGCTTGGGCGGCAAAAGGGGTCATCCACGCTAACTGTTACGTATTTTTGGTATATTGACGTTAAAATACATTTTAATTTGAATGTAAATTGGAACATGGGAGTTTCAAGAAATAAGTAATCGATATTAACCATAAAAAGTAAAAGGTGTCGTCCAAATGAACTGTTCAGCTTTTTTTCTTGCTATATTGACGTTATGATGCTTCAGATCGAATCGATAATTGAAAAACGAATATTTTCTAAAACAAAACATCGATTTCTTATTTTAAATTAAAATTTGTACAAAACGACGGAAAAATCTATCGTCGATATTTAGAGTATGGTGGGGTAAAAGTACGACCTTAATGCTATCCTATTTTAAAAAATTTTGCCGGTTGTTTTTCCAAAAAACCAAGAACAGCGTTTGACTGCTTAGACGTTTATCTCTCTTTTTGAAAAATACGAAGATAATCGATCGAGGCATTTGATAGCAGTAGTGAAAACGCCTAACTGCTATCGAAACGTACTCTTACCCCACCTCGGAGGTAAAAGTTCGAATGATGTGTGGTAAAAGTACGATCATTCAAAATTCCACAATTCTGCATGAAGTCAAGAGGAAAATTATTTTATATCAATCTGTGCTTACAGCAGCAGCTTCTGTGTTCGCTTCTGATACAAATACTGTACATAAGCGAATAACCTGCGAGAATTTGGAGTTCTCCACTAATGTTCATATTCCGCAGGTTCACGAAATTCAGTTTTCATCGTATTTGAGCGATTTTTCGTGCGAGCAAGTCTTGTAGAAACAAAAGTATGCGCTGATGTTTCCAGTGCATTTTAAAAATAAGTTTAAATTTTTCGCTCAGATTTTCTGCAGTAGACCCTTCGTACTTTTGCCCCATTTGCAGTTCGTACTTCTGGCCCTTCAAGATTTCTTGTGATTCATAGTTTATTGTGCAGAACAGAGACATAATAATTAAATTCTTTCTTCGGCATTTGATAGTGGTTGAAAACAACTAAATAGACACATTTAAACTTTTATTGAAAGCCAGACTTTTGATTGCTCAAGCAAGTTTGCCGTTATTTTAAATATTACATCATTTAAGCAAAAAAGCTACTTTACCTCATTTGTCGGAGTATTTTCAATTTCTACCAAAAAAAATTATGGCTGGATGTAGGTAGTCCAAATCAATATCAATCCACGCCAGAGGTTGACATGTTACTGTTATCGGTTTGGGATAATCCCAAAACGTACTTTTACCCGACTCGTACTTTTACCCCACCTTACTCTACTGTTTAATGGTTTTGCAATGATTTATTATGCAAGTTCTGAAATATAAATTCAAATACGAGAGTCTGGGATTAAAAGCATTAAAATGCAAATCAATGATTCACCTATCCAATCTCATTTTCATTTGCTGGAATAAGATTATTCTGCATCATGCATTTGTTTTTTTTTCAAAATTTCATCCATTCAAACATAAATTTTAATGATTCCAGCTAGTAGATTTTGTTTTCATTTTTTTACCCCTAAATGTGTGCAGCACCCTTATTTTTTAAAACATTTTTGACAGACAAAAGGTAAAATTAAATTCGCGAAATAATAAACAAAATTACTAGAATTGGGGCTTTATGCGCTATGAAATCAAAAATAAATCGAAAACAATAAAATTTCAAATGATTTCAGTTGAATTTTCATTAAAATCAAAGTTTGTTGCAACTCACCCCTTTTTCTTAGTATGGTGAAAATCGCATGTTTTGTAACATTGAAAATAACTGATGAAACCAATAATTTTTTGGACTTCGTCAATTTGATGTTCTATCAATCTTAAAACTTTTGATGAACAAGCGGCTGATTATCCTGTGGATACTTAGTTTTTAGAAGCCATTGACGTTGAAAAGTGTTGCATGATAGTCAAGTGGACGGTTTTTGACAGAGCAAGAAGGTTCGCAAAACGAGTCATTTTTACAAATTTTAGAGATTCAGCCAAATTAGTGTGTATGTGTAATCTAGGTTGCTACTAAGAATGAAAGTGATCTAGGATTTCGTATGCGACTTTGGAGCGATCCTCCTTATCATCGAACGAATATTGGACTGATTTTGTACCGTTTCACTGATCTGGAAAGGATGTTCATTTCAATATGACAACACAAATCATTTAAACTTATACTCAATGATAATGTGACTTGCAGAACTGATCAACATAGATAATAATTAAAGCCGAATAATGCATGGAAATTTGGTTTAAATATTTATAACTCGATACTCGATAGGTTTATTTTTTTTTTTCAAAATGCATTTCGAAACCCCCTTTGCAACAATCAAGATCGGCATTTAGTACATTTCATGCATTTGAAAATAAGTCATAAGCAAATATCTTTTTTCAGCCTTAATGTACTTTTGGTAATACACATTTTTTAGAAGACACTGAATTTTTGTTTGAATCATCAGAATATCCTTAAATTGAAAAAAATAAAACAATTGTTGCAAATTTAAGTTCCGGAAAAATAAAACCTTAACACGCACCTGCCGGAAGCCACCCGAAAAAAACCGAATTCTTTCAAAAATAAAATTGTTGCAAAACCATTCCAGCTGTACCTCGAATTGATGCGCGCTCGTAGCAAAAGTTGCAAAAGCTCCTGAAGTGTGCGATGAAATGCCGTCGTTCGTTCGCAAGATCGCAACCGTCAAGCTCAAGCAGCATTTCGTTTCAGAACCCTTTGACAGTTTTGGAATGAGAACCAGACCAATACCTATTTCTAGCGCGTGGACAGAAAAAGGGTTGTAAAATATTCTGTTTTCGCTCAAAAATGTGCAGCACCAGCTTAGGGCTTCGTCATTTTTAAAGGTTCTGTTTTTTTCGGGGCCAAAGGTTTGCATTTTTATTATTTACATTTCTGGTGTGCAGCTCGAGCGATGTTCAATTAAATTTAATATTTTTACAAATGCAGTTTTCTTCAAATTTTTCTAATTGAGCTGGTATCTCAAGAGCAAAGCGTAAAATTTGAAGGATTCGACTATTTTTAAGGCCTTTTCCCATTCTTGTTATTTCAATGGCACAATCAGGTGTACCGATTCATTTCCGTAAACAATTCTCCCGAGGACTGCAATAAAAAAAATTAATCAGGAAAAGCTCAACGACAGCAAATAACTTTCAGACTTACTCACTCTTCCTCCAAAATTTTTGACTCTGGGTAGTGTTTTCGCAGCTCATTTCGCCAGTCGTTTGAAATTGGCAACCATAATCCTACTGCAGAGGGCAATGCTTTCAACATTTTATTTCCAAATTCAAACGCAGTGCTATGCTAAGCACATTCTAAATCTCCAGGAGAACCGAGCAGAATTTTTAATTAAAGTTAATCGTTCCATAAAGAGCCACTTATTGTTCCACGACCGCGCGCTGCTGACTGGTGAGGTATTTTATTTTCACTTAATTTTTATTTTTTTGTTTTCTCCCAGCTCATTTTGCTCAACTCGTGATGGCGGCCACTGAAATGTTTAAGAATCTCAAGAAGGACCGTAAAATAAGAAGGTGAAACAACCGATCGAGCTGAGGTGTGTCCTGCGGCAGGGTTCGGGCATCATCTTATCCCTCAAGAAATCCCGGACAACCAGCAGTGCAACGATTTTCATCATCGTCATGCTGCCGGAATAAAACCTCAGAAAGAACGCTAACCATAAAGAGGATTACTCCAGATAATCGTGCCACTAATCACGAACGTTTAGTCTTAGCTTTGGTTGAAAAATGAAAGAAAAAAATAGATGTTAAAAATTTGAATGAGTGAGGAAACATTTGAAAGTAAGTTGGTTGCCAGGTAAAATAGTCCCTAAATACATGTTCTTCGTTTGTTTGATGTGTCTTTTGCTCAAAGGTGATCATTTTAGTTTTCAAGGCCTTTTGCATTAGGTATGAGTGGCAGCGATACAAATAGTAGCAGTAAAAAAACAAAAAAAAAATCTCGTGTTTAAATTCAAAGTTTTCGTTATTTTTATTCTGAAAATAGAGCTTTTCTGCAAATGGCTGAATCAAAGTTGTCCAAAACGTAAAAAAAAAAATTTAGCCAAACGCTGTCTGTGGCTAAGAGGATAGTCTTCAAGTCTTCTAAGCCAACGGTCTTGGGATAGAATATTATTCAAGGCATACCATCATATGCTCGGAAAATTTAGCTTAAAGTTAAATAAAAGGAATCTTGTCGAGGAAACATCGAGTTTCATTGAGATCCTGTTTGTTTTTGTGTTCGTTTTAAAAAAAAAGTATTATCTCCTTTTCAGTTAATATACTCAAAAAGGTGAAATTCGTTCATATTGTTAAGACACTTTTTTTTCGATAAGCCGTTTTAACATCCGCTAACAAACAATTAGCAGACAGTCATTGAAAAACTCATCCGTTACAACTGTGCTTGATGTTTACTCTTGGGCTCGAACTAACGGACTTCGCCTATTGAGGTGGCTGACTTGCCAACTCAGCTATATCACAATCCACATCTTGAGACACTTCATTGCTTATTAGGACTTGATTATATTTTCTCATTACACGAAACATAAATTTTATTTTATATAAAAACAACGAATTTAATAAATGAAAACCTAATTATTTTTAAAGGAAATATATGAAAAATTAGCTCAAAAAGAAAAACTGCTTAAAAACTCAAAAACACACAGTTTTACCAGTTTACACAGTTTACAGATTTTTTTAAGGATTCTAATTTACGACTTACGAATATAGTGTGGACGTTTTGAAAGATTCCTAACGTCTACCGTTGCTAGGTTTTATGGGGGAAATTCTGCGGATCACCACGAATTCACGATAGTAGTCAAATTTGATGATCAGCTTCGTGAATTTTTGGAGCGTTCTACACCTTTACTGGAAATGAATCGGCTGTTACTACCCATGAGTTGATCTGTGCAATACAGGTGATCTTTAATGATTTTTTTTTGCTTTATTGGTGAATATAAACTGTATAAGTTAAAAAATGTTGTTGGGCTTCAGTTGAGTATAAAGTTTTCACTGTGTGTGTGTGCTAAGGAACTTTATCGTGCTTTATCTATCTTAACAAACTAAGCTTATTGACTACTGCTCATGTAAGGGATTATAAATGAAAGAATAAAAGGATGGGAAAGGGAAGGGGAATGAAAAGAATCCAGGAAGAAAAGAAGATTTTTCAAAATATCTCACACCTGGTTATGCGTAGTAAGGGAATCATTTTCTGTCTCCCGAACTCCCAAAAGTCCATAGTTTTGCACGATAAACCGCGCTTGCATTCGCGTTGCTTTGGTGGACAACGAATTTCTTGGGAGGGCTAGGCGTTTTAAATTTTTTTTGGAGTTGGCGAACCCTAGTAGCTCTCAACCTTCCGATCAGTCATATCAGCTATGTACAGTATGGTTCCGTCAAGGTGGATGGAAACATGAACAGCGGAAAACTACTGATATTTTTATATAAGGAGCTAATGTATTAAACAGATTTAGGCCCTTATTCAAGAAATTGTTTGAGACAACCGTTGTTCTTCTTCTGGATATGTAAAAGTTAGAGTTGGCATCGTCTCTTATGTTATACGAGTGTATTTCCGGTGTAAAAGAAGATATTGTGTTCGTTTTTTTTTTTTAAATTATTTAAGGTTCTATACATGTAGAGGAAATTTTCAAATTTATTCAGAGTATGCAAAGAAAACACATTGGCAGATTAAAGTTGACTGATCGGAATGCGAACTGGATGTTTTTTACAATTTTCAAAGCTTTATTTTGTAATGTGAAAAGAGGTCTCAGATGCACAGATGCTGCACATCCCCATATACTGTTCATATAAGCAAAGTGTGGATGTATGTTATCATAATATACCTTCCAAGCTATGTTCTTATAAATATGATTTCGAACTTTCTTCAGTGCAAAAATGCATAAGATAATTTAGGAGCTTACTCGAAGTATATGTTCATTCCATCGAAGACTTTCATCTATTAGTAACCTCAGATATTTGACCCTTGAAACTTGTTCTATTGCTATTCCATTCACAAGAATAGAAATTTCATCAGGTTTTTGTTTTGAAAGTTTAAAAGAATGTAGTTTGTTTTTGTAAGTTAATTGCCATATGGTTTTAGTTAAAATAGTAAATGAGAATATTTACATCGTAAGATATACATTCTTATAGTGTGTCGAGGTTTTCCACAATGTGTAAGAGAGTTGCGTCATCTGCAAACAGTTGTAATCTACCTTTAAGAGGAATGGCAAAGATATCATTTATGTACATGATGAACAACAATGGTCCCAAGATGAAACCTTGAGGTATACCACATTTGATTGGCAGAGTGTTGCTGTCATTGGAATTAATCCTAACAAACTTGTTGTCTGTCGGACAGCTACTAATTCATGAGTTCTCAAGTGTTTTAGGAGAAACCGAATTTTTTTGATTTTTAAGTAAAATCTTGTTATTTACACAATCGAATGTCTATAAAGACACATGCAACAGTTTTTTTTCTTATCTAGGCTATCTGAGATTGTATTAATAAGATCGGTACAAACATTTAAGGTGTTTGGTTTGGAGGCGATCCCAATTTGATTGGCGTTTATAATGCTATGTTGCTGACAATGCTGTTCTATTTGGTCATGACAATTTTGTCACTCGTGGCAGTTCTCTCCAAGAGCGTCGATTCTATCATCTGACGCAATGTCGCGTTGAGCAGTGCTGTGGCAACAAGGGACCTCCTCGTCACAACCGGAACTGATTCTAACGAACTGTCCAGCTTCTAAAAGAGTGTACAATTTAGCATGGTATTGTTGATTACATGTTTTTGCTGTTTCGCAAACCTGTTAGTCAACTTACTAATACATATATGGTGGAACAGTCCCTGAAGAATGTTCTTTTGCATACACTTTAGCACTTCAGTACGAACTGCCTCCCCACCATAACAACGGTCAAACGGATCCTGTGTTACTCTCTGGAGCCACGTCTAGAATTGCCAGTTTTTAGATTTCCTTATGAGTTTGAACAAAACCCTTCTAACGCGCACGCCTTTCTCAGATTCCCTGTCATCAGATTTTGTACAGCCACCTTGTCCACCTTCTTCGCCGCAGAAAGCCAGTTTGCCTTGAACTGCTACTCGTCCTTAGCAGTTTTTTTTGGTCTTCTTTAGGTTCCGCTTGACAATAGCCCAGTATTTCTCAATTGGGCGGAGCTCTGGCATGTTTAGAGGGTTCTTGTCCTTGAGAACCACCTGCACGTTGTTGGCGGCGTACCACTCCATGGCCTTTTTACCGTAATGGCATGATGCCAAATCCGGCCAAAACAGTACGGAACAACCGTGTTTCTTCAGGAAAGGCAGCAGACGTTTATTCAAACACTCTTTCACGTAAATTTCTGGGTTGACAGTCCCGGAAGCTATGAAAATGCTGCTTTTCAAGCCACAGGTACAGATGGCTTGCCAAACCAGATATTTCTTCGCGAACTTTGACAGTTTCATGTGCTTGAAAATGTCTGCTACCTTTCCCCTTCCTGTTGCCGTATAAAACTCCTGTCCCAGAAGCTGCTTGTAGTCGGCTTTGACGAAGGTTTCGTCGTCCATTACCACGCAGTCAAACTTCGTCAGCATCGTCGTGTACAACCTCCGGGATCACGCTTTGGCCGTCGTATTTTGTTTATCATCGCGATTTGGAGTCACTACCTTCTTGTAAGTCGATAGTGCGGTTCGTTTTTTGGCTCGATGCGCGGTTGTAGACGATACACCCAGCTTATGTGCGGCATCTTGGAGAGAGAGGTTAGGGTTTCGCTAGAAACTACCGGCAACTCTCTTTGTCGTCTCAGCGGCTTCCGGTTTTCGATTTCCCCCCGATCCAGACTTCTTGGCTGTCGACAAACGTTCCCCAAACACTTTATTTACATTTGTAACGGTTGATTTGGCAACTTTTAACGATTTTGCCAGCTTTGCGTGCGAGTTGCTTGGATTTTCGCGATGCGCGAGCAAAATTTCGATACGCTGCTCTTCTTTCTTGGACGGCATTTTGACAACTGAAGAGTGAATTCCAAAATCAAAATAGGAGCAACATTCTACACACACACACACACACACACACTTTCAAAATGAGGGATTTTCAGGGTTTTAAATGCAAAATTGAAGTAAATACGTCAAGTTGATATTTACCATATTTTGAGCGTATCACACTTTAAATACTGTTTTTTCGAGTTTGCGATGATTCTGTAATGTATATGAAACGTATAACAAAGCTTGTTGCGAAATATATATACAAAAATGTTTGCTGGGTCAGCTGGGTGTTTTAATCTTCTTAATTTTCTAAAACTGCTAAAAATCGACACACAATGGATCGAATATTTCCTTTCAATTTAATCCCATAAACTGTCTGTATGCCTTATTTCAAATTTATAACTGGTGCGTGTGACTTTTTGATTTATCATTCAAATGAATGCAGAGATGTCAGTGTGCCTGATTTTTAGGATTGGCCGGATTTTCGAGGCTCAGCCTGATAACATGATAAGCCATTGGATTTCCCTGATTTTTGAAATAAGTTTGATTTGGCCTGGTTTTTGCGAATGTGATGAAAAATGGGTTGAAAGGAACTGCATTTGATACCATTGCTGAAGTGATAATGTGGATCGACAACCAAAAAAAAAGGTCATCACTTAGAGCAAACTTTCCGTTACTTTGACGTAGCCTGATTTTTATTTCACCAGTCACTGATTAAAAAAAAATTGGCTTCCCTGTATGAATGTCAAATACGACCTTCAAAGGTAAGTTATAAACCTTTGAATATGATATGCTCTGCTTTTCTATTATAATTGTATGTTTTTCGATGTATAATTGAGGTTGATTCCAATTAACATTGCCAGTTTTTACATCGTTTTAGGAATAAGGTGGTGATGAAAATCAATAATTTAAATAATGAATCCAGATTGAAACCAAAAACATCAGAGTTAAAATTATAGATTCATGAAACTAAATTCACGTCTTGGCTCATATTTACAATGCTGAACTGAAATCAAGTCATTTTTTTAATAAATTCAGAAATCGTTTTGAATTAAAAAAAAACAGATTCAATATTGAAATTTTCAATTCAGGTTCAGACATATTCAGATTTCATATTTAAAAGTCAGATTCTGATTAAGCTTGTAAATGAGTTAACTTTAATTTTTTAATTCAATTAAGAATTTCAACTTTAAATCAAAGATGGGTTTTATAAAAGATCGTCTGAAAATCATGAATATAAATAAGAATTTTAGTTTATTTTGGTAATTTATTTTGTACAAAATCTCCAAACATCCAAAAGATTTTTATTAATTCATATTTGAGGAAAAATATTTGGTGATAAAGAACATGTAAACTTCTCTTTAAGAAATATGAAAAAAAAAATCTTTATTTTCTCATTCCATTGTTTTATTTGTATTGCAGTTTTTACAAGAGCCAATTTTCAAACTTAACTTTTAAGTTTGGATCAATTTTGAAGTAATCAGAATTCAACCGCTCATTTTGAATTTTTAAATTTTGATTAATTTACATCGATGCTTAACATATTTCTATTTGCTCAAGAGTTTTTTAAATTCAGTTTATTCGTTTTGAGTATAGAAAAAAGTAATTTTAAAGAAATTGTGGAGTTTAAAAAACTTTTTAAACGCTCGAGTCAAATTAACTGTATCTACTAGACTCCAAAGCACATTTGAAGATTTTTACCATTTTTAGAAGTAAGGACCTTATTTCGTTACTAAAAGCTTTATAAAACAAACAGCTATGCATTGAATTGATTTTAAGAAATATTTTAAGGTAATTTTCATGTTCGAAAAACTATTTATGTAGATGAGATGTAAATGGATACTCAATTAGTAATTAAATTACAAAACAAAGCTTTTTATTATCCATGCATCGTTTAAGCAAAATATTATATAAAAAAATCCGCCATCAAAAATCCCCATGAGGCGGTTCTTCCTATGGCTCTGTGCCAGTTTTATTCATGGGTGCTGGAATACTTGTAGTAAATTTATAAAATACTAGCTGATTGATTCCGTTCGAACTTCGTTTCACTTTCAATCATTAATAGGCGGAGATGGGTTTAGAATATCGAATCCGATGTATTTTTTCGACAATATTGGGAAAAAACATTCAACAATGGTTAAAGTCACCACTTTTATCATATCCTTCAACTTGAAATTCAAATTAAGAGGTTGACTGGCTTTTCAATGAAAAAAAAGTATGAATTTCCTTCTCAATCGGTTGCAAACTGACGATATTATAAGAGAAACATGTGCTATTTATTTATATGCACAAAAGATTGAGTCGATTTGGGGACATTTTTGAATTTCTCAAACCCTGGGGTCAGAAAAGCTTCGATTTGATTCAAAGCTCATACATGATTTTTGCAGAATTTTTAAGTAACGTTCACATGAGTAAGTTTGAACTCTAAGGTTTGTATGGGTAAATTGAATATTTTGCACTGAAAAATCAATATCATTTTTGTTTTTTCTATGGAACCCAGCCTGCTTATAGTTTTGTGCCAATTATTAAATTCTCCTAAGAAAATTTTTCGCTGAACAATTTTGTCAAAGATCGTTACTTCGTATCTTATTGGGCAAAAAAGTTATAAGTTGTTTAATAGGAGCATGTCCTCCAGCATAGAAAAATAACAAATTCAATTGACATCACTGTTGGATGCCTAGCAAGGCATTGCATGTCTACTTAGCATAAAACCGTTGCGAGGCCCCAGCAGTGATGTCAATTGAATTTATAGTTTTTCAATGCCAAAATTCATAATTCAATTTTCCCATTCAAACCAAAAAGTTCAAATTCACTCATGTGCCAATGGCTTAAAAATTCTGCAAAAAACTATGGATGAGAACCAAAACAAAGCTTCAAAAATGATCCCAAATCGACTAAGTCTAATGCACAACTCCTTTGTTTACCCTTCACACTAAAATTGGATACTAGTTGACTGCCAATTGACTGCCTCTCACAGAATTATTGCACAAACACTGAACTTTTGATTTTGCCATCCCATAACCCGAAATTCAATAATTGAAACATGTTTTCCATCCCACAAAACTCCAGTGTGCGATATTTTCTATTCAAATCCCATGCATAATATCGTCAACTGCTCGATAACAAAACTCCTCAAAACTCCCATTTTATCTCAACCCAATGGGTAATAATGTCCATATGAAAAAAATTAACAAAATGAAAATTTCGTTTTTCAAAATACACTTTTGTTTTAAAAGGTGTCCACAATGAAATTTCCACAAACAAAATTGATTCGCAAAATTAGAGTTTTCATCCGATTGCCATCAAATTTTCAGGGATTGAAAAATAACTATTAAACTTCATTTAACCATTTTACTCGTATTTTATTTACAGTACATACGCAAATTCCGCACCTTGGACTTAACCCCGGTCATAAGATTCTGCACAACCTGTGAATCAACCGTTTTTGCATGTAAACCCATACTTTCTTCAGTCCCTCGACTGTTTTCACTACCTTAGGTCGTTTAAGAAGATGTTGAAAAGTACTTATCGATAGGGTGGAGCTCCGGAGTGTTGGGAGGGTTGAACATTTTCGGCACGAAGTTGACCTTATTTTCCGCATACCACTTCAGCACGTCCTTGAAGTAGTGGCATGACGCCAAACCCGCCAGAAGAATGTTAGGACGTTGTGGGCCTTCAGGAGATGAAGCAGCCGTTTCTGGAGGCACTCTTTCATGTACATCTGTCCGTCCATCGTGTCCTGGGTTAAGAAAGGTGCACTTCGCTTCCCACACGCCAAACGAGGAAATTATTCGCATGGACATCTTCTTAGTGCGGACATGCTCTGGAACGCTGAACTTATCCTTGTCCGTGAATAAACAGGTTGCCGGAAGCCTGTTTGAAGTCGGCCTTCACATATGTTTCGTCGTCTATGATGCAGCCTTCAACTTTCGTCAGTATGTGGAGGTACCTGGCACGGGTTTGGTGAACTTCTGGACAAAACTTCGGCTTAAGTATGGAATACTTTTTCCTTCACTTCTGGGCTTCCGATCGGTGATCAATGGCGATGGCACGATGCGAGAGATCCTTGTTCTCGTGATGCATGAGCAAGATTTTGTCACGCACGAGCTGTTCTTTCGACTTTATTTCCGCGAGTTTGATCACAGACTTGCAGGATGTAAACAATGCACTATGAACTAAATCCACCCAAATTTTCATTAAATTCTATCCAACGTTTAAAAAGTTTGAGCAATTTCATAGTGTGACAACTTCATCGCGGACATCGCGGATCCTTATTGGTAAAACGCCACCAGCTAAGCTACGAAATTCAATTCTTGACTGATATCGCCAGAAACATGGCGGAAGATAATTTTTTCCGGGTCGAATTTTGTTGTACCTTTTTAACTCGAACAAGGACGAAATTTGTTACAATTATTCATTGTTATCGTAATTTGAGGGTCAGTAATAAAAAAAAGAATGGCATTTTGTTTTGATATTCGGGTTTTCTCAAAAGTTAAAAGCATTCAAAATTTGAGCGTAAAACACGTGGCCTTGTGGGCATTCTGCTCCAATTTTAATATGATTGATACCTATTAGTTAAAATTTGTGGGAAGTTAGTAAAATACAACAAAATATTTATAGTCTTCCGAAAGTCCATACGAGTAGAAAAACGATACACTGTACTTTAATCAGATTGCACAGGCTGGTTTACCATAAAACCTTATATGTAACCCATGAAAAATAACAAGTTTTTAGATGATTCAATAAATACCTCTGTTTCTAAGAGCTTACAATGTCGTTTTTGTGAACTTTTCTCCTAATAAATAACGAAAAAGCTTGTTTGCTATAAAAAAATGAAGAAAAACATCATTCGAAGTATTTTTGAGAAAGAATGGCATGGGCCATCTTACACCGCTGGTGCGTCTTGTAAGTTTTAACTTTTATTAAACTGCAGTAAATCCATGCACCCATGGTGGGTGGCCAACATACATACAACAAATATTAAAAAAAAAAGTGCACCCGATGTTAAAATATAATTTCCCGTCTCCCATTCAAATTTTCAATTTCTTGTCAGTAAGATTATGGCATGAATTTATTCCTCTTTAATTCTATGAAAAATAAGGCATCATGGCTTTTGTACCAAAATGAAATTATTTGAGACGAAGCACCCGAACTGTTTGATTTTTTAAAAACTGACGCGTAACGTACAACAAGAAGCTGTTCAACTACTCTTTATCTCTTTCAACTGCATTCCAAAGAACATACATCGGTTGGTGATAAAGTTTAAATGTCTACAAACAATGAAAAAAAAATCCTACGATACCGGATGTGATTTACCACATTCGATTTCAGCCAATAATGATAACAACGCGTGTTTTCGCATGTAATACCAGCTATGTCGCATATTTTTCTGGTTCTATTTCAAGCATCTACAGCTTCTGTTGCACTAGACACGTATCAATCGGCAAGTGATGAACGCTTCATAGAAACCGACCGACAAGGGCATCGACTGCAGACGGATGTTTATTACTTCACTCATCTCTAGATTGAGTCCCAGACTTGTTTTTGTTTTTATGAAATAAAAAACGAACTTGAGCCATCAAGCACATACATCATCAAAAGTGAATCCAATCTGTTCTTACAGTATGTCTACTGAATACAAGTCCTATCACTTGGTACACTCACCCGCATGTTCAAGGATGGAACAAACAAACAAAAAAATACTGACAAAATACAATGAGCTTTCTGACGAACGGGATTAGCGATTCGCGTGACTAGCACACGACACAGAACGGCACATTTGCGATTTCATATGCCGGTGCTTGTGCTGCCATCATCAGCAGGAACCACGCGTGCTTTCCTCGGTCGGAAAGTCGGCGACCATCTTTACCCGCTAGAAATCTCACCTCAATCCACACCGGAGAGGAAGGGTGCTTTTGGGGCGGTTTGATGGACTGATGACCCACGGGACATCCTTGAACTGCCATCAACAGCAGCCGCCATCATACGTTGGTCTCAGGAAGCAATGGTCTGGTCCTGGATCTGAGCCTGATCCCGGCCTTGGTCCCGGTCCTGTCGCACCCCGATTGCGTTATGATGAAGAAAAAGAAGACCGGCAAATCAACAACGGCAACCATACGAACGGAACAAAACGAACGAATAGGTATATTCAGCACGAGGAGCAGCTTATGAAAATTCATCACCAACAATTCCGGGGCTTGATGCTGATTGCCCGGGAGGCGTCATCATCGTCACCGTCCGTTCAATCATCGTTACGGGACGTGTCCCCGCGGGGATTTTTTGTTCTTGCTACACACAGTTACAGCGAAAAAGTTAAGTTCATAGAATAAAGCTGGAGCAGGAAACAACAACCGGTGAGGAAAAAAAAAATCGAAAGTTTATCTCACTCGACCGAAGCCTCGGTCGTCGATATTGGGGGAGTAAGTATGACCGACCACACCGTGCGTCCGTCCGCTGCATGAATAAGAAGCAGCTTCGAATTGATCATTAACGGGATGTCGTTCGAGGGAACACAAACGGTGGGACGTGATTTGTGTGTCCTCACCGCTGCTACCTAGAAGTAGGTACATTCTTTCGAGTTATGATGAGTTATCGAAGCGATGAAGTTTACTTGGTCAAGTTTTTTCTTCTTGCTGAAAACTCGGGCGTTGTCAAAATATTGCATTAACGAAACAAAAGTCTTTAACGGCTTCCAGAAAGTAGTTTCTCACATCGTGAATAGTTTTTAGTACTTTGATTATCTTGGGGAATAAAAAAAAATGGTGCAATAGATGTACAAATTTCAACAGTTTTTGATGCCGTAAAAAACTTTTCCATGTATAACGGACTAACTTAATGATTTATTTATTTTTATTTTTGATTTAAATAGTATTCCGTCTCACGACATAACTTGACGAACATAATTCCTAAAATTCAATCGGTCCATGGCAACCGTTCTCCAATTCCTCGGGCACCCCACGTTCGCCAGATCACGCTCCACTTGGTCTAACCACCTCGCTCGTTGCACCCCCGCTCGTCTTGTTCCTACCGGATTTGTAGCGAACACCTGTTTTGCAGGACAGTCGTCCGGCATTCTCGCAACATGTCCCGCCCAGCGTATCCGGCCAGCCTTCACCACCTTCTGGATACTGGGTTCGCCGTAGAGTCGCGCGAGCTCGTGATTCATCCTTCGCCACCACACTCCGCTCTCCTGTACGCCGCCAAAGATGGTTCTTAACACTCGTCGCTCGAATACTCCGAGTGTACGCAGGTCCTCCTTGAGCAATATCCATGTCTTGTGCCCGAAGAGAACAACCGGTCTAATGAGCGTCATATACAGGTTACACTTCGTGCGAGGGCTAAGTCTTCTCGACTGCAGTTGCTTGTGGAGTCCATAGTAGGCACGACTTACGCTGATAATTCGCCTCCGGATCTCACGGCTGGTGTCATTGTCTGCGGTCACCAGTGAGCCGAGATAGACAAAGTCCTCAACTATCTCCAGCTCGTCGTTGTCGATCGTGGCCTTGTTATTACTGGACAAGTGGGTTCTGTCGGTCTCGGATCCGCAGGCCAGCATGTACTTCGTCTTGGCCGTATTAATCATCAACCCAATCCTTCCTGCTTCGAGTTTCAGTTTGCGGTAGAACTCCTCCACCGCCGCAGATGATCTGCCGACTATATCAATGTCATCGGCAAAGTAGATAAGTTGACTGGATCTGTTGAAAATCGTGCCCCGCATTTCACCCACTGCTATTCGAATAACACCTTCTAACGCCACGTTGAACATCATGCAGGATAGACCATCACCTTTTTCGAAGCCCCCTGCGCGATTCGAATGAACTCGACAATTCATTCGAAATCCGCACACAGCACTGCGTTCCATCCATCGTCGCCTTGATCAGTCTGATCAGCTTCCCGGGAAAGCTGTTCTTGTCCATAATTTTCCAAAGCTCGTTACGGTCGATCGTGTCGTATGCGGCTTTGAAGTCGATGAATAGATGGTGTGTAGGGACTGGGTGTTCCCGGCATTTTTGGAGGATTTGCCGTAATGTTAATATCTGGTCCGTCGATGACCGTCCCTCCATGAAGCCGGCCTGATGAATCTGTTTGCTGTTAGGCGGCGGAGTAGGATTCGGGACAACACTTTGTAGGCGGCATTGAGGACAGTGATCGCTCGGTAGTTCTCACAGTCCTATTTGTCGCCCTTCTTGTAGATGGGGCATATTACCCCTACCTTCCACTCCTCTGGTAGCTGTTCTATGTCCCAGATCCGGACTATCATCCAGTGTAGGCAATCGGCCAACTTGTCCGGGCCCATTTTGATGAGTTCAGCTGCGATGCCATCCTTCCCAGCCGACTTGTTTCTATTCAGCTGGCGAATGGCTTCCTTAACTTCACTCATCGTTGGGAGTGGCTCCTCTACGTCGTTGGCTACGCCGGCGATGTACCCCAACAGTCCTCGAGAGGAGCTTCGTCAAGCTCGCCCTGTGCCGGTAGCGCTGCTTCAGTTGCTTCAGTCGTGCGATATTTAACCGAGGCGGGTGCCGGTTTCGTGTGTTGTTCACTACGGAGAGTTTTGGGCGCATCTTCACCATCACCAGATAATGGTCTGACCCGATGTTGGCGCCTCGACAGGATTTGACGTCGATGAAGTCTGAGAAGTGCCGGCTGTCAATCAAAACGTGGTCGATCTGTGATTGCGTTTGGTACGGTGATCTCCAGGTGTATTTGTGAGGGAGGCGGTGCTGGAAAAAGGTACTACGTACGGCCATTCGTTTGGAGGCGGCGAAATCAATAAGTCTGAGGCCGTTTTCGTTGGTCAGCTAGTTCGCAGTGAACCTTCCAATTGTCGGTTTGAATTCCTCCTCCTGGCCGACCTGAGCATTAAAATCCGCGATGACGATCTTGATATCATATTTTGGGCAACGGTCATATTCACGCTCCAGATGCGCGTAAAATTCATCTTTGTCGTCACCGGTACTTCCGAGGTGAGGGCTGTGCACGTTGATGATGCTGATGTTGAAGAACCGGCCCTTGATTCTCAACCAGTACATTCGTGAGTTGATCGGCCACCACCCGATCACGCGCTTTTGCATCTTTCCCATCACTATACTTGGGTGCTGCTGATAGCCGAGAGGGTTACTCTCGTGCTTTGGCTGTGCGTTGCGGTCAGCATACAGGAGCTGATCCAAGAACAGACGACCACTAGCGCGAAAGATCGGCAGTGCAGAGGCCATGAGATGCTCCAGGTCAGCCAGAACGTGCCACTGGAGTTCGAGGCTGGGAAGTCGGGTTCCGAGGAGGCTACTCTCGATGCCGAATCGAGCCGCGCTGCGGTTAGCAGCATTAATAATTTATTTTCGACGGACGGGAGGAAGACTCTCTGGATCTGCAAACGGGATTGGTCAGGTACTAATTCTCCAGATGGAGGATTAGCCCGTATCGGAGAAAGGAAGAATCTGTTTGCCAAGAGGGTTACTCTCGTAATTTGGAGCCACGCAACGATCGGTACGCGTGAGCTCATCCAAGCCCACAGTACTATTTTTCTGTGGCTTTGGAGGAGATGTTTTGGGCGATGGTTAGTTGCCAGATACTTCAGCACTGCATTGGATCCAGATAGTTCGCATGCAGCAGAACGTTTCCCTCCCGTTTTATGGAGCGCTCGAAGCTTTGAAGCAACGGAGCGAAAAGCCAAAAAAAATTATGTTGATCAAAATCCCTTCAATCCCGAACCGGCCCAGAGACGCATTCAGCGAACAGGAGAAGCTACTCAATACTACGTGGCTGACGTAGTCGCTGATGATAAGGAAGAGCAACTTCGAAGCGTTAGCAAGCTGAAGAGTCAAGGGGACTGTTTTTTTTTTTTTCGGAAGACCACCATCTACAAGGGAATGGCAGCCATGAAAGAGAACGAGACTCGGGCTGGACGAAGTGAGGTTATCACTGAGCAGCCATTCAATGATTTAACCGGTTGTTTTTTCAGTCATCTTCGAGATCGATAATCAGTGCTGCGGTTAGCGCACTTAGCAAATACCAGACCAGCCCGGCGGATAGGCATTGGCAAGGCATGAAGCGGGTTCTGCGTTACTTTCAACGTATGACCGATATGGTGTTGGTATACCGCAGAAACGCGACACCGGAAACACAAATCGGATATGCAGATGCAGATTATACCGATGATTCCGATGATCGAAGATCTGTATCAGGCTACGCTTACATGATCTTCGGGAATCTAGTTTCGTGGTCAACGAAACAACAGCAAATGGTCAGCCTGTCGTCGATCGAAGCTGAGATAGGAACACTTTGCAATGCTGTCAAGGAAGGTTTGTTGTTAATAAAATTCCTTGGTGAATTTGGTGTGGTTGGCACTCCTTTCACGTTAATGGAGGACAACATCCCTTCCATCCAGTATTTGGAAGAGGCACGAACCCATCAGCGGATGAAGCATCTGGACGTTAAGTATACTTTTATCAGAGACATTATAAGAAGCGGTCAGCTATCTTTGCGACACATCTCTACTGAGGATCAGCCAACTGATGCGTTCCCAAAGGCGTTACCAAGAGCTAGGCACGCGAAGCTTTTCAACATTCTCAATTTACGAGTTGAGAAGACGTATTGAGACTTGCGGCTTTCAGCAGAAGAAATCTGCCAACCCATCGGCGAAAACAAAACAGTTTGTTTTGATTCCGCATGCTTTGAGTCAATTCGCAATTGAAACAATAGCGGTGTTGAATGACGATGACACCTGATGATGGTAAACACGGTACAAATGTTTACATCATAACACTGTGAACGAAAACAACTCAATTCAGGTACGTGGTAACTCACCAGTGTTGCTAGATATTCTGAGTGGTTAGCTCAGAATATCACACGAAAATGAGAAAACTAATAAGGGAGGATATCACTTCAGTGAATAATGTAAATAGCTATCGCTTATGTTATAAGTAATTATTAAGGACTTGACGAACAAAACGAATAAAGATTAACTTTATTCCAGACACTGAAGCCTGCGTTTTCAACAATTATTTTCAAACATGATTCGGTAACATTGGGTGTGACATTTGTTTCTTTTTGAGATAAATAAATATTATTTAAATGTTTTCTCCCGCTTCAACCAGCCTATATGGATCATAAATTGAGAAAAGAGGTTAATAAAGCATGGATCTTAATGAATCTAGACACACTGTTTATTATACCATAGTGGTCCTAATTGTCGGATCATGAATGTTTGACAGTACTTTGTTTTGGAATGTTTCCTCTATCAGAGATAAAAATTTCATTACGATTCGTTTTGTTTAAAAAAAGATACACGTGCTGGAAGCCGCGAGACGAAAATTATTTTTGGACACCCACGTTAAACACCCGACGTGGTCGGGTTCAAATATCGCGAAATCGTTAAAAATGGTCAAATCAACCGTGTGCAAACGTTTCCGTTAGACGCATACTATCGATCGGCAGGAACATACCAAGCGTCATAATGGAATTAAGGATCGGGAACTGCATTTGAAGGTGTTGAGAACGATCAAGACAAACCCAGGGCAGTCGGACTATGACATCGCCAAGAAGATCAACGCCAACCGGTGAACCGACAGAAGGATTCGTCTGCGCGAAGGAATACGATCTTATCTGGCCAGTAAGCAACCAAACCGGACATTGAAGGAGAATGTAGTAGCCAAAGGACGTGCCTGGAAGTTAAACAACGAGATTTTAACGAAGTACGACAGATGCATCCTCATGGATGGCAAAATGACGTGAAGATAGATTTTGGGCAGCTTCCTGGGCTACAATTTTATAAAGCGGTGATGTCCCCGGCAAGTTCAAACACGTTTTTGTCGATGAGTTTGCAAGAATGTGTTTATCTGGCAAGATATTTGCAGTTGCGGATGAAAAACCCCGGTTTTAGTGACAAACAAGACCATGAACTTCAAAATGTACAAGGAGAAGTGCCTGAGAAAAATTATTTTCTCTTTAGCTTTATTCTCTTTATCTCACTGGTCCAGTAAAGTTTTGCCCAGATTTGGGAAGCTCCACTATAGAAAAGAGGTAGGTATTACAGTGGTAGCGGGACAACGAGTGGATTTTGTTGAAAAAGACATCAGCCCACCGAACTTAAGCAGAAGATGAAGAAGAATGGTAGGACGACTCGGGATGCAACAGAGATGTTGGAACAAAATGGCCGCTGAGGTCAGAGAACAGGGTGTCCAAACTATGATGAGTGGTATTCGACGAAAATTTCAAAATTTCATCAAAACTACATCGGAATATTTCTTTTGTTATTTTCGTTTAAAGTGCAATAAAAAAACCTATATTTTGAGTACAACACATTTTTATTTCGTTTACATGGCTCCGAAATAGAACGGGTCTTATGCGCTGTGATTTAAGGTCCGAAATGTGTCAAAACAAAGAAGAAATGGAGGATGCTTCAAAATAGTGTTTTTCTTATTATCTCTGATGTCTTAATAAATTGACGTTAAGTATGGTACAGTTGCCGTCTTTTATAAAAAAAAATGTAATAATAAACGACAAGTCATCAAACTTCCCCAGATCTAATTGCTTCGGATCTGTCTTAAAGTGATTATAAATTCTCATCATTTCAGCCAATAAATACTGACAGCTCGAACATATGTTTTCGTTTCTTACAAACGGCCTCCCAAAACTTTCCCATGGCGGCCATAAAAGCACACGGAAAACCCTTTCATTTCATCGAAGCGAGCAAACAAGCAAGCAACCTACAAAGCAAAATAATCACCCATTCACAGCACGACTTCATTGCCTGGCCCGAATTTATAGCCTATCAACATCGAGAACAAATCGACCTCACCTCAGGGGCTTCCGGAATGGGGTAGATAAATCCCTTAAAAATCGACATAGTGTGTCCCAATTTCTCGGCTTTTCTCACCTTCATGATTCGAGGAAAATGTACCGAATCCGGATGGAAGCAGTGAAGAAGCCAAAAAAAAATGGGAACGAAGAAAGAAAGACAAGACCTTCAAGCAATCGCTTGATAATCTGAACAGGAAACAGACACATCGAGTGAGGACATTTTTCCGGGGACGTGATCTATTAGTGAGTGCCTTGAAAAGTGTCCTGTTATATATTTTTTTCTTGCTGCCTTAGTCACGATACGTCCTCGATTCACTTTTTTCTCGTATCCTTTCCAGTAAAAAGTGTCATCTGTCCAATTTTTAGGATTCCTTTTCCGACCGAATTGAGAATACCTTCGGTGGGGAGAATGTGATATTTTACTTACGCCAGTGAAAGATTTAATTTATTTCGTTGTGAAATGAAACCTGCCCACAAAAGGGAACGGAAAAATTTGGTCATATTTCTGAGTTCCTTTTTGTGCCCTTCAAGCTGAACCTTATAGTTCTTGCAAAGAAATGAAGGCGCTGAATGACAGTTTTATTGCATCTGTGAAGTTATCGGAACCGGTACAAATTGTTTCTCGTAGCCACGAGAAGAAACGATCTAGTTCAATAAATTGCAAAAAGGGGTAGACACGATTGAAAAAATTAAAACTTTTAAAAGGTATATTCTATTTCAAAATTAAAAAAAATATTTTAAAGTTTATTGGAATTTACTAATTTAGTGTTAAAGTTATTAATTACAATAATCTTTTTATGCGGTTCAATGAAACAAAAGCAGAAACCCCAATTGAACTCATTATTCAAAATATCCCAAACATGCTGGCGCAGCTTTTTTTTCTGCTGATCTACCAAAAAGCACCCCCATCAATCAAAACATCCGTAGCGTCTCGTCTCGTCTCGTTTCGGACGCAAATGTCAACAGCATGGTTTGTGAGGATGACGATTTGATTTATAAATTATGCGACAGTTTTGGTCTGAACAGGGGCAAAACGGAGGGCGAAGCTAATATGTATGAATAGAGAAAGAGCAAAAATAAAAACAGTACAGCAAAGGTTAGAGACATCCAGGAGACCCTTTGGGTGATTGATAGTTTCATGCGTCGGAGTCTGCAGTGAAATGTTCAAGCGGAACGCTTCGCGAGTACAAATGCACCAAATTGGCAATTCGACCGTGTTTCTCGGTCTAGCCGGTTGATTTATTCTAGAAGGTGGAAAATATATCTACATTGAAATTTCGAATTTTCTCAAATTAAAATTATTAAGATTAAGTCATTTTCCAGTTGACAAAACAAGGCAAGAATCTCTTTTATGAATAAAAAAAGATTAGAAGATTATTTTATAATTATTTTTATTTAATACCTTTCATTATCCGTGCGTTGAAAACGAATTTTTATTTACCATATTTCTTAAAAATAATTATGAAAGGTTTTGGAAGCCTTGAACACAATTTAAAATCCGCTGATAAATTTTGATAAAAAAAATATTTTTAATTTTTTTTTAGTAATTGAGTAATTCCTAGGTTTTGACCAAATTTGTCCGTATATTGCCCGGACTTAGATCAACCATTTTGAAATCAAATGCCCGGATTTTGCAGGTTTTAGGTAAAATATCCTGGATTTGTCCCGCCTGGACACGTGCTGAAAAAAATCTGACAACCTTACTAACAATCTTGTAACAGGAGTTTCTAATGATGAAGTTTGTGTCATTTTGAATCAGGTAACATACAATTTCCGATTTCTCTATTAGGAAATAACGTACAAAATTGTTAAAAACATGTTTTTAAAGGGTTTTTATAAATCTTTTATTTTTGTTATCAAGAAGATGATCAGCAGAGGTCGACTAATACGTTCGTGTCAGTAGATTCCAGCATATTCACCGTGGTGGATTGGCTAACGCGCCGTTGCGCTGAAGCTAAGATTGCGGGTTAAAATACCGCCGGTGAGCCGTTGTGTTTTTTTTCAAATTCATAATATTTACGGCTCATGTTCATTCTTTCTTTGATACCTCATTTTTCTCTAATACTTCCTATCAACTTCGAAATTGTCGTTTTTTTACTGTTTTGATGTATTTTATAAATTTTCGTCGAATACCTTTCAAAAATATTTGTACAATGCTAGGCATCAGTATCGGCAATTTTTTCTCGATTTTTCCATATTCTTTTTCAACTTAACCTTGAGAATTGCCTTGGGGTTAGTTAGTAGCTGGATTAAAACTGTAAACGAAAACATTTGAATAATTCTTCTGGTACCATTAACTACAGTTTAATCCAAGTGTAGTGGCCGCTAGCTAGATCGGGTTATCACCTCACGGGGCCTTCGTATGACTGAATAACCGGAAAAGTTACCCTGAAGACATTTCTACTTATGAAGTTGTCCATACATGGCTGCTTCAATGAGGAAAACAACCAAATTTACAAAACCAAAAATACAATATTGCTTGCTTAATCATATTTATCCTGAAAATATATTTGAACCAATCTGGAGCGTCCCCTTTAAGGTTAGCAAGGTAAAATTTCATAAAAACATTGTTTGTATCTAAATAACATCACATGTCACATTTGACTCCAGTTGTGTGATGAATTTTCAAGTTATCCCTTTAATGCATAATATTGATTTGAAATAACACTTATCTAAATCCAAATATCTTTAAAACGCGAGGGTATTGCAGAGTGATGTACTCATAAAAAAATTCTAGGGATTTAAAAAAAATTAGCCCATGGTATTTTTATTATGACATTTAAATGTATATATGCGTTATCAAACAAAGTATGCAAAAAAATTGCAAAAATCAAATTTATATATTTTTTTTTTTTTGAAAAAAGTAGTTTTTGGAAAATCGCTGTTATTTCTTCAGATTTGCGAATTTTTACAAATTTCTTAATCTAAATCAATCACAAACACCTTCCTGCACAAAATTAACAAGGTTTTTAAGAAATTAGCGAAATGGTATTGAAATGAACTAAGAATTTTAAATACTATTTTTTAACATTGATCGGCCATAACTTTAAAAATACTAAAAATAACGACTTCAAACCTGTTGTGTTTTGTAATTAAACAAAACAACAAAATTGTATCAGAGCCCTCCCTTTCTTATAAACTTATGGTAAGAAAAGTGGTGTCTCAAATAGTAAAAGAACCATTTCTCGTGCTCTAATCCTTTTCCATGTGAAGATTGGGGTGGGAGCCGCCTACTCTCTTCCTATATCCCCAATAGTATAACGGAGGGGTTTCAAATAATCTTATAATTCTCCATATGCTCAACCAAAACCAAATTTGGTTCCTTTTGTTTGTTAAATTCTCAAGTTTTGTAAAAAAAATTGTAAAGGAGTCCCTTTCTTATCTCTCCATTGGAAGAAGGGAGTGGTACTAAATATCCATGGAAACCATTTTTGTTCTCAAATACTCTTCCATGCCAAATTTGGTTCCATTTGCTAGAATTGTTCTCGAGATATGCAATAAAAATTGAATGGCAGTCTCACTTCTTCTTTTCTATCTTTCCATTGGAAGAAGGAAGGGGTTTCAAACAATCATGGAAATATTTCTCGTATTCCAATTTCCTTTATAGTTTCCAAATTATGTAAGGAAATTTACAGAAGCTTTCTCTCGCTCCCAATCTACCCACTGGAAGAGGATAGGGATACCAAATATTTAAGGAAACATTTACCGTCTCCAGTTATTTAAAAAAAATGTTAGAGAGGAAACCTCCTCCTCTCCCAATTCCCCATTTGAAGGAGTAATGGATTTCAAATACTCATAAAAACATTTCTTGTTCCCAAATATTCTCCCATGCCAAGTTTAGATCCATTTGTTGGATTTGTTCTCCTTCTTCAAATCTCACCATTAAAAGGTGTGATGGGTGCCAAATATTCATTGGAACATTTATAATACCCAAATATCATCCCATGCCAAATTTGGTTTCCTTTGCTTGTTTAGTTTTCGAGTTTGTTAATTTAAAAAAATAAAAAAAACGGAAGAGTGGTCTCAAATCATCATAGAAGTATTCCTCGTACTCGAATGCCTCCTGAAGTCAAGTTTGGTACCATTTGCTTGATCTGGTTCTCGAGTTATGCAAACTTTTGTCATTTGTTTGGGAGACCTCCTCCCTCCATTCTGTGAGAGGGAGGGGTCTCAGACTATAATAGGAATCTTTTCCGGCATCCAATACATCCACCTGCCAAGTTTCAAGTAAATCGGTTCAGTAGTTTCCGAGTCTATAGGGAACAGACAGACAGACAGAAATCCATTTTTATACATATATGTAGTGAATAAGGCTAACGCAATGTAAGAAGAATTTAAATATTTAAAAGTTACTATTTAGATTACACGTTTCAGTTTTAGGAAAACAAAATATAATTTAGTTTAGTGTAACAAACGCTTCGCTCAAATATCCATTTGAAAAGCCTATGACAGTTTTGAGATGCGAAACATGATCTATGCTGTTCACTCTGATAGACAAGATAAAAGAAAAGGAGAATGTATTTGTAACCGAAAACTTCGGAACAGAGAGAGAGAGAACGAGAGAAAGAAAAGGAAATAGTGGGTTGAGTGAGAGAGTTTGAAAAACGAATAGGACATTCTATTAGCGAATTTTGACGATGACGCACGCATTTCTGGTACGGTACGCGAAACAAGTGACGCTATCTGAACGCGGGATACGACAAATTGTTGTTGTTTATTGTTTATAAAAAAACCATCTGACGTAAATGTCTTAATGGTTTACTTAATCTAGGTCTATCTTGACATACATTCAAAGTTTTCTTATTAATTAGTTCTTAATTGGTCACTTATGCTGGATTCGATCAAGCGTTTAAAGGTTGCAGTTGAGACATTAAAGTCAAAGAGAGCATAATTGCGTAAGAAGCTTACTTTTGCAGAACGCAGGGGGTCATTGCTACCATAGCGCGTATTTCTTGATTCCAGTGATAGCCAGTCACGATTTCGCAGGGTTCTTTCTGGAGCATAAATATGACAGCGCGAAAGTATCCAAGAGCAATCGATTTCGTTTTTGAGAATTTTCGCCACAAACAGTGATTGGCTAATATCATGGCGATTCGACAGCGTGTGAAGGCCAAGCAAAGCGCAGCGTTGTGCATAAGGTGGCAGATTTCGAGGATTATCCCAAGGTAGATCACGCAGAGCATAACGTACGAATTTTCGTTGAACCGCTTCAAAACGCGCCACCCATGTAGTTTCGAATGGCCACCACACCAGATTTGCAGATTCTAATATTGAACGAACCAGGCAGCAATACAGAGCTCGTAGACAAACAGGATCTGTAAATTCTTTACTCAGACGTATGACAAACCCCAGCATTCGATTGGCCTTTTCAAGTGTAGCAGAGTAGTGTTCCTTGAATGTCATTTGACTATCCAAAACAACGCCAAGGTCCTTTATTTGATTAACACGATGTAGAAGTTCGCCCTGGATGTAATAGTCGTACAAAAATGGAAGTTTCTTGCGTCCAAATGTTATGATACAGCACTTAGAAACGCTTAAGGCCAGTAGGTTGACAGCACACCAGTTCACTACTGTATCGAGGAATTGCTGTAGTATCTGACAATCTGCCAAACTGTTAACGTTCAGAAAAATTTTCAAATCATCCGCGTACATAAGTACTCCGCATCCAAAAAGCAGCATGTTAATATCATTGCAGAACAGGGTGAACAATAAAGGGCCCAAATTACTTCCTTGTGGTACTCCTGAAGTCGGAATGAAATCTGAAGATTCAGATGTTCCGATTTTAACAGCAAGACGACGATTTGTTAAATAGCTTCTGATCCACGCACAAAATCTCTCAGATAATCCCAGGCGTTCTAGCTTTAAAAGTAAAATTAAGTGATTAACTGAAAATTTTTTACGCCGTTTCTTTGATGAAGTCCGTTCAATACAGTTCCGTCCAAAAAAGTAGCACTCGCCATATTTAGTACTGAAGCAGAATCGATCACCAAGTTGTTGCTACCGCTAGGAACCCACGATAACTGTGATTGATTAAAATCACCGAGCAAAATAATACCGGACAATGGCTGTTTCAATCTTGCTTCTGATAATGTCTCAACGTGCAACTCTAATACTGAGGTATCCTGACTTCTTTCAGGAGGGATGTAAGATAAACCGATCAAAAGTGAACTTTGTTCATAGGACACTTTTACCCACAAATTTTCAATGCTACCGGAATTACAAATTGTGAATATCGATGAGCTAAACTTACATGAAACTGCTATTAGCACTCCTCCACCCCGACTACGACAGCTGTTAGAGCCATTCCTGTCGCATCGAAACACGTTGTAATCCGGGCTGAATAGTTGGCTGGATGGTACTGTTGCATCAAGCCAGGTTTCGGTGAAAGCGTAAATGTCGTAATCGAGCTCTGATGTGGAAACGAAACATTCCGAAATTTTCGATTTCAAGCCACGAACATTCTGGTAGTATATGCGTACACCGTCAGCAAAGTTTCCATCATCAGGGCGGACTCTGCAAGGCGAGGGGCGATCACTAAACGCATCAGAATTTCAAAATTGGTACTTGCCTGAGAGCACAGGCTGGAGAGCCCCGTTGCCTTCTTCGAACACAGGGCCGGGACGACTGTTGACGCTGGCTGGAAACTGCGCGACTGTGACGAAGGGCTCGGGGGCTTCCAATAAGCTAATTTCGGTGCGTCCCGGGATTCCAACAGGCAAGTGATTAGCGACAGCTTCGATTGAGCGATAATCACATAATGCATTTCCGTTTCCATTCAGTCGACAGTTCACAGAAAAACTGACGATATCGTTAGCTGCAGGCTGTAGCTTTAAGCTTGAATCCGTGTTCATCCGTGCATCGTGCTGGCCAAAATAAATCTGACTCGATGCACATGGTGCGGGGCTAGAAGGCAGAGCTGTGTGACTAGATGAAAAGCACGAAACTGAAGGATACTTGCCATGAAATGGCAATTGGAAGCCTCCCCCAGAACCACCTGACCGATAAACGGGACGACTTGAAGCTGGAACAGTCGGTCGTTGGTGGTCCGGGAAAAGAACTTCCAAATTGCTTTGATTGGTGCGTCCCGACTTCCGGTTGAGGTTCGCAGGAAAATGGTCAATATCAGGGGCAACGTTCGCTACAGACTCTAGTTCAGAGTTAACATCCGTGGAAATTTGTTCATCGTGACGGCCAAAATAAAACTGATTCGATGGGAGGCTAGAAGGCAGAGGTGCGTGACTTCGAGAAAAGCATATGTTTGAGGAATACTTGCCACTGCATGGCAATTGGAAGCCTCCCTCTGGACCACCTGACCGATAAACGGGACGACTTGAAACAGGAACGTACGGTCGTTGGTGGCCAGAGAAGAGAACTTCCGAACTGGCATGATTGATGCGTCCCGGTGTCAAGCTGAGATAAACTGGCGACTGGTTATTATTGAGGATCACGAAACTGTTTTGAGTTGTAATCCATGAACTCTCGGAAATACAATCCTTTCGGCCACGATTCAGGATTCAGCGCCCTCGGTTTTGAATCCGGAGAAATGCCAACTTTAAACGATATGAACCGGAAAGAGCTGGTATCGCTACCTCTCGGAACTAATTTTACCACCGTGGCATCTTCCACACCAAGGTTGGCCTGCACCATGGTTTTAACAGCGTCTTCAGTGACTTCCGGCTTAATACGCGACAGATAAATCCAGAATAACTTTGGATTTTCATCTTCACAAAGTGGAATTGAAACTAGATCGTTTGAATCATGTTTTGATCCGAGTTGACAAGGTTCAGTTGAAACCGCATCTGGAACCCGAGCCCGCTTCAATGGACGTCTGAGTGGTGTAGGTGTCGGCGTGGGCGTAGATTTGTTCCACATGGGGGTACGAATTGGTTTCGGAGCAAGTTGTTGGATTTGCGAACGCAATTCTGTGATCGCGTTCGTCAACTGCGCTAGTTCGTTCGATTCAGGCGGAGCGTTGCAGGCCACAGAACGGAAACTAGGGTTAGAAAACAATGCAGCGCAGTCGTCACAGAACCAAAACAGGTTCTTAGAATGCGCATCCATTTGTCTGGCAAGACTTTTAGATAAGCTAGTACACGTGGTGTGGAATCGCTTGCTGCAAACGCCTTTGCAGGCGATATGCTCGATTCCGGTTATAGCCTCGTGGCAAGTCGAGCAGTTATATTCCATTGCGCCTTTCGGTATGCAATAAAATTTCGGAAATGCAGCTTTATCGTTCCGAATTTTACCGCTAGATGTCGCTTCGGTCGAAAAAAATCGAAATGGGATGTTTACATAAGCAACTTTAGTGATAAACAAACGGTGATGCACTTGACACTTTGATCACGATTTTTGCTTAAATTTCCTTTTTTATCACCAGCACTCGACTAGTTCCGAGTTTGGTATGAAGTTAATATAAAGCCGGATTGGACTTTTACAATTAAAACGGTATAAAACACACGAAAAACAGGTAATGAAAATCCGACGGAAAAAAAGGTCAACTATTCAATAACGAATTATTTGTGTGGCGCAAATGGCGCAAATGGCGCAGTAGCTTCGGAATCCGCTCGGTGAGTATTTCTATGAAAAGCAAGGATAATCAGTGTTGGAAAACAGACGAAAATGTAGGCGATCACGTGTTAAATGAATGGAAAAAATGGAAAAGAAAAATGTGCGTAGAGAAAACAGAAATGGCCGAGCGAGAGAACTCTGAGCCGATGTGAAAAAATATTGGAAAGAAAAATGGCCGAGCGAGAGTACTCTGAGCTGTTAAAAAAAAGGGCCGAGCGAGAGAACTCTGAGCCAATTGAATACAAAAAGTTAAAAAAAAAGAGCGAGAGCCTCTTTGACAGAGATAAATATGAAGCCTCATGTTTTCGCTGGTTTTCCGACATCTGAATTTGTTAAGAGCAGAATCTTTTTTATCTTCGGTTTGTCACCTGAAGAAGAAAGAACTCTGATGAATATAAGAATAGATACGATTTAAAAAGCGAGTTATGGGTGTTGATGAAATGGTGGAAAAATGGAGCAAACAATAATACGTTTTAAGATATAATTTGATATTTTTATTGGTCGATACTCGGTTGAAATCCTGAGAATTAAAATCAATAAATAAAAAAAAATCGTAGAAGCTCTTCGATTTTTCATCTGAACCTGAAATGTTTATAAAGAAAACAGAAACTTTATTTTTGTTTTGTGATCTCAAAAAAAAGATTTTTTCTCGAACTGACAAAGTGGAATGTTTTGAAGCTGGTGCTTTAAAGCAAGTCTAAAACATAAAAGTAAGCTTGTGTAAATCTTAAAGTTTGAGTTAACTGGAAGGTATCACAGTGAAAAGATTTCATTGGTACTTGTTTAACTAATTTTGAAAATTTAACTCAATCCATACTCGACAGACTGTTAAATTTACAGAAAATTGAAAAGTGCACATGTAAAACAGGGTATCGAATTATCTAAAAACAGCAATAAGATAATGAAAATAATGATTTATAAAAAAAATCTTATATATAAAAATGGAGGCGTTTTCTTTGTGATAACATCACGTATGAATGGTCGGTCGGAATGAAGTGAAATTTGGTATCCGAGGGTTTTTTGGGTCAGAGATGGTTTGTATAATACTTTCAAGAATCTCACTTTTTATGAAAGGGGGGTCCCCATACAAAGTTATCTCTTCTTCACATCTTCTTATATATAAAAATGGAGGCGTTCTCTTTGTGATAACATCACGTATGAATGGTCGGTCGGAATGAAGTGAAATTTGGTATCCGAGGGTTTTTTGGGTCAGAGATGGTTTGTATAATACTTTCAAGAATCTCACTTTTTATGAAAGGGGGGTCCCCATACAAAGTTATCTCTTCTTCACATCTTCTTATATATAAAAATGGAGGCGTTCTCTTTGTGATAACATCACGTATGAATGGTCGGTCGGAATGAAGTGAAATTTGGTATCCGAGGGTTTTTTGGGTCAGAGATGGTTTGTATAATACTTTCAAGAATCTCACTTTTTATGAAAGGGGGGTCCCCATACAAAATTATCTCTTCACATCTCTTATATATAAAAATGGAGGCGTTTTCTTTGTGATAACATCACGTATGAATGGTCGGTCGGAATGAAGTGAAATTTGGTATCCGAGGGTTTTTTGGGTCAGAGATGGTTTGTATAATATTTTCAAGAATCTCACTTTTTATGAAAGGGGGGTCCCCATACAAAATTATCTCTTCACATCTCTTATATATAAAAATGGAGGCGTTTTCTTTGTGATAACATCACGTATGAATGGTCGGTCGGAATGAAGTGAAATTTGGTATCCGAGGGTTTTTTGGGTCAGAGATGGTTTGTATAATACTTTCAAGAATCTCACTTTTTATGAAAGGGGGGTCCCCATACAAAATTATCTCTTCACATCTTATATATAAAAATGGAGGCGTTTTCTTTGTAATAACATCACGTATGAATGGTCGGTCGGAATGAAGTGAAATTTGGTATCCGAGGGTTTTTTGGGTCAGAGATGGTTTGTATAATACTTTCAAGAATCTCACTTTTTATGAAAGGGGGGTCCCCATACAAAGTTATCTCTTCTTCACATCTTCTTATATATAAAAATGGAGGCGTTTTCTTTGTGATAACATCACGTATGAATGGTCGGTCGGAATGAAGTGAAATTTGGTATCCGAGGGTTTTTTGGGTCAGAGATGGTTTGTATAATACTTTCAAGAATCTCACTTTTTATGAAAGGGGGGTCCCCATACAAAATTATCTCTTCACATCTCTTATATATAAAAATGGAGGCGTTTTCTTTGTGATAACATCACGTATGAATGGTCGGTCGGAATGAAGTGAAATTTGGTATCCGAGGGTTTTTTGGGTCAGAGATGGTTTGTATAATACTTTCAAGAATCTCACTTTTTATGAAAGGGGGGTCCCCATACAAAATTATCTCTTCACATCTTATATATAAAAATGGAGGCGTTCTCTTTGTGATAACATCACGTATGAATGGTCGGTCGGAATGAAGTGAAATTTGGTATCCGAGGGTTTTTTGGGTCAGAGATGGTTTGTATAATACTTTCAAGAATCTCACTTTTTATGAAAGGGGGGTCCCCATACAAAATTATCTCTTCACATCTCTTATATATAAAAATGGAGGCGTTTTCTTTGTGATAACATCACGTATGAATGGTCGGTCGGAATGAAGTGAAATTTGGTATCCGAGGGTTTTTTGGGTCAGAGATGGTTTGTATAATATTTTCAAGAATCTCACTTTTTATGAAAGGGGGGTCCCCATACAAAATTATCTCTTCACATCTCTTATATATAAAAATGGAGGCGTTTTCTTTGTGATAACATCACGTATGAATGGTCGGTCGGAATGAAGTGAAATTTGGTATCCGAGGGTTTTTTGGGTCAGAGATGGTTTGTATAATACTTTCAAGAATCTCACTTTTTATGAAAGGGGGGTCCCCATACAAAATTATCTCTTCACATCTTATATATAAAAATGGAGGCGTTTTCTTTGTAATAACATCACGTATGAATGGTCGGTCGGAATGAAGTGAAATTTGGTATCCGAGGGTTTTTTGGGTCAGAGATGGTTTGTATAATACTTTCAAGAATCTCACTTTTTATGAAAGGGGGGTCCCCATACAAAGTTATCTCTTCTTCACATCTTCTTATATATAAAAATGGAGGCGTTTTCTTTGTGATAACATCACGTATGAATGGTCGGTCGGAATGAAGTGAAATTTGGTATCCGAGGGTTTTTTGGGTCAGAGATGGTTTGTATAATACTTTCAAGAATCTCACTTTTTATGAAAGGGGGGTCCCCATACAAAATTATCTCTTCACATCTTATATATAAAAATGGAGGCGTTTTCTTTGTAATAACATCACGTATGAATGGTCGGTCGGAATGAAATGAAATTTGGTATCCGAGGGTTTTTTGGGTCAGAGATGGTTTGTATAATACTTTCAAGAATCTCACTTTTTATGAAAGGGGGGTCCCCATACAAAGTTATCTCTTCTTCACATCTTCTTATATATAAAAATGGAGGCGTTTTCTTTGTGATAACATCACGTATGAATGGTCGGTCTAAATGAAGTGAAATTTGGTATCCGAGGGTTTTTTGGGTCAGAGATGGTTTGTATAATAGTTTCAAGGATCTCACTTTTGATGATAGGGGGTCCCAATACAAATTAAACTTTATTTGTTACGATTTCCATAAGAATCTATTGGCGAGCACAATGCAGTTAAGGACGTGTAGATGAAATTAAACATTTATTACGATTAATACTTTAGAAGGTAAAACGAAGTTTACCGGGTCAGCTAGTAAATAAATAAAAATAACAGTATATTTAACAATTGAGTGCTAACCATTATGCATTAGAATTGGAAAACAAATGCATAGTTTAGTAGCTTAAAGTTAATCTTTTGAAGAAAATTTATTGTGAATTAGCCAAAAAAAAAACTCTTTGAAGACCAGTTTTATTTCGAAGCCATTTCTCAATTCTTGCTGCTTGTGTTTGTGTTGTTTTTGATATTTCTGATGCGTACTCGCGTGTACGGAACCGGATGAAAAAAAAAATAGAGCAGAAAACGAGCCCCAAGCAGACGAACTGATTGTTTTTCAAGTTTATTTTCCCAAATACCAGAATTCTACGCCACCAATATTACAAGCGGCCAATTGGAGTATTGAGCACGCTCCTAACGGTTGGCAAATGGAGAAGAACAACACTATAGAGTAAGGGAGAGGGAAATGTGACAATCAGGCTTGTAAGTGGTCACCATCGTTTGAATTTTTCCGGAGACAATCACCACACATCGTTCGTGACAATCGTGGAGAGCGCAATCGTTTGATCGGAGAGCAAAAAAATGTCAAACGAAATTTTGATCTTTTTTGTGGTTAGTCGTTTTACTGTCATCCCTCTTGCGTAGATAATCGAGATAATCATTCCACATTGTTCGACCAATACATCCAAACATCACCCGGCGCTGCAGAGTGACGAATTTTTTTTCAACAGGAGGGAGTGAATAGAAAAGATTGCATTTGCTTATTGAGTCTGTAAGTTCTGCTGCGTGAAAGAGATAGGCGATGTCGTAAACTGTCTGGAATGATGGTCGTTTGACCATCAAATTATCCCTCTCGTGTACCAAGGCACGAAATTTCGTTCGAAAATCACACAAAGAAGAATGAATGTCGTTTCGTTTGATGGTAGTCGACTGTTCGGCAAGTTTTCGGTCGCATTTGTTTGATGGCACGAGCAATGATACTGATAAAAGCAGGCTGTGCGACTGTCAGAGAAAATGTCGATGGTTTACAAGTCTGGTGACAATGTTCATTGACGCCTGAATTCCGCAAAAAAGCACTGCAAGAAATTAGTCTGAAGAGAATAAGAAGTGAATGATGCAGAATTCTCTTTCCTGGATACTTTGAATAACTAGCAAAAGAATGAAGTGTAGTGGGCGTGGCATAAATTTAAACTGGGTAAACATTTCTAAAAAAAAATAAAAATTAAATAAATGAAAAACTCGTTTGAAAAGAAAACTAGAAGTTTTTCATACAGCCCTCCTAAATTGTGTGATAATTATAAAAGAACTTTTGGTAACTGGTATATAACAACTATTAGATATGTTATACAATATTTTGGAATAAAGGCGATGAAGCAACTTAAAACTTTCGTGTTAAATTTAATAAGTGTTGTGTAGCCACCAACTTAGAATCAAGAAACAATTGCAATTATCATTTGGTATCTATCAAAAATCTAGAATAGAGGAGGGGAATAATGTAGTGAATAAGGCTAACGCAATGTAAGAAGAATTTAAATATTTAAAAGTTACTATTTAGATTACACGTTTCAGTTTTAGGAAAACAAAATATAATTTAGTTTAGTGTAACAAACGCTTCGCTCAAATATCCATTTGAAAAGCCTATGAGAGTTTTGAGATGCGAAACATGATCTATGCTGTTCACTCTGATAGACAAGATAAAAGAAAAGGAGAATGTATTTGTAACCGAAAACTTCGGAACAGAGAGAGAGAGAGAACGAGAGAAAGAAAAGGAAATAGTGGGTTGAGTGAGAGAGTTTGAAAAACGAATAGGACATTCTATTAGCGAATTTTGACGATGACGCACGCATTTCTGGTACGGTACGCGAAACAAGTGACGCTATCTGAACGCGGGATACGACAATATAGATAGATAAACTTACTTATTTCGAGAACGTTTATTATTTTTATTAAATTTTTTATTTTACTTCCTTTTTTAGATATTGTTTGTTATTTGTTGTGTTTTTTGTATTTGCTTTTGAGTCTTTTGAAAATTAATTTTTTTTAGTCATTGAGCTTTTGAGATTTTTTGAAAATTTAATTATTTGTCGTCATTTCTGAGTACTATTTAATTTGCTTTTTGCTATTGTTGTTAGATGATTAGATGCGTTATTCAAAATCTTAAACAAAATTGGTGTTTGTTAAAACTAAATTTGTCCCTTAAATGCGGAAAGCTTAGGTTAAGTTGTAAAAAAAACTGTTTAATTTTCGCACATGTTGGCAAAATTGGGCGGCGTCTGTATATGGATTTGAAGATCGGATTTTTTAACTTAGTATTGAGCCTAATTTTAAACTTCCGAAAAATCTGTTGAAATCAATTTTATTTGAATAAAAAAAACATGTATATATTTCGTTTTATGATCTTATATTTTGATTATTCATATCGCCTTAGAAAAAGTTCATTTTTGAATAGTTTGCAAAAGGGCTCTTCAAAGTTAAATATTCAATTTGTTGATTTTTTATGTCAGCATTGTAAAAGTTGGATCGTTGCACCTCATATATATATACATACACCTTGACGGGAATCACACAGTTAACAGTGATTTTTGTGATAAGCCGCTTCTACTTAGCCCAAGTGACATTTTAAATTTTATAGCAAACTACTAGACCAAGTTTAAGTTTCATAAGAGTATTAAGTATAAAAAGGAAAAAAAAAGTAGTCAGAGTTGAAAAGAGGCCAATAAGTCTTGGATAATGTTCACAAGCTAGTTTAAAGCGGAAACTCTGTTATTCGATTTGAGCACTGTGGGATGACCTCTTATGAAGTGATGATGAGAAATACTCGTCAGTGTTTTTTGAAAAATGTCGAGCATTTGAAAATAAAAATGAAAAAATAGTTAGTGTCTGACAGCCAAATGTTGCTCAAAATTAAGTAAGTGGAGTAAGAAGTAAGAACAATTGTATGGACAAGGTGTTTTATAATGAGTTGTATGTTTTTTCCTTGAACATTTGAAAAGGACCCACAACGTAATTTTATAAAGCGTTGTTTTCTGTGATAATGACGGTACAGGCTTTATTTGAAGCAGAGAAAACAGTTTGATTGATCCGAAATTCTTCGAACTAATATTTGCCAATTTTTGTAACAAATTAAGATTGACGCAGTGTCCGATTCTCGTTACGGAGAGTGCATTTGCAAACCGCCAAAGTGGAAACAAATTTAGGGTACGCTCAATGGTATGATCCGTTCAAACATCATTTTTGAATTCCCAAGGACCGGGCTAATGGGCATCTGCATTACAACGAAAGAATCCTTCTTTTGGCTCCAGCAAATGCTGCCAGCAACATCCGGATTATGGTTGGAACAGAAGTGCCAGAAAAAAAAAACGAGTGATTCCAGGGGGAGCATAATCTGTTACCAGCGTACCTTTTTCCATGCCATGCAAAGGTTTCGTTTGCCTTGATTAGCTCCCAGATAGAAAAAAAAGTAAGGAAAACGAGAAAAGCTGGGTCGACCAGGACGCGTGTGGACCTGCTGCTCTCAGTCTCTCGAGACATTACTACTGCGGAAAATTGATTTCGAAACATTTTTATTTGACATCTGCTGCACGGTGTGCCATAGTTCACCTTTTATGCCACGATGCCATTGCTGCAGTCAGTTTGGTCCTGCTTCGATGTAACTCGCCCTGGGAAACCCCGAGTGTGGTGGCTCCGTAGAAGTCACTCTTCTCCTTGCAGATGTTAGCAGGGTAGGGTGTTTCATGAAAAATAATTTTCTGAAATATTATCCTTGATTCTAGAATTGTTGAAAACATTGTAAATAAATTTTCAAGATCAGAATTGTATTGTGAATTGATTTCAATCGAAAAAAGATCTGTGATCTTCACAACTCCGTGCAAAGTTATCAAAAACTTTCATGTATGTTGAACCACTCTAACAGACCGGGAGACTATCGTTTCCGATAGAACGGGCTTCACGTTGGCAACCAAAACACACAGACTAGGTATGAAAGATATCATGTTTTACAATTTGTGCAAAATAAAACTGCCGTCATATGAGGGCTGATGCGAGAAATCACAATCTCCCCTTCTCGAACTCTAAGGTGTTCCTCCTACACATTTATTTCATACACTGACACCGGCTTAAGCGTTGTCGCAGTACCTCAGGCAACGAATTCGATGGCTATGCACTCTCTGGTAGTATGGAAGGTGTGCAATGTGTATCGGATATAAGTACCTATAAGATTCTACCTGCCAATTGCTAGCTACTCGTAAAACATGTCGGTGAACCAATATAAGAATAAAAGCGATGTGAAGAAAAGTGGAAAAAATATAAATAAGTAGGAAATTTATAGTTTATAATAAAAAATTGTATTAAATTTCAGTGAGGTTAGAATGTTACTTTTATGGTGAAATTTAATGTTAGAATTAATCACTTTACACCTCAGTCCTGTTCTTTGTGAACACCGGCTTTTTGTAATAATATATCTAATAATA
Organism: Uranotaenia lowii; assembly: GCF_029784155.1. Classification (NCBI taxonomy): domain Eukaryota; kingdom Metazoa; phylum Arthropoda; class Insecta; order Diptera; family Culicidae; genus Uranotaenia; species Uranotaenia lowii. The sequence goes on from NC_073691.1 coordinate 69,190,637, forward strand.
TTTTAAGTAATATTATACATAAGTATACCAATCTAAGGGTATATTTTAATAAAATATACACCCATAATTCAGAATGTACTCCTATCATGACATGTCGATATTTGCACGTAATTGGCATAGGATTTATACTCGATTGGCGAAGGCTAGCGTTGTGAGCAATTTCATTGTGCATCCGAAATGCATATATCTTAAAGAAACCAAATAATACCTTTTCTGTTTCTACAAAATTTATTACAAGACAACGCAGGATGGAAACAATCACCGGCCAAGCGCCAGGAAAACAGCGATAATATAGGTACTCAAATCAATCGACCAAGCGCTGCATTGTGGGGCAGTTCCGTACAATGAGGTCGCAAAAAGTATTATTTGGGGCTTCGTGTTTTTTTTTAATGTTGAAAATTTTGATGATACCTGATCCAAACGTTGGAAAACTGAGGAAATCTTTTTTTTACAATTATCTATATATGTAAGACGGCACGTATAGGTTTGAGGGAGCAAAAATCACCTTGATTTCTACAATTGATAGCTTAAGACTAGATTTTTTTTTTAAAGACAAAAGAAGACAGAAAGGGAAATATGAAAATAAAAAGAATTACAAGTGGGGATCGATAGCTTTTAGGAAAATTAGATTTCAAACATGTAGTCCAAGTCTATCACTGTTAGCACATCTCTCATTGGAACGTTAGGTCGTTTCCTTCTGGCCCAAAGGGAGCCAACAAGGATAGATTTGGCGACAAGGTGGATCTCACACGACCAATCAATGTGCTCAATGACATGGTAACCTGACCACAACTACATAAATTGCTGTCAGCAAGATTCACACGATATAGTAACGCGTCTAAGGGATGATAATTGGACATGCGACGGGGAAATATACGAATAAAATCCCGACTCAAGTTCAATTTATTAAACCAGGGTTCAAGACTTATCTTTGGGTTAATGAAATGGAGCCACCGACCTCACTCATCCCCGTCTCATTTTCGCTGCCAGTTGATAAGAGAGAAATCTTAGTTGAACATAAAGTTATTAACTTGTAAAAATAAAAAAGTGAACCGATAAATTCCAGCTTTTGACTTTTTGCCGACTCCAACTCCGAAATGCGCTGTGCGTGTGTTTGAGGGCGGGAAAGATTTAATTTTTTTTGTTGCCATCAGTAGAAAAGCTACGAAGCAAAAATCGTTTTTACGTTTCTTCTATTTTTATAAAAAAAAAAATACGAAAGAGAATGGAAAAAACCACCGGCAAAGCGCCTGTTTAACATCCAGTTTATGATGCTGTGCCTGGATTTTAAAGAAATTTTGAAAATTTTTATTTGCACTGAGTTTTCGCCCTATGGGGTGATTATGAACAAATGTTCTTATTCATTTTCTGACATTTCTTTGACTTTTTGATAGTCAAATGTTCTATTCATCAACTTAGGGGGCAATTCACTAATTACCCAAGGATTTCCAGACCCCTTTCCCCCTCCTCCCCTTGTAAGAAATTTTTACAAAACTAGCGTCCCCCTCCCCCCTTCTCTAAGAACTTAACACATTAATGACCGTGATGAAATCTTAGCCGGGAAACATCAACACTCGGCATTCTATATCCCAGAATCCACTGGACCAAATTCAAGAATTTAAATAGGTTCGCAATGTGTTAAGTATTTAATTTTTGAGAAATTGATTTTTTTTTTCTAAAAATAAGATTGGGATTCAGAAAAAAGCTATGCCAATTCTTTTCAGTATTTAAAAAAAAATTTGAACACAATTTAATCAAAACTGGAAACAAAATTACAAAAGTGAAAAAATTAAATAAAACATAAATTTTGAAAAAAAAATTTAATCCGTCACCACTTTGGAACAAGCCTTAATTTTGTTAAAAAAAAAGGGATAAGAACTTGCTTTTTGATGATAGAAAAAAGGCAGTCAAAAGTTTTCTTAGATTAAGTGAGTGGTGCGTAAGGATAGTTTTACTTGTAATACCGAAACCGAAAACCTGTATCTCACGAATAGTTTTCTTATACCGAATAGAGTTTCACGTCCTTTCAAAAACCAGTGTTTTGTATTGATAAATAACAAGGTTATAAACTGAAAATAAGATTCACCATTTGTTTGAAAAAGGGTTGCTGCTCGATAACCTCATAAAATTTGACATTATTATGAACCCTAAATCTCTGTGGGCAACATTAAAATATATGAAAACTTTAATAAATTTAAAAGGTGAATAATTCCACAACGCAAAGATAAAAAAAGACAAATTTTCCTGTATCTATGTTTGGACAACGTGCTACTATTCAGAACATTAGAATTACAGCAAATAATAATTTTTAATGTTTTACATCCGGATTAAAAAGATCCAAAATCTATTTTCTTTCAATCTTATTTTTATACTTAGAAACTATTTTCAATGTTTGCGTGTTCGAATACATTTATTTTTAAATTCGGTACAAAATGAATATACAGTGAAACTCCGATTTTGTCACCCCCATGATGCATTTTAGCGTGACAAATTGGGGACAGTGACAAAATCGGGTAATTTTCAAAAAGCACCCTTTTTTAAATAATTCTCTTCAAATTGATCAGAAACATCATTACTGCGTCATTAAAAAAAGTGTAGGGTATTTTTTGCGTTCTATTAGTTGATAATTAAAGCGTTAAGTCTCTTTTTCATCGAAATATCACAAAATGATCATAATATGTTTCTTAAAACACTCTGTTGGGAATCAAGAAGAATGAAAGATCCTCAGTGATTAAAATCCCTATGATGTAAAAAAATCTAGGTGTTAAAATAAGTTTGAAAAATGTTTTGTTCAAAACAACTTCCAATAAAAAAATCAAAACTGACAACTTGGGAAGCATTCCTTCTGCTTATTCCGAATAAAGCTGTACGGATAACAAGTTGATTGGGCTGATGTTTTAGAGTTCTCGATAAATTACGTCATCTTCTTGTGGCGTATTAGGGAAATCGATTTGAAGAAAGCTCAATTGAGGCCCTCAAAGCCAAAGGGGTATAAGAGAAAAAATAAGGTCGATTTAAGGTTTTTAATGTCAACCAATTTTTCATTTTTCAGATTTAAGATTTTTAGCGTTTCATTTACTGTTGTGTTTAACCTAAAAATGAGTAAGATGAACTAAGCTTTCATAGATCAAGAGAGCGAGAGTGAACGGAAAAATTACTTGAATACCCTATTTCAAATAAGAAAATAAATTCTCGTTCATTAGTATCTTGAAAGAGAAACCGTATACTCCATTGTGTCGTTATATTTATTATTTTGATTGTATTTGCCAACGTTTTTATTGTTCAAATGTGAATGAAAACACTTGTAGAAAATCTGAAATCTTTTCTTTGTGTCATTCATAGTCGCTATCGATGTTTTCATGTGATATAACAATGTTGTCAATTAACGCGATATCAATTAATAATCATCCCAAAAGCAAAAGCACGCAAAAGGTTTGAAACTGAGTATTTTTGCATTAAATAAAAAATAGTGACAAAATTGGGTCAAAAAAGGTGACAAAATCGGGGGTAGACAAAATCGGGGGCAGACATAATCGGTGCGTGACAAAATCGGGGTTTCACTGTATTTTGATTGAAGATTTTCTGTTTCAGTTTGGTAATAGGAAAACTTCAACTTTTTAAAAGAATAGAGCTATTGATGTGAAATTTCGTGCAGGCGATAAAAAATTGCTAAGTGTAAATATTTTTCAAAACAGTCGATCATATAGAACTGACAAGCCTTGCAATAAATGACTGTTCACTGATCCAAGAAGATTTAAATGAGTATTTTTGTGAAACAACCAACTTAAAAGATTTTTGAATTTTCTGTATATGTAAAGGTTTCAATTTCATGATACCTGAAAAGCCCAGCCCACGACATTAAGGTGAAGACTAGATGTTTGCTGCGCAGAACATTTTAAACGGATGTAAAAACTATCGAGTAGCCTAACTCGCCTAAAATTTCACACGTATGGATAGGTCCTATCAAATAAAAATGTTCAACGACATAAAGAAACGGAAAAAAGAAACCAACCAAAACGTAAAACATGCAACAAAGAAATAAAACTCCCGATACAAAAGATATACCAATATAAATCTCTAAAAAAGAACACTAAATAGAGATTTTTTTCTGTTACTTTACATGTTAATTTTATTAACATTTGTTTATTTTACAAGTTCTATACATGAATTGAATTGAGTTTTTATAAAACAACCCATTTCCTTATGACTGTTAATTATTTTCATTATTTGGTGTTGAATTGAGATTTTTTGACACCATATAAATCATGTTGCTCAAGTCTCGGGGTAAATATGTACATGACCCATTCCAAGCACCCCTCAACTGGAATACCGATTTTTATTTTTCATTATCCAAATATAAATTACATAGCGTTAGAAAGGTTATTTCTTGAGTGTCATTTTCCATTAAAAGATTTTCAGCTACCTTTTTTTAGAATTGAGTATGTTAACGTTGAAATTTGAAAATTTTAGTATGAAATTAAATTGATTTTTGCAAATATTCTTTATTTATAACATAGCTTTGTCAAAAATCTAGCTATGTCAAAATGAATAACTGCAAAATGATGGTAGAAAAGCCATCTTTTAAGCATGATATAAGATAAATAACAGTTACTGCAAGTTTACGGTCTAGAATCTTTGATAAAGGTATCTATTTTTAAGCGTTGTGACGTCACGAAAATTCTACTGTTTTTGAATTTATGATTTACTGAAATTTCACATATTGTCGAAAATTGGAGGTCTCTTCAAACTTTTTGAGTGGAATTCAATGCAATTTACAGATTGAAAATCGGTTTAGCAGGTTGTGAGTTGCACCCGGGTAAAGAATGCGTTGTGACGTCACGAAAATTTGTTTACTTTTTTTCGAAAACGTTAAAGACTTTTTACTTCAACACTATGATAGTATTTCTTCAATTCAAGTTCAACACAACAATGTGCTTCAATAAACGAATTCTATTATCAAGTTTTTAAAGAAACTAATTTTTTTTTGCATTAACTTAGTTGTTTTTAAACATTTCTAATTAAACATACAAAACAGCGCCTAAAAACGGTTGATTCAAGAATAAACAAACGATCAAACAAATGAAATCCTCATCGATTTTGTAAAAGAATATTTGTGAATCATAAAGCAGAAAGTTATTTGTGATTTGAATGAAAATCTTGTTATAGATCAACTTCTTAATATATCTATGTTAGAATGGAAAACACCGCTAGTAGCTTCTATTTCTTTCTGGCATTATGTTCAAACGAAATAAGTTCCATAAAATAAATGTAATGAGATTCAAAAAATCTGGTAAACTGGTTAACTTAATAGATTAACTTTTTTATTAAAAAATTTCATAAGATATTCATAGAAAATTAATTAATAAAATTAATTAAATTATTTTAATAACTGCTTTTATTGAAATTTCCACCTCAAAGAATGTCACTAGAAAATCTAAATCGAACCCCGTGTTCACATAAAATCTCACAAAAGGGACTTTGAACTGAATTTCAAAATTTAATAAATTCAAATATGTACAAGCACAAGATCTCATGCAAAATTTGGGTCAAATTATTCTAAGGGAAGGGTTTGCGCAACACACTTGAAGTTTGTATGGAATTATGTCAATAATTTAGGTCTTTATCAACCAATTTTTCTTTTAATTTGAGTATTTTAAAGCTTTGATTATGACAATATTTCATCTGAGGAACGCGTTTCGATTAGAGTTATCATAAAACAGCTATAACGTTCAAAATTAGCGTCGATTAACGATCATTCATGTATTTTATGTATTTAACCCATCAGAAGCTAATTTTTGAAACTCAAAAACCTTTTTAACTAAACCATTGTCGAAAAGGGATCTTGAGATAAACTATTTGTCATAAATAATGAAAGTTTTGTGAATGACTATAATTAAAACAAACCAGCCGATAGGGACTTCAGAAATTGGTGCATAACTTGGTTTTAATGTCCTTCCAAACCCAATTTCTCATAATTCCATACAAATTTTAGGCTCATTGTGTCCTCTATTTCCGTAGGCCAATCCCCAAATTTGGCACTGGACTTTGTGTTAGGCCTAGGATCTATTTAAGCTTGCAACTTATAAGATTTTCATTAGATGGCTGATTTAGGCACTCTAGTGTCGATTAAGTATCTTTGGAAAGATCGAAGGCTTTGAAATTATCATTTATTTTTACTTTCCTTTGCAATTAAAGATAAAAAAAGATTCAGAAACACATTTCAACGCTTTTACGAATAAATACTTCCTAGTTTTTGTTCTGTCCTAAATAATATCTACATGATCGCATAAAAAAACTTCGAATAAAATTGATGTGAGCAGTGTTGAAAACCTTATCTGCTTATATGGGCCTTTGACATTAAATTCCTTTTACTTTTTGGGAATAAATGGATCGATTTCATCACCAAATCACATTATTTATTAAGTTTTTAAGCATTTTAAGTAAATCAAGCATTCATTTTAAGATTTCACTTTGATTTATTTCATGTAGCTAACCATCAAATTTCGTGACGTCACAACGCTTTGCAAAACCCTGCTTTAAAAAAATGGTGCGTTGTGACGTCACGAAACTGAATCGCTCTAAAATAAATTGAAATCCAAATTTGAAAAAATCAAAAACAGCTATTTGTTGGTTGTAATGAATCGATACTTTCCTGAAATTTTCATAAAATTTGATGAAATAGAAGAGCAGAAAATTGCGGCGTTGTAAAAAAAACTGAAAAGTGGGAAAAGAGGCGCGTTGTGACGTCACGATTCCTTTTGCTTATATTTTGTTAACTATTCATTCTATACAAATACTTTTGGTTTCAAATTGTAGAGAATTAAATTTTGACCTTATAATATACAATTTTCAACAATGTGCGATATGACCTGTAAAACTTACATACAATATACCCAAAAAAATGTTTTGCAAACGTTGTGACGTCACGCTGGAATGGGTCACATAGTTCGGGGTTATTATGAACAGAGTTTGGGGCAATAATGAACATATTTTTTTTAAGTAAAAAACCACCATACACTGTTTACTATGGGTAAATGTAACGTAAAACTACTGTTACTTTTCGAAAATATTATACCAAGTTCGTAATCCGTGTTTATAAATACCCCCTTGACAGTGGGGTAAATATGGATAGATTGGGTAATAATGAACAAACATCTCAAGGACATAGGTTGCGACCAAAAAAAAAAGTTGCTCTACAGAATGGTGAAGAGCACGGAAACATACATTGTTGGCAGCTTTGCAGGATTTATAATAAGAAATAAACATATGGTGACTATAATACTACCTCCCCTACTGAAGAAATTTTGTTCATAATTACTCCCCCTAGCCCTACTGATCTCAAAGCCGCCTTCGATCGAATTGACCACCGTTTGCTCCTAGCAAAACTTCAATAAAAAAAAGGCCACACTCGCGCTGCCAATGATCCACAACCTTATCGTTAATTTATCGTCTATCCAATTGACGACCAATAAGAGCGCATTGCTAAATAAGGGTTTAAAATATTCCGTTGTTCCCGAGATCGCCCCAGTATCAGAGATAGTGAATTACATTGAAATTTCAATACAGTTCCGAAACTTTCCTTCGAAAGCCGCTCTTCGTTCAAAAAGGGATCAAAGTGATGCTGAAAGCGCGATAGCAAATTTTAAAAAAAAGCATGAAGTAGTCTACTCCCGCGCAGATAAAGGCAATGCGGTCGTTGTCATGGACAAATGGGATTACGACAACAGGGTTCGAGACATAAATGGTCCATATGAACAATGTATTTTCAAAAACGATTAGCGAAAAATTCCACTCAATACGATGATAGAGGAGGCTATCGCCGTAAGACAGAAATTCACCCTCCTGATGGGTGATGCAAAACTAGAAAAAAATGTCTTGTTCTGAACCCGATAGTCGCTTCTCTCTATTGCCGAAAACCCACACAATGAAAAAGTACTCAGTGAAGCATGGCAAGAGTTTGAAAAATTCAGTGGAACTGGTCGAACGCCTTAAAGGATTTAAAGTTCGTCAAAACGAAATAATGGTTTCCATAGACGTCTCCGCTTTTTCCCAGCGTACCAACCTCGGACGCCCTCAACAGCTTCCCCGTAAGCTTGGAACGCAGGCGCGGTCCTATGGGGGGGGGGGGGTGATCGGGGTGATCACCCCCCCCCCCCAAGCGGCAAAAAACCGTTACAAAATACTCACATACGCTGGAATTTCTGTAAAAAGTTCGAACTTTTTCTAGTGGGTGTTCTTTCGAATTTTCAAAATTTTCCACTCCGTGGGGATGATTTTTAAATAAAAAAAATTATCAATTTTCTAAATTCTTAAATTGGAAATAAAAAATCAGTCCGCTAAACTAAAACACCTGTAACTTTCTTTAGTAATGTCAGAAATTCTTGTCTTTCCGAATGATCAAAAACTGAAGATTTTTTTTAGATCATTCATCATTAAAGAAGTTTATTTCTTTATTAAATAAAGTAAACTAAACAAATTAAGAATCAGTTTTTTCCAGTTTAAAATAAAACTTGAAACTCTTAGTTTTTATTTTGATCAGTTTTGAATTTGATTTTTCAAGAACTCTTCCATTCCCCACCTTGTACTTTTTCAGTGATGATGAATTGTGGATGTATTTTAAATACATAAAGTTATAACTGCGATCACAATCAAAAATTAACTTTTTTTGCCTTTAATAATGATTGCTGGTAGAATTTGAATATTAGTAAAGGATTTTATCTCAGACTTTGATAACTGACACTCTTGCAATAAAATTAATTATTTTTATTTTAAAATTAATCAGCTCCTAATTTTGTAATAAATTCTCTGAAGTTCAAAATGGAAATATTTTCCTCATCGAATAAAATGTTAAATGGATGGCATTACAAAGGAATTTTTCAACCAACTCTGCAATTGAAATTGAAGAAAAGAAATGTAAATTAATATGGTTGATAATTTACATTAATATCAACTATTATGACCTAATCTGATTTTTTGAAAGAATTCGTGTATAATTTTTTATCAAATCTGGTGTTATATTTGATGTATTCTTCTGTAATAGGTCTGTAAGACCTATTTTCACCAAATTACTTTTGTTAAGGCACTTACAGTGTTTAATTCGAATTTGCTGACCATATACAAAAATAGTTTCTACTATCTTTGCCATATATGTATACTTTATACATTTCTATACATTCAAATCTATTCAATTTTCTAAAAATACCTAAAATACTACTTCTTAAATTAGAGGTGATGAACAAAACCTGATAAAAAATGAGTTCAGGAATATACCTCTAAAAAGAATTTTTAAAACATAGGGTCCAAAAACTTGCCTTTGTATTAATTTTTCCCAGATGAGATAAAACCAGTGATAATAATATCCCGTCATCGATTATTTTCTCAGAAACAAGGCAACCGCTCAAGATATTTTTCTAATTTTTTACCAACACGGCTGGAGTTCCAAATTCACACCAATTATACCGCCGATACTGCAGCTCATCCACACAATAATAATTAAAATTTTAAATAAAAATCCAGCTTAATAATTTAAGTTGAACGTCCTCCCTGAATCTGAAAGTTTCGTTATTTCTATTGCAATTGATTGGGTTTTTTTTTTTTTTTAAATAGTATTAGCTGTAAGAAATGATCTATTATTAATTTTTTTTTACATTTCAATTACCTATGTTTGAAAATATTGAGTGCATGAAGCAAAAATACAGTTTTTCACTTCGTACTTGTAGTTCCAATAAATTTTAAAATCTATGAGAGGTTGAAATTGAAGAGAAAATACATGAAAATAAAGTTCCGAAAGCTGCATATCTATGAATTAGATTTTAATGGTTCTATTTTAGAATTTAATTTATATTTAGTAATTGAAGAATCGAAACAAAAGTTTATATTCATTCGTTTTTTCGAATCACGATTCAGCAATATACTTCAGAAAAATAATAAAATATTCAGTTTTAAAGTCTGCAATGTTTTAGCAATTGTTAAGACTTTCTCAAATAAATCTTTGGTTTCCAAAGGTATTGTTTCAAAACAAGAATTACTTAAATTTTGGTGAGAGTTTCGCGGTGATAAATTGATACTCCAGAAAAAAATTATAGATAACTTGAGAATTTTTTTACTTTTTCTTCTATAAAAATGTGTATATTTTTTTCATTTGTAAATTTACATTTATATCGGAGAATTCCTTAAAGAGTTCTTAAATTGATAATTTTCAAACTGCCCAATATAAAAATGACGAAAATTATCTTTTTATCAACAATTCAATATTAAAGATTCGCAGATTGTTTTATAAAAGGATGTATAAGCTGTTTAAAAGGGTATCAATACACGTATGGAGAGAAAGTTTGTTAAATTTCTCTAATTTCAATTTTTTCAAATACAAACCTCAAATTGAGTGAAATGAAATTTGAAGGGAAGAGAAAAAGCAGTGTGCATCTTAGTAGTGTAATATTTTTTTTTTGAAGAAGTGCATCTAATCAAGTTCATCCATTACCTAGATAAAAAAATCGGTTGAATCATTACCAATTTTATACTGATATGAAATATATTTTCAAGAACCCAATTTCAGCCTCTATTTTTTATCTTATTGTGCAAATCCTCATTCAAAAGGGTATTTATACATTCACATGGCCACAGAATTAACACTTTTTGAGATGAAATGAATTTAAGAGCTAATTATGATTTATGTTGGTGCCCTAAATTATTTTCAAATAGGTTAAAATTTATTTAAAAAAAATTCTGCACTTTTCTGAAAATACTTTTAAACATTATAATGAAAATTCAAATGAAGGTTCATACCACATTTTTTTCTACAAGAACGCAAGTAATTTTGACTTCTGTGAAAAAAAAATTATTGATGTTTTCTGTTTGTTTATTGTTCTCAAGTCTGTAAAATAATAGAATTTTTCGACTATTAGTTAAAGAAGTAATGACTACGTTGAATTTATGAAATTTCTCAAAGCAGAAACCAAATCGTTTTTTCAGACTTCAGCAATTTTTTTAAATGAAATAAAGTCTTTGTTTTTGAAAACTTTCTTTAGTAATGTCAGAAATTCTTGTCTTTCCGAATGATCAAAAACTGAAGATTTTTTTTAGATCATTCATCATTAAAGAAGTTTATTTCTTTATTAAATAAAGTAAACTAAACAAATTAAGAATCAGTTTTTTCCAGTTTAAAATAAAACTTGAAACTCTTAGTTTTTATTTTGATCAGTTTTGAATTTGATTTTTCAAGAACTCTTCCATTCCCCACCTTGTACTTTTTCAGTGATGATGAATTGTGGATGTATTTTAAATACATAAAGTTATAACTATCAACTATTATGACCTAATCTGATTTTTTGAAAGAATTCGTGTATAATTTTTTATCAAATCTGGTGTTATATTTGATGTATTCTTCTTCTGTGCGCAGATTGTTATGTCCGAAGCTTCAAATTCTAGCTTTATTCCAAATTTTAATTCGCATTCTGTTTCTGATGTTTTGAAAATACAAACTTTATTTTTTTGGTTTAGAATATGAATCAACATTTTGAAAAATTTATTAATGACTAACCGGAAATAAAATTTATTTGATACTTTGATTCTGATTTATTTAGATTCGTATTAGTAATTTTTTTTTCGACTTTGTGTGATGAATATGGGTTTGAATATGGTTTAAGAAATCAATTTGCTTATTTCATGTCTTTTTTTTGGTATTGTTATAATTTCTAACAAAATTTGAAATTCGAAACCCCATACCCACGTTTCCTTCTCAAGGGTCTGGTGTGCAGCAAATATTTGAGTCTCATTTGAAACTGCACAACACCAAAAACAACCCCCCCCCTCCCCTCTTCCAACCACCTCCCACTCGCTCTCTCCAAATGAACGTGTTTTTCGCCATATATTTACGTTATTGACTGATTTTTGAAAATTTGAAAAATCACCCCCCCCCCCCCCCCCCAAGAGCCAGCTCTAGGACCGCCCCTGTTGGAACGTCACCGGGTGCTTCCCAACGAAATAGAAGCCTACCTTGCAGTTGTAGAAGTTTGCATGAAGCAAAGGTTCTTCATATTTCAGGGTAAGTTTTTTAAACAAACAAACTAGCCCCACTTTTGGCTGAAGTTTTTATGAGCGACTTGGAAGCAGATTTGGAAAAAAGAGAATGACTATTTCCACATGTTTGGTGACGCTACGTCGATGACATCCTTGCCTCGGTAAAGGAGCGTTACCTCACGCAGACATTAGAGCTTCTAAACTTCAAACACTGGTTGATAAAATTTGCAGTAGAAAATGAAGTTGAGGGAAACTCCCTTTCCCTGATCTTTTAATTTGTTTTAAAAACCATCTGACACAGTTGTCTTAATGATAATCCCAAGGAAAGAGGACAACACCATCAAATTCGGAATATATCGGAAACCAACCTCAACCGACCGACACATAACAGCAGATTCCAGCCACTTTGGTGTGCAAAATCAAGCCGCCTTCCATTCCATGGCGCAACGCCTGTACAATATTCCTATGGAAAAGGAAGAATTTGTAGAGAAAAGGCATAAAATCCTTGAGACAGGTTTTTGAACGGTTTTGAAAACGAATTTGTTCTCAAAATACTCCGAAAACGTGTCCGAAAAAAGTACCGAAGTGATGGAATCACTATGGGGCCAGAGAAGTAAGAGCCCTTATAAAGTAAGCCTGCCGTTCCACCCTAAACTAACTAATGGGATAACAAAAATCCTTTCTCAACACGGTCTGAACATACAGCATACACGAATGGCAACACCCTTAAGGATCGGTTGGCCTTGAAGGATAAGATTCCGCAAGATGAGAGATCTGGAATCTATGAATTTCCCTGTGAGAGTTTCCCAGCTATTTACATTGGCCAAACTCGTCGCAAATTTAAAGTTCGACTCAAAGAACATAGAAATGCTGTAGACAACAACAGGCTCAATGAATATAGTGTAACCGCTTACGCAACGGAAATAGATCACTCCATAAACTAGGAAAAAATGATCTTTAAGAAATGTGCAAGAAAAGCTTCACATTTGAGCTCATGGGAGTCGATGTTCTTTAGTTCCTCCGAGAATCCGCTGATGAATGAAGATGACCCACCAATTATGTCACAGTTTTTCACCTTCACCAAAAGGAAAATTTCATAAAAACACCATCTTTCGATGAACACTACGACACAGTACAATCATGCTAGTAATTTCTTCGTGTGATCAGTCGAACATCGTCCTGTACATAGATGGGCAACATCGAGCCCGTAACCTGGCTTTTTTCCTTTCGTAAGAACGTTAAGTGTTGTGTCCTGTAATACGTAGTGTGTTAATTGTGTACACAGTAATAAATATTCTGGTATATGATCATCTTTTCATATCATATATGATCATCTTTTTTTTACATGTAAATCCCGGAAAGAAAAATGCAATACAATATAGAATACAAACACATTCAGGATCTCAATAAATCTTGATGTTTCCTCGAAGAAAGACACTTTCACTTAACTCTAAGCGTACATCGTTCGAGATGGCGATGGCTAGCATCTTACAAATGCTAAAGCATTGGATCATCTAAAATCTGGACGCATCAAAGTGTCTATTTCGAGGCTAAGAAAACGAAATAAAAATGTTTTGTATTAAAAATGTAGGGTTTTATTGCACTTTAAAGTGAAAATAATAAAAAAATTATTCCAATGTTGTTTTGATGAAATTTTGAACTTTTCGTCGAGTACCACTCATCATAGTTTGGACACCCTATTCGCTGACCTCAGCGGCAATTTTGTTCAACAATCTCTTCATTTCTGTTGTATCCCGAGTCGTGTAACGGGTTAATAAAACAAAACATTTTCTTTGTAAGGCCAATATCAAAAACACATTGATTTGAGATAAACGACCGTAAATATTCATATAATTATATCCTTCATAGTTTAACCAAAATAAATAAGCGTTTTTTAAATTCATTTATTCCTAAAGCGAAAATATTTCGACTTCATATTTCAAGCGCCACCCTAGACGAACAATCATCAAAACCATTAACACGCTATTGAGGGCTTTAAATCAACCAACACACTTCCAACTTTAAACGTGTGGCTTGAGACGCCGTTTTCCGTAGACCACCGACGGCAGACTTTGTTTGCATCAGGTGAATGACATGACCTCCTTCGGGATGCGTTGTGAACCTAATAGTTTGCGAAAGAAAAAGATAGGTTTCTAATTTCGGATTTGGAAGGGGAAGACAAGGGCTATCCGAGAATTCGCGAGAGAGGATTTAATTGTTTAACTTCGCGATTCGACTAAGTCGGATCGGGTAGTTCCGGTCACGAAGTTAAGCTAATCCAGTAAGCCAGATGACGAAAAGATCTCCCGACCCATTTATTCCCGGTGATTAGCGTAGGCAAGATCGGTGATCTTTCATCGTGAAAATTAGTCAGACTTGGTAATTTCGAACACTTGTGATTTCGTTTTTCAGTGCCTTTAATTAATTATCTCTCTCGAATAGCCTAGACCTAGAAAGCATAGGAAGTGGTATTGAAGTGGCAACAGTTGCTAAGAGTCGTTGTCCACCAAAAGGTATGTCGTGGAGATGATCGCGCAATTGGAGTGCTGTGTAAAACTAAGTTCGTTTTCCTGACAGATTCCGCCAAGAATCCACTACAGCCACCTAGGAGAGATCGTCTTATGCCGAGCCACGTCGTTAAGAGCTTCGACAGATTCCCTGAACGTCACACCGGCTAGCAGACACCAACACCCTAGCCAAACAGTGCAGACCACGACGGCTAGCTAGAGTGCATCTTCTCTAGCTGCGCCGTAATCCACCGACCAAAAGGTGTAGCTGAATCACCGCAGCAGAGCTACCACCGTATGCCCGTCAACTAAAGTGGTAAGCCGCAGGAGGGCCGCAGTAGTTCGCCGCAGGATATCAAAATCGTGAGGTAATGGCTGCCCAAAACCCCACGAATTAATTACCGAAAACGTGAGTACTCCCATATGAAGAACATGTTTCTTCTGCGATCGCTTTAAAAACGTACGTTTTTCGCCCGTAACTTTTGCACAATTTATGTTGCGCGAGCGCGAGATTTTAGCCGCTTCATTGAATCAGCGGGCTATGAAATTGTTTGGACTGGCGAGCCACATGAAAGTAGCCCATCTTTGAAAGTTTTCATTCGTTTCACATGAAACAATAATCAATGGAGACGAACATCAGACACGTCTGCATTGTACGAAACACCTAACAACTTCACCACGAACGCCACCAATAAAGTTTTGAAAGAGAGAAGGAAAAGCTTAGGTCTAGCAACACACTATAAATGTAAACAAACACAACAGCGAAAAGCACAATAAACGGAATGTTTTCGCAGAAATAATGTTCGGCTTCGATAAGTCTCGAAAGAAATAAGAATCCAGAATGATTAATTGATTAAGGTATTGGGAAAGGGGGTTACAAGTTGTTCCTTTTTTTGTTCGCGTAATTTTAATTTCACTTCATTTACTGCGGAGGCTGGCCGCGAATCCAGTCACGATCATTCTTTCGCTAAGCCAGGGTAGAGGGCGGAGTCTTGTACGAAGGCTTAAACCCTGGTAGTTTATCTTTGGGCCGAACAACAGCTAACTCCCCTTTCCTCGAATTTCTGCAGGGTTTCGTCTCGTCTTCGGGGCGGCCTCAAAAGGGCCGAAGTACGAATCCCTTTTTGGAGACCCTTCCGCTTCTTTCCCAAAATAGGGAATCAAAAGGGACTCGCGACCGAGTCTCATCAGCTGGGCAAACTAAGACAGGGTAGGTGGTCTTCCATCCGGAAGTGGCGCTTAAGCCACCCACTTAAAAACGGAAGTGTGTCGGGCCTCACGTTATAGTCGTCCTACCATTCTTCTTCATCTTCTGCTTGACGATTGCCCAAATTTTTTTCGATAGGGCGGAATTGAGGGCACTTGAGTGGGTTGATGTCCTTTTCGACAAAATCCACCCTTTGCCCCGATACCACTGTAGTACCTCTTAGCAGTAGTAGCAGCTTGCCAAATCTGGCGAAAACTTTACTGGTCCTTTGTGAGATATAATATAAGGAAAGAAAAAAAACGTTTTTCAGGCACTTCACTTCATACATTTCGGAGTGCATGGTCTTGTTTTTCACAAAAACCGAGGTTTTTCGACAGCAGCTGCAAACACCTTGCCAGATCAAACACTTTCTTTCAAACTTATCGGCAAAAATGAATTCGAACTTGCCGGGGACATCACCCCGACCAGAGTGGCTTTATAAAATTTTCGGCCTGGAAGCTGCCCAAAATCCATCTCCACGTACGTTTCGTCATCCATGAGGATGCATCCGTCGTACTTCATTAGTATACGACGTTGTTGTATAACTTCCTGGCACGTCCTTCGGCTTCTACATTCTGCTTCAATGGCCGGTTTGGTTGCTTACTGGCCCGATAAGATCGTATTCCTTCCCGCAGACAAATCCTTCTCACGGTCGGCATTGAATTTCTTGGCGATGTCATAGTCCGACTGCCCTGGGTTTACCTTGATCGTTCTCAACACCTTCAAATGCAGTTTCCTATCCTTAGTTCCACTATGACGCTTGGTATGAACCTGCCGATCGATAGTATGCATCTCACGGAAACGTTTGAGAACGCTGCTCATGGTCGATTTGACCATTTTCAACGATTTCGCGATTTTTGAACCTGACCACGTCGGGTTTTTGACGTGGGTGTTAAAAATTAATTTTCGTTTCACGGTTTCCATCACGTGTAATTTTTTTGAAACAAAACGAATCGTAATGAAGTTTTCAGCGCTGGTAGAGGAAACATTCCAGAACAAAGTACTGTAAAACATTTCTAATCCAACCACTAGGAGCGCTGTGGTATAATATA
The DNA here is from genome assembly GCF_029784155.1 of Uranotaenia lowii. Lineage (NCBI taxonomy): Eukaryota > Metazoa > Arthropoda > Insecta > Diptera > Culicidae > Uranotaenia > Uranotaenia lowii. The sequence continues at coordinate 69,207,460 of NC_073691.1, forward strand.
CAGTGCGTCCAGAATTGAGATGCTTTACATAACTTCATTAACCAAGCTGGAGGCGGTGGGGATTCGATCCCCAATCGTCTGATTACAAACCAAACACGGCTAGTCATTAGTATAAACTCCCACCCCCTGAAACGACTCAAAAGATCACCAACTGCTGTTTTATCTTCCATAATGCACGTAAATTAGATAAGTTACGAGCTAAAATCACCGCAAGGTAGTGCAAATAAATGTTGATACGCCCTTTCCCAATGCATCGGACCACAGTGTGAGTGCTCTGCTCAACCACGGGAGTGCTCCTGCATCCGGAAAAATAAGCACCAATATTGAATGGAAATTTATGGCTGATGAAAATTGAAGTAAACATCATTATGCAGCTTTTCTACCCGACGACGAGCGACGGTAAAATAGAATAAAGAACGCAAAGAATCCCAACTCGTGTTGACGCCGCGTAAAGTACAAATTTCTATTCAGCCACACTGCACTGCAAACAGCATGGCGGTGCCCTTTTTGCAGGGAGCTGGGAACAGGAGGGAATTTTTTGTGCACTCTTTACCAGGAAAATGCAACATACCATGTCACGTGGCGCGGTTTGTTACCACCATCACCGAGGAAGAGGAGGGAACCATAGAAAACTGAATTTATTTTCAACATGCATTCACTGACTATTTGCCCATACCTCATTTGCCGGTTGAAGGGAGATTTAAATTTGAAATGAGCTTCAGTGTATTAAAATTGTTTTTGTGAATCCAATGTTTTGAGGGCACTTATTGTGGATCACTAATAAACTTTGTTTTGATCTAGAAAACAATTAATGGAATGATGGAAAATATCCATAGATTCAATGAAATCGTGAAAATAAACGTAAAATTTAACCAACATTTTAGGTTGAACTCGTCTAAACAACTCTAACTAAATGAGATGCGTATACGTTACTTGACCAAGTTAATTTGCAAATCCGCTTCAACTCATTTTGTCATTAAATGGAGCTCCTAATGTCCGCTCGATAATCCAAAAAGCTTCATTTCCTAACTTTCGTTCGAAAATCACAGGCCACAATCGAACGGGACAGAAGGTGAAAACAATCTCTCTCAAGCCCCAATCTTGCTTGGGGCCACTCGATGAAAGCTTCATACCGGAACGAAGGTATAGGTTCTGGAAGTGTTTTTCCCTCTCCAAACACGCTTTTTACGCGCAAATCACAAAATGCAACACGTCGTCGTCGCTGTCCGGTTTGTTCAGCTTTCCTGGTGCTTCAATGAACGGCCAAATGGCGGAAGGAAACGGACAACTTCCAGTAGTCGGTTTCATCGATCGAATGTTGGTCCTCTTTTCGGGCAGAACTTGCAAATTACCGCCCGGGGACATTTTTGGACGACGAAATATAATTTCCGGAAAATTGGACGGGACGTGTATCGATTACGGCGCGAAGCTAGCTTATCGTGATTGTCGAGATGAGTTTGATCTGCCGTGGCTGACGTTGAAAATTTCACTTTGAGAAGGAATGAAACTGATGAACTGAGATTTGAGCTAACAGCGAAGCTTCGCGTACTTTGCCAGATTAATAAAGATATTTTGTTGAGGGCATCGTACTCGTGTGCTTTAGAGATTAAAATGAAGAGTTCATTAGTTTGATTTTTCGATTTTTGGTCATCATAATAATATTTAAAAAAAATGCACTCTGTAAATTTTATTAAAATACCCATGCTCTTAACTATTAGTGTCTTTTTTTTGTCGAAATGAATATTAATTTTTTTTGAATCACATTGAATTAATGGGCTTGTGATATAGCTCAGTTGGCAAGTCTGTTGTCTCCTGAGCCGATGTCCGCGAGTTCGAGCCCAAGAGTAAATATCGAACACATTTATATAAGTTTTTCAATAACGATCCGCCAACTGTAACGTTGATAAAGTCGCGAATGCAATAAAGATGGTAAAACGACTATAGTGAAACAAAAAAAAAATGAATCAATTCTAATATCTGAATAAAAAAAACCCTGATTCAATACGCTTGACAAAGGATTGATGCCTTTCTTACAGCTTGTTATACAAAATCATTATCGAAAGATAGTTTGCCTAATTCTGAATCATTAAATTATGATTAAAGAATTTCTAACGCAATAAATTCAAAAAATTATCCAATTTTTTTTGAAAAGAGAAAAATTCAAAAATCTATTTAAGACGAAAGTATTTGAAAACTATCATTATGTTCGTATGAATAACGTTATTTGCAATTGATCGTTGATTTTTGAATACTGGTTACGGATCCTGGAATATTTCGGATGATATAGTTTCATAGAAATTTTCTATGAAAATTGTAACGGACCATTATTTACTAGGATACCAACAAAAGAAAAACATTGAGTAGTAAGTAGAGAGTAGTAGAGTAATTGGCGGAATTGAATAAAATGAAACGTTAATAATAAAATTAATTAATAATAAATCAACACAAATCAAAACATTTAATTAAAACGAAAATTAGAAGATTTAAGTCAACTCAACGAGAGGATAAACCATCCTGCAAGGTACCACCCTGAAATAATCATTAACTCGATCATCATTAATATCAGAAGCGCGCCTGTAGATGTATTCGATCACCCGACACATTTTTGGAGTAGAAAGTATGGTTTAGAGAGTCATCTTCCAGATGATCACCGACTGCAAGCTTGTTGTGCATCAGGTGAATGACCTCTTTCGGGATGCCTTTGTGCACCTAAGGTTGGAAGAGGAAGGGTTTGGTCTCTGAACTCGGGTTTGGAAGGGGAAGACAAGGCGGCATTGTAAAATCGCAGAAAAGAGAGTTGTTTGTTTAACTTCTCGATTAGGTCTTCGTATCGGGTAGTTCCGGTACGAAGTTGAACTAGATTCAGGAGAGCTGATTGCCAATGCGACTTCCTGAATCACTTAATCTTGTAGTTCAGTTGGGTGAAGACCGTTTAATATCGCGTGGTAATTTTTCTTAGTCCAATCTGTGATCCGTGGACCAGTGTTCCAATTATTAATTAGCCTCTTTTTGTTTTACGCTTAGCTTACACTAAGGCTAAAAAGTGCAAGGAATTGTAGTGTTGACAAGCTTTTTGAAGCCGAGAAAAGGTGTTTACTCTGATAGGTAAGGTGAGAAAACGCTTGTGCATTGTCACACAATAAGAACCACCCACTATCATTGCGACAGACTTGAGGCGCCCACTACAACCTCCTCAAAGAGCCCGTCGCACACGTTCATCTCACCGAGCCAAGCTGAAAACCCTGCCGAGACGACAAGGAAGCCCGCCGGGATCGACACGTCATATCTAGAGTGCGCACAACGCCACGTAGGCTCTTCAACACGCGACAGCAATTTCGGGTTTGGAAATTCGTCAACCAGCAGTGGAAGCCGGGAGAACTTAGCAAAAAGTTTTGCTGAACGCGTGGGATCACATTAGATCCAACCACGCGTTCAGCCATAGTTACCTGCATGGACATTCCATCAGCTGTTCGCCCTGCACCAGCACATCGCTAGGAGGTTGCGACAGCATCAAACCGCCGAGAAGTCAAAAATGAGGGGATAGATTTTTCCAAAACCCCCATCTAAATAAGCAGCAAACGTGAGTACTCACCCATGGCCAACTTTGTTGATTAGCAATTGTTATGTACATAACATTATTCTGAACGGCATGCAACTATAGCCGCTTGAGTTGCAATTTACAAATTTCGTCCTATGACATTTTTTGGACGTGCAATCGAATTGTTTTGGATTGGCGAGCCGGAAAAGTAGCCCACTTCCACCCCCGCGAGGAAAATGCAAATCATTTGTATGGGGAAAATCTCATGATCGAGCACATCGTATATCGAACGAGACACCAAGCGTCTCCACCAGCATTAGCATTGAAAACCGAAATAGACACACAAAATTGTAAAACTAACACGAGAGTAGAGGCCAAAATTAAAAGGATCCAATGAATGTACCTAACTAAATCGTCTCAGGTATTTTGGACCGGAAACACTAGAGGGATGATGACATAATTGGGGCATTGGGAAGGGGGTCACAGGTTATTCGTTGTTGCGTTTGCTTTCTTTACAGCGGTGATTGGCTGCGAATCCAATCACGGTCTTTTCTCATTCCTGATCAAGTTAAGAGGGTGGGAATTCGTCCGTTAGTTTTCAGACTTCTCTAGTTCAACTTTTTAGCGAACAACGAATAATCCCCCTTTCCGTGATTTTGCGGGCTGTTCTCGTTTTCGGGGCGGATTCGAATTCGAAGCCGAAGTACGGATCCCTTTTCAGAGACCCTTCTGCTTCTTTCCCAAAATAGGGAACCAAAAAGGAACTCACGTCCGAGTCTCATTCAGCTGGGCAAACCAAGACTAGGTGGGTGGTCTTCCGTAAGGAAGTGGCGCTTAAGCCACCCGCTAACGAAACGGAAGTGTGTCGGGGCTCTCGTTATAAAATTTCTTTGAAATTTGTTACTTTAATTTATCGGCCTAAGCGGTGAAAGGTGATGTCCTTTTGGTGGTTAATCTCTTCATAAAATTCCTTTGAAATTTTCCATTAAATGAACAATTTATTTTAAAAAATTTGATAGTTATGACAAATATAAAAAAAAAAATTGAATGATTTCAATTTTGTCGTTTTGGAAAATATTGGCAAAATTCGCAAATAAAATAAAACACGATTTTTCACGTTAACTTTTCATACATAAACTGTTGCAAATTTGTTACTTCAAGAAACGAAGGGTTTAGTAAAGTTTTCAATTCAGTTATTAAATATCACTTTTGTTAATTTTATTTTTTTTTTTTCATGTAAATTGAAAGCTTTTAAAAAAATTGAAACAAAACAACGAAAATAGACAAAATACAATAAATTGACAAAAGTCGTAATAATTTCGAAATTGACAAATCAGATAAAAACAAACGAACAAACAAGAATTAATAAATTGAAAAAAATAGACAAAAAAAAATCGATAACAAAACTGACAAAATTAACAAAAACGACGACATTCATTAACTAAATTGACTAAAAATAAAAAAAATATGAAAAATTTATAAAACTGACAAGAAAAGAAAAAATTGAAAAGATACAAAAAAATGAATTGACTAAATTGACAAAATTGACAAAAAAGACAAAATTGACAAAATTGACAAAATTGACAAAATTGACAAAATTGACTAAATTGACATAATTGACAAAATTGACAAAATTGACAAAATTGACAAAATTGACAAAATTGACGAAATTGACAAAATTGACAAAATTGACAAAATTGACAAAATTGACAAAATTGACAAAATTGACAAAATTGACAAAATTGACAAAATTGACCAAATTGACAAAATTGACAAAATTGACAAAATTGACAAAATTGACAAAATTGACAAAATTGACAAAATTGACAAAATTGACAAAATTGACAAAATTGACAAAATTGACTAAATTGACAAAATTGACAAAATTGACAGAATTGACAAAATCGAAAAAATTGTCAAAATTGACAAAATTGACAGAATTGACAAAATTGACAAAATGGACAAAATTCACAAATTGACAAAATTGACAAAATTGACAGAATTGACAAAATTGACAAAAATGACAAAAATGACAAAATTGACAAAATGGACAAAATTCACAAATTGACAAAATTGACAAAATTGACAAAATTGACAAAAATGACAAAAAGGACAAAAATGACAAAAATGACAAAAATGACAAAAATGACAAAAATGACAAAAATAACAAAAATGACAAAAATGACAAAAATGACAAAAATGACAAAAATGACAAAAATGACAAAAATGACAAAAATGACAAAAATGACAAAAATGACAAAAATGACAAAAATGACAAAAATGACAAAAATGACAAAAATGACAAAAATGACAAAAATGACAAAAATGACAAAAATGACAAAAATGACAAAAATGACAAAAATGACAAAAATGACAAAAATGACAAAAATGACAAAAATGACAAAAATGACAAAAATGACAAAAATGACAAAAATGACAAAAATGACAAAAATGACAAAAATGACAAAAATGACAAAAATGACAAAAATGACAAAAATGACAAAAATGACAAAAATGACAAAAATGACAAAAATGACAAAAATGACAAAAATGACAAAAATGACAAAAATGACAAAAATGACAAAAATGACAAAAATGACAAAAATGACAAAAATGACAAAAATGACAAAAATGACAAAAATGACAAAAATGACAAAAATGACAAAAATGACAAAAATGACAAAAATGACAAAAATGACAAAAATGACAAAAATGACAAAAATGACAAAAATGACAAAAATGACAAAAATGACAAAAATGACAAAAATGACAAAAATGACAAAAATGACAAAAATGACAAAAATGACAAAAATGACAAAATCGACAGAACATATGAATAATGTTAATAAAATTGACAAAATTAACAAAAATGACAAAAGCGAATTTTGTCGTGATTTTAATTCATGTCGTTTTTGTTAATGTTTTTTTCTCAGTTTTGTCATTTTTGTAAATATTGTCATATTTGTCATTTTTGTCATTTTTGTCATTTTTGTCATTTTTGTCATTTTTGTCATTTTTGTCATTTTTGTCATTTTTGTCATTTTTGTCATTTTTGTCATTTTTGTCATTTTTGTCATTTTTGTCATTTTTGTCATTTTTGTCATTTTTGTCATTTTTGTCATTTTTGTCATTTTTGTCATTTTTGTCATTTTTGTCATTTTTGTCATTTTTGTCATTTTTGTCATTTTTGTCATTTTTGTCATTTTTGTCATTTTTGTCATTTTTGTCATTTTTGTCATTTTTGTCATTTTTGTCATTTTTGTCATTTTTGTCATTTTTGTCATTTTTGTCATTTTTGTCATTTTTGTCATTTTTGTCATTTTTGTCATTTTTGTCATTTTTGTCATTTTTGTCATTTTTGTCATTTTTGTCATTTTTTTTAATTTTTGTCATTTTTATCATTTTTTAATTTTTGTCATTTTTGTCACTTTTGTCTTTTTTGTCATTTTTGTCATTTTTGTCATTATTGTCATTTTTGTCATTTTTGTCATTTTTGTCATTTTTGTCATTTTTGTCATTTTTGTCATTTTTGTCATTTTTGTCATTTTTGTCATTTTTGTCATTTTTGTCATTTTTGTCATTTTTGTCATTTTTGTCATTTTTGTCATTTTTGTCATTTTTGTCATTTTTGTCATTTTTGTCATTTTTGTCATTTTTGTCATTTTTGTCATTTTTGTCATTTTTGTCATTTTTGTCAATTTTGTCATTTTTGTCATTTTTGTCAATTTCTACTATATGCCCTTCGTAAATTAGGTTGGACATAATTTCCACTTCCATCAAATAAAGTGCGCTGCATGCTCATTGACATACAAACACTAAAAGAACGCCGCGAATATGCAATGGTTCCATTTGTAAACGATATCGTTTCGCAGCGTATTAGACTCAAAAGAAATTTTATCAAAATTAAACTTTCATGCACCCTCTAGGCAACTCCGAAATCGAAATTTATTTCATGATTCACTATCGCACAAACAAACTTACGCGAAAAATGGGCCAATAAATCGCATGATGGCCTCTTACATTCAACACTGCGAAACCATTGACTTTACTATGTCTCGGCAAAAACTCAAACAATATTTTCATTTAAAAAATCTAAGCACTGATTGTAAATCAGACCCTGCTTTAACCTTTTCTTAAGGAAATAAACATGTATCAAACGTGTCTACGTTACGATTGACGCAATAAATAAATAACTAGTCTATCCGCAAAATTTGACGAATTTCGATTAAGATTTTTTTTTCGCTGTGCACACTTGTCATGAAATAACCCATATATATATATTTTAAACTTCCAGCTAAACATAGGTAAACATGTTTTTATAACAAATATATAACTTATCATTTTCAAATCGACTCAAATATTGTTCATTCATCGACATCAATCAACTAGTTGGATCCTCGAGGGTAAATCAAAATACAACAGCGAAACAAAACATTCCGACGAAACTCAAGTTCGTTACCAAACTCCACGGGAATCGATCGCCCGGAGCCATTTTCTGGCATCGAAAGCGTTTGGAAATAGAAAATCATACAGAATGTCACCTGGTTTAGCTCCCGGTGTGAAAGAGTTTATCAGAAAAGCTTGATCAACAATATTTTCCGGTTCTTCCTAGCTCTATTGGCTGCCGTCATCGTTCGTTGACGTGTGACATCTTTGTTTTACTGAGGAGAAAGAAAAAAAACCGCAAAAAATCTAAAACTACAGAATCCGTTCGTTGGTTGTCAAACGAGGAAAGCGTGTGAGATTGTTTTTCCATCAGAGGATAGTTTTTTCCCCTGCTCTGCTGCTGCTCTGTTTTGTTTCAGTTCATAAAGCACTCACTGATATCAAAGTTTTTCCACCAAACATGTGTACCTTTCGGCACAATTTCCGATATTGTAGCTGTCAGAAAACACGGAGTTCAGTGGTGGCATTTGATTATTACTTTGTTTTTCTTGTTGCCTGTTTTGTTTTACTTAGCCTCAAGACAGAGAATCCGGTGCTGAGCTGCTGGAATAACAAGTATTATTGAAAATTTGCCACCAATGCCATGGCGATGACGACGACAGGATTCCGTCGAACTGTTTCGAGTCGAAGCAACATGAAAGTAACAAAAAATAACGAGAGAATTGAGAGTAAAAAAAATGGAAAATTTCCATTTTTGACTTGAGTTTCATTAGCAATAGGAGTCAGATGAAAGATTAAAGCGCTGAAGTGGTCTAGTGGGTAGGATGGCGCAAGTCTGGTAACTCAGGCGTACTGGTTTCGATTCCCGGTATCGGCAAGAAAACTTACTTTTGGTTCGGATCCCATAAGCTGCCGTCAGGTAAGATGTGTTTCATTATATAAATAACTTCTATATATTTTAGAGGGAATGCAGCTGGGGTTAATCTGAAGAGACTATTGCAAGCGGAGTGGATTGCCAACCATTGTAGGTCTCTGAAGGTTTACATGCCTTCCCTCAACAAACCATCGGCCGTGGAAGCCCTAGAAGCAATTCGAAGGCCAAGCCACACAGACATAGGTTGAACCTTGCTACCGATGGGGAAACCATACATATGTACATACATACATACTAATTCCAACGACAAAGCAAAAATAACTTATTATCAATCTGTTTCAGCAGATTGATCAACAGCAACCGACTTCTGGAAAGTTTTGCATTTTAAAATCAATCCCATCAGTTGGTTCATTTTGTTTTTTCGACCAAAAAACACTAGTTTACAGCATTTTTGAATTTAGTAAACTGAAGGTCATTTCTCATGTGAAATCGGGCGCTGAATCCGAAAATGAAATTCAAAAAAATCTCAGTAGAACCGATTTTGAGTTATGCTCCAAATATGAAATTTCAAAAATAAAAAAAGTTCTTGTACTTAGATTAAAATATCTCGGACGGCATAACAGTAATTTGAAATCCCTCTTTTGAATATTGAAGAAGAATAAATTTTCTATCAATCATCTGAACACTGTTTTTGCGTATGATCAACAGTATTGTTAATATTAGTGACTTTATGATAGAAACAATTATAAAAAGCGCATTTTTTTAGAGAAAATTTTGTTTCAGCGAAAGTTTCAAACACAATGGTTTTAAAAAACTGATTTTCTTCTGCGCTTAAATGTCAATTTAAAACAAAGATTTCAAGTGGTTATTTATCAAAACCGGTTGAAAATTTAAAAATTTTATGGCTACTTTACCATAACAGTTATTTTTGAAGTTTTTAAAAATTTAACGAACCGCAGTACACTTATCATAGTATAGGAAGAATGAAACATGATAAATCGTGCTCGCTCAAAGTCAAAATTATTTATTAGCTTACCAGAAGGTCACATGCCAAATTTCAGGAAGATCTGACCATAGGGAGGGGTTGCTTGAGTCTAAAACGTGAATAAAATTTTGTAGTATTTTGCCCGGGAAGAACGAAAAATACTGGGTTTTCATCAATAACTTTTTTTCATCACTAGCTGATTGTTATTATGGTTAATTTTCTTGAAGCCTAAGTTGAGGCAAATATTTCACTCGGAGGCTGTAACTCGATTGGATTTGAAACAGAAAAGTTATTGCGGTTCAAAAATTGTATTTTGGTCGAAAATTCTCGTATAAAACGCAATTCGTAAAAAGTACTCATTGCGTGTTGGACAAAATTTGGGACCTTTGAACTGCAATAACTTTTTACTTCAAGTCCAATCGTGTTGCAGTCTTCGGGAGAAATATTTGTCTTAACTTAGGCTTTAAAAAAAATCATCCATCAAAAACAATCAGCTAGTGATGAAAAAAAGTTATTGATGAAAAAGCAGTATTTTTTGTTCCTCCCGGGCAGAATACCTTAAAATTTTATTCTCGTTTGAGACTCAAGCAACCCCTCCCTATGGTCAAGTCTTCCTGAAATTTGGCATGTGACCTCCTGGTAAGCTAATAAATAACTTTGACTAGGAGCGAGTGAGATTTATCATGTTTCATTCTTCCTATACTATAATAAGTGTACTGCGGTTCGTTGAATTATTAAAACTGCAAAAATAACTGTTATGTTAAAATAGCCATAACTTCTTCAATTTTCAACAGATTTTGATAAACAACCACTTGAAATCTTTGTTTAAATTGACATCAAATCAGATTTTTTTAATGCTACCATCGAGTCTTAAACTTTTGCTGAAACAAAATTTTCTCTAAAAAATACGTTTTTATAATTTTTTCTATCATAAAGTCACTAATATCAACAATACTGTTGATCATACGCAAAAACAGTGTTCAGATAATCAATAGAAAATTTATTCATCTTCAATATGCAAAAGAGGGATTTCAAATTACTGTTATGCCGTCCGAGATATTTTAATCTAAGTACAAGAACTTTTTTAAATTTTCTGAAATTTCATATTTGGAGCATAACTCAAAAACGGTTCTACTGAGATTTTTTTGAATTTCATTCGGACTCGGACTCAGCGCCCGATTTCACATTAAAAATATTGGTCAGTCAATCAAGTTCACGGGAGAGTGGGGTATCGTGGGTCATGGGGAATCGTGAGCCACTATTGATATCTCAGATGTGTGTTGAGATAAAAATCTCGAACCAACTGCCATCGTCGTCGTTTTGCGTGAGCATATATTTCTATAAAGGGTGCTACGGTCAAAATTTGGTCAAAGGAAAACGCGTGTAAATCTGTGAAATCGTTTATTTAAGAAATCAAATCAAATTTCTTTTTCAAGTTTTACTAGTATAAAACTCAGGAAAAATATTCAGTTAGGCTTCCGCTTTTCCAAATCCGAATGGCCGGGCCTTACGCTTAACCCCTGCCATCAGATTTTGTACAGCCACCTTGTCCACTTTCTTCGCCACAGAAAGCCAGTTTGCCTTGAACTGCTGCTCGTCCTTAGCAGTTTTTTGGTCTTCTTTAGGTTGCGCTTGACAATAGCCCAGTATTTCTCAATTAGGCGGAGCTCTGGCGTGTTGGGAGGGTTCTTGTCCTTGGGAACCACCTGCATGTTGTTGGCGGCATACCACTCCATGGCCTTTTTACCGTAATGGCAAGATGCCAAATCCGGCCAAATATCTGCTACCTTTCCCCTTCCTTTTGCCGTATAAAACTCCTGTCCCGAAAGCTGCTTGTAGTCGGCTTTGACGTAGATTTTGTCGTCCATTACCACGCAGTCAAACTTCTTCAGCATCGTCGTGAACAGCCTCCGGGATCGCGCTTTGGCCGTCGAATTTTGTTTATCATCGCGATTTGGAGTCACTACCTTTTTGTTAGTCGATAGTCCGGCTAGTTTTTTTTAATTCGATGCACGGTTGTAAACGATACACCCCTACTTTCATAACAGTCCCATAGGCAAAAACAAACAAGCGAGAAAATCAGCTTTTTCTGTTTTGGAATATATTTTGAAATTGTGACCACAACTTTAAGCATAACCGAAAAACATTTGATGGGATGTGTTCTAGGTTGTCATAATAAATCGTTAGACCTGAAATTTTCGAAATTGGGTGATTGTTATGGTCGGAAGCACCATTTTTTCGTTATGGGACTGTTATGCGAGCATATTTTAAACCTTTTTTAAATCTTCTCGCATAACAGTCCCATACAGAATTTGTTTTTCTTACCAAGCTTCTTTAAATACAATTTTCATTAAAAGAAAATTTTTTTTTGGAAAAATATCGTGAATTCCGCATTGCAAACTGAATCTTTTTACGATTTTTGATTGCATCTGATAGTTTTTCGCTTAGGAAGACATTCCTTTCTTCTTACTGACCTGACTTAGAAAACTAGGGTGCATAATTCGACATCAAGTGAGTTTAATCTTTTTTAAATTATTCAAAGCAATAAATCAAAGACTGTTTCGCCTAAAGAAGAATTGAAAAGTAACCAAAACCGTGCTATTTCACATATGGGACTGTCATGCGGGTATATTCCATATGGGACAGCCATAAGTTGATATTTTTTTCGAAATTTGTAGAACAAAACCTCTTTTTTAGTGTTTTATTTTGAATCCCTATGTTGACCTAAAATGACGAAAATTCATATGGGACTGCTATGCGAGAAGGGGCAGTATACAAAGCACAAAAAATAGTGTTTTTTAAGTGCTTTGATAAGTTCTTTTGTTTCCATGTTGTTAGAAGTGCGCGCTATCTCCATATGTGAGTGCAGTTGTTCGCCCATTGTTTGTTTTCGATGCAAAAAAAGAGATTTATCGTCATTATTTCTTTCATAACTCTTCAAGGAGTTGATGGCCCACTTTGGTGTCTTCAGATGAAAGTTGCATCATAAATTGAGCTATTCAATGGTATTTTTTGCAAAATACTCGGTGGTGCAGACGGTACTTTTAGACGCCATTTAAAGTTTATTTACAACTTTTCATGTTGAAGGTCTTTATTTATATTTTTTTCAACTATTTTATTTTGAAAGCTGATACAATTTCAATGCATTTTGATGTGCTATTTTATAATTTCCGTTGAAAAATAACAGAGTTATGTAGCTTTGAAAAATGGTTATTTTTTATTTGCAAAAAAATCAAACCGAACCTAACTCAAAAAATAAAAATGTGAGGAATCTGAAAAAATACATGTGTTTTTAAGTCGCAAAAATGAACCAAATTTTCAATTTTGGGGAAAATCTGAAGACCCCCGGCGCAAATTGTCAGATAATAAAAAAAAATCCCCCAATAACTTATTTTTGCACTCAAAAATCTTTCGTGTCAGAAAGAAAGGTGTGCATGATTTCATCCGCAGCGCACGAAATGAGACTACACACTTTAGACCAGTGGATTGTGACTTTTGATTCTAAATTTTAAATCTCAGCCTGTTAAACTTTAAAGAACAATCAAAATTTCCAAAATCTAGCTGTTCAACGTATGCCCTTTTCACCTCTGGATTCTCCAACCGGCGGACGTCGTATCGACACCCGACTTTCTCCTCGCGCCGTTGGACACGCGCAACTCTCAGTCGTATCTCGCCAAGGACGAGGTGATGGTAAGATGCAATGTCTGCGCTTCGTTTGTTGCGGACATCAAGAAGGCTCCTTCTCCATTTTCGGCTGATGCAGATGTGGTCAATTTGATTTTCTGTTCGGCCATCTCGGGATACCCAAGTGACCTTATGTGCTGGTCGATGGGGGAAGAGCGATCCACCGATCACCATGTTGTTGTTGGCACAAAATTCTACAAACAGCTCTCCGTTTTCGCTCATCTGTCCTAGACCATGGCGCCCCATGATGCGCTCAAGGTCCTGATTGTCGGAGCCAATCTTTGCGTTGAAGTCGCCCAAATGGATTTGAATGTCACCACTCGGATTTTTCTCTACCACGCTGTTCAGTTAACTGTAAAACTGTTCTTTCTCCTGCAAATCGGCAACGTCACAACTACAATGTGCGGCCCATGCATATTCTATATCGTATTTTAATGCATTGCATGATTTTATTACGACAATCCGTATATCTGCACCTACGATTTGCAGCCCATCCATATTCTTTATCGTATTAAAATATTGCATGATTTTATTACGACAATACAATCCAAATCAAGAATACCTGTGCTAATGTACCTATATGGCCTCCAAAATGATACGTATACACTGATTTTACTGCATTATGTACGATATGTTTACACGTATATTTGCACTTATATTTGTGTTGCAAATTCGAAATACCCACCAAATGGTTGTCTGGGGAGTGTTACCCAATAAACATTTTGGCTGCTTAAGAACGGCAATTTGCTGAACAAAAGCTAAGCTAAAGCGTAATTGCTGCTTCAACTTACTGGTTGAATAATGACAAACTGTAACCATGTTACAGCGTTTATAGAAGTCTCAGTGCAGCCAATGGGAGGAGTAGAAGAGTTGCTTCCATAACACTTTTTCAGCCTTTGTTCAACCATTCGCTGCCATTGGAATTTGACAGACTGTGAACTGTGGTAAAACTGCCCTGCATGATGGCGGCTTGATTGAAATGAGAGGGGAATTTTCGTTTTCCTTATTCAATGATTTTTTTTTGATTTCTAATTAAGCTCAAATTTGAAATGAAGAGAAGATTTTTTCAAAAATTTGACTTTTAGTGCCTAAAACTGTTAAAAAAGATCATTTCTCTCACACATTCTTAAAAAAAATGTTTGGTTGAGAGGCATTTTGGTCGCTTAAGATCGACAAATTATCACCCCACCGCAGACTTCATGATTGGTTCTGCGTACTGCGGCATGCGACCAACAAGGTGGAGATTTAAAGTTCGGGGTAATTGAAACGAAAAAAAAACAACACAGAGGGGAAAAGTGGGTGCGAAACATCTCACCGACATACATTGGATTTTTTTTAATTTTTTTTTGGGTTGATCCGTCAATTGACGTTTAATGACGTTTGTTGAATAACTTCTCCAGATCAAGATAATCATAGGCGGGGACTTCAACGCGTGGGCCGTAGAATGGGGTAGTCGCCTTACAAACCCCAGGGGACAACTTCTACTGGAAGCTCTGGCAAGGCTGGACGTTGACTTGGGGAATGTAGGCAACACGAGGACCTACCACAGGAATGGGAGCGAGTCCATCATCGACGTCACCTTCAGCAGTCCGGGCTGGACGAGCGACTGGAGGGTAAGCGACGTGTTCACCGATAGCGATCACTTCGCGATCCGTTATCGTGTGGGCACAAGTTCGCGGGCAGGTAGAAGAGGTACGACAACAGGAGCACGTCTCTGGAAGACAACACAATTCGACCAGAACGTCTTTGTCGAGGTGTTAAACTGGGAGCGGACCTTGGAAAACCTGTCCGCGGAAAATCTAGCAAGGGTACTCGCACGTGCATGCGACGCTGCGATGACGAGAAGGGCGAAGCGGAAGGACACTCGACAACCCGTCTACTGGTGGACGGTGTAAATCGCAGACCTGCGTACTAGCTGCCTTCGGGCTAGGCGACATATGCAGAGAGCGAGGTCCCCGTCAGCGAGAGCGGAGCGGAGAGTACCCTACGCAATGGCGAGGTCTGCCCTCTGCAGGGCAATTAAGGCGAGTAAAAAGGCACGATTCAGGCAACTCTGCGAGGACGCCAACGACAACCCCTGGGGCGACGCTTACAGGATTGTCATGGCCAAAACGCGGAGTGGAGGTGCGCCACAGGAATCGTGTCCGATAAAACTGCGTGAGATCGTCAACGAGCTGTTCCCACAGCACGCGGAAGTGACATGGCTGAGGGTCCCATACGTCTGGGATACGAGCGACGAGGAGAGGATTTCACTGGAGGAACTACGCGACATCGCTAAGTCCCTTCAGCTGAACAAAGCTCCGGGTCCGGATGGCATCCCTAACGTTTCAGTGAAGGCTGCGCTTATGGAACATCCCGAAATGTTCCGGTCTTCACTGCAACAGTACGTGGATGATAGGGTCTTCCCAGATGTGTGGAAGCGGCAGCGATTGGTGCTCCTGCCAAAACCGGGCAAGCCACCTGGTGAACCATCAGCGTATCGACCGATATGTCTCCTGGACACTGCTGGCAAGGTTCTAGAGAAGGTGTTGCAGAGTAGGATCCAGCTCTACACCGAAGGTGCGAACGGCCTATCCAACGAACAGTTCGGTTTTCGGAAAGGTCGTAGCACGGTGGATGCCATTCGACTGGTCATCGAAAGGGCAGATGAAGCCAGGTTGAAGAAACGGAGAGGAGATCGGTTTTGCGCAGTGGTCACTCTCGACGTTAAGAATGCGTTTAACAGCGTCAGTTGGGCAGCGATTGCGTCGTCGCTCATCAACATGAGGATTCCGGCATATATCTGTAGGATGGTGGAGTGTTACTTCCGTGACCGCCAACAACAGTATATGACCAGCGAGGGACTGGAAACAGTGAGAGTCTCGGCAGGAGTTCCACAAGGATCGATACTTGGCCCGGTATTGTGGAACATCGTCTACGACGAACTGCTGAAACTGCGTCTCCCCACAGGAGTGAGACTTGTGGGATTCGCCGACGATGTAGTTCTCCTGGCATCGGGCCCGTCAACGGAAGAAGTCCAGCTACTCGCCACAGTAGCTATCGAGAAGGTGGAAAACTGGATGCGCTCTAAGAGCCTACGCCTAGCACACCACAAGACCGAGATGGTGCTGATCACTAACTTGATTTCGGCACAATCCGGGACGATCGCAGTTGGACCGTGTGCAATCGAGTCCAAACGTGCGGTAAAATACCTGGGGGTGATGATCGACGACCGGCTGAGCTTTACGGCCCACGTCGACTACGCCTGCAAAAGAGCGGCAATGGCGACAGCAGCCGTCTCACGGGCCATGTCGAACAACTCGGCGATCCGCTGCAGCAAAAGGAGGGTCCTGGCGAGTGTGACCTCGTCCATTCTGGGTTACGGAGTGGCAGCCTGGAAGGCAGCCTTGAGTAGGCAGTGTAATCTGCAACAGCTCTGCAGGGTGCAGCGGCTGATGAACCTGCGTGTAATCAGCGCATACCGAACGGTGTCCTCGGTAGCTGCTGATGTTGTGGCGGGGGTCATGCCCATCTCGGTCTTGCTAGAGGAAGATGCCTTCTGCTACGAGAACAGGCACGTGCCCGACGTGCGGAAACATGCCAGAGAGAACTCGCTGTCCAACTGGCAGCACCAGTGGGACAGCTCGGAACGTGGCCGGTGGACCCATCGCTTGATCCCTAATATCGGATCCTGGATGGACCGAAGACATGGTGAGGTGGACTTTTGCATGACACAGTTCCTGACTGGTCACGGATGTTTCATGCAGTACCACCATCGTTTTGGACACGTGGCTTCGCCATCCTGTCTAACCCGCGGAGACATAGTAGAGACGCCAGAACACGTAGTGTTCAGCTGTACAAGGTTCGAGGAGGTACGTGCTAACATGCTTGCTGCCTGTGGACCAGACACGACAGCCGATAACATCGTGCAGAGGATGTGCGAGGACGCCAACACTTGGCGCGTGGTCAGCGATGGGTTCACCCGGATCATGACTGCCCTGCAGAGGAGTTGGAACCAGCACCAGTCCGCGATCGGTGTAGGGTGACTCCTTCGTCGGGGAACACCTGAGTAGTGTGCGTCCGACCCTGGCAGTAAAGCATACAAAGATAAGACTCTACCATCTGCGTATGCCGAGCTGCTAGGTACGTCGCGCGTCTGTGTGTAGGATACCTCCATCGTTATCGCCGCGGAGTATCCGAGTCGAACGCGACCTCTGCGACGGAGGCTGTGGGGATAAGACATGACCTTCTCCGCAGTCGAACTCGTAGCGGGAAGAGTATTCACGTCGCGGAGTACTCTCGGGTAGAGTGGTCGCCGTCGCCGCCGGATGAGCCACTTGAGTCGGGTAGGATGACATCACCGTCGGGATTCATCTGAGTCGCAAGCGTCTAAGACTCGTACGTGTGCTGTGACAGGCGCGAGTCTAGGATAAGCTGCTCTCGATTCGGCACACGGCGGGCAAAAACCCTAGGGTTGCCAGCGAATAAGGGAGGAGGAAGACCGGACCACGGTCGGAGTAGAATGTCCTTTCGACGGGGGGCATTCGAGTAGTGTGCGTCCGATCCTAGCAGCAAAGCATACAAAGATAAGACTCTACCTTCTGCGTATGCCGAGCTGTTTAGGTACGTCGCGATCGTTGTGTAGGATACCTCCACCGCCGCGGAGTATCTGAGTAGAACGCGCTCTCTAGGAGGGAGGCTGCGGGGATAAGACTCGACCTTCTTCGTAGTCGAACTTGTAGGGGGAAGAGTATTTACGCCGCGAAATACTCTCGGGTAGGGTGACTTCACGTCGTCGGTGGGTGAGTCATCTGAGTCGGTGTAGGATGAATTCTTCGCCGGGAATCATCCGAGTAGTTTTTCGTAAAGCCCCGGACGTGTGCTGTGACAGGCGCGTGTCTAGGATAAGCTGCTCTCGATCGGCACACGGACGGGCAAAGAGGAGAGGGCCTCGAGCCAAGCCAGGCGGAGCCAAGACCTCAAGTCGTTAGAGGCGAGGTCATTGGTCTCTTGCAGTGGTCTCGAACAGAGGCGGAGCGCACGTTTTTCGTGGGAACCAAGCTAGTCTCGATTTGCGAGTAAAGGCCGGATCTCAAGTCGTTAGAGGCGAGGTCCTTAGTCTTGAATCGTAACAAGAGGCAGGGTATATATGCTGGAGTTTGACTCGAACTGGAGTTTGCCGAAGAGCGCTTAAGCGCGGACTTGGTCTCCCATCTTGGTTACAGCCTTCGTTGCAGGTCCGGATGGGAATTATGGCCAGAGGCCCCAGGTGGACTTTATGGCGTAGGGGTACATAGTATCATGAGTCGTCCAATTGCACCCATGGACCCAGAGTAGCATACTGGGGGGACTCGGTCGCTCGCCGTGCCTTGGAATGCAATCCGTAAAAAGGATTTACCACCTGGGAGATCAACTAATAAAAAAAAAGATCAAGATAATTAAAGGCTGAAGACCGTGAATTATTGAATTTTTCAGGCCTTCTTTCAGCAATATTTTTTCAGCGTTTATGCAGCAAAAAGTGTTTGCTGGGTAAGAACCATCTTTGGCGGCGTACAGGAGAACGGAGTGTGGAGGCGAAGGATGAACCACGAGCTCGCGCGACTCTACGGCGAACCCAGTATCCAGAAGATGGTTAAGGCTGGCCGGATACGCTGGGCGGGACATGTTGCGAGAATGCCGGACGACTGTCCTGCAAAACAGGTGTTCGCTACGAATCCGGTAGGAACAAGACGAGCGGGGGCGCAACGAGCAAGGTGGTTAGACCAAGTGGAGCGTGATCTGGCGAACGTGGGGTGCCCGAGGAATTGGAGAACGGTTGCCATGGACCGAGTGAATTTTAGGAATTATGTTCGTCAAGTTATTTCGTGCGACGGAATACTATGTAAATAAATAAATAAATAATCTTTGGCTCGAACTCACGGACGTCAGCTCAGAAAGAAATTGACTTGACAACTGAGCTATATCACAAGCCCTGCTTCCAATAATAGGTTTTTTTTTTGTAAACAGTTGAATTGCAAATTTTTTAAGATGTTTAAAATGAGTCATCAATAGTTTTAATTTGAAATTGTTGTATTTCTAATATTTTTCAAACAAAAATGAAATTTGATTATTTTTTATTTTCCCATACTGTCAATTTACGCGAATTTCTATTATGTCAAATTTGTGAAACTAAAACAACGCAGAAAATGAAGCTAAGACAAATTCACACCTTCATTTCGCTTTTGAACTTTTCAAATGTACATCGACCGCCACTTCCTTGAACGTGCTATCCTCCGGGTTCATCAATTCATCAAAGTCGGTATCGAGTCATTTTAGCTTTATTAGATTTCCCATCGGAAGCAACAAGCAAAGTAAAAAAAAAACTGGTGCCAAAAAGAACCCATCGATCGGCATCATCTTGTTCGGATCCATCAAAGATTTTTTGTTTTTTTTTTTCATTTTGGTTAACATGCTGTTTCAATTCCCTAAAGATGGGGAAATACAACCTTAGTACATTTCTATTCCTTGGTGATGACTGAGCTGATGATGAAGATGGGATATCACATTACTGCCAAAAGAATGTGTGAAGAATTGAGTGAAGTGGCTTTTCGATGATTTCAAGTTGTAAGAGCTGTAAAAGTTGAATAACCTTAAGCACATTTATCAATGTAGGAGGAAGTGAGGTTCATGACATATCCAGGTTAATGATTCGAACTGTTGATAAAAAGGGAAAAATTGTGTTCCTCTTCAATTTTCGGAAATGTTCATGGAAATGTATTATCATTCCACGATTTACAAATTTGTATTTAAAAACCCAGAAGTTTATTTTATCAAGCCCTCTCGTTTTCAATTGAAATAATTTTAAAATTGTTATCAACTGTCACCCGGAACATTGGAGAGCGAATGTTACAGGCTTTTACTGAAAGGTTACTGCCCCCAAACAGCACACAACGCCCGAAATAAAAATTGAATTATTTCGGTTCGTAGCGCAGTAGATCAGTGAACTCCACCCGGAAGCGGATGTTGCGTTCCATGAGGCGGCTCCCATTTCTTCAGTAGGTTCCCTGAAGTGGGGTGGGCGTCAACAGGCAGCAAACCAACGAACCAATAACGAACCGACGAACCTTCCCAACTAGTAGGTAGGACGAATGACGCTAGTTTGGCCTCCGGTCAAATCGGACTAGACGCCAGCAAATGTGATTAAATTATATTCGATTCTGCTCGTTTGGTTGGCTGACTGAACATTGCATCGCTGGATGAAGTTCTGCGTTTTCCCACCTACCTACATACCTTTATCTGCCAGGCCAGGAGACTGTATCGCTTTTGCTGGTGAAAGCAAACATGTTTTTGGGACTTCGAGATCTGCTGCATTCGGGATGACAGCCTCCAGAATAGTTACGCAGGGAAATGTTTACGCTGGCTTGATGGTTTTTTATTTAGGAATGGATTATCCCAGTGGTGTCAAAGCCTAAGGAAGTGTTCAACATTAAATTTATCAGAAAAATCTTTTCCTGGAATTACTGATGCATTCACGTTACTGCTGGTGATGATCTGATGAAACAACTATGAAATAAAAAAAAAATCTCGGATAAATCGGAACAAACAGTAACACAGACTCAATACGAGACATCTCGTATTTTTGTTCGCCGTGAATGTGTTACGCTTAGAAGAATAACTCAAATGTTGTTAATTTAAGTATGATACTATATTCTACAAAACTCAACACACCATTTTGAATAACACGATAATACTAAAATTACAGAATTTGGATCAGAGGATTCTGAGAAATAGAATGCCGAATGTCGGTGTTTTCCGGCCAAAATATCTTTGCGGTCCTTAATGTATTAAAAGATAAATTTTGCAAAATGTTCAATAAAAAGTATGAATTTTTACTAGTGGCTCCAGAGAATAACTTTATGTTTCCAAAAAATCACTGGCATGAATGATGAAACAAAAAAAAAATTTTTTTATAAGATGGAAACATGTTTTTCTTATTCGATGTTCAGATGCACCACCAAGGCCGGATTAAAGGGGGGCAAAAGGGGCAATTGCCCCGGGCCCCCCGTGTCAGGGGGGCCCCCGAGGGAAAAAAAAGTTTTAACACTACTTTAATCATACTACTACAAATCACTGAAAAGAAATCAAAACTAGAAAACGGAATGAATACTTGAAATATAAAAACTAAAGGGCCCCCGTGAAATTAAATCTAGATTAATTTTTGTCTTAAAAAAGTTAAGGGGCCCCCTAGAGTAAACAGTTAAGGAGAACTCCGACATTTTTTTATCGAAACATATCAGTTACGATACTTTGTACAGAACAGGTAAAATAAAGAAAATAAATCTCCTCATTTTATTTACTTTCAAACGACTTGCACAACAATATTGTTTGTTGTTACGTTAAGTTCCCAAGTTATGGTTTACTGCACTAAAATAGCAGCTAATTTTGTTTTATGATAAACATTTCAGAATTTGACTCTGGCAGTAACCGGGTTAAAATCGCATATTATTATAACTTTTCACCGCCAATCATAATTATTTACATTTTCATTTGTTTATAAATTCTAAACCCTTTTTCCTTCCTATTTTTTGAAAGTAAAATCTTTGAAAAAAAATGTAGTTGCTTAAATTGGACCAATCAACAGTACAGGGTTTCTTTAGTGAATTTTCATCCCAATTTCTGTCTTTGACTTGATATTTGTTTTGGAACATTTTCATCAGATTTTACCAAAATTTTATCATCTACTGAAGTGAATGTCCTGAATTCAGCATACCATTTTCCAAATGATCATTCTCTAATTATCATAGAAACGATCTGATAGTTGAGTTGCTAGTATCATTGAGTGATTTTCTGAATAAAAATATTTCTATGATCTTAATCTTATCTTTTTCCAGGTTCAATGGGATTTTCAAGGTTTGTGTTGATTTTCAGTTACTGAAGTTCAGTTTCATAATTTTTCTGAAATTTGCAAATTCAGGATCTTTGTTTAAGGTACTAAACTTATTTGGATTCTTTATCTGATTTTTTCCAATTATAACTGATTCTGTGTTTTAAAAATTTAATCGTTATTCTCAATTTATTTTCAACCAATCATTTTAGCACTAATACCCCTTTGGCTTTAATGGCATCGAATGAAACTTTCGTCACATTCAGAATAACAATTTGATAAAAAAAATTTTTTTGATGAGAATCATATTCCAAAACATCTCATGAAAATATTTTTTTTGTGTTTCAAACACATAGAGTTGAAATTCACATTTGGTGCGATTTCTGCTTTTGCTCTGATTGTAACTTTGTATCTCTTTTTTTATTTATTTAATTCATATTTTGTTTCTCTAAACTTGATTTGAAATTAGGGTTTAGATTGCAGACATTGATTTTTGGTTTTAAATATAACGTGATTTAAAGTTGATAAAGTTGATACTTCCTAATTGTCACTAGGTAAATATTTCTCGAATAAGCACAAACCAAACGATCTATGATGATATGAAAATCATTTAAAATATCTATCTAGTAATTTTTAAATAAGAAAATTTTAGTTGGTTATAAGGGTTTTAAAAAAAAATAAAAATTAAATTTTGCATTTTGCAGCTTAAATCAGAGTTTTCATTTCTAAGAAATTTCTAAGCTCTTCCGCAATGTATGCACGTGATTAATTAACAATTTTCATTTGAAGATACCAGAAAATATTTTCTACTCAGACAACATGGCTATTTGAAAATAGTATACTGAACTCATCTCCAGTTTTTTTTACATGTTTAAAAGGTTTTGTATTTTCTGGGTTAGCATTTGAAAAAAAAAACAAATTATAGACCACCCCCCCCCGAGAAAAATTGCCCCCAGTCCTCCGATGGCTTAATCCGGCCCTGTGCACCACTTATAAAAAAATGTACACCAGGGCCGTAGAAAGAACTGCCTCAGGAGGGGGTTTTAGTGACTGGTTTTTTTCTAGGTTATTTTGGCTCCAAAAGTTTATGAACGAAAAAAAAAACAATATAGTTTAGTACCTACTATTCCATTATTCATTTTTAAGGTTTTTTAGATAAAGGTTTTTTTTTGTAGTATTGTAGTAGTAACTTTTGAAAACACGTTTAAAAATCTTGGAAATGGTAAGTAAAATTTGTAAATGAAGCCTTTAATAAAAATAGAAGGAACTTACTTTTATCAGTGGTTACAGCCTTGGTAAATTTTGCTTATTTGATTTGAGCATAGAATAAGTTGTTTTTCTTTTGGAGTAAGCATTCAAATTCTTCAAGCAAAAAAAAAATCTATGGTTCTATAAGTTAAATCTCTCATATTTAAGATTCAAAGATTTAAATCATCGATAAAAGTAAATCAAATTTCCAAAAGTAAAAGTTAGAGACTGCAATTTGTCGATTCAAATCTCAATCTTGCGAACTCAATCCCAAGATAAGATTTTAAACCTAATGTTCTTCAATACACCAAGAAAATCTGGTATTTCCTGATTTTTTTCCGTGAAAATAAGATAAATTTTGTTTATCAACCCATATTATTCAATAAAAATCATTTGCATAAATTATTTTCTATGTAAAACTTAAAAAAAAATCTGATCTTTTCATCAAACAAAACATGCAAAAAAACTAAAATTCTTCTTTTTATTTGTTATTTTTTTCCAGCTGCATTGTGTATAAAAATTGACTTTAATTGAAAATTTTAAATTAAGACAAAATTATAAGTCTGAGGTCTGTTCAATTTTAACACATTAAGGACAGAAAAAAATTGTAGCCCGAATACACAAAAATTTGGCTTTATCTATCGCCAAAACCACTGCACCAAATTCTTCAAATTTATTGTCTTTGAGTTGTAAAAAGTGTTGTGTACAATCTTATAGAATGAAGTTTTTATATAAAATGTGTAGCATTTGAGTTATGCTTCTCAGCAAAGCGCACACGCGTCAAGCGAAAAAAATCGAGAAATCTCGTAGTTGGTGGTAATTCTTCAACAAAATAGTAATCTGAGTATGACTTTCGAATATTAATTCTAAATAAGAATTCGTTATATGATTGTTTGTTATAACAAACAATCATTGGCAAAAAGAAAAAATACAACAAGAAAAATACGGTTCAAAAAATTGACACTTGGCCAAAAAGTTAGAACGCGGAATAGATAAAATGTGAAATGCGAAAAAAATCGACAAGTAGCAACTATTCGCAGCGAATCTGAAATAATGGCAACGTCGATAGAACTGTTCTCGCATAAGGAAAGCTCAGTTAGGCCCATGGGTTGCTACGTTTTTGCTCGTTTGAAGTGTGCGTAAAAACACGCTCTCAAACCATTGGGCTCGCTATACATGGGAATTCTCTTTCTGGGTTTCTCATGTATAGTAAGCTAATGCAGAGCAAAGGCGGGAGCAATTCATGGGAGCTTTTCATCAACATGCCCTCTAGCCTAAAATTTCACCACCTATCAAGCTTTCTCCTATTGGCGCACTAATGCCTGTCTATCCACCTTTCTTTCAAATTCTATAAAAATAAATTCTCTCTAGTTTTCATTCCGCCGCACATGCCATTAAAATTATAATTAAATAAGAATTCTGAAATTGAATTCAAAACTTGAATTTTGAATCTATTTTCGAATTTCAATACGATTTCTGAATTTAAATTCCAAATCAATATGATTTGAAATATGAGCCAAGAAGTGAAATTAGATTCAGAGCCCTTCACCATGAAACAATTTAACTTCTGATGTTTTGGGTTTCAGTTTGACTTAATTTTCATTTAATCTGTCATGTGAATCTGAATCAGATTCACTTATACCCTTCACACTTATACCCTTTTTTCTCCAAGGGCTCATACGATAGGTTCGAAAAGCATGAATGTAATGAAAAACCGAATTGGAACCATGATTTCTTACTGAAAATAGAGAATCCTAAACTTAATAAAGAATCTGAAATATGAAATCAGAAAGACAATTTGGATTTTGATAATATGGAACCAGAACCTACGAAATGAGATCAATCTCATCAATCAATCATCATCGAAAAGGGAGAAAATTTTGAAAAACTGTAACATAATACTGAACGTGGGATTAGTTTTCGAGGTTTTGGCATCAGTTCCGAGTTCAAATTGTTACTCTTGGATAACCATACTTAATCAAAAAAAAATTGATTAGGGTTTTAACATTTTGAGTGCAGAGTAAAATACCTCGCTTTCTTTTCCTACACCCCATGGGGGGGTTAACCCCCAAACCCCCCGTTTCTACGGCCATGTACACACTGTGCTGGTTTGGGTTCATATTTTATCAGGAAAAAGCAAACAAAAAGGCAAATTAAGACATCTTATATGTGTGAAAACAGGTGCTAATTTTCAAACAATTTACACAGCCTTACCGTTCTTTTGGTAAATATTTTATATTGAACACCATCATTGGCATTCAGCGAATTTGTGTCCAATAAAAAAAACAAAGGGTTATTTTGTATGATATTTTGTCAGTTTAACTGTTGCTTCACAGCTTCAAATCGATATGGTTTTTTTTTGAGGAAATATGTTTTAAAACCAGCACTTAAGCCTGTTTATTCAAATAAGTTTTGGTCACTATTATTGAACACGATGATTCTTATATTGAACAGGGATTGTTTCAATTATTAAACACGTAAACGTAGGCATTCATTATATAAATTTAGGAGTTCTTCGTTTAATAGAATACCGTCAAACAGCGGAGTATGTTGCAACATTTTTTTTAACACTGCAATTTTTATTTCGATAACGTAAAAGATTCTACCCAATATGACACATTGGCTTACTGAAATGACCTACAAAAGTAATACATATATATTGATTTTATTATTCTTTATTAACACCGTAGGTGTATAAATATATTTTTTGGACAATCACCATTTTTTTCTCTAAATATCTTTATAAATCAGTAACCAGTCTGGGTTAAGATGCAACAAAATGCAAATCAAATTTGCACATCGTAAGTCTCGTTTCAAACGCTAAAATATGGTTGTTTTGCGTAACGCGTTTGGTAACATCAAAACTTCATCCATCCAAATATTTATTTTTATGATTTCAGCTAGTAGAACTTTTTCTTGTATTTTTTATGCAGTTCACTTATCTATTTGTAAGTACTTTTTCTTATAAAAGAATTTTAGACAGAAAAAAAAAATAAATTCGAACAAAACCAAAATTTACTGCAAAAGGTTTATGTGTTATACGTTTGTGGTAAATTTTAAACTTCTCAAACCATGGGGTCTTAAAAACTTCGTTTTCGTTCAAAAAACATCCAAGATTTTTTGCAGAGTTTTAAAGTAGGAGAAAGCAGAGTATCATGGGCCTTGTTGTATAATGTTCTAAGAAATATTTGATCAAATCAGTATTCTGCTTAGCAGTCGCATATAGCTTGCTTCTCATCCAAATCTTTAAAAAATGAGAAACTGTTGAAAGGAATCAAACCTTTTTGAAAACTCGAACCATATCAGATTAATCAGCAAGTAAACAATTTCAATTCAGCACATTTTCTTATAAATCCACAAAAATGAAATGGATATTTTTTTTTATAAATAAACAAAAAACAGAATTTTAAAGACTCTGAATTTAATAACCTTTAGGTGGTGACTCCAGAGAGTAACTCAAAGTCGCATGATCGACATTTGATTTTTTTTTCTGTGAAACACAGATAATACAATCATCAATCAAAGTGAATGATTATTTCAGTGTAGTTTCAAATTCCTGATTAAACACCAACAAAAATGAATAGCTAAAAGATTAATATATTTTTAATAGCTCCTCAGAATTCACGAATAATGAGCCATTTCATGGGTGAGAAACACGCACTTTGGAAGTCATCCTCAAAATCGTTTTAAGGTAAGGTTGCCAGGTAGCCCGGTTTTATCCGGGTTTTCCCGGATATTTAATATTAAATTTAGGAACAGTCCGGTCCGGCCCCGTTGCCCGGATTTAATCGAAGAATGCCCGTATTTTGACCGGATTTATTCACTTTATTTGGCCAATTAAACAAAAAAAAACAACAACAAACACCTCCAAAACGATATTTTTTGAGCAAGTTTTATAAATATAATCATAAATGGTTTTTCGCAAGCCTAAAATTCGGTTCTTAATCTATCTATGAAATTTGATGAAAAAAAAATTTTCATTTTTTTTTATTTTTGTTGTGGAATTTCAGCGTTTTGACAAAATTTGCCTGGATATAGCCCGGATATATGGTCGTCAATTTGAAATCGAATATCCGGATTAGCAGGTTTTTATATAAAAATTGCCCGGTTTGTTCGGCCCGGATACGTGCTGAAAAAATTCTGGCAGCCTTATTCTAAGGTACATATATCCAATTTCCTCAAGAATGTAAATAGTGTAGCACACGGTCGCAAAATGAACCCCTTACGAAATGAATATGTAGTGAATGTGTTACCAGCACAGGAAAAAGAAAGTTTAATCGATATTACATCGAAAACGTGCACATTACTTGAGTTGCAAAGTCAACCTAATATCACATGTTTTATTTTCAATCTGGTACGTAAAACGGATGTGAAAAAATGCACATAATGTATGTATCAAGAAAACAACGTCAAACATTGAGAATACGCAAAACTTCTTACATAATTTCAAGCACATTGTCAATAAAAAAAAAAAAAAAGCGGCTACGTAATATGTTTTTGGGGAACTTTAAAATTCATACATCGTATAAGTGGACTCCAGAGAGAGCAATCAAAACCTGATAGTGAAATATCCTATTACTTACTCTGTGGCTCCATTTCGAAATATTTCTATTCAGTTTTCTTTTTAAGTTCTGATCCGAAAAATTAAGTTTTGAATCGGTTTTGAGTGTGAGCATTTGCCGCTTAATTTATAAAATAATGTTGTATGCTTTGGTTCACTATTTGATCCAAGTTGGATGTTATTTTAGTAAGATAATATAAAATGCAGCTTTGTTTATATTTTTGTTAGAATAGATTATTTAAAGCAATTTATCGTTTGGTCAAGATTATTTTATTTCAATTTTTTTAAAATTGTGAACCGACTGTGAACTTATTTGAAAAGTCTAAAATAAGGATTTAAACAAAGCTGATATTCTAAAAAGTAGGATTGATAAAGGATTCGTGCTTTGACGAAATAATAATAATGATTGAAACGCATCTCCTAGAGCAAAATGAAATTTTGGTGCCAAAAAAACTTATAAAACTTACAAGCGAACTTGATAAAGAACTTTCAATATTTGTTAATGTACTTCTCAAGGGCTTGATACTTGCTCTTAAGAACGTACAGCAGGAGAATCTATATTTTTAATGTTTTTAATGTTTTCTGGCATGAAATTTTTGGGAAACCTTCATCAATTCGATCTGGCTTCAACAGCATATTTCTGGAATGTTCTTTATTTATGTCATTAAAAAAGAAGTTCATGTTAAGCCTGAAAATTCCAAAATTATGGACATCGTTTGTCAAAATGTTCATTTCCTTCTCTCTTAAATTTGTGATAATTTGTGATTTTTTTTACCTTCTGTATAAATAACGTCGCTTAGGTAACCAAGTTGAAAAAAACATACAAAAACCAGGATATGTTCAAATTGAAAAAAATAAAAGGCATTCAAAGAAGAGCTCTTATCAAAAAATTGAGCTCCACTAACCTAGTCTGGTTTAAAGCAGTTGTTAAAAAAAGTCTCCTCGAAAACCTTATAGAGCTTTTCGTATCTTTCCCCAATAAAGGTCATTCTATATGAAATAAAATCAACGAAACTTCTTATGAATTTTTACATTTATGAATACTATTTAGAAACATAAAACTTATTCTATCAAAAAAATTGATAAATTATTTTCTAATCCCAATAATGAGAGATCGTACTAGTTGTACTTTTGTTTCTAATTTCTTTCAGTCTTGAATTAAGGCACAAAAAACAATTTCGTTTTTTAATTCTTGTGAATCTTTTTCTAGGCAAAGGAGCGCTAAAAAATTTTTTTCGGTTTGACTTTGGAATGTAGGATTTCCAAAGGTATAAGAAGCACCGACTATTTTATGCCTTGTTTTTGCATCACCTAAGGGATTAACTTAAGGTTGCCAGATAACCCGGTTTTATCCGGGTTATACAAAAATTTGGAAAAAAAATTACCCCGGGGTTGCCCGGATTGCATTAAAAATAAACGGATTTTGCCACGATTTATGCACTCATTTTTTGATAATTAAACCAAAAAAATTATTCAGTAAACGAAATTTTTCGAGCTAGTTTTATAAAAATAATCATGGTAGATTTTTTGGATGCCTTATATACGATTTAAAATCTGTTGAAGAGTTTTGGTGGAATTTTTTTCCAGTTTTTTTTGTTTTGATATTTTTTGTGTTAATTCTGGGTTTTGACAAAATTTGCCCAGATTTTGCCCGAATTTTTGCTCGTCAATTTTGAAATCAAATGCCCCAATTTTGCCAGGTTTTTGTTCAAAATTACCAGGATTAGTCCGGCCCGTACACGTGTTAAATTTTTTTTGGAAACCTCAACCATATTTATTGTTGCTTAGTTTTCTTTGAAAGTTTGATTTTCCATCTTTTTAGCTTGACATAAATCCGGGAATATTGCGATCCGAATCAAAAATCGAAGTTGCATTGAAACCAAAATATGTGTAATATTACATCGAAAAATATGGGTGGTTTGCTCACATCAACTGAAATTACATCAGCTTACTTTACATTTTGTTTTTGCTGTGTACAATGTTATGTTTCTTTTAAGTCGTAAATTCACTCGATGTTATCAGGGGGACAATGACCCTGCTTGGTTAAAACCCTCTTTAAATCAATCAAATTGCTTCTTCTTCTTCTTCTTCACTCGATATTAACGAAACAGGGTTGTGAACTGAATTCAAGCCACTAATTTTCAAGGTACTTTGATCATTCACTTTTAAAATTGATAGCTTTTTCTTCTGACTAGTTAAATTTTCAATTTAAAGAATTTTTGTCTAACGTATTATATATTTTAACTCGACTTCGGCTTTGACTCTTTAATTTGATTTTCAACTATTTTGACTTTGTTCTCACAACGATGAACATTTATTTAAAAAAATTATATAATTACGTCCGATTTGTAGGAATTCGACCACCTCAAAGCAACTTTCAGAGCTCTTTACTCTAATAAATTATTACAAATATTGAATTTTATGACATCAATTTACTCATTTGTGCAGACATAACTCAGCTGAATTTCTAATTCAGTGCTTCAGAATTATCCGTCATTTCCAATGAAGATCTTTTTTTCATTTTTAAGTAATTTTGTAATGTCAATATTTCCTCGTAAAACTTGTAAAACAATGTTTCGCTACATGAACGCACTCTTATAAAACAGCTAGGGATCGCTTTTTATAACAATTAAATTCGATATAATAAATTTTTTTTCTGAATAGTGAATCAGTTTCTTATAGTTCAAAAATGTATGTTTTTTTAATATGAAAAAAAATAAATCAATCCACATTTTGATGTCATAAATCTGGAAAATTGTCGAAATTCACGCTTTTCCAACAAAAAAAAACAACGTTATCCAAAACCATAATTAACATGTTCAAAAAAGTGTTTCCGTTGGTTTTGTGTAAATTGAATAATTAAAATTATTGACAAGCTTAATCATTTTTTATGCGTGATCAGAAAAAATCACTTGTAAACGGTGTAAGCGCGTAGAAGAGCAAAATTTTGTCTGATATGCATTAAAAATTCAATAACTTCGGATCACTCACAATTGAAATTTAAGTTTTTCGTTTTTCCTGTTACTTTTTTTGCCTTAGAAAATTTTTGCGTGACTTCCCAAGCAACCAAAAGTCACATATTTACATGAAAAATGGCTTT
Organism: Uranotaenia lowii; assembly: GCF_029784155.1. NCBI lineage: Eukaryota > Metazoa > Arthropoda > Insecta > Diptera > Culicidae > Uranotaenia > Uranotaenia lowii. The sequence goes on from NC_073691.1 coordinate 69,238,678, forward strand.
AAAACGTGCATATTGGCTGACAAAGAGAATTAACTGCCTAATTCCCTTGAGTGAACTGTATGTACTCATTAATGAACTTAAAAGTTGCAGAGGTGATTATATGTTCGTTGTTTGTGCCTTATTTTGCCCAATTCCCATGTAGCAAAAGTGATTTGTATGTACGTTGTAAGAATCTTAGTCACAAAAAAGCACATAAGTGCTCAAAACGGGACTGACTTTGCCCAATTCCCATTAGTGAAATATATGTAGTCAATAATGAACTTGAAAGTCGCAAAAGCGATTTATATGTACGTTGTAAGAAACTTAAGTCACATAAAGGGCACAAAAGTGCTCAAAACGAGATTTACTGAGTCACTAAAAGTACATTGAGGTGCTTTCAAAAGCAGCCTTGGTTTTGTGGTAGCGTGTTCGATTCTCCTCATGATGCTCAAGCTTTGAAAGTTTTTTTTTTTATAAGTGATTTGGTACTTGAGTGACAATTCTGATGAAATATATGTGGGAAATGTAGGAAAGAAGCAATTGAGAAAATTGTCAAGTTTGGAATCCGGCGCGTGGCATCATGGCGGCACCATGTACTGAACATGGTAAATAATCAAGGTGATATGAACCGATGCCAAGGGTGCAGTTAAGATAGAGAGAGAATATTTTGCTCCTTTAAAGATTTTTTGGAGCCTGAATTAAAAGGCCACTGGACGCTGAAAAGAAGACATGTTTTGTAACTTGAATGTATGTTTGGACAACGTGTCGCTTTTAAGTCTACCTTTTTACGACTTTTACTTCTCAGCGGAAAAATTGATTCAACCGAAAACTTCCTTGTTGCAGCTTGCAATTTGCTGGTTCTAAGAACAACCTAATGCTTCTTCATCTTTGGCATGTTTCGGTTCCTCTTTTACCGACCCACCATCAAAGCGCGCAGATGATCACCTCAGCAGCTCAAGGTGGTTATTATTAGAGGCCCGAAATTATCATTTTCAGTATTCTGAGTGAGCAAAATCTGCAATTAGTGACAGATACAATGTTGCCAAAATAAATTCTGTGTTTTGGAAAAAAAACAAATTCTGACTTTCTGTGATATTCCTACCCAAAAATTTTGTGATAGTTTTCTTTTATGCCTTTTTCCATTGATTTAAATGGAAAGTCATTTCAAATTGCGTCGTTTTCACTTTTTCAGTGCTATAGCTGTACAACGACGCTTCACGAAGTTGGCCAAATCTACTTTTCTTGACACAGAGAAGCAATAACAGCGTCAATATCGAATTGGTTTTTTTTTTATTCTTATTTGAAATTCATAGAAAAAAAGGCAATCACAACATGTTATGGCAACAAATTGAAATGTAGTTTCTTACCAAGGACATCGGTACTTCGCCAACGTTGAACACCGGCGGCTGCGTCGCTGGGTGCTTCAGTGGAATGAATCAATTTATTCGATGTCTGAATTTACTTTCGTCAGATCCGACCAACCCACTCACTAACCAAGACCGCGGCATCGGTAGGGTTGGGCTGAACATCGGCCAATAAAAAAAAGACACGGTTGCGAGTGCGGCAATACGTCATCCTAACCTGGAGCTTTCGAGTTTTCCGGTTCGCTTAGTCGGCCCGTAACGAAAGCGGATATCATATGTGTACCACAAATAAACACAAACGCATATAAACACACCTACGCCCAAGCCAACCATCATCCCCCGCTTAAATCCTCTCCTTAGCCCATCCGAATCCAGCTGAAGGTTTTCAGTGTTTCGGATTTTTCGTGGAATGCGCGAATGCAGATGAATATAGTACGGTTATTCCATTTCAATATTGCCGTCGCTGAGCCCGGGTTTTCATCACCTTCCGCGAACCCTGGAACCGAACCGATTACTACTGCGTGCCGCGCGCCACTTCCGGATACCTGCTGGAAGCCGCGTGTCGCCGATTTTGCCGGAAGGGACCGTACCGGTAGTCATCCGTCCGTCCGTTCGTCCATCCGTTCGTTGTCGTCGGGATGCAACACACTGGAGATTTTTATTAGATTCAATTTTTCAGTCAGCCCGCATTGCCGAGACCGACCGCATATCAACCAAAGAGCTCGGAACAAAAAAATATGCTCAAAAATCAAAAGAATTGGTTTCCGCTGACGTTACTCTTTCCATCATTCTAGGAGGAGTATTGTTTTTAAAAATAACCTTGACTACTTGAGAAAATATTACAGAGAAGGTTGTGATATTTTACTACATGACCTGTTCAAATTGTGTGCTTCATTTTGATGCAATATTTCTACGAAGATCCTAAATAATACATCGATTTAAAAAAAATACATCGGCAATCGTTACAGTTTTTTTGCTGTGCAAGTTCTTTAGCCCCCTCATTCACTTATTTGATTTTTCAATTGTCCTCTTATAAAAATTAAAAAATTAAGATTTGAGAAGTTTATAAATTGAAGCAGTTTCAAGTTTGGAGGACCGACTTTTATGTGTTCCAACCCTGACGATATTTTCATCACTAGGTTACAAACTTTCCACATCAAAACGTTGTTATACGTCTTTGAAACAAACCTTAGGCCTTACAAATAATATACAACCTCAAAAAGATTTAAAGACGCGAATAACCAAAAGTTGGTTAAGTAGTTGCTTATAAAAAAAATACTTTAGGAAGGTAAAACCATCTTTTAGGGGGATTTAAGAATTTTAACACAATTTTTTACCACTCAGTACGGCAACCATTTCCGACTGCTGGCTGCCGTTGTTGGAGTACCGAATCTGCAACCTTCAGCGGGGTACGGGATTTTCAATTTAATCTCGCTTTATGATTGACAGCAAACGTTGAGAGAACAAGCAACGGGGTTAGAATCATCTCGTATCGTGGAAGGAAATGCTGTTGCTGCTTCGAAGTTGCCATGTAGTACGTTAGCATTCGGCGGACACTTTTGGTTGGAACCAATAATAATGTTGAACGCCATCAGGAAATAAAATATCACAAACCTTGTTAGTTGGTATCCGCTTCTTTTTTTGTTTTCTTTAGTGAATTGTTAAATCTAGTTAAGGAGAGTTATAAGGTAAGGAATAAGATCTTCACAATTCACTGGCCGAATAAATTTAGATTAGTTAAAAAGCAAGGTAAAATATTTTAGAAAACAATAATGTATTTGTATCATAACTAAACATCTTTCAAAATAAAATACTAGCAACACATTGTTTTGGTTCGATTGGTTTTTATCGAATTCGCTATTGAGAAAAATAGCGGTGATGTAAATCTAAATCGCTCCAAGTTAAAATTAATCATAAACTTTCCAGATGATCATATGCCCAATTTCAGTACGATGCTTGAGTCTGAAGTGTGAATGAAAATACTGTTTTTTTATTGGTAACTTTTTTCTTCATTGGCTGATTGCTTTTATAAATATTTTCTTAGAGCCTAAATCAAGACAATGTTTTAAACCGAAGACAACAACACGATTGAACTTAAAACAAAAAAGTTATTGCAGTTCAAATATTGTATTTTGACCACAAGTTGTCGTATAAAACCGTAAAATGTATTTATTTTGAGATTTTTTTAAATGTTTCCATCGAGATTGAAACTGTCGATAAAACAAAATTTTCTCCAAAAAAATATGCATTTTTTATTATTTTTTCTATCACGAAAGCAAATTTATTCACCTTCAATATACAAAAAAGTGACTTCAAATTAATGTTATTCTGTCCTAGATATTTGAATACAAGTGCAAGTCGTTATTTTTTTTTTAATTTCATATTTGGAGCATAACTTAAAAACTGTTCTACTGAGATTTTTTTTTTAATTTCATTCTCGGTTTCAGTGTCCGATTTGCAATGAAAATTTGAGTCAGTCGTTGAAGTTCAAGATTTTTTTTTGAATTTTATAAATTAGTGTTATTAAACCGAATTTCACAAACATGATGCTTTGGACTCGTGAACAATATTTCCGCTTGTTTGAATAACGTTCCACTCTTATGCTTGTTCTTTTTTTCCTCATTAAAAAAAATAAAAATCTTCATCACATTTTTAAACTCAACGATAATTGGAGGAACGATGTACGAGATATCCCATATTTTTTCCTGAATATTTCAAGTGTATTGGGATTTGTGTGAACTATTATTTTTCAGTAATATCAAAACTGAAGATCCAATATGATCCTGGATTAATTCAGGAGTTCTGCTCAAGTGAATTACCATTTTTGAAAATATTTCAATGAATATGTGTATGAAATCTTTTGTAATTCCAAGATAATTGTAAGATAGGTTTTTTTGTTTGAAATTGAAGCCCACTCTGTTTTTTAATTTTCATTTATTTATTTTAATTTTTTTGCTCAGATATTTTATACAAAATTTTGTAAAAGTCTGGTCCATGGATTATTTTTAAATACCCGGATTTTTCCGGATCAATTTTTTTTTCAAATATATTAAAAATACAAATAGAATTATTTTAGTTTATGATTTTTGTGCCCCAAAAACGAAGCTTTTCGAGCAAGTTTTATTAAAATAATCATAATCAGTTACACGGAAGCCTTAAAATAAATTCGCTGATTTGTGGAGATAAAAAATTGGTTAAAGTATTTTTAATTCTTGTTTTTAGATATAAATGCCCAGATTTGCGCGAACCTGATACGTGCGCAAAAAAATCTGGCAATCTCAATTTAAAATGATGATTTATGAATAATCTAGCTGACCCGGTGTGCATCGCTACACTTTCTTAAATTAGTTGAAATATTATTTTTGCAAAATTGACACTCTGTAAGATTTATTTATTCATAAGTTCCTTGCTGATGCCAAAATTAATGTTTAACATGTTTAAAATTCTTCTTTCAAGCCAAATTTGTTTCCATTTGCTTTATTGGTTACCAAGTCATTCAAAAAAAAATTTTGAGAGTCCCTTTTTAAATAATTAAGAGAATATTTCTCGTATCCCAATTCGTTCTGTACAAAAAACTTTCGATCATTTCTTGAGTTTTAAAAAAATAAGGGTGCTCCCTTCTCTCTTTTTTAACTCCCCACAGAAAAGTAAGGAGAAGTTCAAAATTTATATTTCCAAATATTTTCGAAGGAAAAATTGGAATATTATTAAAATATTCATATTTTATTAAAATGTTATGCAGTCATTCGAAAAATAATACGAGAGCTCCCCCTGTTCCCTGTTCACCCTCCAACTGGAGGATTCCCGAATAAGCAAAGAAATATTTCTCCATACCAAATACCCTCCCATACTAGATTTGATTTCTTTCGTATGGCAAATTCTAAAGGTATGCAATAAAAATGTATTACACTTCCGTCTCCTCTTCCTATCTATCTCAGTGGAAGAAAGGATGGAATCTTCTCTCTAATTATAGAAACATAAGTCGTACCAAACGACTTTCTTCTCTTCCTGGAATTTGATCAGTTTTTGAGTATTGCGAAAAATTGTTTGGGTCCCCTTTTCTCATCCTTTCAACGCAATTCAAGTCTGAAGGAGTCTGAAATAATAATAGAACCTGTTCTCATATCCAAATATCCTCCGCAATGGAAGAAGGGAGGGGCCTCGAATAGTCATTGAAACATTTCTCGTATCCAAATACCCTCACATGCAAAATCTGATTCAATTTGCTTGACTAATTTTCGAATTATGTAAAAAATTATAAGAAAGCACCTCCCCCCCCCCCCCCCCCTTTCTTTTACTCTGTGAAAAATGAAAAGGTTCCAGCAATTCATAGAAATATTTCACGAAGCCGAATACCTTTCTAAGACAAATTTGGTACCATTTGTTGAACGGTTCTCAAGTTATGCGAATATTTCTCTTTTTCTTGGGAGAACTCTTCTTCCCTTCAAGTAAGAGGAAAGCACGAACATCTAAATATTTGACATATTTATAATTAATTAATTTTACTTGAATTCATTTTTTTAGCCTTTTAACTTTCAGGGTCTATATGACTCAGGAACGGTTAGATAGATGAAATTTTCTGACTGTTCCTAAAATTATAAGCTCCACAATTTCTCATCTTTCCTTCTTGGTTGATTTTTCTCGGTGATGTCATAAAAACTATTATTCAGTTTACGTTTTGGTTCACTTGTAATTGATTTAAAAATAAAAGAAACGGTGACCAAAACTCAGTTTATGCAAGTTCTCATTTTTTAAATTTTGAATAGGGTTACCAGCGTCACCCAGAAAATAAAGAACAATTAGCCGGTAGTGGTCATATAGATCTGGATTATTGTTTTGGTTATTAAATCAAAACCAGTGAACCGGTTTTCAAACTACACCATTTTGAAATTGTACAAATGTCTGCTAACAGATTCTTCTTAAATTTGAGTTTGGATTTTTTTGGCCTTCAGAAAACGGTCGTAAAGCCAAAAAGTCCTTAAAAAATGGGTGTTTTGCATCAAAGTTAACTAATTTTGTTGATGTCGTATTGAAAAACTCTTGATTGATATGAATGCAGATAGATTACAGCTTTTATTGGAAAAATAAAAGTGCTTGGTTTCACAGACCACAGCTGGTGATTTGAAAAGTTCAACAACAAAATTTTTATGAGAATGAAGGATTTTTGATGAAAAAAAATTGTTGTTCCGTTCAAATACATTCGATTCCAACAGATAGTGATGAATTTATAATGAAGGGACTAATAGGGTGACGAATTCTTATATTAAATCATACAATTTCAACATATTGAGAATCCAGTCTGAAGTATATCGACTCTTACTTTACGGTTTTTGTTACCCTGGGCAAAACAGCTCTGGAATGTTATATCTAATTTTTAAATAATGTTATTAAAAATCGAATGCGACACTTCAATTATCTTAAGAATTAGATTTAATGTGCAGATTCATTTAATCCATGTTATGCTGAAATACGGCTCAGCGAATTTCTGAAATCGCTCGTTCGTTGTATGTTTATTTGCGGTTTTAAATGTGATAAAATTATCACAAAAAATAAAGTTAAATAAGTGTTTTTTTGGTTTTAATGTTTCTATGGATCAAATTATTTATCAGAACAGTTTTGTAAATATACCTACTAATTCCGTTAAAAAAATCAATGGTTTACAAGAAGAAAATCAATGGTTTTTTAGTTTATCTTATATTTTCATTCATGACATATGACATCGGGAACCAAAAACTTGTTTTACTTTTTTTTTTAACTCAAATCAACCAAAGTTTAGTTGACAGAGTGAAATTTCATTATTTCAACCGGGATTGTCATTTTCTTCGTTCAAAAACGTCATCTTTTTTTTGACTATTTTATTTTTCGGCCCATCTTTCAGACACCAACAATATATTACAATTTGAACACGTGGACGATTCCAAAATGGTATGATTTATGAATATTTGTTCAGTAGTTTTGAAGATACAGCCGTAACAGTAATCTGGGTCTAAATGATCCTAACCGGTTAGTTGTCTTTTTTTCAACCGCAAAGGAAGGTTAAGTTTAAGTTTTAATGAAACAAATCTGTGGGTTAATAATTTCCTAAACTTGCTCCTCTAGGGCGCAGCGGTTGATTCTTCCGACCCATTCGTCATTTCCAAAAATCTTTCCTCCATGACGAAATTCGACATGAGTAAATTGCAGCTTAGTGAAAAAATGACACAATATTTTAGCTGCTGTAAATCAAATCAATCAATGAGCAAGAGATCTCCCATACTACGATCAATCAATCTTCGAAATCTCCGAACATTGAATCAGCCTACAATTCGAACGTATAACATTTGTTTACAATTGTAAAAGGCTTTTTCTGCTCTTTTAAACCCAAACCATTCATCACTGTACCTACAGCTGCTGCCTATAGTCGTACTTCAAGGACGGAATACATTTTATTTTTACTTTTTTCTCGAAACCACCCACCCTTTTTCGAGTGAACGATGCGATTTACAAATCTGTATTCTGTGTGTGATGTCAGAAAAAGTTGTTCAATGATAACACTGACGGATGTCGCATTCGTCGGAGAAATTCGATTAAATTTTATTTTATCAACTGATTCTGTCCTACACTTATTTCCAGAGTCTTTCGAAAAGTATTTCTCTCTTTAAAAGGCGTGAATCAGACTAGACAGAATAGTACATGGCAATTGTGATTTAAGAAGTCTGTTTCTATTCTAAACGCCCGCGACCGTGTCATTCAGAATCCGAAAGAAAAGGAAAAAGAAGGAAAAAAACCTGTCAGCTGATGGACCACTTTGCCATCCAAGCCTCGCGGGGGTCAACAGCAAAAGAAAACACTCCAACAATACAAGGAACGGCGGAAAATGTGCCTTCCCAGGGAGAGAGAGGGCTGAAGCCACGGGACATTCAACACTGCCGCACTGAAGGAGAAAATTAGGCTAGCGATGCTAGCAAAGGGAAAATCGAACGAAAACAGAGAGCAGCACATGGAAGCGACGCTTCAACATGGTGGAAACTTTTGAAGCGTCGCGTCAAGGATGGGGGAAAAGTACGCAGCCATTTTATTTTCAGTTTTCCCGGGAAGAAAATATAAACAAAATTGATCTCAGCATGGGTAGATTTTTGTAGCCGTTGCTACTGTCAGACTGAAGGAGGCGCATGGTTTAATGATTTTAACACACAAATATTGAAGAAAAATATTATTAAAATTTCTCAAGTGCAATGTTTTATTTCCATCGATTTAAGCGAATGGAAACGCAGAAGGTTATTTGAGAGCAGAGAAGTCTCGTAGCACAAAAAATCTTTGAAAAAAATCCAGACTTAAAAACAAAAATAACAGAATGAAAATAAGAACTCTCATACGCTCAAAATTTTTCGTCTACAAACTCTTTTAAACGTGTTCCTATCGACTATCTAAGTTTTGGTTATAGGAGGTTTTCGGTCGAAAAACGGGTTTCAAATAGTAAGTCGTCTAGCAATCTTTCAATATTTCAACATTAAAATACTTTCGGTGCCAAAATGAGATAAACTGAATTCAGGGGATAAATAACGACAAATTTTACCTCTTTGAAAGTCAGGAAATTAGAACTGTTTAAGTCAGGGGTGAGCAACCTTTTAAACCAACGGGCCAATTTAAGTTTTCAATCTTGTCGGCGGGCCGCACTCTAAATAACTTTTTTTGTAATTAGTAAAAATTCATTTAATTTTTTCCAACTACAAATTTTTGGCGAAAACAAATCTGAAAAAGGAATGATAAAACGAATTCACGTGTTTAAAAACATAAATTCAACACAACTTTTTAAATACCCGATATTTTAAAGGTACATCACTAAATCTTTGTCATTTTTAAATTCTTTTAATTTTTTATTAGTAATTCTTGGCAAACATTCGTGATTACAACATTCTTGTTAAAACAGATGGTACTATTTGTCATAACTTCCATTAATAAATCTTCTGGAGCTTACCACATTGACAGCTAAGAGTGTGAAAAATATATATTCAAAGAAATCACCGTCGTCTTAGCGTTGGACGTTGAATTTCTAATTGTCTTTCTGTGTTTTTTTCTCCACAATCTTTACTTGTCCTCACAGCCTAGATTTTTTCCCTACAAATGGTAGAAACCCAGTTTTTTTTAAATTTAAGTTCTGTGTTGGATCATTGCATTGAGATGCTGAGCAAGGTTGTCGAAATCACAGAAAAATATTCAATTTCACACATTTTTAAGCAACTTTCTTCAAAACTATATTTATTTTTATCCAGGTTTTTATCATTTTTAATCTTATTAAGATATCATTGGGATGGGATTTCTAAAGCATTATTATGACTTTGGTAATGTGGAAAGCGAATTATAAGTGAAATAACTCAATTTATCGATGTTTGTTATAAATTTTCTATCAAATTTCTGGAAAATATCACAGACATCAAAGACCTTTTGGGTCGAATCACAAAATTTAAGATATCAATTGTTTTCATCAAGAACTAATAACTTTCATGCCGGTTGATTCATGTTGATACAAAATCTAAAATCGTTCACCCAAGCTTGTTATTAAACTTTCCTAATGTTCGTCAATATTCAGAAATAAAAAAAAAATCACAAGGTTTAGGTTTAAATTTTTGTGCTAATATTACAATGCAAACAGAACAAGCCGTTTTGCCAATAAGGATAGAATAATTAAAAAAAATCTGCTAAAAAATTACTACATCATACAACTTATTTTTTGCTTGAAACAAAAAAAAATGACTTCACAAACGGAATTCCTTTGATAATGTGTAGCTTCTGATTGTTGGCTGCTCTTCGGACTCACTTTAATGGATTTTGCTTTTCAAAGTGGTAGGAATCAAATAATTAGGAAAAATGTGCCCTAAATAAAAAAAAAATCCAATATTATGTTATGCCAATAAACAAAGTTGCATTTATGCCTTGAACAGAACATAATAAATGCATGAAATGCCAGAAAAAGTAAAAAATCAGGTTTTGAATATTGGAAAAAGCTTCGCGGGCCGCACAAAAGGGTCTCGCGGGCCACATGCGGCCGCGGGTTGCTCAACCCTGGTTTAAGTCATATTTTAAAAACTGCTGAGCAGGGCCGCAATTTCCTTGGGAGCCCTTTTTTTCCGAAATTTATATAAGTGTAGCAGTTTGTTTAAATTTAAAACCCTCTCTACTTTATTTTAAGAACAAGCTACATTTCAGCATAACATGAATGAATTTCTTAGAGAAGCTTCAGAAAGAATAAAATTTATTTGAATAAATAGACATAAATTGTTTTGCCGACATATTTTTGTCAACCATCGCACCGCGGTGCACCGCTAATAAAATAAAAGCATTAGTACCGGAAGTTGCTTTTCTTGAGCATATAGTTTAAGGGGGGGGGGGGGGGGGGGTGGGGGGGGTAGGGTCTAACACTTTCAAAAAATCGATTTTTTTATTTTTTTATTTTCTTATTGTAAAACATTTCAAAAATGTTGTGTCAAATTTTCAAGTCAATTGAAGCAAAACTGTAGAAGTTATAGGCCTTTATCTCCTCCTATCTAATACTGCAAGAAAGCAAGAGCAGAAACTTCAAACGCGTTTTTCTCGAAAGCACATTTTTAAAGTCCGTGGACATCGTCATTTGAAAACTACTTATCCGATTCTTTTCAAATTTGGAACATATTTTCTACATATAAAATACCAGACCCCAACGTTTTTCTTTTTTGATTTTTTTACTTTGGGGAGATTTTACAGGTGAAAAATGGCGGATTTTTAAGTGAAAAATCGTAGTTTTTACTTCAAACAGCCACAAAAATTTCATAAAAATATTTTTAAGTTAAATAAAAACATTGGGGTCCAGCAAAAACATCTATTAAAAATATTTTGCTCTGATTTTTTGACTTCAGATGATTCTGTGCTGAGATACAGTGTCCACCGCAAATCCTGTTTTCTAAAAGGCATCCTCGAAAGTGCTCCGTCACCGGCTCATTTTTCAATATTTTTCTACGAAAAAATTACTAAATGTTCTTTTAACAATGCTTTGTATAATGCAAAAAATTTGAAAATATTTGTTTGAACGACAGCTCTAGAAAAAAATCGTGAAAATGGTGTTTTTTATACCCGTTAGACCCTACCCCCCCCCTTAAAAGCAAACACCTGACGTTAATGTACCAAACACCCAATGCAAAGTCGAATTTAAGTGATAGAATAGTCTCAGAAAATACAGATTGATAGAAAGTTCGAAAAACAACTACCTTTGAATATTCGTCATTACTTATCTTACTTATTACGTGAACTTTTCAATTCACTTTTTTTACTGTGACTGAAACAACTTTGGGGATTAATTCATCCAAAAGTACAGTTTTACATATCTTTCAACTTCAGCTAACTTAGGCTCTAAATAAAAAATTAAATTTGAGTTACGTTAAAATAAACGATTTGAGCTCGGTATTCTCCGATAATCATATTTGTGTCACGTTACAAGCTTTCCAAAACTATAAACTTTGGTTAATAAATAACAATGTTTTTATGATAGTCAGTGAGCCCATTTCACTTTGGAAATGGGAGAAGAAAGGGAATCAATACATGTTAAACATACATTCTGGTACACATTTGAAGAAATAACTCTTGAAGCTTTAAAAACTGAGTAAACATTTCAGATCTTGAAAAAAAAAAATTAAAGATCAAATTTCAGTAAATCATATTACATCATATTTGTATCGCAACTTGAAACTCCAGCTGCAACCCTTATTTCAAATTCATTGCTTTTGAATTATGTTGAAAGTGAGTCTAAAATTATGCCTAGATTTAAATAATATCTGTAAATTTTATTTGTTTTGTGAAGGTGTAGCAACCCGAATTCCCCGAAAACTGTGAAATTTTGAATATTTTTTACCGAAAACCGTTAAATGTTCGATAATTTCGGCTTATGCACAGCGTATAAAACTATATGATTCGAGACTCAAATCATCTCGCATAATACACTGTGTTTCTTCAATCAGTTGAAATCACACTGTTCGTTTCATGGCTTTCGGTATAACTTATCGAAACCCAATAAACATTTTTGTAGCTATATTCTCTGTTTTGACATACGTTCCATATAGAAAAATCGTATGAATGTTGAAAAAACAGCATTTACCTCCCAAAGTAAAGACAAACATAAATTTGATTTCTTTATAAAGCGATGAAAACAACACCAATCCACGCTATCCAACACCTTATTCGTACCTATAGAAAGAATTCAAGAGGGCGCAAGATTTTTCGCTCATAGCCTGCAAATCGTTCCCATCCCCAGTTCTCTCTTTGGCCAATATTCCTCAAATCCCATCCCATCCCATCCCATTTAGCCATATGGTTGCCCTGCTGATTGCAGAGAGAATATGACGATGATTTTCTCACTTGAAGCCCGCGCGGGAGGTAAACCATTTCAAAATTTATGAACATGTTGGACTTTCTTTGATATCCGATTTAAACTGACTTAAGACGAAATTTTATACGATCTTTTCACTATGCAGTTGGAATTGCGTTTCAAAACACCATTGTAAACGACTTAATGTTTGAGTTTTGGCTATTTTTCGGTCTTGGATTTCAAGCAAATAACATTGTTTTTGAAATGCCCGACGTTTCGACTATTTTTGGTGGTCTTCTTCAAGGTTACTGGAATTTTATTAATTTCAAAAATTATTTTTACAATGAGCATTGTTTAGAGGCTGGTTTAAAGTGTGTTAACTCACTTGTCTAACAGTTATTGTCAGATTTAGTTTTTTTTCAACGTTAAGGTGTCCAGTCTTCGCTGCTCTCCTGTGAATATATGTTTGTCATTTAAATTCTATTTCTATCTACTTTCTCAAAATAAAATTACTTTTTTAATCGGGATTAAAAAAACAATTCTTCATCCGATTTGCGATGGTGCACTGTAACTGTCGATTTGTGTTATTGGATCTATTGTGTGGAATGTATGGATGGGTTTGGAAGCTGGACTATCTGAGGTAATGAGTGGAAGTTGGCTGGATTCGTTCTTTGCTGTGTGTGGGTTTTGTGTTTTGGAACTATTACTATTGATAATTTTTTATGTTGTTCTGACTGACTGTATGTAATATTCCTGTACAAGTGTTATTGAGTTCAGCTGTATCTGTCCTGTAATTTACCGTATTGTCAGTATTGGTAATGTGGCACATTTCCAATACACGTAATGTGGATGTGTATTTTGCTCGATCGACAATCCTGGCTTTGTTGTGTTCGAACCTATTTTCTGTTTGGATTATATGATCGACCATGGCTGTAGTATCTCCCAATCTCAATTTTATGTCTGTGGTGCTGGTGGCTCCGCTCTCCAAAACTTTTTCATATCTGTTTACATCGGATTTGTGCCCATACAATCTCTCTGTGAGTGTGTTGGTGCTCATTTGTAAACGACTTAAGTTAGCATTTCTGATACGATTTCATGTTTGCTGGGAATTTTTTCAGTTTTCGGTAAACATTACCGGCATTTTTGTTATTATTACACATATTTATACACAAAATACCGACCTATCCGTAAAAACTACCGAATTTTTTTTTTCGTAAACTGAAACCGATAGTTTAGTTATTTTTTATCGATATTTCGCTAATTTTTATTGGTATTTCGGTAATGATAACAGGAATTTCGGTGAAATTTACCGGTTTCCCGGTAAATATTACCGAACTTTCATGGAATTCAGGTAAAAAAACACGGTGTTTTGGTAAAAGTTACAGATACTTCGGTAATAATTACAAATATTTCGTTAATAATTTTAGTTATTTCGGTCAACTCTACTGGTTATTCGGTATAAAGTATCGAGCTTTTATAGTTTTTCGGATAATTTCTACTGGCCTTTTGGAAATAAACACAGGCATTTCGGTAAACACTGCCGGGTTGCGCGGTAATACAACAAGCTGTTACGTTGACAACTGTCAAAATTTTGATAGATGATCTTTTCTCGGCCATGAAGAAAATATCGAACAGTTTAACGAATTCCATATGAAAGGAATTCGGTTAACTAATAACCGAACACAGAAACTGTGTATGTTATGACAAATAGAAATAGTTTGAAATAACAAGTGCTCAGACGAATTACTTTGTTTTGCTGTTTCGTGTAAAAGAGAAATATTTAAACTGAACCAAAGATTTCGCATATTTTTATAAAATGAAATTGCCTAGCACCTTAAGAAGTCAACGAAATCAATGGATTGCATACATGATTCTTAAATGCTACTGTGAAGAAAAAAGCTGCAAACGAGTATTTTCTACGAAACATAAACTTTCATATGTATTCAACAACAAATTGTAATCATTTATCTTAATCAACTCTAAACTCTAAGTCAACACTTTTGATAGCTGAATTAACCTGTACCATTACCATTCAGCTTCTTAACAATAAGATTTGCAAGTTGTTTTCGGATTGTTTGCTCAAACCTCCCCCGCATTTCCGCTCCCGGGTTTGTCCGTCCTGCTGCCACGATAACGTCGCTGTTCCAGGAAACGCGAACGACCTGACTCTTTTCCAATTATTCTTCCCGAAATTGTTCCACTGAGTAACATTATCCGAGCGCGCGCAACAATGTGCTAGGAAATAATGACCACAAACAAATGTGATCGCTTGTGCGGTTCTGGTGTTATTGAAATTTTTCTGTTTATTTTCCTTACCCCAGCTCAGCGACCTCGGCGGTGACATTGGCAGTGAATGGAGCCATTTGTTTTTATGATTTTTATTGTTTTTTTTCTGCCAGATCTGGAACAATCTGATTTTAACAATATTGTTGGAACAAATGTAACTTCACATAATGTGCAAAACCCTTAATAATGGGAATTCGTATCGGACAGAAAAACGTCAGTCAAATGTTTAATTGAACAGTTTTGACCGTTCAAGATAAATTCAAACAAACTTGACATTTTTGATTGTTTCCCAATTGAGACAATTTTGACAATTTTGACAGTTTTGACAATTTTGACAATTTTGACAATTTTGACAATTTTGACCATTTTAACAATTTTGACAATTTTGACAATTTTGACAATTTTGACAATTTTGACAATTTTGACAATTTGACAATTTTGACAATTTTGACCATTTTGACAATTTTGACAATTTTGACAATTTTGACAATTTTAACAATTTTGACAATTTTGACAATTTTGACAATTTTGACAATTTTGACAATTTTGACAATTTTGACAATTTTGACAATTTTGACAATTTTGACAATTTTGACAATTTTGACAATTTTGACAATTTTGACAATTTTGACAATTTTGACAATTTTGACAATTTTGACAATTTTGACAATTTTGACAATTTTGACAATTTTGACAATTTTGACAATTTTGACAATTTTGACAATTTTGACAATTTTGACAATTTTGACAATTTGACAATTTTGACAATTTTGACAATTTTGACAATTTTGACAATTTTGACAATTTTGACAATTTTGACAATTTTGACAATTTTGACAATTTTGACAATTTTGACAATTTTGACAATTTTGACAATTTTGACAATTTTGACAATTTTGACAATTTTGACAATTTTGACAATTTTGACAATTTTGACAATTTTGACAATTTTGACAATTTTGACAATTTTGACAATTTTGACAATTTTGACAATTTTGACAATTTTGACAATTTTGACAATTTTGACAATTTTGACAATTTTGACAATTTTGACAATTTTGACAATTTTGACAATTTTGACAATTTTGGCAATTTTGACAATTTTGACAATTTTCACAATTTTCACAATTTTGACAATTTTGACAATTTTGACAATTTTGACAATTTTGACAATTTTGACAATTTTGACAATTTTGACAATTTTGACAATTTTGACAATTTTGACAATTTTGACAATTTTGACAATTTTGACAATTTTGACAATTTTGACAATTTTGACAATTTTGACAATTTTGACAATTTTGACAATTTTGACAATTTTGACAATTTTGACAATTTTGACAATTTTAACAATTTTGACAATTTTGACAATTTTGACAATTTTGACAATTTTGACAATATTGACAATTTTGACAATTTTTATATCTGTCTTTATCCTTTGGTTGGTTTTGACAGCACCGCCAAAATATTGAAGCAATTTTTTTATTTGAAACAAAATGTAAAAACCAGTATGGTTTTATTTGAATTTCGCCAAAAGGAAACTATTATCTTATTATTGATTCCCGCAAATTAAATCCAACCCACAGGATATGGCATTGTAAACACCTCACAAAGTCACTCATATACCAAACCACAGATTACAATTTTCCTTTCGACTTTGGCAAGACTTATTAGTGCAAAACGGAAGCTTCAATATTAAATCTTCACCTGTCTAGCGGAATCAAGCCAATTATTCCCTCGGCTGTCATGATTCGATTCGACCCTTAGGATTGGAAACCAAAAATATATATTATCCTTTCGCTCAACATCCAACATCAACGATTCCTGGGGTATCAGAAGAACTGTTAGGGTGGATTCGGTTTCATAAATTAAATAAACACGACAAAAAATTATTTTTATGTTCCTAAAATAATCACAAATATATAGCAGATTTCAACGAATTAATCAATATCAGATTTAGTCTAAATGAAGCTTGACAAAGATCTCAAACTTGAACCACCCTAACCATTGACGTCGTGCGTCAATGACGCCATCACGCCATTCGGAATAACGGCCCAAGTTCCGACCAATAATAACCATAATCAATCCGATGGGGAATCATACGTACTGATTGTTATTTTCGGATTATACCAGCTTCTGCTGCTTCCGCGCAACGGGAGAGTGAGAATCCACCTGTGGCTAACACCTTCAGCCCCAACAAGAGCAGAACGGCGGCTTTCATAATTTAGCCTTCCTTGAGTAATCGAGCCGGAATCTTCTTCAAATTAAGATCCCGCTGGATAATATCTAAATTTCGATGGTTGATGCTAGTTTCAAGGATATTTAAATCAATAAATAGGTTCATAGAAATATTTAAAACGTTAAACTTATAAGCTATTTATAAATCGTTGAAAATTTGGGATTTTTGCTCCATAAGTCGATAATAAATTCAAATAACTGAGTTACATAATTACGTCGGGTGCTTGAAAAATCTTTTTTTTTTTTTTTGGAACGAATTGCAAAGAAAGCATAAAGGGCCTTCTGATCAAAAAGTGGTCAAATAAAATAACAGACAGACAGACAGACAGACAGACAGACAGACAGACAGACAGACAGACAGACAGACAGACAGACAGACAGACAGACAGACAGACAGACAGACAGACAGACAGACAGACAGACAGACAGACAGACAGACAGACAGACAGACAGACAGACAGACAGACAGACAGACAGACAGACAGACAGACAGACAGACAGACAGACAGACAGACAGACAGACAGACAGACAGACAGACAGACAGACAGACAGACAGACAGACAGACAGACAGACAGACAGACAGACAGACAGACAGACAGACAGACAGACAGACAGACAGACAGACAGACAGACAGACAGACAGACAGACAGACAGACAGACAGACAGACAGACAGACAGACAGACAGACAGACAGACAGACAGACAGACAGACAGACAGACAGACAGACAGACAGACAGACAGACAGACAGACAGACAGACAGACAGACAGACAGACAGACAGACAGACAGACAGACAGACAGACAGACAGACAGACAGACAGACAGACAGACAGACAGACAGACAGACAGACAGACAGACAGACAGACAGACAGACAGACAGACAGACAGACAGACAGACAGACAGACAGACAGACAGACAGACAGACAGACAGACAGACAGACAGACAGACAGACAGACAGACAGACAGACAGACAGACAGACAGACAGACAGACAGACAGACAGACAGACAGACAGACAGACAGACAGACAGACAGACAGACAGACAGACAGACAGACAGACAGACAGACAGACAGACAGACAGACAGACAGACAGACAGACAGACAGACAGACAGACAGACAGACAGACAGACAGACAGACAGACAGACAGACAGACAGACAGACAGACAGACAGACAGACAGACAGACAGACAGACAGACAGACAGACAGACAGACAGACAGACAGACAGACAGACAGACAGACAGACAGACAGACAGACAGACAGACAGACAGACAGACAGACAGACAGACAGACAGACAGACAGACAGACAGACAGACAGACAGACAGACAGACAGACAGACAGACAGACAGACAGACAGACAGACAGACAGACAGACAGACAGACAGACAGACAGACAGACAGACAGACAGACAGACAGACAGACAGACAGACAGACAGACAGACAGACAGACAGACAGACAGACAGACAGACAGACAGACAGACAGACAGACAGACAGACAGACAGACAGACAGACAGACAGACAGACAGACAGACAGACAGACAGACAGACAGACAGACAGACAGACAGACAGACAGACAGACAGACAGACAGACAGACAGACAGACAGACAGACAGACAGACAGACAGACAGACAGACAGACAGACAGACAGACAGACAGACAGACAGACAGACAGACAGACAGACAGACAGACAGACAGACAGACAGACAGACAGACAGACAGACAGACAGACAGACAGACAGACAGACAGACAGACAGACAGACAGACAGACAGACAGACAGACAGACAGACAGACAGACAGACAGACAGACAGACAGACAGACAGACAGACAGACAGACAGACAGACAGACAGACAGACAGACAGACAGACAGACAGACAGACAGACAGACAGACAGACAGACAGACAGACAGACAGACAGACAGACAGACAGACAGACAGACAGACAGACAGACAGACAGACAGACAGACAGACAGACAGACAGACAGACAGACAGACAGACAGACAGACAGACAGACAGACAGACAGACAGACAGACAGACAGACAGACAGACAGACAGACAGACAGACAGACAGACAGACAGACAGACAGACAGACAGACAGACAGACAGACAGACAGACAGACAGACAGACAGACAGACAGACAGACAGACAGACAGACAGACAGACAGACAGACAGACAGACAGACAGACAGACAGACAGACAGACAGACAGACAGACAGACAGACAGACAGACAGACAGACAGACAGACAGACAGACAGACAGACAGACAGACAGACAGACAGACAGACAGACAGACAGACAGACAGACAGACAGACAGACAGACAGACAGACAGACAGACAGACAGACAGACAGACAGACAGACAGACAGACAGACAGACAGACAGACAGACAGACAGACAGACAGACAGACAGACAGACAGACAGACAGACAGACAGACAGACAGACAGACAGACAGACAGACAGACAGACAGACAGACAGACAGACAGACAGACAGACAGACAGACAGACAGACAGACAGACAGACAGACAGACAGACAGACAGACAGACAGACAGACAGACAGACAGACAGACAGACAGACAGACAGACAGACAGACAGACAGACAGACAGACAGACAGACAGACAGACAGACAGACAGACAGACAGACAGACAGACAGACAGACAGACAGACAGACAGACAGACAGACAGACAGACAGACAGACAGACAGACAGACAGACAGACAGACAGACAGACAGACAGACAGACAGACAGACAGACAGACAGACAGACAGACAGACAGACAGACAGACAGACAGACAGACAGACAGACAGACAGACAGACAGACAGACAGACAGACAGACAGACAGACAGACAGACAGACAGACAGACAGACAGACAGACAGACAGACAGACAGACAGACAGACAGACAGACAGACAGACAGACAGACAGACAGACAGACAGACAGACAGACAGACAGACAGACAGACAGACAGACAGACAGACAGACAGACAGACAGACAGACAGACAGACAGACAGACAGACAGACAGACAGACAGACAGACAGACAGACAGACAGACAGACAGACAGACAGACAGACAGACAGACAGACAGACAGACAGACAGACAGACAGACAGACAGACAGACAGACAGACAGACAGACAGACAGACAGACAGACAGACAGACAGACAGACAGACAGACAGACAGACAGACAGACAGACAGACAGACAGACAGACAGACAGACAGACAGACAGACAGACAGACAGACAGACAGACAGACAGACAGACAGACAGACAGACAGACAGACAGACAGACAGACAGACAGACAGACAGACAGACAGACAGACAGACAGACAGACAGACAGACAGACAGACAGACAGACAGACAGACAGACAGACAGACAGACAGACAGACAGACAGACAGACAGACAGACAGACAGACAGACAGACAGACAGACAGACAGACAGACAGACAGACAGACAGACAGACAGACAGACAGACAGACATAAGCGCTCTCGTGCATTTTGTAGAATATTTTTCCACTTGGAGAGAGTGATCCCACCTTTTCCTTGCGCTCTCAGGACCCCGCTTGTTTTTAATACTGTTTTTTTCTCATTTTTTTCGATTAAACTCGTTTTACCATCTTTATGGCATTCGCGACTTTTAATGTGTTCAATACCGGTTATCCTTAATTCATCAACTCAGGAAAGCAACCTTCTAAGTTTTTGAATTGGGATGACAAAACCTTTTTTCAATCGAAACTTGTAAAAAAAAACTTCAAAACAAACATAAACCCACTCACTTAAAACTACCTTTGATTCCCTTAACCATCAAAGTAAATAAACGAGATCCCATCATCCCTAAGAAAGTGACGAAGCAGAATGATAAAAGATCCAACAGAGGGCATCCTCCCATTGCGTCGTCCGGTCCAAGTTAAACCAGGCTCATAATGACAAACTGTCCAGTTTGCTAATTAAGATCAATCGAAGAAGAAAAGGGTCGTCGTCACCCAAAGTCGGCTTTTCGTGGAAAGGGAGTTTGCCCATTTATGCATGGTCCGTCGTTCATTCCTATGGTTTGTGCAGCACTAAATAATCCTCGGAAGGGAAGCCACCTGTCAACGCACCGACCAGCCTAAACGTCGACAAATTTGTGGGTGGTTTTGCAGGGGTAGTGCTTTTTTATCTCTAGCTTTCTTTCTTGTTCCCTACCAAGAGCGAAAGGATTTTCCCTGATCCCTGCCACACGGTTGACCTCCTTCGGTGAATTTTCCAAGGGTAAATAGTAGCCATGGTTTTTCACCTCACGACTCCACCTCGAGCTCTACCTCCAAGTTCGGGATCTTCGGTCGTGTGAACGTGAACTTCCTAGCTGAAGGTCGAGATAGATTTTTTATTTTGTTTTCAACTGGACTATAGCTAGGGCAAGAAGACGACCCAAATAAGCAAAACTGTTTTATATGCAAATTATGAGCTTGTGGCCTGTGAGGATTCAGCATCTACGGGGGAATCCCTTGAATTGGTATTATGCTGTCATTTGAATTGCTTCCGACACTGATAGGATTTAAGTAATCGTTTATGGTCGGTGATTTTCCGGTGTGGCGAGTTAAAGTTTTCAATGCGCAATACGTTTTATGAAGCGTGACGTGACTTCCGCAGATAATTTAAAACTACACACTGCACAGTGGAATGGCTTTATACAAATGCTTTGTATAAAATTTCACATATATACGTTTTGTCACCTCCTAGAACTTTTTTTGGTTGTTCTTATTGCCACAAATAGCAATATAAATTTTATAGATTCATTCAGTCCTGAATAAGCGCAACGATGTTTAATTTTGTTTGGAAACTAAATTTCTCATTCAAAAATGGCTAGAGATGTTGTGTAAGTTCTAGAAAATATATCATGGGATGATAAATATTTTTGGATTCTTGCAGTACATTTCATGTGAACAAATGTTAAACCTAACTTTTACCCCAGAAAAGATATTCGATGTTATGCAAAAAAACACTTGTTAGTTTTGTTTAGTGTTTTCAAGTGTGATGAATGCCAGTGTTCCTGGGCGTGAAATTAAATGGTGAGTGGATTGTTTTGAGACAGATTTAAAAAAAAAGAATTGGTGTTCAATTTTTCTTGTTGGTGAAAACCATGACCATGACCGGCCAAAGTGAGTGTGGATAGAAAGGGAGCTGTTTAACCCTCATCCGCATTAGATTTCATTACCCTAATCTAAGGTTGCAAGAATTTTTTCAGCACGTATCCAGGCCGGACAAACCGGGCAATTTTTGTATCAAAACCTGGCAAAATCCGGTCATTCGATATCAAATTGACGACCATAAATCCGGGCAATATCCGGGAAAATGTTGTCAAAACTCAGAAATTCCTCAACAAAAATCAAGAGAAAAAAAAAATTAAAATTAATGTTTTTTTTTCATCTCAACTTATGGATACATTTTGAACCGTGATTTAGGCTTGCAAAACCCCTTTCATGATTATTTCTATAAAAAATGTTCAAAAAATTTATTTTTTATGTTTAATTTGCCCAATAAATTGAATAAATCCGGGCATTTTCCAATGAAATCCGGGCAACAGGGCCGGGCCGGACTATTCTTAAATTTAGTATCAAATATCCGGGCCGGGCAAACCCGGATAAAACCGGGCAATCTAGCAAGCTTACCCTAATCAGCACTAGAAGTGTCAATTTGACACTCCAAGCTAAATCGTCATAACTCTTTTATATCTAACCGATTACAATGAAACTTATATCACAAAAAACCTTGTAATGTCAGTAAAATATGTTTAGAACTTAATAGAGAAATCACCGTGAATTTGTTTTATGAAATTAATTTGCAGCTTTATCGGTTAGCCGACAAAGCCGCAAATTAAGAACATTATATATAGCTAAAGATTCTAGTTTTCTCGTTATTAAGCATGAAAGAAAAAAAATCCGAAAAAACATGCCTCAGGAAAACTGCTGTAGTTCATACATTATACGTCCAAAAAATTTTTGCCTTATGCATATGAAAGCTGAAGTTAATGTCTACATCATAAAGCCAAGAAATATTTTTTTTAAAATTTTTTTAATGAAATGGTCAAAAAAAGTTCAAAAAAGTGGTCTGAAAAACCTACTTTTCATTCGATTGCTAGTAAAAACTGTTTGAGCGGTGGTAGAGCTTTTGTAAAAATACCATTACCAATTTTATTTTAATTCTGACATTTTGTTGTCTTTAGATTTTGGATGCAACAAAAATTGAATTTAACGGAATTTCGTAAAGTTGACTACTTTGCGCGATTTTTTCACAAGTTGAAATTTCATCTGTTTTTGTGGTCCACCGTCAGGTTGTACCCGGATTTTCAGTGCTTTTACTTTGTTTGGATCAATCAAAAGTATATTCATTGGAAAGCAAATTTAATCTTCATTCTAGTGAGGTGCAACAATTCACGCTGTGAGATTTCACATAAATATGAAAATTATAAACGTAAAATCATCCCTGAATTTCTAGAACCACAAGCAGCACGTCCAGCAAAACGTGTTTGTTTGCTCTCCGAGTAGGTACGATGCGCGGAGATTTCGGCAGAGAGCAAAGCCGAAATAATGATGCCGCATCATTAGTCAACTTTGCAAAATTCCAGTAAATTCAATTTTTGATGCATCAAAAATCTAAAGACAACTAAATGTCAGTATTAAAATAAAATTTGTAATGGTATTTTTACAAAAGCTCTACCACCGCTCAAACAGTTTCTACTAGCAAACTAATGAAAAGTAGGTTTTTCAGACCACTTTTTTGAACTTTTTGTGATCATTTCATTAAAAAAAATTTAAAAAAATATTTTTTGGCTTCATGATGTAGACATTAACTTCAGCTTTCATATGCATAAGGCAAAAATTTTTTTATGAACTACAGCAGTTTTCCTGAGGCATGTTTTTTCGGATTTTTTTTCTTTCATACTGAATAACGAGAAAACTAGAAGCTTTAGCTTTATATAAGGTTCTAAACATATTTTACTGACATTACAAGGTTTCCATTGATATAAGTTTTATATGAAATTCATAATAATTCAAACGACTTGAATAGATTTTACTTTTGGAGTGTCAAAATGACACTCTAAGTCGGAAAAGGGAGTTTTTTGTCCAGGCTTCCAAGGTTCGTCCATAAATAAAGTAAAGATGCAATATTTAAGAACTTTAGAATTCATTTAGGGTCCCCGAACAAATTTTTGTTTTTTGAAGCTTCTGAAAAAAGTTACAAGTTACAAAATGACACTAATGCGGATGAGGATTAATAAAGTCGGATTTTGATCTTGGAAGTATGAAATTAGGATGTTTCTCAATCAGATGATCCGTGTTGGGTAGTTTGCATTTACTGAGATTGTGGCCCCGCTTGGGGAGAGAATCATCCCGCGATTATGTTCCGACGATCCTTTTTTTCCCACCTGCTGGTTTCCAATAACTCTCAGAAAGAAACACTCTCTATCTTGTTCCTCTCATTCTTTTTTCTCACTCAAGAACTCGTTCGCATTGTCCAACAAAGTTTTTTACTTGCTCTGCGCTGCGCATAACACGAGCTAGGAGAAGGAATGGAATCGCATTTGATCGAGCAGCGAGCTGAGCGTTTTCTATCAAATACTCTTAAATAAATAGGTTCAGATTATTTCACAGAGCAAATCCATAGGGTATAAGGTAGAATCGAAAATTTTGCTGATGCCGTTTTTAAAACCTTTTCGTTTAAAAGATTTTGCCTTTGAAGAGGATTGTGATCGTATCCTAAAATATGCGATCGGAGTTACACGTAAGCCAAATTTAGAATCTTTTCTTTTTTCGAATAAAAGTTGGTTAGATATTTAGAAATTTAAAAAAAAACTAGGGAAATCTAACAAACAGTGGATTGTCCAATAACATTTTGAAGAACATGTGCTCTGCTGAATTAGATATACTACCAGCTTAAAGAAAATTGTGAAAGCAAAGAGCATAAAAGGATTTTTTTCTGAAAACCAATTTTCAATTAATGGAATAATTAATCATATAGTTGAAAAGTTTTAGGACCAGTTAGGCAGGAACAAATATCAATAAATGCTCAAATCTGTGAAATAATAAAAAATTAAGGTAACCATTTTTATTTGAGATGGAATATCCAGCTAAAGTTTCTTAGAGATGAGAGATGGAGATGGACTTTCTTTGGATCGGGAGGACCAACATGAAGAGTGTTTTGAAGGTTCACTTTATGATTTTTCGTTGAATCGGGAGGACTAACGTGACGAGTGTTCTGAAGGTTCACTTGATGATTTTTTCGTTGGATCAATATGAAGAATGTTCTGAAGGTTCACTTGAATTTTGCGTTGGAGTGGTAGGACCAACATGAAGAGTGTTCTAGCGGTTCTCTTTATGAATTTACGTTGGATCGGGAGGATCAACATGAAGAGTGTTCTGAACGTTAACTTGATGATTTTTTCGATGGATCGGGAGGACCAACATAAGGAGTGTTCTGAAGGGTCACTTTACGAATTTTTCGTTGGATTGGGAGGACCAACATGGAGAGTGTTCTGAAGGTTCACTTGAATTTTGCGTTGGAGTGGGTGGACCAACATAAAGAATGTTCTGAAAGTTCACTTTATGAATTTTCGTTGGATCGGGAGGACAAACATGAAGAGTGTTCTAGAGGTTCACTTCATGAATTTACGTTGGGTCTAGAGGACCAACATGAATAATGTTCTTCAACTTTACTGACCAGCTTGATATTTGGTCTGAACGCTTGGTTTGATAATTTCTTTTGGCTTGAGATTGCAGATCGTAGGAAAGTTTCTGATGATTTCATGTACATCGTTATCCAATATTCATTTCAATTTCCATAAAGCGGGACATGTCCTTCACCAAAAAAAGCTTTAGATTTCCAGTCGTGATGCGAATTCCAATTGAAGTTTGATTGCGATGAGGGTTCCGACTGAAGATTGATTGTGATGAGATATCCAATCAAAGGCTTAGGTTTTCAGTTCAGTGCAGGTTTCGACTGGTCGATTGGTTCGGGACCGAGTTAGATTATCTGATACATTAGAGACCGGTATTTAAATTGAACCAATCTGTTTACAACTTGATATTCGTTGAAACGGAGAACTCAATAGAAACAGTTAAGAAAAAAGGTATTCAACTGAAATAGTTGAGATGGAAAGTATACAACTGGATTTTCGTGAGGCTCAACTAAATATAGGTTGAGATGTTTATACAACCATGCAATACAATCATTCCCACGGAAAGCGTAAATACATCGATAGCGGTTTAATCGAAAGACACTGTTACAGGTATCGTATTGTGCTGCCCATCGATACGTAATGAATTGGATATAATTAATAAGTAACGGTTCGAAAATAAAATCTCAAGGGTGAAGTATGCTGGTGAAAAAAAAATCTTAGTTATTGGCATGAATAGATTTAAGCGAATAGAATAAATGGTAGCATCTTTATAGATAGTTCCAAGTTTTCTCAACAATTACAAAAATATTCGAATGCGTCCCATAAGACCAAAACTTACCCTCGTACATTTGTTTTGAATTATGTACTTAATAAACTTGTCTTTATGACTTTCATGGTGGATAGGCACGCTTTATGGGAAGTCTGCCGCCCAAGTTAAATTTGTAATTTGCAAAACTGATGTAAACTTTTTTTAACCGATAGGTATATTTCTTTATTCTTTTGTTTTTTTGGTATTAACAATTTGCTTTCGTTTTTCATTTTTGAGTAGGGGGATTATTTTTCCAAATTTCTCGGTTTTTGATTCAAAATTTTAGTCAATTCACAGGATGAAAAATGGAGTAAAATACAGGTTTTTAGGAGCGAACAATTATTTTTTTAAAAGAAGCCAGTTTCTTCAATTTTGATTTGTTTGAAGAAAAGTTCAGTTTTGTATTATTTTTCATAAATGCAAATTAAGTACCAACCAATGACAAATTTAGAGCGCTAGTAAAAAGTTCGATTTAAATAGCCCTGATTGCGCATGGCTCCGTGAGAGGCACGATAGGTAAACGAAGAAAGGCGCAGAAATATCTGAAGCAGAATGGGGCTACGAGTTCGATTCCCAATTTGATCAGCAGGAAAATTTGCAGTCATCAAAAAACAGATACCTACATGTAAAACGAAGGGAATTTAATCATCATCTGCCACCCCGACAGAAGTGCCCTCGAAATAAATTAGGGCTTGATATAGGAAAATGGAGGATTGTTTTTTTTTACATATTTTCAGAACCATGAAATATTTTTTTCCCGGTTTGCTTTAAAGAAATTTGCAGAGACCGATATCGTGTTTATTGCATCAACACTGGAAACTCACAGTTTCTGCACTATTACTGCATTTAATTTCGCTAACTCTTGCTCACAGAGCTTTATTAGTGCTGAAAACCTTGCTCTATAGTAGACTTGAGAGCAAATTTAGTGCTTGTTTTTAGTGCTTATGATTACTTGGAATCAACATGATCAGTAAAGAAAATACAAATACGCCAGGCGGTCTTGTGGCGTAGAATGCGATAAATGATCCCCAGAGAGGCGGGAGGGGCAGGAGATATAGGTTCGAATCTCACTTGGGAGCACCTTATTGATATCACATGTTTTCCAACACTTTTTTTTATCTATTCTGTCTCATGAATCTTCTTTTTATTATAACTGACTTTTATACAAAAATAATTTTCGCTGACTAATTATTTAATTTAAAACCCAACTCAGGGTTAGATCTAAAGATAGATATTCTTTTGTATTTCGTTTAAAAGTGAATCTCAATTACAAGATGAGGAATATAACAACAAAAAACATATTTTGCAAATGCTGTACTTTTCTGTCTTCGCTTTAATATCCAACTGATCAAATATGTTTCCGCTCATAAAAGCAGCATAATTAAAGCAAATACGACTAACGCTTTTTTCCGGCAATTTAACATATTTGTTAAACAAATGAACAAATTGACGCCGGGATAGAATCATACACAAAATACAACATTTCTCTTTGGGTTGTTTTACCGAGCCCGGGAAAAAGTGAGCGCTATCAGAAAATTGATCTCGATTTCGGCTCATTAGTTAAACGAAAACCGGCGGCCCTGCCTCTGCTGAATTACCGCGACTAGCGTGCATAATTTCTGGGGGTGGGTGTGGGTGTGTATGTTTCCTTGCCCAGGCATTATCTTGTCGCCGCCCGCCCTTGTTGAAGCCTATTGTCGAATTGTAAATCGAAAAGAATGTTTACACTTTGGGTTATACTAATGAGAAAAATGGTCTGATGCGTTTCGGTAGGGAGGAAGACCGATAAAAAACATACTAACTTGTTTCCATCGGGAAAAAGGCACAAAGATCTTTTCCTTGCGACACAATGTGAATTAAAATATTCAATTAGTTGTAAATATTGATAATTGACTGTTTTTGGGGCTGTGCCGCGCGCCAAGAGTCCAATGAATGTCATTGGCTATGGCCAAGATGCCGGCCAAACAAATCGAGTTGGGCTTCCGTTCCTAGGAACGACTGTCCGCTTTTGGGAAAAGCGGAAAATGTAAATTAAAACGCTCTGCGCCGATGAAAACGATTTTCCGATTACAGTTGTTGCTATTGTTGTTTTCATAGCAGCTTGCCGAACTTTGCTACTTTCTGCTGTCGTCGGTGGGACAATTGTTTTGCAATGCAAAGTGATGTTGAAATTTGTTTCTTCTGTAATACAAATGAAGCGAGAGGTGGTCTCTTTGATTTGCTTTAATTTACTGAAAAAAGTAAAAATAATTAAATCGGCTTCCAGACAACTTCTTCAACCAATATTGATCTAAAACGCTAAGTATTATTAAATCTAACAATTTTTGTCAAGAAAATTGTATACTCAAAGCAGTGGCAAGCTTCAAGAGCGTTCGGGAATAGGACACTTAAAAGTTAGTGTTGTCAATCTATCTGTAACCCTATTCCTTTAGCCTCGAAAGCTATTGGACCTATTTCCGATAAATTTGGCACTTATAGAATTAATTCAAGAAAAAATACAGCACTTCAAAAAGAGTGAAGCTGCCAACCCAAGTAAACATAAGTTAATTTCGCCAAAACTGGCTCACAGAGCAAAGAGGGCGCAGGAAAGCTCTAAAGCTGTTTTTGAATGGCATTTTGACAATTTATTAGTGCTTATGGTTTCTTATGTAGTGATTTAGTTTTAACATGTGCAAATTTTGTAATATTTTGTCAAGAGTTTTTTAGAGATCGCGTTCGATGAAGAAGTTCATCGACCTTAATTTTTGAGTGCTACAATTGCCAACTATAAAACATACATGTTGGAAACTGGCATCCCTGCCTAAGCACTTTCCGACAGGCCGCTGACAATTCCAGTTCAGTGGCTGATCATCGTTTTTAGGATACGTCATTCCTCTCTTTTTTTATTTATTAAAATTTAAGTGTTAGCTAGTTTAAATAAGCAAGTTCAGTGTCTCGATCCGGTTTGCAATTGCGTTGGCATTATAACAGCAGCAATAACTGCGCACAGCTAAAGTAGCTGAATATTCACTTATTCCGTTCTAAAAGGAGCGATAATAAAAAAGGCTAGCTAGGTCTAAAGTTATCTAGAAGGTATTTGCTTATTCTAAATTCAAAAATTGAAACTTTCCTAAACTAAAACTAAATTTACAGAACACACATTGTACTTAACCTCAATTACCCTCACTTGTTCGGGTGTAAAATAGCAGCTGAACACTGATAATGTAAGAAACATTATAATTGAAAAAACCTAGAACATGCAACTAAAGTCTAAATACAATTAGAGCTTGAAGCTGTGCAAACTGCTACCGAGATTCAGCGTTTTTTTATTTCGCACACCCGCAAGAATACAATTAACCACCCATTTTATAATCTGGGCTTTTCTGATTTCTTTTTCTGTTTATCGAAGCTTGACCTTCAAAATTACTCGGAACTTTGATCTAATAGAAGTTATGGCAAATTTAAAAGATTGTCCTCCTTCCGCACAATTCCAAAATATTTGAATTTTTATCACTCCACGTTACAGGTTTCGCGTAATGGCTCGATTCCAGATCCAACAAAAAAGAAGCGCTGTCCAGGGAAAACGGTAGCTTTTGAAGACATTCTTCTGTTTATATTTATTCATCCTTTTTTTTTGTTTTTTTTTTCTGGGATTTTAACCTTTTTGTGTTATTCACCCCTAAATATTTATCCATCCATTCTTTCAATCGTGATGTATTTAACACTGATTGATTTGCAGCTTCCACAGATTTTCAGACACCTGAAGTGTTAAACATTTTTTTTTTTTTGCTTATCTTCAGAACATTCATGCATGATTTGTCAACAAAAAATTTATGGCAGAAAAACCTGTCCGGCCAGAAAGTTTATTTGGTTGTAAATTTCAAAATATTTCAAAATATATTCCCGCTAGCGGTCCAAATATTTTGCGCACGATTTGACCACCGCATTTAGTTTATTTTACCCATGGGCAGCTTTTTCATTTTGTAGAAATGAAGTCAGGGATGTTTTGTATTGAACTACACGAACCAGTCAGAATTTTTTGTATCACTTCTGCAATCGAAATTTTAGGATTGAGCTTGAAAACTTCCTTACCTGCAAAGATCCAAACATTAAAACTATTAATAAAATTAAAAAAAAATTCTTTGAGCCCTATAGACTCGAAAACAACTGAACCGTAAAATGCTCTGACTTAAAGCTCCCATACAAAATTAATATAAATACGACACAATTCGAACAATTTTCGAAAACTACTGAGCCGACCAACGTGAAATTTTTCGTGCAGCCGCTTTTAAGGCCAGAAATGGTTTATATAATACATTCAAATCTCTCTAAATAAAAAAGAGAAGGCGCCCATTCAAAATTTATAAAAGTTTGACTCGATTCGAACAATTTCGGAAACAACTGAACTTTTTGGTGTGAAAGTCGGTGTGTAGCTGTTTGCAATTCCGGAAATGGTTTCTATAATACTTTCAAATCTCTCTGAATCAAAAAAGAGGGTGTTCCCATATTAAATTTACAAAAATGAAAAACAATTCGAACAACTTTCGGAAACTTGAATTCGGTGTGTAATTAAGTGTTTAGCTATTTGCAAGAAAGGGAACCCACACCCTTCCAAATCACGAAAGGGGTGGCTCCCATACAAAATAACAAAAAAATTACAAAATTGACGAAGGATTTTTATTAATGAGGCCGGAACAAATTTCAAATCCTTTTTTTGTCACTCGGAGTTCGAACATCGCAAGGGGGGGGCAATAAAAAAAGATGTGAAAAACAAATAAATTGGAATAAATTTCACGAAAGCTTGTATGCAACAAAGTTTCATACAATATCATTGGACAAAACCTAAAAATCAAGTAATTTTTTATCGAAAAATTCAATAAAATTAAGAATACAAAAGGTTAAATAACTTCCATCTTCCAAAATTTGTCTTTTTCGTCTTGTAATCTTTTGGATTCTTGATTTTGTTTTTTCGAAATTTACATTAAATACTTCAAACTTTGTTTATTTCCCGCCTTCGGGTTTTTGGAGAATATCGAAAGAGGGGGGGAGGGTGACAAAAAAAGAAATTGATATTTGTTCCAGCCTAATTGATAAAGTCTGCGTTTTGACATAATGAGATGATTTATTCAATTGAAAAATAATCTTTAACAAAATTAGTTGATATATTTGTATCGAAAAACGCTTCCCATTTTCACGAATGAAGACTCCCTTCTATATATATAAAAACGAATGTTTGTCTGTCTGTTTGTATATTTTCTTAAGACTTTGAAACCACTGAACCGATCAATTTGATATTTGGTATGTAAGGTTTTTTAGGGTCAGAGATGATTTCTAGAATACTTTCAAACCGCTCCGACTTAAATGAGGGGGAGCTCCCATACAAAATTATTAAAACTATGACACAATTCGAAAAATTGAGGAAACTACTGAACCCATCATCATTGGTGTGTAGCCATTTTCAAGACCGGTAATAGTTATTATAATACTTCAAATCCATTAAAAGGAAGTGAAGGAGGGCTCACTCACAAAGTTATCAAAAATATGACAAAATTCGAACAATTTCTGAAAACTGCCTATCAACGTAAAATTTGGTGCGTAGACGATATCCAGACCCTGAATGATAACTATAATACTTTCAAACCCCTCCAAATTTAGGAGGAGCGAGGGGAACTTTTATAGAAAGTTAATAAAAATATGACACAATTCGAACAAATTCTGGAAACTACTGAACCGATTAACATGAAATTTGGTTTCAAGCCGACGGAAAGGGGAGGGTGACCCTCAGTTTTTTTTCAGCATGACATATGTACTAATCGAGCAAATGGAGTCTAAATTAGTTTGGGAGTGTATTTGCCTACGAAGAAAATTTCGACGATTTTTGGAACTCCTTTCTTCTTCCAATGATGAGAAAAGAAAGAGGGAGGAGGCTTCTATACAAATGTGGCATAAATCGAAAATTTATCGATCAAATGGGCCCAAATTAGGCATGGGAGGGTATTTGAGTACGAGAAATGTTTATATGATGCTTACAGACACATTATTAGTTAAAGTGAAAAGATCGTAAATGGAGCGGGGTTTTAAATATATGTTTGTTCTAAATAACTCGAAAACTAATAGAAATTTTTTATCATGGCAAGTTATTTGAATACGAGAAATGTTTTTGCGATTGTTCAAGACGGGGAACTGAGATGAAAGGAGAAAATACGTCAATGATCACACAAATTGTGCAGCCAATGATTGAATTTGTGGTAATTTGTGGCAATTTGTTAGAGAGAATTAGAAGGAGAGAAACCAGTGCTCAGAGAGAGTGAAAATGTGCTAATTGTTGCAAATTGTTGCAATTTGTGAAGCAGTTGTGGAATTTGGATCATTACCATTCCAAATGCAAAGAACTTTCTCGCGATTTCAATCCCTTGGAAATCACTCAACAGATGGAACTAAATTTGAATATTCTAGGCCCTTTCCTGATGAGGAAGATGTTCCAGATGAGAGTTTGAAAGCGTAGGGGCACTCTTACAAGTTTTTGAATCAATTACTGCTAATGGTTTTTGGCCCAATTTATGATTTTTTTTCAGGGAAACTTTCCACTGAACAACTTAGCGAAGACCGTAACTTCGTATCTTATTAGGCCCAGAAGTTCTTAGCTGTTTCATAGGGGTATGTAGTTTGACATTGGAAAATAGTCAACTCCACTGATATCACAGCTGGTGCCCAACGAGGTATTTCATGACTACTTTTCAAGCAATAACCCTGAATGAATTTATAAATTAGCTCAAAATACATAGGTAAGCTTGGTTGCACATAAGAAAAAAACAAGATGTTGAATTTTTCGAGCATAATATTCAATTTTCCCATACACACCTAAATGTTAAAATGTCCTCATGTAAACACTGCTTGAAAATTCTTTAAAAAAATATGGTTGAGTTTTGAGCCAAAACGAAGATTTTAAGAAACCAGGGTTCGAGAAATTTAAAAATGACCCTAAATTGACTCAGCCTATTGAGACAGTTCCCCAGCAAAAAAAAGGATAGAAGGAAAGAAAACTTAATTTTTTTATAACTTTATAGTCTTTGCCAAAGAAACTTAAAATAATTGAGGAATTTATTAATGACAACACAAATTCATTAATAAATTCCTCTTCTACAGCATACAGCGAAAAGTTACTGCTGAGTAATTGATAGATTACGTCGATTGTTAAGCTCCCACCATAACCATTTCGGTAAACGCTTTTAATTTCGTAAGCCAAGCGTGAAATGTTCGATCCTGTAGCAACCTGTAATTTTTTCTCCCGCCATCAACTTTGACCTCATTAACAGCGTAATTCTGCGTTGACGGCGACAATCCGCGTGCCAAGTATACTGTATACTCCAAACCAACCTACAACCAACGGAACACCA
Organism: Uranotaenia lowii; assembly: GCF_029784155.1. Taxonomy (NCBI): domain Eukaryota; kingdom Metazoa; phylum Arthropoda; class Insecta; order Diptera; family Culicidae; genus Uranotaenia; species Uranotaenia lowii. The sequence continues at coordinate 69,272,746 of NC_073691.1, forward strand.
CTTCGGCCACACTCATTTTCCACTAGTGCACCATAATTAATTAACATTGAATGATATCTAGGCTCTGAATGCTGGAACCCTACCGAAACCAATCGATTTCCCGAAACTGACCCCTGCCAAATAAGTCGAAAGCGTCCCAGGAGAGACCAGCCGGAATGGATGTGTCCGGATCCATTGAGGAGAGCAGCATGTATATATGGCGTTCGGTAGTAATCAATATGCAATGCATTGAAAATATGAATTTATTTATAATTAATTTTAGAGCGCAAATTGGTTATGACGTTGCGTGCTAGGGATATCATAACTGTTTCGATGCCGGGGCATGAATCGCATGAAAGTGTTTTATAATTACCACAAACCTTGTTTCGACGGTTTTCGGCATTGGTTGTTGCATGTTCGGAATAGTTGAAAACAAAATTATTTTAGGAGAATTTTTCTTTGGACAGAGTACAATTGTAAATATTTAAGATAGAAACCTTTTTCAGCAGGTGTAAAATTTTTGAAGGCACAACAGAGTGAAAATAGATCCCTTTATATCGGGAAAAAATCAGGAAATGAAAATCACGCCGGAAAAACCAGAGAAAACCCCGGGATTAAACATGGGAAAACCGTGTAACTATCCTTTCGTTACGCCCGCTCAGTCACAAGAGATTCCCCAAGATTCCCAGGGTCGGCTCAAGCTTGCCGTAATTAAGAAAGTGATAAGAGGAGATAGAAATCACACTTATGTTACCGAAAGTCTGGATTTTATTCGGCACTTCAATCCCTAACATTCCCTGTCGTCCCTAGCTAAATTTTTACAGTTTGACTTACGTTTTAAGTGTGTGGTGTCAGTGTCTGGGCCCGCCGCTACCGATGACTTGCTCCTTTATCCTCGAGGATCCGATTCGCCGATCGGAAAGCTTTGGTCCGCTTAGGTTCGCTAGGATTCGCACCTGAATCCTTCGGATGGAATCAGCACCACGAGGCCGTCGGGATATTGGTTTCACCTTCGGGGGGTTGCTTTTCTGTCGGTTGGGCCACCAATGGAGGATTCCACACCAGTCTTTGGTCAGTCCGACCACGAGTCTGCCAGAGCGTATGGTGATGGACGCTCCTTCGGAATATCCGGAAAACGAGGTATGCCACCTCAGCCTTCTTCGGGACCAGACTATTCACCAAGGCTTATCCTGGTAGAAATGGACGCTACCCACGGATTAAGCCAAAGGTTTTGGTCAACGGGGTCACTCAACACGGATAGACACTTCCGGAAATAGTTGAGGGACAATTTTCGATGTTCTTGTTCAACAAACACTTTTTTGTAACGTAAGTGTTGCTACTTTGCTGGTCCGAAACGAAGTGGAAGATCAGCGGAAGTCTCACTTTTTTCCAACTCCGTTTTTTCCATTTTTCCATGAACTTTTACCATAGGGCAATATTATACCACTTTGGTAAAGTTCTGTGGTGTTTTGTGGAGAGTGTGGTGTTGTTGCTTCTGTCTACAAACCTAGCAGTGTACTGTTGGTTTAAATTTGAAAAAGACGTTGTGCCGCAACCTACTCTTTTCTTTTCTATATTTTGAATTTTTATTTGTTTTATTTTTAGTGAATTTTTGATTGCATTTTTAGTTTGTTGGTTGGCTTTTTTTCTTAAAACTACCCTAACTATCTTACTCGGTAGAAGTGTGATTTTACCTTATATTTAAAAATAATAATTTTAAGAAAATTGAGGAATTTCAAATAAACCAGTGATCGTTCAAATATGGACGGTTACACTACCCCACGGCGAAGGAGAAAAAAATTGTGGAAGCAATTTTTTTCATAGGGAGACTTTCAAATTTCCACCGTAGTACCGCACCTGTACCACTCTATTAGAAACCTCCAATCAATCTTCAAACAACACTTCACTTCAAGTTTAGCAAAGCCAGTTAATTTTTTTTGGCTAGATATTAATTAAACTACTTCAAATAAATAAACGAAGAAGAACAACTATATACAGCTCTAAGACAAAAAGAAACTGTACGTAACTGCACATAAATAAATAATGGGACTCGATGATTATAAAGTAAACAAATGAATAAATATTTGAAAAACGTAAATAAATAACAAAATAATGATTTTCTTTTCACCATTGATCAGATGGTTGAAAATTTTAAAACGAAAATCTAAAGAAAAATCGCGCGAGGTGCATTTTAGTATTCGAGGGTATACTCCATTTTGTTTTTGCTTCCAATATTTTTTTTATTAGAAGAGATTTTGTTTTTTTAGAAACATAATAAATATCGATTCGATCTTCAAATAATCCAAATTACTTCGAGGGAAATAAGACAGTATCATTTTTTTAAAAGTTGGCCAAATGATCATTAATGTTCATTTATTGTCATTATTTTTCAATTCATTCAAGCAAGCAAAGCAAAGCAAAGCAAGCAAGCAAATCAAATAAATACTGTTCTCAGCTGAGTGACGTCATTTCATTTATTTTTCATATTCAAAGATGGAACAAAGAACAAAACTGCTCGAATTTTTTGTTTAACCGCGTTCATAATACAAAATGTGTTTTTAACTATATTATGTTCAGCAAAATGATGAATAAGAAGAACTAAAGCATTGTTTTGCATGGAAAATAATAAATGTGTAAATATGTTTTCTTTTTCAAAGGTACCTTTAGTAAACAGCAATCTATTTGCAAATGCACGTCTGCATTGCTTGCACATCTCGATCAAGAGGAAACTGCTCGAATACGACGAGATAATTGGTATTGAGAAACGGTTTTGAACAATGCCAAAACTCCGTCGTTGAAACTCCATTTAGATCAACGATGCACTTTTAGATCATTTTCGCTATTTAACTAAGTCCGGAGGTCTCCTGCAGAAAACACCCCCAGACTTTTCCCTTTTTCGTCTCCCACCTCGTACGCACATGTCCCTTTTTTCGCGATTATAACACACGGCTCGTACACTTCACCCAACTTGGCATTGAAATTTCCCGCAGCAGACGATTGTTTGAACGTTCGTTTAAACACTCGCTGGCCAACTGAGAAGGTTGGAGCATATCGCTTATGACGCAGGTCATACCTACGCTTAGTACTCTCGTGAGCTTTCTGCAAGAATTCGGTAACCCTATCGTATACTTTCCGGTTTACTACTCGCATTCTAGTAATTCTCTCTTCTTCAGAAAGAGTATCTCGATCTTGGAAACGATGTTCACTACCTGCTGTTATTATCTCATGACCGAATATCACATAATAAGGAGTATATTTAGTAGTTGTGTGAACAGTATTGTTCAACACAAACTCTACTTCGGAGATTCGAGAATCCCACACTCGCTGGTTTTCCCTAACGTAACTCCTAATCATCGCGTTTATTGTGCGATTCAGTCGCTCTGTTGGGTTCGCTTGTGAACGATGTCTGGCACTTGCCCAGTGTTTTATCTCGTACTTAGCGAGAAACTGTTGGAATTCCTTCGATTGGAAAATGGAGGCGTTGTCCGATATCAGAAATTGGGGAACCGAAAGACGTCGAAACCAAAACTGTTCCAGAAGCTCACAAACGCTACTCGACGAAATTTTTCGAACCGGAATCAAGTGACAATATTTGGAAAATACATCCATTAAAACCAATAAATGTGCATTGCCTTTGGAACTTCTTGGTAGTGATTGGATGTAGTCGATTGTGAGTATCTGAAACGGTTTTGTCGTGACTCTTTGGTTTCCCATTTCTGGAACAACGGATATGGTGGAATGTTTGATTCTTTTACAGGTTTCACAGTTCAAGACGTGCCTTTTAATGTCAGATGCCATGCGAGGCCAGTAGAAGCGCTTTTTGATTTTTTTTTACGGTTTTTTCGTACCCCACATGAAACGAGTTATCGTGTTCTTGTGCAAGGATTTCCTTTCGCTTTTCCGTTGGCACGCATAACTTCCATTCAAAAGCATAGTCGAGAACGTCGGACTGGGCCGATACAAATTTATATAAAAGATTATTATCGATCTTAAAGTCAGGAAATTTTTCCGGGTTTTCTTTCACCGAGGCAAACAATTTCGAATGCCAGTCCTGATTTTCGACAAGTTCCGAGACTTCCATAGACCTGGACAAAGCGTCCGGAACTATGTTATCCTTTCCTTTTCTGTGTTTGATGAGCATATCATACTGTTGCAGTTGTATGCTCCAGCGTGATAATCGGGATGAGGTTCGCCATTTAGATCTCATTATAAAGGTGAGAGCGGAAGAGTCAGTCACTAAGGTGAATCGAGTCCCTTCGATGTAACATCTGAACTTATCGATACACCTCAGTGCTGCTAATCCCTCTTTCTCGGCGGCATGATAATGAAGCTCAGCACCTTTGAGCTTCTCCGAGTGATAAGCTATAACCTTTTCATCCCCATTATGCACTTGGGTCAATACTCCTGCAACAGCATGATCGCTGGCATCTGTCTGTACAGTGAATGGCAAATTGTAGTCGGGATTTGCCATTACTGGTGCGCTGATAAGCCTTTCTTTTATGCGCCGAAATGCCTGATCCGCTTCAGCCGACCACTCTACCTTCTTAGGGCGATTCCTAAGAAGGTCTGTTAGTGGGGCGGTAAGTGCACTAAATTGAGCAATAAATCGCCGGTAATAATTACACATACCGATAAATCTTCTTAATGCACGAACAGATTTGGGTACCTCATAAGTCACGATCGCATTGACACGATCTGGGTTAGGTCTCAAACCGTCTGTTGATAGGATATACCCTAAGTAGGGCAATTCAGGTACACAAAATCTAGACTTTTCTAAGTTTATTCTAAGATTGGCCCTTTTAAGTCTTTTTGCTAGCTCTCGTAACATATTTGCATGCTCTTCGAACGTTCGACTCACGACAACTATGTCGTCCAAATATACAAATATGTGGGGCTCGAGCTCCCCGAACCCTAGCGTGATGTCCATGAGCTTTGAGAGACTAGAGGGACTGTTTGAAAGACCGAAAGGAAGGCAAGTGTATTGATACAGCCCTCTCCCAGGGACGGAAAAAGCTGTATACTGACGTGATTTGGGGTTTAGTGGGATTTGTAAAAAAGCTTGGCTGAGATCGACCGTTGAGATGTAGCGAAACGAGCCGAGACGACTAAGGATCCGGTCTTGATGGGGAAGCGGGTACGCGTCGCGTTTAGTTCGTTCGTTGAGCTTCCTCGCATCAAGACACAGACGAATAGCATCTACGTCTCGTTTTGCCACAGGAACAACTGGCAGTGCCCACGAAGATTGTGAGCGCTCAACAATGCCATCGCGAATCATATCGTCTAACGCTGTGTTTATTTTTCGCTGCGTGTCTGGACTCCACGGGTATGGATTCTTGCGGATTGGAGGCAGACTTTGAAACTCATCGGCTATCTCTATTGTATGGGTGAGCAGGCTAGTGCGACCTATATCACCAGGTTTTGGGATTAAAAATAGATTTTTAATGTCTTCCAGTTCGGACAGTTCTTCGGGACTCAATTTGAGCTCTTCATCCATCGGCTCGACCGAATCATCCATTGTTTCGATGAATGTTTCGCGAAGCGATGAGTAGATCCCAAATTGATCCCAGAAGGACATGCCGAGATAACACTGTCGGTTAAGTGACGGTGCAACAACGAAACTTACAAGTTTAGTTGTTCCGTTGAAATAAACGGGTATTTCAACTTCTCCTAATACCTGAACTGGGCTACCTCCTGCTGTGATTAAAGTCAAATCAGTAGATGATAAGTTGATGTTAAGATTGGAAATTATTTTATGGGCGCCTTTTCCTAAAATGTTTTTATTTGAACCGCTATCTAATAAGGCAATGAGCTGAATCCCGAGCAACTCGATTTTCACATAAGGTCTGTTGTCATAACGCTGTGGGTGGAGAAAAATTGTATTAACCTCCTGCTCACGTTGTGGATGGCAACAGACTTCATGGTAACCAAGTTGGCTTAGGATAGCTGTTGTGTGTTCGATTTCTGACTGAGGACTTTCGAGAAGTGACACTTGACCACCCCGCCTCATTGGGTAGTCTTGGTCACGTTTTTTGTTGGGCAGTAGGGACAATCTGTTCCGAAAAAGCCGGGAAAACCACATGCTTCACAAAACGTTAATCGTTTTTCCTTGCACTGATTGTGATTATGACCGTAATTATGGCAATTCAGACAAGTACCCTCCTTCGGGGGAAGGTAACTTTTCACGATTCGTTCCAGAGGAGTCAAAACTCGACTGGGCCCTGGCTTCGGGTTATCAGATTTCCCAATATGGTCTGATCTGTTATCAGGTTGGATGGGTTTAGTAAACTGAGGTTTGTGTTTCGGCTGATGGTCGTTGTAGCTGTTCCTCGGATTTGGGTACCGTTCTGAGTTCCTGAACTCTCTTTGAGATTTCTCCCCTGCTTTCCACTGTCTATTGTTAGTGGACCTACTATTAGATACGATTTCGTTAACCTGCCGATCGGAGACTCGATCGCGTTCTGGCCTCACATACCACTGCCAGTTGATGGAATCAAAGCTCTTCCCGAATTCCCTCATACTGTTTACTGTAGTGATATTTGCGGATAGCATGGCGCTCTTGTACTCCGAGCGGAGGTTACGAAATAGAATCTGGAACTTTTTGTGCTCGTCGAGCTGGATAGACATGTTTCGGAATATGCGAGACATTTCCAAGTAGTAATCTTGGAAACGCTCTTTTGAGCCTTGTTTACGTAAGTGTGCCTGTCTCTCATATTGGTAGTCAAGATCAGCTGGTAAAAATTCCCTCTTGAGTTCTGAAACAACTGCTGACCAGGATTGCAACTCGTTATGGGCATTTACCTCCATATACCAGGTACGAGCTTTGCCTGTGAAAAAGTGATAGGCGGAAAAATAAAGTTCGTTATCGGAAAATCCCTCAGATCGAGCGGTAAACTCTACCTCTCTAAGGAATTCGTTAAGACGTCGGCCATTGTCGTTACCGTCGTATTTAATATTCCATTTATGGATCGGATATCTTTTTCCCGCGGGTTCGCGAATCTGTGAATTGTGGCTTAAATTATCATCAACTTTAGCGGATTTCACCACATCTATATTCTGGTTAGTACTCTTTTGATTTTTCGAATCATCCCGGTTAAGTGTATTCAAATTATTCGAAGCATATTCTTTTTCTAACCAACCTAAAATTTCTTTATAATTGGACTTAGGCCCAGTTGGGCTAGATAAACTAGACTCCTGTATCGATTCTGTTGGGTTTTTACGATTTTGTGTAGAAATTTGTTTTTCATTATTCAAAGTGACGATTGGTTGTTGAACACGATCTGCTTCGAGACGTTCCATACGCGATAATACATTTTCGAGCAGTGCTTTTAATTTCGAGTTCTCTGTACGTAATCGATGTATTTCTTGATCGACAGACGGATCAAAGGAACCACCAACTGCTCCATCCACTTCTTCTTCTTCCTCGCGGTGAGATGGAGTTTGTTCTACACGATCTTCTTCTCGCTCATCGTTATTTTCTTCTAGCATTTCTGAACTATTTGTGGGATTTTGAGTATCAATGGGTTCGTTTTGATTAATTGAGTTCGAAGATTCATTACGCATGCGGATTAAAGTGTTATTTATGCTGTCGTTCTCGGCTCTCCGAACGGCCGGAAAAGGTGAAACTAATGAAAAAAAATTGTTTAACAGTTTAACGCAAAGACTTGCTGTTTCGGTAATATTAGACAGCTCGAATTCGTCTTCCGTATGCGGTTTCAATCTCAAAACACGAAAAAGATAATGCAAAAGACGCGATTTGTATTTCTGATCAGGAACTTTTTTGTTCCGTCCCGGTTCTAGAAAATTCGTGATTTCTGTGACTTTCAAGTCGCACAATTGCAACTCTTCTTGAACTGAGTTCCAACACGCTACTTATTCGATATCGGATTGACCGTCTATTTTTTCTTGTTTTAATGCATTTCTGCAGTTTCGCTCTTGCGAAGATCGAGAGTCACCTACAAAAGCGATGCGGCGAATGATCAACTCGTGGATCAATTCATCGTCGCTGAGATGTGCTACATTCATAGTGAAATACTGTGGGATGATGTTTTCCATTGTGGATTTTTTTTATGGACGGTAAAAAGATGCTTTTGAAAACTGAATCTAATAATTTGGAAAATAAATAATTTGCTGATTTAATTTAGAAAAATTTGATTTGCTTGTTGATTATATTGATCTTGATCTATTTTTTGTTGATTTTTGCACCATATAATCGAACGCGAGATCGAATCGTTGAACTATAATAGAAGTTTTTCTTCGAAGGTGAGGTTAACTTTTACCTCGTGTTTTTACATTTAACACAAAAAACTTTCCATTACATGAAGTTCACGTCAAGATTTTTGGTAACTAAACATGGATTTCCCAGAAACACCGATGAAAACGATGGTCTTAATCGTTCTCCCCCCTCAGTTATCTTAAAAACAGGGAAGCTGTTTTTCACGTTAGTCGCCAAAATGTAACTATCCTTTCGTTACGCCCGCTCAGTCACAAGAGATTCCCCAAGATTCCCAGGGTCGGCTCAAGCTTGCCGTAATTAAGAAAGTGATAAGAGGAGATAGAAATCACACTTATGTTACCGAAAGTCTGGATTTTATTCGGCACTTCAATCCCTAACATTCCCTGTCGTCCCTAGCTAAATTTTTACAGTTTGACTTACGTTTTAAGTGTGTGGTGTCAGTGTCTGGGCCCGCCGCTACCGATGACTTGCTCCTTTATCCTCGAGGATCCGATTCGCCGATCGGAAAGCTTTGGTCCGCTTAGGTTCGCTAGGATTCGCACCTGAATCCTTCGGATGGAATCAGCACCACGAGGCCGTCGGGATATTGGTTTCACCTTCGGGGGGTTGCTTTTCTGTCGGTTGGGCCACCAATGGAGGATTCCACACCAGTCTTTGGTCAGTCCGACCACGAGTCTGCCAGAGCGTATGGTGATGGACGCTCCTTCGGAATATCCGGAAAACGAGGTATGCCACCTCAGCCTTCTTCGGGACCAGACTATTCACCAAGGCTTATCCTGGTAGAAATGGACGCTACCCACGGATTAAGCCAAAGGTTTTGGTCAACGGGGTCACTCAACACGGATAGACACTTCCGGAAATAGTTGAGGGACAATTTTCGATGTTCTTGTTCAACAAACACTTTTTTGTAACGTAAGTGTTGCTACTTTGCTGGTCCGAAACGAAGTGGAAGATCAGCGGAAGTCTCACTTTTTTCCAACTCCGTTTTTTCCATTTTTCCATGAACTTTTACCATAGGGCAATATTATACCACTTTGGTAAAGTTCTGTGGTGTTTTGTGGAGAGTGTGGTGTTGTTGCTTCTGTCTACAAACCTAGCAGTGTACTGTTGGTTTAAATTTGAAAAAGACGTTGTGCCGCAACCTACTCTTTTCTTTTCTATATTTTGAATTTTTATTTGTTTTATTTTTAGTGAATTTTTGATTGCATTTTTAGTTTGTTGGTTGGCTTTTTTTCTTAAAACTACCCTAACTATCTTACTCGGTAGAAGTGTGATTTTACCTTATATTTAAAAATAATAATTTTAAGAAAATTGAGGAATTTCAAATAAACCAGTGATCGTTCAAATATGGACGGTTACAACCGTTAGCCCAAAACAAACGCTGAGCCTTAAATAACTCTTAAAACACTAGCACACCCATATAGGATCTCAGTTAAACTTCATGTTTCTTTGAAGATATCTTTTTTTCTTTTCATCTTTCAAGCGCATGCCGGCAAACATCTTACAAACGCAAAAACCACCAGCCAATAGAAAAAGTATTACGTATGCTGTGATCAAGATTCGATCTCATGAACTCTGGCTTAGAAGACTTGAACGTTATACTCTCTAGACCACGGTCTTAAAACTTAAAACGCTTAAAACACTTAAAACACTTTAAAATTCTCTTAAAATTCAATGAATTTCTTCATCTCATGCGCCTCTTATAAATATGGGAGAGTGGGGAATCATGGGCAACTTTTTTTCGTTGTTCCATAACTTCTTTATTATAAAAGATTAAATGAAAATAAAGTATGGTATGGTTTTCTACATTTTCAAGGTGTCATGAGTTTTTTTTAAATTTTTGAAAATTTATTTTCCCTAAATTCTGACTGTTTAAAAAAAAAGCAATATTTTTTGGATTTTGAAAAATGGTGGGGAATCGTGGGCCACTAAATCCAAATTGACCAAATAACATGCAAAGTTTATGAGTTGACCCTAAACTGTGATTTCCTAATTCATTTCGTAATTTTAAAGCAATTTCAGATGATGACATAAAAAAGAGTGCTGTGTATGATCGAATAAATCCCAATACCTGGCTCGAGAACGTTTTGGCGAAATTCCTTATAAGGATGGACAGAATATTTTTCATAACTCTTCATTTGGCATAAGAAAACTTTACAGATAGGGAAAACGTATTTTAAGTTCTGAATGTGTATAAAAATATAAAAATATAGGTTGTTCAATAGAGTGCCCCAAATGACCCGACTTTTGAAAAAGTTATGCGCTGCAGGCTAATATTGATTCTAGGCCAAGTACAAGATTTCATGCCGAATTTGGGCCAGATCGGACCACGGGAAGGGGTCGCTCAGCGAGCTTTATGTTTTTATAGGATTTTGAGACATTTTGTTCGGATGAAACATGGAAAACCAGTTTTTCATAGATAACTTTGGTGTTCTTCATTCGATTTCTTTTGAAAATTGATTTTCTTAAAGCCCAAACTATGACAAATATTTTATCCGAAGACTGCAAATCGATTCGAGTTAAAATAAAAAAAGTTATTAGGCTTCAAAAATGGGCTAACTTTTTTCAGGGTGGTATTCATTACGGTTAATGCTGCGTCGAAATGTTCGAACGCCCCGACTCATTTACAAAGATGAAAATGTTAACCCATTTTTCAAGCCTAATAACTTTTTTACCTTAATTCGAATCAAATTGCAGTCTTCGGATGAAATATGTGTCATAGTTTGGGCTTAATTTTTCCTTATTAAAAGATATCGGCCGAAGAATACCAAAGTTATTGATGAAAAACAGGGTTTTCATGTTTTTCCCGAACAAAATGTCTCAAAATCGACCCCTTCCCGTGATCCAATCTGGCCCAAATTTAGCATGAGATCTTGTACTAGACCTAGGATCAATTTAAGCCTGCAGCGCATAACATTTTACAGGTTTTGAATTTCCCATACAAATTTGGGGCAACCTATTGTTCAAGATGTGTGGCCCACGATTCCACTAACTATGATTTGCAAATTGGTTTCGTTTGTGTGACTTATTGTTGTTTTATCAAAAACTTCTTTTCCACCTACGATCATAAGCATAAGAGCATATTTTTGTTATGAACTTAAGGTTTCCCATCGATGCAATTAGCGGGTGTACTTTTATTAAGAAAGAAAATTTTTCTTACTTTTTTTTAGCTTGATAAATAAAAGAAGCATATGATGCGTATTTAAGTCAACAACACATGGAAATATATGCTCACGCAAAGCGACGACGATGACAGTTGGTTCGAGATTTTTATCTCAATACACTTCTGAGATATTAAAAGTGGCCCACGTTTCCCCATGGCCCACGATACCCCACTCTCCGATATATTTAATTTGGCACTAACTTAACTTATAAAAGATCAAGTAAATATTTACTTACTCATCACTCGAGTTTCAAGTAACTAGCACTTGAAATTCTACTGAATGTCAATTTATTCCGCCCTTGGAATGGAAATGAGGAATAAAGGAATTTTGGAATCAATAATTTCGTAGAAATATTAATAGTTCATGAATTTATAATTGAAGTATTGAACTAAGAGTTCAATTGTAATTTTTTAAAATAAGTAATCATATAAAAAATTGTGTGGTCGCAGAATCATAGCGCCTGGCAACACGGCCCTCCTCTGGTAGCCAGTCTTTTTTTTTATTAGTTACGGATTGCATTCCAAGGCACGGCGCGCCTCTTGACACGATTCGCCGCGGCGAGCCACCGCGTCTCCCCAGTTTGCTACTCGCGCAATGCGCTCCATGGCAAATGCCCGGTAAATTTGAATCGGCAGAGAGGTAACTCAAATCGCCAGAGGGATCGTAACGATCTCTCTGGCGATTTTGCATCATCACATCGTTAGAGAGGAACACACTATACGCGTGCCTTGGGTGAGTGCCACGAATTAAGCTAAGACACGCCCTCCAGAGAAACACACGAACACAATCCGAATCGTGTTTGTATGTTTCCCTCCGAGACGCGTGTTCGCCTGCCTGAGAAGTCGACAGCTACGATTGAAAGCACACACGGGACACGGGGACAAAATGCGAACACACCGTACGAGTGTACGATTCAAACTGATTTCGCATGTACGCATTCGTATTTGTTGCCGCTAGGTATCTCGGCAGGACAAACCGAATGAAAATATTTGCGTTCTTGGAGTGTCGCCGAAGTTAACCGTTTTATTCTAAGTTCGGTGACTCAACTCTCAATTTTTTGCATGCTCTGTCGATTACTGAGAGGACGCGCTTACTGGGTACTCGTTTATTCGTCCTACACCAGCAATTGTCATCCACTCTTTGTCACGATTCATGACTCACGGGTTGGCAGTTCGTTCGCCGCTACTCGTGACACGAGTCCCACATACGGCCTCTTGTCACAATTTGAGCCGTCATGACCCGTCTCTCCTCGTGACTCGAGACCTTCTCACGCTCATCCTCTTGACACGATTCGAAGCGACTCTACCACCTCTCCTCGTGTCTCAAGGGCCCTCGTTCAAAACGTCTCTTGACCCAATTCGAGACGAGAACATCTCGCCTCTCCTCGGGTCTGGAGATAACCACACATCCTTTTTCTCCATCTCGACTCTTCGAGACTCAACCTGAGGCCCATCCACTGGGCGCCACATGTTACGGCACAAGGCCCCTCTGTCTGTCGTGAGTCAATCGTATCCGCGAATCGGGGCCAGGAACCTCCCCAAAAGGCAGATCGATCGAAACTCGCCAAACATTTGGTCGTCCCGCATATCGGGGTCGCGACTACCCGATACACGTTACGACCCCTCCCTCTTGCAACTGAGCACTGGTACCAGGGTGCCCAGTCGCACCACGTTTTTGCCACACTCGGCACGCAGCCCGTCGGTAGCTGACTGTACCAAGTGTGACGTGTAGTTCTCTTGGCCGTACATCTACAGGTGACAAGTCTGTAGACACGTTTCCACTCTGCACCACGGGGAGGTGGAACTACGTCGCAGAGCTGGTAGCCAGTCTACATCGAGCGTTACGAGTACCAGCCGCTTCCCCGACGCCATTCCTGTACTACCAGGTAAGATGCCCCTCAGACCTGGAAGGACAATTACCACAGGCGAGTCAAAAGCAGTTCTGCATAATGGCGATCCTGCTGGGATATATTTTGATTTCTTTCTAGATTTTTTTGGGGGAATTGCCTTTAGTTCATATTTTTGAAGAAACCAGAGAGAAAACAAAATGGCTACCTTTACTCTCATCGAAGGGAAAATTGCCGAATCCAAAACAAAATTTCCGAAAATAGAGTTTTTATTAGCTTGCATTAGTATTTTAAAAGACATACACCGTCTTAGCCGATTTAGGCTTTACAGACTGAATAAATGACGTGGACAACTTAAGATTAACATTTAACACCCAGTACCGAGATGGGAATCGAACCCATGCCATCAGTGGACCAGCGATTACTGTCTTACCACGCTAACCAATCGACCACCGAGACATACGAATTATAATGGACCTTGAACGGACAAAACCCGCGGATCGTGGATGACTGTAACGTCATCGGCCTAGATCCATGTGCGGGTGTTGGACGACCGCTCAAAAAGAGAGTGTGTGGTTCGAGGACGACCGCTATCCTTAATTGTGTATGTGATGATTGAATAGCAAGCGGATCGTGGACGAGAGCCCAATTATTTAAGAACGGATCGTGGATGCCCGTTCATTACTTAGAGTCGTGGATCGAGGACGACCGTCACATTTTTTGGTTACGGATTTTGGACGACCGTTTAATGCTAAGAGTCGCGGATCGTGGACGTCCGCCTGAATATTTTATTACGGATCGTGGACGACCTTCTGACTGTATAAATCGCGGATCGAGAACGACCGCCTAAATTTTTAGTTACGGATCGTGGACGACCGTATTAATCGCAGATCCAGGACGGCCGCCTAAACATTCGGTTACGGATCGTGAACGACCGTTTGACTGTTTGAATCGCGGATCGAGGACGACCGTCTGATATATTTAGTTACGGATCGTGGATGACCGGTTACTGAAGCGTGCAATTGAAGGCCGAATTTGATTTTACTTATTCTATTGATATCGTAATAAAAAAATCCTTTAAAGAAATGGCTTGAAGTAACATTTGGTTTTCATTCCCGAAATGACGTTTGATGCGTATTTTAAGGACTAGCAGTTATTCTTTTATTCTCGTTGGTTGATCAGTTTATAAAAAATGTTCTCTAACGGAAGATACGTACGAGCCCCTTCGAACGATTAAGAAATGTAAACTAGTGAGAGCTTCGAAAACTTGGGCGAAGAAAGCATATCTCTCAGCTACTCCAGTATGGAAGCTTCACCGTTTCCTGAAGCCAGTCCGAAAAAGGGAGGAGAAACAATGTCCAGCGAACCGTCCCGTGATTTTGATTTCCTTCGAAAACTGGACCGCTTTTAAGAAGAGTTGAACAGGTTGGAGAGAGCCTTCAACACGATACAACAAAACCTACTCGCACACTCCCAACGATGTAGACCGCAGTTGGAACAAAGCGAACAACTCGAAGAAAAGCACCAACATTAGCCGTTGGGAGAGCATTCAACCGTTCCCGAGTGATGTGCCTGTCAGCAAGATGTGGGAACGGTGGATTCGTTTCATTGACCGGTTCGAGATTGCAGCCTTTCTGTTCCAACGCCAACGATACAGTTCAACGATCCCAACTGCTTTTCCTCGCTATGTGGGAGAAGCTTCAGGAAATAGTTAGAGCTGCCAGACTCCGCCCGAATCTTCAAGAACCAAATTGCTACAGTATCTTCATCAAAACATCTAATATTACCTGCGCTCAATGATCGATATCATGGCAGAACATGAGTCTTTTTCTCACATGAAGTATGAACAAGATGAGCCAACAATGACTTTCCACGCTCGCCCGATGGAAAACGTATGCCGAAACAGGGCCGATTCGTGAGAACCCAACTTTTGAAAGGAAAGCGTAGCAGAACACTGGCAAAAGAATCGAGAATACATGAATACAACGCTACCAAGATTGTACAGTGAGCTACTCGCGAGGAAGCTTTGCCTTCCGAAGTGACCCTTACCGAAACGCAACAAACCTTCACCGTGGATAAGAGGCAACGGAGCTACAACGCTACTCCTGAATCGGTCAATTCCACAAAACGACGACGATACGGACTAGGTCGACGGTCAAGATGCCCGCAATGCAACTTTCTTTTCCATAAATATGGCAAATGCCAGGCGGCAAATGAAAACTGCAAAGGATGTGGAATGCGGGGTCATTATGTAGCAACTTGCCATCAGAAAAAGAAACATGCTTACAATGTCCAAACGAAGATTCCAGGATGGACGGACTCAGAAGACAAAAAAAATGCAGATATGGAGTGAAAATAAATTAAATAAATTAAAATGATTGGTTTGTTGGACCTTTATATAGAAAAAGCAGTGGCTGAATTTTATTAATTTTTTTTTTCTAAATTTTTAAGCAATTTCCTTGTCATGATATTAACAGCTTGACTCTATCGGACGTCCTTATTGATTGGCGTCTTGGATCGTAGAATCCAATGCGCTTTTCTCAATTGGGCGGAGCTCTGGGGTGTTGGGATGATTCTTGTCCCTGGGAACCACCTGCACGTTGTTGGCGGCGTACCACTCCATAGCCTTTTAACCGTAATAACAAGATGCCAAATCCGGCCAAAACAGTACGGAACAACCGTGTTTCTTCAGGAAAGGCAGCAGACGTTTATTCAAACACTCTTTCACGTAAATTTCTTGGTTGACAGCCCCGGAAGCTATGAAAACACTGCTTTTCAAGCCACAGGTACAGATGGCTTGCCAAACCAGATATTTCTTCGCGAACTTTGACAGTTTCATGTGCTTGAAAATATCTACTACCTTTCCCCTTCCTTTTGCCGTATAAAACTGCTTTCCCGGAAGCTGCTTGTAGTCGGCTTTGACGTAGGTTTCGTCGTCCATTACCACGCAGTCAAACTTCGTCAGCATCGTCGTGTCAGCCTCCTGGATCGCGCTTTGGCCGTCGTATTTTGTTTATCATCGCGATTTGGAGTCACTACCTTCTTGTAAGTCGATAGTCAGGCTCGTTTTTTGGCTCGATGCACGGTTGCTTAATAGGCACTGAATTTTTGCAACTTTTTCATGGGTGTATATTTGTGGATTTTAACTTAAAAACTTGGCTGAGTATACTATGCTTAACAGAGCCAAATAAACTCGACTTGATTTTATAAGTTCTACCGAAGCTCAATGAATTCAACAACTCGTGCGCAGTCATTAACTTCAAATCGGAACATAAATTTGCCATAACAAATGCTATTTGTAATACATCTCCCCTATACATACACTCACGCGGTTACACCTGTTATGTGAATCTAAGAAACATTCGTAAAATCGTCGCATCCCGACTGGAGGATCTCCCCTGACTACTCATCGCATTGGGAGCGACAGGTTTACTCGTTGCTTGGTTGTTGTGGCGAAATTTTATGCAAAATGTTTTACATCGGAAAACTTTTTTACGACCTCATCGTGCGCGGTTTTCGGTGTTTTTCTTTGTCGGTCGCAAACATGATGTGTGTGCTCTATCTTGGTATTACGCACGGTCGAGTACGGTGTAAGCGAAAAAGGGGAGATGTGGGGGCAATGAAATAAAACCGTGAAAAAAAATACGTCAACTCGAGTCACCACCAAAATAAGCTTCTTCCCACGGGCATTCGGATATGTATGCTGCTGCTCCGGTGTGTCGATGTGTCGATCTGTACTACAAGGATAAACATTCAACATATCGTTTTTTTTGCAAGAGTCGCGTTGGGAAATATACGGATTTCACTTAGCTACAGTCATCCCATAATATGGAATTTCATTATGGAGTATTATTTAAGATTTTTATCAAATTTTGTCGATAAGTTTCTAAAAATAAGATTTTCAGCTTTATCATATATTAAACTGAGCACAGTCCGAGAAAATCAACGCCAGTTACACAGTTCAAATCCAAAGCGTTGAGAGCTCCTTTTTATTTTTTCTGTAATTTTTTAATTTTTGTCATTTTTGTCATTTTTGTCATTTTTGTCATTTTTGTCATTTTTGTCATTTTTGTCATTTTTGTCATTTTTGTCATTTTTGTCATTTTTGTCATTTTTGTCATTTTTGTCATTTTTGTCATTTTTGTAATTTTTTGACATTTTTGTCATTTTTGTCATTTTTGTAATTTTTTGACATTTTTGTCATTTTTGTCATTTTTTGTAATTTTTTCACATTTTTTATCATTTTTTGTCATTTTTGTCATTTTTGTCATTTTCGTCATTTTCGTCATTTTGGTCTTTTTTGTCATTTTTGTAATTTTTTTCATTTTCTTTTTTTCCATTTTCGTCATTTTTTTTTAATTTTTGATCATTTTTGTCATTTTGGTTATTTTTGTCATTTTTGTTTTTTTTTTCTTATATTTTGTCAATACAATGACAATCGAATGCTTTATCGGAATTGCGCATGGCACCCTTTCAAATAAACGAATTTCATATCAAAATCAATACTATTATATTTACTAGAAAATAAACTTCATATTATGGTTTCTTTTTCAAGTCACTAAATCATTCAACAACCACCTAAGGAAACAACTGAACACAAATGATGGGCTGACTGTAATTTCCAAAATAGGATTTTTAACAGTCCAGAGTCATGATTTATCACAATATATTTTTCTCTCGAAAACGTTGTTTCCTAGTACCCCCATTTTTTTCAAATATTTTAACCGAATATAATTAAAACAATTGGCCGTAAAAAATGCACATAAGCCCTAAATTCACACCCGGTACTGTAGCTTGCAATTCGTCCACGTGTCTTTGGGATGATAACTCGCTAGAAAACCTCTAATGTTGTTGTTCCTCCTCACACCAAGAATGGCATCTAAACAGGATGACACGTGAGTTTTATGCGTATAAATCAGTGTTTACCTTTGAAGAGCATAAACATGCACGCACGCACGCACATTCACACTCACACGTTCATCCACATATTTATGGAGCAGCTTTTATGCTGCACCCGAAAGATGTCAAATCGGTCATTGTCACTGAACAAAGCAGCAGCGGGGGGCTTCGCAAGAATATGATGATGGCAGAATTTGGAGTATGCTAATGATCGTAAAAAGCCAACTCTTACGGTTAAGTTTGGAGCCATACTCGAGACGGGGATGAGTATTTTATGTTAACTTTAATAATTCCTTGAAATTCTATTAACTTTGGCAAAGGATGATCCCAAAGGTCAGAGTGGCTTGAAGCTTCAGATATAAACCGATTGCATAAATAAGATAAAATACAATTTCACTGAAGAAGTTTTAAACTTCGTTCGAAATATAATTGTTCATTTTTCTCATCACAATTTGGTCAGGCGAAGCTTGATTTCTGGATAAGCTAAAAACAAAAATCTGGTATCATTTTTTTCTTTTCCAAATGAGAAATCTTTCAAAGAACGTATAAGCATTGGTATAAGATTCATCATCGTCAAAAAAATTTTCAAAAAAAATTCTTCGTCTCTAAACCACTTTTAAATTAATGATTGTGGCTGAATATTGTTTGAAAATTAAATTTATTTTGAAAATTGGTTCAGAAACAAGAGAGATTTAGCGAAAAAGTGTTTAGGGTCATTCGACTTCCGGCGTTATAAATAGGTTCACAACATACGTTTTTCGAAAACTACAAACTTTAAAAATGGTAATATAATGGAAATAATACTTTCATTTTGATAATAAAAATAGTTATTAAGAAAATTTGTGAAAAAATTTAAAGAGGCTGTATTTGAGACACAGCTGCAAAGTTAACGTAAAATTAAAACTGCCGGTTTTATGTCAATATATTTTTGACGAAATCTGAAACAATCAGTATAAAACATAGTAGAACAGCTCATAACAATTCTCTGAATGAATACGAAAATTAACATACATGTACTGTCAAATAAAGTTCGTTTGATTTTGTTGATAATCGTTTTTTGAATTCAGCCACAGTATGTACATAGATACTATGGCTGAATTCAAAGAAATTCATCGATTTTTTTGAAATCATAGTTTCATTTAATCAAGAACTCTTGGAACCTTATTTTGAATATAAGTGAAAGGTCATTTATAACGGTTGACACAGCAGTTGCATAACTGCATAACTGGTAACGCTTCCGGTTTGCAGCGTCAAACCCCTATATATTGTCTTTAACTTATGTTACCTATGAAACCAAGGGATGAATCATCCTGAAGGATGAAAATCGCGGAAAAAAAATTTCTTATGAAACAAAATAATGCGACGAACATACGAGGTGGCAGGCGTCTTGATTTATCAGAATTTGTTCTGATTTTCGAGAGACTGTCCTGATTTTTCAAATGCACTCGAGTTGTCCTGATTTTTGAAAATTTGTCTTAAATATGTCCTGAATTGTCCTGATTTTCAAAAAACATCTTCATTCTTATAGAATTTGTGATTAATGTATGAGAAATGCATAAAATAAGGCGTTAACAGCACATGTATTTCGCCTTTGTTTATGCAATTTAAGCAGAGCTGCATATTACTCCGATAAATTCAGAGCCCAAGTAACACAGATTATGCCAACTAGCATTAGGAAGTTTTATTATGGTTTAATTATGGCATTTTTTTGTGCAGCTCGTTTTATGACGGTTTTATTATGGTCATGCATAATGCTTATATTTTTTTTCGACCATATGTTTGCAGATGGTTTTGAAAACGCTAATAAAACTTTTATTAAACATACTGTTTTAGTTATTTTGAAAGAGTTATGAATGCTTTTTTAAAACTATAATAAAACACAAACTTAGAAGTTTGCTCCAAGCTTTCTTTTGCATGTTCTATAATAGCACTCAGTGCCTGATTATTAAACCGCCATAAAACTTAGTGACAGTTCTCGATCAAAATGTCAAAACAGGACACGCTCAGATTAGATAGCACATATTTGAATTGGAACTCCCATTTTTACACATTTTTGGTAAGTTATGCGTGTTGGTTTTGAGTTTAAATGAAAAAAATACATCTTTGAAAACTTGAAATCACCGAAAGTGGTATGGATATCTTTACAATATGAGTATTGAGTGAAAGGGCCTAAATAGTAGGAAAAAAAAGCTTGACGCCATCATTAATTCAAGATGGCGGCTTCCTCTTTTATTTTCAAAGCTGAAAATTACTGAAAATATCGTGAAACCTTCACAATATGGTTATAAGGTGAAAGTAATAAACGAGTAGAAGTCAAATTTCGTTGCCCGTCGCCATCTTAAATCCAAGATGGCGGCTACCACTCAACTTAAAAATACTGTAAATGACTGAAAATCGCATAAAACCTATATTATAGGGGTATAAGTTAAAAGAAATCAACCGGTAGAAGTTGAATTACGCTATCTTACGCCATCTTGAAATCCAAGATGGCGGCTTCCGCTAAACTTTAAAATGTAGTGAATGACTTAAAATGACATGAAACCCATATTGGTAGTGGGTGAAGGGGTTTACGAGTAGAAGTCGAATATTGCTATCTTACGTCTTGGTGGTCGAGTGGTTAGTGTGGTAAGACGGTAATCGCTGGTCCGCTGATGACATGGGTTCGATTCCCATCTCGGTACTGGGTGTTTAATGTTAATCTTAAGTTGTCCATGCCATTTATTCAGTCTGTAGAGCCTAAATTGGCTAAGACGGTGTATGTCTTTTTTTTACGCCATCTTGAAATCCAAGATGGCAGCTTTCTATAAACTTAAAAAATGCTCTAAATCATTGAATATCGCATGAAACCTCCAAAATATGGATATTTGTCAATTGGGATAAGCTATAAAAACTTTATTTTTGCATTCTGACGCAATCTTGAAATCCAGGATGGTGGCTTCAGCTGAACTTAAAAATACTGTAAATGAATGAAAATAGCATGAAACACCCAAATATATTGTATTGAGTGCTAAGGCTAAATTATAGAAGTCAAATATCTTTTTTCGCGTTTCTCTAAAAATCTGTAAGTGACTGAAAATCCCACAAAAACTACCGCAATACAGACCTCGTTCGTTTTTGGCAACATTCGATTTTGGAAACATCGAATTTGGCACATGTGCCAAAATCAGACGGTTAACAGAAACAACATAACCTTATAGTTTTCGCTAGAATAAGACCGATACAATTTAGACATAATAGCATGATAGGAATAAAAGAATTACATAAATGGCAAAAAAAATCAAAAACTATAAACAAAACAAGAAAAGTTCTAAATGCATTAGAAATATAATGAAAAAATAATAAAAGTGATTTAAAATGATCTAAATTGTTTTAAAATAGTAGTTTTAATGTAGTATTACGTGAAAAAAAGTTGTGTTCAAGCGATTTTCATTGATTAACAGCATTTTAAATTCAGTGGAAGCTGCCATCTTGGATTCCAAGATGGCGTCGGAAAGAAAAAAATCGACATCTTCTAGCTTAGCCTTTTTACCAATATTCGTATAGTGGTGGTTTAATGCGACTTTTTGTCAGCATTAAGCATTAAAAGTTGAGCGGATGCCGCCATCTTGGATTTCAAGATGGCGTCGGATAGCGAAATTCGACTTCTACTCGTTTAGCACTTTCACCCGATACCCATTTTGTTGGGGTTTCATGCGATTTCAAGTCATTTACACCATTTTAAAGTTCAGCGGAAGCCGCCATCTTGGATTTCAAGATGGCGTCAGACAACGAAATTTGACTTCAACTCATGATTTATTCCACGGGTCATTGAAAACCAATCCCTTTTCATTCAAAAAGTCTCCTCATTTACTGTACTAATGATTAACAACTCAGAAATGAGGAACTCAACCTTAGCGTGTAATTGGTTTGCTTGCGAAAGAAACGTCAAATCGTAGCTTTTTTTGGGGTCATCATTAAACCATAATAAAACTATGAATTGACTCACGCCATGTTGGTTGCAAAATCGAAGGGTACAAAATGACGCCATGTTGATGGATTCACAATGCCAGCATTGGAAAATATTTTTTCAGGCCTTTTTTCCATCAATCCCATCATGATTGACCATCAGATTTGACGAGGCGCATTTATTTTAAGATACTATTTCATATACATTTTACCTAAAATCTTGACTGGCAGTAGAAAAGACGCTCATTATATGGGTAAAACATTGGTTTTTTAACTATTAATTTTACCAGATTCATATCTGAATAATGCAATCATCATTCATCAACCATTACGGTTGCTGGAAAAAACAAAAAAAAAACTCCGAGAACTGACAGAACCGAAAAAAACAAAAATTTCTAACATGTTTTATAATAGCTTTTTAAAAGCTTTGGTGACCAATATTGATGACTAACAATGATTGGTCATGATGACGTTCCTAGGATAGGGCCAAATAGCCTAATTTTGGCTTTATTAGAGTCCAGGTGATGTTATAGAATGTACTTTAGCTTTTTATGAAGATTAATGCTGTGGTCCAAACGACATTTTGCTGACCATAATAAAGCTAAAATTGTTACTTGGGAGGTGTTCTTAAAAAATCCAGATTTTTTCCTTCACGGTGTCACGATTTTTTACAAAACATCCTGGCACCCCTGGAGCTTTGTAACAAACCAGATCCTAAGAGCGGTCCCAACGGTGTATGCAAAACACGGTTTTCGACCACGCTAAAACAGTCCGTCTGTCACCGGTGGCGTAAATTGCTGTTTTAGCACAGTTATCGATTTCAAAATTCCCAACAGTTAAACGCCTTTGTTCCAAATTCATGCAAATTTGTAACAGGATTTCAAAATATACGACAGACCGATTTAGACGTTTGGGGTTCACGGTGAGAAAATTTTAGGCAATGATGATTGTTTTCACACATGTTTGGGTAGCATTGGGTGTAGTAATTGTTTCTTTCTGAGAAAGTATTTGAACGTTTTTTTTCCTGCCAAAACCAGTCAAAGCTGGTAGAACTCAAAACTTAGCAATTTTTATATTAAAAAGAGTTTTTTCTTCTCAATTATTGAGTGTCTGCAATAAAAGTGTACCGGTACCCGTTTTAAATTTGCTATCACACTGCTGGGGAGCGCGTGTTTTAGCCGATTCCAATGTTTAAAATTATGCTATAACTGGTATACCTAAAACCAATATTTACGCTTGTACCGTTGCAGGTACTCTAACGGCTTCCCTTAAATTTTGGCGACATCACACTAACACAATAAGTGTGAACAGGTTAACCTCTCATTTGAATATTTTTCACGCACACTCGTGCACCAGGGCATTTTAAATTACCGTGAACAATATAAAAATAATCATGGTGTGAGTGAACTGACGTTGGATGTTCAATGTTTTAGTGAGATGATTTGCTTTTACTGAAAGCTTGAATGAAAAGCTGCAATATGGTGGATTCAGTTGTTTTGAATTTAACAAGACTTGATTTTTTAGCCACAAAAATATGTTTTCACTGGAATGTCAGCACATAAAATCTGACAAAAACATAGAAAAATCATCAAAACATTCAGTTAAAAGTGAAATCAATTAGTTGATATCGTTGGTAAATATGTAGGTTATTTAACTAGACTACTCTTTTAAAGCTTTAAAAAACATCGAGTTTTCGTTAAGGAAACTGTGCACAATTATTTTTGTCTAGTTCTAAATTTTGTAAAAAATAGGCAAAATAGCACATTCTACAAGCAATCCAACGCTGTCAAAAATTTCATATCCGATTATCAGAAACTTAGACTTATCACCAAAAGAAAGTATCCCATTTCAAAATGAACAAAGCTTAAAGTTTAAGTTTAAATTTAATAATACTCGGTACGCGTTGAATTTTTTATTTTCAAGGATCGATAAATTCAACATCAATTACAGCCCTCCGAATCAGAGGAAGAAAAGTGCCCAAATGATAGTTTCGAAAAACCACGCTTCAAAGTTGTCATGGTGCTCGACTTTCCATTTTTATGAATTTTTTATTTTGTATTATAACTTTTTTTATAAACGCACCTCCACAAACTCCATTATCAGACGCTCCTCACTTAAAATTGCTATATCTCTCTTGTTGCTCTACCGATTTGTACAAAATGTGTAATTTTAGAAACTTCGTGTTACTCAAATATGTTTTTCAGACAATATCCAACTACAAAACTTCAGTTTCTCGTTATTCTAAGTCCAATAAAAAAAATAGATAAAATGCTTCGCAAAATACCTGTAGATGAGCTACGGAATGCTTAGTTAATTTTCCATTTAGAGTTCAAAAAAGTTGAAGCAAGAAGCTATATATTGCGCACAAGGTTATTTTATTTGAATTGTTTTTAAGATCATAGCCACAAAAAATGTAAAAAAGTGGAGTTGAAGTTATTAGACAAATTTGGCATCTCTAGAATCTCAAGAAAAACTTTTTATATATTAATATTATATTGACCTTTTAAAAATGGAAAGCAACAGGTAATATTGTTTTGAAAATATTAACATGTGGTACATGTGCCAAAATCGAGCCGCCCCAAATCGATAGGGGTCTGTATGTAATAGATGATCAAAATCGGCTGTAAAAAACTATACTGAAATTCAGTTCCTTTCTTTATACTTCTTTCTTCACAATTATTCTCAATAACAATACATTTCCAACTGTATCATATAAAAATGAGTTTCCATCAGTATTCAAGTTACTACTTTCTATGAAAAATTTAAGCAGTTCATAATTCTATAGAAATGGAATGCATGTACACTGTCATTTCAACCTCGAACTTCTATAACTCTGCAAATTTCGGACATTTAGGATATTGAACATCAAAATTTCAATAAAAAATCATAATTTCTGGAATAAAACAACGAAAATTATTGAAATCTCGCAGGATCCAAATTTTAAAACAAATTGTCAGTGATTTGCAAGTTTATTTTATAGTATATTTTTTCATAAAACTTTCACAACCCCAAGCTGCTTTAATTTTTGATCGCGTTGATTGATTTTAAACAATTTATAAGCCAGATACTAGGATGTTCTTTTTAACATAATCTAACTATATTTCGAATTGAAAACATGAAATTTGACAAAGTTATAATCAAAATTATAAGCAAATCTCCATTTCCCCTTCTTTTACTGGAATAGCTGTATCTCTCTTTTCAGTGGTCGCAGAGTCTTTAAAGCTCAATCATTGGAGAGCCGCCATCGACCGTGGCCTAGAGAGTAGCACTCATGTCTTCTAAGCCAGAGGTCATGTGATCGAGATTCGATCACGGCATACATAGAACACTTTATGAGGGATGGTTGTTCTAGCATTTATAAGATGTTAGCCATCATATCGTTGAAAAATGAACACTTCAGTGAATATTTTTAAGAAAAAAAATGTGAACAGATGAATACGTGAATTTACTGACCGTGTGACAAATATAGTGTAGCTGGAAGAAAAATGACAAATGAAGTATTTTACTCCTCACAAATTCGTTCTGAAATGGTTAATTCACAAGAAAGATGACACATTTTTACCAAAATTTTATTTTGATTCAAAAGATGGAACTAAAATCAAGAATTAACAACAAGGAGGAAAAAATGTATTCAAACTATCATGCATTATATCCAACTTAACAATTCTTGAAAAGAATAACTAGGAGATTCGAACCTCGACCTTCAGGTTTAAGGGCAAGCACGCACGCACAGAATTATGCCTGATGCATCGGTATGAGAGCTACAAAATTCGAATAAAAGCCTTAAAGCAGGCAATAACTTTATCAAAAATAACCAGATAAAAAGGACTAAATAAATTGCTTTTATCTAAACATCAAAAATGTGCGCCTTTAAGTATGCATTTACTAGGTGGTAGAAGACAAACTTTTAGTTTTCTTTTTGTTTGACCCTCATAAACTGAGAATTAATATGGCCAAAAATAGTCAAAGGACCTTTTATCCTAACACATTGCGGACAAACTACGAGATATCTCGTTTTTTTCGCTCCCCGCAAGTGTGCTGCATTTAAAAGCATATGTCAAAGATTAATAATTATTAAATTTAATAATGAAACTTTATTCGACTTAATGAAACCAATCAATTTCGGTAGCTAAAAGATACTAACTTTGTAGAACTTGATCCAAGTGGTTTCTGAGATACAGTATGCCAAATTTTGGGGTTTCCCAGCTTAGATTTCTTCGCAATCCCGTACGTGTTAAGATTTTGTATGATTTTTTCCCATTATCTTTGAATATATCACTTTTTTTTCGTCTCACAAAAATTCTTCTTATACTACGTGTTCAAGCATCGTTCTAACTTTTAAAGCAAATAACTTAAAATTACACGCTGTCAAAAAATGCAAAAGACGGAGAGTTGCTTTTTTTCCTATAAGATATGATTAAAACATGAAAATGGCATCAGTCCCCGTTAGCCCCATTAGAGTTCATTATGCAAAATAATAATTTTGTGTTTTTTATGCATATTTTGATAAAATAGTTTTTTTTTCTAAGAAAAAGGATACGAATGTATATTTTAAATGTGATGGAAAAAAAAGTTTAAAGAAAATTTTCGGACTTTATACGAGTGGGAAAGCAAAATTATAACTGTACATTAAACTGCAAACGTATGTATGTATGTTTGGGAAAAACTTCCTGTAAGTTGCAAAAAAATCATCAACATTTTGTCAATCACTGACGTATGCCAAATTTTATGTCCATCAGACTTGGTTAAGAGGTGCCCCCAAGTGTCTAAGATCACAAAAATAACAAAAATGACTAATAATCAAAGGTTTGAAGAACCTCTTAGCTGAATGAAACTATTATTTCAAAGTAGTCGAAGATTCCTTTGAATTCAGCTACAGTATTTGAAAGACCCAAATACTAGTATTTCACTAGCTACTTGCTAGCATCCTCAGTGGGTTATCGACTCCCACTGAGGATGCTAGCCCGATAACCCACTGAGGATGCTAGCAAGTAGCTAGTGAAATACTAGTATTTGGGTCTTTCAAATACTGTAGCTGAATTCAAAGGAATCTTCGACTACTTTGAAATAACAAAAATGACAAAAATGACAAATGTTCCAATGTTCCAATGTTTCCAAATGTTGTGAATTGGTCATCAGTGACCAGGTCAGAGTAACCAAGAATATTTTTCACCATCATTTTGCTTGTTTGTCAAATAAATATGGAATGTTCAATCAAAGAATTTATAATTGACTGTTTGTAATTAATTATTTTAAGAGTACCACGTCGTTATTTTTCTAAAACACTAAGTAAGCATTTGTTAAGTATATTTCATTCCTCATCATCAAAATTTAAAGGGATCACAGCGTATGAGAAAAAGGAGATAAATTCTTCAAATTTCAAACGAACACAATGAAAAACTTGTTATTAATGTTGAAAATATCAAATGACCCTAAATCTAGGATTGAATTTGACCACTTTTGGTATTCACGAGTGTATATGAGTGTGTTAAACATGACAAGGCTCAACCTATCTATGGTGAGTTAATAAGTGTCTTAAAATATTGAATTTTTCCTGCTTATTTCTATCAATTTGCAATTTTTAAATAGGGTAATTTTTAAGTTATTCCGAGAAGAAATCCCTTTAAAAAGTGTATTGTATATTAAGCCATTACCCAGAAACGATTATTTTCATCAATCGACGGCAGAAACCGATTTTGGTTTTCGCTCTGCAATACACATATTTTTCTCAAATAATGACACAGGGAGGAAACATCACAGAGCATAGACACTGGATTCTGAATACCTACTTCTTATTTAACCTTTTGAACAGATTTTTATCGAATTATACAACAAATAAGATAACTTCTTCACCTAACATTAACTGTATCTTCCGATTCACTTCTATTTCGCGTCTTTTCTTTGTGAACATTAAGAATCCGCCACCGTCGCCATCATGCCGAGGATTCATAAGGGTTTCCGCCCGATCGCACTTCCGACGATGACGTCGTCGGGGGCGATTAATATAAATGCAAACGAGCTTTTCGCAATGATTTCACCACTGCACTACCTTCTGTGCTGGGCCGATTTTCAATCGGCTCCGGCAGGTATTTATGCATGTTAACGAAATCATTTTCGGTGGAAATTGGTAATGCAAATGTATGATTATTTCATATGACGGTGATTTTATCGGACACATTAAGTGCACCTCAATTAAAGCGATACGCCCATTTTGCGTCCCTGGAAATAAGTTTAAATTGAAAGTCCCCGGGAAAGAGGCCCATTTTCAACAATTTTGAATGCAAACTGTGACGGTAGAGTAAAGCATGTGAGTGTGAAATTTTATTAAAAATTTAAAATTTCAATGTGAAGTTGTATAACTTGTATGATGGCTTCTCGTTTCTATGGTCAGCTATGTGTAATAAATAATGAATGGTTAGGTTTATGTTATCGATCGTTTTTTGATGTTTATTCTTTAATTTTTAGCTATTTTTCGGTCTTGAATTTCAATCAAACAACTGTTATTTGTGAAATGCCCAACGTTTCGACTATTTTTGGTGGTCCTCCTCCTGTCTATTGGTTTTTATAGTCAGATTTAGTTTTTTTCCAACGACTGGACACCTGAACGTTGAAAAAAAAACGAAATGTCACAAGAACAACCAATAGACAATACCCTTGAGGAAGACCACCAAAAATGGTCGAAACGTCTTACATTTCACAAATAACAGTTGTTTGATTGAAATCCAAGACCGAAAAATAGCCAAAAATTAAAGAATATAAATGATGAATGTGCGATGTGATGAAATAAATAATACGCAGAAAAAAATAAAATAAAAATAGTTGTATTCGGCAACACTGAAGATATTTAAAATAGAATAAATTCTATGACAACGTTTGATATTTTTGGCAACACAAACAAAACAGAGTCAGTCATTGATCTAATCTTGTGAGCGATAGATGTGTCTGAGTGAATCTATGAACTGTTCTGAGATTAGTATGAATCGAAAAATCACGATAATTCATTAAGGGGTCTTGAGGCGGCAAAAAATTTAAAACAGAACTTTATCTGATCACTTTTTATATGTTTACTAGTTAATTGATAACTTAATATTTGACTTAGATATCCCCAGTTTTTCAACTCGTTATCTTGAAAACTGAACGCACCACAGAGATCAGACTTTTAAAAAAATTGAAAATAATTGATGAAGAAAAAATACAAGCATTTTTTCTGTTCATTTAAAGTACACCATTTAAAAGCTTATTTTCAAAGTGTTCATTTGAGCCGTTCAAAAATTCTACAAACTTTAATTCATTTCTGAAAAAAAGAGTAAATCACTATTTTTTTACAAGTCAAAACCTTCATAGCCGAGTTAAAGGTTCCGCATTGTCCTGAACTCTTTTCGGTTTGAAGATCTAGTTCTGGGTCCTAAAAATATATTGAAAGAGTTTCCCGGCACCTTAAAGCACCGTTCTCAAAGTTATAGTAAAATAGAGCTGAAAAATCCAAAACATGGGTATTTGTTACCCATTCACGTGCAAACATTGAAATAAGTAGTTGCTCTTTTGTCAAGAAATTTGTTTTTGCGTGATTTGTCAATCATTTGACACATTTTTCTTTAAAGTTGAATGGAATGTTTTGATAATTTTTATCAATTTAGGGTTTAAAAGGTAAAAATAGGGAAAAATATAATACCACCCGAGCAGACTTTTATGGCAAAATTATAGCAAATTTTGCTATCACGCCCTGAGAGCCTAATGTGCTCTCATTTTGCTTGACATAAGGTGGTACACAGCAAAAATGAGAGCACAAATTTTCATACATGGTTAGCAAAGTGATACCTTATTTTGCTAAAACTGAGACCATAACTACACCTCGTTTTCCGAAAGCTTGGAGAGCAAAATGATACCAATACAAGGCATCACATGATGCTCGATAAAAGCAAAATTTGACATCAATATGCTTTCAAAACTTTGGCAAACCGACTGCAAAACGAGGTATAATCTAAGCTTCAAGACAAGCAAAATATCGCATGACTAAGCTATCCGTTTATGAATATTTTGCTTTCATTTTTGCTGTTTTCCAAATTAAGTCAAACAACATGAGAGGCAAATTCGGCTGTCAAGACGTGATAGCCAAATTTAATATCATTTTGCCGTAAAAGTTTGCTATTCTTACCAGTGTTGCCTTTAGTTATGCAACGTATAAACTGCTACTACTCGCATGACAGTTTCATATTGTAAGCAATTCCTATCAATATGGGACTGCTATGTGAATAGCGAATGTAAATAAGATTCAAACCTCGGTTAAATCTTTAAATTTAGGTTGCTTACCAAGTTGTCCAAGTTGCGCCGGAAGATTTCGAAGATGGTTTCATTGTCGCATAATGGTCTGAAATGCGCAATCAATCGATCCAAAAATGCCCCACCGCCATAGTTGTCTCCAAAAGGATACAGAATCCGGATACTCTGCAGAACAGTGAAACCAGCCAATTTTCGGATGCGATCCAGATCATCGACAAATTCCATTAAAAATGTGTTAAACGTCGTCGTCTTAGTCGCATGGTTTTGGTCGACACAAGCATCCTAAAAATTAAACAAAATTAATAATATTTAAAAGAATAATCTGAAAAGTAACTATAAATAGAACAATAAGGCATCACATAACTTTCTTTGAAAGCGAAATTTGGCATAATTATACTTTCAAAATTTTTTTGAAAAACGAGGAATCATTTGGGTCTTAAAAATAACAATATTTGACATCACTTTGCTAACCATGTATGGAAATTTATACTCTCATTTTTGCTATGTACCAACTTATGTCAAGCAAAATTAGAGCAAATTTGACTCTCAAGGCGTGATAACAGAACTTGCTGTAGAGTATGCTCGGGTAGAGCATACTCTTGAGCAGTTGTACAGTATAGAATTCAGATCATCTTGTATAACTCCATATTGTATGCAATCCATTTGATTTCTATTCATGATTTTGATGTTATAAAAAAAATCGGTTATGCAACTATCAAAACTCGTATAAATGTGGCAGCTCGATTAACCCTTTAATGCATAATGTTTTTTTTGAAACAAAACAACTAAAGTCAAATACTTTCGTATAAAAAAAATTTAAGATTAAAAGCAATTAGTACATAATATTTTAATGAGTAAACTTTTATTTATGTTTAATTTATTAGAAAAAATGAGAACAGAACTTGCAAAATCAAAATTAATGTATGGAAACATTAGTTTTGTAAAATCGGTGTTGTTTTCAAACAATTCGAGCTTCTTTTATATTTTAGTTCCAATCAATCATAAACATCATCCTGCACTAAATGACCATGACCAATGTTTTGAATACAATCACCAAAAACGTATTGAAATAGTTAAGACACGAATGTCAAAAGGACGGTAAAGTGTTGCTAAGAAACCTTAAAAATAAATATAAACGATTCACAAAGTTGTTCCTAACTTTGATGAGTTATACTTTCATAAGGCCTCAAATAACGGCTTCAAGGCTATTCAGTTGAGTTGTATGAAATAGTTTTTCTGCATTAATTTATATACCCATTAAAAAAAGTCATGCATTAAAGAGTTGAATATTTTTTTTGTTTTCCAACTATTTCACTTTGATTTAATCTTTGTTGTATGATTCAAGGATAATAATATAGTTGAATAAGTGAGGAATAGTTTTAAGCTTAAAGTTTCAAACTGTTTTGATTTCGATCCCTCACTGAATGTTTTTCAATATGGTACGGTTTTGTTGGAAACACCTTAAAAGGTTCTAAGATTATCAATAAACTGATTTAATTTAATCTATGAAGTGTTATTTTATAGTTTCTTTTTGAATTTGGTAAATGTGTTATTCAAAATACGATAATATCAATGTATTTTTTGTATTTATATCAGAGCACAATTTGTTCAAATAAAAAAGCTAATGTTAATCGCCTTTGTGTATGCAATGAAGGTACATATGATCGATTAAGAATAACAAATTTTGTTCTCTGGGATATTTATCTAACCTAAACCTTGTACTGCTTGTACTACACTATCGTAAGAGTTAATTTTAATTATGGAGTTATCTCCCATACTAACAAACCTATAACAAATAATTGAAATTTGATTTAAAAATTATTTAAAAAATGACTGAACTAAAATGCGTACAAAACCCAAGTACATTATGAGAATATGCAAAGAAATAAAAAACTCAGAGGAACAGTAAAAATAAGATTTTGAATGTTATCGATTAGTAAACTGTAAACATTCAGGCGTATTAGAAGCGATCGAATCAAAATCGATCAAAATGTTTGCATGTTACCAAAACAGTTTTTTAACTCAATAGAATCGAATTTAGGCGCTTAAAATGTAAAAGAGGAGTGTAAGTGCCCAAATAATAGTTTCAAGAAAACGCCAAAAGTTAAAGTTACCAAGGTGCACAATGTTTGTAGATTTTTTAAATTCAAGCACTTTAAATTCAATCGAAAAAGTGAGAAATTATAGAAAAAAAAACAAAGTTTTGATTCAGAAGTAGATTGAAACACACAGAATCGATAGGTATGCTACTCTCAAAATTTGATAATTTGACACATACATCCCTCTGATCATGAGGGTCGAAATGCATTCCACCTAGCAAAATTTAATAAACGAATGCATTGGATCTTTTTTAGCGTTTAGGCAATACAAATATTTCACATACATTCACACGGATAGATCATCGGATTAAGCCAAATATTCAATCCAAAATTTGTAAAATTACCAGCCCTGTCCGGATGTCGTCCGGATTTTTTCACGCTACTCGAATAACTAAACAAAAAACTAAAATTCAATGATTAAGGTTTTGTGTACTAAAATTTGTATAGTTTCAGCCGCTTATGTGCTTCGAATATTAAATTTCTTTCCAAGATTTTTCTCTTGGTTTTTTTTTTGCGTAATTGTTGGGTTTTGGGTCGAAATTAAACGCCCGGATTGAGCCAGGTTTACGAAACATAACGCTCGGATAAGTTGGGGAATAATTCGAAATAGTACACATATGTATAATGAATTTGTAACATACCAGGTTAAATGCTTGGCCCTTTAGTCTCCAGTGCGCAAGACAGAGCCGAATTCTTCACATTTCTTCCGGAATTCAACGACCGCCGAGAGGGTTGTTTTGGCAGTAACCATCAGTTGCCAGAACCATGTAGCTTTCCTGGAAGTTCGACGGTGACAATTTGAGTCCCGCTCGATGATCGACAGCAGCCACCTGGTTGAGTTTAAAAACAGTTATAAACACAATTTTCCACACTAATGAAAACAAACCAGAAACTCTGCGGGCGAAGTATGAAATTGATCTTTTGCTGCTTTCGGGTCCAATTTTTTCAACTTGACCACCAACTGGTTCATAGCCGCTTCAGTCAATGTCCTTATCGTCTGATTTCCGTAATTGTTCCTCGGAATTACGGATATTTTTTTCAGATAAACAGTTCTTCCGTTTTCTTTGCCGCACTTCATTTGTTTACATTCTCGATGACACTAACGCACTGTGGGAATGCACACCCAGAAAAAAGGCAAAGTAATTTTTTTTCATAAAATTAAATATTAAACTTTTTTTTTTAATGTACTAATTCGCAGTTCAGTGTTAAAACACTATAGACCACAACATCAATTAATTTTTATTAACAACTATTTAAAAAGTACTTTATATTACACAATTTAATTTCATGAAAATAGTATGACTTTATTTTTCTTTGGGTGATTGTTCCCACTGTGCTTCAGTGCTTTTGGAAAATTCTAAAATTAAAGTGAAATAAACGGTAAAGCATCCGAAAAATATCTGTAAATTAGAGAAAATAAAAGCGATGACCGATCAGGACGTTGACGAAAGCGGCCATGACCACTTTGGTGACTTTGGTAGTAAAATCGAAAAATAACTGGACTTGAAACGTGCAGATAAAAAACGGATTTCATACTTCACCGGCTGAGTTTCTGGTTCAGTTTAGTAAGTGCGAGATACTGTTTACTTATATTTTGTGTTTTCAACCAGGTTGCTGCTGCATTTAAATAAACCATCGGAACGGTTGAACTTCCTGGAAACCTACACGAAAGATTTGTGGCTACCGCTAAAAAAAATCATGGATACTTGTGTCGGTCGTTGGATGCAAGAAATTAAGAGGAGAAATTTTCCCTGTTTTATGCACCTGAAAATTCAGGTGCAAAGATTGTCATCAGTTATGTACTTAATCGATAACCTAAGATATATTTGTGCATTTTAACCATTTTTAAACGCAGTTTTATTAAGGTGCCAAGTTATGGTACCATTTCGTTATTCTTCAAAAAATACTTTCATTATGCTAAATTTTGATATGGAATGAATTTGATAACAAATAAATATATTCTGTAAGAATAATGAAACCTTATTGATACCTATATTTGCTGTCCCTTGAAATTCTATAGTAAATTGAGCTAACAGCTTGCTGTTGATAGCTTATGTTGGTCTACATATGCTGTAAGATAAAAAAATTGAAACCATAATAATGCCTCATTTTGCTATCGTTAAAAAGTCAACAGCAGATGATGCTCTCAATTTGCTGTTGACACCTTATTGTGGTCTCAGTTTGCTATAGATTTGGGCATCAAAGTCTGCTCGGGCAATCATCTCATTTTATGTATTATTTTGAAAAAAAATTGTCCACGGAAGCATCTTAAATAAGTTACAATAGAAAATTTTCTTCCAAATATTCAAAATTTAGAAAAGAGTAGAAAACACTTTATAATACTTTTTGCCAACTCATTGTTTGAAGCAGCCTTATAGAAAGACGAATCAGTACAGGGAGCACAAACTTTGAGGGCTGCTGCTACAAACAAAATTGCCTCTGATTCGTCCCCTAGGAAAAGAGGAATTGTCTTAAGAAGCGCAGATTTTCGAGGCTTTTGCTGCTGATTGCTTGTTGTGATTTGGCCTTTCGGTAGAAAAAGACGGATTGGCTTAGGAGGCGCAGATTTTTAAGGCTGCTACTACTGATCGATTGTTATGATTTGGCCTTCAAATAAAAAAAAAACGGATTGGCTTACGAAGTGCAGATTTTTAAGGCTGTTGCAGATTGTTTGTTGTGATTTGGCCTTCCAGTGGTAAATGACGGATTGGTTAAGGAAGCGTAGATTTTTAAGGCTGCTGCTGCTGATTGTTTGCTTTGATTAGGCATTTCGATGGAAGAGACGGATTGGCTTAGCAGGCGCAGATTTTCAAGGATGCTGCTGCTGATTGTTTGTTTGATTTGGCCTTCCGGTGGAAAAAGACGGATTGGCTTAGCTAGTGCAGATTTCAAGTCTCCTGCTGCTGATTTTTTCTTGTGATTTGGCATTGTGGTGAAAAAAGACGGATTGGCATGGGAAGCGCAGATTTTAAAAGCTGCTGCTGCTGATTGTTTGTTTGATTTGGCCTGAAGGTGGAAAAAGACGGATTGGCTTAGGAAGTGCAGATTGTTAAGGCTACCGCTATTGAATATTTGTTGTGATTTGGTCTTCCGGTGGGAAAGGAATGATTGGCAAAGGAAGCGCAGATTTTTAAAGCTGCTGCTGATTGTTTGTTTTGATTAGGCCTTCCGGTGGAAAAAGATGAAATTGGCATAGGAAGCGCAGATTTTCAAGTCTACGGCCGCTGATTGTTTGTTGCGAATCGGACTAATAATGGAAAAACACGAATTGACTTAGTAAGCACAGATTTTTAAGGCTGTTACTGCTGATTTTTGTTTTGAATTGGCCTTCCGGTGGGAAAAGACGGGTTGGCATGGGAAGCGCAGATTTTTAAAGTTGCTGCTGCTGATTGTTTGTTATGATTTGGCCTTCCGATGGAAAAAGACGGAATAGGCTTAGGAAGCACAAATTTTTAAAGCTGCTGATTATTTGTATTGATTTGGGCTTCCGGTTGATAAAGACGGATTGGCTTAAGAAGCGCAGATTTTTTAGGCTACGGCCGCTGGTTGTTTGTTGTGATTTGGCCTTTCAGTGGAAAAGATGAATTGGCTTAGGAAGCGCAGATTTTTAAGGCTGCTACTGCTTATTTTTGTTATGATTTGGCCTTCGGTGGGAAAAGACGCAGTAGGCTTAAGAAGTGCAGAGTTTTTAGGCTACTGCCGCTGTTTTGATTTTTCCTTCCGGTGAAAAAAGACGAATTGGCTTAGGAAACGCAGATTTTTAACTCTACGGCCGCTGATTGTTTGTTATGATTCGGCGTTCCAATGAAAAGACGAATTGGTTTAGGAAGCGCAGACTTTCAAGACTACTGCTGCTGATTGTTTGTTGTGATTTGGCCGGATTTAGCGGATAAATATGGATTGGCTTTGGAAGCGCAGATTTTTAAGGCTGCTGCTGCTGATAATGTTTGTTGTGATTTTTCCTTCAGGTGGAATAAGACGGATTGTTTTTGGAAGCGTGGATTTTTAAGGCTACTGCCACTGATTGTATGTTGTGATTCCGCCTTCTAAGAAAAAAGACGAATTGGTTTAGGAAGCGCAGATTTTTAAGGCTGCTGCTGCTGATTGGTTGCTTTGATTTGGCCTTCCGGCGGAAAAAGACGAATTGGCT
Source organism: Uranotaenia lowii (assembly GCF_029784155.1). Lineage (NCBI taxonomy): Eukaryota > Metazoa > Arthropoda > Insecta > Diptera > Culicidae > Uranotaenia > Uranotaenia lowii. Next base: position 69,309,341 of record NC_073691.1, read on the forward strand.
TAGCAGGCTCAGTTTTATAATTCTGATACTTCTGATTGTTGTGATTTCGCCTTTCGGTGGAAAAAGACGGATTGGCTTAGGAAGCACAGATTTATGAGGCTACTGCCGCTGATTGTATGTTTTGATTCGGCTTTCCAATGGAAAAAGACGAATTGGCTTAGAAAGCGCAGATTTTGGACCAGCTTCTATTCGTTGTTTTTAATGTAGAATTGTAGAATTGAAATGAAGGAGGATTTTTTTGTTCAAACTTCATGAAATTTGGAAAAGTTGTCGAAATAAAGGTTTGAAGAAATGAAAGGAACACGGGATCGACTGGCAACCAGAGAGGCAGCACACGCGTTTTGACGAGGGAAGTGAGATTGAGTGTTGGAATTGCGGAAATTGAAATAGGCTTCAAGTGACTGATTCAAAAGGGAAAGCACTTGGCCTTCCAGACAGACCCGGAGCTATCAACACAGAGAAGAGGAGCACTCAAAGGATCATCAGGATAAGTAAACTGTTTCTTTGTATATTGTTTAAATTTTCAATGATTTGAGAATATTTCCATAGAGGTATATAATGTGGGATGCTTTTACGTATGTTCATATTTTTCATATCTTCCCTATTTAACGACATTCTGGGAATTTAAATAATCAAGGCGAAGATATTCAGTGATATCTTAATTCCATAAAATAAATGCAAGTTTATGCAAGTGCGAAAAGATATAAGTTTCATCATAACTTCAACAACTTGAAAACTAGAAAGCGGCTAATTTCTGAAACAGCTATTCAATTTGTTCATGCTAGAATACTCTAGTGTGCAATCTAAATTATTTTCTTTTTCTGCTTTTAATATCATATTCCATCAGTTTTTTTTTTTTAGTATTTTGAAGCATCATTTGTATTATACAGTTCGAAACGGTTAATAATATTTTTGAAAACTTATATCACTGAACTTTTAATCATGTTACAGCTAATAAATAAGTTAAGGAAAATTTTCCATCATTTATTTTCAATTTTATTGAGATTTTTTTTAATTGATAATTTGTTACTGATTCCGGAGTTTGACGTAAATACCTAATCAGTTTTTAAAAGGAATGTTAATTTATATTAAATTGTAGGTATTTTGTTATTTATTTATTGAGAATGAAGCTTCAAATAGAAAAGCTTATTTTTTCTACAAAATTGAAATCCACGCGATAGTCATTACAAAACAGTTCTAGATGATAATCTATATAGTTTTTCTTCAATATACTATTCCCAGCGAACCAAGACGGCCAAATAGAAGCGTGTGATTTTTCGGTCGCGTTTTCGTTAGAAAAATCGTTTTTTTTTGCATCGCCTTCGTGGAAATTGCTTTTTTTTTTTTTTAAATATGTCTTTATTTGTATCAAATCATGATTACACTTATATTACATTATTGCATTAAACTAGGTGTTCAGCTAAATAATGAACTGTTCATAGCCCTATAAGTAACTAGATTATAAAAATTTATTTATAAGATTTAAATTTGCTGAGCGCAATCAAGTTTTTAATGTAGGAGAACGTCCTGTAATAGAAAAAATATTTTATACTTAAAACTAAACACTATCTTAAAATTAAACTAAACATAAAGAGAACGAATCTCTGCGATGGAAGACTGCATCGATTTGCCTCTGAAGTTGGAGATGATTTTGTTGGCCATCTCTTCGATAGATTCAATGCCTGCAATCCGATGAAGATCTTCGGTGCTGTGCCAAGGTGGAAGCCGCAAAATCATTTTCAGAACTTTGTTCTGAATCCTCTGGATGACTTTCTTCCTCGTCGCGCAGCAGCTAGACCAAATCGGAACTGCATACATGATCGCTGGTCGGAAAACTTGTTTGTAGATGAGCATCTTATTTCGCAGACACAACCGGGATTTCCTGTTGATGAGAGAATAAAGAGATTTAGTGTATTTATTACATTTAGATTGAATATCTTCAATGTGATTTTTAAAAGTAAGATTCCGATCAAGTGTAAGTCCCAAGTACTTCACGTGATCAGACCATTCTAATGAAACCCCATTAAAAGTTATGGAATGATTTTCATTAGGTTTTAAAAAATTTGCTCTTGGCTTATGGGGAAATAAAATAAGTTGAGTTTTGGAAGCGTTAGGAGAAATTTTCCACATTTTCAAGTAATTCAAAAACGAATTTAAATTTTGTTGCAATCTACTGCGTACCACCCGTAAATTTCGACCTTTTGCTGAAAGCAAAGTATCATCAGCAAATAATCTTCTACCTTTTCCTTCTGGTACATCAGGAAGATCAGAAGTAAAAATATTGTATGAAATAGGCCCAAGTATACTACCCTGAGGGACACCAGCTCTAATGGGTATCCTTTCAGAGCATGAATTTTGATAGCTTACTTGTAAGGTTCGGCTAGTCAAATAATTTTGAATAATTTTGGTGAGATATACAGGAAAATCAAATCGAGCTAATTTAGCTACTAAACCTTTGTGCCAAACACTGTCAAAAGCTTTTTCAATATCAAGAAGAGCAACACCAGTTGAATAACCTTCAGATTTGCTAGCGTTAATCATATTAGTTACACTCAAAAGTTGATGTGTAGTAGAATGTCCATGACGAAAACCAAATTGTTCATCAGGGAAAATAGAATTCTGATTAATGTGAATCATCATTCTATTCAAAATAACTCTCTCAAATAGTTTACTTAAAGATGGAAGCAAACTAATTGGTCGATAACTTGAAGGCTCTGAAGCACTTTTTCCAGGTTTCAAAATTGGAGTTACTTTGGCATTTTTCCATTTATTGGGAAAATAGGCCAAGTGAAAACATTTGTTGAAAATTTTAACTAAAAAATTTAAAGTGCTTTCAGGCAACTTTTTAAGAAGAATATAGAAAATCCCATCTTCCCCTGGAGCTTTCATATTTTTAAATTTTTTGAAAATCAATTTAAGTTCATCAATATTTGTCTCACAAGAACTTTCAAACACATTTTGCTAGAATATCATCAAATTCTAGGGAAATTTGAGCATCAATTGGACTTACAACGTTTAAATTAAAATCATGAGCAGACTCAAATTGTTGGGCTAATTTTTGAGCCTTTTCTGAATTAGTTAAAAGAAGTTTATCCCCATCTTTCAAAGTAGGAATTGGCTTCTGGGGCTTTTTCAAAATTTTAGTTAATTTCCAAAATGGCTTTGAGTAGGGTTTTATGTCCTCTACTGCTTTAGCAAAATTTTCATTACGAATGAAATTTAAACGACGTTTGATCTCTTTTTGAAGATCGCAATAAATTAATTTCAAATAAGGATCTCTAGTACGTTGATATTGGCGTCGACGAATGTTTTTCAGTCGTATCAAAAACTGAAGATCATCATCAATTAAAGGTTGATTGAATTTATGTTTAACTTTAGGTATTGAAGCGGCTTTAGCATTGACTATTGCAGTTGTCAAATTTTCTACAGCCAAATCAATATCTTCTATTGAATTCAGTGGAACGTTTACATCTAAATTACGTTCAATAAAATTCATATATCGCTCCCAGTTAGCCTTTTGAAAATTGAAAGTTGATTTTAAAGGGTTTTCAATGGGACTTTGGGATAAAGAAAATGTTACTGGAAGGTGGTCTGAATCGAGGTCCGCATGAGTAACTAATTGACTACAATGCTCGCCTAAATCCGTTAGAACCAAATCAATTGTGGAGGGATTTCTAATTGAAGAAAAACAAGTATGCCCATTAGGATATTCAACAGTATAATAACCTGCAGAGCAGTCATTAAACAAAATATTCCCATTTGAATTTGATGAAATATTATTCCAAGATCGGTGTTTTGCATTAAAGTCACCAATAATAAAAAATTTAGATTTATTTCTGGTGAGTTTTTGTAAATCTCCCTTCAAAAAATTTTTCTGTTCACCGCTACATTGAAAAGGCAAATATGCGGCAACAATTATAATTTTCCCCATAGAAGTTTCTAATTCAATTCCAATTGTTTCTAAGACTTTTGTATTGAAAGAAGGAAGAAGTCTAAATTTGAGACGACTATTGATGACAATAGCTACACCCCCACCTTGTCGATCAAGTCGATCATTTCGTAAAATTTTAAAGAAAGCATTGCTTTTCAAGGTATTGTCTGGCTTTAAAAAAGTTTCAGTGATGGCAGCAATATGTATGTTTTGAGTTTTCAAAAATAAAAAGAACTCGTCTTGGTTAGCCAGCAAAGATCTAGCGTTCCAATTCATAATATTTAAACATCTATTTGGATCCATGAGGGAATCGTAAAGTCATAATAATTTTGTTAGCATAATTAAAAGAAGTTTGGAAAGCTTCAAACATTGAATTTGCTTTCAACATAAGTTGCATCATTTCCATTAAATTTTGATGCAAAAATTTTAATTTTTCCTCAGTAATCTCACCCAAATCAACAAAATTGTTAGAATCAGAAGAGGAAGGAGAAGAAAAAGTATTTGAATTTCGGGGATTTTCCCAAGCCTTCGCATGAACGTTGAGACTTGGTTTTTTCCCATTTTTATTAGTTAAACCTGAAGAGGGCAACCCATTTTCAACCACCTCTGAGAACGATAAACAACGAGTCTGGGGCGCAGAATCAGCCCAGGTAACATTAAAATCACTACGGGTATTACCCAGCCGTGATTCCAATGTAGACCGAGGCTGAATGCGAACAGGCAGGTTGTTTGCCGGCCCGACGTGTGAAGACGAAAAAGAGGAAGGAGGAGAAGAAACTTTTCTGGAAACTTTGGGATTTTTCCTAGAAGCAATAATTTTTGCCCTGATGGGACAGTCTAGCGAATTCGAGGAATGATTACCTGCGCAATTTGCACACTTAAAAAATTCTGTTTTTGGCTTATCACCACCAAAAAGGCATTTAGATTTTTCATGATCGAATGAGCCGCAAAACATGCACCTGGCATTCATTCTACAACTTTTAGTGCCATGACAAAAAGCTTGACAACGACGACATTGCGTAATATTTTGAAGAAAATTGGTAGAAGATTTACGAAAAGGTTCGAATTTGACTCGACAATGAAACATAAGACGAGCCTTTTCAAGAATTTGCAAATTATTAACCTGATCCTTTTTAAAATGGATCAAATAAAGTTCAGAAGCAAAACCAACACTACTGATATTATTCGTGTTGGTTCTTTTCCTCATTTGAATTACTTGAATTGGAGAAAAACCTAACAAAGAATTTAATTCAGCTGTGATCTCATCCGGTGTCTGATCGCCAGTGAGACCACGAAGTACAACTTTAAATGGACGATCACTTCTAGTGTCGTACGTAAAAAATTGGTGTTTTTTATTATTCAAATAATTTAAAACCTTTTGAAAATCATTAAAAGATTCCGCCAATATACGAGCAGTTCCCCTTCGACAGAAATCTTCACATCCTTGACGGAAGTGACGATTTCTTTTCGAAAGGCATTGAAGTCAGGAATCGTGACCGTTATTGGTGGAATCTTTTCGTTTTTAAGAGTATAAGAAGAAGAAGAAGGTTTCTTAGTACTCTTATCAGAATTAAATATGAATATTTCCTCATCACCGATGTTATGAAGGACATCGAATGAATTGGAAATTTCAACTTTTTTGGCAGATGGCCCTGGATTAGGTTCAGCAATCCGTTTTCTTCCGGCCCTTGAGCCGGCCGAAGACTTCCCCATGCTGGAAAGAAAAGAGAAAATATGAATAAAAGAAAATGAAAATAATTTTAGCACTGAAAAGTGCTGATTGAAATACAGGTAAGGAAAAAATAAATAATGTAAAATGTTCCTGCAGGTACACAGCAACGATACGATGCTCCGGCGTACGTGTTGACGGCTCAACGGTACAGATGGAAGTGTGATGGAAATTGCTTGTTTTTTTTTTTTTTTTTTTTTTTTTTTTCATTTTGTGGTGCAATGTGATGGATATCGGCTAGAAGATGGATTAAATCGCGTGTGTTGGAGGTATTTTCTATCACATTTAAATTTCAATATCTGTGGTGGGAATTTCGCCGAAATGGTTTTCTTTGAATTATTGGATAAGTTAGTGGGAACATAATGTATCCAAACTATTATTGATCACTGTATCTAGACTGGAATTTAATGAAGACTTTTTGCATAGGGAACCTGTAATGTTACTAAGAAGTTTGAAAACTATAGGAACAGTCAAATTCATGCACTTGTCAAAGGTGTTTCCTGTGTTTATCCCTGATCCCACATCCCAAATTTTTTTTTTTGCTAGGATGCAGAGGTAACATCGGTCCTAAGGCACAAATTTATTTCTTTCATCCTTTTCTCTATTTTTCCTAACTATCCATTGACTACTAGGACGTGGCCGGCGCCGTTATTGATGTTCAAAGAGAGAGCATCAGTTTTGTTCATTGAGAATGTTGCTAATCCCAAGTATCATTCTTTTGACCTCTGAACAAAATTGATGGCCTCGGTCAATCACGGAGTAGCAACCATTGGCGATGTGGAACTCGTTCTACTGAGCCACGCCAGCGATCGTGGAATTCGAAATGTTTCAACAAGATGAAACTCTCAAAGAATATATTTTGGATTAAAACCTAAATGAGTAAATTTTCTTCAGTTGTAAACACAGTTTAAATTATTAACATTTCTAGTTCCATGATTTAAGGTGGATGTGAGTAGTCAATCAAGCTAAGCTAAGCTAAGCTAAGCTAATTGTAGAATTGAAATGAAGGATATTTGGAAAATAAAATATTGTTTTTGAGAAAAACATAATTCTAAAAATAAATGTTTCTTTTGAGAACAGAGGTGAGAAGGAGTGTAGAGATAAGATTAAAGATCTGCAGAATATAAATAAAATTTTATAAAAATTAAATAAACTAATAGTTGTATTTTGCATCACTGAAGATATATAAAATAAAACAAAATTCTTTTGCTATGTTTGTTATAATGGCAACACTAGTCAAAACAAACAAAACAAAATCAGTCATTGATCTATTGTCGATGCCAGGTAAATGTTTGACGTTTTGTGGTTAGGCAAAAAGGTAAACAAAAGGGTGTAAATTTTCGATGAATTTTAAACTCATTTTACTACGGCTTTTCACTTCAGAGATCTCTCAAAAAGTAAGTAGAATCAACTTTTAGGGCTTCTTCTAGTGTTTTAAATATTTTTTGAAAAAATATTGATAGTTACTAACCGATAAATTGAATTTCAAAAACTGGCGTTTTTCTTGCGATTGAAAACACGCCCTAGTAATTTAAAAGTTTTTGAATGGAAAAGTCATATTTTCACAAAAACATTCTTTCAAAAAAAATTGTTGGAGATATTTGTAAGCTCAATTTACGAAAGTTCTGTTTTGGAAAGCATTCTAACAAGGAAAAAACCTGGTTGAAAAAACTGGAATTTTATCCAGTTTTCTGTTAACCAAAGTAACAAATTTGATGGTTTTTTCTGGAATCAATGGAGCGTTTGAATTGTTTTTGTACTGGAAGAAGATTTAAAATGATTTAGATTTATTGAAGATTTATTTAAGAGTGGTATTTCATTTATGAAAAATGCACTTCTGGAATGTCTGCTCTTATGTGAGAGCTGTTTGCACATTTTTCAAAAAATTTTGTAAAAAAATCTGATTTTTTTCTGTCGGCGTGTCTTGCAAGTACCTTTTCATGACAAAATTTTGCGAAATAGTTATTAAAAAATAGCTTTAGGAGGTAATTCCTTTGTAATTATATGCCTGTTCCTAAAAGCTTTCCAAATTCTCTAAACTCTTGTATGGTGCACTTTGTAGCGCTACTGTTTGGTTAATATCTCGGATTCTTGTGAGCGATATATGTGTCTGAGTAAACCATTGAATTCATATGAGATTCGTAGGAACCGTAAAATCACAACACCAAAATTCTAACATTACTCGTTTATCAAATAATAGTGTCATGAATCCAATCATTATTTATTTCCAGCTAATTCCTCAAAGGGTTTATCAACCATATCTATAGTACTCCTTCCCGATCAGGAGAGCATATCAAAATAATAATTCAAACGTATCTCACCAAGATATTTACATCTGATTCAGTTATAATTAAGTATTCAAACATTTCGATTTCAAGTTTCTCCAATCTGAATTATATCTTATTCTGATTGACAGACTTGAATGGGGTTTAGCTCATTTTCAATGATCAAGATTTTTTTCGGATTGTCCCAAAAGAAAATGATTATATCTTATTTTGATAAACGTACAATTTTTTCTGAAACACGGACATCGAAGTCGACGGCCCAAACCGTACGTTTATGAGTTTCGCTCAACAGATTCATAAAATTTAATCCATGTTTCGGGAAACCAAAAATGGGGCATCCCGATCAGGAGAGCATATCAAAATAATAACTCAAACGTATCCCAAGTAACAATTTTAGCTTTATTATGGTCGGCAAAATATCGTTTGGACTATCGCATTAATCTTCATAAAAAGCTAAAGCGCATTCTATAACATCACCTGGACTCTAATAAAGCCAAAATCAGGCTATTTGGCCCTACCCTAGAAACGTCATCAAGACGTATAATTGTTGGTCATCAATATTGGTCACCAAAGCTTTTAAAAAGCTATTATAAAACATGTTAGAAATTTTTGTTTTTTTCGGTTCTGTCAGTTCTCGGAGTTTTTATTTTCCAGCAACCATAATGGTTGATGAATGATGATTGCATTATTCAGATATGATCTGGTAAAATTAATAGCTAAAAAAAACAATGTTTTAACCATATATTGAGCTTCTTTTCTACTGCCAGTCAAGATTTTAGGTAAAATGTTTATGAAATAGTATCTTAAAATAAATGCGCCTCGTCAAATCTTATGGTCAATCATGATGGAATTGATGGAAAAAGGCCTGAAAAAAAATTTTCCAATGCTTGCATTGTGAATCCATCAACATGGCGTCATTTTGTGCCCTTCGATTTTGCAACCAACATGGCGTGAGTCAATTCATAGTTTTATTATGGTTTAATGATGACCCCAAAAAAAGCTACGATTTGACGTTTCTCTCGCAAGCCAACCAATTACAGGCTAAGGTTGAGTTCCTCATTTCTGGGTTGTTAATCATTAGTACAGTAAATGAGGACAGACTTTTTGAATGAAAAGGGATTGGTTTTGAATGACCCGTGGAATAAATCATGAGTTGAAGTCAAATTTCGATGTTTGACGCCATCTTGAAATCCAAGATGGCGGTTTCCGCTGAACTTTAAATTGGTGTAAATGACTTGAAATCGCATGAAACCCCAACAAAATGGGTATCGGGTGAAAGGGCTAAACGAGTAGAAGTCGAATTTCGCTATCAGACGCCATCTTGAAATCCAAGATGGCGGCATCCGCTCAACTTTTAATGCTTAATGCTGACAAAAAGTCGCATTAAACCACCGCTATACGGATATAGGGTGAAAGGTTTAAATTGTATTGGTCTTATTCTTGCGAAAACTATAAGGTTATGTTGTTTGTGTTAACCGTCTGATTTAGGCACATGTGTCAAATTCGATGTTGCCAAAATCGAATGTTGCCAAAAACGAACGGGGTCTGTATTGTGGTGGTTTTTGTGGGATTTTCAGTCACTAACAGTTTTTAAGAGAAACGCGAAAACAGATATTTGACTTCTATCATTTAGCCTTAGCACCCAATACAATATATTTGGGAGTTTCATGCTATTTTCATTAATTTACAGTATTTTTAAGTTCAGCTGAAGCCACCATCTTGGATTTCAAGATAGCGTCAGAATGCAAAAATAAACTTTTTATAGCTTATCCCAATTGACAAACACCCATATTTTGGAGGTTTCATGCGATATTCAATGATTTAGAGCAATTTTAAAGTTTATAGAATGCTGCCATCTTGGATTTCAAGATGGCGTAAGATAGCAATATTCGACTTCTACTCGTTAAGCCCTTCCACCCACTACCACCTGGGTTTCATGTAATTTTAAGTCATTTACTACATTTTAAAGTTTAGCGGATTAGTGGATTTCAAGATGGCGTCAGATAGCGAAATTCAACTTCTACCGGTTGATTTCTTTCAACTTATACCCCTATAATATAGGTTTAATGCGATTTTCAGTCATTTACAGTATTTTCAAGTTGAGTGGTAGCCGCCATCTTGAATTTAAGATGGCGACGGGCAACGAAATTCGACTTCTACTCTTATTCTACTCTCTTATTACTTTTACCTAATAACCATATTGTGAAGGTTTCACGATATTTTCAGTAATTTACAGCTTTGAAAATAAAAACGGAAGCCGCCATCTTGAATTAATGATGGCGTCAAGCAACAATTTTTTTTCCTACTATTTGGGCCCTTTCACTCAATACTCATATTGTAAAGATATTCATACCACTTTCGGTGATTTCAAGTTTTCAAAGATGTATTTTTTTAATTTTAACTCAAAACCAACATGCATAACTTACCAAAAATGTGTAAAAATGGGAGTTCCAATTCAAATATGTGCTATCTAATCTGAGCGTGTCCTGTTTTGACATCTTCATCGAGAACTGTCACTAAGTTTTATGGCGGTTTAATAATCATGCACTGAGTGCTATTATAGAACATGCAAAAGAAAGCTTGGAGCAAACTTCTAGGTTTGTGTTTTATTATAGTTTAATAAAAGCATTCACAACTCTTTCAAAATAACTAAAACAGCATGTTTAATAAAAGTTTTATTAGCGTTTTCAAAACCATCTGAAAACATATGGTCAAAAAAAAATTATAAGCATTCTGCATGACCATAATAAAACCGCCATAAAACGAGCTGCACAAAAAAATGTCATAATTAAACCATGATAAAACTTCCTAATGCTAGTTGGCATAATCTGTGTTACTTGGGATCTCACCAAGATATTTACATCAGATTCAGTTATAATTAAGTACTCCAAATTTTCGATTTTAAGTTTCTCCAATCTGAATTATATCTTATTCTGATTGACAAACTTGAATGGGGTTGAGCTCATATTCAATTATCAAGATTTTTTTCGGATTGTCCTAAAATAAAATGATTATATCTTATTTTGATATACGTACAACTTTTTCTGAAACACGGACATCGAAGTGAACGGCTCAAACCTTACATTAACGAGTTTCGCTCAACAGATTCATAAAATTGAATCAAATTTTTGGCAAACCAAAAATGGGGCATGGTTTTATCAAATAATGTGGTTTATTGACCTTCCACTAGAAAATTTTCTCTAAGCACTCATATCTTGATCAGTTATAATTTTGATATTATTTGTTCTGTCCAATATCAAACTATGCTATTTGAACGAGATATAATCTTGATAGGAGCATATCAAAAACTGATATAATTTAGCTATGATCGTATAGATTTTTTGATATAATTTTAGATATTTTAACATCCTACGAGTACTGAATTATAACTCATTCAGATAGAAAAAAATTAGTATCAAAATATCTCATCTTGATATAATTTTGTTATTCCCTCCTGATCGGGATGGTTTTAGCAAATAATGTGGTTTATTGACATTCCACTAGAAAATTTTCTCGAAGCACTCATATCTTGATAAGTTATAATTTTGATAGGTTTTGTTCTGCCCAATATCAAACTGTGCTATCTGAACGAGATATAATCTTGTAAGGAGCATATCAAAAATTGATATAATTTAGCTATGATCGCATGGATTTTTTGATATAATTTGAGATATTTTAACATCCTACGAGTACTGAATAATAACTCATTCAGATAGGAAAAATATTAGTATCAAAATATCTCATCTTGATATAATTTAGTTTTTCCCTCCTGATCGGGTTAGCACTCGGAGCGCCGTTCTCGGGTTAATCAGAAACGTCAATCCAAAGGCCTAAGTAGTTCCCAATGATTGCCATTATCATCCGACCGTAAACATTTCCGTTTAGGGACACACTCCCAATCTAGTAGGCCTAGTCCAACTGAATCATTGATCCTGCATGGTACCGGGAACAGAAATTACCTGAAGCTAAACGCTCCTAAGGCAAGGCTGACGCACCTCCAGGTGCCATAATTCATCTGAATCAATTTGACACTCCTGGAGACACGAATGGACGAGGATATCGTTGCATTTTGTTGTGCAGCATCAAATGCAGTGCTTAAAATCGAGATACGATGAGAAGTGGGTTCCTACCTACTAGGTATACGCATACGTAGAATTTGAAAATTCAATAATTGATTGCCTTCACGATGAGCCAGCAGCAGAATGAATTCCTGGGACTCAACCGTTGAGACGGTATCGTTCAAAACCTTCTGTCTGACTAACCGGTCGACAGAATCGGATGTCTGTCCGGAGCCATATTCAAACCAACCAGCAGCAGCTCCAGTGATGATGACTGAAGGCTAGATTGGTCCGAACGTCGAGCGCCTTTCTCCAGAATTGATTTCTCGTGTGTGCTTTTGCTAAAGGAATATCCGAAATGAGTCTCCCGATGACCATCCATTCATCCGGTCTATCTTTTGCGGTTCCGGCCGAGCTCGGTGTGATATCTTGTGGGGCTGACGGTTCGCATTGCCCGGATAATGACGAGATTAGTTGGGGACTAGGTGGAGTTTTGCTTGTCCAACTCAAAATAGAGTTGATGGGACAGTCTTTGCGGCTACTGGATGGTTTCTATCTTCCAATCTACTCCCGGGATGATAGTTTAACGAGGATCAAATACGCGAACCGTTCTCGCCATTTAGTGAGCATATTGCAAACCTGATCCCAACTTCAGGTTTAGATGGTCTCTATAAGATAACTCTGTCAACAAGAGATTTATCCTGGTGGATAACTTTTTAGATGTTTTTACAATGTTGACTTAATTATGATTTTTCGCTAAAAAATCCTCGAAAGTTCACTAAAATTCGTCCAATCATTTTTTCACCGATTAAAAGTACTATTTTTTCGAGGTCATTTTAATTCCTATAGTTTCTTTTCAAGAAACTGTAGAAATTTGATTTTTTCAGAAATTGGAGTATCTCTTCGAGATAAAGTTTGTAGAACAAAAAACAGAGCCTTGATATGCTTGGTTAAAAAGTGAAATTTAATTATCATTTCTTGATACTCGATACTTGATACATGATCCTTGTAAAACTTAAAATATTGAAAAAGACAAAAAAAAATCTGTTCATCCATGGACGCTAAAGGGTGATACGGTCAAACTTTGGTCAATATCAACTTGACGTATTTCTTTCAATTTTGCATTGGGGATTTTTTTTTATTATCTGACGGGTTTGCGCCGGGGGTCTTCAGATTTTCCCCAAAATTGAAATTTTGGTTCATTTTTGCGACTTAAAAACACATGTATTTTTTCAGATTTCTAACATTTTTATTTTTTGAGTTAGCTTCGGTTAGATTTTTTTGTAAATAAAAAATAACCATTTTTCAAAGCTACATAACTCTGTTGTTTCTCAACAGAAATTATAAAATAGCACATCAAAATGCATTGAAATTTTATCAGCTTTCCAAATAGAATAGTTGAAAAAAATTAAATAATGACCTTCAACATGAAAAGTTGTAAATAAACTTTAAATGGCGTCTAAAAGTACCGTCTGCACCACCGAATATTTTGCAAAAAATACCATTGTATAGCTCGATTCATGATGCAACTTTCATCTGAAGACACCAAAGTGGGCCATTAACACCTTGAAGAGTTATGAAAGAAATAATGACAATAAATCTCTTTTTTTGCATCGAAAACAAACAATGGTGGAACAACTGCACTCACATATGGAGATAGCAAGCACTTCTAACAACATGGAAACAAAAAAACTTACCAAAGCAGGTAAAAAACACTATGTTTTCGTCATTTTCAGACTGCCCCTACACGCATAACAGTCCCATATGAATTTTCGTCATTTTAGGTCAACATAAGGCTTCAACATAAAAGACTAAAAAAAGAGGTTTTGTTCTAGAAATTTCGAAAAAAAATAACAATTCGTGGCTGTCCTATATGAAATATACCTGAATAACAGTCCCATATGTGAAATACCACGGATTTGGTTACTTTTCAATGTTTCTTTCGGCGAAATAGTCTTTGGTTTATTGCTTTGAATCATTTAAACATTTTTCAACTCACTTGATGTCGAATGATGCACACTAGTTTTCGAAGGCAGGTCTGACTTTCTTAGGAATGACTTCCTGAGCGAAAAACTATTGGATGCAATCAAAAATCGTAAAAATATTCAACTTACAATGTGGAATTCATGATATTTTTTTGCAAAAGTATGTTTCTTTTTATGACAATTGCATTTAGAAGTTCAAAAATGATCAAATTTAAGTCTTAGAAAGTAGCTTGGTGATAAAAATATATTTTGTATGGGACTGTTATGCTAGTAGATTCGAAAAAGGTTTCAAATATGGTCGATTAACAGTCCCATAATGAATAAAAATGGTGCTCTCGACCTTACCAATAACCCAATTTCGAAAATTTCAGGCCTAACGATTTATTATGACAACCTAGAAACGATTTTCGTTTATGCTGAAAAAGCTGATTGTCTCGCTTGCTTATTTTTGTATATGGGACTGTTATGAAAGAAGGGGCGGTAGATTGTTGCAGCTCAACTGACTTCATGTTATATCCAAAAGTCTATTAACGTATGCGTTTATACCCAGTTTTGCACCAGGTCACAACAAGTTATGCACATTTTACTGTCATTTTTAGAAGTTTATGCGCTAAGTTTTGCATCCGTAATTCCCCAGATTTGATTTAAAATGGACGGTGGAACACTGAAGATTCTTGTGTGAGCGATCGAGGTAGCAAAACACTGACGACGAATTATGTTCGTTTTAGTATGGTAAACCTTAAAACTGGGCGAATGTAGAAAACGAATACGGTAAAAGTATCATATTTTCATCATTTTACAGCCTGGGCTGGCTATACTGAGCTCTTTGATTATTTCTACAACATTTGTGCCACTTTCTCATACTTTTTTGATCAAAGGGAAAGGATTTTGGTGTCCAGTGCTTAGCTCCCGATATAAACACTATGTAAAGCACGTCTATATTTCATTTTTTTAATCACATTTTTATGATCCCAAACACAGGGACTGGACCTTCTACTCTTGGCATTGATTAAGCTTCACAATGATCTTTGCTCGAAAAATTAATAAGTTACATAGTATATGACCAGGTTGTAAAGCAACATTCCCATTATTAGTTATATCACTTAAACAATACGATACTCAGAATTTTAGTTAAAATTTAAAGTCAGTTTTGCTGTAAACACACAACAAAGCACGAAAAAGTAGTGTTTTTTACCTGCTTTGGTAAGTTCTTTTGTTTCCATGTTGTTAGAAGTGCTTGCTATCTCCATATGTGAGTGCAGTTGTTCCACCATTGTTTGTTTTCGATGCAAAAAAAGAGATTTATTGTCATTATTTCTTTCATAACTCTTCAAGGTGTTAATGGCCCACTTTGGTGTCTTCAGATGAAAGTTGCATCATGAATCGAGCTATACAATGGTATTTTTTGCAAAATATTCGGTGGTGCAGACGGTACTTTTAGACGCCATTTAAAGTTTATTTACAACTTTTCATGTTGAAGGTCATTATTTAATTTTTTTCAACTATTCTATTTGGAAAGCTGATAAAATTTCAATGCATTTTGATGTGCTATTTTATAATTTCCGTTGAGAAACAACAGAGTTATGTAGCTTTGAAAAATGGTTATTTTTTATTTACGAAAAAATCTAACCGAAGCTAACTCAAAAAATAAAAATGTTAGAAATCTGAAAAAATACATGTGTTTTTAAGTCGCAAAAATGAACCAAAATTTCAATTTTGGAGAAAATCTGAAGACCCCCGGCGCAAATTGTCAGATAATAAAAAAAAATCCCCATTTAAAAAGCTGAACAACACTCATTTTGATGGTGTGTGTGTGTAGAATGTTGCTCCTATTTTGATTTTGGAATTCACTCTTCAGTTGTCAAAATGCCGTCCAAGGAATAAGAGCAGCGTATCAAAATTTTGCTCACGCATCGCGAAAATCCGAGCTACTCGCACGCAAAGTTGGCAAAATTGCTAAAAGTTGCCAAATCAACCGTTACAAATGTAATTAAAGTGTTTGGGGAACGTTTGTCGACAGCCAGGAAGTCTGGATCGGAGGAAAATCGAAAACCGGAAGCCGCTGAGACGACAAAGAGAGTTGCCGGTAGTTTCAAGCGAAACCCTAACCTCTCTCTCCGAGCAGGGGCGGTCCTAGAGTCGGCTCTTGGGGGGGGTGATTTTCTAATTTTCAAAAATCAGTCAATATAAAGAAAAGTTAATATCCGGTGAAAAAAAAACAATCATTTGATTGAGCGAAATGAGAAGGGAGGGGTTGTGGGGGGGGGGAGGTGGTTTTTCCTTTATAAAACAACCAGTGAATCAATAATAACCAATGCGAAAAAATGTTGATTTTTTTTTATTTGTAGGTATATTTGGTATTTTAGAATTGTCACTGAGCTCTTTAAAAAATTTCTCGTTATAAATGTAATTTTTTCAATGGAAATAATACACACGTTGTTGAGAGATGAAAACGTAAAAAATTCAAGTTATCTTCATTTTTTCCTGAGCTTCTAAATATTAGCGCTCTTGTAATTTATAATTTATCGGAAGTATTTTACTTTTCAAAATAACTAACGGGCATTGAATTCTTCATTGGAGTATTTTACTGAATCGTGATTTGGAAATTAAGTATTATAATTTTCAAATTTGGAAACACAATATATAAAATCAACTCTTTAAATATAAATTAAGTAGAAAAAACCGATTATCAAAATCAGTTTCTAAATTCTGGAACTGAATTTTATTTGATTTGCTCTTGAATTTAAAGTTTTCATTCAAAATTTTCAATTTTAATTGTATTACAACAAATAAATTACAAAGAAAAGTGATTAATCTTTGTCCACCTTCACATAATTACCAATTTTTTAAATAATTTGAATTATAAAGAAAATTATGAAATGAAGGGTTAATTCTGAATGTTATTACTCTGCTTTAGTGAACAGTCTCAAACATTTGCAATTGAAATAGCCAAGCTTTCAGATTAAGAAAATCAAACCTTAAGCTAAATTTTAAATTAAAATTTCAATATTATTATGTAGATGAGCTAAAAGCAGTATCGGTGACATAATTGCTACAGATATAGAAATCCAGGAGTGTTGGCTAAATATCAATAAAAGATTTTCTGACTGTTTTGCATCATAGAATGCCTTGTTGCCGAAATAAAAGTGGAATGATAAGGGGATAGTTTTAATTCACAAGGGAAATATTAAAACCGTGGCAAACTGATATTGGAAGCTTTATGCGTCTCAAACTCGATTTTTTGTCTGTTTTTTTCCCTTCTTATTTTCTGGCATTGAGTAATTTTAAAACTTAGCAGTTCAGAGTGAAATCGATCAATGATAATTGATGAAGTAACTAACCTGATCAACAAAAAATATGTAAAATGTTTTCATTATCCTTTATTCATTCAACGATGCAGGTCAGAGGGAAGAATACTAAAAAGTATCAAATTCCCGGAAAAAACAATACAGATTTCGTCTAGATAATCTTCGTATTTTACAAAATGGTGAAAGATACTTAAGGCTATGATCATTTAGAATCCGGGCAGTTACAAACGTGTGTATTTTAAAAACTATTCATTTGATCGAAAAACTTTCTATGGTGGAAATGAAGATGACATTTAATGACATGACATTTAATGTAAAAATATAAAAAATGTATTTATCAATGATTTCAAGAAATACTCTAACTTTTTCATAAAATCTCTTTTTTATCTTTGCACACTTTTTTCATTCATGTATTGATTTATTTTTTTTTACCACAGAAGCAAAACCTTTGCAAAATCATGATATTTTTCACAAACTCACTTGGAAAAAGCAATTGGAATCTGGTTGGAACCTTTTCATGAGTAGGCATCTCAAAGAATTTGATCTCTTTAATCCGGTTTTAACATAAATTGTTTTGTCCATCAGATTAAATCTTTCATATTGCGTAAAAACCGGATGCACAGATTGCGATCTTTGGAACTGATCATTATTAGTTATTTACTTGGTGGAGGAGGTTTTAGTTATTTACTTAAGGAGTCTGCATTCAGTTATCTCCAATAACCATAGACATTTTACCATATTTAAGCTCAAGGATTGCACTCCGATGGTTTGTTTGAACTTCGTGTGGATCATAGAGTGGCTTCTTATACTTCTTGACCATTTGGTCCGAAAAAAAATCAGAAAAAAATCAACAGTTCATGAGGTTTCAAGTCAACAATGAAGAATTTTCGAGGCGCAAAATGCGTAAAAGGAGCAAATTTGTGCGAAATTATTTTTACCATGTCTTTTTGCATCGTAAATATCTCAAACACACGTTAACTTAAAAATCTATCAAAAATAGGCAAGAAACTCCTTTCTATAACCAACACAACGCTACTAAAGTTTTGCATATCCGAGCTCTATTAACGTAGCTATCACCGAAATAAAGTGCCGGATACTAAATGATCATAGCCTTACTTCTATTATTTTTTCTCATGGTAATATGTGGTAAATTTCACACAGTCTTTATGAAAATTGATCATTAAGTTAATACCTTTTTTCTAATTTTTTTTTTTTGATATTTTACACTTTTGTTAAAAAGTGCACAAATTTCTCCAATGAGCCTTGTATTTCCAAAATTTATACCGGAAAAAAGAGCTGATAAAATAATATAAATTTGCATTTAGAGCTCCTAAATAAGTTGAAATCAGCTTTCAAATTCTTTGCACTTCGGAAAATGTGAATTTTGTTTTCTTGTGTTATAGTTTTTAATGCAGATTTTGGGTTCTAGAGATGAATTTGAATCTCTATCTCCAACAACAATCCCTGAAACAGCTGATATAAATACTTGTTTGTTCCTTTTTGGCCCTAAATACTCATAGGAAACGCAAAAATCATAAAACGGAATCTATTTCTTCGATTGATTGTTGCTGAAATCTCTTGAGAGGATTTTTTTAAATTTAAACTCTTGCTATGAATATTTTATATTCGATTTCTGTTTGGCAGTAGGTACTTGTATTTTTTTCACAGTCATCCATAGTATGAATGTTTGATGTGATACATTACAAACAGAATTGAATAAATCAGATCTTAAATTTAAATTTTTGTTTTTGAATTTCATATTATAGGTTATTAATTTTAAGTTTATAATTCATATTTGAAAAGTGGATTAATTGAAGGTGAAAAAATCTCGCGAAAGAGAATCTTTACTGTGATTCAGAACCTGATTTTTTATTTTGCAAATGAAGACAATAAATGTATGATGAAAGCAGAACAAATAATTCAAGTATTTCAGTGTTATAACCATTTTCACCCCCCTATATGACTTTTCCAAATTTTTCATTTCATTAAAATTCAAAACAAAATCAAGAATTCAGAAGCTCTGAATTTGAAGCAAATACTAAAATATATTGCGATTTGCTCGTGTTAGTTGAGGCATATGAGGGAAATTAGTGACAATTAAAAAAAAAAGTTGTCCCTACATTTTATTAATAGCAAATTCCAAATCAACACTCAACAACACACTTTTGTTGAGTATCTTATCAACAAAAGTTATTTGATATAATTCAGTCCAGGGAATCCTAAGTTACAGCTGCTTGAGTTTGGTGGAAAGACATTTTTCAATATTGAGCCTTTTAAGTGATAAATTAACTTTATTGTTGAATAAACACCCCCACGGAGTGGAAAATTTTTAAAATTGGAAAGCACATCTACTATGAAAAGTTCCAACTTTTTATAGAAATTCGAGCTTTTGCGGGTATTTTGTAACGGATTTTTGCTGCTTGGGGGGGGGGGTGATCACCCCGATCACCCCCCCCATAGGACCGCGCCTGTCTCCGAGATGCCATAAATAAGCTGGGTGTATCGTCTACAACCGTACATCGAGCCAAAAAACGAGCCGGACTTTCGACTTACAAGGAGGTAGTGACTCCAAATCGCGATGATAAACAAAATACGACGGCCAAAGTGTGATCCCGGAGGCTGTTCACGACGATGCTGACGAAGTTTGACTGCGTGGTAATGGACGACGAAACCTACGTCAAAGTCGACTACAAGCAGCTTCCGGGACAGGATTTTTATACGGCGAAAGGAAGGGGAAAGGTTGCAGATATTTTTAAGCACATGAAACTGTCAAAGTTCGCGAAGAAATATATGGTTTGGCAGATCTGTACCTGTGGCTTGAAAAGCAGCATTTTCATAGCTTCCGGGACTGTCAACCAAGAAATTTACGTGATAGAGTGTTTGAATAAACGTCTGCTGCCTTTCCTGAAGAACCACGGTTGTTTCGTACTGTTTTGGCCGGATTAAGCATCTTGCCATTACGGTAAAAAGGCCATGGAGTGGTACGCCGCCAACAACGTGCAGGTGGTTCCCAAGGACAAGAACCCTACCAACACGCCAGAGTTCCGCCCAATTGAGAATTGAGGTTATTGTCAAGCGGAACCTAAAAAAGACAAAAAAAACTGCTAAGGACGAGAGCAGCAGCAGATATACTTTAAGCGATATACACCACTTAACGAGAAAACGGGAGACACGAATAGCGCTCTCTGGCGACATAAATGGAAGTATTACACTGTGAATTTTTTGAATGCCAGGTGTCCTGATTTTTCAATTGGCAATCGCAAAAAGTGGGGCGTAGCATATCGAAAGCGGATGTGCTTTTTGAGTAAATATAAATTATTAACAGTGAAAATTACACAATTCAACGTTATACAAACCCTTAAACATCGGGATTGTTATTATATTACTATCGATTTAGCGTAAAAGTACAAAAAAAAAGAATGAAAAGGGAATGTTACCAGACTTAAAAACGTTAAGGTCAAGCATTCGAAATAAATGACTAATTTATTATGAATTCATAAATAACTAAAAATATACTGAATTACGATATTCACGATAGAATCTGCCAGTACAGACTTTTACATTGAGAATTTCCGCCAGCACTTTACGAGTAAACAAACAAACAACAACAACGAAAATTAAATATAGATAAAGTAATTAATAATGAAAATTCCAAAATGATTATTATTTATTATTCCTAGTTATATTTAAATAGTTTTTTCGTGTTTTAGATTATCATTTGTATTGTAATAGGAAAGATTCAAGGAATAATAAAAATGTTTCATTTCAAAACCAACCTACATGCCATTCGGAACCTGTGATGAATTTTATTGAACTTTGACACATTCCGTGGCAGAAACAGATTTTTTCCTTCTTGCTAATATCAAATCACATGATTCTTAATGTGCACTCAATTTTCGTAATAATTTAAAGTAAATGTGCTGAAATTTTCTTTTCTCCTCGATAATCGTTTCTTTTAAATTCTTCAGCTTCGATTTTTCATTTGTTTAGATTTTAGTTTTACTTTCACGTGCACAAATAAATTATAGGAAAACATTAAGAAATATATCGCATCCGATTATTCATTGAAAATCAAAAGTTTTTTTTTTCAGTACAATTGGTTCAAATTTGGAAGAAAAAAACAATTATTTTGCACACATTTGTCTCTATTAATAAAAAAAAACAATTCGTGCCCTTTCGAAATGTTAATCTGGAGCTGTCGAAATGCTGATCAGGGATGCCGTCCGAATATAATTTAATCACTTTTTAGTTTAGTTTACGCACACTTAAAAAAAATAAATTCCGCTCATTTTATAAATGAATTCGCACCACCAGCCTACACTTCTTTCACGTTATTCGGAAAGATACATCACAACATATTTCACAAGTCTCTTAGGAGAAATCCAAGTCCATTATCAGAGTGCATGGATATTAATTGTAGGCCTTTTGTTGTTTTGGAGCACTGGCACTTACGAAACGATTTGTAACCATTGATTTATTTCATCAATTCATTAACTATAAACTTTACAAAGAGATTTTTGTCATGTCATTGCTGGATAAAAGCTTGGTATAATATATCCTTTGACCTAAGATCTGGATTTGATAAATGATCTAACAAACTTCATAGTTTGATAATGATAAACCAATTTGTTTTAAAATTTTCAAATACTAAGAAGAAACATCTAGCATGAGACAATAACAAACGATACCATTTTTTAATACGAATCGTCGAAAAAACCCATTTTCGCCAAGTTGAAAAGCGAAACCCGTCATCTAGTTTAGAGAAAATAACGATATTTCTACGTAAATATTTTTTCCTTAACTATTAGTTAGCAAAAATTTATCATTTCTATTCTAAGCCGATTGAATTTAAAATATTTTTCTAAAAAAAAACACTTTATGCCGATCCAAATCTATCTTTTGAAATAATCAAATAAGGAAGGTAATTGTAAGTAATTACTCCGCTCCATATTTTGTTCAGAAATATCTACAAGTATGGTATGGAGATATTTTCTTAAACCCCTTTTTGTTTGTTTGTTGAATCACTAAATTTTTTATGGTGCAAGAGTAGAAAATAAAAACAATTTCATTTATTATAACTGGCATCTCTGATCAAGTCGAGTCCGGAGTACACGCTGTTCACAAGTTAGACGAATTTCTCGAATTAGTGCTTCCATTTTGTTAGCTAGAGGATGCTGATGGTGTCGCCTTCTCGTTATATAAAGAAAACAAGTGTGGTGAATATTGCTTTCAATTATATTTGCAGCAGTTCAAGGCAAACTGGCTTTCTGCGGCGAAGAAGGTGAACAAGGTGGCTGTACAAAATCTGATGGCATTGGTTAAGTGTGAGGCCCGGCAATTCGGATTTGGAAAAGTGGAAGCCTTACCTTATATTTTTTCCTGAATTTTATACTAATTAAACTTGATAAAGAAATTTAATTTGATTTTTTTAAATAACCGATTTCACTGATGTACACGCGTTTTCCCTTGACCAAATTTTGACCGTATCACCCTTCTTTATTCATAGATACAAACCCCGAAACAAACTTATGCTTGATTCCCGGGCTGAGCCATCATCATACACGTTAATGTGTTATATTTTTCATTTAACGCTTCAATTGTTTTTATGTTTATTATAACGCAGAATTAAGGAAGCACTTTAAAATTTCACAAAATTTTTGGCGAATTGGGGTTGGGGCCAACGGGGTTTCAATAACGGAACTAACAAAAGAGTGATGAAATCTGTTTTTCAACGTAAAGGTGCATTTACAGTTCTTTCAAACGTGAAAATGAAAAAACTTATATTCTTCAAAAACTCGACTATGCTGCATTTCATGGCTGCGAAACTAGGTGGAATAGATGCGGAATGGTTTAACGATTATTTTTGAACTGATTTGCTTGTTCAAAACCCTTTAACATTAATTTTATTTCAGTTCCCCCGATTTTCACTGCGGAATTTTTTTTCCGCTCGAAGTGTAAACGCACTGAGCGAACGTGAAAACGGAAAACGAACAAGAGTGGTGAATACAAATTCCGCGTTCATTTTCACGTCCGAATGGCAATGTGCATTCTGAAAAAAAAATTTCACCGATGACGGAAAAATTTTTGCTTCATAAAAATTAGTTTTTTAATTTGTAAGAACATTTGAAGGCAATTAAAGGCTTAAAATACTACGAGTTTGAAATGAAACGCAAACGATTTTTTTTAAACTTCAAACCCGCTTGGGCATCATTTAATTGCACCTGTTGGAACAGTTTCTTGGCGAATAAATGTACCTGTTGGAAGAGCTTCTCAACAAATAAATGTAAATGAAGATCATCGAATGGCCAGATTCCATTGAAATAAAAAAATAGATTCCGCTTTGTTCAAATGTGTGCTTCAGAAAAAGTAAGGAGATAATTATAAAAATTTATAAAATCATTCAAAAATAATGTGTTTTAAGGAGAACTGAAAAGCAGAAAAATTAACAAACTGATGTATTTTAATTAAATAAAAACCTTTTCAATTGTTTCGATAATTAAAAGTAATTTTGAAATTTTTGTTTGTCAATTTTTAATCAAGAACAAAAATGGCTATTTTCGGCTAGTTATATTCATAACGTCCTTTCAATAAGTTTTTTAAAAGAAACGAATCGCTAAAGCTCGTTACTCCTTGATCGATAAATACTTTTTGGGAGTACTTTAAATTCATAAAATTTAATTTAAATTCATTGTATTCAAAGATAAGAACTTTGGGATTATTTTATTAAATCAATCGTTTTCAAAGCTGAATATCTTTTGAAGAAGAACAATATGTTCTTTTGAGAAATTTGAATTTAAATTTGAGCATTGATTCGACAAGTATCGATTAAAACATTGGTTGAATGATCTGTCATTTACCGATCGAAACCAATTTCTACCTGCAGTTGAACAAACCTCTTACTAATTTTGAAGATTTGACCGATTTGACATTTCACTGCGGAATATTTTTTCACTTTGGTGAGTTCACGTTCACGTTCGAGTTCGAGTTCACAAGAACTGTAAACCGGGCTTAATAGTGGATATAAATTGTTTTCAATATATCTCGCGTGAGCTTTCATTACGTCGTATTAGACAAAACGTAAACAAACAGGTTTATTACGAAAAACTGACATAAATTAGTCACAACTTCTTTCAATTTAGAATATTTGTAGCCTGGACAACATATTCTTTATGTAAAACACAAAATTTAAAGTTGTTTTGATAACTTTTGCAGCAGTTTTATGTGAATTCCTAAGATGTTTCATACGACGAAATGGAAGCTCTCACGAGATATTTTTAAAGAAACTGTAATATTTTGGACACAAATGAAAGTTTTTACTATTCATCTGACAAAGTAAAATTATTATTTTTTTTTATTTGAAACAAAAAACGACTATTCTAAGGAGATGAGCTTGAAAGATTGTATTGTATTGTATGGTCTTGTTCTGCATTGTATTGTATTGTATTGTATTGTATTGTATTGTATTGTATTGTATTGTATTGTATTGTATTGTATTGTATTGTATTGTATTGTATTGTTTTGTATTGTATTGTATTGTATTGTATTGTATTGTATTGTATTGTATTGTATTGTATTGTATTGTATTGTATTGTATTGTATTGTATTGTATTGTATTGTATTGTATTGTATTGTATTGTATTGTATTGTATTGTATTGTATTGTATTGTATTGTATTGTATTGTATTGTATTGTATTGTATTGTATTGTATTGTATTGTATTGTATTGTATTGTATTGTATTGTATTGTATTGTATTGTATTGTATTGTATTGTATTGTATTGTATTGTATTGTATTGTATTGTATTGTATTGTATTGTATTGTATTGTATTGTATTGTATTGTATAGTATTGTATTGTATTATAGTGTATTGTATTGTATTGTATTGTATTGTAATGTATTGTATTGTATTTTATTATACGATACAAAGTTACGATATTAAAGAAAGTTGTTCAGCGAAAAATTGTCTTTCAAGAATTTTTAAATTGACACAAGAACAGTTAACACGCTTGGTTCTCCAGAAGAATTAAAAATGATATTCATGTTTCAGAACATTATATTTAATTTTCCCATACAAACATAAAAGTAAAAATTCACTCATGTAAACGTTACTTAACAATTTGGCAAAAAATCATGGATGAGATTTGAACCAAACCGAAACTTTTAAGACCCCAGGGATTACGAAATTAAAAAATGACCCCAAATTGACTCAGTCTAATGTGCCAGTTTACTGGTGTTGCTTGTGCCATATGTGCATCATAAAATAGTTCTTGAAATTATTTGAACCCTGACTGTTTTGAATTATTTTAGAAAGATTTGTTACTGAAGCAAACTTTAAATAGCACCAACCATCAAGCGAATCTCTCCCAGAACATTTCAATCTCATTCATATTCAAAACTGTCGCCAAGTGGTGCTGATCGCAGTTGCACCAACAACCATTAGCCGGAGCTCAGAGTTTTCACTTGAAAATAATGATAATAATGATAATGAGGTGACAAGTGTAGAGCACCTGTTTTGCTGCCACGCAATCACTTCCGAAAATCTCGTTGTTTTTTTCTCTCCTATTTGTGCAAGTACTTTCTAACAACACGCCACCACCACCGCAAAGTTACGCTCGCTACCGGAAGGAGCAAGTTTTTGAAGTGGAAAAATACCACGAAATGACTTAGAAGTTTTTGGCAAGCAGGAGACGCAGCCAGGAGCAACTGCAGCTTGCAGTTCCGTTTGAGATGAATAATAAATTGATGGTTTGGGAAAGTGTCTTAACTGGGAACAACCACCAGCAAGTGAAAAGCAACCAATTAACAATCAAGTCGTTCCGGAGGGTTTTGCCATTTTGACGAACCTTGAAAATTTTCTAGCACTTTTGGGTAGGATTGAATCTGTTTTGAGTGTTTGTTTTTCAATTGTCAGTGTAGATGATCATAGATTGATTTTTGATAACGATGCGTTTAGTTTTTATTAGTAATATGAGACATGCGACAATTGCTTTATACAAAGGAAGAATTTCAAAATTTAGCGTTGAACTTTTACAAAAAAATATAAATGAAAACTTTAAACTTAAAATGAATCTTAAGAAATGAATCCAAGTGTAAAATATCTCGAAAGATAATATATATGTTTGCAAATTTCCATCACGACTGCGCGCTAATTAATCCTTTTGGGATTAATTTATAATCTGACTTGTCTAACCGAGAGCAAATCCTCCAGTGTAACGCAGCTTTAGGAGGATGCTTGATTTTCCTTGCTCAAATTTATTAGCAACCGGTCAATTGCCCTGCCGTGTAATGAAATTTTACCAAACAGCTTTCGTTTCACCTTTTGATCAAACCGGAGACGGAAGAATCCAACCAGTAAAACCGAAAGTTAAATATTTGTCTATTAAAACCGATTCGAAGTTACCAAACAACCCGGACGACGACGGTTTGAGGTTTTGCTCTTCGAAAGGTACGGTTTCCCAACCTATCACCCCAGAGCCAGAGACACCGAACATCAAACTCAACTCAACCTTTGTGCCATGCCGTGCCATGTTCTCGACTCGAGAGAAGTGAAATTGCAAACGTCGACATTATTTTATGTTCTCCACCTGGATTGAACCAAAGTCTGGTTAACGATTGAAGCCAACCGGTTCTCTTGTCCTAGGAAAAGTGTTCATTTGGATTGGAGAAAGACCGAAAGGGGGTTTCCGTTGCTTACAAAAGGTAAAGACAGGTAAACTTTGGTTTTACACAGGTAAGTATACAACTTTTTCAAATTTATTTTATACTGGAGATTTATTTGTTAGATGGAAATCAAGAGACTTGGGCTTAAGAGTTGATGGATCAACTTGATTGTGGAGAGCTTAATTTTTATTTGGATTTTAAAGAGCCTTGCTTGCTCTTTTCCGTGTAACAGAAAATCCTGAGGAAAAACAGTTTAAGTTCCATAAGAACAAGCAAAGGCGCATTTAAATTCAGTCATAAATCTAACTTATTTAAACGCTTTCAAAAGAATTAAAAAAATGCATCAGCTTACTCCATTTCAGTAGCCTCAGGGTTCCATTGACATAATTTTCATCTAGAATGATTCTAAGAATTGTTTCTAGAAACTCTCCAAAAGACATTTACAGTTATTTTAATCTATGTATTCTTTACAAATCCAAATACTTTTTTAGGGTCATTTTATTCTTGAAAACTTTAACACTTTTGCGTCATTTGTGACGATGGAGTCAGAGAAAAACTCATCCGGCACTGTGCAATCGCTAATTAACTACGGGAAATCACCCGAATCACAAGACCATAATACACCACGTACACACGACTAACTCGCTCAACTGCTGACACACGAAAGGTGGAGGCAACGCTGACGAGAAAGACAAGTAGCTAACGTCAGAATGTATTTGTACGCGCCATACACGGTTGATGCAATCTATGCAGTATAGGTCTCCTGTCTACTCTAGCACCACACAGACAAAACTGTGTCCGATGATTAC
Organism: Uranotaenia lowii; assembly: GCF_029784155.1. Classification (NCBI taxonomy): domain Eukaryota; kingdom Metazoa; phylum Arthropoda; class Insecta; order Diptera; family Culicidae; genus Uranotaenia; species Uranotaenia lowii. The sequence goes on from NC_073691.1 coordinate 69,337,107, forward strand.
TCTCGATGTTCACCCGGATCATGTCTGCCCTGCAGAGGAGCTGATGTCAACGGCAGTCCACGAACGATGCAGGATGACTCCATCGCTGGGGAGCATCTGAGTAGTGGGCGTCCGATCCCTTGATCGATGCTACAAAGACAAGGCATCATCTTCTGCGTAGTGGAAGTCATGGGTGCGCCGCGAACGTGTCTAGGATACCCCACCGCCGGGGAGTATCCGAGTAGTGCCACTACATACGTTAACCACTGTCGGGGGATACCCACGGGTAGATAGGTTTTCCATGCTGGCGAGTCTCTCGAGTCGGTGTAAGATGTCGTCACTGTCGGGAAACATCCAAGTCGTAGCGTTCAAAGTCCCAAATATGTGCCGTGACAGGCGCGAGGCCAGGACAAGCTGCTCTCGATCTGGCACTAGGGTTGCCAGCCAAAGGGATACAAGAAGACTGGACAAGGGTGGGAGTAGGCTGACCCCACCGACGGGAGACTGTTGGGTAGTGTGCGTCTGACCTCACGTAGGATGCGCGAGATGCTCCATCTTCGATGAGTATCTGAGTAGTGCGGTTCCCAATTATCGAAGCTGCGGGGATATGACTATACCTCTTCACAGTAGAAATCGTTGGGAAAGGGTTATCCCACCATTTTTGAATACCCACGGGTAGAGTAGCTTTTGATGCCGGGAGAGCCATTCGAGTAGGTTAAGGGGGACGTCTTCGTCGGAAATATCGGAAATAATCCGAGTAGTTATGTCCCGTGCGTGATCTATGGCAGGCGGGAGTCTAGGATCAGCTGCTCTCGACTGTCACACGACGGGCATAAAGGTGGCAATACTTGAATCCTAAGGATAAGTGGTCGGGCCACGAGTCTTCAGGAGGAGAGGTTTGTGTGGTCAACCCTGAGTCTTTACGATAAGCGGTCGAATCTCAAGTCGCAAGAAGAGAGATCAGGCCTTTTACTACAAGAGGAGGAGTATAAATGTTTACCTCGAGTCATTACGAGTCGCAGAGAGAAGAGATTTATGTCGGAATCTCGAGCCATTATGAGGAGAGGTCAGATCTCAAGTCGTTAGAGGAGAGTTCAGACTTCGAGTCGTTATGATAAAAGGTATTGCTGAAAAATGTCTCGTCTATGAGTATAGCCTCGGAGCGCATTAGCACAAATAGTAATTTTACTTTATTTATTTATTTATTTATTTACATAGCATTCCGTTTCACGACATAACTTGACCAATACAATTCCTTAAATTCACTCGGTCCATGGCAACCGTTCTCCAATTTCTCGGATACCCCACGTTCGCCAGATTACGCTCCACTTGGTCTAACCACCTCGCTCGTTGCTCGTCTTGTTCCTACCGAATTCGTAGCGAACACCTGTTTTGCAGGACTGTCGCAGGGCATTCTCGCAACATGTCCCGCCCAGCGAATCCGGCCAGCCTTCACCACCTTCAGGATACTGGGTTCGCCGTAGAGTCGCGTGTGCTCGTGGTTCATCCTTCGCCTCCACACTCCGTTCTCCTGTACGCCTCCAAAGATGGTTCTTAACACTCGTCGCTCGAATACTCCGAGTGTACGCAGGTCCTCCTCGAGCAATATCCATGTCTCGTGCCCGTAGAGAACAAGCGGTCAAATGAGCGTCATATACAGGTTACACTCCGTGCGGGTCTAAGTCTTCTCGACCGCAGTTGCTTGTGGAGTCCATAGTAGGCACGATTTCCGCTGATAATTCGCCGCTGGATCTCACGGTTAATGTCATTGTCACCGAGATTAGACAAAGTCTTCGACTATCTCCAGCTCGTCGCCGTCGACTGTGACCTTGTTATTGCTGGACAAGCGGGTTCGGTCGGTCTCGGATCTGCAGGCCAGCATTGACTTCGTCTTGGACGTATTAATCATCAACCCAATCCTTTCTGCTTCGCGTTTCAGTTTGCGGTAGATCTCCTCCACCGCCGCAGATGATCTGCCGACTATATCAATGTCATCAGCAAAGCAGATAAGTTGACTGGATTTGTTGAAGACCGTGCCCCGCATTTCGCTCACCGCTCGTCAAATAACAACTTCTAGCGCCACGTTGAACATCAAACAGGATAGACTTTGTCGAAGCCCCCTGCACGATTCGAATGAACTCGACAATTCACCCGAAATCCGCACACAGCACTGCGTTCCATCCATCGTCGCCTTGATCAGTCTGATCAGCTTCCTGGAAAAGCCGTTCTCGTCCATGATTCTTGTTACGGTCGATCGTGTCGTAAGCAGCTTTGAAGTCGATGAATAGATGGTGCGTAGGGACTTGGTGTTCACGGCATTTTTGGAGGATTTGCCGTGATGTGAATATCTGGTCCGTCGTTGACCGTCCCTCCATGAAGCCGGCCTGATGACTTCCCACGAAATTGTTTGCTTGTGGCATTAGGCGGCAGAGTAGGATTCGGGACAACACTTTGTAGGCGGCATTGAGGACAGTGATCGCTCGGTAGTTCTCACAGTCCAATTTGTCGCCCTTCTTGTAGATGGAGCATTTTACCCCCCCCCCCCCCCCCCCCCCACCCCCATCCTTTCCACTCCTCCGGTAGCTGTTCTATGTCCCAGATCTGGACTATCAAGCGGTGTAGGCCATCGACCAACTTGTCCGGACCCATTTTGATAAGTTCAGCTGCGATGCCATTCTTCCCAGCCGACTTGTTTCTATTCAGTTGGCGAATGGCTTCCTTAACTTCACTCATCGTTGGGAGTGGCTTCTCTACGTCGTTGGCTAAGCCGACGATGTACCTTCCCCCACCGTCTTGATCTCTTTCATGTGCGCCGTTCAGGTGTTCATCGAAGTGCTGCTTCCACCTTTTGATCACTTCACGATTGTCCGTCAGGATGCTCCCGTCCTTATCTCGGCACATTTCGGCTTGCGGCACGAAGCCTTTATGGGATGCGTTGAGTTTCTGATAGAACTTTCGTGTTTCTTGGGATCGATGCAGCTGTTCCAGCTCCTCAAGCTCCTTCTCCTTTAGGCTGCGCTTTTTCTCCTGGGAAATTCGGACTCGTTGCCTCTTCCACTGTAGGTGATTTTCCACATTCCGACGGGTGCCTCTTTGCACTACTGCCGCCCGCGCGACATTCTCTTCGTCCATCACCCTGCTACACTCCTCGTCGAACCAGTCGTTCCGTCGAGTTCACTCCACATAACCGATGACGTTCTCCGCAGCACTGTTGATGGCTGTTTTGATGGTATCCCAACAGTCCTCGAGAGGGGCTTCATCAAGCTCGCCCTCTGCCGGCGGCGCTCCTTTGACCGATTACGCGTAGCCTGCCGCGACCTCGAGTTGCTTCAGTCGTGCGATATTTAACAAAGGCGGGCGCCGGTTTCGTGTGTTGTTCACTACGGAGAGTTTTGGGTGCATCTTCACCATCACCAGATAATGGTCTGACTCGATGTTGGCGCCTCGACAGTGTAGGGAATAACGGAATGCAATAAAAATGAACAAACTTATTTGTTCTAAATATAAATATCTGACGTCGATGATGTCCGAGAAGTGCCGGCTGTCTATCAAAACGTGGTCGACCTGTGATTGCGGCGAAATCAATAAGTCTGAGGCCGTTTTCGTTGGTCAGCTGGTGCGCACTGAACCTTCCAATCGTCGGTTGGATTTTCCCCTTCTCGCTGACCTGATCATTAAAATCCCCTATGACGTTCTTGATATCATGTTTTGGGCAACGGTCGTATTCACGCTCCAGCTGCGCGTAAAATTCGTTGAATGATGTTGAAGAACCGGCCCTTGATTCTCAACCGGCACATTCGTGAGTTGATCGGCCACCACCCGATCACGCGCTTTTGCATCTTTCCCACCGCTACTAAAGCTGTTCCGAGCTCGTGTGTGTTGCCGCAACTCTGGTAGATGGCACGACCATCTGGTTACGTTCGTACCGTTGAGCCCTTCCAGCATAAAGCAAGGGTACCACAAAATCTGGACGCATTCAAAAGGATCTATCTCGGAGCTATGTAAATGAAATAAAAATATTTTGTACCTACTTAAATTGTAAGGTTTTTATTGCACTTTAAAGCAAAAATAATTTAAAAAGAATATTCTGATGTTTTTTTCATGAAATTATGAACTTTCCGTCGAGTACCACTCATAATAGTTTGGACACCCTATTCACTGACCTCAGCGTCAATTTTGTTCCACAATCTCTTCATCTCTGTAGCATCCCGAGTCGACCATTCTTCTAAATTTTCTGCTTGACAATTGCCCAAAATTTTTCGATAGGGCGGAATTGAAGGCAGTTGGGTGGGTTGATGTCCTTTTCGACAAAATCCACCCGTTGGCCCGATTCCACTGCACAGTGGTGCAGAACATCAATCTAGCTGTACGAAATTAATAGCGCCCAGAGATGAAGAGATAGATACTTGATGTCTTCTGCAACATTGTTCAGTTTTACAAGGAGCATATTCTAGTATCAAAATTTTTGCCAAGGGGTCCACCGATAGCGAGATAAAAATGCTAACTTTTTTGTTTTTCAAATTAGGGCTTTGATGTCTTCGACAAAGTTGTTTATCTGATCAAAATACATAAGTTTGTTGAATATGTCAAAGTCCTATCACACCACCCTCAGAAGTTACAGTCAAAGTAAAAAAAATCTTTTGAAAAAACATTTTTTTGAACCTGACACGTTGTAGATTGGATAAAATGATTCGCTGTCTTTGAAACAACGTTGTAACAAGTCACGATCTACATTTGTCTCATACATTATGATAGATTTAGAAGTTGCTGAAGCTCTAGAGAAAGCATTGAGTGTATTTTATTTGCAATTTTGGACGGCTCGTCCATCGAAAAGTGCACATTTTCGCAACACCCCCTTTTTTGTGATTATTTTTGACGATAAGCAGAACCATTTCCATTTGAAATTAGCGCGGAAATCGGTGGAACTAGTAGAGATTTGAATATTTGAAAATACACATTTTATGTAAAAATTACCTACATATTTTACTTATAGAAAAACGTTTAAACATTTAATTGATTAATAAAGAGTTGCAATTTTTTTTTATACAGTTTGTTTGATTAAAAGACATTTAAATTCGATTTTTCAAATCATTTAAACCTCAAAAAATAAATGGAAGTTATCTGTTAAATTTGGTAGAGCACTAAATTAGTGTTTGATATCATTTAAATGAATAATAGAATTTTGCCATTACAATATAACTGCTTCAACTGGTTCCAAGTAACCAACCTTACAAGCAATTCGCTTTTGTCTTTTCGTTGAGTCATAAGTTTTAATCGAATTTACATACCTGTAAAGAAAAAAAATAGATTTAAAAGAAAACTGCAACATTTTATTAATCAATTAAATGTTTTAACGTTTTTTCTATAAGTAAAATAGGTAATTTTTACATAAAAAGTGTATTTTCAACCATTCAAATCTCTACTAGTTCCACCGATTTCCGCGCTAATTTCAAATGGAAATGGTTCCGCATATTATCAAAAATAATCACAAAAAAGGGGGTGTTGCGAAAATGTGCACTTTTCGATGGACGAGCCTTCCAAAATTGCCAATAAAATACACTAAATGCTTTCTATAGAGCTTCAGCAACTTCTAAACCCATCATAATGTATGAGACAAATGTAGATCGTGGCTTGTTACAACTTTGTTTCAAAGACAGCGAACCATTTTATCCAATCTACAACGTTTCAGGTTCAAAAAACTGTTTTTTCAAGAGATTTTTTTTACTTTGACTGTAACTCCTGAGCGTCATGTGACAGGACTTTGACATATTCAACAAACTTATGTATTTTGATCAGATAAACAACTTTGTCGAAGACATCAAAGCCTTATTTAGAAAAACAAAAAATTTAGCATTTTTATCTCGCTATCGGTAGACCCCACGGCAAAAATTTTGCTACTAGAATATGCTCCTTGCAAAATTGAACAATGTTGCTGAAGACATCAAATGTCTATCTCTTCACCCCTGGGCGCTATCAATTTCGTACAGCTAGATTGATGTTCTGCACCACTGTGCACTGAAATTACTTAATTTGTCGTTGTTTAGTATGACTTTTTGAAGAAATTTTTTGAAAAAGTATCATAGAAACCGTTAAGTTCTAGAGCTAAATAAAAAAAATTACTAATATTGTTTTTGTCAAGAATTTCATAATTTTTTAGGCAACATGGATGTTGAGTACAGTCCATAAAAGAATCTTAAATCTCTGACTTAAATATCCGCTTGTCAAAATGAGGAAAGTCATAGTCGTTCATACTCGAGAACAAATGTAGATATTTGACTTTGAATGACTTGTTAGTGGTTTAATTTTTTTGCCAGTATTTGAGAGCCCACAAAACTAGTAAGGGACCATTCAAATATTACGTAACGCTTTTAGGGGGGAGGGGGTGTAAGAGTTTGTTACGCTTTGTGGATTATGGATAGAAAATCTGAGACAAATGTGTTACGTAGGGGGGTGGGGGGGTTGAGAATGACCGAAGATTGCGTTACGTAATATTTGAACGGCTCCTAACTTTTGAAAAAATAATCTGCTCAGAACATTTATTAGAAATTTCATTTTTGAAGATGCCATTTTAATTTAAAAACACCTGTGATTACCCGTATGCTTCTGATTATGTGTTTGCTTTTTACACCAATATTACTTTTTTCACAATATTTTTGCTCTAATGCCTGTAAGAGAACACATAAAACGCTTAAATTCCTAAAAAAAATGGCTACCAATCTGAACGATTGTGGGGTAAATGCAAGTGAAGTGCATATAAAAAACAATCACTGACATATCAAAAGTTTTCGGTTTACTATGAACAAGTATTTTATGATGATTCACAAGCCATCGTGAGAAAAAGTGGAAGCATAAATCAAATTTGAGATAAGCTTGGTGGGCCACACAGACATGTCTCGAGGGCCGCCTTTTGCTCATCCCTGATTTAGATTATTAGGTTCGACAAATCTCCAATGAAGCGCATACACTATATCCGGACCCCATGGCTTCGTATGAATTGTTATGGAGTGAATGTAAAGCGTGTGTTAATGTAGATATTTTAGAAGAACGAGTCAATCAGGTGGGCTAGTTTACTCACAGGTATTTTGGAATCCGTGTAGGCCAGCTGACAACTGATTGAACATACTGATTGAAACAGGAAACAGAGGATCCAAATCTTACCTCTCGACCATCAATGGGATTCAAACCCAAAGTTTTCTTGCCGATACCGGGAAACGAACTCAGTACGCCTGGCAAACCAAAAACAGACTCGCGTCAGCTTCTGCTAGACCATATCGACACTAGGACGAAATGTTTTTTTATTGAAAACTTTCCCATGATTTTTTGTCTAATTTTTAAGTAACGTTTACCTGAGTTAATTTTAATTTCAAGGTTTGTATGGGAAAAATGATAATTTCGTACTGAAAAAAATAAACATCATTTTTGTTACTTCTATGGAACTGAACCTGCCGAAAGTTGTCTTCTTGATAATAAAATGTAAAGATTTTTTATTATTCACACTAGGATTGCAATTTTTCCGCTTAGTATACTGAACTTTTTGATATGTTTTGTCTTGAAACTATGGTGTGTTGAAAAATGAAAATGGACTCCTGTTTGAAAAATAAAAGTTAAATTTTTGAAAAAAATATCGAAAACTCAGTTCGAAATATCGTAAAATATTATCTTTTCATCAAATGTAGATCAGATGCCTTACACCTTGTCTTCAGAACTCACATAATTTTTTTTTACATACATCTTGTAGAATTTTCCAAATTGTGATTGTGACCTTGAGTGCAATTTTTGACTAAATTTACTAGAGTTTTCCATGTCTCTCAAGGCGTATATCGCCCATAGGCTTGTTCCTGTTGTTATACGTCGCAGTTTGAGACATTTTAGTGAATTTCGGTATTTCTCGATAAAATTTACTTTTGACCACAAATTGGGCAAACGAAATAAGAAATTCTACAATTAACAAAAATGAGCAAAAAATAATATAATTTTGGTTTTTTCAGTTAGTCTCTACATTTATTGTGACCAATGTTAAAATGCAGAGCTCTGCAAGACGCAAATAAAGTTTTTTTAACCCCCTCAATTTTTTTTTTCAAATGCATTCTATGTTATCAGAAATATTCTTAATTTAAACAAAGTTTTGAAAGGACTGCAAACTTAATAGAATGCCAACTCGTGTCGAAATCGGTAATTGTTTCTTCGTCCTCCAGAGTTCACAAATTTTTCCAGAAAAAGCTCGTATTAACGTTGTAATCTTTTGAATATAAGAAAATTATTTAAAATATTAATTTAAAGATCCTTTTTTTTATTATTATTTAGCTCAATTTAGCATTTTTTAATATTTTGATGTATTTGTTGTAGACTCTAAGAATTTAAAAAAAAAACGGGCGGCAAATTCCATACCTTGTTTTTTTTCATCCATATTTTGGTAGATTATCAAGAAAATAAACTTCTTCAAATATTTTGATTATTTTTAAAAATAAAATTTTTTCATCTTTCGAAATTTCAACCTATTTATGTAAAAATAACATTTACGCACATCATTCGTGCAGAATTGATTCACCCAACGATGGGTAAACTCAACCTTTGCCAGCTTCGATGCAACTTCTTCAACATTTTTACATGTGTATTGCTTAATCCTCCTTAACTTTTTTATCCGTTACAGTCCCTAGAGTGTCAATTTGCTTCAGAAATAAGACTGCAGATCAGCTACGGAATGCTCAGAAAAAAAATCACTAAGTGCCCATGAAATCTGAAGTTAGAAGATATACCTTGCAAATGCGGATGTATTTTTTGAATTTTTCAAGATCATGACCACACAAAATGTAGATAAGTGGTGTAAAACCGTACTTGTTAATCAAAGCATCGTTAAAATCGTTAAGTCATCTAAATAACAATTAATGTCTGTCTGTCCGTCTGTCTGTTCCCTATAGACTCGGAAACTTCTGAACCGATCATCGTCAAAGTTGGCGTCTAAGGGATTTTGGGGCCAGATATGGTTTCTATAATAGTTTCAAACCCCTTCGACTTTAGAGGGGGGGGGAGGCTCCCATGCAAAATTTATATAAAATATGGCACAACCCATACAATACATACATTTCAGTTATTTTCGTTTTTCGTTTTTGTAAAAGAGTCCCTATAAAAAAATTTCAAAAATATAATTGTAAATTCGAACAGTTTTTGAACAAATTTTGTCAAATATAGTCAAATATAGATGTGCGTTCTAGACCGCACCTTTGTAGCTTCCAAAAAAATATGCTCTTGGCTCATTTTCAACATCTTTCAATTTTCTTCTATTAAGCATCTGCTTTGTCTATCCGTCATTTAATTTCAATCTGTAATTCTTCTATCAAGAATTTTCGTAGTAAAAAGTTCACCGCAATGCCATTAAACCATCATAAAAATTATAATCAACGGTGACTATTCGTTAAAAAGAAAAAAAAAATCGGTTATGAATCAAGAGAGATAATCGGTTTTTAGCGAGGAGTCTCAAATTGACATTGATGGTCTGTTAAGGGAGTTTATTTTCATGTGCTTTCAGGGTGCGTCCATAAAAAAGTAATGATGCTTGTTGAAACTCACTCGCGACGAACCGACAAACGACCGACTGATTACCGCGGCGATTATACGGTACTGACCGCGTGGCGAATATAAACAACAACAGAGAGTCTCAAGTGAGAACGTCAATTCGCTATTGTTACAAGAATCGATGAAGAGTGAATTCGTAGTGTTCACTGGAATTGTTGCCAGTTGAACACCATGGAAACCAATAGGGGAGTGTTGCCAATATAGCGGATAATCCAATTATCAATATCAATCACTATTGTAACCTGACCTTTTAACATCACTTGACGTAAATAAATATGATTACGATATCAGTTTTCCGATACAAAGTTGCGTTCATTATATCAATATTACAACAATGCTAAAATTAAAGATTTCAAGAATTCATTAAGCGTTCCGAAGATTTTTTTTTTGCATGCTCCCGAATAAGGCTACAAGCCGCCAAACTTCCAATAGTGTCACTTAAGAGCGGATTAGGGTCAAAACAGAGTTTAACAAACAAATCAACATAATTTACACAAATCTTGCGAGTGAACTTACTTAATAACATTGAATAACCCGTTTTCACTTTCTGTCGTTAACAGTCCTTAATAAGAAATCCTTTTAGGTTTTTAACATAACTATATAATGTTTCGTAACTACTAAAGTTCCCTTCTACGCACAAACATCAATCTGAGACTTAAGTTAGTATTTTTTTCGAATTCCAAACATAACCTATATTTTTGCTACCTTTTCAGTTACACTTATACCGTATTTTTTTACTCCTGGAGGCAAACTAGAGGCAACCTAGGTTCGCTCTAACTGCTGTCATCGTGCTCATTTATTGCTCGAGAGGCAACCTAGGTTCGCTCGAAAAAGGGACGGAGTCGCCCTGAGAAAAAAGTCAGTTTTGCGAGAAGTCCACCAATACTCTCAACGTTGTTGTCAAAACATTAAACAGCTGTTTTTGGCTGAAAACAAACAGTTGAAATAATGAACGGGCAAATGATTATTGCCAAGATTTTGAACCTCTCAGCCAAGGAAAATCGTACTATATGCAGTCCAGTGCAATCCGGACACGAAAAACGGCAATCCGGATGTGAAGAACTGAATGAAGAAATCCAAAAGGGAGAACAAAATGACAGCTGCATGTAAACATTGCGCTCGTTCTCACGCACACCTACGTATGGAATAACTCGAAACCCGAAACTCGTTTTTCTATTCTGACGGTTCCAGAGCCAAATCCGGAATCAAAAAAAAATACGCCATTAGTCTGATAATTTATAACATTCCACCCGTGGCGGTTTGCCGCTACGATTATTTGAAATATGGCCAACTTCAAAGCGGATTCAGGCTGACGAGCGCCGATGGAGAAGAACCGCTGCCGATTGCCCGCGCGTTTGCCAATATAGAGAAATTCATATATTAATCTTCATGACCGCATTTTGAGAGCTCTCAGAAGCCATTACAAGACCACTTCCCATTAGATGCTTGGCGCGCGATGAAGACACTGACGAGGATGTGCCCAGGGAACGAATAATTTATGAACCCTAGCAACTTGTTGTACGAAGGAAGGTGCTTTTTTCACTTTTTCTGTCTTTCAACTTCTTGAGGTGGGCGGCCGAAAGATTCCTGGGTGTGGGCTTGGACCTGCAGCAGCAACAAAAGCTCAACGAGAAAGTTGATCTCCCGGAAACCTCTGCTTCCGCTAATTTTTCTTGGCGCATTTCTTTCCGTCTGGACGGGTCCCGTCTTAGAGATATTTTTTTTTCCTTTCATTTTTCTTTGTTTCATACCGGAAAAGAGCTTCAGGATTGCGACGGGAAATCGCTCTTGAGTGGACGATGAGTCGAAACAAACGACTGATGATGGTGGGAGGACGTTCATAGAAGGGAAATTTTCATCAGGTACCACACCACGGCAAGGGAAGGACGCAACATAATCCGACAGAGAAAATAAGCGATAAATTATAATCATTGTTGGGTGATGATTCGGTTTTTCGTGGCTTTGTATATCTTTTTTTTTTGCTGGCTTTGTTGCTTTTCCAGCGCCACGATTCCGAACAGTCTATCCTGAGCTGAGCTGAGCGCCTGCAGTAATATTTCATCGCGTTAGGCCAAGTTGGGTTGAGGTAATCTGGGACGTGATGGAATTTCGGGATATTTCCGCGCTCACTTTTGCATTAGATGAGATTCCAATTTTCCACAGATTATTCGAGTGCTTTTTATTCCAGATTTGCCTTAAATTCATAAACAAAACAATGAAAACAAAATCACATGAATTGTGTTACTCACAGAAAGCCTATAACCAATGAATTAAAAAAAAAATTATCAAATGCAGTATCTTTTAAGTTAATGAAATATTTGTGTATCTAATTTGGAATAGAAGCCCTTTTCAAGGTTTTGATAGCTGATCCCTTACGAGCTTTGTTTCGCTTTCAAACATTAATATGTCAAGATAAATAAAAAAAAATGGAATCCGATGCATTTTTCGACAATATAGGGTAAACATTTAAAGTCGACACTTTTCCTTGTCCTTCAACTTGAAATTCAAATCCAGAGGTTGATTGGCATTTAAATAAAATTTAAAAGAGAATGTTTTTTTCTCGATCGGTTGCAAAATCACGGCATTATGACAGAAACATGTACTATTTATGCATATGCACGACTCCTCTACTTGACCTAAACCCTAAAATCGGATACCAAGCGCCAATTGACTGCCTCCCATGGCCTGAAATTCGATGGTTGAAACCAATTTTACTTCCCTCAAAACTCCCTTGTGCGAGGTTTTCTATTGTTTCAGATGTTTGCATCCAGCTGCAGATTTTCATCTCATTCCGATGCATAATCTAGAAAATATCGCTAAAACAACGAACATCTAACATAGACGACCCTTGTTTTTGGATGTCGATCCAAAACTTGACACCGGAAAACAATTACATTTATTGTGGAACTCCCATCCGAGAATTTTCATAACAATTCTATGCATAATCAAGACAATATTGCAAAAACAGTGAACAGATAATATGGACGAATCCTTTTGCCAACCGAAAATTTAAAACCTGAAAACAAAAGAGCGTCCCTCAAAACTCCTATGTGAAAATTTTTAACTCAATCCTACGAAGAATAGAGTCAATATCGCAAACACACTTAATGGTTGATATGAACGACCCCTAGAAACCCCTAGAATCAATTGCTCGTCCCTCAAAACACTTATGTGCATATTTTTATTACAATCCAATGTATGATAACGCCAATGTCACTTAAACTTTATTTGTGAAGTATGGACGACCCCCTTCAAAAGGGGTCATCCGAAAATCAAAAAACATTTTTTATCATTTCTGGTCCTAATGAGCATCTATGCCAAATTTCGTTTTTGGCATTATTCGATTTTGGCAACATTCGATTTTGGTCTCCGAACATTAAACGTCGCCAAGGCAATGATGGACTATCTCTTGTGTCTTCCACAATGACCGGGACTAGGGCTGTCGATCTTAGCGATCTATCTGTCTCGTATATCGTACCTTCTCCCGCAACACCTAAGTTCTGGTTGTACCTAGCTGGTCTCCAGACGCAGATCACGGACGAAGATGTTGACAATATAATATTCCGCTGCTTGAATCCTTCTACACCGGTTGAAATGAAACGACTGCTACCGAAAGGAGTTGATGGGTCCATTCGTAGATATGTGTCTTTTAAAATGGGATTGGATCCTATGTACAAAGATGCTGCATTGAACCCCTTGACGTGGCCTACAGGGTTGCTCTTTCGGGAATTTGTGGATCAGCCAAAAAACGACAACCGGCAGCCTTTGACTCCTGCCCCAATAGTTCAACGTTTTCAACCTATGGAAGCTACTACCCCGACCGTATTCGGCCCTGGTCGATCCATAACCGCACCAGCGGCCTCAATAAAATGCGAAAAAAATCACACGTTCAATTGCGAATAACTCATCACAGTCAACTCGTATCGCGTCACAATCTTCTACAAACTTGTTGTTCATTGTTTGAACTACAATGCCTGAAAGTATGTCGACTTTTCATACATTTTGCCGAAAATCTCAATACAAATTTCAATCCCTTTGCGCCAGCTCATGCTTCTTCCAAATGATCTGAAATTTTCAGAAAGTCAGTTTTTCACCTAAATGCACCAACCTAGGGGGGACCGGACTTACTCGAAATTTTGCCTCAAATATCCGGGCAAACCCGGATAAAACCGGGCAATCTGGCAAGCTTCGTTATGGGCCAGTCTAATGATGATCTACGAACTCCCTGGGTTACTAAAGAACTGCGGCGACAGAAAACCGCTAAAAAGTGCGCTCTCCGAAACTACCATAAACACAAGTGCCTCATCACTAAAAGAGAATACCGAAAACTGAACTCTGCTTATAAGAAAGCCAGCAAACGTTGCTACCTAACTTATCTGAACCGGTTACAGCGAAATTTCAAAAGCAGACCGAAGTCGTTCTGGAAGTAAGTCAAAAACCAGCGAAAAGAATCCGGACTCCCGTCCCACATGTACCTGGACGGCGATATTGCTAACACTGACCCTGGAATCTGTAATCTGTTCGCTGAGAAATTTTCGAGCATTTTCACAAGCGGGACCATCTCTGCAGAACAACTGACCAGGGCTGTGTTTCACCTCTCTCACCTTCTCTAAATGGTATTCTCGTCGACGATGCAGCTATCTTAAAAGCAACCGCCAAACTCAAAAACTCTACTTCAAAGGGCCCGGATGGAATACCAGCTACTTTTTTGAAACGGTTTATGCCGCATCTGCTAACACCTGTCAGGCATACATTTCAAGCATCGCTGGACGGCGCAATCTTCCCCGCTTTGTGGAAAGAAGCATATATGTTTTCTGTTTACAAAAAGGGAGATAAGAAGGATACAAACAATTACCGTGGTATCTCAGCTCTGTGTGCTATTGCAAAACTGTTTGAGCTGGTTGTGTTGGGTCCTATTTTTTCATTCTGCAAGCACCACTTTTCAAACGATCAGTACGGTTTTTATGCCTAAACGATCAACTACCACAAATTTACTGACGTTCACATCTTTTGTACAAGAAAGCTATGCCAGGAAGACCCAAACCGACGCTATTTATACAGATCTGTCTGCTGCATTTGATAAAGTAAACCACGAGATTGCTCTCGCAAAGCTAGGTCGTTTGGACTTCTGTGGACCATTACTGGAGTGGTTTCGGAGTTACTTAACGGGACGAAAGTTGTCCGTTCATACTGGAGAATCCTTCTCGAGACAGTTTCTTCCGGGGTGCCGCAAGGAAGCCATTCAGGATCAATAATTTTTGTCATCTATTTTAATGATGTTCTGTCGCTTCTCGATGGCCCAAAACTCGCTTAAGCCGATGATTTGAAACTGTATCACACAATCCGACATCGATTTCCTGCAACGGCAGCTCAACATTTTTGCTGACTGGTGCGACAACAACTGCCTACCGCTAAATTGCAGTAAAAGCTCGATCATAACATTTTCTCGCAAGCGACACCATCTTTATGCTTAGTACATTCTCGGGGATGAAATAATTTCCCGGGTTGACCAAATCAATGATCTGGGTATTATTCTCGATCAACGGCTTGCGTTTAAGACTCACACGAACTACGTTGTAGACAAAGCCTCCAGAAATCTTGGTTTCTTGTTTCGCGTGGCTAAAGAATTTAAAGATGTGTACTGCTTAAAAAGCTTATATTGCAGCATAGTCCGTTCCGTTCTTGAGTATGCTTCCGCTGTCTGGTGCCCTTTCTACCAGAATGGAGTTGAATGAATCGAGGCTAACCAGCGGCGCTTCATGCGATATGCCCTTCGACACCTGAACTGGCAAGATCCTTTTCGTTTACCCAGTTATGAGAATCGTTGCCGCCTGATAGACTTAGACATGCTTCAAGTCCGAGAAACGCTACACGTGCTTTGGTCGTTGCAGATCTCCTTACATCGAGGATTGACTGTCCCTCGCTGCTGGAAGCTATTCCTCTCAACATGCGACCGCGAGGATTGAGAAACCAGAATCTGCAACTCTATGTTCCCGTTCGGCTGAATAATCATGGGGCTAACAGCGCTCTTATAGGCATCCTAAAAACCTTCAACCGTTTTTCGGAGTACTTTGACTTCGGCGTTCCCAGAAATGTTTTCCGTAGAAAAATATTGGACAAGTCAAGATTTACATAGATGTACTTAGATTTATGTCAATTTATATATGTAACCTATAAATAAATTATCATTAGGATCTAGATTTGATCCGTTGATTTTTATACAATAAACATCCGATTTTGGCACATGTGTGGAACGGTTTTTAGAAATAACATTACCTCATAGTTTTCGTTATAACAGAACCAATTTAATTTAGAAAAACACATTGCACATCAATGCATTTTTATGTTTTGAAATGGTGATAACAATAAAAATTTTAAAATACTCAAAGTTTTTGATAATCAAAATAGTTATTTTGTAAAAATAACTGAAAAAAAAGTTGAGAAAAAAACCGTTCGATTTTGGCAACACGAAATGCACGGGCGTTGTTCTGGAACGAGAAGATCTAGTTGAACCACCCTAAGCTTCAAAAAGGACCTAGTAAAAGCATCGCCATGCTGCTGGCTTTAACGGCAATTATGCGCGCCAAAAACATCGGGTATCATCGGTACCGAAGATAATCCTACCAGGGTCGAGCAAAAGTTGGTCCTTGGTTCGATCTCTTTTTCCAACCAACCACCATCGGAGACGGTAACATAATCAGCGACCCTTGGGGCCAGTGTCAGAGGCCAGAATAGCCATTAGTCAGAATAATTGTTTGTCGGAAGTCAAAATTTGTTATTAGTTTAAGTCGTTATACAGTCCACTAAAAGTTTGTAATGTTTGTTTGAATGAGTGTGTTTTTAATTTATTCGATAAAAGAATTTCTGATGCTATCGATCCACGCCATTAGGGGCGATCCTGAACATGGTGCTTCGAACCGGATTAAAGAATCCAAAAAGCGATAGCTTCTGGAAGTGTGAATGTGAAACTGTGTTAGTTGCTTCCTTCTTCCAAAAATGGTTCCTGTTTTGAAGAACTAATCATATTCAATGTGTCTTCAAGTTCGATGTTATATTAACAATAAATTCACAACAATAAATGGAATCCCAAGTATTGAGATGCACTTGTGTTAGCGTTGTGTTGAAAAAGAAGTTATTATTCCGCCATCTGAAAAATCATCGTTGTTGAGTAATATCACCCTGTATTCATTCACACATTGGGTTAAGTCCACAAATCTACATACCTTGTCAATCTCCGCTAGAAATTGCTTCGTTTAGCCCTTGTGTGCGCGTTGATCATTCATCAAGAATAAATAGTTTGAAAAACTTATTGAGGGATCGATATCAAACAACAGATATCCCCAGGCTCCAGTGATAATCATTTACGAAACATCAAGATAAAGAAACGGAGAGAAACATGAGGAAAACGTCAATCTTGAAATTCACCACAATTTGTGTCGAGTTAGTACCATGTTAATCCACGAAAAATGTTGCATATCCCATATGACATTATTCGAATATCTAGAAACGTTTTGAGTCAAATTTTTATTTATTTCGTTACCTGATGATTCTTTGACCATTGTTTGTTTGTGTTGTAGAAAGAATCCACTATATTTGATCTAATTTCTTGGTTCCGCTCAAATAGGATTTTTAATGGGAATGTCAAGTATTACAATTCCTCCAGTTTTTCGGAATTGATTACCTTACCGTCGATTCAAAATGGTTGGAACTGCGTGGAAACTGAAACAACATGAAATGTCATGGAAAGAAGTAGAGCAAATAAAAACAGGCGATTTCGCTCTTGACCTGTAGCGTTTCAGTTCTCTTGTGAGAAACAGTAAATAATTGTTTTGGGAAGTTTGTCAAATCAGTTCTTTTCGTGGCAAAGTTAATTTGTTCGAATTAAAGTATTTCGTTTCGCATAGTTCAAACCATAAGTGGATGTTCAGTAATTTTTTACAAGTAGTAGACCAGTTGTAAGCCAAAAGGACGGCGACCAATATTATTGATGCTCTATTAAAACGCTGTCTGGTCCATTATCCACCGGATTGATGGAACGAGTTGAATGCAAAGGGTTACTCAGCATCCCAGCAAATATTCAAGGATCTTTTCGAATACAAGGAACGCAACCTAAATCAGGTAAATACCGTTGGATAGGCTTGTATGTTTGCACTAGAGCAACACCAGCTCTCGAATCAAACAAGTTACTATTATTCCGTTTGCGATATCACTGCTCTTCGAAAACAAGTACCGATGTCGTTGTGTTGTTGAGAGCTTAAATCTGCATTTTCGTTAAATCACGTGACCTGATGTTTTGTTTGGCTGTTTCATTTATTCAGATCTAACTTGGGCTCATTTGATTCAACAGTTTTGATACACTTTTGTTGAAATGAATAATTCAACGCAGGTTTCAGTGGTGGAATAGAGTTATCTTTATTCATGTTTCGTCTATGAGGTCATTAGATTACAACTATATTAATTAGCGATAGCTAATTGTCACTTCCACATCTTATATTCCCTAACCGGGAAAGTTCTCATTTCTTAATGAGTACTTTGATATTCTTACCCAGAATATCTGGCAACACTGTTGTGTTACCACAAACCCAATTTGAGTTGTTTGGCTTCACAGTGTGATGATGTAAACATTTATACCGTGTTTACCATCATCAGCTGTCATCATCAATCATCAATGATCAATTGCTATTGTTCTCAATAGACGAATTGACCAAAACAAATAGAACAAAACAAACTGTTTTGGTTCGTCCAGGTTGCAGCAGAATCATCTGCTGCCGAAATACTTCTCCCGAAAACCGTAAGTTCAACACCTCCCCTCAATTCGTTAATTGAGAATGCTGAATAGCTTCGCGTGCCTCGCCCTTGGTAACGCCTTCGTGAATGCATCAGCTGGCTGATCCTCAGTAAAGATGTGCCACAAAGAAAGCTGACCGCTTCTTACGATCTCCCTGATGAATGCATACTTCACGTCCAGATGCTTCATCCACTGATGGGTCTGCGCCTCTTCCAGGTACTAGGTGCATGGGATGTTGAACTCCATCGAAGTGAAATGAGTGCTAACCACAGCCAATTCACTTAGGAAGTTTGTTAACCACAAACCTTCCTTCACCGTATATCACAAGGCTCCAGTCGATGACGTTTCGTTGACCACGAAATAAGATTCTCGAAATGGATCCGATTTTGCGTATCTGCGGTATACCAACGCCATATTGGTCATACGTCGAAGGTATCACAGAACACGCTTCAGGCCTTGCCAATGGCTAACCGTCGGGCTGCCCTGGTATTTGCTAAGTGCGCTAACCGCAGCACTGATATTCTGATGACTGCAATCAACCGATCAAATCGTTGAACGGCTGCTCAGTGATAACCTCACTATTGTTAAATTGCGTCCGTCGAAAATTCGTGTCAGAGACAAAGTGGGTTTCCTGTAACCAGGGAAAAGCTAACCGCTTCCCAAATCTCCACTATCATCGAAAAACGGCAAACAACTGATCAAATCGTTGAACAGCTGTTCGCTCAGTGATAACCTCACTTCGTTCAGCCCGAATCTCGTTCTCTTTCATGGCTGCGATGGTCTTCCGGAAAAACAGTCCCTTTGGCCCTTGAGCTTGCTGACGATTCGAAGTTGCTCTTCCTCATCATCAGCCGCTACGTTAGCCACGTAGCGTTGATTAGCTTCTCCAGTTCGCTGTTTGAGCCTCGGGGCCGGCTCGGGATTGACGGATTCTTGATCATCATCGTCATCGTCGTCATTGCTACCTTTGAAGTCGCTCTCGTTTCGCACCCTACGCTGACGGGCACAAGAATCGCGAATCTTGCGTTGACTCTGGTGGCTGATAACCTCAGCGTGCGACCGTACAACATATCTTGAGTGTTGTGTTCTGGAAACCCTAGAAAAGCATCCTCTTGTAGCTAACAAAGCCCTCTCTCGGTGGCTCCGAGAATCAGCCTGACTACGATCGGCAGCACTCGTCCTAAATGCCGCAAAAATCAAGAAGTGGTTGAAATCGCTGGCAACTAACCGTCGCCTGAACCACCTCCTCCGCAGCACCCGGAACAACTTCCAAATATCGAAGAAAAGCTCGCGCATGCTAACCACAGCGCAGCTTAAAAGCATGAGAACGATCTTCTCGAATTGCAGCTTCATAGACTTTCTTCCTGCTGCTTCAATGCTTCGAGCGCTCCAAAAAGCCGTAGAGCAACGTTCAGCAGCATGAGCCCGATCTGGCTCTGATGCGTTGCTGAAGTTGCTGGCAACTAACCGTCGCCCAAAACATCTCCAAAGCCACAGAAAAACCATACTGTAGGCTTGGATAAGCTCACGCGTACTGATCGCAGCGTAGCTCCACATCACGAGAGTAACCCTCTCGGCAAACAGCTTCTTGCAATCTCCGATACGGGCTAATCCTCCATCTGGAGCATTCGGACCTGACCAATCCTGGTTACAGATCCCGAGAGTCTTCCTCCCGGCCGTCGGAAATAAAACCATGCTGCTAACCGTAGCGCTGCTCATGTCGGCATCGAGAGTAACCCTTTCGGAACCCGACTTCCCGGCCTCGAACTCCAGTGACACCTTCTGGCTGACCTGGAGCATCTCGTGGCCTCTGCGCTGATGGTCCTCTGCGCATGGATCAGCTCATAACTGCTGACCACAGCGCACAACCAAAGCACGAGAGTAACCCTCTCGGCTATCAGCACCACCCTATTAATCCGGGGTGAACCTCCTGACCATCGCGCTGCCCGGTTGCGGATCCAGGGAATCCTCCCGGCCGTCGGACGTGAGCTCACGCATGCTAACCGCAGCGTGGCTCGTGACGGCATCGAGAGTAACCCTCTCGATCCGCGAACCTCCCTGGACTCGAGCCTTGGCGGAACCTCCTGGCTGGCCTGGGACATTTGGCTGCCTGGCCTCTGCCCTGGCTGGTCCATCTCCGCTGGATCGGGGACCCTAGGTTGGCTCGTCTCGGCGCTGGCTGGTTCTCCATCAGCTGGCTGGCCCTCTTCGGTGGTCCTCTGGCTGGTGGCTGGCCCCTCGACCTGGCTGGTCCTTCTGCACTGGTCGCTGATGAACTTGCTAACCGCAAGTATTGAGAGTACCCCTCTCACTAACTCATTTTCCGATTCTCCAGACGTATCTGGGCCCATAACCTGTTGAAATGAATAATTCAACGCAGGTTTCAGTGGTGGAATAGAGTTATCTTTATTCATGTTTCGTCTATGAGGTCATTAGATTACAACTATATTAATTAGCGATAGCTAATTGTCACTTCCACATCTTATATTCCCTAACCGGGAAAGTACTCATTTCTTAATGAGTACTTTGATATTCTTACCCAGAATATCTGGCAACACTGTTGTGTTACCACAAACCCAATTTGAGTTGTTTGGCTTCACAGTGTGATGATGTAAACATTTATACCGTGTTTACCATCAGGATGTGAAGAACCGAGTGAAGAAATCCAGAAGAAAGAACAAAATGACAGCTGCATGTAAACATTGCGCTCGTTCTCACGCACACCTACGTATGGAATAACTCGAAACCCGGAAGTCATTTTTTTATTCGGACGGTTCCAGAGCCAAATCCGGAATCAAAAAAAAAATACGCCATTAGAGAATCACTATTGGTATTCTCATATTTTCCCCTGTGTGGTTTACAGAGAAATCAACAGTTGTGACACATCAGTTTACATTGAATTTATGCTTCAGTAGGCCGAAAATTCGTAGGTATTTGGATTATTGTTAATTTTTATATGAATTTTATAAAATCTTGGCATGTTTTAAATAGTTTGTGTGACTCGATTGTTGGCTGAATGACGAATTGATGGAATTTAAACTTTCTAAAGTGTTATTCTGGCATCTGAAACATTCCTGATAAGAGTCGTGTGAGAATTAGAATTTAGATCAAAAATAATATATTCCAAGATACCTAGCTCTTCAAATATTTCATATAAACGCCAACGGACAATCTTTTTACAAACCTTAACACCATCTACTGACAGAAAAGGTCAACATTTCTCGATAATTGAATTTTTCACTTGTACCCCTCGTTCCGGGGGGTTCAAATGCACTCTAATATGCTTTTGTACAAATTTGGAATACATTTGCAAAATGTACTCTGACTCTGACTCTGAAAATTATTTCATATCAGGAAATGCTATTTCGATTTTTTTTCAAAACCAGCCATTTCTATAACAAAAAAGCAGAAAGTAGTGTTTTCTAACTGTCAAATGAGATTTAGAAAAAAAAAACTCAAACCTGTCCACGTGGACATCCAAGGACGAGTTTAGGGTTTGCCAAAAAAAGCTTTGAATAGCGAATGACGACTCTGATACCGAAAAACCGTGTTAATTTTGGAGAGCCAAGACCACGCAGAGAAAGATTTCAGTGTGTTTGTTGTGCAAATGAACCTTCAAAATGCTAGTTATTTCCGACCGTGTAATATAAATTGTTTTTTTTTTCTTAGAGTGTTTTACTGAATAGTTGCATTTCTGCCGCAGCATTTGATGGTGGCGCTTTTGGATTTTGTCCGTCGATTTCTGCAAGAGTTCCGAATCTTGTAATGGATAATTTTTGATTTAGATGATCAGAAAACCATAATTCGTTCAGTTTTAAAGAGCTACATGTGTTCAACTTGCAGTATTTATGTATATTCGATTTGATTACGTATGTTAAGAAAAAAACCCGATTTAATACACTTAACAGTGGATTGTAGCCTTTCTTACAGTCTAAAAATTATATTTGGATACACATGACACAAAATAATAAAATGATCGATTTATAAATGAAAATGAAGGTATTTTGAAATAATTATAATTTTCACATAAATTATAACATAATTGTAAACTAATTGAAAAATTTTGAATGATTGAATTCTGGGATATCTTGTATGATCCCGTTTCTATGACATTATGATCTTATATTTATAAAATAGAAGAGGTCTAAAAATGAAGGGTATAATTTTTAAAAAAGATTCCTAACCATGTGTTTCAAATAATTCAACCTCTCAAGAAAAGGAAGCGAATAAATGGAAAAAAATTTAAATAAATTTTCAACTGCTAAACTAAAATACGATGCTTCAATGTAGATTACAATAATCTATCGATTTAACAATAGATATTAAACATTTTGACAACTTTGAAATGTCAATATTTTCAATTTTGTCAATTATGTCTATTTTATCATTTTTGTCAATTTTGTCAATTCCATTAGTTTTGTCAATTTTGTCAATTTTATAAATTTTGTAAATTTTGTAAATTTTGTAAACTTAGTAACTTTTGTAAATTTTGTGAATTTTGTAAATTTTGAAAATTTTGTAAATTTTGTCCATTTTGTCCATTTTGTCCATTTTGTCAACATTTAGAACATTTAGAACGGCAAGTGAAATTGAATGATGCAAAAACTTATACTCGACAATATTTAAAATATTTATTTTTGATTTTTGACTTTAACTTGTCAACCTACATGCTACTGCTAGATCAGTTAATCCTAGTATCACATTATTTTATTTCCAATAAGATTCTATTTTCCCTAACCAGCATGAGAGCAGCAGTGGTATAAATTATTTTAGCATACCTTTCAGGGGCATTCTTACTAGTATACAAGAAAGAATGCCCCTGATAGGTATGCTAAAAACTTTGATTTCTATGTTGATTCATTTTTGTAAAGGACGAAAGCTGTTTCGAGAAATTCGCGTTGAAAGTAATTAGGTTTAAAATGTAAGTCTTGAAACGGTACTTTTTCACCCAGCTGACAATTTGATTGTTAACATTTGGCCGCACGCCCTTTTGAAAAAAATTATACCACTGCTGCTCTCATTCTGGGTAGGGAATATAGAATCTTATTGGAAGAAAATAATGGGATTCTGGGTATGCCAACGAATGATTCGCAACGTAAGGTCGATTTTTGAAAAGGGCACATTTTTTGCCATATTTGCAAAATTTGTCAGGTTTGTAAATTTTATCAAGTTTGTGAATGTTGTCATTTTTTTTTAATTTTGTCAACTATGCAAGTTTGGTCCAATTTGTGATTTTTGATGATTTTAACAATCATGTCATTTTTGTAATTATAGACTATTTTGAAATGTTTGTAAATAATGTCAGTTTGGTAAATTTGTTTAATTTTTTTCTATATTGATTCTGTCAATTTTGCATATTTTGAAAACTTTTTCAGTTTTATGATTTATATTCATTTTATCTATCCAGTTTTGTCAATTTTGTAAATGTTATATTTTTTGTCAATCCATTCAAAATTGGTCGATTTTGGTAAATTTTTGTCAATTTTTCCCATATTTGCGAAATATGTCAGGCTTGTTAAAACTTGATTAAAGTTTGTGAATGTTGTCTATTTTGTAATTTTTATCAATTTTATCAATTATGTAAATTTGATACACTTTGTAATTTAAGAAAATTTAATCAATTGTCATTTTTGTAGTAATTGACTATTTTGACATTTTTGTCCATTATGTCGGTTTTGTAAATTTGTTTTGAAAATCGTCTAGCGTTGGATTGCATCTGAATTTGTGGATTTTAATCTGAATTCTGAAACTCACAAATGGACCTGATTTTTTTAGTTAAGTTTAAAATCAGAAATACTTTAAAGTCCAGGGAATTCAACATTTTGAAATTAACACGTCTGTACAAAAAATCACTTTAAACTTTAAAACAGTTGATAAAATTAAATTGGGTGAAAGTTTTTGTTGATGCATTTTCTTTTGAACGCGAAATTACGCCTATTTAAAATGGGATTTTTTTATCCGGGTAGGGCCAATAGATAGCGTCGATTTTTGAAATAGGATTTGATTAGATGTTCCGAAGTTTCAAAAGCGTTTTTTTTTTCAAGCTAACTGATAGTTTCGCCCTTATGAAATGTTACGCTATGTTTGTTTACATTTGGTGCGTTCGCCCTTTTTCAAACTTACTACAAAATTATCTAACAGATTCACGCTTGCTTCGACGTATCGAAGCCAGCCATCGCTGCAGAAAAATGCGGTGTTGAACCCTACACCCATCGGTTTAATATGGCAAGATCGGGTTGTACCCCTTTATGAAACTCCATATTGTCATAATATGGTTTTTGAAGCTACGACTTCAAATTTTTGAGACCGGTTCGGTTAACACTGAGCTGGCAAAAAATTAAAACTGTTAAGATATAAGGATCCTTACTCTCTTTTCTTCCGCTCGTTTTGTCGTCATGAAGACTTCATGAGTGGGAGTGGAGTGCGCCCATCGTGTAGCGAATAGCGTGTGGCGAACGCGTCCATCGTGTATATGACGTCATATACACGATAATCTTCATTTTAGTGATTGCTGGTTGTGGCTAGCAAGCCAAATTGACACGTTTTTTGGAGTGATGATTTGATGATAATTACTATGAAAAAATTTTTTTCAAACTATTTTGTTTTTTTTTCTTTCTTTTATACATTGAAGAGGGAAAAAAATCAAATTTTTTAAGACAAAAATCATTTTTATTGTACTTCCCAGTTTCGCAAAAACGTGTGGACAAAGTTTACAAAAAATCACACCAGCACACACAAATACACTGACATCGTCTGAACTCGTCGAGCTGATTCGATAGGTACCTATAAAGGTATATCTAAGACCCATAATTAATGATTTCCCAAATCGACCGATAACTATACCTTTCTGAAAGAAAGGCAAAAAAGGCCCCAACCCATCCGTAGTTAAGTTTTTGGTGTCGAATCGATTCTCGTGTTGAGGAGTCTGATCATGGAAGTAAGGTAGACCCTCAAATCAGTTACGGATTGATTTAAGTTGGTCTCACCCACCATCACTATTGGGGGTGATAGTGATTTAGAGAATAAGGTGGCCATGTCATGGTCCGTAGAGTAACATTTGGAGTTACATTGAATAGATTTGCGATGACTTAATTCAGTTAAGTCGTTAGTTTAAGTTTAAGTTAAAG
The DNA here is from genome assembly GCF_029784155.1 of Uranotaenia lowii. Classification (NCBI taxonomy): domain Eukaryota; kingdom Metazoa; phylum Arthropoda; class Insecta; order Diptera; family Culicidae; genus Uranotaenia; species Uranotaenia lowii. Next base: position 69,362,574 of record NC_073691.1, read on the forward strand.
TTTATTATTCGAAATTACGGTAGTCAAGTCAAAAGAAAGGACTTGCGAAAGTTGCAGCCAGTGTTGTGTTTAGTCATTGTTGAGGTTGTTGATCATTGGGATCAGGTTCTAAATATCATATTTTTCAAAATAAATAACTCTGATTTTGTTCAATTTAGTTCAAAGAAGAAGAGCAGTGGGCAGAAATTATTGCAGACTTGTTTGCGATTGCCCAAATCCTTCTTCGTCTCAAAATGAACGTACATATTTTTTTCACCAGATTTTTACGATCCTGGAGAAACTTTCGTGGTCCTCACATTCACTATTTTTTATAATTGTAAAACACATAATTAAAACCCTTGTAGATTCCCTGAGGACGATGTTAAACGACATCGAAACGTCAGATAAGCAATAAATATCGTTCGTTTCAAAAAAATTTGACTGATTTGCTAGAAAAATTAAAATTTAAATGTACGGTCAATGTCTCAAAAATATCATAAAACTTCTTGACATGGCCGAAGGAACGGGGAGGGGGGGGTGGTTTGGGGGTTAAACCCCCCCTCTATGAGGATCCAAAACAGCAAGCGAGAGATTCTACTCTACGCTCAAAATTTTAAATTTAGAACGAACCAAACTATTATAATAAAGTAAGGTTAATCAACAGTAACAATCTAGACTAAAAACTAATGCCAAAACCTCAAAACACCAACCAAAGTCCAAAATTCTGCTACACTTTTTCAAAATTTTCTCAATTTTTCATCTAATTTCAGGTCTGAATATCGAATTTCAAATTAAATCAAAAACATTTTGGAAGTTCTGATTCCATAATTCGCATAAAGAAAAGTGTATTTATCGTAAAATTTTTCGAATTTTGGATTCTGTATCCAGTTTAAGATTGTTGATTTTTAATTCGAATAATCATAAGAAATTAGAAATGAAAAGCTGCTTCGAAATCCTGGTTCAAACTCGGTTTATATATTTCATATCAAATTTGAATTATGTTTTTCGAGATGATATGCATTTACAATATTTCGATAATAATTTTCCGAATATGAAAAAAAAGAGAAATTTTGTTTTATATTTAAATTCAAAATTCTTGAACATAGTTTTTACACAAAATTAAAAAATTTAAAGCTTTAAAATGGCAATCCAAAATTTAAAAGTTAGATTAAGATCTTTGTAAATTCATATTTTAAATTGTGAATTTAGATTAAACCTGAAATAAAGAATAAAATTCATAGATTCATGAATAACGGCCCTTTAACTTGGCTCATAAAATTCTAATCTGGAATAAGATTCGGAAATCGTACATTTCAGAAATCGTATGGAAATTCAGATACAAATTCAAAGCGCAAGTTTTGCACTCATGTTCAGAAATCAGATTCAGAATGCAGATTTAAAATACAGAAAAAGGTTTAGCTTGTAAATGATTTTTACAATCTACATAAATTGTTGAGCAATGCAAGAGATCATTAACATAACATATTGTGGACCAAACAAAAAATATCGTTTTTTCACTTGCCAACAGTATGCTTCACTTCGAAGTATAACTCGAATTGACTGATTTCAAGTGTTAAGCTTTATTAGACAAAATTGAACACAACGTTTGCCGTTAATTTAAATATGCTTAATTTGTAAAACTTTGTTCAGGGGTTTCTGAGATACTGAATACCGAATTTCGGTTTTTCTCGCCAAAGATTTCTTTGAGGTTCTCAGTGTGTTAAGATTGCTTGTCAATTAAATTTCCAGATTTCAATTTTTTATACAAAATTAGTTTGTAAACACAATTCAGCTGAAAATTATAAATAAAAGCCAGAATTTGAGTTTTTTGTTCCTCAAAACCAACATTTAAAAAAAAATCATATGCAGGATTTTCATTATGGAATTTATTCTTTATGAAAAATATTTAATGTTAAATAAAAATCTTCACCTAAAAAATATGCCAAAAATTCTATATTTTTCCAGTGTATTGTTCAACATTATTAACATATTAAGGTCACCAAAATTTGTCATTTGATGTTTCAGAAACCAATGAACAAAATACTGTGTTGTGTTACATTTTGTAGAACGAGGTTCCATTATTAGATTCATAACATTTGTATGCTATAATAATACTAGCGGAAAGCCAAAAATCGAGATATCTCGTATTTGGTCCGCGATGTATTGCAGTTTTTTTAAAGCCAAATTTCATATTAAAATCATTGAATTGGTTGAAGTTTGCATCAAGAAAATTTGATCCGAAAATCTGATGATTTTTTCGCTTACTTTTTTTTTTAAATTTGGTTGATTTTCATCAAAGGTTTAAATCTTTGAATTTGAAAAATAGTTTGGAAGATTGGGCTTGTTTGATTTGAGTATAGAATAAGTTTTTTTCAGAAATGAAAGACTCTCCCAAAATAAGCTTATTTTATGCCGAAATCAACTAAGTTTGGTCTACCAGACTCTTAAACAAATTCAAAGATTCAAACCATCGATGAAAGCGAATTTAGCTCACCTTTTAGGTTAAGGACCAATTTTCTAAAGTAAAAATTTCATACGAAAACTTTTAAGTACTTAAAAATAAATGACCGAATAGTTACAAACATAAATTTTTAAATAAATTTTTGTTTTTGTGCATTGTTGGGCAAAAAATCATAGATCAAAATCAGTCACCAAACCCCCCCCCCCCCCCCCCCATGAGTCGGTTCTTCCTACGGCCCTGCTTTTTGATAATTATTTTCACATTTCTGGTAAACTAATCGTGTAGTTTTGTTACTTAAATTTGTTTGTTCAAAAACAGCATGGCCCAAATAAGATGCCATCTTTATTGTTGAATTCGTAAAAAATGTCCCTTGTATTAAAAATAACGCTCAGAAAAGATCCATTGGAATTAATAAATTGAATTTGATGTCATATCAGCAATTAAAAAACCGAAGCATCAGAATTTTATTAAACGGATCGATTGAGTTTCAGTAGGATTTTTAATATCCTTCTAAATTACGATTCGAATTTTATATCGAAGTTTATACAATAAATTTTTTGCTCATTAAACTATTTTCGGAATGGTTATAACATTATCCAATGGAGAAATAGGATTTTTGGGTAAATATATTTTCAATAGTGAAAACATTGTCGGAAATGTTGAATAAGATATGGACAGCCAACTGTACAGTCAGATTAAAAAAAATCAAAGGGTTTCAAATTTAACTCAAAAATATGTGCCTTTAAATTCGATTGGGATGAACTTTGTTATGGAAGGCAAGTTCAATCATAAACAAAATACACTCACCTAACATTGAGGTTATATCGATATCAGAACCAGAAAAAATTGCTTGCATGAATGGGTACAACCAGGCCAATCGTATTTTTTTGTTTTTCAAAACATCGAAAATGGGCTTAACATTGTCAGAACTGTTCCAATTTAAATGAACATAAAAATCACTACCCGGCAGGTTTCAAATGAGCATTCTTGGAATCGGTTTCCATATTTTCATTCCCTTCAAAAGGCTCAAAGCTCAGATTGTGAAATACGTAGGTCTATTCTCGTTCGGGGGCAGGGGCAACAAAACTTCGACTCATTCTTCCCCAGTGAGTGAAGGCTAATGGGACTACAACCATGGGGCCCACAAATTCCACCCACAGCTTTTCTCGTTGTTTCTCTCTATATTTTACTAGCTCTAGGATGTCCATCCAAACAGATGCAGAACTCCACCAAGCCAGAAAACCAACAGACAGACAGGCCAGGTTAATAAAAACGAACAACACACAAAGTCCAATCAAATTAGGACAGCCACGGAAATACCGAATTCAACCTACCGAAAAAATAAAACTCCGAGTCTCAAAACCGAAAACAACCTTCCTCTGCTAAGGGTAGGACAAGAAGGGCGTTGTAGGATTCCTGAAAACAAAAAAAAATATACTAACCAGGAGGAGAAACTAAACCAAAAAAAGGAGGAATATTGTTGAGCAACAGCTGCCAATGTGCTCACCGGAGCACTAAATTTTCATATTTATTCGAAACAAAGTACCACCTTTCTACGGGATGCCGATTTTGGCAGCCTTTTGGCAGCATGTTTCAAAAGTTTTAACAAGGGACAGTGTAGCTTCCATGGAAAACTGCAGACAATGCTAGAAAAACATCGTGAAATTTTGTCAGTTAAGACATTGGCTATGGTCCAGGCCACGGACATTCATTATATTAGTATGAATAATTATTATTGAATAGGAGATTGAGAATCTACAGCTTAAAAACATTTTTCAACACCCAAAATAAGGAAGAGGAACTCATTTTGTAGCTGCATCCACAGGCAATCGAATGTAAAGCATCTTTAAAACCATTCATAATTCATTCGTGGAAATCCAAACATTCCTAGTAAAATTTGCATTCAACTTTTTTTTCTAAAAATAAAAATATCACCAAAAACACAGTGTGAAAAATACATAGCTACATGTAGTCACAGCCCTTAGCCCAGAAGTCATCCAACGAGAGAAAGCATCAGGGGGCCAATTTTGATTTCAATTCAATTCAAATAAACCCTTTTTTTTTTTTTTTTGTTTGGTCTGCCAAACTCACTGCTTCCTCAATGATTTCGAAAGTATCCTGGTCTCATTAGGGAATCGTTTTCTTCATAAACCTGTACAGCTAGATGCCTTTTTTGAAATGTTTCAATTGTGATGTTGAACTAGTGTTTAATGTTGTAGAGAGTTAAAATTATAACAAATCTGTTAAGTAGACTCGTTTGATCTGATTTCTTTCAAACTGCTTTATTAAAAGTTTATTTGTCAAATGTTTATGACTGCTCTACGATACCTTTTCCTTTTTGCGATCACCATGCAGTTTGTTCGAAAATTAAATCTTACAGTTATGAATTTGTCACTAAATAAGGGCAGAGGTTACTAGAAAATCAACCCCTCACTCTTGCGTCAGGAAAGTATGTATTACAAATCGTTTCATGCAAGTTTATGAACACTAGATGATGGAAATACCCCTGGGTTAGACGACGTGAGTGGTGTGATTCCCAGTAGCTCCCTGAAATGACATCCAAGCATATATTTACAAACATTGGTCGCTGTCCGCATGATGGTATGACTTGCAAGAATTGAGTTGAATCTTTGTTAAACGTAGTCAGTTGATTTTCCCAGTTAAATCATTTCAAGCACTAGTGAAGACGTTGCAGTAAAGTTGGATTAGAAGTGCAATTAGTATTATAGCCGATTCGGTAAGGATCATTGATTGAACAATATTTAGAAATAGAGTAGGAGAGTTAACTGTCGTGATTTACGAATCTCAATTCAGAGATTCACTTAAACACGTCTGTCGCTCGCAAGAATAGATCAATGACTGACTTTGTTTTGTTTGTTTGTCAAGTGCTGCGAAAATAGCAAATTTTGTCATAGAAATTTATTTTATTTTATTCATCTACAGTGTTGCCGAATACAACTGTTATTTTATTTTATTCCTTATTAAATTTGATTTATTTTGTGTATATTCTTCATCTCATCCCTACATTAACCTAATCATGATTCCATAGGTCTAGATTAGTTGCAACGAACCTTTTGTAAGGTATTTCCGGAGTTTGAGCTAAATCTGCAGAACCAGTAGTTCACAACATATCAAAATAGTGAGTACAAGCAAATTTGTTGTTACCTAGATATTAATGCAAACCTACTCAACATAGGTAATCATTCCTTATGCTAACGGCCTTGTATAGGATTGGTTCAGAGAACGATAGGAAAAACCAAAATGTAGGTTGAAATATGTCTATTAAAACCCTCATATCAGTCACTAATAAAATCCTGTATTTATAGCTTTGAAGCGTGCAAACAGTACTGCTGTCGAGATAGTTTTTTCATTCCGAACCACAACACTGGAGCTATAAGTTTCTAAAAAAAGTGAAAGCTGGCACTAGAATCAAACTTACCGCGCTGCTAACGCAGTTTTTGAGAGAGAATTTGTCAATTTATTACAAAGCGGGAAATTGGGGAAAAACTCGGTAACGAAATTATGATTGTAAAATCAAAACTTCTAGAATTAGAGGAAAACCGCTTGAAAAACTTTGGAGTAAAAATTCTCCTTGTACCATATCCGAAGGTAAAAAAAATGGCAATTTATCAATTGGCTAAAAGCTTTCATAAAGGCCCCTGCTTTGGTTTATATACTATAGGAAACTTGGTGACGAGTTATGGATCAATGCGACGATTGATGGAATGCAGGATTTGGGGAAATTGTCGAGTTCATTCGAGTCGGCAGGACCTCCAACAGATCCAGTCTGCTTTTCCGATGACATTGATATAATCGGCAGACCATCTGCGGCGGTAGAAGAGATCTACCGCAAACTGAAACGCTAAGCAGAAAGGATTTTTTAATGATTAATACGTCCAAGACGAAGTATATGGAGATAATCAGTTGTTATTTATTTCTGATCAGAAACAGGTAACATATTGACTCAGATGATGACTTTCGCTCCATAATTGAAAATCCTGATTTCTAAGACCACGGGCAGGGGGCACCAGACGGCAGATGCGTATTCAAGGATGGAACGAACCATGCTGCGTTATAGACTTTTCAAGCCGTACACTTCCTTGAAGTCCTTCGCTACTCAAAAAATGAAACCAAGACTTCTGGATGCTTTGTTGACCACGTAGTTTTTAAATATGTGTCTTGAATTCCAGTCGCTGATCGAGGATGACGCCCAGGATGGTCCACGCGTGCGATGGGCTGTTCCCCAAAGAATATTTCGCAATCCAAATTTGCCGCTTACGAGAAAAACTGATAACTACACATTTACTACGATTAAATGGCAAGCAGTTGATTTCGCACCAATAATCAAAAAGGTTGAACTGATTTTGTAGGAAATTATTATCACCGAAATCGTTTACGGTGTGAAATAGTTTAAAGTCATCAGCATTGCACTGTTTTGGACCGTCGAGGAGTGAAAGCACTTCGTTGAAATAGATTAGAAAAAAAAATCGGTCCTAAATGGCTTCCTTGTGGCACTCCGAAGGAGGCAGAGAACTGCCTGGAAAAGGTATCTCCTGTTCGAACAGTCGGTCAAATTACTGCGAAACCAGCCAATATATGTACCACCGAACCCTATGGCCTATGGTTTCCCTATGGCAATTTCGTAGTTCACCTTTTCGAATGTAGCAGACAGATCGGTGTAGATGGCATTAGTTTGAGATTTTCCCGCAAAGCTGTCATGCACAAAAAAGTGAACCTCAGCAAGTTGCTTGTCGAACAGCGTTTGAGCATGATTCCGTGCTGATCATTAGAAATGTAATTCTTACAAAACGAGGAGTTAGGATCCAGGACCAATAAATTCAAATAGTTTGGCTATCGAACATGAGGCTGAGGTTCCCCGATATTTATGACACGTTTTAAAAAAGATGCTGGTATCCCGTCCGGACCCGTAGAAAAGGAATTCTTGAACTTCGCCGCTGCCTTAGAGATGATTGCATCCTCGATTTCAATAGCGTTAAATGAAAAGCCCAGTGGCGAAATGTTCCTGACAGCACAACACAAATGCTCTGGGAAGTTCAAGCTGTAGTGAAGATATTCGAAAATTTCGGGCAAAGAAATCACTAAGTCTATGATCAGGGTTCAGGGTTCAAGATATGCGAGAAAGCTTCAGCACCAGTTTTTGGACCGATGGATCGAGCTTCGATACCCAGTCAAGGGTGACCAGGATGCGGGAAATGTCATCAAAGTCGAGGTTAAAGGCTAGTAGATTTACAACAGAAGCGTTCAACTTAGTTACTTCCATTGAAGCCGATAGAGCAGGATGATGTGGAACTGCTTTAACGAATAGTGCAGGAGCTGATTCAATGGTCGGCGAAAGAGACCCTTCGTTGGCACATGAAATATTCAGTATACAACCGTTTTCGTTCAACTTGCTGTTGTTTGCAAGGTCGCTGTACTTAGGGAGTCCAATATGATGTTCGAAGGTGTTGAAACGTAGAACGAGCAGGACCCGGGTACAGAAAGCTACCGTGGTTGGAGCACCACTTCAAACCGGACATGTTGGAATCGCCTATAACGAGTATGTCATCCTCCGGGGCACAGAAGGAGCTTACTTTAGAGATGCAACGGGAAAACGATTCTTAGGTGAAGACTGCAAAACGATTTGACTAATTGTTTTGAAAATATCAAAGATACAGGTAAGTTAAACTCTTCCTCAAAATTTCGTCAATTCGTTTCCCGTATTTTGCACCTATTTCCAAAACTCGGAGAGATGGGAGTTTTGTTGTCTTGTGTAGAACCAATATTTTAAAGAATATATTTTTGAAGTTTTTGCTAAATACCTCAAGTTTTCGGTAACAGATTTGTCTCCCCTACGGACCGTTTAAGAATTGGTTTGTAAAATAAATTCAACTTCAAACCACTTTTTATCACCTCAGTATTTACTAGAGAGTCCGTTTCCCGGCCATTTTAGCGTTCCCGGGAATCGGGAAATCTGACGATCATTGTCCCGGGAATTCTTGGGATCCTGGAAAGAATTAAAAATGATTATTTGAAAACTCTACTGCATACTTTTTCTTCTTTTTCCTGGTATGCATCCTATGCATGTACGCATCCTGGAAAATGACAAGAATGAAGCGTGGAGTTCCCTACCAATCGCTTAATTTGGGTATGTTGGATTTGATAATGTATGGGAGAGTGGGGAATCATGGGCCACTTTTTTTCGTTGTTCCATAACTTCTTTGTTATAAAAGATAAAATGAAAATAAAAAATGGTATGGTTTTCTACATTTTCAAGGTATCATAAGGTATTTTTTAAAAATTTTTAATAAATTATTTTCCCCAAGTTCTGACTGTTTGAAAAAAAAGCAATATTTTTTGAATTTTGAAAAATGGTGGGGAATCATGGGCCACCAAATTCAAATTGACCAAATAACATGCAAAGTTAATGAGTTGACCCAAAACTGTGATTTCCTAATTAAATTCGTTATTTTAAAGCAATTTCAGATGACGAAATAAAAAAGAGAGCTGTGTATGATCGCATAGATTCCAAAACCTGGCTCGCGAACGTTTTGGCCAAATTTCTTATATAGGATGAACAAAATATTTTTAATAACTCTTCATTTAGCATAAGAAAACTTTACAGATGAGAAAAACGTATTTTAAGTTCTGAATGTGTTTAAAAACATAAAAATACAGGTGATTCAAGACGTGTGGCTCACGATTCTCCACAAGCTATGATTTGCAAATTGATTGCGTTTGTTTGACTTATTGATGTTTCATCAAAAATTCTGTTTCCATGTGAAAGATCATGAAAAAACTAAGATCATAAGCGTATGAGAATATTTTTGTTATGCACTTTAGGTTCCCCATCGATGAAATTAGCGGGTGTTTTTTCAATTATATAAGTAATTTTTTCTAACTTTTTTTAGCTTGATAAATAAAAGAAGCATATGACGCGTATTTTAGTCAACAACATATAGGAATATATGCTCACGCAAAGCGACAACGATGACAGTTGGTTTGAGATTTTCATCTCAACACACATCTGAGATATTAAAAGTGGCCCACGTTTCCCCATGGCCCACGATACCCCACTCTCCCCTACAGTTTGTTAAGTTGAAATCATAATGAAAAACAAAAAAAAACGAAAAATGGATTGATCTTATCCGAAACTTATAGAGTTTGACATTAATACCGCGGGTAATCCATGCAACCTTTTAGCAGTCAACATGATTTGTATGATGTTTTTTCTTGCAGATATTTTGTTTACCACAATCGATATGACTGATCCCAAGTAACACAGATTCTGCCAACTAGCATTAGGAAGTTTTATTATGGTTTAATTATGGCATTTTTTCGTGCAGCTCGTTTTATGGCGGTTTTATTATGGTCATGCAGAATGCTTATAATTTTTTTTCGACCATATGTTTTCAGATGGTTTTGAAAACGCTAATAAAACTTTTATTAAACATGCTGTTTAAGTTATTTTGAAAGAGTTATGAATGCTCTTTTTAAACTATAATAAAACACAAACCTAGAAGTTTGCTCCAAGCTTTCTTTTGCATGTTCTATAATAGCACTCAGTGCATGATTATTAAACCGCCATAAAACTTAGAGACAGTTCTCGATCAAGATGTCAAAACTGGACACGCTCAGATTAGATAGCACATATTTGAATTGGAACTCCCATTTTTACACATTTTTGGTAAGTTATGCGTGTTGGTTTTGAGTTAAAATTAAAAAAATACATCTTTGAAAACTTGAAATCACCGAAAGTGATATGCATATCTTTACAATATGAGTATTGAGTGAAAGGGCCCAAATAGTAGGAAAAAAATTGTTGCTTGACGCCATCATTAATTCAAGATGGCGGCTTCCGCTTTTATTTTCAAGCTGTAAATTACTGAAAATATCGTGAAACCTTCACAATATGGTTATTAGTTGAAAGTAATAAACGAGTAGAAGTCAAATTTCGTTGCCCGTCGCCATCTTAAATCCAAGATGGCGGCTACCACTCAACTTGAAAATACTGTAAATGACTGAAAATCGCATAAAACCTATATTATAGGGGTATAAGTTGAAAGAAATCAACCGGTAGAAGTTGAATTTCGCTATCTGACGCCATCTTGAAATCCAAGATGGTGGCTTCCGCTAAACTTTAAAATGTAGTGAATGACTTAAAATGACATGAAACCCAGGTGGTAGTGGGTGGAAGGGCTTAACGAGTAGAAGTCGAATATTGCTATCATACACTATCTTGAAATCCAAGATGGCAGCTTTCTATAAAATTTAAAAATGCTCAAAATCATTGAATATCGCATGAAACCTCCAAAATATGGGTGTTTGTCAATTGGAATAGGTTATAAAAAGTTTATTTTTGAAACTCCCAAATATATTGTATTGGGTGCTAAGGCTAAATGATAGAAGTCAAATATCTCTTTTCGCGTTTCTCTGAAAATCTGTAAGTGACTGAAAATCCCACAAAAACCACCACATTACAGACCCTGTTCGTTTTTGGCAACATTCGATTTTGGCAACATCGAATTTGGCAACATCGAATTTGGCACATGTGCCTAAATCAGACGGTTAACAGAAACAACATAGCCTTATAGTTTTCGTTAGAATAAGGGGGGGGTAGGGTCTAACGGGTAAAAAAAAACACCATTTTCACGATTTATTTCTGGAGCTATCGTTCAAACAAATGTATTCAAATTTTTTGCATTATACAAAGCATTGTCAAAAGAACATTCAGAAATTTTTTCGTAGAAAAATTTTGAAAAATGAGCCGGTGACAGAGCATTTTCGAGGATGCCTTTCAGAAAACAGGATTTGCGGTGGACACTGTATCTCAGCACAGAATCATCTGAATTCAAAAAATCAGAGCAAAATATTTTTAATAGATGTTTTTCTGGACCCCAACGTTTTTATTTAACTTAAAAAATTTTTTATGATATTTTTGTGGCTGTTTAAAGTAAAAACTACGATTTTTCTCGAAAAAAAACCGCCATTTTTTATCTGTAAAATCGTCCCAAAGTAAAAAAATTAAAAAAGAAAAACGTTGGGGTCTGGTATTTTGTATGTAGAAAATATGTTCCAAATTTGAAAAGTATCGGATAAGTAGTTTTCAAATGACGATGTCCACGGACTTTAAAAATGTGCTTTCGAGAAAAACGCGTTTGAAGTTTCTGCTCTTGCTTTCTTGCAGTATTAGATAGGAGGAGATAAAGTCCTATAATTTCTACAGTTTTGCTTCAATCGACTTGGAAATTTGACACAACATTCCTGAAATGATTTACAATAAGAAAATAAAAAAAATAAAAAAATCGATTTTTGGAAAGTGTTAGACCCTACCCCCCCCCATAAGCTCAATACAATTTAAACATAATAGCATGATAGGAATAATAGAATTACATAAATGGCAAAAAAAAAACAAAAACTATAAACAAAACAAGAAAACTGCTAAATGCATTAGAAACATAATGAAAAAATAATAAAAGTGATTTAAAATGATCTAAATTGTCTTAAAATAGTAGTTTTAATGTAGTATTACGTGAAAAAAAGTTGTGTTCAAGCGATTTTTATTGATTAACAGTATTTTAAATTCAGTGGAAGCTGCCATCTTGGATTTCAAGATGGCGTCGGAAAGAAAAAAAATCGACTTCAAGTTTAGCCCTTTCACCCAATACCCGTATAGTGGTGGTTTAATGCGACTTTTTGTCAGCATTAAGCATTAAAAGATGAGTGGATGCCGCCATCTTGGATTTCAAGATGGCGTCTGATAGCGAAATTCAACTTCTACTCGTTTAGCCCTTTCACCCGATACCCATTTTGTTGGAGTTTCATGCGATTTCAAGTCATTTACACCATTTTAAAGTTCAGCGGAAGCCGCCATCTTGGATTTCAAGATGGCTTCAGACAACGAAATTTGACTTCAACTCATGATTTATTCCACGGGTCATTCAAAACCAATCCCTTTTCATTCAAAAAGTCTCTCCTCATTTACTGTACTAATGATTAACAACTCAGAAATGAGGAACTCAACCTTAGCGTGTAATTGATTGGCTTGCGAGAGAAACGTCAAATCGAAGCTTTTTTTGGGGTCATCATTAAACCATAATAAAACTATGAATTGACTCACGCCATGTTGGTTGCAAAATCGAAGGGCACAAAATGACGCCATGTTGATGGATTCACAATGCAAGCATTGGAAAATATTTTTTCAGGCCCTTTTCCATCAATTCCATCATGATTGATTATCAGATTTGACGAGGCGCATTTATTTTAAGATACTATTTCATATACATTTTACCTAAAATCTTGACTGGCAGTAGAAAAGACGCTCAATATATGGTTAAACATTAGTTTTTTTAGCTATTAATTTTACCAGATCATATCTGAATAATGCAATCATCATTCATCAACCATTATGGTTGCTGGAAAAAAAAAACTCCGAGAACTGACAGAACCGAAAAAACAAAAAATTTCTAACATGTTTAATAATAGCTTTTTAAAAGCTTTGGTGATCAACATTGATGACCAACAATTATATATCTTGATGACGTTTCTAGGGTAGGGCCAAATAGCCTGGCTTTATTAGAGTCCAGGTGATGTTATAGAATGCGCTTTAGCTTTTTATGAAGATTAATGCGATAGTCCAAACGATATTTTGCTGACCATAATAAAGCTAAAATTGTTACTTGGGATATACCTTTCAGTTTTTCTCAGCTCCTAATTTTCTATAATTTTCACTGAACCTCTGAAACTTTTAAACTGTGATTTTCATTTTTTTTCCTCCTAAATTAGGCTGGTAAACGGTGGATAATGTGCAACACGAGACCCCATAGTGGTCATATCACCTCTTATTCACAACTCCTATCTCTACCTCCCCGCGGTGCCGGCTGGGGTGCGAGTAACCTAAGCGGAGATCGGGTACCCAACCCCGGTGGATGCTTTGGTCGCATGCAGACTGAGAAGGTGGCCGCACGCGTCTGTTCCCCAGGTCAGGGGCGGCGTGCAACAACAACCGAGCGTCTGTTCTCCAGGTCAGGGGCGGCTCAAACAGCGTCTGTCTTGTAGCAAGCGGCTGAATTTATGAAATGCGGCTCCCGCCAGCTATGTCCAAGATGGCAGCCCCATCGCGGGATAGGGACTTTAGGCTAACAACCTACTGCTCCCGTTTTGAAATTGTTACGGAATCCGAAAGAAATGACCGACCTGGAACTTTGGCGACGACTTTTAGCATGAAAACACGGACACGAATTGGAACTTGGAATGTTTTAACCCTTGCCCAACAAGGCAAACTGGAACAACTTGCTAGAGAGGCTAGCCGCCTCAAGCTTGAAATTCTGGGACTGAGCGAAGTCCGTTGGCCTAATACTGGAGAACACAAGACACAATCCGGGCAAGTCCTGCTTTACTCTGGCATACGAGGAGAACATGCTACTCGGGAACGAGGAGTTGGTTTCCTGTTAAGCCCGCAGGCCTACGCGGCCCTCATTAGATGGGAACCGATAAACGAAAGAATAATCGTAGCCAGATTTAGAACACGGGTTAGAAACCTTACAATGGTCCAGTGTTATGCGCCAACTGACGTTGCCGACTTGCAGGAGAAAGAGCAGTTTTACAGTCAACTGAACAGCGTGGTTGAGAGAATTCCGAAGGGTGACATTCAAATCCATTTGGGCGACTTCAACGCAAAGATTGGCTCCGACAATCAGGACCTTGAGCGCATCATGGGGCGCCATGGCCTAGGACAGATGAGCGAAAACGGAGAGCTGTTTGTAGAATTTTGTGGCAACAACAACATGGCGATCGGTGGATCGCTCTTCCCCCATCGACCAGCACATAAGGTCACTTGGGTATCCCGAGATGGCCGAACAGAAAATCAAATTGACCACATCTGCATCAGCCGAAAATGGAGAAGGAGCCTTCTTGATGTCCGCAACAAGCGAAGCGCAGACATTGCATCTGACCATCACCTCGTCCTTGGCGAGATACGACTGAGAGTTGCACGTGTCCAACGGCGCGAGGAGAAAGTCGGGTGTCGTTACGACGTCCGCCGGTTGGAGAATCCAGAGGTGAAAAGGGCATACGTTGAACAGCTAGAATCCCGAGCCTCGGAGCTGCCGACAGACGGAACAGTCGAAGAACAGTGGTGTGGAATCAAGAATGCCTTTATCACGACGAGCCATGGTACTCTCGGTAAAGTTTGTGGAAGAAGGAGTGAATGGATGTCGGATGAAACTTGGAGGATGGTCGATGATCGGAGAAAGGCGAAAGTCGGAATTGAGCAGGCATGTACCGGGTCAGCCAAAGCAGCCGCCCGCTTACGATATGCGGAGCTGGAAAAGGCAGTTAAACGAGCTTGTAGACGAGACAAGAGAGCCTGGACAAACTCCCTAGCCGAAGAGGGAGAAAGAGCCGCCGCCAATGGAGATATCCGATTACTTTATGACATTTCTCGCCGCCTCAGTGGTGCAAGGACTAATGCAAGAATGCCGCTAAAAGACCGAGCAGGTCAGTTATTGACCGATCGAACAGATCAGCTCAAACGATGGACTGAGCACTTCGAACAACTCTTCCGAGTCACGAATAGCGATGGCCAACAGAATCTGCAGCTCGAAGCGCCAACAGTAAGTCGCATAAATGGCGTCAACTCGGAAGCGCCTTCGCTGGCTGAAATAGAAGCGGCAATCAAAAACATGAAATCCAACAAAGCACCTGGGATCGATTGCATCCCTGCTGAAATGCTGAAAGCCGACCCTGCCCTATCAGCACAAATGTTGCACCGTCTTTTCGCTGACATCTGGGATACTGCAACATTCCCGGCCGACTGGATGCAGGGTATCCTCGTAAAGGTCCCGAAGAAAGGAGACCTGACAGAGTGCGGTAACTGGCGAGGCATAACGTTGATCTGTACAACCCTCAAAGTACTCTGCAAAGTGATTCTGAACAGGATCCAGGAGAAAATAGACGCCACACTCCGACGGCAACAAGCTGGATTCCGATCTCGACGATCATGTGTGGACCACATCACAACGCTCCGAATCATACTGGAACAAATCAACGAATTCCAGGACTCTCTTCTGCTGGTGTTCGTTGATTTCGAAAAAGCATTTGACCGACTTAACCATGAAAACATCTGGGCGGCTCTAAGGCGACGAGGGGTCCCAGAGAAACTAGTCCATCTCATCGAAGCACAGTATGAGGCATTTTCGTGCAAGGTCTTGCACGACGGTGTCTTGTCCGAACCAATCCCGGTAACTGCTGGAGTGAGACAAGGATGTATTCTATCACCGCTACTTTTTCTAATCGTAATGGATGAGATTCTGATTGGATCGATTGACTGTGCACCGAACCGAGGATTGCCGTGGAATCCTTCAACAATGGAGCAACTGAACGACCTTGACCTGGCTGACGATATTGTTTTGCTCGCCCAAACACAACCAGATATGCAGAGCAAACTCGACGACCTCACCGAAAGTTCCAAGGCAGCAGGTCTCAAAGTCAATGTCGGAAAGACCAAGTCGATGGAGATCAACACAGGAGATCCCTCCTGTTTCCTGGTAGCTGGGCAACAAGTTGAGAAAGTGGAGTGCTTCCAGTATCTTGGTAGCCAGATTACGCCTCATGGTGGTACCAGAAAAGACATCGAAACACGGATCAGAAAGGCCCGATTTGCGTTTGCGAGTCTCCGAAACATCTGGCGGTCACGCCAGATCTCTCTACGAACAAAAATCCGAATCTTCAACTCAAACGTCAAATCCGTATTGCTGTACGGGTGCGAAACTTGGTGCACATATGCGGTAACGACGCGAAAACTGCAAGTATTTGTAAACCGCTGCCTGCGGAATATCATCCGCGCTTGGTGGCCTGGCAACTGGATCTCGAATGAGGAACTACATCGCCGGTGTCATCAAAAGGCGCTAGAAATCGAGATTCGGGAACGTAAGTGGAGATGGATTGGGCACACGCTGCGAAGAGATGAAAACGAGATTTGCAGAGAGGCGCTAGATTGGAATCCAGAAGGTCATCGAAGAAGAGGCAGACCCAGAAATTCGTGGCGGCGAAGTCTAGCCGCTGAAATCCGAACTGTCGACGAGAATCTTGACTGGGACCAGGTGAAGACGCTGGCTCCAGATCGTCAACAGTGGAGGTCTTTTACCACGGCCCTATGCACCGGAGGATCGGCGCGGGATCATTAAGTAAGTAAGTAAGTAAATTTCATGAAGTCTCAAAACGTTGAAAAGTTTTGGTGGCGGCTGTCAAACACGTTTTCAAACAAACGATGCTCACTTAGATCCTCGAATATTTTAATACCTTACTGCATACGAAACCATATCTATATCATAGTTTTAATTTTCAGATAGTATTATTGCAAAATATTTCAAACTGTTTTAATGTCTCAAAAATTCAATTAGCAGTTATAAAACCCAAGATTCAAAAACAAAGTACTTTAACCGATAAACTTGATTGATACTTGCTGCAAAAATTTAGATTAATTGAGAAAGATTTTTCACTATCGATAGAAGTTGGTTAGCTTTACTTCAGGTTATTAATCAAATCTCATATATTTTCAGATATATATCCTTTTGTTTTAAAATATGTCTTTTCTTCACCGATGATTTTGTAACTGTCAACAATTTGCGAAACGGAAGTTCTAAAAGATAAATGTTGCGGTTGCAAAATAGGACATTCAGATTCTTTTTGTAGTGTTACTTTATTGGAATGTTTGGTATCATCGATTCTTTTCCGTTTTTCACTTTTACACAAAGTTGTCGAACGAAAAAAAACTTTTCAAATTCAATGCATTCACCAATTTTTAGCGAAAAAAAAAGTTTAGATTTAAGCCACATATCAATCTGACCCTTTTTTCCAATTTAGACCTTGTATATTTTTAGTAATTCAACACATATTATTGGCTTTGGGAATTGTCGGGATTTCTTAGCGTTCCTCAGGATTTGGGAATCCACAAATATTTTTATTCCTGGAAATTTCCGGTCGGGAAATCCTAGGTAGAACACCCTAGTATTAACAAGCCTCTTATTACTTTTGTATTGTTATCGTTTTTGTAACTTTTACTCTTTTTGTTACTTTTAGTTCTCTGTGCTTTCAGTCATTTTTTTTACTTTTTTTTACCTACGCTATGAGATTCTAGTCCAGTTGAGCAGAACATTTTTAGAGGCTTGTCAGTTTTTCGGGAAAATCAACTTAATGCTTTTAGTCAAAAGAACTTCGGCTTGATAATTTTCGCCGCCATCACAATGAGTAAATATTTTTAAACGTGTAAACTAAGATCGCCAATTGCGGTAAATTTATTTTACCGAACATGTTCTGAATTTCTAGAAAATTTGGTGATTCCTGTACGTGACGTCATTTTTTTTCTACCGAGCCTCTTTAATCAGTTCATAACATACCGAAGATTGTTTGTTTGTTTGTCAGAATAAACCATGCTGTCAGTCATTCGGTTGGAAAACAACATAAACGTTAAATAATTGTCTGGGCTTGAGTGAGCAGGACTAAAATTTCCTTCTTACTGGTGCTGTCTTTGTTCCACCGTGTGATAAAACGTGCTGAGGCAGCTCGAACAGGTTGAAAATTTTAACTTTGTTCCGAATCGCGAAAATTGGGCAGAATATTCGATTTTCTCAAATCTGAATTGTTAATTGTTATCGCTGGCGTAACAGTCAACGCAGCATTCGTTCTTTTTTATTCAATTTTCATCAAAAAGTTTTAATTTTCTACAGATGGTGGAGGCAAGCAACTTGGGTTTGAGAAAAAAAATTAGAAAGTCTGGGAAAGATGGCGCTGTGGCAAGCCCTGTTGAATCTGATAAAGCCCCCATGAATAAGTAAATCAGATGCTCGAGAGAAGACTCGATATTACGGAACAACTAATCAGGCATCCATATGTCAGAAAATGGTGGCACCGAGGTTCACTTTCGACTAAATTGATGAAAATTCAAGGTATAAAAATAAAATTTTAAAAAGGTCGAGAGTGCTCAAATTTTTAATCAAAAAATGTTTTATAGTGAGAAAATCCCCAAAATTCCGCAGAAAAAAATCACTCCAAATTATAGTTATTTTTGCAAAATCAAAGGCTCTCTGTTAACAAGTATCGATGGTTCGGTGAAAATTACCGAAAGATTTACAGTTTCGGTAAAAATGTCTGGCATTTTGGTGATATTTAACGGAATTTCTTTAATAATTACAGGTGTTTAGGTAAAATCTTCCGATTGTTCAGTAAATATTACCAAATTTAACAGCTGTCCGGTTAAAAAAAAAGGTTATAATTGCAGATAATATGGTATTAATAACAAGTAATTCGGTACACAGTCAACGAAAATTACCGAGTTCGGTAATTTTTTTTTACCAAAATCCTAACATGTGTAAATCGTTAAACTGTTCGGTAATTTTTTCGGTAAAAAATAAACGAACATCGGTAAATGAAGAATCGATTTACCGATGCCCGTTAATTTTTTACCGAAAAAATTACCGAACAATTTAACGATTTACACATGTTATGATTTCGGTAAGAAAATTGCCGAACTCGGTAATTTTCGTTTACTGTGTAAGAATTATAGATTTTTTAGTAAACTCTAAAAACGTTAAGTGTCGTGTCCTGTAATACGTCGTGTGGTATTTGTGTAAACTCTACCGGTTGTTCTGTATATATTCCCGAGCATTGAGTTAATACAACGAGCTGTAACATTGAAAACTGTCGATATCTCGACAGATGATTTTGCTGTAATTTTTATCAAAGGTGGCCTGTAATATTTCGCAGCTATCATTTTTCTGCCATGAAAAAAAATATCGAACAGATTACCGAGTTTCACATGTTAGGATTTCGGTAAAAAGGTACCGAGTTCGGTAATTGCGATGTACTATGTATTTTCTCAATAGACGCAGAGAGTGTGGTTTTTTTTAGTAAGCCTTCTTACACTAAAGAAACCGAAAAGAATTTTTCTTTTGTGAAATATCGATAAATATTGTGGACAGGGCAACTTATAAACTAGTTTATTGATTTCATTTCAACAGAAAAAAAATGAGATTCTCAATGTTATATTTACCGTCCGAGAAAAATAATTATCTTTGTTTCAATGTCGCCATTTGGAATTGGTATGATTTTTTGCTGAAGAAAATTTTTCGTTTCTTTCAGAAATGAGAAACTTTGTAAACATTTCAATACACAGAACTGTTAACTGTCTTATAAATTTCATAATTCATGTATGTACATGCAAAATCAGTGATGTTATGTAAAATCAATCAACGATAATCAAAAATCACCCATAAGACAGGGCCAAGAAAACCCTGAATAGCTTCCCGTTACCCAGATTCAGAAACCTTCCTGGAGCTTTCGCTTGCCACCTAAACAAAGTCGGAAAAGCATAAATCTGAACAAAAGTAAAAGCGAGAGAGCAAAACCGAGAAAAAAGAATCTTCCATTACTGGGAAACGTACTGCAGCCGAGCTCTTTCCCGTTTGTCGTTTATCCGTTCCCGAAAAAGACGGCTGACTTGTTGGATGTCTTAAATTTATTTTTCACTTTTTGTATTTGCTGCCTGGCTCTCGCATGAGCGCCCAGCCGGAATTGTTGTCCGAAAAGTTAATTAAATTAAGGAAGTCGTCCGTTTGCTGTTGTTGTTGTTTCTGCTGTTTTCAAGTTTGTGGGCGATGTGCCTTTGTTGTTGTGGGAAGGAACATCTCGGTTCTGCTTTTTCCACTTCTGTTTCCAAACTCTTGTGGATCTTGAAATTTGTCGCCCTGGAGGTGAATTATTTGTCACATTTACGAACTTTGCGGGTAATATTTCCTTTCGGAAAGTAAATTCTACCGTGACGCTAATTAATTAGGCAACTTATATTAGAGTAGGAAGGTAGCTGCTGCTGCCGTATTGCTAGCATATCATTTCTTCCACACCGGTTTGGCTGTTTGAGTCCAATAAATATCAATTACCTGAAATAGCCTCACGGCCTTGAAAGGAGGTAGCCTTAGGGAGACTTTCGGGTGTATAAATAGATTTATTTGAAAATCTACTTCAGATGCACGATGATCCAAACCGGAGCAGAAAAAAATGTACATTCTTGATGGAGATCACAGATTTTATGAGCTTTCAACGAATACTTACAAATCAAACATTTGCTTTAGAAAATCTTTTTCAATTGTTATTGCATTGTTTATTTACATACTGATTCAAACATGAAGGACCTCAATTAAACTGTATGTTTCCTCTAAGAGATTTCAGCAACTTAACACGTATCGTACATTTTTCGACTAGAAAATGCTTAAACCACCAACCCACATAAGATTGATTTGCCGTAATTTGACCTCATGATCATTGGCTTAAAAAACTTGAACGCTATCCTCTACGTCATGGGCGGCGGCAAAAAAAGCATTGAGAATTCTTGACGCTATTGCTAGTAATTTTATGGACGCTAACTATTTTAAAATATTTGAAAGAAAATACTCAATATCAGGTACGAAAAAAACACTCATTCTCAAAACTAAATAAACCTTCCTTTGCGGTTAAAAAAAAGGACAATTAGCCTGTTAGGGTCATATAGACTAGGGTTACCATACATACTCTTTTAAGAGTATATGTACTCATTTTTGATCGAGAAATGGTCGTTCTCTTCTCTTTGTGAAACTTTACCACATGTACTCTTTTTTCTGTTGAAAGACATTTGATCGAAAAAACCAACGTTTTTCTTCCATTTGAAATTGATTCACCTTTTATGAACCAAAAACTATGTAATCAATAAGTACAAAATTAAGTTATAGGGTAAATGTACCCGAACTTGGCCCCTAAGGCATGGTTGACTATATTTCCCATGATTGTAGTCTTCCTGTAATATGTACCTTCAAAAGTCCTTCGACAAATATGATTGCTTACTAGCCTGAAATGTAGTAAAAATATGTCCTTGCTTTAAAGCGGTGGATAATTTGAGATAAACCTGATCAAACTATTGATTGAAATGCTCCTTATTATGGCCCCCGTTCCGAATTATGGCCCTTTATGAGTTCCTTAAATTGGCCGCCTCTAGAAGAAATTTGCCTCACTAATACAACAACAGCCCCCACGAATTCGTTGATAATATCCTGGAAGGAAGCACAACAATGTTCTGTGTTGTTTTCAAAAAGTCGAAAGTTCGAAATGTCAACCAATTTTTAGAATTGATATTTACGTGCAGAATTATAATCTTACGTAAAAAAGTTTCACTTGTTCGTTTCAGTTTTTGGTGTGTTTAAAATTTCTATTATCAGAATGACAATCTAGAACAAATAGGTTCCAAAATATTGCATTGGTTATCATAAATATGTTTATAAACCGAGCAAACAAATCGTTTGTTCAATTTTTTAAAATAGAATCATGATAGATCTGTTTCCATTGAAGTTAACATACGATAGTGAATGTTCATATTTTTTTAATTCCATTCCCATAAAAGGAGGAAAGACATTTTAAAAACCATTATGACCGAGGCAAGAAGCAAGCTAAAGCGAATGATTCTTTGAATCATACCTACATATTTAAAATGTCGCCCTTAGGAATTTTCTAGCAATCGTTTGCTAACACCCGGATAGCAAAACAAGACAAACTATCGCTCACTCCAGCCAGCCTGATTGAAATAGATTGCATCTCACTCGTTTGTTTGGGGAATATAGCCAATGGAAGCGAACAACAAATTTACAAGCTGGGTGAATTTCAAGCTGCATCTCACTCGCACTCATGCAAAATCATCAAATACGGAAAACAAATGCGTCACCTCTGCTGATGCACAGTGATCCATAATATAAAACAAACTTGGTCAAAATATAATTTTTGATTTCACATGAAATTGAAAACAATAAAATTTAGCTCTAAATAACATAATTGTTCAACATTGTAATGCCATTACTTTTTTCAATAAACATAATATTTAGAATGTCATAATTTGAACTTTGTAACCATTCCTTTCAAAGCGACACATAAACAGCAAATGTTCATCTCCAGCACAAATAAAATGAAATAAAAATACGTTGAACCTTATTTCCAATTGTAATTTTTTTTTGGGTATGGATAAAGTTACTTCAACGTTGAGATCCAAGATATCGATTCGGATCCGAATCCTGTTGATTTCGTGCTCAGAAGTTGAGAGGAAAAGTTCTAGAAATTTACCAAAAAAAGGCAGCTAAACTTTTAATACCTATTATAATTCCAACTAAGATACCAAATACGCTTGAGAGATAAATAAATTGATTATAGTCCAAAATACATTAATGGTATTTTTAAGTTATTTCAATCATTCTTTTTACTTTCGACCGGTTTTAAATTTCCAGACCACTGTGCACTAACGGCCGACGATTCGGCTGCCGGCTGCCGGCTACCGTCTGCCTTCTGATTTCGTTCTCACACATACATACAAACCTCAATTAGTGGAATTTCATGCCAAGATTAGGCGAAAAAAATGTTTATATTTTCTTCAATTTTAGATCAAATATTTACGTTGTTTGGAGTAGGTTAAAATTTTATATTTTTTGCCACGTTTTGCTGTAACCAACGGTATTTTTTAGTGATTTTTTCATAGGGACGTGTGTTTTTAAAATCGATCCGAAAGTGGGAGATGCACTAGCAAGGTAGGTTCATTTCAGATTTTTTTCCGAAAATCGTAATTTTACTTCCAGTTTGTCATGTGAAAAAAAATTATTACGCAGTTATTTATATTCAATTGCGGACAAATGCTATGCAGAATGTAGACAAATGCGATTTTCTTTTATGTTTGATTTATTTTATATTTTTAGGCATATGTTTGACATATAAATTACCAAAATGCATTTTGGCATGCCAAGATAAGGAGCATGCCAAGTTAAGGATCACATACCCTAGTACAAGAATATTTTAAAAGAAAATTTATTTATAATTGTCTTGTAAGTCAAATGATCTCCAAAACATTAACAGTATTTGATTGAATTGAAATATCTCGTTTCCACCTCAGATAGCATGAAATGTATTTGACCCATTCCAAGTGCCCCTTAGCTGGAGAACCGATTTTCAATTTTCACTATTCAACATTTATTTTTCCACCATTTGAAAGTTTATTTCTTGAGCTTTATTTTCCATAAATAGAATTTCAGTAACCTTTTTTCGGAATTGAGTATGTTGACGTTGAAATTTAAAAATTTTAGTACGAAAATAAACTGATTTTGACAGTAATTCTTTATTTGAAACATATCTTTGTCAAAAAACTGGCTATTTAAAAAAAAATATTGCAAAATGATTGAAAAAAAGCCATCTTTAAGCCATGATATTAGTATAAAAATAACCACAGCAACTTCACGCTCTAGAATCGGTAATAAAGGTATCTATTTTTTAGCGTTGTGAAGTTCACAATGTGAACTATTTTTCATTTCATGATTTCTTTACACGTCACATAATGTCGAAAATTGGAGATCTCTTCCAAGGAATATTTAAAGAAGGTAGTGCCGAGGCAGCCCTTCTCTAGTATTGGTATAGGCTAAGACGTCACAATCACGAAAAATCTGTTAATTTACTAGGAAATTTTTCTTTATTGATGATAATTCGAAGAATGTGCTGGAAATTTTCCACTTTGAAAACTTGTTATTCTAGAAGGATTCTTGTTCTTTAAGATGGGTACGAAAAAAGTTGCATTTTCGAATAATTTTTCAATAAAGATAGCACCACTGAAATTTGCAAAAGTTTAAAATAAGTTCAAAGTTTTCCATGAAAATGTTCAAATCAGTGCAGTTTAAGCTCCTCATTACAATAAAGTAATCAAAACACATTTTTTATACAAAACCACAAACTTTTATTGGCATTTTAGTAAACTGAGTTAACAATCATGAATTTGATGTTAATTGTTCTACATAAGAATTGTATATGGTAAACCGGGTGGATTAAAAT
Organism: Uranotaenia lowii; assembly: GCF_029784155.1. NCBI lineage: Eukaryota > Metazoa > Arthropoda > Insecta > Diptera > Culicidae > Uranotaenia > Uranotaenia lowii. Next base: position 69,386,890 of record NC_073691.1, read on the forward strand.
CATGACAATCTGTTAAACACTCAAAATCTGCTATCTACACCTTCCTGAAGCTGATATTTTCTTCATTTTTGCACGTTTTAGCTTCTAGGAGACATTGCCTTCATTAATAAATTGAGAAAAAAACATAAAGCAATCTTCAAAGGACCAAAAAACTTCATAACATAGTGAAATAGAGGCTGTACAACAAAATCAAAATGAAATTGGAATTCAAATTTGTTTTAAAGGGTGTTTTTCTTTGAAATTCCTACCTTTCTCACATAAATTTCCGATGCAATCGTTTTTGTTACGTCACAAAAAAAAATCCAATATAGCTCTCGACACTACCTTATTTAAATATTCCTTGGATCTCTTCAAACTTTTTGTGAGAAATTCAATGCTTTTTTCAGAATGAAAATCAATCAGAAAATTGTGAGCTGCACCGGGGTGAAAAATGCGCTGTGACGTCACGAAAATTGATTTCCTTTTTTGCGGAAATGTCCATGACTTCTTACTTCAACAATATTATAGTTTTTCTTCGAAACAAGTTTAACATAACAATTAGCTTCAATAAATAAATTCATTTATCAAGTTTTTTATGTAATTAAGAATCATATTTTTTTCGCATAAACGCGGTAAAAATTATTTGGAAAAAATTGTCCTTCATTGAAACTTCCACCTCGAAGAAGGTTACTAGAAAATCCAAATCGAACCCCGTATTCACATTGAATTCCACGAAGAGACTTTTGACTTAATTACAAAATTAAATAAATCAAAATATGAAGGTACTAGCACAGGGTTCCATGAAAAATTAGGGTCAGATTATACTACAGAAAGGGGTCGCTCAACAAACCTTAAGTTTGTATAGAATTTTTCGGCTTTTTTTCGGGATGAACGGAAAAACAGCTTTTCACCAATAATTTGGTCTTTTTCAGCCGATTTTTCTTTGAATTTGAGTATTTTAAAGCTTTAATCATAACAACTTTTCAGAGGACGCAGTTCGATTAGAGTTATCATAAACAGTTATTAAGCTTCAAAACAGGTATATTTAAGTCGATTAACGATAATTCAAGTATTTTTTTGTAATTGACCCATCAGAAGCTAATTTTTGAATCTCAATATCTTTCTTTACCAACCCTTATCGAAATGGGACTTAGAGATAAATTATTTGTCCTACCGAAAGCTTTGTGAATTGTGACCATAATGAAAACAAATCAGCCGATAGTGATTTCAGAAATTGGTGCAAAACTGGGTTTTCATGTTTCTTCCAAGCAAATTTTTTCATAATTCCACAAATTTTAGACTCATTGTGCTATCTATTTCCGATCAACCAAATGCTTGTCCTAGGATCTATATTAGCTTGCAACTTATAAGATTTTCATGAGTCGGCTGATTTAGACACTCTAGTTTCCATTAAAAAAATTCTAATAGATCGAAGGATTTTGAAATATTATTTATTTTTCCTCTCCTTTGCAATTAGTTATTGAAAAGATTCAGTAACATTTTTGAACACTTTTACGAATATATAATTCCTAGTATAAGTTTTTTCCAAAATAATATTCCAATGATGGCACAATTAAATTTCGAAAAAAATTTATGTGCACAGTGTTGCAAACCTTATCTGCTTATATGGGCCTTTCTGATTCAATGCCTTTAATTTTTTTTTTTGAATTAATGGATCTATTTCATCACCAAATCAGATAACTTGTGGAGTTGAAATCACTTTTAGTAAATTAAGCATTAATTTTAAGATAATTGTGGTAGCGTACTACTACACATATAATATACGGCGTATTACAGGACACGACACTTAACGTTCTTACTAACATAAAAGGATTTAAAATTACCTTTTTTGTCGACCGGTTTCGGGCTCAATGTTGCCCATCTACAGGACGATGTCCGACAGTCGGACATCGTCCTGTAGATGGGCAACATCGAGCCCGAAACCGGTCGACAAAAAAGGTAATTTTAAATCCTTTTATGTTAGTAAGAACGTTAAGTGTCGTGTCCTGTAATACGCCGTATATTATATGTGTAGTATAAGTTCTTACGTTGGCACAAAACCACCAAAATGAGTGTACTACTACTAATATAATATTGTTTCAGTCATACCTATGTATACATTGATAGTCCTTGGTCAGAAAATATAGAACTAGAGATTAACCCACACATGTGTTTTAGTTGTGCCTTTAGTTATCACAAATTGGCGACGAGCCGGGATTTTTCGTTCCTGGTGAACGATTCATATAGTTGCGGAAAGTAGGAATTGTAAGAAGAACCTCGCAAGTGAGCGGAAAAAGCATCGGTAAGTTGGAAATTGGTCATCGAAAAAAACTAGAAAAACACGTGATATTTTTCATTCATCAATAGCAAAAGCTCTATGAAAACATCGCAAAGTACGCAAAAGTAAACATCGCAAGAAGTTGGTTGCGTTTTGGTGCGGACTAGCACAGACTGCGATAAATGTTAACAAACCCGATACTGCGCCAGGCTATGCAGTGGTTTGATACAGCGTCAGGTTAGCGGATAGTAAATAAAGTGAGAAAAACAAGACTGCACCAGGATTTGCAGTAGTAAGAACCGCGGCAGGTTAGCGGTCAAGTTTATAAAGGACTAGCTGACCCGTTGTGCTTTGCTACACCTTCCGGAAATAAATGTTATTTGTAAAAATTTATTCAAATTTAGATTTTAGAGAGCATTTTTTTAAATCAAACCTCATCAAACTTCAGAAACAACAACTTTGAAATGAGAGCTGCAGCTGCAGTTCTGAATTGCAATTCAAAGATGGTAAATATTATTTACTGAAACTTGATCTCTAAACTCGTTTTTCAAGATCTCTGTACCCAAAAAAACCTTTTTAATATGGTCCCTTCTTTGAAAAGCTCTTTATCTTAAATTTACATGGGAGCTCTCCAATCTTTTTCAATTTTGTCCCCCACTGCTTGAAGAAGGTAGGCAAATTAAACCGGCTCGATACCCAAACAGCACTTATCATGGTAATGAAAAATATATCAAATTAGTTATGTATCAATACACTGCAAATTTCTTTTTTTTAAATAAATTTACTACGGTAAAAATATAAATATTTAAAAAAATATCAGTTGCACCACTAAATAAGTTCTCAGCGTTTTTTTTATTTCTCTTTGAAAGTCAAATATTCAAAAATGTTGGCAAAAACAAATTTCTAAGTTTACATTTGTCCCGTATATTGGGGCAAGTGTCAATGCAAAGCTTATTTACAGATGCGTAAGAGTAATGGCTTTGAAATGGATTTAATACGAATACCTGCTTTTTGTTCTATGAAGTTTCACTGATATATTTGCAGTATTCCTGCAATATAAATTTATGTTTGTTACTCCACTTTTAACGAATGCTGTTCAAAGGGAATGACCTTCATTTACAAAGACATTTAAGAACTTTCAATATCCGCTTCAGTTTCAACATTCGGAATACCCCTTCTGGTCTTTCCAACATATTGAATCATTTTGAAGATGAATTTTATAAAAGTTCGACGTTTGCCCTTGCCCCACCGGCACCGTGTAAGTTGATAGAAGGGAATATTGTTTTTAACACTTTAAGGGTATACTAAAAATTTCTTTTAAAATTTTTGCGTCCAGTTGAATATCAGTTCTAAAGTCTCGCTTTTCAAAAACGAAGCGGATTAAAAGTCTCTTTTATGCAGCCAAGTAACACAAAAACACTTTTCATGTTAAGTACGTACTTGAATTGGTATGTAAGCAAAAAGTATGATGGTTATTTCAGAATTATTTAAAATAAAAAGCTCCCATTTCATTTCTAAATTCGTTTCAGTTGTGTATTTGGGCCGAAGTAACAATTTCTAGAAGAAAACATAATTTTTAATTTTTTTAAACAGAAAAAGTTGAACGTTTGAACATGTTCTAATATTCCTTGAATGAAAAGTCGAACGCTACCTACATTAACACGAACTAAATATGGAAGTATTTTTGCAAATCTTTCAATTGGTTTTGATTCGATTGATAAAATACCAATCTGTGTCACATCTAGGCGTAGTTTATTACCACGTGCTGTGTACAAATCAAATAAGCAAGAAAAGAAAACACATCTAGGTTGCATATCGCCCCCACGTGTTTGAGAAACAGGCGCCTTATTGTAAAATTTTCCAGCAATCAATGAACAGTAAGCTTTGGTTACTATCCTCTTGTGACGACGTTTGCTCGCCCATGGAGACGAAAAACAAACCCCTCAAAGAAAATATGCTTGGTTGAGAAAAAGGCGCCAAAATATTCCTACTGATCAGTATGCTATGGCTGGGTTACTTTCCTTTTGCGACGTTGGCTTGCGACGCCTCGACCATAGAGACGAAAAACAAACCGCCCAAAGGAAAAAAAAAATCTCAAGAAAATGGATGTCATGACTTTAATTTGTTTCGAAAAACTACAAATTTTGAATGGAAGCCCCCCCTCCCTTAAGTCGGATGGAGTTTTGACTATTACAGAAACCATCCCCGGCCTCAAAAACCCTCAGATGCCAGTTTTGACGATGATCGGTTCAGTAGTTTCCGAGTCTATAGGGAACAGACAGACAGACAAACATTCATTTTTATATATATAGATAACCACACCAGGATCGTGGCCTTTTAAACGGTGTCAGCTGGGATATCAAGGATAACCGCACCAGGATCGCGGCCTTGGTAAAGTAAAATCTCATTTGATAGTCAAGGGTAACCGTACCAGGATCTCGGCCTTGAAAGAAAGTCTGGTAGATTAAGGATAACCGCACCAGGATCGCGGCCTAAATCAGGAAATCCTAACGGGTTAAAGGAATTCGGAAACGAAACGAAATCTCGGAATTTCTTTGCTAAGGTAAATTTAAACGAAATTTTGTGGAATCGAGATGTTTAAAAAAAAGTTGTTTTTTGTTTTAGAATGGACAGCAAACTGTTGGCTGGATTGCCACCGTTTTTGTGTGCTGATATACCGATAAATGACCGTCGGAATAAATGGCTTAATTGGAAGCGAGGTTTTTAAATTTATCTTCGGGCTTCGAAGATAAATGAACCATCCGAAGCAAAGGATATGCTTTTTGCTCACGGTGGTTTTGAGCTTCAAGAAGTATTTTTCAACATTCCGGGAGCAGATGTGGAAGAAGACAAGGAAAAAGATGTTGATCCGTATCTGGTGGCTATCCAGAAATTGGATGGTTATTTTGCCCCTCAACGACACGAGGCACATGAACGGTTTGAACCCTTGGGGAAGTTTCTTATGCGCATTCAAGCTTATGCATCAAAGTGCAATTTCGGCAAAGATGCAGCTGAAAGTTCGGAAATTGCAGTAATTGATAAAATTTTGCGAGTGGTACCCGCGCCGTTGAGGAAACGCTTGTTACAAGAGAAAAGTCTATCATTGGAAGAGGTCACTAAGCACATAAATGCGTACAAATCCTCTAGAGCAGCCAGCAGTCAGATTGTAAGTCAAGGAATTTCAAAGCCAGCTAACTTCCAAGAAGCAGTGAACGTTCAAATGATTAAGGTGTTATGCGAGAACTGTGGTAGGGAACATCAGGACCCTGGATATTGTCCAGCGTTTGGTAAAACGTGTTCCTTATGTAATAAGTTGGGACATTTTCATGGACGTTGCCCGGAACGATTTAATCAGAGCTTCAAACGAGTTGGAAGGCCACTTGCACAATCTAATCGCGGAGCACCTAAGAGGTCTTTCGGTCCAACTTCGTCGGAAAACCGAAATCGAGGAATTTATCAACAACCATATAAGCGTGGGCTTTACTCACGACCGAAACCCTTTCAATCTCAGCGGCTTCATGCAGTCGATGATGAAGATGACTGTCAAATGGAATTGGTCGAAATGGAAACATCGAATAGTGATCTCGATGAACTAGTTTGGGTACAAGTTGGCGGCAATTTGATCGAAATGCAAATAGATTCTGGAGTACAATCGAACATCATCGACGATAAGACGTGGGACATCATGAATAGACATGGAGTTAAATTGATCGGGCAATTACGGTCACCCGATCGGAAATTCAGAGCGTATGCGCAAAAAGATTGTCTTGTTGTGAACGGTATGTTTGACGCGGAGGTGATCATTCGTGACGGCGAGAATGAATTGAAATCTGTCGCTAGATTTTACATTGTACATGATGGGCCCCAATCGCAACTGGGAAAGGAAACAGCGAAATTACTTGGTGTGTTACATGTAGGTTTGACTAGTCAAAATGCACCGGTACATCATGTTGAATGCTGTAAATCATTCCCTTCGATACGAGGTTTCAAAATTCACATACCTGTTGTTCACATACCTAAGGTTGAGACGACTTCCATTTGCGATTCTAACTCGGGTTGAAGACAAATTAAACGATCTTCTCTCCAAAGATATTATTGAGAGAGTTTCCGAACCTAGTCCATGAGTGCCCCCCTTGGTAGTGGTGATAAAGGACTGTGGCGATATCCGTCTTTGCATAGATATGAGACAACTCAACAAAGCAATTTTGCGCGAGACACACCCTCTTCCTACCATCGAAGATATCCGTTGGAAGTTGAATGGGGCGGTTTTCTTTTCCCGGCTGGATGTAAAGGACGCTTTTCATTAACTGGCGCTGGACGATGAAAGCAAACCATTGACTACGTTTATCACGCACAAAGGTAAGCTTAATATATTAAATTTATAAATAAATAAATGATGGTGCGAATGATTATATAAATAAATTTTTTGGAAAACAGGTCGTTTTAGATACAAGCGTATAAATTTTGGAATCTCTTGCGCTCCTGAGATGTTCCAGAAAATACAGGAACAAATTCTATCAAATTGTAACAATACGGTTAACTTTATTGATGATGTTATTGTTACCGGGAAATCTGCGGATGAACATGATTCTTCATTACATTTTGTACTGGAAAAGTTTCGGAAATATGACGTTCTTTTGAACCACACGAAGTGCGGTTTTAAGCTTCCTCAGATAGAATTTTTTGGACACATTTTCGATCGAAATGGAATGTCACCATCTCTATCCAAGGTGGAAGCAATAAAAAGTTTTCGGGCACCATCAACTTGTGAAGAAACTCGTAGTTTCTTAGGTCTGATCAAATATGTTGAAGCTTTTGTCCCAGATCTAGCCACGACCTCATCCCCACTAAGTGAACTAACGAGAAATAAGGCAGTATTTAAATGGGAAATTGAACATCAACAAGCATTTGATAAATTGATTGGTTGCATTAGTAAAGTAGAACAGCTTGCTCATTTTGACCCGAAACTTCAAACAAGAGTCGTAGCAGACGCTTCGCCAGTAGGTTTGGGGCGGTATTACTGCAATTTTTGAGGGTCAACCAAGGGTTATATCGTATGCTAGCAACAGTCTCACGGATACTGAATGCAGATATGCGCAGACAGAAAAAGAAGCGCTGGCTCTTGTATGGGCGGTAGAGAGTTTTCAGATCTATGTACTTGGGATTCATTTTGCATTAGAAACAGATCATCGGCCATTGGAAACGATCTTTTCGGCGACTTCATCCCGATGCCTACGGATTGAGCGATGGGTTCTTCGGCTGCAGGCATTCAGTTACACAGTTGTTTATAGAAAATGGAAAGCGAACATCGCCGATCCACTTTCTCGGCTCTCACAACCTTCAAATGTTGAGATGTTTGACCCAGATTCGACCGTTTATATCAACAGTGTGTTTGAATTAGCTGCTATCGACATCGGTGAACTCGAAACTGCGTCTGAGCATGATCCCGAGTTGATGGAACTCCGAGATTGTCTAGATCTAGGAATATGGAACTACTCATCGGAGGTTTTGAAGCCATACTATGCTTTTCGTAATGAGCTAGGGAAAGAGGAAATCTTGTGGTTCGAGGATCTAAGCTTATCATACCAGTTTGTCTCCGACGGAGAATGTTGCAACTAGGCCATGAAGGACATCCCGGTCGTACAAAGATGCAGCAGCGTTTAAGATACACTTGTTGGTGCCCAGGCATGGATGATGCCATAGGAAAAATTGTAGATTCATGTGAAGGTTGTCGTTTAGTCAGTCGTCCTGATCGTCCGCAGCCTATGCAACGGCGCAGTTTGCCTACTGCTCCGTGGGTGGATTTGGCTATAGATTTTTTGGGTTCTTTACCTTCTGGCGATTATCTATTAGTTGTGATTGACTATTTCAGTAGATACAAGGAGGTCGAAATATTGCGGAAAATAACAGCTGGTGAGACGGTAGAGAGACTGGAACGGATTTTTGTTAGGTTGGGCTATCCTCACTAGACTAGTTCATTTTTTGGTTGGCTTTTTTCGTTGATCACAACGCCACTTACAGGGTTTGATCCTCATTCATTTTCAAGAACTCTGCCGAATTTGAGCTCATTTGAGTAAGTTTCCAGCGTGCGCTAGAAGTTTTATTGAAAAAAGTCCATTTTTCTGGAAAATTTTCGTAGATGTGTTCTAGCAAGCTGTTGTTAATATAAAATGATAATTTTATAGTGCTCGGTGATTGGTATGACAAGCATTCGTATGGACCTGTTTTAGATAATTGACTAAATCAAACCGAAAAAAATTAAAAATTCATAAACTACCAACTTTTACAGAAAATTTACTTACAAGTTAAGAGCTTAAAATCAGTAGTAAATGGAAAAAAAATATTTTCGATATAAACTTTTCATAGAAAGATAGCCTTATTTATAACCTTTAATTTGATGTATAATACTTAATTATCTCAACAGTACAAGCAAAGATATTCAAACATTCAAATGACATTCTTTGAATCATAATGTTGTCTCCATTCAAGTTTTAGTATCATGCAACCTGCAAAACGTGGCATCAAGAGGACTTGCTTACAACTTGGTCAAAGCGCGCGCTTTTTTTAACTCCTGGCCCCGTCATGGGGTACTTGATTGAAAAAAAAAAAATCTTGTGCACAAGTTGGTGTGGAGCAAACTTGAATGAAAAATATTTTATCAAATCTAATTTGTTGCATAGATATTTGAATAACTTTGCTAGCACTCTGGCGATCATTAAGTGTTATACATCAAATAAAAGGTTATAAATTAGGCTATCTTTTTATGAAAAGTTTATATCGAAAATATTTATTTTTCTATTTACTACTGATTTTAAGCTCTCAACTTGTATGTAAATTTTCTGTAAAAGTTGGTAGTTTATGAATTTTTAAATTTTTTCGGTTTGATTTAGTTAATTATCTAAAACAGGTCCATACGAATGCTTGTCATACCAATCACCAAGCACTATAAAATTATCATTTTATATTAACAACAGCTTGCTAGAACACATCTACGGAAATTTTCCAGAAAAATGGACTTTTTTCAATAAAACTTCTAGCGCACGCTGGAAACTTACTCAAATGAGCTCAAATTCGGCCAGAGTTCTTGAAAATGAATGAGGATCAAACCCTGTAAGTGGCGTTGTGATCAGGGAAAAAAGCCGAAAAGTGAACTAGTCTAATCCTCACACTATTACGTTGGATAACGGGCGCCAATTTATAAGTACGGAATTTGAAAAGTATTGTAAGAATCGAGGAATCTTTTTGAACAGAACAACGCCGTACTGGCCTCAGAAAAATGGCCTCGTCGAACGTCAAAATCGCTCGCTTCTCAAGAGGTTGAAAATTAGTCAGGCGTTAAATAGAGATTGGAAGACAGATCCAACGATTTACTTGAACATGTATTATTCTACGCCTCATAGTACTACCGGAAAAACTCCAAGCGAACTTTTGTACGGTCGAAACATTAGAACGAAACTTCCATGTCTTGATGACATAGGATCTACTCCACAATATACTGATTATAGAGATAAAGACCAGCAAATGAAATTGAAAGGAAAAGAGAACGAAGATAGTCGACGTCATGCAGTACCTTCTCAGATTAAAATTGGAGATCAAGTATTGATGAAAAACATGCTTTCGGGCAATAAATTAAGTTCAACTTTTAATCCAGAAAGGATGATTGTAGCCGGTGAACAAGGTTCAAGATTAACTGTTCAAAATGCCGAGACTGGTAAGATGTATGATCGAAACTCCTGTCATGTTAAGAAAACTTTCCCAGCTGATTTTCCGACTGAAAATCAATTGAATCCAAATAACGGTATACCATTTCTTCTAGTCAACTATTATTCATCTTAATCAATTCAGTCTTTCTATTTTAGATCTAGCAGAGGCAACACAGCCGGTTCCCGATATCGCTGACGATGGAGTTCATCAAGATAGCGCTGAGTTGTCAGATGGTCATCGTTCTGGACATCTCAGTGGAAGCCAAACCGAGGTTGCTTATGAATCTTTGAACTCTAGACCTCGTCGTGTTATTAAGGCTCCTGCCAGATTCGCAGGTTATGACATGAGTGATTAATTTGTATTTGTATTGGAAGGGAGATGTGGTAGCGTACTAGTACTAATATAATATTGTTTCAGTCATACCTATGTATACATTGATAGTCCTTGGTCAGAAAATATAGAACTGGAGAGTAACCCACTCGTGTGTTTTAGTTGTGCCTTTAGTTATCACAATAATACTTTGATTTATTTCATGTAGCTGACCATAAAATTGCGTGACGTCACAACGCTTTGCAAAACCGGGTTTAAAAAAAAATGGCACATTGTGACGTCACGAAACTGAATCGCTCTAAATTAAATTAAAATCAACATTTGAAAAAATCAAAAACAGATATTTGTTGGTTTCGATGAATCGATACTTTTCTGAAATTAACATAAAATTTGATCGAATAGAAGAGCAGAAAAATGCGATTTTGTTAAAAAAAATTGAAAAGTGGGAAAAGTGGCGCTTTGTGACATCACGATTTCCCTTGCTTATATTATCATAACTTTGCTCTATAAAGTCCGTTTGATTTCAAATTGAAGCGAATTGAATTTTGACCTTAGAAGGTATATTTTTTTTTCAATGCGCAATTTGAACTGTAAAATCTACAAACAATATACCAAAAAATTGTTTTGCAAACATTGGACCACTGATTGGACGTTACGGGAATGGGTCAATTACACTTTCAAATCCTTGACTTTTTTGATTTTTTTTTTCATAAAAAGTCATAAATAATTGAACAACTAAAACAAACAAGATAAAGGCTTTCCAAAACTATAATTGCAGCGTTAATTTTAATGATTCAAGTAGAAAACGTTGTTCAAATAAGGAAAAGTAAAATAATTGTCACAATTTTTTATAAAGTTAAAGGAAAAGTGGAGGAAAGTAAACAGGGTGGGTTAGTGGAGATTAAATCCAGCGTCATCGAAGTTGGTGAACCATGCAAGGAAACGTGACAAAGTATTATGATAAACTATGTTATGGCCAAACAACGGAAGAGCATACGATTACTGATCATCCCCACGTGATAAAGGAAACTGCTGTCCTAAGTTCAGGATGTTTCTTGTGCTCATGTACAATTTTGCTCTTATTCCAGAAGCATTGAATTTTCACGAGATTATCTTTTTAATTTTCTTAAAAAATTTGAAATTTCTCTGAAATTCGATAAGCTTCATTTCGAGTGAGATAATTCTACCGATGTTGTTTCCGATTCCCGATGAATACTTGTAAGAATTCCTCCTTCAGTTTGAGCATTGGGCCGTTAAAAACACTGACACCTTTTGTTATTTTTAGTAATCTTTCTTCTGGATCAGTGATTTTTCTAAGAGCTTTCATCGAATACGTAACAAGATTTCGTACAACAAAGCTTCAAGGAAAAGACTTCCGATTTGTATGCAATATAGCTTACAACTTTCTTGAAGCAATTTCCTATAAGATTGATTTTCGCTCAACCTCCCCCAAACACATACACCAACAACCAGCTGATCAGAGAGATCAAAATATCTTCATTTCGTGAGAAAACAAGAGAAATACACGGTAACGAGAGAATTCCAATAAGATTTCAACATCACGTTGCGAGAGAGAAGAAGAGCGAAACTCTGTTGTTGTTGTTTTCAGGTGTCGGCCTTGTTTGGTCTCGAAGAGACGACACCCACCAATAGCATTGCGTTGGCGAGTGAGCACAATTCAGTTTCGGAAGAGCATCGGTCGCGTACAGTTCGGTGATTGGTTGTTACGGCGCGGTGAGAACGTGGGTCAATTTTTTGCTACTAAATTCGGTAAAGATCGGTGATACATTCTGTGCTAGACAGAAGTGGGTTTGTGTATTTTTTTCTGGTATTTCCTCGGAAGTGTCCCTCCGGAATCATTTATTTCGGAGGTCCAGGAAGTGTGGGTTGGTTAGTGTCGTTTTTTGGTTCCTGATTGTCTCTCTCGTTGTCTGCATTTATTTTCCTGTGACCAAGGATTCCATGCGATACACTGTAAAACTGCAGCATGGCTTGTTGATGAGTGAGAGAGACGTGTATTAGGGTTAGACGGGGGAGCAACAGAGCAAGCACTATGGTGATAGAAAATCAATTCTAACTGGGCTGGCAACACATTTCTAAGATCATATCTTTTGGTGGGATTCTTGCTTTAGGATTATTTTTTTACTTTTGGGGAGTTTTCTTTCTGTCGAGTTATCCTATTGGTTTTATTTTGTGAATGTGACACGGCAACAACGTGTGTGCTCTACGGTATACGAAAGGGTGTTATATTTTTGGGTAAATTGTGGTAGGTGGTATTCATCTGAAGAAAGGAAAAATTTCTTAGTGCTTTATGGGTAAATGTGTGGTCATTGCTTAAGTTCAAGTGAATCTTTCTTTGGGGTTTAACATCTGTAAAAGGAAGTACAAGGGAATATAATAAGGTAGAAAAGGTGTTCTGCAAGTGTAATAAAGTGTCAATATAGAGTGGAAATGTCGAAGCCGTTCATTGGAAGAAACGATGAGTTGTATCAAAAACAACTCGGAATGAGTGGGGTGATGTCGTCTTTTGATGGAGATTCGCTTGCCAACTACAGCGAGTTCGATTCGGAGTCGGTGACGCTGGACTATTTCAAAGAGAGGTAAACAACAACAATTTCATTCTTCCTAAATGACGGATTTCTTTCCGAGAAATCATAACAATAAACCATCGGGATGACGGATAGGTCCAAATGGAATTCACGACCCCTCCAAGAGAAAGCTCGAGGGAGACGAATCCCAACATTTGGACCATTATTCGATCCCAAAAGTTTGGCATGTGCGTGTGCAGTGAATCTATAAATTTTCGAATCACCCTCCAAAAATAGCTTTATAAATCTGAGAACGTGGAGGTCGACTGCCACTAACTGGCGTGCGCTCTTTTGTTTGCAGCATAAATATTCCAACCCTAATTGCATTTTTTTGTGCAAATTCAGCCTTTTCTCTTTCGAGTAACCATCAACGAAACGCTTCTGTATTAATGAGTGTGCTTCAGGTGTGTGAGTGCAGCCTGCATGCCACTTTTCTCCAATAACCGATACGGGTCCAAAACAAAATATGACACTTCTGCCCAGATGACAGCTCAATCTAACAACCCCCGAAGCAATCATCAGCAGCGAAAAGTCTCAGACAGTTTTTTTTTATTTCTTGCAAGACTTCCTCTCATCATCTTAAGCGTGCAATTATAAATAGAAATTTTTCCTCCTTGCTCTTTGCGTGCGGATCATATGTAAAAGTTTTTTCGCAACGCCATATCATTTGTCTACCTTTTGCGTCATTTTCTAACCCAATACGAATCAAAATAGTTTTCCGACATTCTCTTTTCACATTTTGGGCCGAGATATGAATATTTTTGGGCGATCCGCACCAACACAGGTGCGTTTGTCAACGAGCGAGAGAGTTGTTTTTCTCTAGTTTTGACAGTAAAGTCTCTCACATTGCTTTCTCTCAGTTTTGCGAATATGTGGAAACTTTACACCCACACTGCTGGATATTTCCTATAAGATTTGTTTGCAAGCTGTTGACATCGTTCCAGGGTTTTTGTTTTTGTTATGAAAACGACTGCTTGTCTGGCAGAGAAGCGTACAACTTGCCTGCTGTTATTTTCCGACATCAGCGTTTACAATTTTTCGAATGATGGATACTTTTGAGTCCGTTTGAAGATTATAGCGTAGTGAGTAGTAAGTGAAATAAAAGTCAAGTAAAAACAATGTTAAAAAAAATTCTGATTGATGTCAAACAAAAAATGCGTACCTATAAATGTAATAAAACCATAAGCGCTATCTTTTGGAATAGAGGAATCGCGATTAATTTTTTTTTAAATTCAAAACACTACAGCGGAGTTTTTCAATCAACCTTTCAGTTGAAAATGAAGGAAAGAAATCTCAATTAAGATGAAAAGTTAATAGAATTATTGTAATTTTTCTTATAATTTATCATGGTTAATGTTTTACCTGATCTGACATTTATTTTAGGATTCAGATTTTTTTTAAATCTTTGTTATAGAAATATTTATTTCAAATTTGAAATCTAAACTGCTTAAAAAATATTTTGAAAAATTTGATTTTTTTTATCAGTAAAATTTATTATTTATTGAGTCGATGTGATAATCATGAGTAAGAAAATGGTAACGAATTCATTTTCTTGTTGATTGTGTATTTTTGGTATTATTTTTATTGTTAGCTAAATTTGAATTTCGAAACCCCCCCCCTCCCCATGAACGGGTCCTTCGCACGGGCCTGATCCCTACAGTTGGTTTAAGTTATAGTTAGTAGTTTTAAGATTTTAAGATATGGACCAAACCAGTAAATTTTACTTTTTTGAACGCAGAAGGAAGTTTAAAATATACATATGTAGGTATACATAATTTAATAAATAAATTTATCCTTCAAAAAAAGATCATTGGAATTGCTATAGATTTGGATACAAAAATATGGTTCGTTAAGTTTTTTCAAATACTACCATTCTCGGTTCTTCCAGTTATTAAATATTACTGTGAAAGTTATATTTTCAAAGTACAGATAAACAAAAAATATAAAAATGTTTACAACGTTTAAGTGATGTATATTACTTTGTACCCAAAAAAGTTTCTAGCTCGAACCACTAAAAATAAATTGAAGACTGAAAACTGACAAAACTTCCAAAGTCGGAAAATTATCAGGGTTCACAAAAAAAAACAATCAAGCTGATGTTGGAGTGTTTTTATACAACATTTTGTGTTTGTTTTTTTTTTTTGAGCCGTAGGTCTTCAGATCTTCGCCAAAATTAAAAATTAGGTTCATTTTTGAACTTTAAAGTTCATGTATTTTTTCAGATTTCTAACAATTTTATTTTTTGAGCTAGCCTCGGTTAGATTTTTTTGGAAATAAAAATAACCATATTTCAAAGCTACATAACTCTGTTATTTTTTAATGGAAATACCACATCAAAATGCATTGAAATTTTATCAGCTTTCCAAATAAAATACTTAGAAGTACCGTCTGCATCACCGAAAATTTTGCAAAAAATACCATTATATAGCTCAATTTATGATGCAACTTTCATCCGAAGACACCAAAGTGGGCCTTGAAGAGTTATGAAAGAAATAATGACAATAAATTTTTTTTTGCATCGAGAACAAACAATAGTCGAACAACTGCACTCACATATGGAGGTAGCGCGCACTTTTAACAACATTATCTCTTTCATAACTCTTCAAGGAGTTGTTGGTCCACTTTGGAATCTTGAGATAAAAGTTGTATCATAAATTGAGCTATATAATGGTATTTTTTGCAAAATATTCGGTGATGCGGACGGTACTTTTAGACGCTATTTGAAGCTTAATTACAATTTTTCATATTGAAGGTCTTTAATTATTTTTTTTAAAGTATTTTATTTGAAAGCTGATAAAATTTCAATGCATTTTGATGTGCTATTTTATAATTTTTGTTGAAAAATAACAGAGGTATGTAGCTTTGAAATATGTTTATTTTTTATTTCCTTAAAAATCTAACCGAAGCTAACTAAAAAAATAGAAATTTTAGAAATCTGAAAAAAAAAATGTGTTTTTAAGTCATAAAAATGAACCAAATTTTCAATTTTGGGAAAAATCGGAAGACCCTCGGCGCAAACCCACCAGAAAATAATTATCCCCGTTTGACTACTGACACTCCTGAAACTGTGATTGGTTGACAATGTTCCACAACAAACACAGTTGGAAAAAAATCCCAATTATGATTGAAAAGCAACAAATTAGTAATGATGAACGAAAAATCATAAAAAAGTTTTTCTTTTTTAATGATCAACGATTTCACATAATTTGTAACATGATAAAATGAGTTTGTGATACTGTGCAGACTGTGTTTTGTCATGAACATTTTTCGGAAGTCCACCCTGTGTTTTCCTGAGGGAAAATAAAAGATTTCCTAGTTCAAGATATCGATTTTTAACGCATGTTACGATAAAATTCCTGTTTAAAATGATTTTTGAGTAAAAATAAAAAATTAAGGGATTTCGTGGATTCAAAACATAATGAAAACCAACCTTGACCTTAAACGGATTGTGGATTGAAGCCAGTTGGAGTGCCTCGATTTGTGGCATGCATGTGAGGAAAATATGTTCATAAGACTGAATCAATTTTGGGTCATTATCGAATTTTTCAAACCCTGGGGTCTAAAATGCCTGAGTTTTGTTCAACACTTATCCAGTTTTCCAACATAATTTTTGTTTCTTCTGTGTTTGCTGAGTTTGCTTATGGTTTCCCTGCCATTTTATTAATTATCTTAAGGAAATTTTCTGCTGAACAGCCTGTAACATCGTATCACATTAGCAGGGCGACCGAAACCCCTAATTCCCGAAAGTCTGGAAAATCGAGAACTTTTGGCACATTTGCTCAGAAAATATATTTTAATGCCTCCAATACTAAATGGTAACTGATTTTTTTCAAATCACCTAGAAATTTCGGGCAACTCAAAAATGATATTATTATATTATCCAGTTGTTACCGAGAATAAGCAAGTAGAAATATGAAAAGTTTCTGTTAGTGTTTTTGTGGTCTTAAATATATCAACTCTCGTTTCATTTTTGTTAAAGTAACGAAATATCTTAGTAAATATTCTGATCATGAACTTATTAACATAAAATTAAAATAACAAGTGACACATATGTAATTAAAATTGGAGCTCCGATTACGGGTCGATATTGGCATACAGGGTGGCCACTCATACGGAAGATGCGGAAAAAGTCCGGATTGAAATTCCATCAAGAAACTGAGGGAAAAAAATGGAAAAAAAATTCCTATAAATCCGAAATTTTTTGTTCAGCTGTTGAGTGCATATGTACATATAGGTACGTACATACATATCTTACTTATTTAGAAACTAACACTCCACCTATGTTCTAAAACATTTAACTAAAAACTTCAAACAACTAAAAAATGGGCGCCGTGACCGAGATTCGATCTCATGACCTCTGGCTTAGAAGACTTGAACGCTATCCTCTAGGCCACGGTCGGCGGCTAATGTCAAAAGCATTTAGTACGCATACGGTAAATTATTTATTTAATTTTTGATTTCAAACTTTTTGTTGTGTTCAAACCATGTAAATAAAAAAATGAAAATTGTGCATTTTCTCATTTAGCTTAGACTTTTTCAAATTTTCTGATTGCCCTTAAAATTGGATTCTTGATATCGAGATATAAAAGTGCGCTGAGTAAAACTTTGAAATCTTGAATATGCTATGATTTTTGGCTTTTGTTAAAAGTTTTGTTAATTTTAAATCACTTATTAAAAATAGAAAACCGTTGAGTAGAGATTTTGATACTGATTTTTTTCCAGTTTTTGAAAGTCGGGAATTTTGTGAAAGCATGCGAGAAAAAATTAGAAATTGAAAAATTGAAATTGAGTAGCCACCCTTTATTAAACAAATATTCAATTATCCCATACAAATGTCGAACCTATTAGCCCCTCATGGGTCTAAATACATAATTACAAATAGTGTTCGGCACTAATAAAAATCTACCCATCGTTTTGATTTGAAAATGCCGATTTTTTAAATGTCTCAGATTCTTTCTAAATTTCAAGGAAATCGTTAGAAAGCTGGTGGTTTCAAGATCATTTTCAAAATAAAATTTTATCAATTCACTGAATTGCTCACTAATTGGGTATGACATGAATAAAAACTACTTTATGTTTTATTTTTGGAATTTCTAAATTTGAAACGGCTCATGTACCATGGTATATGGTATTACCAAATGAAACAAACAAATAACTATTGGTTAAAATGACCTTTATTGGCCTTGATTTACTGGATACGTTTTGCACACTTTTTGTAAAGTTATGGTGATATTTCGGGGGTGGAGAGGTCCAACCAGACCCCAAAACAGTAAAATAACATATTTTTTAATTAAAAGAGGGCGAGGTAAATTTTTTTATGCGGATCGACATGATTTAGCGATGCCTCAAAGCGCTCAAAGTCTCGTTTTTTTTTATCCTCAAAAATCACCAAAGAAAGAACCAAAGGAAATTGTTAGATTCGAAATTTTAATTTTGATGTCAAATGACTGAAAAATGCATGGAGCGTCGAGATCTGGTGTTATCTCGAAACAAAATATTTGGCCAAAATTCGACGTTCGTAGACTGGAAACCGCCTATTTTTCGGAAAACCGATTTAGTCCCAGAAAGGCGATTTTTGTCGAAAAAGATTATTCGACATAGCACCAGATCACCAGCACCACTTTGAACGCTTTGAACGGTCGAAATTCAAATTCAGCTAGAAATAATAACAAAACTAAAAATGCACAATATATTAGGAGATTGATTTCAAAAACCATTGTTCTAATGGTTTGAATCTAAATTCAAATTTCAATTCATTGCCGGTAAGCGGTTAGTGAATAATTCAAAATGATATTCCTTATTTTGAATTAGAAAATCACATAAAAATAAATTTTGAGCGGTGTAGTTCACAAATTTTTATTCAACATTTTAAAACACCAATTAACGAACAACAATTAAAATTTCAAAAAAAAAACAAGAATTAAAAACTTTTGAACTTGAGGAAATTTATTCAAAACACCTAGTTGATCTTTGAATTAAATTCCTCTAGCTATCAAAATAAAAGATTGAAATAGTTCATGTAGGGTTCACAAAAAAAAACTTCATATATTTATTATAGGTACAACATGTTCAATTTTTCATTAAAAACTTAGACTGTACTTAGGGTGGGAAATTTAATTTCTCGGACAATCTATAAGAAACTGATAAAAATAAAAAAAAATCAAGTGTTGTTGTTAATATTCAAAGCACAAAGCAAATATTAATTTCGGTAACATTGCGCATTAAGATTAAGATTTAATGTTGCTACTTCGAAGCATGTTTCGAACTTTTCATGCATCAATTAAAAATTAGATCAATTCAAATAAAAAGAATTTAATATTATTAAAATAAGTAAAATGTTGAATTTTCAAGCCCAGGTTAAATAGTTGAAAATTTCAAACTCGGAATATTTCCTGTTAAGGACAAAACAATGATAATCTAAAACTTAAATTTAGATTCAAAGGCTTCGGAAAAGATTAGAAGAACAAAAAATCCAAATTGAAATACAAAAACAAATTTATTTGAAAAAAAAAATAAAAAAAAATTAAAAAGTAGGACTTTAAAATACAGTTAATTTGATTGAAAATCATAGAAAATAAGAAAATGAAAAAGATTTTTTTTAACATTTAAGAAAGAAAGGGAACAATATTTTTGTTATAATGATTGATTTGAAAAAATGTTGACTTCCTGAGCGCTAATCTTTTGTCAGATTTGGTCTATCACCTTCATTCACCGGGGTTTCATTTTATTCAATAAATTTGTTGAAAATCTCAAAACGATTTGTCTTTTGCTTTGAAAAACATCTCATATTAAATTTGGTTTAATTTAAAAGTGGGGGAAGTTAATCAATTTGGTGTATTTTAAAAGTGGGGAAAAGTAATCAAAATATTTCTAACCTTTTTTCGCAGAAGTTAAAATTTTTAGTGGTCTTCGGGAAAATGGATCATCGATTTCAAACCTTTGTTCTCGAAATTATGTAAAGTTTAACAGTTTTGGAAAAAAAAAGAGTAGAAATGATGTTCAATTTAGTATAACAAAAAAAATAATAATAAATAAGCTGATGAAAAATATATGCATATTTGGATTCAAATCATCCAAATCAATCAGAATTTGCTCTTAAATTCCTTGCACCTCGGAAAAATGTCAACTTTGTGGCCTTGTGTAGTTTCTCAAAAACCTTTTGAAGTCGAGCATTTAAAAGATAAATTATTTGAATAAAAGTTTTTTTGTTTTTTTTTTTGTTTCGATTATAGTCGTTTTACCATCTTTATGGCATTCGCGACTTTATTAACGTTACAGTTGGCGGATCGTTATTGAAAAACTATCCGGTACAACTGTGTTCGATGTTTACTCTTGGGCTCGAACTCGCGGACATCGGCTCAGGAGACAACAGACTTGCCAACTGAGCTATATCACAAGCCCATTTGAATAAAAGTGATAAGTAATAAAGTAAAGGATACTAGGTTTTAGGTGTTTTTGCTAATTCTGTTGAGTATAGTGAGTAGCAAACACCTTTCACATGATGGCCAACTTGTTGATGTGTTCAATTAGTATTTGATGAATGAATTTAGAAGTTAAATCGACAAATTCTGATTTTGTTTAGTTACACTTCTTAAAGAAAATCCGCTCTAAAGACGAGTTATGATTTATAATTTCATGATTTGGGTTTTAATACTAAAGGTTTGTGGAATTGCAATTTAAAATCTATGATTCAAAATTAGTTCCAAATTGTGAACGTCATACTTAGGAATGTCTTAGGCTTAGAGTGTGATATCGAACTAAATTCCGCTGGAGCCAAGCTAATTTTCTGGCTTGTTTGTTTACACTTATTTTTAAATACCTTTTAGTAGTTTTTCGTTAATACGGTAAATTTATTTCCTAAAAACTGGGGAGGGGGATTAATACCAACCCTCCCCCCTCCTTTTTGCATGGCCTTGGCTTTGAAGCAAACCTGAATTTAGGCTGATTGAACTAAAAGTTTTACACAGGTCAGTTGCTTGGGCTAATGTACAAAATGTATACGGTCGGTTCTAATAATTCGATCATAATTTTTTTTCCATGCATCTACTGCCACTCTAATGTACTGAGAGTGGGTGAAATTTTAATGTAATGCAACCATCACACATGCATTTGATTTCTTTACATTTAAGGCTCTGAAACACAATATTAATTGACAGAAACAACAAACATGAACGTTTTTAAGGACTTCCTTGATTTGAGCTTAATTTATTCAAATATAATTGATAGATAGGTTAGAATTTCGGAACCAATTTTAAAAAAAAGCATCATTTTAATTTATCTGAAACACAACTCCTAATACAACTGGGATGGCTCTGTTGTGACAGTCTCTGACAAAACAGACGATGCCAGTGTTCACCACAGGCTCAGCTGTTGAACCGTTCTTCGTTGCCTAAGACGGCTCATTGCTTGGTGGGCAATGTGGTTCTTAAGTATACATAGGTTAAACGAACGAGGACGCATCTTGCTCGAGAATGCTGTCGAGAACGAAAAAGACCTTGGGGAGGACTTTATGAGTTTATTCAAAATGTAACCCGCTCGCTCGTTCGTTTCGTGCAACACAAGCAGCAACAGCAGCAGTCGTAGTGCTTATCGGTCCAATGCACGAAACACTTATGCTCTGGTTGGTATTATTCCTTGGCAGGGAGAGCGTCCTCCTCTGGACGATGCATCGATTATGATTGGTGCTCGTTAAAAGCATTTACGTACAAACCGAGCTCAAGTGGATCTTTGGCATCTTTAAACCCCGAACAATCGAGTAGAGATCCGAAGAAGGGTGGAAACCCGCAGAAGACGTTCCTGGCAGTGCACCCTGCATATGTATGGTTTATTTGGTACAAGTACACCATAACGGTCTAGATCAGCTCTCTGAATCATTGGTGCTGAAGTGCTCGGAGTCGGTACTTGAATGCAATTTAGAGTATAGGAAAAAAAAAATGAAAATGTTGAACCGATGAAAAGATCGAAAGTGGTTTTCTGCTGGGAATGACGTCATGCGGTCGTCTTGGTAAGAAATGGTCGTCGTCGATGTCTGGCCCTGGCACAGACAAGCTCATCAGTCACACACAAATACACAAAACCGGTAGGTCGCCATCTGGATGAACGAACGCTTTGGGTATGGAAGCAAAACCGGCGTGATGCTGAGATGTTTACTCATCATCATCTCGGGCTGTTGGTTTCAGATATAGGTACAACTCGAGCATACTAAAGGACAGATAGTAGCAGCCGATAGTTGAGGCAAAAAGTGTCTAGAATTTGCGGTCCAGGGAACTAGAGAAATGGGGACACCCGACGACGACGACGCAGGACGGAACCCTCTCGAGAATCAGGTTAAATGAACCGAGAGAGTGTGTACAAGGAAAACGAGATAATTGGTTGCCCCTTGTTTCTGCCGCCTCACGAACAATATGATTTGTGTCATTCGTTGGAGCTGTTCTGCGGTGTGAATATGTATACCTAGTTATTTTGCACAACGGGACAGTTGGTTAACACAGGCTGTAGGTATAACTTCAGAGAAATTTCTGGGTGATAGGAAATTATAGAACATTCTTTCGTAGCTACTAGCTTCTGTAGAGATGTCTGTTGTTTATTTGTTTATTGAAAATTTGTGCTTCGGAAACGATAGCCAGTTGAATGATATTCCGGTAAAAATTGGATTCTTCTTTTCATTAATGCTTGATTTGTTCATTGGAAGCAACTTTTGTTCAGTAGGCGCCTATATGGACGAAAAACACTTGATTTATTCAATTAAATACAAACTCCACCTGAAAGCAAGGTTGGAAAGTTGAGGTACCTACTTTCGTTGAATTTTTATTTGCAATGGTCAATCCTGGTACTTTGTAAATGGTTGGGGAACCTATGAAATCTTGAATAAAACATAATTTTTAATTTTTTGGATTAAAGAGTTGACATTTATATTTTTGGAAATTAGATTGATAGTGCATCTCAAAACTATCTAAAATTTTGAAAAATTCGATGTTTCGAGCAATTTTCCTGGTAGAAGTTGGGGTAAATATTTTATGAAAAATGATATAAAAAATATCTTTATAGCTTTGTAAAATACAATGTATGTAAACTTTAACCAAATATATTAAACTATGGGTTTTTTAAATTTTCATAAAATTTGAAGATTTGAAATTTACAAAACATCTTGTCTTAATTGTAGCGAGAATAGTTAGACATAAAAATGCATGTATTTTCACCAATTTCAAACATCTCGTAGTATAGTTTTGCAGCAAATTCCACGTCGAGCATACGAAAAAAAGGAATTAGTTTCAACTTTTTGAAGAAACAAAAAGTATCTGCTAATGTATGTGCTAATGAAGAAGTTATTCAATTTTTTGAGAGGCATGTTTTTCGTGTTTATCATGAAATTTAATTAAGTTTCACAAGAACTTGTTTTTTGAATGGGAGTGTACTATTTAGTGTGAGATCTTTGTTAGTTAAATAACAATTTAAATTTTTAACTTCAATGAATCAAAAAGTTAATTTTTTTTTAATTTGAAATTGTTTGGAACAATACATTTTTCAATCTTATTTTAATACAGACTCCGTTCGTTTTTGGCAACATTCGATTTTGGCAACATCCGATTTTGGCAACATCCGATTTTGGCAACATCCAATTTTGGCACATGTGCCAAAATCGAACGGTTTTTAAAAACAACATTACAATTTGGTTTTCGTTATAACAGGACCAATTTAAATCAGACAAATACCACTAATACGTTTTTGTGTTCTGGTGATATAAAACAACAATAAAACCAAAAGTTTTTTTGAAAAATTTATTAAGAACTAAAAAATGACAAAAAGATGAAAAATTCAAAAAGATAAAAAACAAATCCAAACAAAAGACTGAAAATGACTAAAAACAACTAAAAAATGATGAAGAACGAAAAAAACAGCAAATATGACAAATGAAAACATACATAAACAAAACAAGATAAGAGCAAAACGCATCAAAAACATGATAAAAAAAAATTAAAAATTACTAGAATTGGTCGGAGATTGACTAAAAATTACATTTTTGATAATAATATTAGTTATTTTGTAAAAATAACTGATAAAAAAGTGGAGAAAAAAAATCGTTCGATTTTGGCAACATTCGATTTTGGCAACACAAAATGTACGAGCGTGTTGCCAAAATCGAACGGGGTCTGTACCATATTTGTAAAGCCATATGTATAAGGCCATAAGGATTTAATCCACTGGGCACCGTTCTTTCTTCTTGGTAATACCGCTCGAAAAAATAGTGTTTTGAAACATAACAACAAAATTTTTTGATCTTTCTTTAAAAAAAAAACATAACTTTTTAATTATCATCTAAACACATACAAAAGACACCCTACAATGTGTTTTAAAATTTCCCGATTTTGTCACTGTACCCAATTTGTCACCCTAAAATGCATCACGGGAGTGACAAAATCGGGGATTCACTGTTTTTACATCGGTTATATTAAAGAAGAAACAATCAAATGCTGAAAAGAATTCAACACTATAATCCCTGATCTGATCACTGCTTCTTACTTTTAAAATCTTAAAACATACTATGAATGAAAACATCTTCATGACAAAGCTTTTGGGAATCATAGTGTTCCCAAAAGCATTTATTCTACATTACTGTGCAATGTAGCTTTATCTACATACGTACATTAGAGTACATTTTGAAAACGGACCATACACCTATTTTGTAGATTTTCCCAAAAAACTGAACTGTTCAATATTTCAGCTTGATTGTACTTTTTTTTAGAGGTGCCTCAAAGCGCTCAAAGCTTAAATTTTTTTACCCTCAAAACCATCAAAGAGGGAGTTGGGATCCGGGGAAAAAGAAAATAAAAAATAAATAGGAGACAATCGAAATTTTGATTTTTATAGCATATGGCTTAGAAACGCAAAAAACGTCGAAATTTGATGTTATCTTAAAAAAGCTGTTTTGTTTCAAAATGGAAAAAAAATATTTCTGGGACTGGCCGTTTTTTAGAAATCCAATGGCTTCCAAACTAAGTCCCAGATAGTTGCTGTTTGACCAAAAATATCTTTTCGAGATAACACCAGATCTCGACGTTTTATGCATGTTTCAGTCATTTGCCACCAATATTTAAATTTTTTTCTTTCGTTTTTTTTGGCCCCTCCTTAGCATTTTTAAGTACTGGAAGTCTCAGAATGACAATTTTTAACAAAAAAAAATTCTGCACTAAATTTCTCGAATATTTCGGCAAAACTCCACTTTTTCGAGATAAGAAATGAACAATCACTAAACTTAAGGACATAAACAAACAATTTACAGTCCTTTTCGAATATAATTTTGAAATTTTATCTGTACTAGCACAAAACAATTTTTTCACTCTATCAGTGCTGCCTCCCTCCTCCTCAAAAATATTTTAAAATTATGTTATCAACTCGGACTGTTATCAAATTTTGTATTAAATATCCGGGCGAACGGGGATAAAACCGGGCAATCTGGCAACCTTTAGCTACCACCTGAATTAAAAGTGTTGACCAGCAAAACTTTCAACTTAGCTTAAACCCTGGTCGTTATAAAGTGTTTTTAATTTGCCCTGTTTTAATCCCTTTGAATGTTCATGAACACCATATGAGATGTTCTATTCTATACATAACATTCCAAATTCTATATCAAGCTTTTTTCAACATACGAATTTCGACTCAAAACTAAGACGAAAACCACAAAAATGCTAATTATGTATTTGAGGAAACTAAAGTTTCAGACAAAAAGGTTTTGAAAGAAATCAAATAACATTATTTGTATATTTTTCCGTCTGGTCTCAATTCATGAAAGTTTGAGAGCAAGGTAAAGTAAATTGATTTTTTTTTCTATTAAAACTGTAAGTAGTTTTCAAATTGTTAATGTTTCACATGATTTCCCAATGAACTTCATAGAAATAGCGTCACAGAAAACCGTCACATAAATTTAGGTTCAAATCACAGAATTCGAGAATTTTTTTGTCAAAAACACAGATTTTTTTTCGGCAACTTTGTTCACGACCCAACTGCACATAAAAAATAATATTGGTGGTTATTAATTCTATGCGTGGAGGAGAAATCAGTGCCAAGATAAATATTGTTCAGGCATTGTAAGTCACAATTCAAATTCAGGAAAAATCAACTTCATAATTCATATTTAGAACTAAGAAATCAATATTAGATTGACTATCAAATGCAACCAGTTTTAGTGTTAAATTTTTAATTTTAACTCTTCAGTATGCTTTCATATAAAAAATATTTGTTAGTATGGGCTGTACTCACATTTCGCGTTCGCATATCAAGATCTAGATACGATTAAGAATTCAGATTCATGTTGAGATACAGAAGTTGAATCTTCTTAAAAACGTTCGATATACTTTTGACTCTGATTCAAACTTCCTTTTTCAAATTTTGAGTTTTTAAACAAAGATAAATTTGGATATGAAGATTACACATATTACACTAATACATATTGGAAGAAGGCCTTGAAGCGAAGCAGAGAAAATCATAAGTCAAGATATATTTGAGTTTTATTCGATGGATAAGTGTGTTGCAAAGTGTCTAAGTCTCTTGGTTTTTTGAGAATTCGTTATGAAAATAATACTTCTTTAACATTTTATTTTGGTTTCGAAACTCATATGCATATTCAATATTTCGATATTTATTTCCTGGATATGAAAAAACAATAAAGAATCATCCCGAGTTTTTGTTTAAAATTCAGAATCGAAGTTCTTTTACTTCATCCTTATGTAGAATTCAAACATCACAAAGCTTTAAAGCTTGAAAGCTTGAAAGCTTGAAGAATTGAATACTCAGAATAAGCTTCCTGATTCGAAGTTCATACTTTATTTCAGATTCCCAAATCGATTACAATATAAATAATTGAATTAATGAATTCAGAATTAAATCAAAGACGCATGACTGAGGGCTCTGAAACAAATTTCAATTCTTGGCTTTTATTTAAAATTCTTATCTGGAATTTATATTCAAAAATTGTTTTTTGTACGTTCCAGAAATCGTTTTGAAACTCGATTACATATCTAAAATTAAAATTGTGAATTCAGGTCAGAATCCAGATCCCGAATATATGTTCAAGATTCAGATTCAACGCGTAAATGAGTTTCACAATCAAATTAACTCTGTGCCTCAAAAAATTGAATCCAAAAAATACCGATATCCTTCATTCAATGTCTCAGAAACCACTGGACCAAATTCTACAAACTTTGCATTTCTGAGTTGCCACAGCTGTTGTGTTTGATTTTGTAGAATAAAGTTTAATGTTTTAATTTATAACATTTGAGTAAAGCTTTTGATTTGTTTTTTTTTGTTTCGATTATAGTCATTTTAACTTTTTTTTTGTCATTCGAGACTTATAACAACGATGCAGTTGGAGGACAGTCATAGAAAAATTTATCCGGAGCAACTGTGAGCGATGTTCACTCTTAGTCTCGAATTCACGGTCATCGGCTCAGGAGGCAACTGACTTGCCAACTGACTTATATCACAAGCCAATACTTTTGAATGTAACACATTCGCGCAAGTGATAAAACGACTTTTCTTGTATTTGGTTCGCATGTGTTAAAATTATGAAAGTGACGTTGAGGAATTTAAATCGCAAATATGAAGTAGAATTTGAGTTTATTTAGCAGGTTTTCTTTAACTTAACAAAACTGGATTTTATTTTCAAAAAATGAGCTACATGATTTTAATGATAGAATTGATTTTTAATCAAAATATTTGCTGATGACGAAACATGTGATCTTGCCGTAAAAAATGCAAAAAAATCTTTTTATTTTTGGGCATTAGTTAACATGATGAATATTGCAGTTTATAATCTTGAATCTAAAATTTGGTTCGAGTTGCAAGAATCAGATTAACATGTTTTATCAATGAATCAAATTTCAAGAGCTTGTTAGATTTAGCTTATTTCATTTATCTAAGCGTAAAATTAAATGGTTTCAGAAATTTAAGGCATTTTTGAAAAAAATCTTATTCTTTATTAAATTGAATAAACTAAATTCACAAGATTTTAAAGAAAGTTCAAAGATTTCAACTTCCAATGAAAGAAAATTTCCTAATTGTTTTACTAAAGGAATTCTTATACAAATCAAGGCTAAAGTTTTAAAAGAATAGGAACGAAGAATTACGAATATTTTCAAAATTTTCTTTAAAATGAAATCGAAAAAAACTAATAATGTAAAAGACCTCAACCTGAAAAATTAAATAGAATTAAAAATGTAATTAATTTTTTTTTGTTCATGCATTGATTAAGCAAAAATATCTTTTAAAAAATAGGTCACCAACACCTCCCTCCTCCCCCATGATGCAGTTCTTCCTACGGTCCAGAATCATTGAAACACAGCAAAATACAGCAATGCTATCAGAAAGTTTCAGCTTTTGAAAAACAAAATTTTTTATTACACTTTTCTAAAGGTCCAACTATAGTTTACCTAGTACAAATTTTAATAAGCTCCACAAACATTTGTCACCAAAACCTATCCTTTGATCCTGTTCTTCCTATAGCTCTGATTACATTCAGAGATCCATTTTTTTCTTCTTTTACAAACATATCCAAAACATATAAGCATTCTAGGAAATGAAAGACTTGCGTCCTTTTTTAAATAGGTACCGTCAACTGGGGCAACATGCAAAAATTTTCAACATCAAGGGTTTCTAAAAAACATATGTTCACAATTAATCCTACCCGTTATGCATCATCAGTTTAAAGGATGATGGGACATCAAATTGGCGTTGTAAAAAAAATGGGTTTCTTTAGTAATTTTTAATATTTCAAAAATGGGATGACTTGCAACAAACTTTGTTTTTTTTGATGAAAAATCTTATAAACACATATGAAAATTTATAGTTTTTAATATATTTGCGATGCCTAAAGATCATTACGCATAATAACACCAATTGGTCTGTAAAAAAAAATTTTTTTCAAATAAGGATCCTGCATACATTTAGGGATTTAGGAGTAATATAATACTACGAAAAAATCTACAAGCTGAAATCATAAAAATAAATGTTTGGCTGAATGAAATTTCAATATTTACAAGCGGAAGCAAAACATTCATGTTCCAGCACATGAATACGAAATTTACAAGGTGTTTCTTCGATTTGCATTTTGTTTAATTTTACCCCAGACACCTAACTGAATTATAAAAATATTTGTTTAAAAAAATTGAGTGATTGTTCGAAAAATATTTTTACACCAACCAGTAAAATGTTTGTAGGAAATATCATCAAGCCAATTCGTCATACTGGGTAGAGTTTTTTACGGCATCGAAAAATGTTCAAATTTGTACCTACATTTATCACTCGGTTTTTCCCAATTTTAAATAGAAATAAAAAACTTTAAAAAACTAGCTTAAGATGCGAGAAATTATATCATAATAATGTTGTTATCATTTAAAGACAACTTTAATACAAGACATTAAACTAACAATTGATTCAGTGTGGTGTTGCATAAATGTTGCATCTAACCCCGTTGTTGCATGATGCCCCGGTTGACGGTATTTATGCTCTATTTTTCCCATTTGTGTCCCATAATGGAATGATTAATATGATCTGTGAACACTAAGCCAACCTTTTTTCTAATCGAATCGTAATGTTTAGGAAAATTGTTTCACTATGCCAAACCTCTACACTAGTTTTTTACACAAAACACTTTTGACTTTAAGTCTTGCTCCTTTTTTCATAAGGCGATACTCAAAGATAGTGCATCTGACAGTGGAGTGGTTTTCTGGGATGACGCATTTCACATCACCAATCCAAACCAGTTTTCATCCCACTTTCGTTTTCCACAACCAAACGGAAAAAATTTTCCTGAAAGCTACCGCTAGTTGATGAGTGTGAATGACATTCTGGATGTAGCAATTCGCCTAGAGATTTCCTCCTAGCTCTCCGTTCAAGTGTTCCGCTTTTTTTCGGTTGTTTCAATCACTCGGTAGTTTGGTATGACAAATTCTTGGAACCGAGTCGGGAGTACGATGAACGTTGAACATTGAACATTGTATGGACTGAAAGAGGAAGGGTTCTTGAAAGCCTGGCTGATTCTGACGGACCGAATTCTTCATCCCCATAACAGAGAGATGACCGATTGTGTGCCGCACGCGATGCTCCAACAATAATAATGCTGTTGCTGTTGTTATAGCCAGCACTACTTGGCTTAGTCGGTTGGTTTTGCTAAGTTTTGAAGGCACACATACAAGAAACCCAATAGTGTGGCGCCCAATAATGGTGATGCCGTTCGTTCTGGAAGTTAAAATCATAATTTTCGGCTGCAGCAGTTGTTGTGACTGGAGTTCTCGGGCCAAGAAGCCAGCCAACATCCTCCGGAAAGAACAGAGGAACAATCCATATAGGAATAACCCTGACCACATGGAACGGAACTGCTGGATGAGTGAGTGAGTTAGCTAGTTGGATGAGCGAGTCACTCCAAAATTGCTCTAGCTCTAGGGTTTTGATGATTTATTGCAGCTCTTGAGCCGCTGCTGGTAATCAACCGTTCGTAGTTTGAGATCATTTTTCATGGCACGAAGAGTGATTGCTGCGTGCTGGTTGTTGTTTCGTGACCTTCGTGTTTCGGTTCGTTCGCTCGAAGCAACTGGAACATTTTTGACAAGTTTCTAATTAAACGTAGAGCGTAGAAATAGGTGAATTTTTGGCAACATATTAGCTCTATAATTTAAATATAAGAAAGATTCTTACGCTTAAAAAAATAGAAATGTAATTCATTAAAATTAATATGATATCATAAATCAGTTGAGTAAGTCACTTTCGGAAAAAAATTACAAATATTCGTGTTGAGGATAATGTCACAAAAATGTTTCCTTTGTCTAGCTGAAACAATTCCATAGAACTCAGATAAAGATACGTGATGAATGATATCATATTAATGTTACATATTTACTTTTCACTAAAGAGAATTTTGAAAAAAAATTGTAAAAAAATGTGTAAAAAATTTTTTGGAAAAAATGAGTAGGTTGAAATCTATCTACTATTTTTTTTTTTGAAAGAAATACATACATTGACAAGAGAAAATTGGCTTAACTATACGTTTATTTTGCGAAAAAGATGGAGTAGCATAAGAATTCTTTTGAAATTGATCAGGTATCAGAATGAAGGAAGACTTAATAGAGGCACGTTATTCATACATACACGGAGAAAAAAGTATAGTTTTACCAATATATTTCACCTTTATATTGATGATTTATTCTCGATCAACTAAAGGGTGATACGGTCAAAATTTGGTCAAGGGAAAACGCGTGTAAATCGGTGAAATCGTTTATTTAAAAATTAGCTAAAATTTCTTTTTCAAGTTTAATTAGTACAAAATTCACGAACAATATTCAGTTAGGCTTCCCCTTTTCTAAATCCGAATTGTCGGGCCGTACGCTTAACCCCTGCCATCAGATTTTGTACAGCCACCTTGTCCACCTTCTTCGCCGCAGAAAGCCAGTTTGCCTTAAACTGCTGCTCGTCCTTAGGAGGTTTTTGGTGTTCTTTAGGTTCCGCTTGACAATAGCCAAGTATTACTCAATTGGGTGGAGCTCTGGCGTGTTGGGAGGGTTCTTGTCCTTGGGAACCATCTGCACGTTGTTGGTGGCGTACTACTCCATGGCCTTTTTACCGTAATGGCGAGATGCCAAATCCGGCCAAAACAGTACGGGACAATCGTGTTTCTTCAGGAAAGGCGGCAGACGTTTATTCAAACACTCTTTCACGTAATTTTCTCGGTTGACAGTCCCGGAAGCTATGAAAATGCTGCTTTTCAAGCCACAGGTACAGATGGCTTGCCAAACCAGATATTTCTTTGCGAACTTTGACAGTTTCATTTGCTTGAAAATATCTGCTACCTTTCCCCTTCCTTTTGCCGTATAAAACTCCTGTCCCGGAAGCTGCTTGTAGTCGACTTTGACGAAGGTTTCGTCGTCCATTACCACGCAGTCAAACTTCGTCAGCATCGTCGTGTACAGCCTCCGGGATCGCGCTTTGGCCGTCGTATTTTGTTTATCATCGCGATTTGGAGTCACTACCTTCTTGTAAGTCGATAGTCCTGCTCGTTTTTTGGCTCGATGCACGGTTGTAGACGATACACCCAGCTTATTTGCGGCATCTCGGAGAGAGAGGTTAGGATTTCGCTTGAAACTACCGGCAACTCTCTTTGTCGTCTCAGCGGCTTCCGGTTTTCGATTTCCCCCAGATCCAGACTTCCTGGCTGTCGACAAACGTTCCCCAAACACTTCAATTACATTTGTAACGGTTGATTTGGCAACTTTGAGCGATTTTGCCAGCTTTGCGTGCGAGTAGCTCGGATTTTCACGATGCGCGAGCAAAATTTTGATACGCTGCTCTTCTTCCTTGGACTACATTTTGACAACTGAAGAGTGAATTCCAAAATCAAAATAAGAGCAACGTTCTACACACACACACCTTCAAAATGAGGGGTGTTCAGGTTTTTTAAATGCAAAATTGAAAGAAATACGTCAAGTTGATATTGACCAAATTTTGACCGTATCACCCTTTATATTTATTGAATATTCAATTATATTTGTATGATTGGTTTTATGAATTCAACTATAAATATTTTAGCTTCAACTTTAATTGTAAGATTGATTCAACCATAAATATAATAAATTCAACTATATGTACCTATTGATGTTTGTCCTTCAACTAAATATATTCAATATTTGACTAAAAAGCAATTTTGGTTTAAATTAAAACATGATTGAATATATTATTCTTTTATGACTGAAGCTTAGGCTTAGGCTTTCAACTATATTCTATAGTTGTTTTTTTTTGGTTTTCATAATTCATACATTTAAAGTTGGATCTACCATATTTACAGTTTAATAAATTATTCCAGTACAGTTAAATCTCTCATATTGATAGTTGAATGAGAGAGGTTAACCAGGAATTTAAAGTTGAATCTATCATATTTATAGTGGAATGCCTAAAATCAATCATACAATTGTAGTTGAATCTATCATATTTACCATTGAATCAATTATACCATTACAGTTGAAGCTATCATACTCACAGTTGATTGCGTAGGGTCAATCATCAGTTTGTAGTTAAGTCTATTATGTTTTTAGTTGGATGCAATACAAAATCAACTAGGATTTGATGATTCGTATAAACAGCTGGAATAATTAGAACAACAGTCGTCATTTTTCTCCGTGTACGAGAAATTGTGCCTAATAACGAATGTAACATAATTTGACCATGCGAAATTACCGGACCATGCAACATAATCCGACCATTATCTGACCGTGAAACATAATCGGACCATGCAACCTAATCCGAACATATCACAAGATTTGATCATGCAACATAATCGTATAATGCAACAACATTCGACCATGCAAAATAATCGGACAATGCAACAAAATCCGATCATGCAACATGATCTGAACATGTCACAAGATCAGACTATTTATCATAATCATAATCCGACCAAGGAACATAATCTCATAATGCAACATAACCCGACCATGTAATATAAACGGTCTATGCATCATAATCCGACCGTGCAACATAATCTGATCGTGCAACACAGTCGGACTATGCAACATAATCCGTCAATGCCACATAATCTAATCATGCAACATAATCGGACCATGTAGCTTTACCCAGAAAACATTTAAGAAGGAACCTTTGATCTGTACATGATGGGAATCGATAAAAGAAGTGATTCGAAGACATCTGGTCGTGGCGATGGGAAAACTACAAAATTCCTCAGTAATTTAAAAGATTTAAACGCTTGGTGAAGGTCGATTTTCAAAATTCCTCGTAAGATAATGAATCACATTTTTAGGTTGAAAAGTTTTTTTCACCATTCCTCCTGTAAATTCTGATTATTTACAGATCAATTTAGTTTTTTGATTTTTTTTTTAATCCAGAAACCAACCTTGAGCAAAATCCAACTTTCAACAAAATATTGTTCAACTTGTAACTTTCTGAGCGATGATATTATTTCAAACCAAAAAGGCTACGGCAGAAGAGTGTTCCCAATCATTTATTTTAACCAACCCATTTTAAACTTGCTACTTTTAATTTTGGAACTAACCCATCCTAGAAATCAAGTACCCTGACCCTATTTTTTGTACTTTTTATTCAATATTTACTAGCTGATCCCGTTCGAACTTCGTTTCGTTTTGTATTTGGTTTGTAATTGGGACGAATTTTCACCAAAGAATTTATTAAAATACTAAACACAGAGGTAATCTCGATCCTAGAGGCCCAAAATTGATCTTTTAACCCTTCCTTTTTCATCCTATCGCTTGACTACTAGGACGTGGCCAGCGCCGATATTGATGTTTAAAGAAAGAGCATCAGTTTTGAACATTGTGCATGTTCTGCCAATCTCAGGTTCCATTCATTTGACTTCTGTCCAAAAATGATTTCCTCGATTAATCACGGAGTATCAACCATTGACGATATAGAATTTATTCAACTGAGCCATACCAGCCATGTTTTGTGGACTCGATATGTGTTGTACGTTACCTTATTGCGAATGTATAATTCAATTATTAGGCAAAGAAGGAATACATTTCGGCTACAATGGTTCAAGGTGGATGTGAGTAGTCAAACTAGTTAAGCTAAGCTAAGCTAATAGTATACAAAATGTGTGTTTTCCAAGCTTTTTTTATCTCAAAATAACCTAAGCAGCTGCTTTTACAATCAAGTAATTAAATCTAGCATAGTAATTGAACAACTTGTTGAATTCAAATAGGTAACGAATAATAAATAATATTTAATTTTGATGATGTTAAGCGAATATTTATACCTTTCATTAAAATCCTCATATTTCATTCTAATCCAGGAAAAGGCTAATCGATTCATTCGAGGAATATAGAAAATCACAAAATTGATATGCTAATAAAACGCTCAAACCCAGACACAGTTTTCTGCCAGCTAACAGCCGGATCATAAAAAAATCCGGAGCCGAAATTTTTGGCTGGTAATTTCCACCTAAAAGCCCACAAATTGTACTCTGAAGACTACGAAAATCAATTTGGACAGCTCAATGGCATGGTGGCATTGCCGTTGAAATATTATCTTCCAGTCAGTGCCAGTTCGGTCTATCATCGTCGGTCTGTCCCGGATTTAAACGACAAGCCCCGACAATGGCCATGCCAGAACATGAAAACGCTTTATGGGGATATTTTTTCCGCTCCTGCGGCCGTCCCCGATTTTGAGCTTTTCAGTTCCCGGTATCATCGCCTCGAATCGACGACGACCTAGACTAGGATCCGAACATGCCAGGATATGATCCAAAATTTATCTCTCTCTAAACCGAGAACATTCCCAGAAGGCATTATATCGTATCAATGGATGTATGACTATGACTAAGCTTTGTGCGAGCGTTTAAGTATGTATGAATGTATGTGTGTTAGACCGTAAGTGTGCCTCCTCCCCTATGTTCAGCAACGTGGAATCATTTTGCGTGGATTTTCCGCTTCATTCCATACACACACACTCACCGAAAGCTCTTGTCATTTTTATTCCATTCGGTCAAATATGGGATGATTGAATTTTGCCTCAGTTTAAAAATATGAAGTTTTTTTCCTATATCTACATATTCCGTCTTGTTCAAGGGATCTGGTAGGAGCTATCCAGTGAATGTGAATTGGATCCATTTTATGTGATCTGCATGCCAAAGGCAAACGACGATTTTCGACGTTTTGGCTCAAACGTGAATGTGTTTTAAACTTCCAACCCTTTAACCCGTCCTTGTAAAACAGTATGGCCGAAGTCATTTTCTATTATCGATTTCTCGGTACTCTAAGGCTTGATATCACGAAATTTGACATTTTGAACAATGTCTGTCAATTTTCGAGAATCACAGAATTCCATGTTTTGTGAGCGGAATGTGAAATACGATAACCGACCAAAAGCATATCCGGTATCCTAAATGTAAATTTTTGGGGATTAGGGTCAGTTTCCAAAGGATTCAATTAAGCGCTGTTGTCGATTTGGATGTTATCCATGTGTATAAGTAGAGCACAGGCAGGCTGAAACAAGCGAATCAATTTCATGGCACTTTTCATATATGTATGTTCTCAGTTGCTAAGCGTTAGCGAAGGATCAAACCCGAATTTACCTCGGTAACGACTAAATAGCTTCGAGCAAGTTTTGAATTCAAATAAGAACGATTTCTCCGCAGGCTACTTAGTTCGAAAGTCAGGCTGTTCATGTAAATGGTTCAAATCGAAAGCTAAGTTCCTTTATATCGAAAAAGGCAAACAATACTTTAATCATGTTGTACATTAGAAATACACGAGCCCCTAATGCAATTGAAATTTAGACATTTGACAAACTGATGTCAAATTGATTCTTATGGTTTGAGAACACAGCAATGATTTCTCTCTCTTTTTTTAAGTATTTTTAATCTAAAACTTTTTTCTACAAAAATTTTTCGCAGTCACTTGGGTTTTTTAAGGGGCTGAAAACGTATTTGATTTAATATAAGGTTGCCAGATTGCTCGGTTTGATCCGGGTTTTCCAAGATATTTGATACAAAATTTGGGAAAAGTCGGATCCGGCACGGTTGCCTGGATTACATTGAAAAGCTTGGATAATGCCCGGTTTTGTTCCCTTTTCTTGCCAAATTAAACAAAAAAAAAAAAAACAAATTGTTTTGTAAAAAGTTTTTATTTATGCGTCCATTTTGATTAAATTTAAGCTAAATTTCATGTTGTTGTTGAGTTACTCCCGGATTTGGACTAAGTTTGTTCAGCTATTGTCCGGATTTTCTGTCGACAATTCTGAAATCAAATTCCTGGATTTTGCCAGCTTATTAGATAAAATCGCACGAATTTTCCCGGGTCGAATACGTGCTTAAAAAACTATGGCAACATTAGTTTCATATATCTGCCAAGTTTAAAATGTGTTGATATTTTTAACTAAAAGTTTCGTTGTCTTAGTAGTATTGGATGAATGCGATCAACAAGTATGTAGTAGTCGAACGTCATGATCCTCATGTCATGTTCACTCACTTTTACTTTTTACATCTCACTTTCCTTCATAACTTGTTTAACGTCTAACGTCTTATCTATTGCGGTTCATTTCTCAACTCTCTCCTCTCCCCTCCAAAGTAGCAATATAAGTTTTATGCCAACCTTCACAGCTCGCTTAAGACTATTTCCTATAGCTATTTTATAAGCCAAAGCGCATACTGTGCTTTAGCACAACTTCTTTAAAACTAACATATGAACTAAAGACTCTGATTTGAAAACGTCTTTGAAGCTGATTCTATACGCTATAATAAAACATCCAATAGAATAGTTTTATTTGACCTTATAGACATAGATTTGAGGCACCCTTCAAAGCTTTCTGAAGGCTACCCACAGCCAGGCTTGTCAACTATTTTTCGAAAAAATCTGGAAGATTCGAAAAAAAATGTCTCGAAATTTCTGGATAGCTAAGTTGGTGACCTTTTTTTTTGGTCGCCTGATCTCAATGTTGCAATCAGTTATGTGCTCTGCCTCACTCTCAATTCAACATACATCTTCCAAGCATTTGTCATTATGAATAGGTTTCAAACACTTCTGAATTCATAATTCATAAATTTCTTATCAATTCCTGCCATATTACGCCATGACCAAATTGAATTTTCTTAGTTTCTCAGAACAATTTATATCCTTACCTAAAAAGTCTGGAATTATCTGGATGATATGTCCAAAGTCTGGAAGTTTGGAAACCTGAAAAAATGTCTGGCAAAAGTCCAAAAAGTCTACAATCCAGAAAAAATTTGGAAGGTTGACATCACTGCCCACAGCTGTTTTAGAACTATGTCATGGAATTTAATAGGAATTTTATTGTGGGAGCTTTCTGTACCGTGTTTTTTCCTCGTATTATCACTTACTCTCCCAAACATAGGATGATTGGTGAAGATTGCATTTAAATAACTTTAAAAATATTTTCATTAATTGTAAGTGCTCCTATTTTGGACAACTCAATTAGTAGGGCGCGTTTTGAGAAATTAGAGTGAATAAGGAAAAATCACGTTTTTTAAACTGTCCAAGCCATATTTTAAAGGAAAATTACTCTCACTGTGAAGATTATGAACCATAGTGGGTCCAAAAATAGGAGACTTTTGACTTTGATGTTCCATTTTTAGACCTGATATCACCAAAATTTCGTTTCAATACGAAGGAATCAACAAAAGTGTGAATTTTTAATTTGGGCATTATTCAGTACCAATATTGAACAATTCTAACATTGTTTGTCAGTTTTTTGCTAATAAACTACGAGT
Organism: Uranotaenia lowii; assembly: GCF_029784155.1. NCBI lineage: Eukaryota > Metazoa > Arthropoda > Insecta > Diptera > Culicidae > Uranotaenia > Uranotaenia lowii. Next base: position 69,425,009 of record NC_073691.1, read on the forward strand.
AAATAAATATAATTTTTTTTAACTATTCTGCCGTTCTAAGCAAGAATGTCCCATGTGACTTTTGGGTCATTTTCACTTTTTTGCTGGAAACGGTCTCTTTCAGTGTTAACTTTCGAATAAAAACACACTCATTTTCATTTTCACTTTTTTGCTGGAAACGGTCTCTTTCAGTGTTAACTTTCGAATAAAAACACAAAAAAGTATACTTTGTTCTGAACTTATACGAAATTTTCATCAAGGTGGTTGTCTCTATGTTGATAGTTCTACGCAAGAATGTCACACTATAGAAAATTTTATGAAAAATGCTAATTTTATCAAAAAGTTGTCTTAAGATGAGTTCAAACTGTTGAATTTAATATTATTCACTGAAAAGAACACTAAAATAGAGGGCAGAGGAGGATCGAGAAGACTTGAGTGTTTTATTCAGAGAAATTTTCACTAAACACTTTTCGGTACGCACTACTTACAGGATCATACTCAACTATACATTTTTATAAACAAAGAGAAACGTATTTCTCAAATTACGGTTTAGCATAAGTTTTTGGCAAAAAAATAAACTACGCAAGCTTTTAAAATGATAGAAAAATTGTAGCCGTGTGACGGTTTTTGTAGAACTAGCATCATGCGTTCTGATTCTGCGCAAAAGTGTCACACGGAGCATTTTTAGCTCTAATATGCTGTTTTTTTTGTAGAAAATGTTATTTTTTGGCAGAAAACATTGTAAAATGATTAACTTGAACTGTTCACTACGAAAAAATCTGTCGGTGCATTTTTAGTTTGAGAGAAAAATTGGAAATATAGCTGATATTTCAATCGCGTTTCTCTCGTTTGAACGTTTTTCCACATGGGACTATCTTACTTAGAACGGCAGTATTCTTCTGCTAAAAGTGCTGACAAGGAGTAAAAGTGTTTGATATATTCATGACAGAAATTTAAATGTTTGTAATCATTAAATAACTGAAATACTTTTTTTTAAATAATTTTCGATTGAAGATAATACTTAAAAGAATTTATTCGTATATTTTCGAAAAATCATAATTTTTATAGGAATTTCAGTTCTAGGTCCAATGAAAGGTAACAGTTTAAGTACCAAAATAGGAACAGTAGGTTCAAAGATGGAAATTTTGGTCATCCGTACCTTTGCAAATCTTTCAATAATGGCGAAACCAATATTGACAAATTTTATTGAAAATTTAAGATAAGATCATGAATTATAAATAAATTTCGTGAAAAATTTAAACCACCCGTCGATTTATGAAGAAACCCAGACAACTATTTGGTGGGTATTTCGAATTCGCTACACAAATATACGTGCGAATATACGTGTAAACATATCGTATATCATGCAGCCGAACCAGTATATACGTATCATTTTGGAGGCCATAAATGTAGATACATTAGCACACATATTCTTGATTTGGATTGTATTGCCGCAATAAAATCATGGAATGCATTTGAATCCACCGTTTAAAGGGTCTACAGTAGGGCAACTAACCCAATTTAAATCTTACTATAAAACTTCCTGCAACCTAAGATTTCTACTGAAATATATACAGTACAAAACATCAGCGCGCCTCAAAGAAAATCAAGATTGACCACATTTGACGAATTTTTTTTAAATTCAAAACAATAATTTAAACAGTACCGCAAACATTGTCAAATTTGATGAACATGTCCAATTTCTAGTATTATATCATTTTTTCCAGCAAGATGGCTTCAGTAATTAAGCTTGAGTTTCACAATAAACATGGCTTTTAGTAAATCATATTAAAAATTAAAAAGCAGTTGTAAAACTGTTTTATGCCAGTTAGGAAAAATGTTGCCATAAAACAATTTCAATAAACAGCTTTATGCGAGTTTTAAGAGAACTTGAACAGCTTCGTTCGATGTTTCTCTAAATGGAATACACGCTCATGATGAAGTTATCCTTTTTTGGGTAAGAGAAGTTTGTCGCAATAAATGTAACATTTTGATTTGTTGCTTGGCAAAAGGCATTCAGGCAACTATTTGTTTAACAATAATAAACTTTTGGAATAGATCATTTACTGTCATCAAAAAGCTGGCCTCCAAGCTAAATAGTAAGGATTCGTTTTTTCATCGTCCTGAGAAGATTTACCTTAGTCAGTGTTAGTATTTGCTTTTATGTTTTTTTTTTTGTGGAAACTATCGAACCGTGGTCCAAAAAATCTATCAGTTTTATTTTTATTTAGGGTTTTCAATTAAGTGGGTAATAAACGAAAGTTGCTAGTTTAAAAATCAAAGTTTATTAAAAATGAAATTATTTTCTTCATTCGAAACAAGTCAGATATCCAAAGTTTTTAGCATAAAACGTATCCAACCCAAGCCTAAAATTCATTTGAATCAAAACAAACTCAACCAGTATAAGTTGTATAGTACAATACTCAAAAGGAGAATCAATCAATCAATCAAGACTTTTATTATTCAGCAGTGGTGTGTTTTTGTTGCTTATGTCAACAGGGCTTTTTATCTTTATAGTCCAATCTAAAGTGGAATCTAAAATGCAAATTTCAAAAACCTATCTTTTGCAGACAATCCAGAAAAAAAATACAAATTTGGACTTGAACAAAAAAGACCTATCTTATGCGATTGTTTCCGAGGAATCGAAAAAATGTTTTAGGGCAACCACCCGCTTTGGAAAATGGAGTTATGGCTGTTTTTACTCTCAATTCTCCTACATTTTCAGAATAGTTAAGCCATAACTCAATTTTCAGATGCGTGCAAACCACCTTCAAATAACCTCATTCGATTTCTAAAAAAATCCCTCTAGATCAGTGGTTTTCAAACTTTTTTCAATCACCGCCCCCTTTTGCAAAATTTTTGAGCTCAACGCCCCCCTGGGCAAATTTTTAGAAAATCTTATAATAATGATAATCTGGATCGTTGAAAAACTATTAGCATTTGGCTTTTCGTTGTTGTAAGACTCAACTCAAAATTCATTCAAATCTATACGAGACCCTCAGAGCCAAAGGGGTAGGTGTAAAAGGTAGGTGTAAAAAATGGTCGAATTTAATTTTAAATTGTCAAACGATTCTTCATATTTTAAACTATAGTTCGTGATTTTTCAGAATTTTAGAAATTTTTTTACATACTATTTCGCCCGATAGAAAAGTGCAAATTTTCGAAAAATATATGAAAAATGACCAAACATAAAAACTTGAAAGCTTTTGCTTCAAACCTCCAGCAAACAATTTAATGTAAAATTTGGAGAACAATTACTTAAACTGATTTATAATTTTGCTTTGATATAAAAATCGAATACAACAAAATTTTATATTCACCATTAATTTGTATTATTGAATATAAACTTAACAATTAATTAGTGTCCAGCCGGTGAAATAACGTAAAAAATAGTATTATTTTTTATATCTGAGTTCAAGTTATGCTTCATGATTGAATTAGATTTTAATAACTGAATTCCAGAAATGTTAGTGATAACCGAATAGATTTAAAGTGTATCGATTGTAAACGGAACAATTGAAATAAAGATGAGCAAGTAAGAACTTAAAATAAAAATGCTCTTACCTAAAAAAAATATTTCAAATTTTCTTTCAGAAGAGCTATCACTAAATCACATATAAGTTATGATATAACACCCTTTTACACAGATTTTTTCGAAGGTTTTTTTTCTGTTTATCAGTTTTTTTAAGACATTAAAAATTCTCAAGCTTTGCCATCTAAAATTAATCTTATCTAGTATAACCCAAATTAACCATACAAAACATGATCAACATGTAGAGGGTATACAAAATCTGTGACAATATTAAAAAATCTTTTAGATACATTTTTTGAAAAAAAAAAAAAATGGAATACTAGAACAAAAATTTGTATCCAGGTCTGTGAAATTATCGATATTTTAGTTTTAAACCTGACCTGATGATCTGTAATGAAATTTCATTGTTTTGCATTGAATTTAATTGTTTACAAATCTACGTTGTTTCGTGATATGTGAAAATGTGAATTACGACCTCACCGCCCCCCTGAGCTCTTCCAATGCCCCCCAAATTTCAAAATTGAGCTCACTGCCCCCCTGGAAGCTCTCAACGCCCCCAAGGGGGCGGTAGGGACCACTTTGAAAACCACTGCTCTAGATAGATTCCATTTGGTTCAAAATTATCATGTCATTCAAGTCAGACCAAATATTTAACATTTAGGGAGATTCAAAGTAAAACAGCAATTACTCCTTTTTTTCATGTGTGCTATGGCTTAAATAGCCTTCATTCGATTCCTCGAAAAAAATCGCACCAGATAGTACTCACTTGTTCCAGAATTTTCATGTGCAAACCAGCTTTTTTTTCTGAATTAATTTAAAATTAATGAGAAATTGAGGGTACAACAGCCATAACTACATAGTTCGATGCGTGCGGTGGCTGAAAAAGCCATCATTAAATTTTTCGAGAAAAAATCACACTGGAAAGGTCCAATTTGGGGTAAAAATTTCCAATCCGTAAATGATTTTCTCTAAATTATTGCAAAATGTAGGGAAAGCTCCATTTACCAAAGAATGTGGTGACTCAAATAGCTTGATTCCCCAGAAAAAATCACACTCGGAAGGTTTTATTTTAATCAAAACTTTCAAGTCTGAACAAGTTTTCTCTGAACTACATTAAACATAAGGAGGAATTGAGGGTAAAACAGCCATAACTCAATTTTTGACGCATGCTTTGGATCAAAAAGCCTTTATTCGAATTCTCGAAAAATATCATACCAGATATTTCAAATTGTTCCAAAGTTTTCCTGTGCGAAAAAGCTTTTTCTGAATTAATTTTAAAAATGTTGGGGAATTGAGGTTAAAACAACCATTTTCCATTTTCCGATGGGCACCGTGTGGCTGAAATAACCTTCATGCTATTTCTAGAAAAAAAAAAAAATTATCCTAGAAAGGTCTGATTTGGTTAATAAATTTCCAGTCCGAAAATATTTTTTTTCCAATTTAATTGAAAAATGTTGGGGAAATGAGGGTACAAACAGCCATAGCTCCATTTTCCAAAGGATGTTGCGACTCAGATAGCCTTCATTCCATTCTCCAGAAAAAAAAATCACACTAGAAGGGTTCTTTCTGGTTCAAAATTTAAACGTCCGAACAAGATTTTTTGAAATATATTAAAAATGTTGGGAAATTGGGGGTAAAATGGCCAATACTTCAGTTTCCAATGAATGAGGTGACTCAAACAGCCTTCATTTTATTTATTGGAAAAAAACCACAACAAATGTCCCATTTGCTTTAAAATTTTCAAGGCGGAACATGCTTTTTTTAAATAAATTGAAAAATGCATTGAAATTCAGGGTAAAATCAGCCATAAATCCATTTTCCGATGCGTGTGGTGGCTCAAATATCCTTCAAATGTATTTGAAAATAAGAGAAAAAATTCTAACAAACAAGTTAGAAATTTTTCTTGCCTCCGGCGGAATTTAGTCTTCAATCACCCTTGGCTTGAGATATTTTGACCTTTGATACTATTCGACATTTACGAATTAAAACAAACTTTGGTTCTTAATTGCAAATAAATTAATCTTTTGTATTGGAACTTAAACTTTACATACAAAAACCCTACCTCGTCTTCAGAATTGGTGTTTATTATGAAGTGTAACTAAATAAGAAAAGAGTTTAGAACGAACCATTTCTTTTATTTAATAAAATCGTTATTTTAATTACAAATGTCATGCTGATATGAAATATTCTTCAAGAAACCAATTTCGACTGAATTTTATAAAGTTTTTTGTTTTTCTAAATGCCCAACGTAACACGGAGTTTCGACTAATTTTGGTACCTGAATCTGAATATGCAATATGTCTATCAACTTTTGTTATTAAAATGACTTTTGAAAATAAGTAAAAAGTATTTGAGAAATTTCTGCATTATTTACACAAAACTCATATCAAAAACCCATTATTCAAAAATAAAAGTTTTAAATAAATTATCAACTTTCCTCAAGAATTCAAGTATTTTTAAGTTCTGCGAAAAAAGTTACAGAAGTTTTATGTTTTTTTTTTACTTTTTATAATTTATCAATTTTTTAAAGAAGTTTTAAACTAAACTGAATCAAAGATGTTTTTAAGAAAACATGTAATCTTTTTGCAGGTTTCAACAAATGCGTTAAATGAAATCAAGCTTTTAACACTTTCTAAAGTTATGACAAAAGTACTTGTAATGATATATTTCCATTTTTTTAATTGTTGAATTTTACATTTTTTAAATCATGCATCATTTTCATCATAATAATATCCCTTAATTGGTTGAAGTATGATAAACAGAATCAGAATCAGATTTTTCCGTATATATAGGTTTGTTAGTTAACCAGTTATCAATGTTTGATTTTACTTAAAACTGATACATTTTAAAACTCCTTATCACCAAAACTCAAAGTGTTCGACTAAATTTGATAAAAGAGTTCATAACGCTAAAATCTCCCAAATCAATCATTAAAAAAAAGCACCAAAATGCTGTTGCCTTGAGTCATCAATTAAATTTTGTAAATTCTTATGGTGAAACGTGCTCCCGAAATGTTTTAAAAAACTTATCTTTTTCATTTTCACATTTTGTTTAAATTTTTAAATTAATTAATGGAATTTTAAAGTAAAGTTTTTTTCAGTTCTTTTATTAATTTGCCGAATTTTAAGTCGAAGTATTTTAATTTTAGAAATAATTTTAACAAATTAGTTTTTTCTATTCTGAATTTTTGTATACTTGACACATAAGCCCTAAGTCTTAACTTTTAATAAAATAAATAAAGTTTCAACCTTCTGTTCTTTCCAGGACCCAATATTTCAATCGAAAGTGACAAAATACCAAAAGCTTGTAATTTTAAACTTTGAAACTTGTGATTGAAAATTTAAAAATTTTTCATCATTTTTTTTAGATAAAATAGTCTTTCATGATTCAATCACGATTTTTAAATAAATCTTTAAAAGTTTGAAACATGATTTGAAGTAGGTAGCAACTTTAAACTTAATTTTAATGCGAAATATAAACTTACTTTGTATTTGCTTTGTTCTTACAATATTTGTTGTAACTTTGAACTCCTTATTTTTCAATTTTTATCAGATTTCATTGATCATTCATAAAATTACCTATTTCCTAACATTTTCATAGTTAGTATAATTGAACATGAAGTTACTATTTTGAACTTCAAAAATGAACTACTTAAGTCTTTTATTTTTCTATAAATAGATTTTTTCTCTGACATCTTTCACTAGGATTTTTTCAAATAATGATAAACATATATATTCTTCTTTTTATTAAATTGAATTTAACCATCACTCATTGAATAAATTCTCCCAAGTTCAAGTTGGTTTTTTCAGTCATCGAAAATTCACATTTTTAATCGTGATTATTTTTTTTTTTAATTCAAAATTCTACAGCGCAATTTTTCAAACACCTTTCAGTTGAAAATAAAGAACAGAATTTTCATTAAGACAAATAAAAATTAACAATTATTATCATTTTCCAAAAAACTAATCATGGTTATTTTTTTACCTGATTGGATTTTTATTTTAGAATCCAGTTTTTTTAAGCTCCGTGTTCTGGAAACGTTTATTTTAAATTAGTTTAAAAATTCTTTTGAAACAAATTTCTAGTTCAGAATAAAGAACATAATTTTGAAAAAAAAATATCAATGACTTACCGAAAATTTGAAACTTTCATTCTGGTATGATATAAAAAATTTGTTTTTTTTTATCAGTCCAATTTACTTTTTGATTTTGTGGTATTCATAAGTGAAAAACGGTGTTAGAGATGTCTTTTCTTTTTTTATTGTTTTTTTTTTTTGGAATTGCTATTATTTGAAGCTAAATTTGAAATCCAAAATCCTAGCAATCGAGTGAAAAGTAGGTTTTTTAGACCACTTTTTTGAACTTTTTGTGACCATTGCATTAAAAAAAATTTAAAAAATATTTCTTGTCTTCATGGCATTAACTTCAGCTTCCATATGCATAAGGCAAATATTTTTTTGGACGTGTAACATATGAACTACAGGAGTTTTCGTGAGGCATGTTTTTTCGGATTTTTTTCTTTCATGCTGAATAACGAGAAAACTTGTAACTTTAGCTGTATATAATGTTCTAAACATATTTTACTGACATTACAAGGTTTCTATTGATATAAGTTTTATATGAATTCATAATAATTCAAACGACTTAAATAGATTTTACTTTTGTGGTGTCAAAATGGCACCCAAAGTCGGAAAAGGAAGTTTTTTTGTCCAGGCTTCCAGGGTTCGTCCATAAAAAAAGTAAAGATGCAATATTGAAGAACTTTTGAATTCATTTAGGGTCTTCTGAAAAAAGTTACAAGCCTTCAAACTTGCAATGGTGTCAAAATGACACCCTAATGCGGATGAGGGTTGAGAGTTACCAGATGTTATGATTTTGCTTTAATCATGTAAGCCTTCCTTTTTTTCTTCAAATTTTGTCTTTAAACAAATATGAACTCACAATTATTTGTACAAATCACATTTTGAATAAAGTTTAGGCATTTTCAATGATGCAATTTGCTGCGATCTTATAAATCCATGCCATTTTTCAACAGAGTAAACTTTGCCAAAAGCCTCCGGCACTATCTAAACCACTCGCTAGAATTCTTGTCTATGACATGGCCAGTTTGGTACTTTGAATTTCTCGGTTCGTCAGACGTTAATGTAACTACACCAATCGATTATATTTTCCAAAGTGTTAGACGTCTTATTGATCACGAAGTTTTCCTTAGTGTGATAGAATCATCGCGTAGGGTTGTTTTATTTTCTTTTTTAATCTTTAATTTTATGTACAGCAAAACCGCATTCCCTCTTCCAGTAGAGCATAACATGGTGCATGTTCGAGAAAACGAACTATGCTGATCTTTTCATAATTGTTTCCTGGACAAGTTTTTCTGTTATTCTAATTGCTGAAGTATAATTAAAATATGCCATGAGATAGCCAAGGTATCGAGCGGCCGGTTAAGATGTTGACGTTGGCCTCAGGTTTAATCTTTTGAAAAGAAGGCATGAACTTCACAGAAAAAATTTTTGACTATTACGTGTCACTGAAAACTGCAACCTTTAAAATAAATCACTTGTAATTGATATAACCTGTTATTTTAAATTGCTTTCCTTGAAAGTTTTCGAAGATTCATTTATTATCACAGCAAATGTCCTGTAAATAAGTTGTACACTAAAAATTAAATGTCACGTAATCATGTTTTCGACCTGTAAAATTACGGTAAATGTCCTGCTCCTTTTTGTTACAGGACATTTGCGTAATTTTACAGGAAATAATTTTTGCTGTGTTGTTCGATCCCAACAAGCTGCACGATTGGAAAAGCCCGAACTCAATGCAAAATGTGATTTGAACAAGCAAAAAAGACAGCTCCACCCAATTTCAGTTAAATTTTAGCAAAATCATGTCATCTAGACACTCCTAATTTCTGTTAACCTCATTTTATTTTTCGGAAATGATAGAAAATATAATGTAGATAATTTAATCATTTTGTCAGAACGTTTCAATGCTCTGTAACCAATAACTTTCTTGTTAAAATAATATTTTTGAAAATTGGACGGAAAATACGTCAGTATAACTAGTTTTTTTTTCATGAAAAATAAATTCCCTGTTTAGGGCGTTAAATTTTTTTTTTTCGCTACTTCTACAGCTTTGCCGTCTTCGTTGTAGACAAAGAATTTTTCAGTAAGCTCCATTTATTGGAATTTCATTTGCACTGCGTGAGAACAAAATATTTAAGGAAAACTAAAACAAAATACATACTTCGAACAAATTTTTGCGTTTTTCCATACAAAACTAATTTGAATAATCTGGAAAAATGATGTCGTTTGTATTGACTAAAGAGTAAGCTTTTTAGGCTACAGGCTTTAAGAAATTTTGAAAATTTACAAAGCGATACACCACACAACGCAACTGGGTATAACGTAGCTTTCTCAAACCTTTATCCACGGTCGTTAATAAACAAAACACTCCATTGGTTAAAATCTGCTGGTGTACCATGTTTCATGAAAAATGTTCAAACATTTAATGAAATAAGTAGTATTTTTCACTAGTTTTTACTAAACCCTAAATGCTTTGTTTGAGTAGTCATCATTTATTTATGCCATTAGGTTTGTTCTTAAAATTTAATTGTGTTCATTTAAAAATGATTTGTTTTAAAATGCATTATTTTTCTACGGTACGCATCACTTCAAAAGTTCATCATTAAATAACGTTAGTGTTATGTCAAATAACAATTTGATTTTTCACATCAGTTTTCTTAAGTTGTTGAAAATCTGTTTTCCAACTTTTTTATTTTTAAAATAATTTATTTGAAAATTGGCAGATATTTGCAAAAAGCGGTTCAAAAAGGAATCTCCTTCTCAATGTACATCGCACATTATCGTTAAACATATTCCGGATAAAGATTACGCTTGAAGATTCAAGATCAAGCAGAGCCATCAATGATTCATACGGTTTACGTTAAGCTCCCGTACTCGAGAAACTCTCATAAAAACAAACATCATCAATCATCAGCCAACGGCGTGTCGTCTTCGCTCGTGGAGCAAGAAAGTTCTGTTTCCCAATCTCGAAAACTGGTTCAGGTAAACTCTCGCGAAGCATAAAATATATAACTTTCGAAAATATACATTTGCCCCTCCGTTTCCCCAAAGCCGGCATCAACAGACACAAATGGAGACAATTTACAGCTTTTCCCATGTCACTCAAAAGACGTTGGGTAAATATGTTGTAAGTGAAGTGCATCGCAAAAGCGTAAAATGTTGCGTCTTAATCTTCTCGTGGAATGTGGCTTTCCACTTCTGCCACCATCCATGGCTCTTGACTCGTTGTCTTTCGCTGTCTTTTGGTTCTTATCGTTTCGTAGTCATTATGTTATCATCACGAACAGAGTGTCTTCATCATCATCACCATCACTTCCACTGCTGACTACTACTGCACACATCTTCCATAGATGGTAGATATTGAAGACTGGAATCCAACTGCAAAAAATTGCTTTGTAAGCCCACCAGTAGGTTTGAAGCCAAAACTTTTTGAAGCCAACTTTCGACCTTCATTTCCGTCTTTCTTCATGACCAAGTAATGTCACAATTCTGCCCGCTCAGCCCTCTCTTGGCAAGAAAGTTTCGGGTTCCATTTGGCTAGATTCCCATCGAGCCAATGTACCTCGTAAACTTTCGGAAAAGTGCGCAATGATCCCTGGAAATGTCCGCGCCAAACTTGTAATGTCCGAGCCATTAACGAGCCGGGCACCCAGAAAATGCCCTTTAACTGACCGCACCATTTCGTCATTTTATTGCCGGACTCACCCCTGAAAAAAGGCGGCGAGGCGGCAACTGCTACCGAAATTCGGAAACTACAACGACGGAGACGATGTGCTCTTTCCAGCGAAGAATTTGTCGCCGGGAAAAAATATCGATCATATCCCATCAGAAGAGCCAAGATGATGGCGGTGATGGTGCATTTGATGGGTTTTTTTTTCTTACACGGCAAATGGGCTAATCAAATTTGAGGACTTCCTAAAAGCATCTTTGAATGTTTTTATCGTGCTTGTTCACCCAACATTCAACGGGGAAGACGTGACGGTTTGTGAAAGCTGCTTAAGTACAACCTAGATGGGAAGCTATTTGAGCTGTAATGATAATTGCTGATGTTAATTTCTAGCTATTCTGGAAAATCACAATTACAGAATGTACAAGTATATTTATGTTAACATCTGGAAGCTTGTCAACCTATTCTAAAGGTTTGTTCAATTTTCTTTTTTTCTTACTAAACTTTGAATTTCTACTGATTACAAAGGTAGACATACAGATTTATTAACTTTTGGAACATACAGCGACAATGTTGAATATGCAATGTTTCGGTTGAAATCATCTCAATGGGTTTTAATTTTGCATGGAAACTAGCTTTTCTAACTTTAGAAAAAGTTCAAAAACATGATTCACTAACACTTAGCTAAAAGATGTTTGACATACGGTTTATACACAGTGAACGAAAATTACCGAGTTCGGAAATTTTTTACCGAAATCCTAACATGTGTAAATCGTTAAACTGTTCGGTAATTTTTTCGGTAAAAAATAAACGAACATCGGTAAATTGATTCTTCATTTACCGATGTTCGTTTATTTTTTACCGAACAGTTTAACGATTTACACATGTTAGGATTTCGGTAAAAAAATTACCGAACTCGGTAATTTTCGTTTACTGTGTAGAGGAATCGTGTCGGATTGCATAGTCGTGGTTGAAACTCACTCGCGACGACCGAACCAGGATCAAATTAACACTGCGGCGATTGAACCGGACTTACGAGCCTTGCCACGCAAATGTTAACAACAACAACAGAGAGTCGCAAGTGAAAGAGAACGCCAATTTGCTATTGTTCCAGAATCGATGAAGAGACTGGGTCATTCGGCTGAAAGTTATGAGGCCGATAGCCATTCGGCCGATGAACGCTAGGCCAAATTAGCCACTAGTCCAAATAGGTTGCCGACGGTTATCCAGCCAAAGGCTGTTAGACCGAAAAGATGCAAAGCCGAAAGGATGTTTGGCCAAATGGTCATAAGGCCTAATGATCGTATTGAATGATTGCTAGGTCGATGAGACATCTTTACCCATGTCTGCATGTTAAAGGGTGATACGGTCAAAATTTGGTCAAGGGAAAACGCGTTTAAATCGGTAAAATCGTTTATTAAAAAAATCAAATTAAATTTCGTTTTCAAGTTTAATTAGTATAAAATTCATGAAAAATACTCAGTTAGGCTTCCGCTTTTCCAAATCCGAATTGCCGGGCCTTACGTTTAACCCCTGCCATCAGATTTTGTACAGCCACCTTGTTCACCTTCTTCGCCGCAGAAAGCCAGTTTGCCTTGAACTGCTGCTCGTCCTAAGCAGTTTTTATAGTCTTCTTTAGGTTCCGCTTGACAATAGCCCAGTATTTCTTAATTGAGCTAAGCTCTGGCGCGCTGGGAGGGTTCTTGTCCTTAGGAACCACCTGCACGTTGTGGGCGGCGTACCACTCCATGGCCTTTTTACCGTAATGGCAAGATGCCAAATCCGGCCAAAACAGTACGGAACAACCGGGTTTCTTCAGGAAAGGCAGCAGGCATTTATTCGAACACTCTTTCACGTAAATTTCTTGGTTGACAGTCCCGGAAGCTATGAAAATGCTGCTTTCAAGCCACAGGTACAGATGGCTTGCCAAACCAGATATTTCTTCGCGAACTTTGACAGTTTCATGTGCTTGAAAATATTTGCTGCCTTTCCCCTTCCTTTTACCGTATAAATCTCCTGTCTCGGAAGCTGCTTGTAGTCGGCTTTGACGTAGGTTTCGTCGTCCATTACCACGCAGTCAAACTTCGTCAGCATCGTCGTGTACAGCCTCCGGGATCGCGCTTTGGCCGTCGTATTTTGTTTAGCATCGCGATTTGGAGTCACTACCTTCTTGTAATTCGATAGTCCGGCTCGTTTTTTGGCTCGATGCACGGTTGTAGACGATATACCCAGCTTATTTGCGGCATCTCGGAGAGAGATGCTAGGGTTTCGCTTGAAACTACCGGCAACTCCCTTTGCCGTCTCAGCGGCTTCCTGTTTTCGATTTCTCCCCGATTTAGGCTTCCTGGCTGTCGACAAACGTTCCCCAAACACTTAAATTACATTTTCACGGTTGATTTGGCAACTTTTAGCGATTTTTCCAGCTGGGATTTTTGCGATGCACGAGCAAAATTTTGATACGCTGCTTTTCTTCCTTGGACGGCATTTTGACAACTGAAGAGTGAATTCCTAAATCAAAATAGGAGCAACATTCTGCACACACACACACACACCTTCAAAATGAAAGGATGTTCAGGTTTTTTTAAATGCAAAATTGAAAGAAATACGTCAAGTTGATATTGACCAAATTTTGACCGTATCACCCTTTAGGCCGAATGGTCGAAAGGACGGTTGGTCATCAGGATAAAAATACTCATAAGGCCGAATGATCGTAAGGCTGAATGGACGATAGGCCAAATGGTCGTCCATCCAGCCTAGCATCCAATACAAAAATTACAAAAACGACCATGTACGACAAATGTACGTTTTTCCGAACGACCTTTCAGCCTGATGATCATTTGGTCAAACGACCATTCAGCCCAACGACCATTCTTCCTAACAGCCGTTTGCCCCAACATGCAAACAAGCGTTAATATAATTTATTGGCCTGACGACCATTTGGCCTGACGACTATTCGGCCTCACGACCATTCAGCCAAATAATACTCGGCCATATAATTTTTAGCCAAATGTCTTATTGAGCCTAACACCCTTCGGCCTGTTGGCCTATTCGACATAGAGACCTTTTGCCTAACATATTATGTTCAATAAATAATTTTAACTTTCTTCACTAAGCTTGAAGCGTTCTATCTTTAATACAAATGATCATAGAAAATACACTTTCAAGACCGGGGGTCAATGTGATGCTAGATCATTAAAGGTTATTTCCCGAATAAACACTTAGGGATGAAAAGGTCTTAAATAATTTAAAAAAAATACTAAAAGTAAACAAAGCATACCAATAAAACCTTTAAAAAAAATTAGAGATTTCCTGGTGGATTGTTATGATGTTACCTTTATTGTGAAGAAAAAAGTTGTTTAGCCAATATCAATGAACTTTTAACAGAGATTCTGAACACTTTTTTTTGGAAAATATCTTCAAGCTTGAAATTGGTCGGTTCACAAAATTAGTATTCCACGTCTTTTTTTCACCTTTCAACTCTCAACTCACCGAGATGTGTGCTTGTTCAAACCCATTTTGCTCCGGTTATTTGCTGACAACGGGATAACACTTTTCGAGCACCTTACCACACTACAGCATCGCTCCCGGTTAGTGGAAAGTAAAAATTGAAATTTACCTTGCTGTTGAGGGTATGAAGGTACCAGGTTCATAACACAACCCACCACAACCCGTTAGCGATATGGTACAACATTTATTTTTCAGGAGCAGCACTTTGCTCGGTTTGTGGTCGGCGGCTGTGGGTGGGTGGCCCATGGAGAGAGATAGAGATCCACGCATCCGCCCACCCACATGAACGTACTTACTCACGTAGGGAAACGCCGTCACTCAAACGCTGTGACAGTTACGACTAGTTAGGCTGTAACAGGCCGGATCCTCGGAACCGGAATAGAAGCAAAAGGAGCGATGGGTGCCCCACAAAAACCACAAAGTATGCTACCGCCCGCCATTTTTCCAAAGCGGCGGAAAACTTTCTGTGGCGCGTTTGGATAACGAGTGTCCCTTCTTTTTTTTCTCGAATTTCCCTATATGATCCCGCACAGGGCCGTTAAAGTCGCTGACAAAGTTTCGCGCTCTCGCTTTTCTGGGGGTCTTCTGATGATGCGGCATCATCATCGTCGTTGTCCTCGTCATCTGGTTGTTTGTACTACTTCCGAGAAATTCTGCTTCACGAGCTCGGAGGTTTTTGAATGAGGTCCGAGCTGCGTGTGGTTTACCATAGGAATGGCGGAACTTTGACAATGATGAACAGGGATTTAATCAAATATTTCGAAACTTCACGAGCGAGTTCTCCTCCTTCTTAAAAGTGCAACGAGTAAGGGGGTCTTTATTTAGGAACAAACAGATATACATACATAAATACTAGTAATACATTTTTGAAATTTTGTAAATTTTGTGAATTTTGTAAATTTTGTGAATTTTGTTAATTTTGTGAATTTTGTAAATTTTGTGAATTTTGTAAATTTTGTAAATTCCGTAAATTTTGTAAGTTTTATAAATTTTGTAAATTTTGTAAACTTTGTAAATTTTATAAATTTTATAAATTTTGTAAATTTTGTAAATTTTGTAAATTTTGTAAATTTTGTAAATTTTGTAAATTTTGTAAATTTTGTAAATTTGGTAAATTTTGTTAATTCTGTAAATTTTGTAAACTCTAGTTAGAGATAAAGATTTTATATCATTTGAAGGATAAACTTCTTCAAGAAAAAGATTTGAAATGTGTTAAGAAAACACTTATTTATAACCCAAAATTCCGTTTAAATTTGATTCTCAAGATCTCAAACACAAGCGCAAAAAAAAACAAATATTTAATACGGTTTAAAAGAACAGCGATGAACAAGACAATCAAATAATCCGTTAAAAGTAGGACTTGTTTAGCAAACCAACTCAAACTGCGATAAGCAGTAACACTGCAGTGTTGGCAGATAAAAATGAGAAGATTTATCGGAATAGGGTAACGGACTTATTTTGGACCAGGGGATCTATTTTGGACCACATTGTCTAGCTCTCTTATAAAGCAACTAATAATGAAGAAAATTAGCGCATTACATTAAGTGCCCGGGCTTCAACAATGTTTGCTAAAAATTTGGTGGTCCAAAGTGGTCCAAAATTGGTCCTCTGGTCCAAAATAAGTCCGTTACCCTACTTATTGATAAACGAGTACTTTCCCGGTTAGGGAACATGTGAAGTGAAAAGTGACAAATAGCTATCGATAATGTAATGGGTAGTCGTTTAAAGACTTGACGATCAATCATGGATAAAGATAACTCTATTCTACCACTGAAAACTGCGTTAAATTATTTTTAAAAGAGACGTATGATAAGCCTACTCAAAGTCTCTATAATAAAAAAAAAGCGTTGAATTACTCATTTCGACAAATAAATTTTTCAAGACTTGGACCAACTTCAAAAAAATTTCCAGAGAGCAAATTTTTTTACGTCTTGTCACAACTACAGATTGCTTCGATCCATCACAAATTCTGGAAACCCTTGCTTATTTTGCTCTGAAAATGTTTCGGCTCTGGTAAATAAAACAAAGTGGTTCAAAAAGTATTTATTTATGCTAAGATTGTTTAAGAAATGTTAAATTGCTAGAAAATAAGACAGAGTGGTTTCAATCGCGCAGATTTGAAAGTTGCTTTCATTTTGAAGAAATGAAATTAAGCCTTTTTATATCACTTCGGTAACGTCAAACGAGATACAACACAAGGCTGTTGTTAAGTAGTTTTCTATGCAACATGTTGCAAAAAGTGAATTATTTCAGTACGAGTCGTAAATTTATCCAACGAGTTTTTCCGAGTTGAATAGTAAAGCTTAGTTCTTTTAGAAATAGGACACTTTCATTTGCTTATGGCTCGTTTACTAGTTATCGGATATTCAAAATTTTGACGGCATTTTGTTGCCTGTAAAAATTACTTTTCGACCTATTTTTTTCAAAACTTAAAATTTACGCGTTTTTTAGATATGTACGATGCAAGAGAAAAAGAAAAAAATAATTTTGCACAGTTTCCTTTAAAATTCGTCATTATCAAATTGTTAGCTGACAAAACCGATGATTATGCAAAGAATTACTGAGTTTTTGTGGTGGATAAGTATGCAAACACTGTCGGTAATGTCCACAAAGTTCAAATCAAGCATTGGAGTGAAGCACATGATCGGCAACTACGGTTGAGGGTCATCAGGAAAGTCAAGTCTCATACCAGCATTTTTAATTTTCAATAAGTGAAAAACTTAGGGTAGATCGCAGAAATATCCAAAAAAAATTTCTCCGAAAAGCTGAAAGTGTTGCCTAGTCATGACTCATTGAAACCCAACCTCAAACAACAATTTTTTGTTGGTTCCAGAGCTCGTAAGCTGTATAGCCGGTACCGAGGCTATGAGACAGATGATTTCTGATGAACGACAAAACTTATGAAATACCCTATTTTAAACAAATTCCAGCGTTTGAATCCTATACCGTGTCTGCTCGTTGCAAGATCCCCAGTATATTAAAATATGTATTTACTAGTTATTTTGTATAAAATTATAATGATTTGCCAAAATTCTGCTCCGGCGAGAAAAAAACAAAAAAATTCAAATCGAAACTTTGGATTTCACTGTTTTTAAAAGCCTAAAAAGAGTAATCTTGTATGAACCATCCGCAACCTACGATTTATACTAACTGATTTTTTTCAAGTTCAATCTTATGATGGTTTTACTTCGTTATTGTCAGATTTTGCCAGCAGAAATTCCATTAAAAACGTTAAAAAATGTGGTCAAAAATAATCAAATTTGATTTTTTCGAAACAACTGTATCCACTAAAATGCTTCCAGTTTCTTTTAAAAGAGAAAAATTGGACCAAAAAGTATCAGAAATTGAAGAAGGAGGGTTAAGCCACCTAAAACATAGATTTGACGAAATATAAGTTGGAAAAACTGATCAATACCATGACTGAAAAAAGTGTGCGCCGGCCAATGGGAGATACCAAGAATAAAATAGAAATTTCTCTAACAAAAAACGAAAAATAATTTTTTTTAAATTTTTTCATGAAATACAATAACATTACCTTCATTTTCTTCATAGAAAGTGTTTCGATCAAACGAATGGTTTTAGAGATACACGCATTCGTAACTGTCCCATTTCTAAAAGAACTAAGCTTTAACCTGAACAATTTCATGCAAATTCAACAAATACCCGCTTGTGGACGACCTTGCCGATGTCCTGAAGATTTTTGATCAACTAGGTCGTGGACGATACTTTTTCAAGAAAAAAACAGTTTGGAAAAAAGCTCTTTTCGATATCGTAAAATGTTTTGAAGTTTAAAGGGAAACGGAACAATAATGGGAAATTTTTTTCAGTTCCGAAAAGTTAAGCAAATAAAAATTCTGTTTGCATTTTACTGCTTGAAATTTTGTTTTCTAATAATTTCAAGCTTACAAGCATCGCATATTTAAAAATTGCGGCGTGTGTTGTTTGGAAAAAACTTCAAATAGTGACGTGATGTGTTACACCGGGATATGTTCATTAGGGTGTCCCAAAATTGCATAATGTCTGGGAATCTGGAGGCTTACCCTTTAAATGGTAGATAAAGCTGTGAAGAGCAAACATTTGTATGGGGACAACTAAAAAAAAACATGTTTAGATGTTTCGCAAACGCGATCTTTGAAAAAGTTAACTTTTTAAAGATTTGATTTTAAATTAATTCTGGGTTAAAAATTTTCACAAAATTTATGTTTTATTTTTTTTTAAATTTTTAAAAATTAAAAAATAACCAAATTTGCATCAAAGTTTAAAATCAGCAAGCTAATTTTCAAAACGTTCGCGAACCAGGTTTTTTAAACTTTTCGAGTATACACAACTCATTTTTTTTATTTTCTCACCTAAAATTTCTTAAAAATAACTAGATAAGTTATAAAATTTCCTTTTTTGCCTCAACTCATAAACTTTGCATGTAATTGCTTAGTTTTGGATTTGGTGGCCCATAATTCCTCACCATATTCAAAAATCCCCAAAAAATATGTGTAGTTTATTCAAAACAGACAGGGCTCTGGGAAATCAATTAGTTGAAAAATAAATAAAATTTCCAAATGATACGTTACAAATGTTGAAAACCATATCATTTATCTTTTACATTTTATCTTATTTAACAAAAAAGCTATAATACAAAGAAAATAGGGGCCCATGATATCCCACTCTTCCCTTTATATTTCAAGGAGAATTTTACGATTCGGTACGATCTTTGGAATATCGATCTTTTTAACTCATCTAACACTCAATGAGTACATTTTACTCATTGCGTTTTATACGACAATCTGTGGCCAAAATACAATCTTTGAACTGCAATAACTCTTTTGTAATAATTCCAGTCTTCACATGAAATTTTTGTACCGATTTAAGTTTGAATAAATTTAACATAAAAAATAAATTAAATTTGTTAAGAAAAAAATATGAAAAAAACAGTTTGATATGATTATTTAAAACACAATGTCTAAGAATCACGCATACAATTTTCATTACAAAAAATCAAAAAATCGAGTTATTTTTGATCGAAAATTTGAAAAACTCTCAAATGCAAAAGCTGATTCAACTCCCATCATCAACTGTTTGACTTCATTCTTTCAACTGTTTGCATTTTTTTTAAGTTTTCCAATAATTAAACCTAAACTTTATTTATTCCCCCTCCCGAGATTTTCGGAAAAATAGAAGGGGGAGAAATAACGAAACAAAAATTTGAAATCTGTTCTGGCCTTAACAAAACCATTAAATAATTCCTCATTTCAAATGTTTTTTCTTCAAAATTTACAAAAAACTTTAGCGATCATCCAAAATATTTACCATGCATATGATCAAAGAATATTGATTCTGACTCCAATTTCAGTGCAAAATACTATGTGCATTTGAATCAGAACCACAAATTTACCTGAAATTTCTAGACTTGGCCCAATGATTATACGCTCCGAAATACGCCCGTTATTTCGTTCCATGACAGAAAAATCTGCTTGGTAAAAAGCGATTTAAGACGAAAGATTGAAATCAAAAATTACTTGCATCATCTTTGGCATAAAGCAGAAAATCATTCGGAAAGCTTACTTTTCAGACATTGAAAAAAATCCAACATTCATTCCAACATTTCCATCATAGAAAGAAAAAAACAAAAACCGAAGCAAGTGAATGCGAAAAACAAAGAAATTCAAATGTGTACCTTCCTCAACCAAAAGTGTCATTAACGGGTAGAATCAACAGAAGCGGCGGCTTCCAATGACTACCAATATAGAATCTCTCGTCCTTGTGAGCCTTTCCTACCCAAAACACTCTCCTCCCGCCCCGAAAGCATTGAGTCTCAATGAAAAAAAAAAACACACACACACCAGTTAAACAAAACAGAAGAAAGGATGAAATCAAACAATCTGCGAAAGCGCAAATTGAGTTTCAATGAATTTCGTATGAACTTCGAAGGAATTCTTATTCATCAAATGTTGGTTTACGTATTACTTCAACTATTATATTACTCAACTATTACAAAATTGAATCTAATTGAAGAAATGGATCAATACATTTGGCCATCACGTGGTATAGCAGCTGGTTGATTTGATGTTTCGAATTGTTCTCGTGGTTGAGGTTTTCAGGTTTTCTTCTGAAACGATAGAAAAAAAAATTATTTAACACAACTCTACATTGTAAAATAAAGTATCCATGCACGTGTCGCCTGGGCTGGCACATGGCATGGTGGCGGCGAAAGGGCTGGACCCACGCGAGAAAGCAAAATACCACACAGCAAAATGTCGAAACATGAATTCCAGTAGTAGGTAGCAGCAGCAAACCTCGTGTGAGCAATATGTTGTTGCCGATTTTTTTTTCTCTGGCTACTCTTTCTGCTCAACAAACATGGGAAATTATGCTCCCCGTGATGTTTTTTATCGTTTTCGGTTGATTCTTACTCGTTTAATTCTAGCGGGTAAGGACTTGTCGAAGGTTAGATGTAAATGCCAATTTTCTCTTCTTTTTTTTTAAAGAAATTTAGCTTAGCTTAGCTTAGCTTAAATAACTACTCACATCCACCTTAAACCGTAAAACCCGAAATGCATGGTTGAAGAAAATTGATGCTTGACTTGTTCCAAAATCAAATTATGATAACAATCATTTCGAGTTCCACGATCGCTGGCGTGGCTCAGTAGAACAAGTTCCACATCGCCAATGGTTGCTACTCCGTGATTGACCGAGGCCATCAATTTTTTTCAGAGGTCAAATGAATGGTGCTTGGGATTAGCAGCTCATTCACACTGCACAAAACTGATGCTCTCTCTTTTAACGTCAATAACGGCGCCGGCCACGTCCTAGTAGTCAATGGATAGATTGGAAGAAAGAGAAAAGGATGAAAGATCTATTTTGTGCTTTAGGACCGAGGTTACCTCTGCATCCTAGCAAAATAATTTTGCATGGGAGAGGGATTAAAGGAATTGATTGGGAGACACTTTTGACTAGTGTTACGGTAAACCATTAATATTATTATCCTAACTAATAAAGTTCCTATAGAAAGCTTCGAGTTTATAAGCAAGCATCTGTATGTTAAGTTAAATGACGATAAAAAATAACGGCTATTATAAAGTGTAAACATGAATTTGTAAAAAAATAATTCTTTTATACATATAGTCGAATAATCCAATGGCATATCAAGTTGACGGTTAACCCATTCTTTATTTGAAAGCTCTATATGAAAAACCTAACTCGAATTACAACAAGTCTATCGATGAAAAATGAACATGAAAATCCGATCATTTTTTATTGACAATTTACCTAGTAACAGATGGTTATATAAAACTTTTAATAATGCAGATGTTCTTCATCACCTAATAAATGAACTCTATCCACAACGCCAGCTTTTGCCGCAATCTCAACCATCTGTAAAGCGCAATCTTTTCTATTTTTTTGTGAGCTGTCGACTGTGATATTTATGAATTTGGGATTCAGATTACTATCATGATAGTAAAAATTTTATTATATACCCACAAGTAATCTTTTGTTTCTAAGGTAATGCTAGTGTAATGTAGCTTTTGATTTTTGTATCTTGAGAAGCAAATTAAAGCGATTCAGGTAATACTTTTCGGATCATGTTGGGCAAATGTTTGGCAGCTTATAATAATTTTAAAGAAATTAACCATAAGTTGTTGAGACATTTAAACAAGTTAAGTTTTTTACAATTGAAATTATCTAAGCGAACGAACATGCTTTTGTTAATAAATATTCTTAGGTGAATCAAGAACTAGGTAAAACTAAAAACTTATTTGAGAAAACTCAACATGATTTCGAATCACTAAAACTCCTAAAATAATCCGAACTACACAAGGCGTGTTAAAAAAAATAATTGACTCCTATCCCAAATCAATTACATTAACTAGCAGCAAAACACTACAAGATTCCACTATTTTTTATAATTGGATTCTTAGTTTTATCACCACGATTGTTTATACTTCGAAGTTATCGACGCCGCTCGGTGAGTTTCAAAAATAATCAAAACAAACCACCAGTTGTGCATACTTTTTAAGCCAATATGGCATTCGCTCCTCTTCAGTGGACAAACCGACCGGCCATCTCGTTCAAACTGTTCTGGTTTTGGACAGTTTGTTTCCTAACCCAAAATAGTCCTGAAGATGGCCAGTCAATCTGTCCACTGAAGAGGAGCGAACGCCACAGAAGCTCGAAACGCATGGACACTTGGCAATTTGTCCCGATTACTTCCAAAACTCACCGAAAAACGTCGATAACTTCGATGTTTATTTTTTATAAAATAATCAATCATGCAATGTAATATTTCCTGCTTGACTTCATGTTGTTTACAAAACTATCCCAAATAATCCCCTAAAAC
Source organism: Uranotaenia lowii (assembly GCF_029784155.1). Lineage (NCBI taxonomy): Eukaryota > Metazoa > Arthropoda > Insecta > Diptera > Culicidae > Uranotaenia > Uranotaenia lowii. The sequence continues at coordinate 69,448,107 of NC_073691.1, forward strand.
CTATTTTTTTCAACTATATGCAAAAACTTGAAACAAACTACTTATCTGAGAAATAATGTTCATCCATCCGGCAGTTGAATTCCATTCTCCATCAGCTTTTCAACACCCCAAGGTTGTCTTCTTTTTTTATAGAAATTTTATCGAAATACATTATACAATCGATAGAGAAGAGATCAAAAGCGAGCCCAAGATGTTTCAAAACCGGAAAAATGCTATCACTTTGCCTGAATTTGAGCCAAAATACTGAATTGAAGTTAAAAATTATTTAAATATAAGTGGTGTATTCGAATAAATGCAACACTTCTATTTGTGAATTAATTTTGAATGGCAATCATGAAAATTGATTAAATTTTCAGCGATGCTACTTGGTAATGTAATGTTTATTTTTACTAATTTTTGTGATGTTTTGTGGTTTTTGAGATAACTTCCAATGAAGAAGTTTTTCGACTTAAATATTAGGGCATCACGTGCGCCATCTATAGCGCATACTGTTAATCACCTTTTTTCAAATCAAGGTTATGTTTGATAATGTTTTCTGTTTACTGGAGCTTGACCTTCAAAATATCTAAAAATTTAGAATAATAACGAATTGAGTTGGTTGTCCTCCTTCGACACAAAAACTTCATATTTGACTTTTCATCACTCCACCACAGTTTTTGCGTAATGGAACGATTTCAGATCCAAATCAAATACAGTATTCACTTTGTGGGAGCTATCGAATTGCTTTGCAGAGAAAACGTTTGCATTTGGAGGCAGTCTTCTTTGTATTTTTAGCCATTCATCGCCTCAATCGTTATGAAACACTGAGTGATTTGCAATTGCCACAGAACGTTAGCGTCTTCAAGTACTAAACAATAAATTTCTCAATTTTTTCTCCTTGTATATCCCCGGAAAATATAGGCGAGACTTTTCATCGAAAAATGTCTGGTTGGGAACCTACCAGATGACCACTAAAGAGATCGTATGCCTGTCCATTATGAAATTTTTCAAAATATATCTCCATCAGCAGTCCAAATATTTTGCGGACGATTTGATCACCGCATTTTGTTTATTTTAACGGTGGGCAACTTTTCTACCCTGTAGAAATGATGTCAGGTCTGTTAGTAAGTCAGCTAGACGAACCAGTCAGATTTTTTTTATTACTTCCTCTATTGATATTTTGGGATTGAGCTTGAAAAAACCTTTCACGTTCCTGAACTTCATGGAATTAATCAATATCACTTTGATTCAAATTATGGCTCACTACTGGCATATCTAGCATTTGTTAAACGATTAACCTTGTGAAAATTGGTCGAAAAGTCTATTTCTAGCTGTTTTTGGGTCTCCCAATAGGATTTTTCTTGATCCTGCCTTAAAAATTTTGTCAATTTTGTCAATTGGACGATATCTCAAAAACCACTTCACCGAAAATTTCTTAAATTTTCATCCATGTATTCGAAAGTTATAGGCAAAACAAAGTATAGCATTTTTTTCGAATACACTTTTAAAAAAAATTTTGGAAGAAAATCGTTGAGAATATTTTAAATAAAAATGCACATTCACACATAAATGCACATAAGCTATAACTAAATAAGATAATAATATCTCATGAGTTTGAATAGTAATTTTGATATGCTCTTCTGATGGGGCAATACGCGGACTGTGATAATGCTCTGAGAATATGGTAATTTTAAAAGAGAAAGAGAGGAGTTGTTGGTTGTTATCAATTTGTTCTAAATCTTCAATACTTAAAAGCTGCAAAAAGCTGTCAATCAGGGTAGAAGCACTAGCTATTGCACAGATACCAGATATTGAACACTTGATACATTAACCAATTAAAACAAAAATATACAGTAGAAAAATTAAACAAAAATCGTAGAGGTAGGAAATCTCTGTTCACATTTTCCCCAAGAATTTTGGACTCCTAAAGTCACAATTTGCTTAACTGGAATATTTGTTCCAATTTTTTCTTGCTTTTTCCCCTGGATGAAGAAAACAGCCCTTTTTGATAAGGAGAAAAATTGGATAAAAGACTTATAAAATTCTATGATAATGTCATGAAAGTTATCAAATAAGTCTTCTCTGAAGAGTGGCAGCCTTTTGTATCTATATTTTCTTAAAATATAACAATTTATATGATTCAACAATTTGGATAAATTTCAGATGTCACTAATTCTTTGCATAAAACACAGTTTGGGACGTCATTTGGTCAATGGCCATATTCCATGATAATATTTTGTTAATGTAATATATTCATCAGACCAGTATTGAGCTCTTCTATTTTCGCTGTAAGATTGTTATTAGAGCTATGATTTAATGTTTCAGTGATAAAAAATAAAACATGTATATGGCTTATATGGGGGGCAAGGCTCTCCCCGAAGGTGAAAATTTTTGCTCTAAACCGATAACAAAACAAGCAAACTATATTAAAAGTTCAAAATTTATGAAATCTAGGACTAGGAGGGGGCCCCCAAAATATAAATTAATTCAGGATTTGTAACTCAGCGTATGTAATACATTTTTTTGTTGAAAAAAATCTCTACGGTTCGATAAATTTTTCCTAAGGTGCTTCCATAACTTCCTAAAGAAACATTCACAAATTTTCATAAATTCCAAAATTTTAATTGGGAAAACATACAATGGGAATAAAAATTCGCGGTTCGAGTTTCGCGGTGCGAACCACGCAAAATCAACTATTGTGTTGTGTTAGACTCAACCCTGTCCGATTCTAACATTTCAAAATAGTTGATCCGTGATTGAACAAAAGTTAAGTATGTGGTGAAAATGCTTCTTAAAAATTTCTACCTGCTCATTTTCAACACCTATAATTTTCTTCGAATCTTCTTCTATCCATCTATAATTTTCAATTCTTGAAATGTTCTCACTATGAGAACATAACATTCACCGATAAGGCCGTAAAAATTAATTTCAAAAACATAAATCACGGTGATTAATCTTAAATAAACCTTGCTCTGGCACTGTATTTTTATTTAAAAGTCTTTATTGTTGAGTTCTGTTATATTTTCATTTCTTTTTTATCCTATGTTTGAATTTAAATTAACTTCTTATGTTGGAATCATGTTCACTATTCTAATGATGATTTCGAAGAATAAAAAAATCATCATTGTTCTTTAAATGTTGTTTTTTTTTTGTAGTCCACAAGTATATTTCAAAAGGAGAATTTTTTATTTTTATTTTTACTTCGACTTTTTCAAATGAAACTTTAATGTGAGGATGAATATTTAATCAGGATTAAACTTTCGAGTTCAAATAAAAGCTCAGCAGTTCAATTTTGCATCTAATTAAGCGAAAATATAGCTTGTTTTTGGAATAAATAATCTAGAACTTTTTCTCAAACTGTTACAGATATACAGTACCGCTCATAATTGCGTAGAAATTGGAAGCACGCACACAGTCCCTTCGACTTTGAACTTCCATAGCTTTTTACTCTGATAATATTTTCTTACCAAATTTTCTGCGTGATCAACTCTCCCACTACTATATCACATAATTTGAGTTTTCTAAAATTTGTGAGGCCTGCGATACAATAAATCTACGAAAATCTCACTTTTTGGACTTCTACCATTTAAACTGCAATATATCAGAAATAACGCTACGCTTTTATTGAAATTCTACAGAGTGATTGTTGAAACATGTATTTAGCATGTCTGAAGTTTTTGATAATCTCTCTCGATGGGATCAAAAGTTAAGCAATGTACAATATTTCAGGCATGAACGCAAAAATGCGATTTCTATACCATTTTGTCTGTACAAAAATAATGAAGAAAAGAAAAAATGGAAAAAATGATCCATTTGTGTTTTGTAATCAGAATCTCACGATATTGTTTTGAGTTTTTGATTGAAAAAAAAATTACTGGTAGGTGAACATAACATATGATTTTCCTATGGAAACCTTCGTCCAAAATTCTATAGAAATGGCATTTTTACGTTCATGCCTGAAATATTGTACCTCGTGTAACTTATGATCCCATCGATAGAGCTTTTCAAAAACTTCAGACATGCTAACCACATGTTTCAACAATCACTCTGCAAAATTTCAATAAAAAGCCTAGCGTAGTTTCTGAGATATTGCAGTTTGAGTAGTAAAAATCCAAAAAGTCTAATTTCCGTAGAATAACTGTATCTCAGGCCACACAAATTATAGAAAGCTCAAATTTTGTGATATAATAGTGGGATAGTTTATCTATTTTACACAGAAAATTTGGTAAGAAAATATCATCAGAGTAAAAAGTTGTGAAGGTTCAAATTCGAAGCGACATTGCGCGTACTTCCTATTACTATACAATTATGAACGGTACTGTATCTTGAAATAAAATTTTAAAAAAATCAAGTGCTCTAGAAAAATGACCCTGACTCCCTGACGACATAATCCGGCCCTGCTCTTATTCCAATATCTGAAATTGAAATTGAACGTAATGTAAATTGATTTTCTGCCTAAAATAAACTATTCATAAACCAGAATCAGTCTCGAAATTCAATCAAATAAAACTATCCATAGATCAGACACATTTAACCATTATCATTAAGTAAGACTTTAATCGCTGAATCAGCATGAAGTACGTTTGACTTTTAACAAATATTTTACTAATATCGGGAAATCTCTCGCAAACATCATTTCCATAGACCCAACTTTCAATACCTACAGGCATATAGACCAGATTCCTAATTCTTTGTTTTTAAAGCCTGCGTCTCAGAACTAGGTTAGCCAACGATTCGTATTAGCAGAAATGTAGTTTTTCTGACAATATTTTCGTCTCAGGTATTAAAACATCATTGTATATTTTGCAAAAAAAAAATCGGAATGCTTTATCAAGATTTTAAAGACAGGATTCTACCCAAATTGGCTCAAAACAGCGAAAGTTATCCCAATTTTTAAGTCTGGAGAGTTTCTACAGCAATAGAACAAGTCTTTACAGCAATATTTTTCCAGGAATTAAGTTCTCTTAAATATTTTTATTAGCTTCTGCTACAAGCACTCAACATCACTTTTTATATCCTCAAATTTAAAACAGATGGTTTTTGGATACCTAAGTACATATTGGACTCAATTATCTTTAAATTCGATTGTCCTTTATAAAAAAAAGGTGATTTATAGATAATCGAGTCCAACATGCTTTTATTTTTCACTAGCTGACCCGGTGTGCTTTGCTACACCTTCCAAATTTTTTTGAGACTTGTTTAACTTGTTATTTATTTGCACAAAATTTTAAGTTCAATTTCAAAATCATTTAAATGTTTTTTCAAAATGAATTTGCAATTTTATTTATTTTGAAATCTTGATTATTTTTTTTAAATCAGTGTTTTAATCCTTTTTATGACTCTAGATTTCTTTGCTTCATAAGTTTATACCTTATGCCAAAATATTTTTTTATATAAATATGAAACTATCTCAAACTATCATATAAACATTTTTAATAATAAAATAACATCATGTGACATTTATTTTTCCTATTCGTTCTCGAATTATCATACAAATTACCCCCATTCCTATATCCCTTGTTGAAGGAAGGTGGGTATCATAACATCAGAAAAACACTTCTTGTATACAAATACGATCCCACGTTATATATGACTCCATTCTCGATAAGTTCTCGAGTTATTCAAAAAATGGGTGACCCTCTTCCCACTGTATATCTCCCCTCTGGCAAGAGAAGGGGTTCTCAAACCATCGAAGAAACATTGCTCGTACTCCAATTTGCTTTGATAATTTAGTTCTATATTCTCGATAAGTTATCGAAATATTAAACAAATTGTATCAATGACCTCTTTTCCCTCTATATCGTTCCACTGATTTGTGGTAGTGATGCTAAACTACCGAAAAAAAACATATCTTGTGCTCGAATACCCTCTCATGCCAAATTTGGATTCGTTTGATTTATTAGTTGTCGAGTTATGCTATAAAATTTGTATCGGAGCCGCTCTTCCTACCTATCCTCTACCTGGAAGAAGGGGATCAAGATTGAACATTCCGTGTATTCAAATACACTCCTATGCCAAATTCTTCCCCAGTTGCTAAATTGAATGATTGTTCCCATGTCATACTTGGTTCCATTTGTTAGATAAGTTTTCGGTTTATGCAAAACAATCATACATATATGAGCTTCCGTCTTCCCTAACTGCATTCTCAATTGAAGGAGAAAGAAGTCTCAAATAAGCTAATAACCATTTTACGTATCCAAATGCTTTCCCATGATAAAGTTGTTTCCATTTGCTTGATTAGTTCTCAAATAATGCGAAAAATTGCAAAGGATTCCCCCCCCCCCCTCTCTCCTTCATATCACCCCACTGGAAGGAGGCAGTAGTACCAAATATTCACAGAAACCTTCCCTGTACTCAAATACCCTCTCAAGCCAAATTTCGTTCCATATGCTTACTAAATTCCCGAGGGATGTACAAATTATATGGGAGGACCCTCCCTCCTTAAGATTTTCAGACTTAAAGAACAAAGGGTTCTCAAAATATCATAGAAACATTTATAGTAATTAAATACCTTCCCACGCCAAATTGGTTGCCATTTGCTTGATTATTTATCCCGTTATGCTGAAAGTTGTAAAGAAGCACCCTTCCCACTTTCTATATTCTCACTGGAAAGAGGGAGGAGTACCAAATATTCATAGAACTATTTATCGTACCCATATACCCTTCCTAGCCAAATTTGGTTTCATTTGCTCGAATAGTTTTCAAGCTATGCAATAAAAAATTGGTTAAAGCCCCCCCCCCCCCTTCTTCCTGTATCTCCAATGCAAGGAGGGAGGGGTTTGAAATAATCATAAAACCATTTTTCGTATTCCACTACCCTCCCATGCCAAATTTTGTTCCATTAGCTTGATAAGCACTCCAGTTATGTAAAAAATTGTAAGGTAGGCCCCCTCCCCCCTTTCTATCTCCCAACTGGAAGGAGGGAGGGGTACCAAATATTCTTAGAAACATTCCTCGTACTCCTGTACCCACCCATGAAAAATTTGTAACCATTTACTTGATTGGTTCTCGAGTTATGAAAAAAAATTGTCTTTTGTTTGAGAGGCCCCTCCCCCCCTTCATGAGAGAAGGAGGGGTCTCAGACCATAATAGGAACCTTCCCCGGCCTCCAATACCCCCACCTACCAAGTTTCACGCGAATCGGTTCAGTAGTTTCCGAGTCTATAGGGAACAGACAGACAGACAGACAGACAGACAGACAGACAGACAGACAGACAGAAAGACAGACTGAAATTCATTTTTATATATATAGAAATGTCGCTGATTTCCAGTGGGTTTTTAATCATTCTCATCATGCACTTAATATTTTAAAAAAATTCAGTGTCATTGAATTTTTTTTTCATGAAGTTACTCAGGCCGGAACAAATTTCAAATCCTTCTTTTGTCACTCGGAGTTGGAACGTCGCGAAGGGGGGGGGGGGGGGGGTATAATAAAAAATAACGCGAAAAACGAATAAATTGGAATAAATTACACAAAAGATTGTATGCAACTAATTTGCTTTCTATATCATTGCACAAAACCTATGTATCAAGTGATTTGTTCTCGAAAACTTAAATAAAATCGAGAAAACAAAGGGTGATAAAACGCCAATCTTCCACAATCTGTTTTTTGCTTTTGTAATCTTTAGAATATTTGATAAATTTTTCAAAATTTCCATAAAATACATCAAACTTTATTTGGAAATTTCTAAGGAGGGGATTGACAATACAAGAAATTGATATTTGTTCCGGCCTAATTGAAGTTCACACAAAAAAACTACAATGATATTATTTGATAGTTTCCAAAATCTCTTAGATAAAACCGTTACATCGACAAGTTTGATTAAGAAAAAACCTTAAAAGCGCCCTAAACCCCAAAACCTCGAACCCAACGCACTCAACCTTCCTATCCAATCTCATGCACCCTGATGGCAGCCTGCAACGAGGTTTCAGTTTTATTCCAGTCAAAAATTTCCCAGCGCAATCGCTACCAGGGCTGCCTGGGCCCATTGAAAAACAGACATTCAGGGTGAAATGTTGGTACATGAAAAACAACAAAAAAAACAACAGTAACCAGCAGCAAGCAACTGTTTCTCTTGTAGGTAGTACTCACAAACCCCATTCTTCCCCTTCATTGAACCAACCCACGAATCTCAGTCAAGGGGTTGAGGGTTCAACACTTGTATGAGTCGAGCTGTGTTGCTACAAGGGGCAGTACAGTTGCAAATTCGGTGTATAGATCATACGCATTCTGAACTTCGCTACTGTTCGTGGCTGGCTGTTGTTGGTAGCCCAAAATTATCTGGTAGCCAACTGTTTGAAAAGTGGTGGGGGAGCGGGTCTGGTGAGGCACTCATAAAATAAGAGAACTGGCAAAACAGAGAGTAGGGCCCCGTCATAAAAATTGGACTTCATCTGATGGTGTTGTACTTGCTGTTACTATACACTGTTATTTTGTTTCTTTCAGCCTTTCAGAAATAGGGTATGAATCTATAACAGTTTGTGTTAATATAAATGAATTTTTGCATTATTTCAGTTTCTGAATATTAGTAAATTTCATTTGAATCTAAATAGTTTAAATTCCTTAAAAAAAGTTTAAATTCCTTTGCCACAAAAATGTTTGCAATCTCATTTCCTTGTGATGCGTGTCTACAGAATGGAATTTCGTTCCAATAATATTTTCGAGCAAAGAAAATGTATCTTTTCAAAGCGCAACAGCGGGGAAAAAATGTAGCTGACGAAACATTCTCGATCGAAATTCCGGCACTGCGCTACCGGGACAAAAAAGGACGAATTTAAGGTTCGCTTACCTTACCCTAGCGACAGGATCCCCTTCCCAAAAAAAAGCGCGATTGCACGTGTTGACGTGTGTTAAAAGTGCAAAATCCCCGTCGTCGGTTCAGGATCCGGCCAAAGTAGCAGCAGCGGGGTTCTTTTTGAAACCGGGGAAATTATTTTGCTTATGGTTCCTACTTGAATCGAGAAGAACGAGGGATCAGAAATAGAAAAGAAAAAAAACCGCCCCGACTAAATAGCAAATACTTTTCGAGCTTTGGTTATTTTTATGGAGCAGCATTCTGACGGGCGGTTTGAAGTGGTTGCTCGTGAATGGGCTTTATCGAAGCTTTCTCTCGTTGATTCCACGGTTATTCTCCAGGACGATGAGCTGGTCTCCGGCTTTTGGGAGTCAGATACAGTGGTGGGGGAAATCCTTCCAAAGCCATTTAAATTGCTTTAATCGTTGGTGGCTCAATAAAATTTCTATCTATACCTACATTCGAACTACGAATCGGAATTTTGGAACTGCTTCTTGGGGTATTTTACTTTCCTTGCAGATAGCTACTTGAATCGGATTTCCTATGTTTTCGGTGTCTTTAAACTCAAGTTAGTTATTTTATCGGCCTACTAGTGAAAGTCTACGAAATTTTATTTACAACCGTTACTATCCGGCTTAGTTAGAAGAATAGAAATATGTTGAAAATGAGCGAGTAGAATTTTATCCAGAAGCATTTTCGTCACATACCAAATTTATGTTCATCACGGGTCAACTATTTTCATGTTCATCATTTAACCTTCACCAATCTCCGAAATTTATACCCGTAAGAGCAAGTTCACTGGTGTTGGGAAAAAGTGGTAGAAATTTTGACACTAACGGTACATTTTGAAAATTTTGCCATGCAAAAACATTTTCAAGATCTGTGGCCTTCTAGTTTTTTTTACAACACGTGTTGTATTTTCGCATGCTGTGATGCAAAAATAGCAATATTTCTATCACATACGGCTGAAATAGAAACAGTGTTGTAAAAAAAAACAACGCCCCAAGATCTTGAAAACATTTTTGCAACACCAGTGAACCTGCTCTTAGGGTTACTGGAGTGTGAATTTGACACTCCTGACTAAAATATCTCTCTTGTTTCTCAATCGATTTTTACAAAATGTATAGTATACCAGGTTTCCATGGTAATGAAACTCAAATATTTGTTTCAGACAATATTTAGTTTTCCGTTATTGAAAGTCTAGGGAAAAAAATCCGAAAAAAAATGCTTTGGAAAAACACTCTATCAGCTAAGGAATGCTAGAACCAATTCTCTCAGTATCCAAGAAAATGAAGTGAGAATCTACAGGATGAATAAAGTATAGTTTATCCAACAATATTCCGCCTATGTTCATCTATAATTCTGATTGATTTTCAACCAAATAAATTTCAAGATTTTAACTATATATATATTGGATTATCTGATTGATATTTTACGCCCGATTTTAATGCCCAATATCAACCATACAATTGTAGTTGAATTTATCATTTTTACAGAATCAATTATACCATTACATTTGAATCTAATATATTTGTAGTTGATTGCGTAAGCTTAATAAGCAGTTTGTAGTAGAATCTATTATATTTATTGTTGAATGCCTAAAATCAACCATACAAAAGTAGTTGAATCGAACATATTTACAGTTGAATCAACTATACCAATACAGTTGAATCTATTATATTCATAGTTGATTGCGTAAGGTCAATCAGCAGTTTGTAGTTTAATCTATTATATTTTTAGTTGACTGCGAAAATATCAACTACACTTTGATGATTGGTATAACTAGCTGAAATAATTGGAACAATAGTCTTCTTTTTCTCCGTGTATGTGTTACGTAAAAGGATATATTTTTTGGAAATTTTTTAACATAATGAGCACAAAAAATGCAAAAAAGTAGTATTTTTATCCGTACACACCCAAGTAACATTTTAAAATTTCAATGGTTTTTTTTTATCAAAATAGGAGGATTTTAGGTGGGTTGAGAAAGATCTAAAAGATGAAAAGCATTTTTCGGTAGGGCCGTTAAATAAACTATCTTCAGGATAGAAGTCGTGTTTCTATACATACTTCTTATAAAACACCTGTCTAATTCAAGATTTGTTTTATCATTCAACTCAATTTTGGTTTTTAAGTCTTCTGTAAAGCAAGTAAAAAACCATCTGTGAATGAAGCACTTGATCAAGACCAAATTGCATTAAACAATCCAAACGAAAATTGACATTTCAATTCCTATCAGAATGTAAACAATAAGAAGTGTTTGAAATATGAACTGCCGAATAGAGTGTCTCACCTGGGATTTCCCGGTCGGGAATTCGCGGGAATTAGAAAAATTCGGGAATTCCCGAATCCCGGAAATGCTTGAAAATCCCGAGAATTCCCGAGGCCAGTAAAATGTGCTAAATTACTACAAAAATACACGATCTCAATTGGATAACTGAATCATATAGAGCCATTTTCCTTGCTCTAGTTCTACCACTGGCCATACTGACTGGTCACTCAATTTTGATTGTTGGATAATTTTTCCATTAGTACGCAGTATCGATTCCAGAGTAAGCATCGATCGATTTGAAGAAATGCTATCCCAGTTAGAAAGTTTTCAAATTTTACCGGTATACCGGTATTGCGAACCTACAAAATAAAAAAAAATGCCAGAAAACGGTCGAATTTTCGTTCTAAAGAAGTGTCATAGCATTGTGATCTTGATGGCTTTTTCTTATTTTTTTTAAATCTGGTTAATATATTGAATTGATTGAAAAATTTTCCAATCGAAAAATTTAGTGTTAAACTGAAAACGCCAAAGAATCTATCAAATCAAACAAATCCAATAATGAAACGCTACGGAAAGAATCTGAATGTTCTATTTTGCAATACTCATCAGTTAGAACTTCCGTTTCAGATACTATTTACAGTAGCAAAATCATCAGCAAAAAATGACATAGGTATTGTAAAACAAAAGGATAGTTATCTGAAAATTTACGATATTTAGAATAACATGAAGTCTAGCTAACTAACTTCTATGAAAAGTGAGAAATCTTTCTCAACTATTCAAATTTTTGCTGCTAAAATCAGACCAGTTTGTCGGTTAAAGTACCATGTTTTTGGGTCTTTGGTTTGCTTTAGAGTGGCAAATGGCTGCAAAATGTCAACTGAAAGATGAATCGTCATATTCTCAATGAGTTTTGTATGACTACATTTTCTAGAAGAACAATAAGAATGGATCCAGAGGCTATCAGGATTTTCCAGAGAAATAATTTCATACATGTCGGGAATTCCCGGGAATGAAACCATCATTCCCGGGAATCAGGAATTCCCGAATTTTTCAAATTCCCGGGAAATCCCGGGACGGACACTCTAGTTTGCTTATTGAATTTTTGAGGCATTAAAAAAGTTTGAAATGTTTCGCAATACTACGTACTACCTTAAATTCAACAATGCCATATTGATAAGAATTCGTACGCAGTAGAGGATTAAGATCTTCATGTTGAAATCTTCATTTTCAATTTTTCCCGGGATCCCGGGAATTCCCGGGAAATGGATCGTAAGATTTCCCGATTCCTGGGAACGCTGAAATGGTCGGGAAATGGACACTCTACTGCCGAAGTATATCTTTATTTTCACCTTTCAATCCAAAAAGATGAATAATCCACATTTGATTGATCGGAAAGCATTCAACAAAAAGCACGACGCGGGTAGGATATTTGGCAACATATCGGACTTTATGGTTGCCACGCTTTAGTAGCCGTTTTCAAGTAACAAAAATCCCATCGAAAAAATAAAGCTTGGTAGTAAATGTGCCTCAGAAAACATTACCGAGTGTCGTTGAAAATGATCCAGTATTTGGGACGTTATGGAGAATCCATATAGGCAGCTTCTTCTAACCCATCTGCTCAGGGCAGAGACATTCATTTCGACGTGTTTCTGGAAATACTCTTGTTGCAGGTTGACTATTAAATATATCGAGAGAAAAACAACCATTGATAGATCAATGTGAATATATTTGTCGTAATAAACAAGTTCTTTCTGTGTCTCATTACTATTCGGATCCTTCTTTATTTTCATCATGCATAAATTTCTTGTAGGCAGTACACATTTATTACTTCACAAAAGGCTTGCTGAAGCAGAACACTCTAAGAGCACTGGTGTTGGGAAAAAATGGTAGAAATTTTGACATTTTGAAAATTTTACCATGCAAAAATGTTTTTAAGATCTTTAGGCGTTGTATTTTTTACAACACTGTGCTATTTCAGCCGTATGTGATAGAAATATTGCTATTTTTGCATCACAGCATGCGAAAATACAACACGTGTTGTTAAAAAACTTGAAGGTCACAGATCTTGAAAATGTTTTTGAATGGCAAAATTTTCAAAATGTTCTTAAAATGACAAAATTTCTACCACTTTCCCTACACCAGTGAACTTGCTCTTACGGTACTTCCTGATGCCAAAGCCAAAACTTTAGCCTGCTGGGTTGCATAAAGTACATTTCACCAAGGTGGGTATATATTCAGGAGGTGTTTCCGAATAACGAATTCCCGATTCAGCCATTTTGGCTATGCAGGCTATGCAACTATGCGGAACTCATGAAGTTTGTTTACCAACAAACCACAGAAAAGCTGAGCAAATATAAACAAACTCATTGAGAGCCCCGCTCACTCCTCGCCTACTTACTGTGAAAGTCGGAGAACCTAGTGTATCTAAGAACCTTGCATTTCACAACACGAACATTTTTATCCCAGCGTCACTTTCCAGTTATTGAATAAGTGTTTGCCGGCACCGTATTCCTTGATGCACATTCCAGACAAACCTTCAAGTTATAAAAATTGTGTTATTGTTAGCTTTTCCTTGTATATTTTCGAATATTTACCTGTAAATTTAGAATCTTCGGGATACATTTTTTCATCTTCTATGTTCGGCAAAAAACTCTTCCGAACACGGAAAAAATAAGATAGGAAATAACTCGATTTTTTTACTCGAAATTTGTGCCAAATGTATCGCAAATGGACAAGTATAATCCTCGAAATCCAAGAATTTCTTGATTGAAGACGGTAACTTTTAATGAAATCGCGAGTATTTTTTTTTGTTTTGTTTCTTGCTGGCTGGGTCGTTCGGATCGTTCAGATCTGTCAAACTATCTAAACTGAAATAAATTAACAATGACATTTTCAAGGTTCAACACTAGAAAAGATCTGTGTCAATGTCGTTTGGTTTTATAACCTTTTAAATAAATTTTCGTAAGTATCTACTGCTAGAATAGTATTCTTTCGGAGTAAATGGACATATAAGCTTTTTCTTCAAGTGAAATAAGCATCTTGAATGTACCGCCATTTTAAGATCCAAATGATGAAAATTTTCTAATAGGTATTTGTAACTCGTTCAATATAAATATTTACCGATATTCACTGTGAATTGTTAGATGGAATGCAATTCCCAATACATAATATAACAAATTCTGACTTAGGGAACAGTAATATCGACATTCAAACAAACAATTTTATTTTTTGGAAATTATTTGAAATGCTGTTTGATTTCGAAACATTGGAGAGGGGCGCGTTTAATTTAGCTGTTTTTCGAAAAATTGATCGAAAAATCTTACACCGCACCCACTTTATCCTTGAAGATTGTAATAAAAATCGATTGTTCAACTTGGAGTTTTGAGTCTTGATAGAAAAAATAGAATCAACTAGCTGACCCGGTGTGCTTTGCTACACCTCCTAAAAATCAATAAATTGCGTGGAAGTAATTTTATTGTAAATTTATTTTCGATATTGTAAAATAAGATCTTTCACATCCAATAATTTTCGGAATACAATGAAAATTAAAATTTCTGAAATGATTTTTTTAAAACTGGATCTGAAATTGTTCTTCAATAATGGTTTTGAATTTTATATTAAGAATTCTTTTTTTGTTTCGTTTCTCCCCTGCAATGTGGGGAGGATTCACGAACTGCTTTAACAAAATTACACATAAGGCTCCATTTGCTTGATAAGTTTTTGGGTTATACTTACTTTTCTTCTTCCCGTTTTTCCTCTGGAAGAAGGAAAGGTCTTGAATCTTCAAAGAAAGCCTATCTACTACTATACGATAATACTTCCCTCATTCCCAGCTCTTCACTGTATGGAATCTTTCTTTTTAAAAATCGAACATAATATGCACTCGAATACATTTTCTTTCAATTTGGTTTCAATTGTTGGATAAGTTCTCAAGTTATACAAAAAAATGTGCGGAACTCCTTTTCCACTCTCTTATCCCCCACTGGAAAGTGAATAGGGATTGTTTTCAATAATCATAGAATCATGTCTCGTACTCTTCCTTGTAAAAATCGGTTAAATTTATTCGATGAGCTCTTGAATTTTTCAAAACATATTTATGACACCTCTCATTTCTTTCCTATCCCGTGAGGGGAACCAAATCATCCTAGAAATATTTCTTTTATTGAAATTTCCCAATTTGTTAGCTCTCCTTCCCCCTTTCCTATCGAATCAGTGAAAGGAGGAAGAAGCCTAAAAGGTCCTCTGCAATATTTTTTGAATAATAAGTTCCTTCCAACATCTCTCCTCCCTCCCCTCTTCCCGTTGGAGAGAGAGAAGGATTTCGAAACATAAAAAAAACATTTCTCGTACTTGAATATGATTCCATGATAAATTTGGTTTTTTATTCGATTAATTCTCAAGTAATGCATAAAAGGGAGATCCCTTCTCACCATCTTATCCCCCCAGTGGAAGAACAAATGGGTCTCAAACTTGACTCGTAGCCCTATATCTTCCAGTGTGAAATTTACATTGAATTGCATGATAAGCTTCCGAATAATGCATTATATTGTGTGGAAGACCCCCTCCCCCTTTTTTTTCTCCCCAATCGAAGAGGGCGGAGTCCAAAATAATCATAGAAAACTTTCTCGTACTCATATAACCACCCATGTTAAATTTGGATCCATTTGTTTGATTAGTTCTCAAATTTTGCAAAACATTTTTTGGGAGGCCCCTCTCCCTTTTCTATTACCACACTGGGAAGGAGAAGGAGTCTCAAACCATCTTTAAAATATTCTTCTATACTCATATACCATCGCATGGCAAATTTGGTTCCCTTTGCTTGATTAATTCTCAAATTATGCGAAAAATTGTATGGGAGCCCTTTCTCCGCTTCATATTTTCCCATTGGGCAGAGGAAGGGGTACCAAACAATCATAGAAACATTCCTCGTACCGAAATACACTCCGAAATACAAAACCCTTGGATACTAAATTTCACTTCATTCCGACCGTCCGTTTATACGTGATGGTGTTTCAAAGAAAACGTCTCCAGTTTAATATTTGAGATGATTTTGGTTTCTTTATTTTGAATTTTTATTTAAATAAATTCCATTTCAAAACTCCTTACGGACAAGAAAATTGCCCGAATTTTTTGGTCAGGGCAAAATGAACTACGATTCTTTAGAACAAGCCATGAGCAAGAGCAAGACCTTTTTAGATCTAAATGGTTGCATAAGGTACTTGGATATTTCAGAACCTCCTGTAGGTGGGCCTTTTTACACTTTAGGTGTTTTATAAATGTTTCAATGTGGTTTATATAGCTGAAAGTTGTTTTATAACGAAGTTGTGAAGTGCCCTACCGGTTTCTTATAAAATTTTAATTGTTACTTGGGACATGTTTATTTACCATATTTGTGTTATGTATTGCAAGGTTTATGTTAATACATCATTAGAATCGGTATGAAATGACCTTCCTGGTGCGTATAAATTTATTATTTTTAATTTAGAATCAATTATTTCTGGAAACAGATGCCTAGTTTGTTCACGGAAAAACATAACTGTGACCTTTGAATGAAAACTTCCGAGAAATTTTTCTTCCGCACAAGGAAAACACGCCTTAGCTAGTCCACCCCATCATCAAGATTCACACCATATACTGTGCGTCTGCCCGGATCGATGTGATGGTAAAAAGCTTTTCCGAACTTGATGAAGATTGTTTCTATTTGCCACAGGGTGGGGAAACCATTCAACTTGCTTAGCCTCGACGGATGTACCTTCCACTTCTGAGAGCTTCTGAGGGCATCAGCAGTCTCTAGTGGGCCAACAGCATTGAATCATCGCCGCAGTTTTCTTTGGTCTAGTTTTCCCTTATTATTCGACAGCAGCAACAACAACAACAACATCTGCAACGGCTTCTTCGTGTCTAATAGGAAACCACCCAGAAAGATTTAAGCTAAAAAGCAACTTCTCCGCCGTTCATGCTTCCGGCAGCACTCGGTGGTAATTCGTGTTTCTTCAGAGGAAAAAAGGAAAAAAATGGCATCTCATACCAAACTGCGGCACGTCAATTTGCAGCAAATGCGCCAGCAAGAAAGAAAAAAGACCCGATAAACCAAACGACGACACGATGGAGAAATCACAAGCAATGACAAAAGTTGGGCCCAAGGAGCGCAACAACAATGGCCGAGAGAGAGGAGAAGCAGCGAAAAAAAATCCAAAAGAAAATTTAGCGTCGAAGATGAAAGAGAGTGAAATTGCAGTAAAAGTTGATGGGGTCTTACCCTCAGCAAATACAAAAAGCTTTCTGGCCTCCCACTTTCCACCCTAACCACCCACAGTCATTCATGCTCCAATGCAATGAATGGTGGCAATGGCTGCTTCAGAGCGCTCAGATGAAAACAATTATTGTGGTAGGGGAAAGGTTTCCTAAATGGGCCTATCGGGTTAAATGACCCTACATCTGTTTGATGAAATGGCTGACTAAACAGCTTATCTGACCAATGCATTTTGAGGGTGATACGCTTAGAACATAAGACAAGAAAGAATTTTTTGAATTTACAAACTCAAAAAAAATTAAAAAATCATACAAGGTTTTGATACATTTTGATGTAATATTTCGACTTTTAAAAATTATACGTAAAGAAGCTTAAAACAAAAACTAGAATGGTTTTTGTTTCTTACTCAAATAAACTTAAGAAATTGAACATATTTCAGCTTTTGTGGAGGTTTAATAATGATTATATAGTGGAATAATAGAGTGTTTTTGTATGCCCCCATCATGTTTGTAAAATGCCTCCATCGTAAAATAACAGGTTAAATAGATTAATTAAATGATTTTTATCATTGAACCTTCAAATCTAAGCTCTGAATAACATCTTAAGAGAGAATTGAAGATCTAAAAACAGATTTGATGAGGTTTTTCTCATAGATGAACTGCCTCCATAGTATGGCAACCCTAACTTTTGTTTTATTCCATAAAATTATAATATACATAGATTTTTATAAAACTTCAGCTTTGTCGTATGGAAATTATTACTTTCTAGCAGTTTCAATGAAATTATACGGAAATATTGATAAAAAAACAGAAATTTTGTTCAAAACATAAATAGGCGCATTTAGCCCGCACGGTTTGAGGTTCGGCATTTTAGACAACATTTATAATAAAATCATTTTCTTGGAAACAGAAGAAAAAAATTTTAACATAACAATTACTACAATGTATAGAAAACAGATGCCTGCACACGTGTATATAGTTTTTGTACACATATTCAATGTGATCTTTGATTAAATCAGTGTTCTGCTTAATAGGCGCATATAGCCCGCTCCTCCCCTACCTACTCTTCTTGACAGAAAGAAAAACGGTAGCAGTTGGTGCTGATCGAAGGTAGTATGACTTGGAAGTTTTCTCGGACCGGTTCGGTGAATTCGAGATGTTTCGATATTCTGTTTATACAGCACATATTGAATTTCAAACGAAAAGAAGACACATTGTTAATGAAAGGATCAGGAAATTTAATTAAGGTCTTCTTACTCATTACACCAGGTCCTACTTTTTTAAATGAAATACTGACTTTGACCACAGAGAACTTCAACTGAATTGATGATTTTGTAAATTTGGAAAAAGCAAATAAGGGTGAGTGTTCCTAATTTGGCATGTGTGTTAACACATGTTAACACACCATTTGATTTTGATTGTTCGTGACGTAATTTTCTACTTATCACAACTACAAAGCAATCGATTAAGCAATGGATCATATGAACACACAATTTAGTTTTCTTGCTCCCAAGATATGTATCAAAAACCAGGTTGTTTCAAAGTATGTCAAAATTGAACGGGATTCTTAGCATGTTCTTCAGCTGAGAGGGACGCCCCAATTCAAGAGCACGATCCAACCGAGCATCAAACCGACGACGAACCAACCTGAAGCGCACCGAGACGACGGCTGACTAGGAGCATCTTCTTGACGTCGATTTCAAATATCAAGAGACGGCCGTTAGGGAAACACGCGGCAAAACAAGTTGTGAGTTTCGAGATAGTGTGCATAGGAAATAGTTTTTTGAAAATATTATAAAATTTATTACTTTCTATCTATTTTAAATACAGTTTTTCTGAAGATGGCTGAAGCTCAGTAGGCCGAAACGTAAAAAAACAGCAGTTTTAATTTCGTCCTAAATAAATCACCGAAAAAATTATCAATCAAAGAAAACCATAAGACATTATTTTAGAAATTAAGATGAATTTTTCAACCGGTTTTTTTGAAAATTGGATTATCCATCACCATAATTTTTGTTTAAGAATGCACCATGTTTTTTTTCAGTAAAAATAAAAAAAATGCTATGTTCATAATTAGGAACACTTTATTCTGTGTGTTCCTGATGTTAGCAGGGTTGCTAGCGAACCGGGAAAACCGGGAAAAACTTTGGAATTCCATCACGTCACCGGGAAACCGGGAATTTCGGCATCTCACCGGGAAAATTGACATGTTTGAAATTTTTTCACGGAGTTTCAAAAATATGTTTTAAATTATTTCAAAATTTGGGAGTATTTTTTTAAGAGTCTCGATATAGATTTATCTCATAAACGCTTATTTTCGTTCATTAGTAAACAAACGAAGTTTAAATCGCTTTTTTTAACAATTTTCGGAGAAATATGAGTTATTTCATTTTTTTGCTCTCCGCAAGTGTGCTACACTTACAAGCATAACTCAAATGTTATAAATTTAATAATGAAACTATTATAGACAAAACTAAACACGAAACTAACTACAGTCGAACCTGGATAAGTTAGAGTCCAAAGGACTGAACTTTTTTTCTCGCTTAAAGAGGTTTCTAACTTAATCAGGTTCTATTTTATAGCAACATACAAATGCATTAAAGTGATCTAGAAATGCAACTATTCAATGTGTATTTGATAAAAATGCCCCTGACACCAGTTGATGCATCGGTTCGAAAGTTTCTGAGTAAGTTTCAATATGGTGCAAAAGTGTTATTTTCTCTCCTTTCCTTGTTCTAGTCAGGAAAACGACTCTAGCTTATAGAGGCTTTACACACTTGAAGAGGTTTTGTGTTTTGCAAAGCTTAAGACTTGATGTTTTCTCTCACTATAGAGGTTTCTCGCACATCCAAATTCGGCTGTACTAGTTTTAGTTTCGACGTCAAATAACTCAGTGTTCGATTTACATATTTCATAAAATTATTTTATGCAAAATGCAAATAATTTGGCAGCGTGAGACGTTTTTGAGCAGAGTTATACCAGAAAAAGATATTGGTTTTCCAATGTTGTTGTTGTGTATTTCTCTTGAATTGGCCTGAGGAACGAAGCATTACATCGCAAGTGTTAAGTTTTTATTCATTCTACGTTAAGCTGTTGCTGAAAGTTTCCGAAATCTCAGGTCTTAACCCTGATACAAAATAATATCCTACATTCAAACAATTAAAGCTCAGCCCTGTCTTATACACGATTTCTCGCGTGAGCTTTCATTACATCGTATGAAAAATATGTAAACAAAGAGTAGTCGCAACTTCTTCCATTTAGAATATTTGTAGCCTGGACAACATATTGTATATGTAAAATACAAATTTTAAAGTTGTTTTGATAACTTTTTCAGCAGTTTTCTGTGAATTCTTAAGATGTTTCAAACGACATAATGAAAGCTCAGGCGAAATTTCTATATTTTCACGAACCTTTAGTTCAAATGACTATTAACTAAAGTTATTCATTGTTCATTTCAGTTAAAAGTTTTTTTCAAAAACATGTCTTCGAATTTGTACAAAAAAATATAACTGCATTTGGAAAGTAATGATTTTATAATATGTTTCGTTGTATTGTTAACACATTTCTATACAAATTATACTTTTTTTCTAGAACTTTATAAAAATTCGTGAAAAATTATATTGGCTGTAAGTACATTATAGTTTCAAGATCAATTAATCGGACTTATTTTTGCAAAATTGATGAAATTGCAGAGCAAAACAACGAATAGATGCCCCGTTCGTTAGAATTGTTAAGAAAAATCATGAAAACCTGTCAATTGATACGAAAAGACTACGTGTTAGAACACGCCGAAGTGTTTGCCATGATTCCTAACCGGTTTACGAGTTTTCGGATACATTTTTCAGAATTTTGAAGCCCTGTATATTGATTTTTTTATTCACCATGATTTTTTATGAAAAACTAGCTGACCTGATAAACTTCGTTTTACCTGTCACTTAATAAATCGTTAGAAAATGTTTCATCAACACATCTTTAATTTCTTCATGCTCGTGAATCATTTCTCATGAAAATCGTCTTCAAGTTGTTCGAGTTGTGTCCCTTTTCTAGTTGGTTTTGTATGGAAGCCCCCCTTCCATAAAATGTGACATTCTCGAAACTAAAATACAAACCATCTCTGGCCCGAGAATTCCTCGGATAACAAATTTCATTTCATTCCGGCAGTCCTTTCATACGTGATGGTGTTACAAAGAAAACGCCTCCATTTTTATATATAAGAGAGTCTAATAAGTATCGAGAAGATCATCAATTATAACCGGGAAAAAACCTGGGAAAAATCGGGAAAAACTTTGGAATTTCAAAACGAAAAATCGCTAGCAAACCTGTGTTAGACAAAGTCAAAGTGTTCTACCGAAGTTATAGCATATTTTTAAATGAATATGATTGTCGTTAAAGTTGTTAAAATTTATTTTATCATTAATTTACTTTCAATGAACTGTAAAATAAATGGTAATAAGTTAAAACATGATTTTTTTTAACTCTAGTGTATTTCGAAACTATATCTATATGCTGAGAAAATATTTTTATAAGGTTTTATAGAACGCTGTATAAGCAACTCGAAGAAGTCCTGGACACACACATTAAGCTCTACAACTTAAAGAAACCATGACTACAATTGAATTTAAGGATGCCTATTTTTAAAGAAAAACTTATTCGTATTCATGACGTTGAGCACTAAATCAATATGGACGCATTTTTTTATATGTATGAAGAACTTATTTGAACCACTGAACCATTTGCGAGAACAACGGTTTGATTTCAAAATAACAATCATGATGCTAAAATTACTACAGTAGAAGAAATTTATCCTGGATGTGCCCCTCGAGTCAAATGTATCTACAGCCGTTCCACAAAATGGCTGACAAAACATCAAATCTAATCAATACATTTTTAGGATGATACGCTTTGAACACAAAGAATATAAGAGAAATGTGAATATACAAACTCAAAATTAAAAAAAAAATGATTAAGACATCTTTTGATGTAATATTTGGACCTTTATAAAATAAACGTATTGAAGCTCAAAACAAAAAGTTGGATTTCTCATTCAGTTTAACATCAAAAGCACAACAAATTTAAGATCAATATGAAGTTTTAGTAATGCTTAGAACGTGGAATGAGAGAATGTTTTCGTAGGCCCAATCATGTTTGTAAAATGGCACTATCCAAAAAAACATGTATAATGGAATAAATTTACAATTTTTATCATTTAAACTTTGCACCAAGGCTCTAATCGACATCCCAAAAGAGAGCTAAAGGTCTCAAAACAGATTTGATAATGATTTCTTCGAAAATAAGCATCGCTTATTTTTGCACCATTCGAAAGCTGGAGCTTTCCACTTTAATTTGAGCCCATATTTGAAATAATCCACCGGGGGTCTAGAACATTTTATTTTTTTTTGAAGATTTTTTAACCTTTTTAACGGGTTTTCAAAGACAAAATCATACTAATCACTATGAAAACGCTCGTCTTACCTTTAGCGTAAATCCAATATAATGTGTCAATAACATGATTTCATAGGAAACTTCCTTAGCTACATTTTTGTAGAAGTGATACAAACTGAGAGAAAATAGTTGGAATGTCACAAACAGAGTGATTATTATTTTATTTGAAAAATCTAATAATACTTCTCACCACTCTGTACAATCAACCTGAACCTGTACAATAACACCAGAAAAAGTATTCTACGAACTTAATTATTGATTGTATAGTGTATAAATGTTCAACACGGTTTATTTACATTAAAAAATTAATCTTTTACATGAAATTGATCAGGATTATCTCAAATTATAAGATTTTATGGTTTTATTCTGGAAAAAATGTCTCCTGCCTTTCTTGAAAATTTAATTATTAATATTCAGAGCTAAGTTAGTTTGAATACTTGATGAACAAATCTTTGGGACTAGGAAACTAATTAGATTTACTTCTTACATTTAAGCCCAAATTTTGAATAATTCACCTGGATTTCAAAATCAAAAATCTTTGTTGAAAATCGTTTACACGGGTATCACAAGCAAAATAAAGTGTCATAAAAAAATCGACCTATTGTTAATGTTTGATTGCATAAATTAGTGTTTTTGAAGACACTCGTGTCTGTAAAAATGTGGTCGAATTTAAGTTTTTATGAAATATTTTTAGATTGTTCATTTCTCTCTAAAGTACACGAACTGAACTCAATATCTTTCATTGAATTTTTTTGGTAAAAAGGAAAAAGAAGATTACAAAATCTCAACATCAACGTTGTTTTCAACAATTTTAAGAGGTTGATTTGATGTTATACTTTTATCTGAAAATATTCTCTCAATTCACTTTAAGTTGTCGGATCTGAAGTCATCAGATTTTTTGCGAATTTTTTATTTCATTTTCTGAAAATTTTACATTTGTTCAAATTGATGTTTCTTTTCAAACTTCCTAGATAAAATAAAAAAAACATGAGTTTTTATCTGATAGTATGGAACACTGCAAACATTTGTCTGTAGATTGCTGCATTTTCAGCTTTCCCCTGGAATGTTATTTCTTACTTCTATGAAAACAAAATATAACATCGTGTCATGACTTGTATTTAAAGCAGTAGCTTGAAATGTTTAAAACAATTTTCTATAGATATATCTTTGCCCAGATTAGGCACTTATTAAAAATACAACATTGCTCAAAATATGAAATGAGTAACAAAATCTTCAAGTCAAGCAGGTGGTCGGAACATATTTGAAATCTATCTTTTGTCATTTGGAGTAGAAACATCACCAAAGCTGGCTTGCAACAAACTTGTATACCATCAACATTGCACAAAATCAAACAATCTCAAAAATTAAGATCAATCATTTGAAAAAAATTCTAAACAACAGGTGATATTACTCCCATTTTCTACAGTTTGACTTTACTCTTTCAACTGTTTGAATTTTCGAAGAATGTATCATATTTTTGTTTAAAATACCTTAAACCTTATTTATGTCCCACTTCGGGATTTTTGGTAAAATTGGAGTGACAATAATAATACAGAATTTAATATTTGTACCGAGATAATAAAACCCCAAAAATGCTCATAACTTCTTATAATCCTGATAAATTTTATGTAAAAGATTGATTTTTTAATGTATATAAATCAGTGATGAGAAGTTTTATTAGATTTTTCAAATGAAATAATAATCACCCTGTTTGGGACATTCCAACTCTTTTCTCTCCATTTGTATCACTTGGATGTCTTCTACAAAATTGTAGCCAGGGAAATTTCCTATTAAATTATGTTATTAACATATGATGTTGAATTTACGCTAAAGGTAAGGCGAGCGTTTTCACAGTGATTAGTATGATTTTGTCTTTGAAAAACCCGTTAAAAAGGTTAAAAAATCTTCAAAAAAATAAAATGTTTTAGAGCCCCTGGTGGATTATTTCAAATATGGTCTTAAATGAAAGTGGAAAGTCCCAGCTTTCGAATGTTGCAAAAATTAGCGATGCTAATTTTCGATAAATAAAATCGTTTCATCAGAGACACCGTGGTACTAGAATGTCACCTAAGAAAATCTGTCAAAATCATCAAAAGATTCAATAAAAAGTTAAATCGATTAGTTAAGATCTAAAGTTGCGAAGTACTTTGGGCCTTTAAAACTGCTTATTTCTCAAGATACTTTTACCCAGAAAATTTGGCTACACTGCTGAGTTACCACTAACCTATTTTGAGTTGTTTGGCTTCACAGTGTGATGATGTAAAGATTTCGGTATCAAATTTTGAATACGGCGAATGCGCCAACTGTAAACAAATCCAGATTATCACATAAATGCGTTAAACTCTTTATTTTACATCCGAAAATATGATCTTCTTTTAATTTTTCTTATTTTAGTGAAGTTAAATTTAATTTTTTTAAATAAGGCGAATAGCTTTTTTTTATGAGTGTGTAATCCCACAGTTCATTCGCCCATTTCCCCTCAAAATTTCGTCGCGAACAAAAGGGCCAATAGTTGTTTCGAGATGGAAAAAGGGCATTGAAGTTTTTTAAATTTGTTTTCCCAGGACGAGGAGAAACACAAATCAGCATTTATAAGATCGTTGAATGTGCTAATGTGCTATTGTGATCATTTGGACCTGCTTTCAAGCCGAAATTTGCTTGAATATTGCTTCTTTAATGAGTGATCCAAAAGGCGAACAGTCATTCTGCAATTCAAAAGGGCGCTCCAATTTGGCGAATGAACAAAATGAGAGCACCAGTCTGTGGTAAAAAGGGCCCACAGTTGAATTTATTAATTTTTTGAAGTAATTAGTACGGAAAAACTATATTTATCGATCGGGTGATGAAATTAAATCAATTTGAAAGCATTTTAGCGACTTATTTAGGAAAATGATTGTACGCAGCTAAATAGGAAATTGATTTTATTTTCTGAAACTTGGAATGCGTTTTTCTCAAAACAAAGGTCTTGGCGCATTCGCCGTATTCAAAATTCGATACCGATTTGTGCTATGTTTACCACCATCAGCTGTCATCAGAAGTCATCGATTCTATTGCAAGGAACGCGCGGAAACCAAAACGAACAATGTTTTGGTTTCGCTGGTAGATCAGCAGATTTTCTCAGCTGTTTTCAAAGAATTTCGTCCGAAATAGTTCCGAAATCGTGAGTGCTATCAGTTTTTTTTTTACACAATCATGACTTAAAATACTTTTTTCCTATATATGAAGTTATTTTTATGTCAAATTAAGAGTGAAATAATATTCTGCCAATTTTATTTAGTGCAATAGAGACGAACATAAATCCTAAATCAGAAACTTTGCCAAAACGTTTGTGAACCAGGTTTTTGAAACTGCTCGATCCTATACAACTCTTTTCATTTCTTCACCTGAAATTGCTTTAAAATAACTAAATTTATTATGAAATTACAGTTTTGGGTTAACTCATAAACTATGCATGTCATTTGGTCATTTTAGATTTCATGACTCATAATTTCCCATCATTTTAAAAATCAAAAAAAAAAAAAATTTTTTTTAAACAGTCAAAAGAAGAGTCAACAAGAAGCAATTTCTGTGGGTTTGTTTATTTCTTTGTCCTCTAAATGTTTTGAAAAATGTTTTATTTTAAGATTTTCGGTTGACCCCTTCTGAAGGGGGTCGTCCATACAAGACATATTTTTTTCACGATATTGACGTTAGTTTTCGTTTGATTGTGATGAAAATTTGATTTGATGGTTTTAAGAGATGAGCAATTGATTTCATGTTAATCATTGGATTAAAATGAAAAATTTGTACATGAAAGTTTTGAGATCCAAGCAACCGATTCCAGCAGTCAAATTTTGCCTCAAAGAGCAGGAAAAAGGGTCTTCCATACACCTAAATACTGAATTAGCGATATTGACGTAATTCTACATCGGATTGAGATGAAAATTGGCACAAACAGGTTCAAGGAATCGATTTCACGTTGTAACGGGTTAATAATGCAAAACCTTTTCTTTGTAAGACCAATATCAAAAACACATTGATTTGATATTAACGACTGTAAATATTAGCATAATTCGGAACCTTAATAATCTTACCAAAATAAATAAGTATAAAATTAAATTATTTCATTTCGAAAACGAAAACATTTCGACATTCATATTTCAAGCGCCACCCTAGACGAACAATCATCAAAACCATTAACACGCTGTTGAAGGCTTAAGATCAACCAACACACTTCCAACTTTAAACGTGTGGCTTGAGACGCCGTTTTCCGTAGACCACCGACGGCAGACTTTGTTTGCATCAGGTGAATGACCTCCTTCGGAATACGTTGTGAACCTAAAAGTTTGGGGAAGAAAAATATTGGTTTCTAATTTCGGATTTGGAAGGGGAAGACAAGGGCTATCCGAGAATTCGCGAGAGAGGATTTAATTGTTTAACTTCGCGATTCGACTAAGTCGGATCGGGTAGTTCCGGTCACGAAGTTAAGCTAATCCAGTAAGCCAGATGACGAAAAGATCTCCCGACCCATTTATTCCCGGTGATTAGCGTAGACAAGATCGGTTATCTTTCGTCGTGAAAATTAGTTAGACTCGGTAAATTGAACACTTGTGATTTCCTTTTTCAGTACCCTCAGTTAATCTACCTTCTCTCGATTAGCCCACAGCAGAGCATAGGTAGTGCAGTGCAAGTAGTGTTTACGACGTTTGTTCGACCTGAAGGTATGTTGTAGAAGTAATCACGCCAGTGAAATCCCGTGTAAAACGCCGCACTCTTTCATGCCAGATACAACTGCACAACCACCTAGAGGAAGTCGAGGCACCACAAGGGTCATCAGCGGCACACGCCCCAGCCGAAGCGAACACCACTATTGCTGACGGCTAGCAGACACCAACACTCTAGCCGGGCAGCGATACACCTTAGCACCACCGCGCTGCGGTCTTCTCGCGACTACGAGAACCGCGGTCATAATTTTCATCGTCGTTGTCAACCAATAGCAGACCACGACGGCTAGCTAGAGAACACCTTCTCTAGCCGCGCCGCAATCCGCTGACCAAAAGTTTCGCTGAATCACCGCAGCAGAGCTACCACCAAGGCGGGTAAAGATTCAGGTGGTTCTTATAAGAATGCACGGAATCGTCCATCTTGTGACAGGCAATCGTAATCGTAAGCATGGTAGACGAACAATTCGCTGTCAAAAAACGCTCCGTCTCCACCCCCCCACCAATGAGAAACTTTTGGTACCCCTTGCCTACTTTTCCTCAATATGCACCCACCCTACTGACTCACCCTGGCTACCACCACATGACCGTCAACTAGCGTGGTAAGCCGGAGGAAAGCCGCAGTAGTGCACCGCAGTACAGCAAAAATGGTGAGGTAATAGCTGCCCAAAACCCCACGAATCATTAACCGAAAACGTGAGTACTCACACATAAACAACATGTTGTTTCAGCGATCGCTTTGAACCGTTCGTCGCCCGCAACCTTTACAAAATTTATGTTGCGCGAGCGCGAGAATTTAGTCGCTCTGTTAAATCGGCAGAAATTAGTCGGACTGGCGAGCCGCATAAAGTAGCCATATTTTGGAACTTTGTTACCCGTTTCTACATGAAACAATAATAAATGGAGACGAACATCGGACACATTTGCGTTATACAAAACATCTAACAACTCCACCACGAACACCACCAGTAAAAGTTCGAGAGAGAGAGTAGGAAAAGCTTAGGCCTAACAACACACTACAAATGTAAACAAACACGAAATAAACAGAATGTTTTTGCATAAATGGAAATTGGCTCCGATAAGTCTCAAATGAAATGAGAAGTTAGAGTTTAGAGTTCTTACTGCGGAGACTGGCCGCGAATCCAGTCACGATCATTCTTTTGCTAAACCGGGGTAGAGGGCGGAGTCTTGTACGACGGTTTAAACCCTGGTAGTTTATCTTTGGGCCGAACAACAGCTAACTCCCCTTTCCTCGAATTTCTGCAGGGTTTCGTCTCGTCTTCGGGGCGGCCTCAAAAGGGCCGAAGTACGAATCCCTTTTTGGAGACCCTTCCGCTTCTTTCCCAAAATAGGGAATCGAAAGGAACTCGCGACCGAGTCTCATCAGCTGGGCAAACCAAGACAGGGTAGGTGGTCTTCCATCCGGAAGTGGCGCTTAAGCCACCCACTTAAAAACGGAAGTGTGTCGGGCCTCTCGTTATAACGTATCAAATTTTGTGGAAAAGGTTGAAAAAAGGGGTTGCGATATTGAAGCTAATGAAAATTGGATTGAATTGAAATTTCCACACGAGAGTTTTAAGGGGCGTGCAATTGATTTAAGGACTCGAATTTTGGGTCAGGTTTCGGCGAAAGTGGTCGTCCATAGTAATTGTCTACTGCTTTTTCGATATTGTCGTTATTATTCACCAGATTGAGATGAAATCTGGTCCCCCAGATTTATGAGGAACGAACAATCGGTTTCAGTATCATATTTTGGATCGGAGGTAGGAATTGTGGCGATCATGCTTTGCATTTTATTGAAAATTTGCATATGAAAGTTTTTCTGCTGAGGCAGGAGCAGGTGATATCAGGTGTAAAATTTTGACCAAGATATGACAAAAGAGGTACTAATTATTTAATTTTTTTGTTTTATTATGCATCAGATTAAAACGAAAATTCTTACACGAGAGTTTTGCAGGACGAAAAATCGATTTCCGATTTTAACTATCAAATTTTTAAGAAATAATTGACGAAAATTTTTACACAGGAGTTTAAAAAAACGGAATATCGATTCCTGAATTAAAATGTTGAATCAGACGACAGAAAAAGGGGTCTTATATGTTAACTTTTTGATGTTTTAACAAAAATTGTATTACTTTATATCGGATCGAGACGAGAATTTATGCACGGGAGTTTTACAAGACGGACAATCTATACCTCATTTCAAACTTGGTATCAGCCGACAGACAAAAAAAATCGTTCATAAAAACTGTTGATTGTTTTTTAAAAAAAATATTCATTAATATAAACCAAACAAGACGTAAATTCGTACACAGGTATTCGTTTCGAGACATGCAAAAGAGTCGTTCATAAATACTTTTTAATATTTTACGCAACAACGTTGTAAAAAGGCATTCAAATACAAACTGCTCATCACATATTGAAAGTTCATCCAAAACGGAGCTCGTACGGAATCAGCTAATCTTATTAAACAATGAAGTTATGAAGCAAAAAAAAAGTTTGCCAATGATACCCCACTCTCCCCAAAACAAAAATTGACGGTTCAAGCAATGAAATCATTGAATTCAGATTTCTAATCTCCTCTTAAAATTTGAAGCGAAAATTAATTATTCAATGTTGCATTTTTTTTTTAACTATTTAAGATCTTTTTTACCTAATTACAAAAAAAATTCGGATTTAAGTTAACGAATGATATAACTTATTTACCTTTCAAATATATTTATGTGTTGAGCATATTTGACATAAACATAACCCGCTCACGTGCTTCATTCCAATACTCGGTTTGAACTTTGTTTACACTCTACTACTAACACATTTTAATTTTCGGCATAAGCTACGGTTTTGTCAGCTCTCGATTTCATAAAGTTTAATTTCAAAGAAAACTGTGCACAATATTTATTTATTGTTCTCCTGGATCTCCAATATCTCGGAATCGGAAAACCGTAAGTTTTGAATTCTGAAATAAATTGGCGCATATTTCTTTTTCGTTACATTTATTTTTTAATTGTATGAAATCTGTTTAGAATCGTCAATTGACTTAATTTAATGAAAGGTGATCTCTGTCCGATGTATGTATTTTCTGTTTGTCAAACTTTTATCATTGCTTTTCACTAATCATAATTTATTGGAATTATGTCAATTAAGAAAACCTATCATTTTGCTCATTACACCACTACAACCCATTTTTGTCATTAATTTTTTCATGAAATATAAACACATACTAATTTCATTTTAAATGTGACGGGTAAGTTTAGTTTTATACGTTAATGCATTGTTCTGAAAAAAAATGTTATCCTTCAATATACTTCGTTCAACTTGTGATGACCGAAAGGATTGAAAACGAAAAATTTATCTAATCAATTAGTGTCTCAAAAGTAATCTTCACTGAAAATCCAAACCTAACGAACGACACCACATCGTTCCATTAAAAACTTTAAGCCGGCAAACCACAAGGACCATTACAATAATAACCATAAATCATCATCTACGGGCTGAGTCCAGCTGTCCAACGGCGGCGTTATCAATGTAACCCCAGATGATGGCCATATGTTCACTTTCGAAAGTCCTGCTCTCCAATCGCGCCTTTTCCGGGGATGGGAAAATCATTGGCAAAGGTCGATGCGGAAACGGTAAATTCCATTCGGGCCAGTTTCCTACCTCCTCAAATTCGCTGGAAAACACGTTCGGACCACGTTTTCTAAATCATATCCGAGCGAATTATTCCTGATACGTTGAACGTCCCACAGAAGGACAAATAAAGAGTGGAATTTAGTAAAGCAGGAAAAAAACCAAACCTTATCAAAACGAGGTTATGCCATCCTGCTACATCCCACACACGGTTCGAATGAACGAACGAACGAATGGTTGGATTCACACAAGGACGACAGTTTTCTGCTGAATCGTGAGAAATGGCATCGGGCACCTATACCTATGCTCCCAATACCTAACTACCTTCCTACAAGGCAGATCCTTCTGATGGCTTTCGGTAGCAGCAATGAATGAGCCATTGAGCCAGGGAATGGACGGACAGACAAGGACACAGCGTATGGAGCACATTTGGGCTCTGGCTCGGGCTGCTTCTGCTGTACCTTTCCCCGCCATTAATCATCCAATTGACCTATCCATGGACATCGGACGGGAGACCCACAACAGCAAGTGGTCGTCCACACACAAAGCCCATAATGCCCGGGCACACGAAAATCGAATAAAATGGAGTTCTACCAGCCGGAATGAGAATGCTCATTGACCAGTCAGCCAAGCCAGCAGAATATGTGGCACTCGGCATGCCCCCGCAGACAAAACAGATTCGCCACCAACCATCATAGGCTATAGATGGGGATTATGGGCCAGGCTTTCGCATAAACGAACATTCAGCACCATCGCAATCCTGCCGAGGATTCTTCACAGCAACATGAACACGGACACGTTCAAAGCTGAAGCAGCAGCAGCAATGTTTGCCTCTTTTTGGGGACTTTAGACTCGAAGAGGGACATCGACAATGCGACAGGACCGGGAAGAACACAGTCCGTAAACAGGAAAGACGACACCATGCCGAAGGATTTCATTTGGGTCTCTGCTTCGCAATCAAATTGGAACGGATTTGAGCAGGGGGCGTGTGTGGACGAAATGGGCACGGATTCACACAATCCGTGGGGACCAAAATGGACACCTGATGGTGGGACCAGATAGGCTGCGAAATTTAAGGGGTTTGTTACCTTTGTTCCAAGAAAAACTGGTCATTGCCAGGTGGCCGGAGGTGATAGATTGAACGTTGATTGTCGATTAATTTGATTTACGTTTGTTGCGTTGTGTCAAGCTGTCAATCAAAGTGTCGATTAAAAACGAATAACAGTAAAGGGCTATTTTTTATTATCTTATGGTTTGTGTCGGGGGCCTTTCAAATGATCCCTGGAAGTTCACCGAAGCTTGGATAAAACGATTTTAAACGAATGTTTTGTAAATTTTCTTATAAACGCTTTTAAAGGTGCCCATCCTCTCAAACTTATTTTTCATGAATACGTTTTTTCAATCGTCTGTCAGTATTTTTATGAGCAAATTAACTGTTATAACATTTTGGTACATTCCTTACCTGAAAGTTATGATTTTTTCAAAGGTGATATGAAAATATAAGAGAAAAATTAAATATCAGAAGAGGAATGAATTTAAAAAAAGCTACGCTTCCCAAGCCAATCCGTCTTTTTTCTCCGGAAGGCAAAAACAAGCAACAGCAGCCGACTTAAAAACTCGCACTTTCTAAGACAACCGTAATTTGCCACTGGAACCCAGCTCACATGAAATGGTAATAGAAATGATAATATCAATCGAATATTAAGACATTTTCAATGACCATCGTAAACACGTTGGTTTGGAATGATTTTCTATCATACATTTACGATAAGTTTTGCCCAAAAAGTTGTATCGAGAAGCAGTTTAGTCCAATTCGTAAATATGTCTTCAAAAAGTTGAAAATATGCTAAATCGACATTTACAATTTAAGCTTTCTAAAAGTGAACTGATTTACGATAAATGGGCGGTCCTCCATCAATTCGGTCTCTCCCTTTCTTCCTAGGACCGGTTCGCAAAAAGAAAATCTTACCTGTAGAGCGTGGATCATATCAACTGATGACTCGTTGTAAGATGATCGATTGGAGGAGATTGGAGGAGATTGGAGGAGATTGGAGGATTGGAGTTCTTATCTCGGTCGAAGAAAATTTTTTTCGTTTTACTCAAATTTCTAAGTATCGTTTATTTTGCTTTTTGTGAGGAAATCAAATCGTTGGAATTGTGTCATTGAAGATATATCGCTTTTGTAGCTATATGCTATTATGGTAAGTTAAATAAACTTTTTTCATCTGGTAATTTTTTGAATAATTCTGTTGTTCCTGCGATATACCTTGTTAAATGTTTGATGGGAAATCCAAATCAAAACAAACAAATATCATCAACAGCCTTGAAAATCTGCGCTTCCTAAGTCAATTCGTCTTTTTCATGGAAAGGCCAAACAAAAAAAATCAAACCTTCAAAATCTGCACGGTCTAATCCAATCCTTCTAATTTCACTAGAAGGCCAAACCAAACTGCAGGAACAGCCTTAAAAAATCTACACTTAATCTTAAGCCAATCAAACTTATTACACCAGAAGGCCTAATCAAAACAAACAACAACAGCAACTTTGAAAATCTGCACTTCCTAAACCAATCCGCCTTTTTTCACTGAAAGGTCAAATCAAAACAAACAAACTGCAGGAGCAGACTCTGTATTAAGCTTCAGTAAAATAAATAGCCAGCTTTCTATTGTTCCGGTCAATGACCTTATATTTGAAAGCCTTGGAAATCGGCGCTTCCTAAGCCAATCAGTACATTTCCACCGGAAGGCCAAATAAAAAAAAACCAAACAGCATCAGCAGACCTAAGAATCTGCGCTTCCCGAGCCAATCCATATTTTTTCAACAGAAGGCCAAAACAAAAAACAACAGTAGCATCTTTGAAAATCTGCGCTTCCTAAACCAATCGACCTTTTCC
Organism: Uranotaenia lowii; assembly: GCF_029784155.1. Lineage (NCBI taxonomy): Eukaryota > Metazoa > Arthropoda > Insecta > Diptera > Culicidae > Uranotaenia > Uranotaenia lowii. The sequence goes on from NC_073691.1 coordinate 69,482,064, forward strand.
ACTGGAAGGCTAAATCCAAACAAATATTAGCAACAGCCTTGAAAATCTGCACTTCCTAAGCCAATCCGTCTTTTTCCAGTGTAAGGCAATACAAAACCTAACAAACAATCATCCATTGCTTTGAAAATCTGCGTTTCCAAAGCCACCGGAAGGCCGAAACAAAACAAACATCAGCAGCAGCTTTGCAAGCAGCGTCCCCAAACCTGCGCTTCCTCAGCCAATCCGTCTTTTTTCCAGCGGATGGCAAATCGAAAATAAACAAACTGCAGCATTAGCTTTGAAAATATGCGCTTCCTAAGCCAATCCGCCTTTTTTCACCGAAAGGTCATAACAAACAAACAACAACAGCTGCCTTATGAATCTGCGCTTCCTAAATCAGTCTGTCTTTTTCCACCGAAAAGCCAAACAAAAACAAACAGCAGCAACAGCTTTGAAAATCTGCGCTTCCTAAGCCAATCTTCACTTTCCACAGGAAGACCAAATCGAAACAAACAATCATCAGCAGCAGCCTTGAAAATCTGCGCTTCCTAAGCCAATCCGTATTTTTTTTACCGGAAGGAAATCAAAACAAACAACAGCAACAGCAACCTTAAAAATCTGCGCTTCCTATGCTAATCCGTTTTCCATTGGATGGCCAAATCAAAACAAACAACAGCAGCAGTCTTCACAATATGCTTGAACCACGCATCCATCTTTTTAACCGGATTTCCAATTAAAAAACAATCAGCAGCAGCCTCAACAATCAGCACTTTTTCAGTCGCTCCATCATATTTACTTGAGGAGCAAATATTCAATTAATTACCGGAGCAACAAACAATCATAGCAGTAGCTTTAGCAATCAGCGCTTTTTTAGTCGCATCGTGTTATTTACCGGAGCTGAAAGTATTTTAAAACAATCTGAGCATAAGGTTTACAAATCTGGGCTCATCTTACTAACTACGTCATTGTCGTAACTTCACCATTTTTATTAACCCAAATAATCAAAAGTTCCATAAAAGGGTCTCTGAAAGGCTTACTTAACCCTCTTTCAATGGTGTTTAGCATTTTATTAAGCTTAAAATTTAAGTTCTTATCGATATTTTCAAGTTTCATAGTCAAAGCTGAGTAGAAGGCTCTTCAGTCTATGCAGTAAAGTAAAAAAAGATTATAAAATAAATTTTCTTTAGCTTCCAACTTTATTTTCATATTTTTATGTATCTTTTCTACTTTTAATGAATTTAATGCTTACTTGAAAAATTTCTTGGCTGGAATTTCAACCAAGAGCCGTCAGAACACGTTGCTTTTGAACCATAGCGGGGCTTGGTTTATTCTTATTCAAAGCATCAATTTCAATTCTATTTGGTATTAACCTTTTCATAGTAGGCAGCTCAATATAATTTTTAAACATTTGCATTTCACAAAACAATGCCTATAACAGTTTTATTCCGGATCTGACAACAATGAAAGTGAGTTATTAAAAGTGTAACGATTTTATTATAAAATTTTCTCCTGACATTTATGCATGAATATAAAGAACATATAAATATATAAGTTGTTGAAAAAAAATCAATAATAATAACGATTTTAGAACGTTTTTTATCATCGAGGTCAAGTTAAGATTTGAATAGCTGAATAACTAATTATATTGCCATTAAGTTACTTTTTCTTAAATATTTGTTCCTAATTACTAGCGACAGAATTCAAAAAATAAATTTAAGCAAATGCAAATTCCATTCAATAATCTCATTTGAAAAATCACGTAGAAGATCCGTTCAAGTCCCTCATGGAACCAAAAAAATCGTAGAAAGTTCATCAAAAAGCACAATTGTCACAAATGTATTTTCAACTGTTTATAAGCTTCTTGAACATACATAAATGTTTTATGATACATTTTTAGACCTTCCAAGTCCGTTCAAAGTTCGATAAAAAAGCACTCGAGGATAAGTCTTCCGTGTACCTTTTATTCAGCCAAACTTCAAAAGTTCAAAATAAAGTAGTTATGTGACTTTAGCTTACTTGGGAATCTTAATTCAGAGATTCACTCAGACCTGTCTATTACTTTCAAGAATAGATTAATGAATGACATTTATTTTTGTTTACACTTCGTTGCTTCTCTTCCAGTGTTGCTACAAATTTGTTTCATTTATTTTCATAACTTTTATTTTTTTTATTTTGAACATTCTTCATCGCACCTCTACATTGTCGCCTTTTTTGGGGTTAGATATTATAATAATCAATTAATGCATCAATAAAGCTTTGTACCTATGCAACTAGAATATCAAGGCGAATTTTTCTATTGAACGAAGAAGAATTAAAAGGTCCAAAATCATTTTTTTGTTTTACAAGTAGCTCTAATAGTAACCGGTTTATATGTGATTGTGAACATATAGTCATATTTCCAAAATATGTTTTTTCGGTTTCTTTCTTAGACTTCGAATAACATTAAATTAATTGCAGTAACTAAATAAAATCTGGTAATTATATTTGAGTCACATAATCATCATTGACACTCAAGATATGTTTAAAGTAAGGCTGCCAGATTTCCCGGTTTATCCGGGTTTGCCCGGAAATTAATACAAAATTTCGATCAGCCCGGACCGGTTCAGTTTTCCGGAATTTATTTTGTCCGGATTAATTTTCTTAATTTAGCAAATAAAAAAAACAAATTGAGTTTTAAATTTTTTTAATATGTGCCTCCAAAATGAAATTTGTTGAGCAAGTTTTATAAAAATAATAATGAAAGATTTTTTGAATTACTAAAATACAATTTAAAATTTGTCGATGAGTTGTGATAATTTATTTTTTCATTTTTTTGTTCATGATTTTCGTTGAGTAATTTCTGGGTTTTGGCAAAGTTTGATAGGATATTGTCCGAATTTTCGGTCGTCACTTTTTGCCTGGAATTTGCCAGGCTTTTAAATGAAATCGCTCGGATATGTCCAGCCCGGAAACGAGCTGGAAATATTCTGGAAACCTTATTTATTTATCTGGTTTCCAAGGAGCGTTAATAAAAAAATGGAGAAAATTGAGGATTTCATGAATTCATTGGAGTCCAGGAGAATATTTTTTATTTGGATGCACTTGGATTATGATACCAGATGGGGTTAAAAATTTTCCGGATGTTTTCCTTTTTTTTCACGTTATCAAAAAAGTCTACAAAAATCACGAATAACTTTGTTGCCTTAAGTTTTCTATTTAGAATATTCATTGCCTGTATGTATATTCTGTATGTGAAGTACAAATTTCAAAGTTGTGTTGATAACTTTTGCAGAAGTTTTCTGTGAATTTTTCAAGATGTTTCATACGACGTAATGAAAGCTCACGAGAGAAAAGTAATTTAACATTCCTTGTAAATCTAATTTATTTATTTACATAGTATTCCGTCTTACGATATAACTTGACGAACATAATTCCTAAAATTCACTCGGTCCATGGCAACCGTTCTCCAATTTCTCGGGCACCCCACGTTCGCCAGATGTAAATCTTATTTATTTAACAATGAAAACGATTGCTATCTCTTCAACTTTTAATTATTTCACTCAACTATTTTCTTTTTATCAAGGGCACAATAATTTGACTATTTTACTCATACTGATTGGGTTAGAAAACTAAATATTTATTATATGCATTTTTTTTTAAAGATTATCATCGTAAGGAAGAAGCAAAGCGTCAAACGCCAAAATACAGCTCCTTGTGTGCTATAACGTGTTTTATTTTTTTCTTTATTCGATCGTTTCTCGTCAGGAGTGATCCATTCCCTTGCTTGATTGGCCTCTGTATCCTGTTTCAAGAGTTCTTTGAGATTTTCAAGGAATTTTTAGTCGTCTTTAATCAATATCTGCCAAAATAAATAGTAGATATGCTGAATACGAAGTAAAACAAATCTTTCGGCTTATCTAACCAATGGTCTTCGTTGGCAAATCCATCCTATTATTTGAACTTTAGTTACTAACATTCTTGTCAAAAACATTATTTGCAGTATGTTTACGCATCTTCCAGAGGGTAAAAGAGTAGATTTTCAGCCATTTCTCAACTTATTGAGCTAACGAATATCTACGGAATTTTACTTTTCCACCATTTTATCAAATTCTTCAATAGAACCATGAAAGGTATAAACAAATGATGACACTCTCAGTCTCAGCTGGTTTCTTAGGGAATCGAATCCTTTCGATTTTTAAGAAGGAGGAATAATTTCCTAAGCAAAAAAATAGCGATAGCCCGGTTTGCCCGGATATTCAATTCAAAATTAGGAAAATGTCCGATACCGCCCGATGGCCTGGAATTCCCCGGAGTTATTTGCTTTATATGCCAAAATCAAACAAAAAAAAACAAAGTGTATTTTTTTTTATTTATTTATGAGTCCGAAATGAAACGTTTTGTGCAATTTTTATAACAATAATAATGAAAGCCTAAAATACGATTCAAAATCTACTGATGAGTTTTAATGAAAAAAAATCTTTTCTTGAATTTTGTTGAGTAGTTTCTTGGTTTTGACAAAATAAGCCTTAATGTTTCCATGTTTTATTTCCAGCCCGGTTACTTGTTGGAAAAAATCTGGCAACCTTACGTATGTTTGAAGTACATATTCAGGTTTCAGACAAATGTTTTTTCATCAGCCATTTGTGTACCAAAAATGCTTCGATTCATCAGAACACTTGGAGTTAATATTTCTTATGTGACAAAAGATATAGGGATTCGAAAAGCTTGATAGCAAGTGCGTATTTTATTTTGTCCAGCACTGTACATGTATTAAATCTAATATGACATTAAAACCTTATTTAAATTGATAAGCTAAGATTTCAATTTCAATATTTTACAACTTACAAAAACAAACAAAAAAGAATATCAAAATGTTTAAACAATTCTGCTAAGCTGCATTGATAATTGGGGAATCGTTTCAACACCGAATGATACTCCCACACTGATAGACAGCACCACTTGTTGTGGATTTGCAAAGACTTAACAAAGTTAAAGGTGTCTGGAAAGTTCGAAATTGGTCCGGCTGTTTTTTGGTGCTGTGAGTTGTTTTGGCACCCCCACTCACTCGGGCTCGTCGTCGACGCCCCGCTATGGATGGATTGGAAAATTTCCTGGTGGCTCCAGAGAGTACACGTGACGCATTTCGGTTCTTTGATCGTTCAATATTAATGGTGGTTCTTTTATTTTACTTTTTTTTTATCTTTTGCTGGCTCCATCTCAACAGGATTTGTGAAGTTATTTTCACGCGTGGGCGTACCAATCGCTACTTGTCGCTTGTAAAGTCTGTCCGTGACGCTGATATTGTTTTCGTTCAATTGATCCGGTGGCATTGGCTTTGAGAATAATGCAAATACCGGTAATCTTATGAGAGCTTTTTCAAATTCAAACGGAAGAAAATGTAAATTTTCATTTTTTTTACTTTTGTAAACAAGTTTTAAACGGAAAAAAGAACGAGAACTAATAAGTTTAAAAAAATCATAATCACTGTGAAAGCACAAGATAAAAATGTTGGGGAAAAATGAGTGACCAAAACTGTCAACCTAGTGAAGTCATACTGTAACTCCTTAACCGAAAGATCACGAACCGTTCAGGTAACTGGGTAGTGGAAGCAAACACAGGAAGTCATTTTTGCTGCTCTTTTAATTTTTTTTTCCAAAAAAAAAATACACCATCCGACTTCCGTGTCCGGAGTGAAATGGAAGGCGTAAGATGTTAGATCCGTTTTCGGTTCCGTCGCTCCAAGGAGCTAGCTCGTTGTCTCAACTGGGTCAAGACATACGACGACTACTAGCAGGCAGCAGGGAAAAACGATCCGAAAATGTGAAAGTTCTCTTTAGAGACAGCTGTCTCTATACTAAGCAAAGGTATTTCGCCCTTAACCATAAGCAGTTGGAGTAGGACGAAGGAAAATTACGACGGGAAAAGCGATGTCTTGCAGCAGTCAAATGCAAGAAACGAAGAAAAACAGCACACAACACCCACCACACGGTAGCTAACCGAGGCAGATGGGGAATTCCGCATGATTATATTCTTGCGGGGGAGTTTCTTCCCGTAGCTGTGAGCTGGTTTTCGAAAGTACACCTTCTTGTTTCAAGAGTACCTACAACTGTTTGTGGGGTAGATTTGATCAATATGTCACATGCACACACATGGAATAAACGAGACGTGATATTCTCTTCCGTTTCCAACGAGGCCTACGTTTGGAGGGAAAGTGGAACAGCTCTTAAAAATTTATGCAATCCAAATTAAGATTTTGCACAAGATATATTTATTTATTAAACTTTTGAGTTTCACAGCTTAATTTTAAACACTTTCTGAAGGCAGCATTGAAAACGAAAAAAATGATTATTACTTATTGGCTCAATGTCTTTTTTCATATTGGAAGTCTGTGTTCATTGTCAATTGAGGAAAACTGCAAATCAAATGATTCCAGAGATGTATATAAATATCATTAATATTCTTGTTTTCTTCTATCTATAGTAAGGTTTCTATAAAGAGAGTATATTGAGATTATTTTTCAAAAGAGTTCAGCGGAAATTGAATAATCATTGCTGAAATCGCTATTTATAAAGGATTTCGATTAAAAATATGTCTTTTACAAATGGTGAAGGTTTAGAAATTAGTGTTCAGATTGGCGAGACTATGACACAATTACGACAAAAATATGGCAACAACACGAATATGACAAAAATTGGCAATAGAACGACAGCACGTGACAAAGTTATGACAAACATGCTAAAAGTTTGATAAAATAATAACGAAAAGATTTAAAAAATTTGACACATACGACTTGAAAAATAACATTAAAAAAAATATAACATAACTATGTTAAAATGACAAAAGTTGAAAAAAAATATGACAATTTTTAACCAAAAATGACAAAATTATAGCAAAACAAATCACAATTATGGTAAAAAATTGACAAAAATGTGAAATAAATATGACAAAATATTGGCAATCAAACTACAAAAATATGGCATGTGTGGTAAAAAAAATGACAAAAATATAACAATAAAATGACAAAATTATGACACATAACTGTATTGAAAAAAAAAATTAAAAAATTATAAAAAAAATCTGACAAATATGACAAAACTGGACAAGAAAATGACAACAATCCGACTATGACATGTAATTTTGTAGTTTGATTGCCAATATTTTGTCATATTTATGTCATATTTTAGTCATTTTTTAACCATGATTGTCATTTTTTTGTCATAATTTTGTCATTTTTGGAATATTTTGGTTGAAAATTGCCAAATTTTTATGACATTTGTCATATTTTAAACAGAGTTGTGTTAAATTTTAAAAATGTAAATTTTTAAGTCTTATGTGTCAGATTTTTGTAATTTTTTCGTCATTATTTTATCATACTGTTATTATGTTTCTCATAATTTTGTCATATGTTTATCACATTTTTCAAATTTGTGTCTTATTTGTCTGTCTTTTTTTATTTCTTTCGTATTTTTGTCATGTTTTGTCATTTTATAGTCAATTTTGTCTGTAATTTTTCATATTTATGTCTAAATTTTGTCATATTTGTCAGATTGTTGCCATTTCATTTAAAAATAAGAGAAATATGATAATAATATGACATTTTGTTTACCGAAACATGTCAAAAATGATTAATTTAAAGCCAAAATATGACAATTACGGTAAAAAATTGACAAAAATATGATATATTTATCAATAATGTATCATAAATAAGACAAAATATTGGCAATCAAATTACAAAAATAGGATAAATGTGGTGAAAATATGACGAAAATTTAACAATAAAATGACAAAATTATGACATAAAATTGTGGAAAAATATAACAAATTTCTAACAAAAATCAGGCAAATATGACAAAACTATAATTGAAATATGCCAAAAATTTGACAATAAAATGACAATAATACGACTATGTCGAGCTCAATAATGACAAAGTGTTTAAAATATGACAAATTTTTCTTTTTAACATCTGTTATAAATTTGACATAATTTGTCATTGTTTTGTTAATTTTTTGTTATGATGTTGTCATATTTGCAGATTCATGTCATCATTCAGTCTTATTTTTATCACATTTTTCATAATTTTGCATAGATTAACCGAATTTTTGTCATTTTATTGTTCAATTTATGTCATAATTTTTACATATTTTTGTCATATTTGTCTGATTTTTGTCGTTATTTTGTTGTTTTTTTTTAACATGTAATTTTATCGTATTATCAATTTTTTGTTTTACTTTTGTCATAATTTTACTATGTTTTTTTATATTTGTCAAAATTTTGTCATCACAATTGTCAAATTTTTGTCTTATTTGTCTGATTTTTGTCTTATTTCTGTCATATTTTTGTCATGTTTTGTCATTTTGTAGTCAATTTTATGTCATAGTTATGTTATAATTTTGTTATATTTATCAGATTGTTGTAATTTTATTTTAAAATATAACAAATGTGATAAAAATTTGACAATTTTTAACCAAAATATGTCTAAAATGACAAAATTATAGCAAAAATATGACAATTACGGAAAAAAATTGACAAAAATATAATAAATATAACAAAAATATGATAAAATATTGGCAATAAAATTACAAAAAAAGTATGACAAGTGAGGTAAAAGTATGACGAAAATATAACTAAAAATGACAAAATTGAGGCATAAAATTGTGATAAAAATATGACAAAATTCTGACAAACATGACAAAATTATGATTAAAATATGTCCAAAATTTAAAAATAAAATGTCAAAATTACGACTATGACAACCTTAAATATGGCAAAGTGTTTCAAATGTGACAAATGTGGTATCTGTAAGTTTGTTTCAATTTTTTTTTATCACATTTGTCATAAGTTTGACATGTTTTGTAATTTTTTTTGTATATTTTTTGAAATAATTTAATCTGATATGAGTCATCATTATTTCTTATTTTTATCATATTTGTCATGTTTTTGACAAAGATTTACCGAGTTTTGTCATTTTATTGATAAATTTTAGACATATTTCTTACAAAGTTTTGACATACTTTTGTCATAGTTGTCATAATTTTGTTATATTTTATGTCATGTTAAGTCATAGTATTGTCAACTTTCTGTCTTACTTTTGCCATAACTTTTTTATATTTTTGTGATATTTGTCATAATTTTGTAAAATGTTTATCAAATTTGTAAAATTATTGTCTAATAGGTGTGATTGTTGTCATATTTCTGTCATATTTTTGTCATGTTTTGTCATTTTATATTCAATTTTATGTCATAATTATGCAATAATTATGTTATAATTGTCAGATTGTTGTCATTTTATTTTAAAATATGAAAAATTTGATAAGAATATGATAATTTTTAACCGAAATATGTCATAAAAGTGACTAAATTATAGTAAAAACATGACAAATATACCGAAGTATGTCATAAATATGACAAAATATTGGCAATCAAATTACAAAAAAAGGACAAATGTGATGAAAATATGACGAAATTAAAACAATAAAATGACAAAATTAGGACATAAAATTGTGGAAAAAAATTAAACAAATTTCTGACAAAAATCTGCAAAAAAAATTACAAAATTATGATTAAAATAAGCCAAAAATTTGACAATAATCCGACTATGTCAAGCTCAATTATGACAAAGTGTTTCAAATATCACAAATGTGGTATCTGTCAGTTTGTCGTAATTTTTCTTTATAACATCTGTCATAAGTTTGACATGTTTTGTAATTTTTTTTTGTAATAATGTTGTCATATTTGCCAGATTTATACCATCATTTTGTCTTATTTTTATCACATTTTTCATAGTATTGACATAATTTACCGAATTTTGCACAATTTTTGTTCAATGTACATTATATTTTTGTCATAATTTTGACATGTTTTGATCATTTTTTTTCAGATTTTCGTCATAATTTTGTTATTTCTCTGTAATGATGTTTCATTATATTGTCAATTTTTTGTCTTACTTTTGTCATGATTTTGCTATACTTTTGTGTATTTTTGTGAAATTTATAATATTTTTGTCAAATGTTTAACACATTTTTCATATTTTTGTCTTAGGTATTTGTCTGTTTTTTTTTTTTTCATATTTCTGTCATATTTTTATCATGTTTTGTCATTTTATAGTCAATTTGATGCCATAATTTTGTTCCCTTTATCATTTTATTGTCAAATTTCAGTCATATTTGTCAGTTCTTTGGTCATACAATTAATGTAATGTTTGTCATTGTTTTATCACATTTATCAAATATTGTCTTATTTTTTTTATTTACTCTTAACTAATTTAAAACAGTTTGAATGTTTCTCAAATTGAATAAGCACTTAGAAAAACATAAATTTTTTTTCTTAAATTCCTAAAACTGTTAAAACATAAAAAACTATTGAAAAAAATTTTTGGATTTTATTTAATAAATGGCTTAGTGAGAGGTCAATAAAGTTAATTTAAGGCTGCCAGATTGCAGAGTTTTAACCGGGTTTGCCAGGATATTTAAAACAAAAGTTAGGTTCATTTCGGCAAGGCCCAGTTGTCCGGATTTCATTGAAAAGTGCCTGGATTTTGCCCGGATTTATTGAATTTTTTTTTGCAAATCAAACAGAAAAAAAATGTGTTGTTAATTTTTTTTTATTCATGCCTTCAAAACGAAATTTTTTGAGTTAGTTTTATAAATGTAATCGCGAAAGGTTTTTGAGGACCTTAATTACGATTTAAAAACCCATCGATGTATTTTGACGAGAACATTTTTTTCAATTTTTTTTTCTCGATTTTTGTTGACTGATTTCTGCGTTTAAAATGCACAGATGGAATTCAAAACTGAGTTCAAAGATCAAATTCAACGCTATTCAATTCTTTACGCAAAACCCATTTTTGTAAAAAATTAGTCCAAAACTCCACAATATGAAATTGAGAAATTAGAATATGAAAAATATTTTTTATAATCCAATTTTCTTTGTTCAAAACTTAAAATATTTGTGGTCAAGAAAGAAAATTTTTGAATTCAATATTTCCGTTCCAAGAGCTGTTTATTGAAGCTTAAAAATCAAGATTCGATAAACAAATGTTAATTCTAAAATACATTAATTGACTTCAAATTAGTGCTTGAACATCAAAAACAAAGGCTAACAAAATTTGCCGAGACAGCTAGTTTATCATATTTATGTCATAATTTTGTCATTTTTTATCACATTTGCCAAATTTTGCTACATCCCCAAATATAAAAGCTGATCAGAAACTTTTATATATTTTTATGTTTCTTTTCCATTCATTTAAGTTTGAGCTTTCTACACTGATGGGAAATCACAGTCAATATGATTCGTGCTTTCAGAAAGTTTGTAGCACTCCGAGCAGACTTTTATGACAAATTAATAGCAAACTTTGCTATCACGTACCGAGCCCACTTCCTTTCATTTTGCTTGACACAGCGAAAATGAGAGCACAATTTTTCATAATTGCTTAGCAAAGTGACACCAAATTTTGCTAAAACTGAGACCTTAACTACATCTCGTTTTCCGAGAGCTTGGAGAACACAATATAAAGCATCACATATTCTTAAACCTATCGTAAATTGAGGTGTGGTCAAGGTCTCAATTTTAGCTAAATTTGGCATCATGTTGCTTTCCAAGCACGAAAATTATTCTTTCATTTTTGCTTTGTACCACAATATGTCAAGCAAAATGAAAGCGAATTTCACTCTCAAAGTGTGATAGCAAATTTTGCTATAGTTTTGCATCGTCATGTAAAACGCCATAATGTATGAACAATCAGCATACTGCGATCATATCAAGTCCGTCCGCCTCAATGTAGGCAAAAATCAGAAAAGGGAAGGCAAATAATGCTGCAAAACATAAAAGATACGACAAACAAACGACACAAACGTTCACTATAAGAACACCCGAATTCTGATCGTAATTCAATTATAAAATAGGGTAAAATTATGGATATTTTTTCCAACTTTATCTATACCTTTTAACAGATAGTTCTGGGTATGACACTTCACGGATGTTTGAAAAAAAAAAAGTGGGAAGCATAAGAAACAATTTTATAAAACAATACGTCTTGACAGTAAGTATTGATTCATATTGATAACAGAAAAAAGATTAAGATGTTTTCTACAGAAATATTCAGATCTTAAATTTTTTTTTTTAGAAAATGTACTTATCTGAAGATGTATCAAACGCCTTTTTAATTTGAGAAACAAAAAAATCCGATGAAAATGAGCTGACACATGAACTTATCAAGAGTCTCTCCTTTAAAATAGATTATATAGGACTGATGTATCTAGAGGCCGAGTGCAGAAAACTTTTTGATTTTTTGCAAGCATTATTAAAAGATATCAAAAGAAACACATTTTTATAATAAAAAGTGAGGATATGCATTTTTTGGGGGAATTTTCAGTTTAGAAGCAAGTGCAAACGTTCAACATTTAAAAAATGTATAAATTATTTCTTCATCTACAAATTTTTGTTTGGGCCCAAATAAACAATCTGACTTAATTAACTTTACTTTTTTTAATAATTCACCGACAAACACTGTCCTGTTTGTTAACACACTATTCAAGTGGTATATAAAACGAAAAGTGGGATTTTGTTTTACATATTTAGGCTACATAGAAGACGCTTTTGATCCTTAGTTTAAATGTTTTTCCAGTGGTAGCAGATATTTTTGATTATTTTTCATACACCCTGAATGTGTTGTTGTTTCTTGTCTACAAGTTTGGTATATGCCGAAAAAAAACTAGTAAAAATCTAAAAATTAAAACGATACTTTGAAAATTATTACAATATAAAATTTTTAAAATTAGGTCCAGTGATTCCCGAAATGGAATATGTATACTTTCGGTGTTCTCTTGCGTAAAACACGAATCTCAATGTGTTCAAAAGTCAAACTATTATGATCGCCTAAGCACAACAGTGCAGTTAACATAACTTTTAAACTGAAATTTGTTCCTTCATGTGAAGAGAATGGGGCTTATTCTGCGACTCGAGTGACGTGACTTACAAAGTTTTATATAGTTTTTCTGGCTTAATTAGCCTCTTCAGCCTCAAAATTTTCGTTCGGATCAACTGTTATTGGTCCTCAGAGCTCATCGATATACATTTTTTTCTCTGAAGCATTTTCTGGAGTCAGGACGAAGAAGTGAAATTTCGTGAGTCATGTCACTCGAGTCACAGAATCAGCTCCAATATAGTGAAATCGTTATGAGCTTTTCTTCTTCAAATATCACTTAAACGTGGGATTGCAACAATCCTTTCAACACAAACATAAACCTATATTATTCCTAATCTCTAAACTTTCAGGGAGGGTTAATTCGATTCAACCAGCCACGTCATGCCAACAGCAATAGTAGTATCTAATAATATCAATTACGCTTATTGAATTTAACAACGTTTTTTTCTCCTCTTATTTTCTCTTTTCCTGCATTCACCAAACCCTACCATGGACCATGTGTTGCGCTATATGAATGTGTTTGTTGTGAATCTACTAACGTTTGGCGCCCAACCATCATCGCCATCATCCAGCAGTTAACCCACCACGAAGCGCGCCGCCGCCGGCAGAAATAACAGTTAATAATCGGAAACCCCGACTATTTCCGGTGGAATAGTGGAAAATCGTTGCGGAGCTGCTCTCCTCGAGACCCCCTGTGAATGGATTTTTTTTTTTCTGTCGATCCCAGAATTGAAACTAACAACGCTACGACGAAGAGAAAATTTCCGCAGAGAAAGTGCTCCCGCTGCCAGTAGTGTTTGCTTGAAGAAATGTGTGAAAAATGCTGCAGCACTAATATTTGAACTGTACTAGAGCTTACAAGTGTTTGTTTGAATGTGTGTTTGTGTTTGTGATTGTGTGTTGCCAGCAAACAAACATCACTAATTAATTGCTTTGCAAAGAATTTCTGACAACTTTAACGATTCAAGTTTCTCATGCCCGTTTTAAAGATTGATCAAATTACTCCGTTCCTTCCTCGATAATAGTTTAGTAATCGAGTTGTTCCGTTTTAGGGGAATTTTCTTTGGCCGAACACATTGCTGCCGTCATTTTGGCAAACAGTGTACGTGCTATTATAAGCTTTCCAAAACTGGGCAGCCCGGAGTCACAATTCCATTTGGAGAAGCCATCCCGGAAGGAATTAAACTTTTTCAATTCGGTCGTCCATTTCCCGGCACCTGGCTGCAGCAATTGAATTTCTCAAAAAGGTCCGGCAGTCACGTCATGTGGGGGAAGGTTGTTTCTTGAAAATAAAAACATTAACGCTTTTATGACAATGATCCTAAAAGTTTCGGGAACGTTTTCCAATTTGAGACAAGTTTCGAACGGAGTTTATCGGATTCAGCCTTAGCTTTCTTAGAACCTAAAGGCTTAGAGTTTTCTATCTGTTTTGGGTTGAGAAATTTGAACTATATACAAAACTTTTTCTTGTTTCAGATAGCTTTAAACAAAACCAAAACAAAACATCTTCGATTGATTAAAAATATACCCAAAAAAAAGCAAATCTAGCTACTCCTAGAAAAGCAGCGATAAGACGCTTCCTACGTTTGTTCCTTAAAGTATGCAACAAACAAATCAACAAGTAGAAACAAAGGAACAAACATAGCTAGAGATACACTGCCGCTGCAAGTGTAGACATAAATAAACAAACCAAACAAGAAAACAACGATGATTGTGTGAGACGTTCCATCAATTCCGTGCATATGCATTCAGCTTCTCTGCATTATTCTGCACCCTCCTTACTAGAAAAAAAAACCCAACCATCAATAACTGCTGCAACGAGCTTCCGGTTTCATTCTTTTTGTGTCAACCGAGTGACGCTGCTTGTTTTGTTCCGCCCTCTACCAAAGTGTGAATGTTGTTAACGCGATTGATTTGTTTTGCAACGAGCAGCAGCACTGTTTGCTAAACTGTGCTTTGATCAATTTTCTTTGTCGTAAGAAAAAGGAACAAACTACTGTGTAAAGTATCGGTGTCTCAAAAAAGGGGTACCTTACCAAAGGCAGCAACAAACCGAAATAAAAACGAAGCTGCTTTCGAAAGTTTGACGTTGAGCTGAACTCTCTGGTTCGACGAGACGGAGACCGGAAGTCACCTGCTGAGTCCTGAGCGACGTCTTACTGTAGTTTTCTAGAAGGTAAGTGGTTTCATAATGGCATACTGATGGAAACCCAAAAGCATATGTTTGTATATTTTTAGATTTTTTTTCATAATCATGATTCATCATTTCATTTAAATTTTTTTGATGATGAATTTTGATGTTTTGCAAACCTCGGAACAATCAAAACTCGTGATTGAAATCTATCTCAATCTTAAGTGGCCAAAGATGACAAATGCTACGATGCGTAAGAAGTCATGATATGATTTCGTTCAATAGAAGTTCTACCCTAAGGCATGAACTCATGGTGCACCACGCCTCTTTTATCGAGGAAAAATGTTAACCAACCATGCTTATTCGATCAAACTTTGCGTTGAAAAAATTGGTACGGTACGAATTCTACCGCGATACCAACATATTTTTTATTGAGTTGATTCCCAGGTGGTAAATTACTCTAACTAATTGCATTTCATGGTGTACGTCTGATAGGAGACCTTACTCGCACTAGTGCACGAAACTACTGATTAATAAATCTACTTTAAGTATATACTCAATCATGACCTCTTCTCTAAACTTTTTTGACCTCTCTTCATGAGGACTCAAGCCCTCTTAAGGTCTTGGATTTTTCAGCGAGCCTCTTAACCCTTCATTTCATGATTTTGTATTTTTCCTTAAAAATCATTTTTTACAGTTGGAAATGATGAGTACATCAAGAAAAAAAATTAAAATAAAATACGATTTTTCACATTTTTCATACATTAATTGTTGCAAATTTGTTACTTTATGAAACGAAGGGTTAACCTCTTAGACGACTCTCCGGTACAGAAAAGTTACCTTTCTCTTCGTATTGAAATAGACTGCGATGAGGTCTTGTTTTATCCCTGTTTTAAGTTTGTAACAAGCTCCAATTCTTTTTTTTATCGGTATATCGTAATGGATGGATAGATTAATTTACTCCACTTTGAACTGTCCCACAACATCAATAAGTAGACTATTAAGACCGTCTCAACGTATTTACTCACGTTGGCTGTGTCCTGCGCTAAGTCTATTCATTCAAGTGAACTCCAAGGTAATACTCAAAAACGAGACCATTACGACTTGATGCATGCACTCTTCTTCAACGACTCGAGAACCTAAATCTGCTCGCAACGACTCGAGGACCCCAGACAAACCTCTGAGTCCTGATCTAACGACTCTAGATCCCCTTCTCGATTTTTTTTTTATTAGTTGCTCACCGAGGAGATAAATTTCGGTTTACGGATTGTATTTCAAGGCACGGCGAGCCACCGCGTCCCCACTGTTTGCTACTCTGGGTCCATGGATACAATGGGAAGACTCATACCTCCTACTCACTAAACCCACCTGGGGCCGCACACCTAGTTCCCAACTCAAACTGTTTAACACACTATTCTTCAACAGCGGGAGGTCTATTCGCGCTAGTGCGCTCCAAGGCAATACTCATTGACGAGACCACTTTCAGCAAAATCTCTCATCCTTACGACTCGACGTCCGAACTCTCCTCTTGAGAACCGACATCTCCTCGCAATGACTCGAGATTCCTACACAAACCTCTCCTCATCACGACTCAAAGCCTTATCTCTACTCAAAAGACTTGAGATCCGACCCCTCCTAGCATCAACTCGAGGTTGACCTCTCCTCTGAACGATACAAAGCCTGATCTCTCTTCTAGTGACTCGAGATCTGATCTCTGGTGACCACTTATACCCCTCTTCTTGTTAATTAAGGGCCTAATCCCTCCTCTTACGGCCCCTATCATAAAGACTCGGAGTTGACCACGCAAACCTCTGCTGATCGAGAGCAGCTTGTCCCAGACTCGCGCCTGTCACGGAACACATTCGGGACTTTGAACGCTACGACTTGGATTTTTCCCGACAGTGACGACATTCTACACCGAATCGAGAGGGTATCCCCCGACAGTGGTTAACCCTCTTCCTGCGAGGTCCGCTACGAGGAAGGTAAAGTCTTACCCCAGTATTCCCCTTAGGAAGCGGCACAACTTGGATACCCCCCGGCGTTGGGATATCCTACACACGTTCGCGGCGCACCCCTGACCTCCGCTACGCAGAAGATGTTGCCTTATCTTTGTAGCTTCGATCGAGGGATCGGACGTACACTATTCAGATTCTCCCAGTCAATGGAGTCACTACTACACCGTTCGCGCTTCTCGTAATGGCTCGAGATAGACATACACATACCTCTTTTTTACACGCCTTAAGGCCTGATTTCTTCTCTGACGACTTGAGATCTGACCTCGCCTTGTAACGACTCGAGGTTTACACATAAATATACCCTCCTCTTTTTGATTGAAGAACTGATCTTTCATCTTGAGAGTTGAAATCTTACCTCTCATCATAAAGAAACACAAGCCTCCTGGGACTCGAAACCTGAAATTTCCTTGATTTCCCGAGCCCGAGCCCGAATACTTATCACTAGGATTCGAGGTTTGTCATATTTTGCCCATCGTGTGCCGATCGAGAGCAGGTAGTCCTGGACTCGCACCTGTTGCACGGGAATAACACAACAACTTGTATGATTTCCTGTGAAGACGTCATACTACACCTATTGAAGTGGCTCGCCCAACATCGAGAGACACTCCACCCCGATCGTAGGAGATCTCTTACCCAAGTCTCATTCGATCATTGGGAAACGCACTACTGAAATACTCCCCGAGAGTCTACTAACGAACGCGGCATTCACTACTCAGAAAATTTGCGCGACCCCAGCCGCTACGCTCTGGTGGCCTCCGACACACAGTCTGATATCCCTTGATAGCCATCAGGTTACATTTCATATCTAGGGCTCATTTCACCGTATCATAGTATTGGTGGAAATCCTATGAAAATATCCTTCGTTTCAGCTTCAGCTCACCGAGCTGCTTAACATGATCCTCGTGAGGATAAACGTAGCCATTGCCACTGATCTTTACTCATGACACGTTATGACGTGGGTTTGGAACCCATTCAAGCCTATTTAAGCTTTCAAATTGGTGATCAGTATCATTTCAGCTTTGTGGTGAACCATATGAAGCGCATCTAGTTTTTGATAGAACCTGTTGGTAGGAGGACAAAGTCGTCGTGAGTTCCATTTGTTATACTACTCCTGGTAGTATAATCGTCAAAAATTCTTCTTACCTTATGTTTCACGAAACCGGAGAGTTTTTTTTACAAAATTGAAATTTGACTTCAAACCATAAGAGCCCGGTGTTTGCTACCGTGAGTGAGTTCGTCCCACTAAAACCACCTTGGGCTTCGGAGAGTATTTCAACTATTTCAAAACACCCGATGTGACTTCAACTTTCTTAATTTCATCTTTGTGCAGGTTCCGAGTTCCGATCCCAAGAATCGCCCGACGACTGCTTGCTGTCTCGTATGTACTCACCTGACGCTTCTTTGCTTTGCAACGATCGTATGTACAACGAATGTCCCACACCATGGACACTTTGCTTCAGCAACTAGTTTAAAGTGTTGGTGTGGTAGTGTGTGTGAGAACTGTTGTATGTGCACCAAGTTTCACATCCGTACAACAAAACGGATTTGGCGTTTGAGGCAAAGATTTTGATTTTCGTTCGTAGAGAGCATTTGCGAGATGTTTCGGAGAATCACAAACGCAAACGGGCTTTTATGATTCGGGTTTCGGTGTCTTTTTGGTACCACCATCAGGCATAATCTGGCTGCCAAGATACTGGAAGCACTCCACTTTCTCAACCTGTTGACCAGGCACCACGAAATTGGAAAGATTTTTTGTGTTGATTTCCACCGACATGGTCTTTCCGACATTGATTTTGAGACCTGCTGCCTTGGAGCTTTCGGCAAGGTCCACGGTGTCGACCAACTGGTAGGAGAAGGAATTCATGGATTTCTAAAGAAGTCTGGATCTCCTGAATCTGTTCGTAAACCATTCCGATGTGAAACGTCTTAGCCCTCTGCCACCGAAGGGATTTGGAATTATCCCTTAGGAAACAAACACAGCGAGCGCAGATCGAACTGCGATGAGAAAGGTTTATTCACCGGATGAATTTCGCAAGTTCGATTTTGAAGGCCTGCCACAATGCAGCGAATTGCGAAGCGGTTCAGCACCGAAAATATCTTCGATTTTTGGCAATCTCACGTGAAAAAATCTTGGCAAATTAACATGCAGAATGGAAAATGTGACTGGGATACGTACCGCGCAAAATACAATCCGCTTTAATTCCGAAAAACTGCATTCATTCCGGAAAACCACGTAAAAAAGAAATTGCGAATTCCAGGACCGTAGAAACAAGACCGCAGGGGATATAAAGATGTATCTTAAGGAAATGAATACACGGTGTCACGTCCAAAAATAGATTTTTGACGCAATTTTGAAATCAAAGAGGTCGGCTTCTGCCTAAATTCAAAATGCCTCAAATGACTGAAAACTGCATGAAACACTTACAATCCCCCTTATTCTGCGCCGCGCGTGAGGTGACGATAGTCGAGTCGAGTCGGAGTCGTGTGAGTCTTGTCACATTATTGCCGAAACCGATGTGACAGAGCATACGATTTTTCACTCACGGTGACTACTAGATTAGGATAATAACTCAAAAAGTTAATTCTAAAAGACGTTTCTCACCTAAAGCGACTACTGGAATAGGGTGACTCGACTATCGTCACCTCAAGCGCGGCGCAGAATAAGGGGGAATATTTATGGGTATAAGGTAAGACGACTAAATTGGTAAAATTCGAATTTCGCTGTCTGGAGCAATTCTACGTCATCTTGAAATCCAATACGCTTTCACTAAACTCAATAATAACTTCAAATCGCATGAAAAAAATCTAATAAAACTTTGACAAAATCATGAAAAAAACTTTAGGAAAATATGACAAAATTTTGACAAAAATTAAGCAAAAGTTTAATAAATTTTACAAAAAAGGCAAAACCATGACCAAAATATAAAAATATATAAATAAAAATATGACAGATGGCAGAAATTAGAAATAGAATAGAAAAAATCTGACAAAACTATTAAAAACCTGACAAAATAATGACAAAAAATTCACAATAATTCCAAAACTAAAAAAAAAACTTAGACAAAAATTTTACAACACTATGGAAAATATGACAAATGTGATAAAAAAATGACAAGAAATCAATGATAGAAATCTAACAATACTTTGACTAAAATATTACAAATGTTATAAAAATATGACAAAAGTGTGACAAAAATATGACAAAAATGTGGCAAAACTATTAAAAAAAAAAAAGTCCTTCGTGAAATTGACAAAGCTTTGTTATAGTTCAATCAGATTTTTGTCTTTTTGTTGTCAATTTTTGTCATAATTTTGTAATTTTTGCATTTGTCGTAATTTTTTCACAGTCCTTTCTGATTTTTTTCGACTGATTGTTTAAATTTTTTCATAGTTTCGTTTTATTTATTCGATTATAGTCGTTTTAACATCTTCATGTCATTTACGACTTATATCAACGATGCAGTTTGCGGAAAGTTACTGAAAAAGTTACCCGGTACAACTGTGCTCGATTTACCCTGGGATTCGGACTTAGGGAGATCGGCTCAGGAAGCGACTGACTTGTCAACTGAGCTACATATATCACAAGCTCATAGTTATGTTTTTTTTCATATTAGGGTAAGTGAGCCTTAATTTGGCATGCTTCTTATCTTGGCCTGCCAAAATGCATTTTGGTGTTTTTGATGTCAAACATACGCCAAAAAATGAAAAAAAATTCAAACATAACAGAAAATCGCATATTGCAACATTCTGCATAGCATTTGTTCACAATTGAATTCAAATGACTACGAAATAAATTTTTTTCACATGACAAACTGCAAATAAAATTATGATCTTCGGAAAAAATCTTAAATGAACCTACCTTGCTAGTGCATCTGCCAACTTCGGATTGATTTTGAAAACACACCTCTTCACGGAAAAATCACTAAAAATCACCGTTGGTTACAGCGAAACATGGCAAAAAATATAAAATTATTATTTACTCCAAACTACGTACATTTTTATCTAGAATTTAAGAAAATATAAACATTTTTTTTGCCTAATCTTGGCATGCAATTCCACAAATAGAAGTATGTATGTATGTGTGAAAACGACATCAGCAGGCAGCCGGCGGCCGTTTGTCGGCCGACGGTGCACAGTGGTCTGGAAATTGAAAAGCCGGTCAAAAGTAAAATTAATGATTGAAATAAATTTAAAATATCATGAATGTATTTTGGACTAAAATTATTTCTTTTTTCTCTCAAGTCGACTCAAGCTTATTTGGCATATTAGTTGGAATTATAATGCTACAACTTGAGCTGCTCTTTTATGGTAAATTTCGAGAACTTTTCTTCTCAATAAAATTTACCTCTCAATAAATTAATTTACCGGATCCGAATCCGAATTGATATCTTGGATCTCAATGTTGATGTTACTATATCCATACCCAAAAAATTCCACATTTGGAAATGAGGTTTAACGTATTTTGATTTAATTTGATTTGCTGCATATGTGTCGCTTTGAAAGAAATTGTTATAAAGCTCAAATTATGACACTCTAAATATTATGTTTATTTAAAAAAAATTATTGCACTGCAATGTTGGAATACTATGTTGTAACGAACTTGAATTTTTATTGTTCGCAGTTTCATGTGAAATCAAAAATAATATTTTGACCAAGTTTGTTTTTAATTATAGATCACTGTGCATCAGCAGGAGGTGATGACGTTTGGTCTCTGTTGGAAAGGAATATGCGAAAGAAGCGCTGCCGAGTTTGGGTGATGATTTTGCATGAGTGCGAGTGGGATGCAGCACGAATTTCAGCCAGCTTTTGAATTTGCTGTTCGCTTCCATTGCCTATAGTTTTCAAACGAATGAGTGAGATGCAATCTATTTCTATCAGACTGGCTGGAGTGTGCGAAAGTTTATCTTGTTTTGCTTTCCCGGTGTACGCAAACGATTGCCAGAAAATTCCAAAGGGTGACATTTTAAATATGTATGATCAAAAGAATCTTTCGCTGACTTAAGTTTTAGCTTTAGCTTGCTTCTTGCCTCGATCATAATAGTTTTTAAAAGGTCGGTCCTCCTTTTATGGGAGCGGAATTAAAAAATATGAACATTTACTATCTTATGTTACCCTGTTAACTTCACTGGAAACATATCTACCATGATTGCATGTTACAGATTTAGCAAACGATTTGTTTGCTTGATTAATGAACATATTTATGTTATGTTTATGCCATAGTTTGAAACTTATAATAGAAGTTATGAATACACAAAAACTGAAATAAACTAGTAATGCTTTTTGACGTAAGATAATAATTTTACATGCAAATATCAATTAAAAAAATTGATTGACATTTCGTACTTCCGACTTTTTGAAAACAATACAGAACATTGATGTGCTTCCTTGAGGGATATTTGCAATGAATTCGTGGGGGCTGTTGTTGTATTAGTGAGGCAAGTTTTTCCTAGAGACGGCCAATTTAAGGAACTCATAAAGGGCCAAAATTAGGCGCGGGGGCTACAATAAGGAGCATATTGATCAAAAGTTTGATCAGGTTTATCTCAAATTATCAACCGTTTTCAAGCAAGGACATATTTTTACTGCATTTCAGGCTAGTAAGCAATCATATTTGTCGAAGGACTTTTGAAGGTACACATTACAGGTAGACTGCAATCATGGGAAATCTAGTCAACCATGCCTTAGGGGCCAAGATTGGGTACATTCACCCTATGTCATATTTTTATTTTATTTTTCATATGTTTGTGAGATGTTTTACATTATTTTTTCGGGTTTTATTCATTTTCTTTTAAATTTCTTTTATTTTACTGTCGTATTTGTCATTACTTTGTCATTTTTGACATATTTTTGTCAGAATTTTGCATTATTTTCATCCCGTTCTGAATAATTATGCCAGATTTTTGTCAGAGTTTTGACAGAACTTTGTCATATTCTATCACATTTGTTAAATTTTTTGTCGTTTAAATGTAAAATTTTTGCCATATTTTGACCACTTTTGGCATAATTTTTTCATAAATTTACCATTTGGTTGTAATTTTTGTGAAATTTTTGTATTTTTTTTATATTTTGTTTTTATTTTGTAATGTTTTCATATTTTTGGCATAATTATTTTTACCACATTTGTTGTGTTTTATTCAAGGAGCAGTCATTTGTCGCTTTTTTTTATTGTCATAGTTTAATCAGATTTTTGTGATTTGATTGTCAATTGTTTAGTTATTTTTTTCATATTTTTTCACAGCTTTGTAATATTTTTGTCTTATTTTTTACAACATTGGTCAAATTTTTGTTGATTTTCTCAGTGCTTTTTTGAGATTTTAACCTTTTTTTCAGACAATTATTTGTTTTCTACTTTTTGAGCTCTTTTACCCAATATCCATATTTTGAGAGTTTCATTTGCTTCACAGTCACTTTTCAAAATTGAGCGGAAGCCGCCAAGATTGCGTCGGACAACGAAAAACATTTAAATTATAAGAATAATTTGATCTTATTAGCCAAGTGAAAATAAAATCATCATTATATTTTGTATTAGATTGTTTTAAAAAAAAATTGCTTCTGGACGCTTTAATCCTATTGCAAATTTTTCATTGTTTTTGGCTCTTAGCAATTAAATATCTTTTTTTCCTTTACGCAGCTTCAATTTTTTTAAACTCTGTAGAATAGCAACCATTTCCATGAGCATTTAGTTTAAACCTTCAAGGTTATAAATCTTATGATAAAAAAATATAATTTCACAAATTGGGCAAACTGTATATTAGAGTGCCCCAAACGACCCGACTTTTAAAGAAGCTATGCGTTGCAGGCTAAAATTAATGCTTAACCTATAACAAGATTTTATGCCAAATTTGGGTCAGATCGAATCACGGAAAGAGGTTGCTCAACGAGCCAGTAGTGAGGATGAGATTTGGAGACATTTTGTTCGGGAGAAACATAAAAAAAACAGTTTTTCATCAATAATCAACCCGTGGCTTAGAGGATAACCTTCAAGTCTTCTAAGCCAGTGGGCAGAAGATCGAATCCCGGTTACGGCATACATAGTACAATTTCTGTGGGTTGGTGGTTTTTGCATTTCTAAGATGCTAGCCATCATATCCTTGAAAGATGTACGCATCGAGTTAAGAATAAAGAAATCTCTTCGAGGAAACATCAAGTTTCATTGAGATCCTGTATGTGTTTGTGTTTGTTTAAAAAAATGGACTCCGACTTATTAACATTAATAAATACCACCCTTCAAAAAGTTATCTCATTTTTGAAGCCTAATAACATTTGTATCTTAACTCTTATCGAGTTGCGGGCTTCGAATAAATTTTTTTCCAAAGTTTATGCTTTAAGAGAAACTGTGTTTTAATTAAACCCACCGAGGGGAACCAAAGTTATTGAGGAAAAATGGTTTTCCATGTTTCTGCCGAACAAAATGTCTCAAAATCCCATACAAACTTTAACCTCGTTGAGCGACCTTTTCCCGTGATCCGTTCTGGCCCACATTTGGCATGAGATCTTGTACCAGTACTATAATCAATTTAAACCTGCAGCGCATAACATTTCACGGGTTTTAAATTTCCCATACAAATTTACTGTATATCCAGAAACTTAAGAATTTTCATTTTTTTTTTTGTTTTAAATTGTTCTTCTAAATTGACTTTGAGAGACCAATACAAATAAGATATGATTTTTTCAACAGATGTCCCTTCAATAAATTCTTGAGTTATATTTTTCCTTTCAATTAGGCTGGAACAAATATCAATTTCTTCTTTTGTCACCCCCCCCCCTCCCTTCGAAATTTAAAAAAAAAGCCGAAGGGGGAAATAAATAAAGTTTTGAGTATTTCATGGAAATTTCGATGAAAAATTAAAGTATCCGAAAGATTACAAGACTACAAAAAAAATTTTGGAAGATAAAAGTTATTTCACCATGTGTATTCTTGATTTAATGATTTTTTCGATAAAAATTACTTTATTTACAGGTTTTATGCAATGGTATAGTAAGCAATTTAGTTGCATACAAGCTTTTGTGCAGTCTATTCCAATTTATTTGTTTTTCGCATTATTTTTTATTGTCCCCCCCTCCCCCCCCCCCCCTTCGCGATGTTCCAACTCGGAGTGACAAAAGAAGGATTTGAAATTTGTTCCGGCCTTATAGCCCTTTCAACGATTTTTATCAGTATTATAGTACAACCTCAAGTAATTTCCCAGTTGGGTTTATTTACAAAGCAATCAACACTTGCTACTTACCGTAGCTCAATCAAACAAAGTTTACCTTTTGTCGGACATGTCGTGTCTCATTCATAGAATAGGCTCGTTATCGTCGATGTCGTCGGCGTCGTCATTGTTGATATTATTGTTGTTATAGTTAGTCACCGATAAACATCGTCGTCGTTGTCGCTCGTCGGTACCTTTGTTTGATTTGTGTCCTATCAATTTACGAGCAACCGCACAGATTTGTCGGAATCCAAATTCAATATTTTCTCGGGCGAGCAGATAACGCAACGTTTGCAACATATTTGCATGGCGACCAATGCAAATGTTTGCATAATTTATAGCCTTTCATATCGGTTTATTTAAACTGGGCTGTCCTTCACTGTATTAGTTTTGTTATGTTATCGGGGTTTATTTGCTTTTGGTGACATTTAAAATAAATCATTGAATTCTTTAAATCTATTGGTAGAGCCCTACGATTTTGGTGGAAAAATTGATTCAAATTAAAGTTGAAATGCTCTATTTATCCCTGCTCCAACTTCAAAAAACCATCCTGTCGGCCATTATATGTATCTGATTATATCCGACGACGAAGACAACATCGCCCATTAAATATCATGGATGCTATGCTAGATTTAGAACGCAACCAGTTGGTGCCGTCGCTGGGGTTGCTAAGGTTTTTCACTGCCCGTGCCCCCATTTTGTGAAGGCCCATTTCCGGTTCGATCGGCAGTTTCGCTTCTCCTTACGCAATTCGGACCGTAACGGGAAATGTCTTCACTGGCGACCGTCCTGCCTGTACCGGATGTCATTTACGGTTATCTTTGAGGGGTTTGTTTTTTTTCTGCATCCCACCACGCTGGAGCAGAAACTTTCTGACCCAACCGTCAAAAGGTGTAAAGTTGGATTACTTGTTGATGTCAAAATTTAAAAGTGTTATGTAAGCTTAAGTTTTGAAATATATTTTTTCTTAATAAAGTAAAAATCATTCTCCAAAATTATCGATTGACTGCTCACCAGACCAGCTTAAATTGGACCAGCAAAGAATCAAACAGTTTTGGGATCCAATGATGACATTTTATTCGATGTCTTTGTTAATAATAGTGTTGTAATTGTCAGGCTGCATGTTTTTGGAACAAATCAATCTAGTGTTTTTTCCGTAGCGATTCCAGAATATCCTAAAGATTTTGAATATTTTACTACATTCCATGTCAAATCTTTAAAATTTGCTCAGCTGTTGTCAAAGACAAAAAAACTCAAAATGGTGCAAATCAATTTTAAAATAATAATAAAAAAAACCTTCTTCTATATATATATATCAAAATGGATTTTTGTCTATCTGTCTGTTTGTTTGTCTGTTCCCTATAGACTCGGGAACTATAGAACCGATTTGTGTGATACTTGGCAGGTTAGGGGATTTAAGGCCGGGGAAGGTTCCTATTACGCTTTTAGACCCCTCCCCATCGCTAGAAGGAGAGAGGAGGAACAAGAATGCATGATTTGAGAACTGATCGTGCAAATGGACCCAAACTTTGCATAGCAATGTATTTGGGTACGAGGAATGTTTCTTTTAAGGTTTGGTTTCTTTAGGTGGGGAAATAGGAGGGAGGAAGGGGAACCAAATTTGGCATGGAAGAATATTTTGATATGAGGAATGTTGCTTGGATGGTTTAGTACCCCTCCCTCATTCCAGTGGAGAAAAAGAAAGGGGAGAGGGTATGCTATATTTTTATTGCATAACTTGATCAGTTATCGAGTAAACGAAACCAAATTTGGCGTGGAGAGATATTTTGGTATGTAAAATATTTTTATGATTATTTGGCATCCCCCCTCTTTTCAGTGGGGAATTAGGAAAGGCGGATAGGTCTCCAATGAAAATTTTAGCACAACTCGAGAACCAATCAAGCAAATGTAACCAAATATGGTATGGGAGACTCCCTAAATTGTGAGGACAGTAAACGACGAGGGACACTGTAATCCAATTTTTTTCGCGTCACTCGAACACTTATCAAGTAAATGGAAACAAATTTGTCATGGTAAAATATATGGGTACGTAATTTTTTTCTAAGACGATTTAGCACCTCTTTCTCTTTCTAATAGGGAAAAACAAAGTGCTTTGGGGGGCTCCCATACAAATTTTTTTGCAACACTTGAGAACCAATCAAGAAAATGGAACCAAATTTGACAGGTAAGAATATTTGGGTATCAAACATATTTCTATGATTGTTTGGTATTTGGTACCCACTCTTTTTTGGTATTTGGTCCTGTTTTTTTATTAGTTGATCACCCAGGTGGTAAAGTCTTTTTACGAATTACATTTCAAGGCACGGCGAGCCACCGCGTCCCCCCAGTACGCTACTATGGGTCTATGGGTGCAATTGGTCGACTCTAGATACTATGTACCCCTACGCCATAAAGTCCACCTGGGGCCTCTGGTCATAATTCCCATCCGGACCTGCATCGAAGGCTGTACCCAAGATGGGAGACCAAGTTCGCGCTTAAGCGCTCATCGGCTTACTAAATTTCAAGTCAAAACTCCAGCATACATATCCTGCCTCTAGTTACAATAGAAAACTAAGGACGTCTCCTCTGACGTCCGGCCTTTACCCGTACCTCGAGGCTCGCTTGGTTTGCAAGACTATCGTGCGCTCCGCCTCTGTTCGAGACCACTACGATAGACCAATGACCTCTCCTCTAACGACTCAAGATCTCTGCTCCGCTTGGTTTGACTCGAGGCCCTCCCCTCTTTACCGGTCCGTGTGCCGAATAGATAGCAGCATATCCTGGACACGTGCCTGTTACAGCACACGTCCGGGGCTTTGCGAAACTACTCGGATGATTCCCAGCGAAGACGTCATTCTACACCAACTGGAGTGACTCACCCGCCGACGATGGGAAGTCACCCTACTTGAGAGTATTTCGCAGCTTAAATACTCTTCCCCCTACGAGTTCGACTGCGAAGAAGGTCAAGTCTTATCCCCGCAGCTTCCCTCGAAGGGAGCGCGTTCTACTGAGATACTCCGCGGTGGTGGAGGTATTTACTCGCGAAGTACCCAACAGCTCGGCATACTTCACTGCAACGTTAGGGATGCCATCTGGACCCGGAGATTAGTTCAGCTGGAGGGACTTAGCAATGTCCCGGAGTTCCTCTAGCAAAATCTGCTCTTCTTCACGCGTGGCCCAGTCATATGGGAAACTTCCTCGTGCTGTGGGAACAGCTCGTTGACGATTTCTCGCAGTTTGTTTGGACACGTTTCCTGTGGCACAACCCCGCTCCGCGTCTTGGCCATGACAATCCTGTAAGCGTCGTCCCAGGGGTTGTCGTTGGCATCCTCGCAGAGTTGCCTGAAACGTGCCTTTTTGCTCGCCTTGAACTACAGATGGCAGACCTCGCAATTGCTTCAGCCTACATTCAACCTTGCCAGGGCTTCCAGTAGTAACCGTCCCCTGGGATTTATAAGGCAACTACCCCATTTTACGGCCCACGCGTTGAAGTCCCCGCCTATGACAACGGGGCTCCTGCCCGTGAGACCTTCAACGATTTTGTCCATCATTACGCCAAACCTCTCCAGAGACCACCTCGGAGGGGCGTAGCAGCTACAGACGAAGATCCCGTTGATCTTGACTATCACGAATCCTTCCTCTCCAGCAGACACCACCTCTTGTATGGGGTATCTTCCTGTAACCCATACGGGTCGAAAGAGTCTTTTTTTATTAGTTGTTAACCCAGGTGGTAAAATTTTACGGATTGCATTCCAAGGCACGGCGAGCCACCGCGTCCCGCCGTTTTGCTAGTCTGGGTCCATGGGTGCAATTGGACGACTCATGATACAATGCTAAGGAACACTGTACCCCCTACGCTATAAAGTCCAACTGGGGCCACTGACCTTTGTTCCCACCTCTAACTGTTTGACACACTATACTTCAATAGTGGGAGGTCAATTCGCGCTAATGCGCTCCAAGGCAATACTCGTTTCCGAATCCTCTGTCAGCAATATCTCATTCTAACACAACTCGATGCGCAACCCCTCCTCTGACGAGTTTGGACCCGACATCTCATCGTGTGAAAGAGGTCCCCATGCAGCGCTACTACTAACTTTGTGGATCTAGTCCAGGAAGTCCAGAAACACAAAGCGAGTTGTTGACGACACTTTCTCTGTTCGAACACGCGGGTCAGGAGGCAAGCCTCCTAAGCCACGTGTAGGACTCAGACTCCTCTGAACTCTCTAGTTTTGACTTAAGTCACCACTCTGCTGAGTGGTCTTCCGCGCGGGTTTGACAGGCCCGTTGACGGCCTCTAGTGGGTTTAGTGGTAGTTCTCATAGCCGTACATCTGCAATACGCCGGACTTGCAGACACGTTTCCGCCCTGAACCACGAGGAAGGGGAACTACCAGCCCAGAGCGATACAGGTCTGCCACTAACGCCACGTCCACCCTTTCCTCAAATGCCATTTGCCGCAACAGCTAGTGTGCTTAGTGGCAGTGATTGAGGTTGAGCTGAACCGCTTCTATCCCCGCGATGGTGCAGCCGTCGCTTTTTGAAAGGCGGAGCACCTAAGGTTGCTAGCCCTGTGTCCTCCACCGCAGTGGAGACACTTTGCATCTTTGATACAATTAGCCGTCTAATGGCCGGCTTCACCGCACCGCCAACACAGGCCACTCTTATCACTGATCGAAATCTGGTCCGTTTCGAACTTACACAGATTCTTAAGCGTATCCTTGACCTAGACATCCGTGGTTATTCTCAACCCGGACGGTAACCGTTGTGCTCAGGGCATGAGTTTCCGCTTCCTCGCCAACTATCTTCTGCTTAACCGCACTATACTCCGCGCTTTTAACAGTTGAGCCACGTTGGAGTTAGAGAATCATCTCGACGGAGCGTGTTCGGCGGATTCTCCTTACATTCTCTCCTAGGCCCCCCAGCCTATCGCTCGTCTTCATCTGATGAAGGATATCAGCGTAGGTACCTTCCAGTGCCTTCACCAACGCCTCCCCTTGTCCCTGACTCGGTTGGGTTTGGGCTTGGACTTGGGTTTGGTTTTCGACTTTGGACTTCGTGGACTTTTTCCTTTTGCGCTCAACCGTCTGCCACCCAGTT
Organism: Uranotaenia lowii; assembly: GCF_029784155.1. Classification (NCBI taxonomy): domain Eukaryota; kingdom Metazoa; phylum Arthropoda; class Insecta; order Diptera; family Culicidae; genus Uranotaenia; species Uranotaenia lowii. Next base: position 69,512,382 of record NC_073691.1, read on the forward strand.
GACGCTTCGGAAACTTGGCCTACCTCTTCTTCTTGTTTTTCGCCCAGATCCTGCCGGACCTTAGGATCCCGGGCTCATTTTTTTCATCGCCTCAGGTCTCGTCTTCCCAGGGGACCCTCTTTTTCGTTTGTCATTTCCGGAAAACTCCCCTTCGACATCCGTCTGCACGCAGACGCTGACTTTCTTTGGTCGAATGGTATCCGCTCGCAAAAGGGTCACCACGTCCTCACGTGGCTTCTTCCGGCACTCCGGTGCGGTGAGCAGGGTCACCACACCGCTTGGTTCGCCCTAACGAACATCGCCATCACGTTGGCGAGTTTCTCCCGGATATCCTTGTGGATGTTAGACTTCTTTCTAACACAATCCACAAGGTTCTGCATGTCCGCCATATACACCGCTAGTTCAGCAGGAATCTCAGAGTCCTGAAGCTCCGGGGGAGCTTAGGAGTTCTTCGACTGCCTGCTGGACTTGAGCAAAGGAGTATTCGCTCTCTCCGCTGTCTACAGGCGTCCTCACCGGCTCGGCGGTGCTTAGCCCGCTCCTGATGAACGGATTAGGACAGTCGTCCTTCTCCGCCTCATTCGCTTCCATCCGCGTTTTATTTTTGGTATGTGTATCCATCTTTGATCCCACGAGTCGCGAGTTAAGTATACGGTCCACTGCGCCAAGGACCTACTTAGCTTAGCAAGAACTGGAATACTGTGGGGTGTGTCCTATGCAACCGTTTGGAACTGGCGTGACTTAACGACCCGCCAACTTTCCAGGTACAACCGCACGGTGCAGCATTACACCTTCACCAAATGGAGTCGGTTTTCAAAAGTAGTGTCATGTTCATAGTCCGAATTCGTTTGCAAGGGTTGTAGTTCTCTCGACCGTTCATCTTCAGTAATGCAGACACGTTTTCACTCTGCACCTCGGGGAGGTGGAACTACTTCACAGAGCTAGAATTACTTCGCAGAGCAGTAGTTCCAGTAGTTCCTTCATTCCAGTGAGGAAATAGGAAGCAAGGAGGAAGTCTCACATACAATGTTTTATATAACTCTAGAACTTATCTAGCAAACTGAAAAACGATTTTAGATCCCTCCTTTTTCTCAGTAGGAGCATAAAAAGTGAGGACGAAAACAGTTTTCAGGATTATTTAGCATTCCCTCCCTATCCTTCTTTTAGTCGGAACATAAAAAGGGGAGAGAGCGGCTCCCATACATATTATGCATAAATCGAGAACTAATCAAGCAAATGGACATAAATTTGACATCGAAATGTTTTTGGGGTGTTTTTATGATTATTCAAGACCCTTCTTCTTTTTTCCAATGGGAAGATGGAACAGAAAGAAGAGGGCTCCCATACATTTTTGATATACCTTGAAAAATCATAAGGCCAAGCGGAATTAAATTCGGTATTATTTGAGGTTTACCAGCCTCACAGTGGGAGATTCCAAAAAAATATTTGTTGAGTAGCTCAAGAACTAGTTATACAAGTTTCGTTGTATAGCTAAAATACTCATCAAGCAAGTTAGAGCAAATTTGCCAAGGAGGCATCTATACGAGGTTTATGTAGCAAAATTAGAATTTATCAAGCGAAAGGAACCAGATTTAACGTGAGGGCATAAATGCATACTCAATGCAAAGCAAACTCAAATTGCAGCACTTATTCTAAAGTGGTTGCATCTAAGTGATGTTAAAACTTATTTAAAATGGCGTTCAATAAAATCAATATACAAAAAAAAATTCCAAAATTTTATTGATTTTTGGAAGGTGTTGCAAAGCACACGGGGTCAAGTAGTTCAAAATAAATATAAACAATTACAGTAAAAAAAATCAAAGTCATTCAATCGCGGTTTTGCTTCCAAAACAAATCTATTATTCCTGGTGAAGCCAAAGTTCCTCCATTTTCCAATACTCACAAAGAGCAGGGTGAGCCCAAGTACCTACCTTTAAACAAGATTCCACCAGAAAAGGAAACATTATGTCCCGGTCCTGGCTGATAGGACAACACATTTTCGAGTCCCAGGCTTTTCGTTGCTTCCTTTGTCGTGCGATCCTAGCGACAACATTTCCCCCATTCTGCTGACTCGCCTTGCCTTGTCTTGTGGTACATCCGCTGGGAGTCGTCAGAATGTCGAGACGGAAACTGTTTCGCCATTCCCATGAACTCCACCTCCAATAAGGATCCACCAAGTCCACTTACCAGTCAGAGCGCTTCGCAGATAATGTTGAGGAAGGCAAACCTCCTCTTGCATTCAGCCGATGTGTGATCCTATTACGACGGACATTACCTGCTTCAAAAGTAGGGGGCGTATGTGTGACACATTTTCCGGGGGCCTGCCGGGTGTTTACACGTTTTCTGCCACCATAAAGTCTGCTTCATTTAATATTGGAACACAAACAATTGCGTGTAGTTCAGTCATTTATTAACGAATTCATAATTTGTTTTTCATACAAATGTAGCATTTTCTTTACTCTTTCATAAAAAAAAATTAAAAAAATTATTCATTGCTGTTTCGAAGAAATTCTTGTACTTTTCCCGTAATACGGCACATTAGGCGGCGCACACCCTTTTCGTCCACCGTTTTGGCGATTTGATTCCACCAGTTCTTCATTTGAGTCATGTTCCTAACAAGTTTTCCCTTTGCCTTAAGCCTCCGCTTCATGATTGCCCAGTATTTCTCTATCGGCCGGAACTGGGGGCAGTTTGGGGGCAGGGATGCCAGGTGTTGAGGATAAAAAATCTGGTCAATTTTGAAAAAAAGTCTGTGTGTGTCTGTACACAAGGAAGATCACAAATTTGGTGCTGAACAAAAAAATTTTCGATGCCTGTTGGGAGGATTGGGAGAGGGGGGGTGTTGTATTCGGGTAATTTTCGAGTTGAGAACTACATAACTAACAGTGTTTCCTACCACGTACCATGCCGAAAAAAAAGTTTATGAATGATTGGTCGAATACCCATGAATACAAGTGAGATCTACAGTCTAATCTGGCACTTACGGATCAAATCCGATACATAAATATTGATTTCATCACTCAATTTCAAAAGTCTGTTAAATCTGGGCACTCTGAGCAAAAATCTGGGCAAAATCTGTGTCTGGCCAATATCTGGACGAAGGGTCAAAAGTCTTGGTTTTACAGACAAATCTGGGCACCTGGCAACCCAGTTTGGGGGGTTGAGGTCCTTCGGTATTACGCTGACCCCGTTCGTTGCGTACCATTCCATAACCGTTTTGCTGTAATGGCAGCTTGCGAGGTCCGGCCAAAACATTACTGGACGGTCGTGGGCACGAATAAACGGCAGAATCCGTTTCTGTAGGCACTCTTTTTTGTAGACTTCTGATGTCATTGTCTTGTCAGTGAGAAAGACTTTGGTTTTCTGTCCACAACTGCATATCCCCTGCCAAATCATGTACTTGCGGGCGAATTTATCCGCAAACACGAACTTAAATTTTGCAGGTACATCTCCCCGAGCCGTCGCCAAATAAAATTTTTGACCTGGGATTTGTCCAAAGTCCGCCTTCACGTAGGTCTCATCGTCCATCAGAATACATCCGTCGAACTTGGTCAGCACTTGGTCGTACAGCTTTCGAGCACGGATTCTGGCCACATTGTTCTGCTTCAGCGTCCGATTTGGCTGTTTGCTGGCTCGGAATGACCTCATTCCTTCCCGGAGACGAATTCGTCGCACCGTACTGTGAGCGGCCTGGAACTTATTGGCCAAATCGCGGTCTGAAAGATTGGGATTCCTCTTGACGGCCTTGATGACTTTCCCACGCAGTTTCCGATCGACAGTTCCACTCCGACGCTTCGAATGCGGCTTCCGAGCCGTCGTCAATGTTTCCTTGTACTGCTTGATAACACGCCATACGGTATTTCTGGGCATTTTAAGCTGTTTAGCTAGCTTCGATGCCGACAACAATGGATTTTCAAGAAAACTGTGCACAATTTGATCTCTCCGTTCGGCTTCCATGGCGGTTGTTTACAAAATGCTATCGTTTGGTGTTATGACATAAATACATGGTAAAAGGTAATGAATTTCCCGACACGTGGGTGAAAAAAGTTTCCAAATCCGTCCACTAGGAGCGCCACAATGAGCAAAAGAATTTGTTCCAATATTAAATGAAGCAGACTTTATCTGGTCTATTGGATGATGTGCAAAGCTTTTATCCATAATGGGACACTACGGTATTGTCAAGATGGGCTACACACAGCAAGCAAGAGAAACAATTTTGTGTTAGTTCCCCTTTTTCCAGGCTCAGTTATGATATAGGTTCAACCCGTCGGTAAGTTATCGACTGGACAGGCAAATAGATGACTTTTTTCTTGTTGAGGAACATAAAAAAAACATAGCTACCCTTCATTGAAAGCTGTTTTATTCTGCCCTGGTTTGTAATATTAATAAAACCTTAAGAATTCAACGGCAGGAATAATGTTTCCCTTCTTTTCAAAACAAGGCTTTGTGCCAAATATGTATCATTTTAATATCATAACTTTCAACCCCTCCATAATTAAACGCAACCAGTTCGCCCCCAAACATTAATTCGCTTCCCAAACCCGTTCAAAAATGAAAAATGCTGTTCTCGCAGCTCGGGTACTAAACCGGGCCCACTTTCACCGACGCTTTTCCCGCCCCTGGCTCCGTAGTAAAATGACTGCTACATACCTACATAGTGTACCTATTCAAGCTCTTGTCCTAAACCACTGTCAAAATGGATGTTTTCGTTAATGAAATAGCACACCATCACGTGCGGCTCGTTCAACTTCAGGTGTTTATCTTCCCGCGCAACTTAATGTCACAAAAACACAAGGATTACAAAGGCTCTTTGAGATCGCTGTTAAAAAAAATTATGAGTGTCAAAGTTTAACCTTTGTTTCGTTATTATTTGAGTGTTGGTTTTTTTAAGTCTATTGGTCATGTATGTTACAACGGCTGTCGTTTCACCAGGTCAAACTGATATTATACTTGTTTGACTAGTTTCAGTACAAGTAAAAATAACGATATTTTTGTCAATGATAGTAAAAACATTAGAGTGTGTGTTATTTACAGATCCCTGCATGCAACGTTATACGATTTGTCTATGTATCGTGTGACCAACGTCTTTTAAATATGTGCTCGTAAATCTCGTTTTTAACCTTTTTTTTTTCTCAGATTTAAGCTTTTTTTGCCTTGAGAGCATAGGAGATGAAAGCTTAAATCTGAGGAAAAATCTTAAATCTGAGAGATGTGCTCCACACGGTTTGAATAAAATTGCCGGGATGTGGTTAATTACAGACCCCTTCAATGTTATAGAATTTGTCTATGTATCGTGTAACCAAAATCTATTTGCTGAGTGTTAGTGACTCCGTTTTTAAGCTTTTTTCCCCTCAGATTTAAGCTTTTTTGCCTAGAGAGCATAGGAAATGAAAGCTTAAATCTCAGAAAAAAAGCGTAAATCTGAGAGCTAAGCTCCACACGGATTCTATAGCATTGCAGCCTTGTTGTTATTCAACACATTTGAATCCGCGATAAAATCTTAGCCTGAAAATACCTGAATTTGGCATGCTTTATCTCAGAAATTACTGGACCAAATTCTAAAAATTTAGTTTCTTTGAGTTACCTAAAGTGTTGTGATTAATGTTAAATCTGGTCGAATAAAATAGATCATTTCTCCGTAAAGAAATAACGTACAACAAAAGTAAAAATGTCATTTTGTAGGGTTTTTATTGCACGTTAAGGAAAAAAATACTTAAAAATCATTCGTCAGCTTTTCGGATGAATTTTCGAACTTTTTTGTGATATCACCCATCATTTTCTGCACATTATTGCTGGTAGCCTCATTCGCCATCTTGTTCCACCACTTTTTTATTTTAGCGGGTTTTTTTCATGGTTCTGTCACATTTCTTCAGTTTGCCCTTAACTATTGCTCAATATTTCTCGATGGGTCGAAAATCCGGACAGTTTGGTGGATTGATACTTTTTTCAAAAAAATCGATCTTGTTCTCCTTATACTACTTAACGACATCTCGGCTGTAGTGGCAGCTTGCCAGGTCCGGCCAGAACTTCACCTTACCTTTGTGGGACCAAATGCATGGCAAAACCAATTTCCATTCATTGTGTACCCAGTGATGAAAATCTTAGTCTTCTTCCCACAACTACAGAACCCTTGCCAAATCATCAACTTACGAGCAAATTTATTTGCGAAAACAAACTTGAATCTAACCGCAACATTCCCTTCACGCTTCGCAAGGAAAAATTTGTTACCGGGTAATTTTCCAGAATCCATTTTGACTTAAGTTTCGTCGTCCATCAAAATGCATCCGTTGTACTTGGTCAACACTTTCTCGTACCTCTCTTGCCCTGTTTTTGGTAACCAGTAACCAGGTTTTGTTTCAGCGTCCTGTTGGGGTGTTTGCTTGCATGATACGACCGCAAGCCTTCTCGCAAACAAATTCGTCGAGCTGTACTGTGGTTCGTCTTGAACTTTTTCGCCAAATCACGCAAGAAGATTCCAGGATTATTGTGAACTGATCGAATTACCTTTGCTCGCAGCTTCCGGTCATATGTTCCACTTTTACGCCTGGTTTGTTTTGCTAAATCCACCGTAAGGGTCTCCCGGAAACGTTGCAGCACCGAATTTACAGTCGATTTTGGATATTTCAGGAATTTCGTGATCTTAACCCCTGACCACGTCGGTTTCTTTACGTGAGTGTGCAGAATTTTCTCTCGTCTTTCACGTTCCATCGTCGATAACTTTTGACTGACTGCTTCAATCTTGATGAAATTTTCACCACTAAGTAAACAAACCATCCGGATCAAAACACTGTCAATAGATTCGCAAGTGACACTAGGGGCGCTGCAGTAAATGAATGATCGTTGGATGTTGCTTTTGGATCATACATCATCAACGTATTTGACGATTTAAGACCATCATGGATGGCGATTTTCCTATTGCAGGTTGTATGGTATTCCTGTAGCTTAGCAGAATTTGACAAAATTCTGTGTGCATTCTAGATTTGTCGCAATTTTGCACTGTCATTTTCCCTTTCACGGTTTGAATGAAGCGTTCAGCCTGGCCATTTGTCACTGGATTATACGGCACTCCCATCTTATGAAAGATACTGTTTATTTTCAGAACAATCTGAAAATCGGCTGACTTGAATTGTACTCCGTGATCACTGACTGGTACAGACGGTATTCCAAAAGTCGCAAAAAACTCTCAACAGGCGTAAATGGTTATATTTGTTTTTATATCACTCAATATTTTGATCTCAGGCCATTTCATCAACGCGTCCACGAACACTATGAAGTAACTGCCAAGTAAAAGCTCTCCAAAGTCGACGTGAACCCTTTCAAACGATGGATTAGGTCGCTCCCAACATTGCAACGGTGTTTTAACGGGATCGGGGTGAATAAATTGATACGATGCACAATTTCGTGCCATGTTTTCGATGTCCTTATCAATGTGCTTCTACCAGACGTATCCCCTCGCAGTAGTCACCCTTGACGTAAAGAACGCTTTCAACAGCGTCAGTTGGGCAACGATTGTGTCGTCGCTCATCAACATGAGGATTGCGGCATATATCTGAAGGATGGTAGAGTGTTACTTCCATGACCGCCAACTACAGTATATGACCAGCGAGGGGCTGGAAACAGTGAGAGTCTCGGCAGGGGTTCCACAAGGATCGATACTTGGCCCGGTATTGTGGAACATTGTCTACGACGAACTGCTGAGACAGCGTCTCCCCACGGGAGTGAGACTTGTGGGATTCGCCGATGACGTGGTTCATCTGGCATCACGTCCATCAACTGAAGAGGTCCAGTTACTCGCCACAGTAGCTATCGAGAAGGTGGAAAGTTGGATGCGCTCCGAGAGCTTACGTCTGGCTCACCACAAGACCGAGATGGTGCTGATCACCAACCTGATCTCAGCACAATCAGGGACGATTGCAGTTAGACCGTGCGCAATCGAATCCAAGCGTGCGATCGAATACCTGGGGGTGATGATCGACAACCGGCTGAGCTTTACGACCCACGTCGACTACGCCCGTAAAAGAGCGGCAATGGCGACAGCAGCCTTCTCACGGGCCATGTCGAACAACTCGGCGATCCGCTGCAATAGAAGGAGGGTCCTGGCGAGAGTGACCTAGTCCATTTTGCGGTATAGAGCGGCAGCCTGGAAGGCAGCCCTGAGCAGGAAGTGTAAACTGCAAAAACTCTGCAGTGCCAGCGGCTGATGAACCTGCGAGTAATCAGCGCATACCAAACAGTGTCCTCGGTAGCTGCTGATGTTGTGGCGGGGGTAATGCCCATCTCGGTCTTGCTATAGGAAGATATCTTATGCTATGAGCACAGGCACATGCCCAAGATGCGGAAACATGCCAGAGAGGCCTCATAGTCCAACTGGCAGCACCAGTGGGACAGCTCGAAACGTGGCCGGTGGACCCATCGCTTGATCCCTAACATCGGATCCTGGATGGACCGGAGACATGGAAAGATGGATTTCTGCATGACACAGTTCATGACTGGTCACGGATGTTTCATGCAGTACCACCATCGGTTTAGACACGTGGCCTCGCCATCCTGTCCAACCTGCGGTGACACAATAGAGACACCAGAGCACGTAGTGCTCAACTGTCCGAGGTTCAAAGGGGTACGTACTAACATGCTTGCCGCCTGCGGACCACACACGACAGCCGACAACATCCTGCGGAGGATGTTGTCAGGATGCCAATACTTAGCGCGTGGTCAACGATGGGTTCACACGGATCATGACTGCCCTGCAGAGGAGTTCTAACCAGCACCAGTCCGCGACCGGAGTAGGGTGACTCTTTCGTCGGGGAGCACCTGAGTAGTGTGTCTCCGACCCTGGCAGTAAAGCATACAAAGATAAGCCTTTACCTTCCGCGTATGCCGAGCTGTTAGGTACTTCGCGAACGCTGTGTAGGATACCTTCACCGCCGCGGAGTATCTGAGTAAAACGCGCTCCCTACAAGGGAAGCTGCGGGGATAAGACTTTACCTTCTTCGAAGTCGAACTCGTAGGAGGAAAAGTTTTTAACGCCGCAAAATACTCTCGGGTAGAGTGAATTCACGTCGTCGTGGGCGGGTGAGTCACACAATTTGGTGAAGAATGACGTCTTCACCGGGAATCTTCCGCGTAGTTTCGTAAAACCCCGGGCGTGTGCTGTGACAGGCGCGTGACAAAGATAAGCTGCTCTCGATTCGGCGCACGGACGGGCAAAGAGGGGAGGGTTTCGAGCCAAACCAAGCGGATCCCAAATATCAAGTCGCTAGAGGAGAGGTCATTGGTCTCTTGCAGTGGTCTTGAATAGAGGCGGAGCGCACGGTAGTCGTGGAAACCAAGCGAGTCTCGAGTTACGAGTAAATGCCGGACCTCGAGTCGTTAGAGGAGAGGTCCTTAGTCTTGAATCGTAGCAAGATACAGGGTATATGTGCTGGAGTTTTGACTCGAACTGAAGTTAGCCAATGAGCGCTTAAGCACGGACTTGGTCTCCCATCTCGGGTATAGCCTTCGATGCAGGTCCGGATGGGAGTTATGGCCAGAGGCCCCAGGTGGACTTTATGGCGTAGGGGTACTCGGTCGCTCGCCGTGCCTTGGAATGCAATCTGTAAACAGGATTTTCCACCTGGATGATCAACTAATAAAAAAGACGTATACCATCGCGAGCCGCGAGCGTCTTCTACCGAGTACTATCAAAGTGTGTTGAATGTAGTTCCGAGATAACCTGTTCTCTCAAATCAGGCGGTAAGTGTACACGAATTTCTCGCATTATGCATCCTTGTTATAGGTTAAGTTCTTCTTCTCTTCTCTTTAGCGTCTACTAATTTGCCGTTTTTCAATCCTTGAATAAGCACGTTGACGGAACCATCTTCTGCCGTCGCTTTGCAAAGATCGTCATCCGTAAGCGGTGGGCTTCGATTTTGTCCGTTTCTACCTGATCGACCTCCTTGACGACGTTTGCTGGAGTTTTTGTACTTCCCTGTCATCTTGAAAAAGCATCAGCATTGCAGTTATCTTTAGTTGGACGAAATTTAATAGAGTTATTGAAAGGCAGACATAGTTGGCAACTGAGTCGACTGCTTGAAAGTTAGTGACTCAGCTGTCACGATTTACCGAGCCAACTTTGCTTTGATTCAATTGACAGATGTAGCCTGAATTTGCCGACTTTACCCCGAAAATAGGCAGCACTGTAAACTCTACATAATTCTTTTGCTTGTACATCTGCTCTCGTGTTCTCTCTTCTACTCTCCTCCAATTGGTTGGTATCACTTTCTGCAAATGGTCGCGACGACCACAATGTAGACAAAAGGTGTTCAAGAAGGGACATTTATCAGCACAGCATAATACTGCGCATTTCTGCAGCGGTAACAGCGAATTCTCTTTATGTCCGAAGTACTTGTTCCAGTTTTGGCGATTCTTGATCTGAAACTGGCACTTTTTGCAAATTGATGCTCTACCAAGCTCACTTCCGATTTGCACTGGAGTGATCGGATTTCGCAACCACCTTTTACCGACAATTCCATCAACACAGCAATATCTCGAGCCTTTTCTAGCTTCAGGCCTCGAGCTTCTAGGAGACGCGCACGTATAGAATCACTTTTTAACCCAATTCGCGTCATGGTTATTTTTCGGAGAGTAACTAGAAACATTTAGCCTCATTAACGAAGAAGCAATTTTTTTAAACTTAATTTTTTTATCATAACCCCAATTGAAATGGGGACTTGGGATGAAATATTTGCCATAATTAAAGCTTCGTGACAAACGTGAAGCTTCGTGAAAAGTACGACCGGTAGAGACTTAAGAAATGGTTGTAAAACTGGACTTTCATGTGCCTTTTGAACAAAATCTCTCATAATTTCATAGAAATTTCAGGCTTCTGTGCCATCTATTTCCGTGGTCCGATCTCCCAAATTAAGCATTGGACTTTGTGCTAGGCCTAGGATCAATTTAAGCATTCAACTTGTAAGATTTTCTTTAGTCAACTTAATTGGACATTCTAGTGTCCATTCACAAACTTTCAACGAGGCTTTTAAAATGATCATTTTTCTTACTTTTCTTTGCAATTAAATATTAGAAAAATGTAGAAACACTTTCACGAATAAGTTTTTCCTAGTGTTTATTCTTTAAAAATAATATTCACGTGATCGCACAAAAATAAACCAAATAAATTGGTGCTCGCAGTGTTGAAAACCTTATCTGCTTAGATGAGCCTTTTTGAATTCAATACACTTGATTTTTCGGGAATTATTGAATCTACTTCATCATCAAATCACATTATTGGTTAAATTTCTAAGCTTATAAGAGTTTTGATCGACTGGTAATTAAATGTTATATTTGTTATCTTCGTAGCTAAATTTTTTTTCAAGATGATATTTTTTTCAATCCAACGTTTCAAGACTGATTTGCCTCATCTTCAGGGAATTACAAAATTTGTGAATGTTTAAACTTTGAAAAACACTCCATTGATCTTAGCATAATCTTTGTCCTATTTGCAATATTGTCATCTTTTCTGTCATTCTTGTTAAGCTTAAAGTCTGAATTGTTCGGTATTTTTGTTCTTTCTAAGTAAAGTTAGATCTACAATTTTTGTAGTTTCCCTAATGATGAAGCTTACTAGTGTTGAACGTTGGATTAAAAAAAAATATGTTCTTAAAAACAAGAGACTGTAGTGCCGAAGATAACAAATATTACATTTGTGAGCTTTTTAAGTGCATTTTAATTTTAAGATTAGAGATTAGACTTTTTTTTTCTTATAGTTGATAATAAAATTTCGTGACATCACAACGCTTTTCAAAACCGTGTTTAAAAAAATGAAGCTTTGTTACGTCACGAAATAAAATCGTTCTAATGTATATTGAAATCAAAATTTCAATAAATCAAAAACAGAGATTTTATACGTATTTGGTTTTCGTTCCTTGTTAAGTCACAGACAAAATAAAATAGAAATCATTCGAAACACAAATCTAAATTAAAAGTTTTCGGAAATGAGATAATTTTGTTGAGGACTTGCTGAATTTACCCGGCCTTTCTAGATTTTGCATAAAATGCAAAAAGAAGTGTATAGAATGACTTCTTGAACTATTTTGTTGTTTTTTTTTTTCATTACGAAATATTGTTCTTATTGCTAACTATGTTCTTTCATGCATTTTTTAGATTAGTTACTTAGATCCATAAATCTCCAATGCAGTGCGTACACCATCCACGGACCCCATGGCTTATTCTGAACTTTTATGAGATGTGGATAACTCATACGTTGAAAATAATTGAATTCAGGCAAATGATCCCAATGACTTGCACGATGAAAAAAACCCAAGGAATGAGTGACACACAGGACTCAAAATGCCTTAAAAATTACCGCTTCGAACATGCTGATGTGTTATGTAGACTAACATTGATCATTTACATATTTATTTATTTTCTTGTGTTTGAATTTTTGTTGCAGAACTTACAATAATTCAAATTCTTAACCAGACCCAATATAAGAGAAAGCCGGATTAAACCGAGTATAATCCTTAAGATTCCAAATTCTGCTGAATAATCCGATTCCATTAGCACAGAACAATCTAACATGTTTGTTTAGCACGATGTATGAGCTACACATTCTTGGTAGTAATCTTACACTTCACTTCCTAATTGGAACGATTGCATTACCATCTCTCGTTCACTCTCTCTCTAGTTAGCACAGAAAGACGAATAGTAACAAGGGGGTCCGCCAACGACGCAAGACGGGGTCTTTCAATAATAGAGGAACGCTCTCGGGTCCGAAACCAGAGGAAAGCAAAACTCATCAACCCCAACTTTGTTAGAACATGGTTCCAATTAATTAAATTCCTTTATGGCTAACGAAGCTGAAAATGGAACTCCCGCCCGGCAATGGATGGATCGGATCTCATTCATGCATCCATCCATCCATTCCCACCGGTAATCACCGAAAGGATGGCTCCGAATCGTTTATAAATCACTGCCGCTAGTTGCTTTCGGTCGGATAAGATAGTTTTTGGAAAGGTGTGTGTGTGTATGTCCAAGGAAGTTGGATGTGGGGCCATTGGAAGGAGGAAGCGACGGGAGAAATTGTAATTCCAATGAGACTAATGATTGCACTTTAGTACTTCTTGATTGGTTATTACGAATGGTGGTTCGGGGTGGGGTACCATTTCTCCGATTTCCGTTCAGTTTCCTCCTTGTTCCTTTTTTTGGCAATGGCTCCAGAGAGTTGTTTCTTTTATCCGAATGGCTAAGTGGAAATATTTGAATACGAGCAAAATCGTTTCGGGTCGGTAATTTGGGTCCACCAGCAGAGAAGGGTTTTTTGGTTTTCGCATCCCGGTTGATTAGATTCTTTGATGGGGGCAAGAAATCGGTCGAATTGCCTGTTTCCCCTACGGGGAGAGTTTCCGAGAAACAGGAATTATGAAAATTCCATTTTTTGCTTATTGAATAATGAACACGATCCCTTATTTGCGGTGTTGCTTAAATCGATTTACGGAACCCGCATAAATAAAAAATGAGGATAATGTTTTTTGTGAGGTTTTTTCCTAATCAAAACTCAAAAAGATTGAAAATTCTTATGTCTAATATATTTTGCATGAATTTTGTATGGTTTTAAATCGTATTCTTGTTAAAAGATCTCCTCAAAGCTTTTAAATTAAATATTCTAACATAATAAAGAACTGAATTTTAATCACAATATTAACACGCATTTATAATTTTTCTGTTTCAGGTAAACATGTGGCTTTTTCATCTATTGTAATTGAGTTATCTCGAGTAAGTATTTTCTTAAATAAAAATCATGAGGATTTGTTTTGTACTTCCTATATTATAAATTTTTCACAAGAAAAGGATTCTCCTTATCATCTTTACGGAGATATTAAAAAAACAGCTTGGTTCTCAAGTGACGAAAATTTTATAATTTTTGAGCACCAAGAAATAAGCTCTTATGATCTTTAAATCATCTTGATCTATAATGTACGCACTGCAACATGATGCAACATTTTCACTATCATAATTTTTTTTTTTAATTTTTCACTTTAATCAATTTTAAAACACGTGTTTACTTAAATTTTTCAGCTCGGGCGAACATAGCACTATTTATCTGGGCACGATTAGCGTTTTCTGCCATATGATGTAGTTAACTGAATTATAGAGCTACAGCTTGACTAGTTCACATCTGACGATTCATGATCATTTTTTTTATTGTTACATTATACGGCTAGTAGCACCTACAACTCACCTGACTTCATCGAGTTGAATGCGCTGCTATATTTTCCGACAGAAAACGCTCGTCGTGCCTCAATTAATGGAGCTTGTACTGCCACAGGGGGGGTTCTCATTATGCCCCTCCAGTGACAGATTTTCAGCAAACAATTTTTAAATATATTTTTAAACGTTTTTATCTGGATTTTTAAGTTTCAGTCATTTAGGAAATAGATTTTTTTTGTGTTCAATCACGAAACAAAGATGTAATTCACATATTATAGCTGTTTTCTATGGTTAAATAAGCGTTTCCCTTAAGGTGGCCATTATGACCTTATCTCCCCTAATTCGATCTCATCGATTTCCTACATATTTTTTGTTTAAATATTTAAAAAAAATTTCTTTAGTTGAAGCTTTGAGTTTGGACTGAGAAACTTAAAAATTTCGGGGAGAACTACGAAGTTACGGATAAATTTGAAAAAAAAAGCTTTGAGTTGCTGCATTAAGCTCTGTAAACAATGTATAAAGTAGTAACAAAAAAAATCTCTCTAGTAAAATGCATGTCATACGATTTCAGACCCAGAAATAAAGCGATTGCATTTAGATATTTTACTTTTTTTTATTTGAAACAATTTTGTTAAACCTTCTAGTTTAAAAGCTTTTGTGCATAAATTGTTCATCTAACACATTCTGTTTTTCCTCATTATTGAATAACATAAGTTTTTTTATAACTACTGTTTTTTTTATTCGAAAAAATCACCTAAGCTTGTGAATTCTTATAATTTCCAGATAGAATCGGAATCAAATTCTTCTCGTTCAAGCTTAATTAAAATTCACGAGCCCGAGTTAAAAAAATTTAGATTTAAATACAACTAATAAGGAGAGAAAAAATAAGATGAATAAAATTTTACTTCAAATTTTTGCTGAGATCGCCTTATCATATGCTTAAATCTGAATGCAAAAACATTTAATTCATTATCGAATAAAATTTTTGAAAATTTTAATATAAAACCTAATCTGATGAAATAGAAGCATCAAAGCATACACAGAATCACAAATCAGTTATTGGTCTAATTTTGTGAGAAACGGACATGTTTAAGCGAGATTCTAAATTATTGTCAGATTGATTTATAAGACAGACTGAAAAAGAGCAGGTTTGAATGTTTTGAAAGGATGCCAGTTCCTGTCAATAAGACGGACTGAAGAAGCACATGTTAGTAAGGCTGCTATTTTTTTCAATTGATGCCAGTCCAGGTGATTAAGACGGACTTAAGAAGTGCAGATCAATGAGGCTGCTGCTTTGTTAGTTCGAAAATGATTGCAATTCCGGTGAAAAACGGACTGAAGAAGGGGAATGATTTTAATTTCGAAAAAGAAATGATACTCATTAAATAACTTCAAATCGAACAAAGCTCAAATTTAAAAAAAAGGATCAAATGAAGTATAAACAGAATAAAGAATATGAAATTGATAAGGAACCGGTTTTGACTATTTGTTATCAAATATCAATTTTAATTTGAGATTGGAGCTAGGAAGGAATGTGGAAATGAGATGAAAATGTACAGAAAAATAATAAAAGTTTTGAGAGTGAATAAAACAAATCTTTGGCAACACTGAAATAGAAGCTTCAAAGTGTAAACAAAATCACAAATCAATTACTGGTCTTTTTTAGATAAGAACCTGTTAAAGAAAGATTCTGTGTTATTGAATTATTATCAGAATTATCGTCAGTTCACGACAGGATTGAGTTTCAAAATACATTTTCAGCACTAGTTTTATACGATTCATAAGTAATGCTGTTTGTTAAGGATAAAATAATATATTTGGTTGATTTCCGCGTCTTGCTCCGATTGCGTGTTCTTCTCAAAAGTTTGTTTTCTATCTTTGCTTCTACCGCTTATTAGATCCGATTTGTGACGAAATTCCCTTTTGATTTCAGCTCAAATATTATTGTAATTAGGATGAATCATGTTATTTAGTTCGATCAAACTAATAAAAAGAGTCAAAAGCAAGAATTTGCCGTTTGTATAACATTTGGATTATTATTTCGTGTTTTCTTTTAATGAAAGTTATATCGTTTCTTAGTTTTTTAATTTTTTTATCACCCATGGTCTCCTGAATATTTTTTTTAAAAATGTTTATTGTAAGAAAAAACTCAAAATTCATTCTTATCTATAAATCTTTGAATTATACCATAAATAACATGTAGAATTTCATTACAATCATAATTACGTCATTTATTCAGTCTGTAAAGCCTAAATCGGCTGTATGACTTTATAGAAAAAAATAGAAAATATCAAGTAGCTTTAAAATGCTTTCCTAAATTTGATAATTTTTGCATCTGAATTTGAATTTCGTTGGAAGTGTATAAAAAATCTCCAGGGCTTCTATTTTCCAAAGATTTTAGAAGTTGGATTCGGCAAGATTAAACATCAACCATTTTTAAATTATTGAGGTTTCCATAAATAACAATGATAAACTGTTTATCATTGTTTTCATGTTTTAAAGGTATTGAGAACATTATTTGCAATTTTTGAATCCAATGCAACACAAAGTAAGCAATTTTAAATAGAGACAAAACTTGAGAATGGATTTGAAAATCACATTAAATAAATTGGAAAAATTATAAGTATATCATTTTTAGAATCACCATAGTAAAATGAGGAAATATGTTGGATTAGAAAACTGAAAAATCTTGAATTACGTAAAGAAGGAGGCATTGGATACAAATAAGGAGGCTTTTTACTATTGAGAGTTTAAAAATCATCATACAATGTCGAAAGTGGTAGAAAATTGTATAACTACAACCAAGGAGATACTTTTGAAGAAATTACGCTAGAATAAAGGTTAAGACCATCGATATAATTAAGGTAAGGTCTCCTGAATTTTTTCAGCTCCTATCTTGGCCGGACAAACTCGGGCGATTTTATGTAAAAACTGCAAAATCCGGGCATTTGATGAGATCAAATTTGCAAATTGCCAATCATAAATCCGGGCAAATTTTGTCAAAACCCAGAAATTACTCAACCAAAATTTAAAAAAAAATTAAAAAATGTTTTCATCAAAGCGTATTGACAGATTTTAAATCGTATTTAAAACTTCCAAAAAACCTTTTATGATTATTTTTATATAACTTGCTTCCAAAATTTCGTTTGGAGGCATACAGAAAATTTACATCAAAGTTTGTTTTTTTTTGTTTGATTTGTCAGAACAGTGAAAACATCCGGGAATTTAAATGTTATCCGGATAACCAGGCTGGACTGGACTGTTCCTAAATTTTGTAGTAAATATCCGTACAAACCTGGATAAAAACGGGCAATCTGGTAATCTTAATCGAACACAAGTTTTTAATGCTATTTTTATCGATTAAAATAAGGCACATTCGCGTTAGAAAACGTTAAACAGTTGAAAGTAAAGTGTGATAGCAGGATAGTTTTAAACATTGTTTTCATGTTTTTACTTGTTGGGTTGTCCTACCAAATGCAATAAGATGTTAGATCTTTTGTGGTTTGTCCTCAATTTGATGTAGCTAATCGAGAAAGATAACTCCGATTGATATTTGTAGTGTAACTTTCTTGTTTGTTGACATTTTCCCAATTTGGAAAAACTACACAAATAATGTAGCCAACTTTTTTGGAACTTGAAGAATTTATTTTGGAAGGACCTAGTAAAGATTATCCGAATAGTTTTTTTCTTCCTTCTCAGTAAAACAAAATACGTAAGATTGACTCGTGCATTTTAATTTAAATGATAAAGACTTTTACAGTGACCCTGTTATTAGACCTGTACATTAGACTGAGTCGATTTGGGGTCATTTTTGAACTTCTTAAACCCTGGGGTCTAAAAAGCTTCATTTTGGTCCAAAACTCATCCATGATTTTTTGCAGAATTTTTAAGTAATGTTTACGTGAGTAAATTTGAACTCTAAGGTTTGTATGGGAAAATGGAATATTTTGTACTGAAAAATCAACATCTTTTTGTTTCTTCTATGAAACCGAGCCTGCATATGGTTCTTGTGCTAATTTATAAATTCTTTTAAGGAAATTTCCCGCTGAATAACTTTGTCGAAAATTTTAACTTTGTATCTTATTAGGCAAAACAGTTATTAGCTATTAAACAGAGTATGTCTTTTGGAATTGATAAACAATAAATTCTAAGAAATTCAAAAATGACCCCAAATTGACTCAGTCTACTGTACATGTATTTTTTTTTTCAATGATATTAGAACCTCCTTCGATTTGTAAATATTTGGAACAATCAAACGTTTTGATTATCTCACCCCTAAAATGTTTTTTATATTATTTTGCAATCATTGGGTTTTCAATATTTTTTATTCCCATTTTTAGAAAGCAAGTTAGCATGTCAATTTTTTATTACCTTAAACTCCGCAGTGCCCCGTTGCTCAATATAAAGTAACTGAGTTATTTGGAGCAAGTTTTTCGTGTCTCAATTCAATACATTTCCACACTTGTTTTTACGAACATTTACTGACTTCAAAGATTTGAGCGCTAATGACTATCTGAAAAAAAACCCAACATTTGTATAACTGTAGTTCTTTTAAAACATAGTTAAAGATATGATTTCACAAGATTTGAGTCAGATGAACTGATGTTGAAGTAAGACCATACATTTCGGTACAGCTTTGAGTGAGACACTCAATTTGCGCAGAAACCAGTCAGGAATTTATGAAGTAGGTCAACTCGTTAATATTCAAAACCAGCAATTTGTTGATTTGGTTTATTTGAGACCATAAGAAAGTGAACTTAACAGGCATTAAGGCCGCAAGATTGACAAATAATTACTATTATTTAGGTAAGGCTTTGATTTATGCTACAGAATTTTAGCCAGGAGATCAAAATTAATCTTTTTTCTATCAATATCGTTTTTGGCTACTCAAGAAGCAGTTTGACATTGTTTTTATTTGTTTTATTGAAAAACTTATCTGGTACAATTGTGCTCTATTTTTACTCTTGGGCTCGAACTCACAGACATCGGCTCAGGAAGCAACTGACTTACCAACTGAGCTATATCCTTAGCCCAACCTCCCACAAAAAGACTCCTGGAAAAGTTGGGTTTCTTCGCTTTTTAAGCCAAAACTGACTACTGAAGTAAAATCTAAACCCTGAAACCCGAAAAAGGATAGTTCTACGGTTGGTGAAATAGTTCCCGATTCGTAAATATTGTCGTTTTAAAAATACGAAAGTAAAAGCTAATCTGACAGCAAAGATTTTATGAAAACAGAGTGACGTCGGATACATTTTTTTAAATAACAGAAAATTATAAAAATTATATGGGAATTGAGTAAATTAAACAAAACAGTTAGACTAAACCAAGTTCTGTTTAGAAAGACAGAAAATACAACAGTATTAGATACAAAAAAGAGCTCAAAAGCGTGCCTTGGTCTTGTGACTACATTACCGCCAACGCGTATAAAACGGCAGCTTAATATTTACTATTGTCGATGACTACAACAGCGATGATGATGATGATGATGCTGATGGCCTTCAAGTGGAGGTTCCGGTATACCCGGGAGCGAGCGAGCAGTGTGTCACACGGTTGAACACGAAATCGAAATTTGCAACCCGACACGCACAAAGCCCTCCGTATTTCGCGAGAAGGCAACCAGAGCGCGATGGCAGCTCGATTATATCTCCATCAGATTAGCGACAAGGAAGAGGGAGGATCAAAGCAACTAGAGGGACGGGCAGAAAACCATCAAGACAAACCGACTGAAGCCGCCAACTGAAGTCCAGGCGAAATGTATCAGCATTTGAGGACAAGGACAAACCGAGAGGACCGAAAACGACGGTTCGGGATGATGGGCCGCACTGATTTGATTGGTCCCATTCATAAATCACTTCGGTGGTCATTAGGAAAAGCTGAGGGTTTTCTGCAATGCCGATGGATGCCGGCCGCTTTTCTAAGTCTGCTAGCACGCTCAGGATTGAACCCATTGAATTTTCGAGGTCAGGGTTCATCCTCAGAGTGGGGTTTGCTAGGAATTATCCCGGATTTGAATGCTGGTTATCAGCGTTAAGAGTTGATACTGTGGGATTGTTTGTTTAATGTTCGGCTTGTTTACACTTCCAAGTGGGACATAATTTATATTGTGATGGAGAGTTTATTTTATGCAGTAAATTTTCAATTAGAGAAGTTATGATCTGACCCTTGATTGATATAAGCATCTTAAGCTGATAAAGGAATTATTTCGATGAATCTGTGGTGGCTCCAGAGAGTTGTTCACAGAAACAGCTTACTCACTCATCTTGAATCTGAACAAGCCTATTATGCAACCAAGGTACGAATATGATTATCTCTGTGCTTATAGGTTTTACTCTTCACTGGAACACTGGTGTGTTGGGCGAGACACGAGAGTTGAGATTCCAGAGTCCAGAGTCCTGAGTCTAGAGCTCATAGCCAAAGTTCTCAGATTAGAATCCAGAGTCTAGAGTCTAGAATTTAAGATACAGAGTTTGGAACCCAACGTCTAGAAAGAGCACAGAGTCAAGAATACAAAGCTGAAAGTCCATACAATGAACTCAAAAATCATGAATCTAAAGTTTAGAGATCACAGTTCCTAGTTCATACTTCAAAAACATAGTCCATTATACTAATTCAAGAATCTTAATCATTGGTTCCATACTTTCGGATCTAAAGAATAGAGCCTGCAGAGTCAAAAAGTTTAAATTCAGAGTTCAGCGTCCAGATTTTAGAAAACATAATCATGAACTCAGGGCCACGAATCTAGGTTTACGAGTCTAACATTCAGAGCTTGAAGATCAAAGTCTCAATTCTAGTTTCCATAGTTCAGAATCTTAAGTTAAGTTCTAAGATCAAACAAACTGCAGCTCAGATTTAAAGGAATTATTGTCCAGGGTTCAAAAACAATATTCAATGTCCGAAGTCAAAATTCCTCAATCAAATTCTGGTGTACAGAGCCCTGAGTCCAGAATCCAGAGTTAAACCTCCAAAGACTTGATGATGTAAAGATTCCAAGGTGGTTCTGAAACAGTGATACAAGGTCAAATGATCAAAGGTCAAATGATCAACACACAATGTCCTCAATCGAAAGCTTCAAGATTGAAGTTTAGAATCTTAAAACATTATCAAGACTTCAAAACATGCATTATAAAACTTAGGATCACAGTTCCAGAGTCCAAAAAAAAGCATATACTTCAAAGTCTACAGTTAAGAGTCTAGGGTACAGTGTAAAAGGCAGAGTGAAAAGTTCAAAGCCGGTTCCGGAGTCAATACTTACAGTCAAGATTCAAATGTTTAGAGTCTGAATTCAAGAATACAAAGTTTAGTGTTCACAGTCTTAAATTCAGAATCCTTTGCTGAAGCTAGAATTCAGAATTTAGATTACTAAGCTCAAACTGTTGAGTTCAAAGGCTGGAATTAAAAATTTATAGTTCAGGTTTGAGAGCCTCCTGTCCTAAATTTAAGTTCTTTTTCTACCCAGAGTCTAAAATATAAAGTACAGCCCACAACAGAGTCAGTCCAGCGTCTGGAGAAAAGAGTCCACAAAAACAGATAACAAAATTCAGAGATCAGTCTTCCAAAGCCCATACTCTAGAGTCCAGAGTTCAGAGTCCAGAGTTCAGAGTCCAGAGTTCAGAGTCCAGAGTCCAGAAATCAGACTCCAGAGTTCAGAGTTCAGAGTCCAGAGTCCAGAGTCCAGAGTCCATCGTCCAGATTCCAGAGTTCAGAGCTCAGAATCCAGAGATCAAAGATCAGAGTCCAGAATCCAGAATTTGGAGTACAGAGTCTAGAAAACAGAGTCCAGAGTCCAGATTCCAAAGTCCTGATTCAACAGACCAGAGTCCAAAGTCCAGAGTTTAGAGTTCAGATTCTAAAGCCCAGAGTCCAGAGTCCAGAATCCATAGTCCAGAGCCTAGAGTCTAGAGTCCAGAATCCAGAGTTCAGAGTCCAGAGTCCAGAGAACGAAGTCCAGAGTCTTCAGAGTCCAGAAACCAGAGTCCAGAGTCCAGAGTCCAGAAATCTGAGTTCAGAATCCAGAGACCAGAGTTGAGAGTACAGAGTCTAGAAACCAGAGTACAAAGTCCATAGTCTAGAGTGCAAAATCCAGAGTCCAGTATCCAGAGTCCAGAGTCCAGAATCCCAAAGTCCAGAGTCAAGAGTTCAGGGTCCAGAGTCTAGAGTCTAGAGTCCAGATTCTAGAGTTCACAGTTCAGATTCCAGAGTCCAGTGTCCAGAGTACAGATTCCAGAGTCAAGAGTCCAGAGTCCAATGTTCAGAGTCCAGAGTAAAGATTCCAAAGTTCAGAGTCCAGAGTCCAGAGTCCGGAGTCCATAGTCAAGAGTCCAGATTTCAGAGTCAAGAGTGAAGAGTCCAGAGTTCATAGTCCAGAGAACAGAATTCAGGCATCAGAGTTCAGAGTTCATAGTTAAAAGTTCAGAGTCCAGAATCCAGAATCAAGAGTACAGAGTTCATAGTCCAGAGAAAAAAAAATCAGACATCAGAGTCCAGGGTTCATTGTCAAGAGTCCAGATTCCAGAATCCAGAGTTCAGAGTCTAGAGTCCGGGGTCCAGAGTCCAGAATCAAGAGTCCAGAATACAGAGTCTAGAGAACGGAGTTCAGAGTCCAGAGTTCAGACTAGAGAGCCACAGAACCAAGAACTGTATTCAAAGATCAGATTCCAGAGTTAGGAGTTGATAGTCCAGAGTTAAGATTTAACAGTTTAACGACCAGAATCCAGAGATCGAAGTTCGGAATTCAAAGCCCAGAGATCAGAATCCAGTGTTCAGAGTCCAGAGTCCAGAGTCCAGAGTCCAGAGTCCGGAATCTAGAGTCCAGAGTCCAGAGTCCAGAGTCCAGAGTCCAGAGTTCAGATTCAACAGACCAGAGCCCAGAGTTCAGAGTCCAGATTCTGAAATCCAGAGACCAAAGTCCAGAGTCCAGAGTCAAGAGTCCAGAGTCCATAGTCAAGAGTCTAGAATCCAGAGTCCATACTTCAGAGTTCAGAGTCCAATGTCAGAGATGAGAGTTCAGAGTCTAAAGATCAGAGTCCAGAGTCCAGAATTTAGAATACTGAGCCTAGAACCCAGAGTCCAGAGTCCAGAATCCAGAGTTCAGAGTCCAGGGTTCAAAATCTCAAGTTCAGAGTCCAGAGTCCAGAGTCCAGAGTTTATAGTAAAGAGTTCAGAGACCTGAGTCCATGATCCAGAGTCCAGAGTCCAGAGACCAGAGTTCAGAGTCCAGAGTTCAGAATCTAGAGTCCAGATTACAGAGTCCAGAATCCAGAATCCAAAGTCTACAGATCAGAATTCAGAATTCAAAATCGAGAGTAAGTCCAAAGACCAGCGTAGAGAGTCCACAAAACCAGATAACAGAATTCAGAGATGAGAATCCAGAGTTAAGATCTGATAGTCCAGAGTTGATATTCAATAGTTCAAAGTCCAGAATCCAGAGTTGGAAGTTCAGAATCCAAAGTCCAGATTTCAGAGCTCAGGGTTCAGAATCCAGAGTCTAGAGATCAGATTCCAGAGTTCAGGGTTTGGAGCCCAGAGTTCAGAGTCCAAAGTCCCAGATAAAAGAATTCTGAGATCAGACGTCCATAACCCAGAGTCCAGAGTTCAAAGTCCATAGTCCAGAGTCCAAAGTCTAGAGTCCAGAGTCCAGAGTCTAGAATCCAGAGTTCAGAGTCCAATGCCTAGAATCCAGAGCCTAGTGAAGAGAGTTCAGAGTTGAGAGTCAATCCAGAGTCCAGAGAAAAGAGTCCGTAGACCAAGAGAACAGAGATCAGAGATCAGACGTCCAAAGTACAGAGTCTAGTATCCAGAGTCCAGAATCCAGAGTCCAGAGTCCAGAGTCCAGAGTTCAGAGTCCAGAGTTCAGAGCCCAGAGTCCAGAGTCCAGTGTTTAGAGTCCAAAACCCAGAGTCCAGATCCCAGAGTTCAGAGTTCAGAGTCAAGAAATCAGAGTCCAGAGTCCAGAATTTAGAGTACAGAGTATAGAAACCAGAGTGCAGATTCCAGAGTCCAGAGTCCGGATTCAACAGACCAGAGTCCAGAGTTCAGAGTCCAGATTTTGAAATCCAGAGACCAGATCCCAGAGTCCAGAGTCAAGAGTCCGTAGTCCAGAGTCGAGAATCCATCATCCAGAGTCTAGAATCCAGAGTCCATACTTCAGAGTCCAGAGTCCAGAGTCCAGATATGAGAGTTCAGAATCTAAAGATCAGAGTCCAGAGTCCAGAATATAGAGTACTGAGCCTATAAACCAGAGTCCAGAGTCCAGATTTCAGAGTCCAGAGTCCAGAGTTCAGAGTTCAGAGTCCAGAGTTCAGAGTCCAGAGTTCAGAGTCCAGAGTCCAGTGTTTAGAGTCCAAAATCCAGAGTCCAGATCCCAGAGTTCAGAGTTCAGAGTCCAGAATCCAGAATCCAAAGTCTACAGAACAGAATTCAGAATTCAAAATCGAGAGTAAGTCCAAAATCCAGCGTAGAGAGTCCACAAAACCAGAGAACAGAATTATGAGATTTGAATCCAGAGTTAAGAGTTGATAGTCCAGAGTTGAAAATTAACCGTTTAAAGTCCAGAATCCAGAGTTGGAAGTTCAGAATCCAAAGTCCAGATTACAGAGCTCAGGGTCCAGAATCCAGAGTCCAGAGTCGAGAGATCAGAGTCCAGAGTTCAGGGTTTGGAGCCCAGAGTCCAGAGTCCAAAGTCCAGAGTCTAGAGTCTCAGATAAAAGAATTCTGAGATCAGACGTCCATAACCCAGAGTCCAACGTTCAAAGTCCATAGTCCAGAGTCCAAAGTCTAGAGTCAAGAATACAGAATCCAGAGTTCAGAATCCAATGCCTAGAATCCAGAGCCTAGTGAAGAGAGTTCAGAGTTGAGAGTCAATCCAGAGTCCAGAGAACAGAGTACGTAGACCAATAGAACAGGGATCAGAGATCAGACGTCCAAAGTCCAGAGTCTAGTGTCCAGAGTCCAGAATCCAAAGTCCAGAGTCCAGAGTTCAGAGTCCAGTGTTCAGAGTCCAGAATCCAGAGTCCAGAGTTCAGAGTCCAGAGTCCAGAGCCCAGAGTCCAGAGTTCAGAGTCAAGAAATCAGAGTCCAGAGTCCAGAGTCCAGAGTCCAGAGTCCAGAGTCCAGATTCAACAGACCAGATTCCAGAGTCCAGAGTTCAGAGTCCAGATTCTGAAATTCAGAGTCCAGAGTCCAGAATCAAGAGTCCAGAGTCCAGAGTCCAGAGTCCAGAATCCATAGTCAAGAGTCCAGAGTCTAGAGTCCAGAGTCCAGAGTTCAGAGTCCAGAGTCCAAAGTCCATAGTCTAGAGATGAGAGCTCAGAGTCTAAAGGTCAGAGTCCAGAATCCAGAATTCAGAATACAGAGCCTAGAAACCAAAGTCTAGATTCCAGAGTCCAGATTCAACAAACCAGAGTCCAGAGTTCAGAGTCCAGAGTCCAGAGATCATAGTTTAGAGTCTAAAGATTTGAGTCCAGAGTCCAGAGTCCAGAGCTCAGAGTTCAGAGTCCAGAAATCAGAGTCCAAAGACCAGAGTTTAGAGTACAGAGTCGGGAAACCAGAGTTCAGAGTCCAGAGTCTGGAGTCCAGAGTCCATAGTCCAGAGTTCAGATTCCAGAGTCTAGAGTTCAGAATTCAATGTCAAGAGTGAAGAGTCCAGAATTCATAGTCCAGAGATCAGAATTCAGACATCATAGTCCAGAGTTCAGAGTCAAGAGTTCAGATACCAGATTCCAGAATCAACAGTACAGAGTTCCTAGTCCAGAGAACAATATTCGGAGTCCAGAGTCCAGATTCCTGAGTCCAGATTCCAGAGTCCAGAGTCCAGAATCCAGAGTCTAGAAAATGAAGTTCAGAGTCCAGATTTCATTCTACAGAGTCCACTGAACCAAGAATTGTATTTAGAGATCAAAGTCCAGAGTTAAGAGTTCAAAGTCCAGAGTTAAGATTTTACAGTTTTATGACCAGAATTCAGAGTTCGAAGTTTGAAATCTAAAGTCCAGACTTTAGAGTCCAGAGTCCAAAATCCAGAGTTCAGAGTCCAGAGTCAAGATTCCAGAGTCCAGAAACCAAAGTTCAGAGTTCAATGTCAAGAGAACAGAATTCAGTCATCAGAGTTTAGAGTCAAGAGTCCAAAGTCCAAAACTTTAGTCTTTTTAATCATCTGCTGCCGCCTCACCAACGCCAATATTGATGCTGGTGATGTTGATGCTGGTTGCGGAAGCATTCTGCCTCAGGCAGGACTACGCAAATATTAGATTTCACGAGTCAGCTAGCCGCAATCCTGCATAATGATCGGATCAACGGCAGAAAAGGCTGCCTCAAATAATACACACCTGACTGACTAGCTTCGCTGGGATGTCAATCACTAAATGCCAGCACCAGCTTCAGCAGCATATGCGCATGAAATTGCATGACCTAGTTTGATTTTTTTTTGTGATTTGCTCTGGCATTTGTGTGATCAAAATTGACGTGAAATTAATTGACATTCACCAGATGATGTGTGATTGTTTATTCAAACGTATAAAAGAGTTGAATAAATTATCATTTCGATATGACATTTTAGAACAGTTGATTTTGTAAATTTTTATGTTGAACTACACTGTTGTAAAGGAAAGTTCCAATGAAAGAGTGTTTCCGTTAAAAATTTAAAAGCATCTTCAACTGCGCCGTATTCAGCTTGAGTAATTTACTGCCACTACTGACTAGTTAGACTGGAGGGAAGTAAACGGTTTCTCATTGCACAAAACTAGGGAGCCATTAGCGCGTTAAATGCAGCATACATGATGAACCCCATTCAGAATAGAGAGCTAGGGCCGGAACTAGGACGACGTTCGTTGGCGGTTCAAATGGCGTAGGTTTCCATTCGCAAAAGGTGGAAGTGGGCTACGACGACGGGAAAAACTGCTCTCCCCTGTAATGTGATGTACTTCTGTGGGTGTTAATTGAGCACTTGTACTTACAATATCGAGCTGGTTCCAGGATAATGGTCCCACACACTCAACCGAATGGCAAGCAGAAGCAGCTAGAAGCCCAGTCGTTATCAATGGATTCCACCATTATAGATTGAACGGTCAATTCCGGGAAGCGAAAACGCCCCTCGTCCTGGAGACAGTTTTCAATTGGTCCAATTTGGAGGCTAATAGTTTTCGAATGAGCCTCCCGCTATCATTAATCTATTCCGATTTCGGTTTCTTGTGGCACGGGCGGGGAAAAAGCACAGCGATTTGTAGAACCCTTGTTGTTTGCCATGATTCGGCTCTTTCTGAAGGCACAGCCTTCGATAATAGGAAAATTGTGGGGCAATACGAGAGTTGTTGGGAAAGCGAACGGAGAAACACACAAGAAAACCTGAAAAGGATCAGCCTCTGGGGAAAACACTGAGTTGGTAGCAGAGCAGCAAAAAAGTAAATAATTCCGATAAACGGTAAAAGAACCCACTTTTATTTTGTATTTTTTTTCCCTTCCCCCTTTTTTTCGTCGTTTGTAAATAAAAAGAGAAATAACGTTCGGCAGAGAAATTTCAACTGTGCAAATTTCTTTCAGTTGTTTTGTAGGTTGGAAATTTTCCTTTAAGAAAATTTATGGCCTCATTTTGTTCATTGACATGAAAACGCTGATTTTTTCTTTATTCGGAGTTCCAAGGGAAACAAAAACAACAATTTTTTTAATGTAATCAGGATTTCTATAGCAGAACCAATTATATCTGTCGTTGAGTTGAAAATTTATTCATTTCAATTCAAAGCACAACCACGTCATTTAAACGCTTCGTGAGACGTTTATTGCTAGTTCAGAGAAATATGGTTTCGATTATCATCTTGTTATGTGGTGTGAACTGTAAATATTGAGAAAAGTATTCACGTTTCTTCAGTTTGTAAAGCCTGAATTAGCTAAGAAGATGTTTATATAAACATATATGTGTCTTATTTCTATCAGAATCGTATCAAATCAGAGGAAAGTAAATATCTTTGTATGTCAAAAAGAACAGTAAACGAAGTTTTAAACAAGCTTCCATTGATAAATTTACAACTTGTGCTGATATAAGCATCTTCTTGTAAGTTGTTGCAGATCACTATTACCAATTCAATGGTGGCTCCAGAGAGTTTCTTTTTTTTTTTCTCAAGGATTTTAAACCAAGCAGGTGATCCGGAGAGTTTCCACTGGTATGGTTTTCACCTTCTAAGGTAAAAGAAACAGTTCAATTCAAATTATACGATCACTCTTAAATTAACTCTCTGGAGCCACCATTTGATTGATTATATTATTTAAAATTTTAGTATTATACTTATGAATAACTAACCGGTCTGAGATTCTAATCCCAAGAGGAATAACTTACAGTATCATGAACTTCACCCTGAACAAGTCAATCCATGACTTCTTGAATCCTAAATTTATGTTTTGTGTGAAAAATTATATCAATGGATACTGTTCATGCTGTGAAATTCAGATACACATTTCGATTTCTTCATACGCGGAGCCTTATTTTGGGAGAAAAGAAAACAAAAATAATTTCCTTCGATTAAACTGAACAAATTAACATATAAGAAGGATACATTTTTTAAATGTATTCCAACTGCAAAAAATTTTTTAAAATAACTGGCTTGAATGATGATTTAAGAACATATTTTCGCAAAAAAAAATGATGAAGATGACAAACAAATTGCAAAAATGACAATAATGACAATAATGACAAAAATGATAAAAACGACAAAAATGACAAAAATGACAAAAATGACAAAAATGACAAAAATGACAAAAATGACAAAAATGACAAAAATGACAAAAATGACAAAAATGACAAAAATGACAAAAATGACAAAAATGACAAAAATGACAAAAATGACAAAAATGACAAAAATGACAAAAATGACAAAAATGACAAAAATGACAAAAATGACAAAAATGACAAAAATGACAAAAATGACAAAAATGACAAAAATGACAAAAATGACAAAAATGACAAAAATGACAAAAATGACAAAAATGACAAAAATGACAAAAATGACAAAAATGACAAAAATGACAAAAATGACAAAAATGACAAAAATGACAAAATGTCAAAAATGACAAAAATGACAAAAATGACAAAAATGACAAAAATGACAAAAATGACAAAAATGACAAAAATGACAAAAATGACAAAAATGACAAAAATGACAAGAATGACAAAAATGACAAAATGTCAAAAATGACAAAAATGACAAAATGGACAAAAATGACAAAAGTGACAAAAAGTCAAAAATGACAAATTGACAATAATGACAAAAATGACGAAAATGACAAAATGTCAAAAATGTCAAAAATGACAAAAATGACGAAAATGACAAAAATGACAAAAATGACAAAAATGACAAAAAGACAAAAATGACAAAAATGACAAAAATGACAAAAATGACAAAAATGACAAAAATGACAAAAATGACAAAAATGACAAAAATGACAAAAATGACAAAAATGACAAAAATGACAAAAATGACAAAAATGACAAAAATGACAAAAATGACAAAAATGACAAAAATGACAAAAATGACAAAAATGACAAAAATGACAAAAATGACAAAAATGACAAAAATGACAAAAATGACAAAAATGACAAAAATGACAAAAATGACAAAAATGACAAAAATGACAAAAATGACAAAAATGACAAAAATGACAAAAATGACAAAAATGACAAAAATGACAAAAATGACAAAAATGACAAAAATGACAAAAATGACAAAAATGACAAAAATGACCAAAATGACAAAAATGACAAAAATGACAAAAATGACAAAAATGACAAAAATGACAAAAATGACAAAAATGACAAAAATGACAAAAATGACAAAAATGACAAAAATGACAAAAATGACAAAAATGACAAAAATGACAAAAATGACAAAAATGACAAAAATGACAAAAATGACAAAAATGACAAAAATGACAAAAATGACAAAAATGACAAAAATGACAAAAATGACAAAAATGACAAAAATGACAAAAATGACAAAAATGACAAAAATGACAAAAATGACAAAAATGACAAAAATGACAAAAATGACAAAAATGACAAAAATGACAAAAATGACAAAAATGACAAAAATGACAAAAATGACAAAAATGACAAAAATGACAAAAATGACAAAAATAACAAAAATGACAAAAATGACAAAAATGACAAAAATGACAAAATGGACAAAATGGACAAAAATGACAAAAATGACAAAAATGACAAAAAGTCAAAAATGACAAAAATGACAAAAATGACAAAAATGACGAAAATGACAAAATGACAAAAATGACAAAAATGACAAAAATGACAAAAATGACAAAAATGACAAAAATGACAAAAATGACAAAAATGACAAAAATGACAAAAATGACAAAAATGACAAAAATGACAAAAATGACAAAAATGACAAAAATGACAAAAATGACAAAAATGACAAAAATGACAAAAATGACAAAAATGACAAAAATGACAAAAATGACAAAAATGACAAAAATGACAAAAATGACAAAAATGACAAAAATGACAAAAATGACAAAAATGACAAAAATGACAAAAATGACAAAAATGACAAAAATGACAAAAATGACAAAAATGACAAAAATGACAAAAATGACAAAAATGACAAAAATGACAAAAATGACAAAAATGACAAAAATGACAAAAATGACAAAAATGACAAAAATGGCAAAAATGACAAAAATGACAAAAATGACAAAAATGACAAAAATGACAAAAATGACAAAAATGACAAAAATGACAAAAATTTCAAAAATGACAAAAATGACGAAAATGACAAAAATGACAAAAATGACAAAAATGACAAAAATGACAAAAATGACAAAAATGACAAAAATGACAAAAATGACAAAAATGACAAAAATGACAAAAATGACAAAAATGACAAAAATGACAAAAATGACAAAAATGACAAAAATGACAAAAATGACAAAAATGACAAAAATGACAAAAATGACAAAAATGACAAAAATGACAAAAATGACAAAAATGACAAAAATGACAAAAATGACAAAAATGACAAAAATGACAAAAATGACAAAAATGACAAAAATGACAAAAATGACAAAAATGACAAAAATGACAAAAATGACAAAAATGACAAAAATGACAAAAATGACAAAAATGACAAAAATGACAAAAATGACAAAAATGACAAAAATGACAAAAATGACAAAAATGCAAAAATGACAAAAATGACAAAAATGACAAAAATGACAAAAACGACAAAAATGACAAAAATGACAAAAATGACAAAAATGACAAAAATGACAAAAATGACAAAAATGACAAAAATGACAAAAATGACAAAAATGACAAAAATGACAAAAATGACAAAAATGACAAAAATGACAAAAATGACAAAAATGACAAAAATGACAAAAATGACAAAAATGACAAAAATGACAAAAATGACAAAAATGACAAAAATGACAAAAATGACAAAAATGACAAAAATGACAAAAATGACAAAAATAACAAAAATGACAAAAATGACAAAAATGACAAAAATGACAAAAATGACAAAAATGACAAAAATGACAAAAATGACAAAAATGACAAAAATGACAAAAATGACAAAAATGACAAAAATGACAAAAATGACAAAAATGACAAAAATGACAAAAAATGACAAAAAATGTAAATGTAAGAAATATCAAAAAGGACAAAAATATCAAAAATGATAAAAAAGACCAAAGTGA
Source organism: Uranotaenia lowii (assembly GCF_029784155.1). Classification (NCBI taxonomy): domain Eukaryota; kingdom Metazoa; phylum Arthropoda; class Insecta; order Diptera; family Culicidae; genus Uranotaenia; species Uranotaenia lowii. The sequence continues at coordinate 69,544,266 of NC_073691.1, forward strand.
CAGAATGACATAAATGTTAAACTTTACTGTTTTTGGAAAAAATATTTGCAAAAACTTGAGAATTTTGTTCACAAATCTTCCAAAAAAAAATTGACTGATCGATTTGTTTTCTGAATTGTGCTTTCGGATAGGAGAGAGTCTCCTTTGTAATGTGGCTAACTTTCAGAGATACCGATTTTTCTCAAAATTGTTCCAATAACGACACCGTGACATGAGAGCTTTAAAGTATATGATTTATAAATTGAAATGTTGAACAAATAGTCAGAATTCACATGGTCAGTTCAAGAAATTGGTTGATATTTTTTTTACGTCCATCTTCACCTTAGTTTTGACTTCAAGTTTTCTTCAGTACAATGAAGAAAGAATCACGAAAAAAAATGTTGCTTCCCCAGGTTTTTCTTTTTTCCTCTAACTCTCATAAGATAAAATTATCCGATGAACAGTTCAACGGCGCTATTTCAATCTAGCGTGGACAAAGTTTCAACAGTGCCTCATCACGCAATAACACCTCCAATAAACAGCAAATTCTGCTGATGCCCGGAACTGTTCCAGTTAATCCCGGTACTTTCGCTCAGCCAACTTGCTAATTCCGGGGGACCATTTATCAACGGAATAGTTCACATACCGACACGCAAAACCATTTCTCAAAATAGGATAATTGCGAAAATTTCCTCGCCTAGCCCACATCCGCAAACTGCTCCATCCTCTTATGTGTTCATGTGAGTTTGTTTTTTGTTTGAGATGGGTAATGTTTGAGTGAGTTGCCACAATGTGTGGGGTGGTTTGTTGGAACCTGAAAATAAAGTGGAATTTTTTTTCCATAACACTTTTAAAGCCCGATGAACTCGGGATAGTTGACAAAAAAGAAAGTTATTCATTCAGTTCCAATTTTCTACCGAGGTTAATCCATAGTTTAATAGAAAAGAACCTACTTCTCGAGGAAAATCTCTGAAAAAACGATCGTCACCAGCAGCATTTGGCGAGATGCCTAATCCGGTGTCGGTTGTTTGGTTCATCCTTTCCTTTAGCTGTCCCCGAATGTGCCGAGTCAATGAAACGGGGGAGGAAATATAACTTCGTCGTCGTCCGTGGTATGTTGGTTAAGTGTCATAAATATAAACATAATTTTCCTGGGTGAGGAAAGTTCTAGACCGCTGCTGTTTACTACCCAACTCCCAACTTCCTAGCCTTAATAGTAGACAGAAGCAGAGACGGCGAAGCGAATGCAATCTGCAAACTACACGCTGTAGAACAAGGGCTGTTTGTGCTTCTACCAAGGCGAATAATTGTATTACCCACCATAAATCTTGGCGGAAAACTCACGGGCCCACAGAGATTGTTGCCCCAGTTAAGCTCTCTCGAATGGTTGAACGCTTGGATGCTCGAAAAAGGGGAAGGTGGGGCTTTGGGAGTTTAGCTATGGACGACGATATTAAAGGTTTACTCCGGTAACTGCTATCGGCAGGTAGGATGATATATGAGGAATTTGTTTATTTCAATTGTTTTTATGAGCATAACCATTAGACCAATAGGATTTATTCTTTGCTGAATCCGATTATTCAATGAGAATATTATAGTAACCAACAACACATTTGGAACCATCAAAGCTTAAATGACACCATAACGCTTAGATGCTTTTTTACCATTCAAGAGTTTCCGTAATTGCGTTCAGTTTTTACATTTTCGAACAGAATTTATTTCAGATGGAGCAACAAATCAACTCAAATCGTTCAAATTATTACTTCAAAATGGAAAAATGAGTGTACATAAAGAGGTCCCGAAGAGCATATTTATAAATCTGAACTGTGTTGATCAAAATTTTCATCATAATAGCCTTATTTCGAAGCTAACGCACAACAGAAAATGTATTTTTCCATGAAAAATTTCGGATTTTGTATCCAAAATGGGCTGTTTGTGTGCATGGAAGAAAATAAAATGTTGACATACATTTATTTGGTCGTTATTTATTCAGCACAGTGAGATTGAAACTCTACTCCAGGGGTCGGCATTACAAAATTATAAACATTTCTCAATGTTTTTTGGCCTCAAAAACAAAAGAAATTTTACCTCCATGGTATCCCAAGGTCCTTTCACTGTTCCTATTTTCTTTTTTATTCAAACTTAACCATTTGATCTGGTATTCAGCCATTTGTTCTATATAGGCTTTCTCATAGAAAATGTCCGTTTTTTTATATACAAAAATTATCATGGAATGACGATAAAGATAACTCTAAAACTATACCTATACATAGGAAAAAAGTTAAACTTTCATGTAAAACAACCCATTTGCTTCTAAATGCTCTCATTTTATCAGAAGAGGTGTTTGTTTGTGAGTCTTCGAAAAAAGAGTTATTAAAAAACTTTAAAGCTACATTTTAAGAAATATAAAAAAATATCTCTAACCAGAAACAAAATTTAGCCTTTTTAAAACTCAATTCAAAGGCTTTCAGTTTGCGGTACTCCGTTTCGGCTGCTTCAATAATGGGATAATGGGTGTGAAGTTCAATTCTCTCTTTGGCAAGCAAAACTTTAGTCTATGGGGTAGCTTGTTTCTTAGCCACATTCCGTACTGATGCCTGTAGCGACCGGGAGTTTCTTCGTCGGACATTTTGTTTCCTTTTGCACCTTATCACGAATTAGTAGAAATACGTCAGTCCACACTAAACTAACTTTTCTAACTGCCAGAATCGGTTACTCCTACCAATCACTTCCTAAGGACGAGCACCTACACACACATATACACACTGTCCTTTTTTCCTTGCCGTTCACACTCACACAATAATCTTTTGCCCAAACTTCCCTACTACACACACCATGTAAGGCTAACGGCCGTTCGGTTTCATTCGAACCGTTTGCGCGTGCACGCTTGTCCAATTCAGTCATCCGATATATATTACTACTCAATCTTTATACACGCTCCTGATTCCTACACGCTTGTCACGATTTAGTCGTCTGATATATTTAATTACTTACTCTTTATACACGCTCCCGATTCCTACTATGCCGTTTGTAGTAATCCTTAATCCAGGGTCAGCAAGGTCAGATTTCCTACCGCATCTTGGGGAATTTGCGAAAGTACACTGTTCTCCATACTTTCTCGACACGGTTTAAAGTTTAAACTACCCCGACACTAACACGTTCTTCTTTAGCTAGTTTTCTGGTTGAAAGACCACTCACAGCTCCCAATTTGTGCACAATCCGTTTTCTTTGCTCGGGTGTAAGGCCATGCATTTTTAGAGTTATTCGTAAAAAACGACAAAAATGATAACATTAATTTCACTTGGATGTAAACAACAGTACGCAGCCAAAATTTGGTTTGGAATTTGGTGGAACATGAATTTGAATTTAATATACCGAGCTTTCGTGCAATTCTTCAAGAAAACCTTTTCTCAGGGTCAATCCTCGGTTGTTTTGATTTGCAGAAAATAGTTTAATATCGCCAAAAATACTGTCCATCGATAAAAAAAAACAAATACGGTGCTTAAATCATGCGGAAAATGGTAGACCCGCAAGAGTTGTGAAATTTTGAAAACTTTCGTGAAGGAAATCGACACGAACTTTGTAATGGACACCTGGGGGATCTCCTGTTAGAATTTTTTTATTGATGAGCGTAGCCTGAATGTTCCGGAGAAGGAGGAGAAGAAAAATTAAAAAAAAAAATCATATAGGTAGGGCTAGGTGGGGTAATTATGAACAAAATTTCTTCATTTGGCACACTTACAGCCACCATATGTTAATTTCTTATCACAAACTCTGAAAAGCTACCATCAATGAATGTTTCCGTGCTCTTTATCATTCTGTAGAACAACTTTTGATTTTTTTGTCGAAACCTGTGTCCTTAAGACGTCTGTTCATAACTACCCCGTCTGTTCATATTTACCCCACTCTCTAGGGGGTAATTATGAACACGGATTACGAACTTGGTATAAAATTTTTGAAAAGTAACAGTGGTTATACGTTACATTTACCCATAGTAAGCAGTGTATAGTGATTTTTTACATAAAAAATTGTGTTCATAATTACCCCAAACTCTGTTCATAATTACCCCGAGACTTGTCCAATATGATTTATATGGTGTCAGAAAAAGCTCAATTCAACACCAAATAATGAAAATAATTAGCAGTAACAAGAAAATGGGTTGTTTTATAAAAACTCAATCCAATTCATGTATAAAACTTGCAAAATAAACAAATGTAATCAAAATTAAGATGTAAAACAATAGAAAAATAGCTATTTAGTGTTCTTTTTAATTGATATTTTTCTATCTTTTGTTTCGAGAGTTTATTTTTTTTGTTGCATCTTCTACGTTTTGGTTGGTTTCTTGTTACCGTTTCTTTATGTCTTTACAGAACATTTTATTTGATAGGACCTCTCCATACGTGTGAAATTTTAAACGAGTTAGGCTATTCGATAGTCTTTACATCCGTTTAAAATGTCCTGCGCAGCAAACATCAAGTCTTCACCAATATGACGTGGGCTAGGCTTTTCACGTACGTACGTGCGAGGTATCATGAAATTGAAACCTATACATATACAGGAAATTCGAAAATATTTTAAAAGGGTTGTTTCACAAAAACACTCATTAAAATCTTCTAGGATCAGTTAACAGTCATTTTTTACAATTCTTGTCAGTTCTATATGATCTACAGTTTTGAAAAATATTTACACTTATAAATTTCTTTATCACCTGTATGAAATTTCACATAAGTAGTTCTATTTTTTCAAAAAAAAAATTAATTACGACTGAAGTTTTCATCAACGAACTGTAAGAGAAAATCTTTAACCAAAAGATGTTCATTTTGCACCAAATTTAAAAAAAAATCGAACAAACTAATGTTGAAAAAAGTGTCTATCAGGTATCAGAAAAGGGGTAGGCTTAAATTAATATTGAAAAAAGTATCTAAGTAAACAATTGGACTGCATGAAAATAGATTTTGGATCTTTGATATCCGGATTTAACACATAAACAATTATTATTTGCTGTAATTCTAATGTTTTGAATAGCAGCACGTTGTCCAAACATACAGGAAAATTGATCTTTGCTTTGTGGACTAATTCACCAATTAAATTTATCAAAGTTTTTCATATATTTTACTGTTGACCACAGAGATTTAAGGTTCATAATAATATTAAATTCACACAGTTATGAATAAAAGCTCGATCAGCAAACCTTTTGTAAACAAATGGTGAATTTAATTTTTAGTTAAATTAAAAAAAAAATTCCAATCGCACTTCAGACTCATTGCAAATCGCTAAAGCAGTTCAATCTAGCTTAAATTTTTCTTGTTTCTGTCTTTTGATACAATTATCATTATAAGCCTGGAGTTTGCTTAAACCTTTTTATTTTTATTATTTTCTAGCCCAAGTTTTGTAACCCTGCTGCACTCTGTGATTCTTCCATTTTATTCAAAGAGCTAGCATTACTGTTAAGATTAAATAATCTTAGCTTCCACGATTTCCGACCCATTATATTATTTAAATCATCTCTTAAATTCATTGTTTGAAATAAAATTTTACAGTTTTAATGGATTTAATGGATGAATTTAGTCTTAAACTGTGATAAATTTGGAATTTTTCGAAAAAAAGCATTTCAATCTTTTTGTCGATCTTACATGTACAAAAATTATCATTATTGTTGGTAAAAGAGAATTGCAGATTATCGATAGCAAACTAGCCTGCAGCGCGTCAAGTTCATCGTATTTTGTTCATCCCTTACTTATTTTAATTATTCTACTGTACACTGAAGGTCTCTTTATTATTAAAAAGAACCATAATGAAGCATTTATGTTACAGTAAAACAATCATAACTTCTACAATTGTAAATCAGTTATGGCAAAAAGTATAGAAATCATTGATTTGAATAAACCATAGATATCCATAAAAACGAAAAAAAAAAAAATAAACGCATAAATCAGGTCCAAAACCGTCGATAAACTAGAAATTTCTCTAGAAAAAAAAATCGTTTTTCATCGTTTTGTTGATCATGAATATGAAATTATCAGTAGTACTTCAATTCTTAAGCAAAAATGAAGTTCAAATAATTAATAGAAAATTTATTCACCATCAATATGAGAAAAAGAAATTTAAAATAGATGTTATGTAGCGGAAGATAAGCGGATTTCAGTGCAAGTACTTTAACTTTTAACAAAATTTTATTGAAAACTGGTCTTCTTAGATATGTTTAAATCTAATATTTATCTTTAAATCTATTTAAAAAATGCCGTTAACGAGTGACATCATCAAAAATTAAATTTTTGTTTTAAAAAGTGCGTACCCATATGCATCAGAGCCTGCAAATATTGTGGAAATATTTCAAAGAACAATTTTGAAAAAAAATAACATATTTTTAGTATTTTGTTGGGAACCAATCAAATGGTGTTGGACTGTTCTTATTCATGAATCATAACATTTTTTTAACCAGAATTAGTTCTCCAAGAAACATACATATAAATATAAATTCATGTTACATTTGGATAACACCAATTATAACAAGGATATTCCAAATAATAAAATTTAAAATAAAATGTTCATATAAAAATAAGTATTTCAGGAAGTCCAAATCACTTATTTTTCCAGACGTTGACATTTTTATTGTTTCAGAATGACAAAATAATTCAGTAAAAATAAAAAAAAATAGTTTTCCATGAAAAAAGTTACTGTTCCATTGCACTGGAATAAATTTACAGGTAATAAGTTCTAAATATGGACTATAAATCTTCAAAAAAAACAAAACGTATGAGGACTCACCGACCAAATATTTTAATTTTGCCTGAAAATGATTCAGAAAAGGCTAAATTTTTCATTTCTGAAAAAATTAGAGTTACTGTATTTTTTCTTTTAAACATCTTCCATAAAAGCACCGTGTATTGTTTATCAATTACCAAAAAACCTGGTTTCTGAAGCACGTAAAACCTGTATTCGGTATTAGAGAACTATTCCTGGCATACAGGTTTTCGGTTTTGGTATTACCGGTAAAACTTTTGACTGCCTTTTTTATCAACGAAAAGCTAGTTTTTATCACTATTTATCTAAACAAAATTAAGACTTGTTTAAATTTGGATACGGATCGAGCTTTTTTCAAAATTTCTGTTTTATTCACTGTTTTACACTTTTGAAATTTTTATTTTCAGTTCAAAAAAATGAGGTTCAAAAGTTTTTTGCAAACACTGAAAAGAACTGGCATAGCTTTTTTTCTAAATCCGAATCTCAATTTTGGAAAAAAAATCAATTTCTCAAAAATTCAAAACTAAACACATTGCTAACCTAATTGAAATTTATTGAATTTGGTCCAGTGGATTCTGGGATATAAATGCCGAGTGTTGATGTTTCCCGGCTAAGATTTCTTCACGGTCTTTAATGTGTTAAGATGTTATAGAAGCGAGAGGGGGGAGGGAGTAGTTTTTGAGAAATTACTTACAAGGGGAGGAGGGGGAAAGGGGTCTGGAAATGCTTGGGTAATTAGTGAATGGCCTCCTAAATTGATGAATAAATCATTTGACCATTAAAAAGCATAAGAAATGTCCGGAAATGCATTAGAAGATGTGTTCATAATTACCCCATAGGACAAAAACTATGGGGTAAATATGAACACTCATCTGTGAACAGGTGCGAATAATTTTTTTCAAAATTTCTTCAAAATGCAGACAGAGCATCAAAAACTGGATGTAAAACATGTGATAACAATATTCCAGCTGGATTTCCTATGATCAGATATTCAAAACATTAAACACTGTCCGAAACGATTTCCGTTTCACGAGGTAATTGTTTTTTAAAAATCTGAAATGATATCATTATGATTTGAAAACAGATCAGAAACACCTCACAGCTATCAATCGGATGTTAAACTACCACTTTTGGAACTTTTTGTGTTCATTCATCCCCCACAGCAGCGCGTATGGCACTTGTTCGGAATTACCCCGTGTTCATAATTACCCCACTTGACCCTATAGTACTAATTTGGCTGACGATCCTCGGAAGATAAAATCGATAAATTGTACATTACGATTGGCACAACTAACGCCTAAATATACCAAAAAATGCCTACATAAGCGGCCATTTTTATCCCATAGCACTTTCAAAGATTTCTCAACGTCAATACTCTGTTTTGGTTGGATCTAGAATCGTGCCATTAAGGAAAACTGTGATGGAGTGATAAAAAAATTAATTATGTTGCAGGCAATCTGTCAAACTTGTCATACTTCAGTAAAATTGAAAATATTGAGCAATTTTGAAGATAAAGTTCCAGGAAATAAAGAACTTCAACAAAAATTACCTTGATTAAGAAAATCGGTTCATCGTGTGAAATGGTGGTAAAGTGTCATAAATAAACCAAAAAAAATCGTGTGCAATACAGTTGGCGCATATGTTGCCCAAACATTTTAGTCCATTTTCTTATTCAGGAGACGCTATCTCAAAAACTTTAAAACAGAGCGCCAAAAAATTGTGCACATGTAAAAATTAAGTTACAAGGTAATGTCCCTGAAAATTCAATCCATTTTCATCCATCCGTTAAAAAATATCTACAAATGAATGTGTTGCATTTTTATTCGAATACAGTCCTTATATTAGGCATTCAAACTTTTTCGGAATAAAGGAAATGTCATTTACGAACAGTCTGAAAAGATGAGGTGCTAAATGAGACTTCTGAGGAACACCAGAGGTTAAAACTATGGATTTTGATAATTGGTTATTAGACTAGTTCACGTTTCGGCTTTTTTCGCAGAACAAAGCCGGACTCATATGGATTGTTCCTCATGCATTTTCAAGTATTTCTGCCAAATTTGAGATCTATTGAATTTCTGTTCTGCGCAATGAGTTTTTGTGAAAAAAGTCCATTTTTCTTGGAAATTTTCTTATAAGAGTTCTAGAAAGCCCCTGTTGATATTAAATGATAATTTTAGTATGCATGGTGGTTGATATTATTAGCTATTTTATGAATCTGTTTTAGATAATCGTTCAAAACAAACCGAAAAAATTTAAAAAATCATAAACTACCAACTTGAACAGAAATTTTACTTACAAGTTGAAGGTTTAAAATCTACAGTTAATCCGAAAAAAATATTTTTCACAAAATCTTTTCTTGTTAATGTAGCCCTGTTTATTATCAATCATTTGATGTATAAAGTTTAATTATCGCAAGAATAGGAGCAGAGTTATTCAAATATTTATGCATCAGTTTTTAAATCATAATTATGTTCCCATTCAAGTTTTAGCTTCATGCAACCTGAAAAACGTGGCATCAAGAGAACTTGCATACAACTTGATCAAAGCGCGCGCTTATTTTACTCCTGACCCAGCCTTGGGGTACTAGATTGAATAAAATATGTTTGCTTGTGCACAAGTTGGTGAGGTGAAAACTTGAATGAAAAATATTTTATCAATTCAAATTTGTTGCAAACATACGTAAATAACTTGATCGCTATATATTCCATTTATATGTTTATTACATCAAAAGAAAGGTAATAAAAAGGGCTAGCTTTACAAGAAGAGCTTTTGCATAAAATATTTTTTTCTAATTTACTGTAGATTTTTTACTTTCAACTTGTAAGTAAAATTTCTGTTCAAGTTGGTAGTTTATGATTTTTTAAATTTTTTCGGTTTGTTTTGAACGATTATCTAAAACAGATACATTAAAATGCTAATAATATCAACCACTATGCATCCTTAAATTATTATTTCATATTAAAAGGGACTTGCTAGAACTCTAATAAGAAAATTGTCAAGAAAAATGGACTTTTTTCACAAAAACTCATTGCGCAGAACAGAAATTAGTTCAATAGATCTCAAATTTGGCAGAAATACTTGAAAATGCCTGAGGAACCACCCATATGAGTCCGGCTTTGATCTGCGAAAAAAGCCGAAAAGTGAACTAGTCTATTGGTTATTGATGAAAGCGAACGATTTGTGTTCGATCAGTTCAGTATGATAGTAACCTGGAAAGAAAATTTAGATAAAAGACAATTTTTATTAATCCTCTACTGCATGGATTATGAACACGTTGTGAAAAAAAATCGTCAACAGGAATAACTTTATCAACTTCTTACTAAGCTATTTATGCAAAAAAAAAGGTTTCTAAAAAAGTTTTTTTTTTAAAGTGTTTCTGTGGTTATTTTTGGTACACTTTAATTGTTTTAAAAATTAACAGTAATGAATTATGCTTAAAACGTGAAAAACACTTAAAGGCCATATATTTGCACGTATGCAGTAAAGGGTTAATTTGAAAATTAAAACCTTAGTAACGTAGTTTAAGTCAATTCGCATTAGCATTTCTGATTATGGTTTTATTTTGGCATGTTATATGCAGCTTGTTTTATAACTATTTTATAATGGTCATGAAATGCTTTGATTCTTGATTCACCAATTTGTATTCAGGTAGTGCTGAAAACGCTTATAAAGTTTTTACTCAATATACTGTTTAAGTTGTTAAGAAATAGTTCTGGATGCTCTATTATAACTCCTATAAAACGTTAACTAAGAAGTTTGCTCCAAGGTTTTTTTTTATATGTTTTATAAAGGCACGCAGTTCTTGACTTTCAAACCGTTATAAAAAAAGGTAACAATTATCAATCCAGATGTCGAAACAGGACACGCTCAGGATATATTGTACTTATTTGAACTGCAATTTCAATTTGTACACTTTTCTGATTACTCATGTGTGTTGCTTTTAAATAACATAAAAAAAAAAATCTTTGAAATACTTCAAATCACTGGAAGTAATACGAATATCTCTATAATATGAGGATTGAGTGAAAGGGTTCAACTAGAAGGAGACAAAATTGTTGCCTGACGCCATTATCAATCCAAGATGGTGGCTTACGCTTTTCTTTTCAAAGCTGTGAATTACTGAAAATGTCATGAAACCAGCGGAATATGAGTATATATAAGTTGAAACGACTCAACGAGTAGAATTTTGCAATCTGACGCATCTTGAAATACAAGATGGCGGCTTTCGACTAACTCTAAAAATGCTATCAATCACTGAACATCGTATGAAAACTCCACATATTTTTTTTTTGTGAAATAGCTCAACAACAACTCGCATTTTTCTATCTGACATCATATTGCAATCCTTTCTTTTCAAACCTGTATATTACTTACAGTTGCTTGAAACTCCCAAATTATGGGTATTGGATAAGAGGGCTAAACAAGATGAAGATAAATTGGCGGCTTAAGATTAAAATGCTATAAATCACTGAAAATTAAATGAAACCTTACAATATGCATATCAGGTGAAAGGGTTATACAAAAAAATGTCGAAATTGGTTTATGATGCTATCTTGAAATCCAAGATGGCGGCTTTGGCTTTTCTTTTCAAACCTGTAAGTTATTTATAATCGCATGAAACCCCTTCAATATGAGTATAAGTTGAAAGGGCTTATCTGAAAAAAGTCGAAATTCGCTATCTGACGCCATCTTGAAATCCAAGATGGTGGATTCCGCTGAACTTCAAATGCTGTAAATTACTAAAAATCGCATGAAACTCCCACAATATGGGTATTTACTGTATTCTTAAAAATAAAACATGACCCTTCAATTAACTCAAAAACACCCAATTTTCATAAAATTTTGTTGAGTTTTTGTCGAGATTTAGAACATTTTCTGTTAAGTAGGTATATCGATTATCAAATTAATGACCCCATCCATTTCGGTCAAAAATGCATTGATAAAAGTATTTTTATGCCAGGAATTCAGTAGTAATTTTCTTTTGAAACCATGGGAAAACATACATCTAGTAAAAACAAAATCTAAGGTCCTGTGTGTTCATTCCAGATAATTTTGGAGATTTCAATCATTTTCTTACATTGTTGATGTGAATCTGAACCTGAATAAAGACATTTAACAGTTTTTTAATTCAGTCTGTTATTTAAACAAGTGCCTGCCAGTTCGCAGGTCCTGTTTATAATATTTTACGGAAGAAAAATGCAATTTTTTTATTGTTTTATTACGATCAAGAAATGAAACTCAAAACTCAGTTTGTGTTAAGCAAAAATCCAATGTCCTATTTCTGAACTGAATTCAGCGCATTTTTCGTTTCTAAACGTCAATCTCAACGGGAATGTAGAGAAAGTTGAAAATTCTCAAAGAATTCTAAGATAATGGTTGATTGATGAAAGATTTCCACATTTTTTCCAATCCGTTTTTTTTTTTGTTTGATTCCTTTTGGGTCGATCCACATTGACTTGAGTTTTCAGTGACAGAGCGCTTCTTAAAAAATCCCTTCAAATGCCGAATTTGAAAGCTTCTGCAATGTTTTTCTTAGGGAAGTTAGGGTAGGGGTTGGACACGAGCGTTACAAATTGTTGCATATGGGAGAGGAGAGGTAAACTGGACGTTACGTAACGATTTATGTAATTCAAAATATGTCATTCTGCTCCAAGTTTTTCTAAAGTTATACCAATTGAGTTGATTTTGCCAGGTCCGAAAGATGCCTTACGATCTGTGCTGCATTTCTGAAAGATAATCGTTAGAAACCCGAATACAATGATTTGTTATGATTTTTGACAAACGAGAAGGGTGAGGGGGTCAAAAAAGTGTGTTTTTGCGATTGAAAATGTGTGGCAATGAAAGTGTTGGAAAAATTTCATGATCGATTTTTGTAAACCGACCATATACTAGATCAGATTTCATTTAGGGGTGCCTCAAAGTGCTTAATGTTTGGGTTTTTTTTACCCTGAAAAATCTTCAAAGGAGGAACCAAAAAAATTCGAACAATCTAAGTTTTAATTTAAAAAATTTAAATCTCGATTTTCCGCCTTATGTCTCAGTTTTAGACGCAATGAAATCAACTCTTCTCTTCTTAGCTGAATTAATAAACTTATTAAAATATTGTTCATTGTTTGATTCCAGAATCAAGTAATCTCTTAACAGCTAATTACATTTTCAGAGTTTATTTCATCCCGAAAATGAGATAAGAAATCGTTCTAAAAATGTTTAAGTGAAAATTGAATGAAGATCTAAATGTTTTATTGGTTTCTTAAGCATTTAGATTTCGAAAATTGGACTTGGGCCTGCTTAAAAGAATAAAGCTTGCACTTTTCTCTGACACAGATTTCCATAAGAATTACGGTTAATTGGAGTGAAATTGGAGTGAAGAAAGCCCTCTTTCTCTGTTTAACACATGAAAAATTGTATTTCGTGATTGCGAGCACGCCCATCGTCTATAAGGAATCAACACAGGAACTGCATAGTGTCAAAAAGAGAGGTTAGCCGTTGCGTGAATCGTTCCATAATTGGACGGGGTTTGACCAGACCTAACTGAACGCCATCAGAATTTTTTCGATTCACTTTTAATATGCGAATATTTTCAACAATGTATTGAATTTGTGAGGCTAATCAATCAAAATCAGTAATTTATAATCCAAACAATACATTCCATTAACTTATTTTCGTTTTTTCGGCCTCACATTAGGATTACATGAGTTTTAAATTCCGCAGTTTAAAAATTTTCTAATGGCGTTCAGTGCGGTCTTGTCGAAGCCAGGCCAATTATTGTTGAAATCCAATAAAATACTAGAAATCCAATCTTAAAAGATATACATTTTTAATTTGCTCTTAACTTTCTAGGCTACCAATTATTTGAATTTTGGACCATTTGACTTGAATCATTTGAAAAAAAAACAAAACCATTTACCATCTCCATTTCGACTGTTGTCGATCCTCCCAAAGAATGTTATTGGCAGACGAAAAGCTCCCTCTTAATATACAAGTAAGTAAGCAAGCCCCCAACTCCACCCAAAAGCAGAAGAAAATCCAATCGACCGGGGTGGTAAATTATGTTCGGAAATCAAATTACGCTTCCATGCTTCCAAGCGGCCTGGGTTGGCTTGGCATGGCGTCCTGACCTGCCACCACCAGAAACAGCAGTCGCTCCCCGAAGGACCAAGAACCTGGCAAGGAAAGTTCAAGTGCGAAAGATCCGGGGAAAAAGTATTCTTTCTTTGACAGGAAATCCAGAAAATATGGATCCATTTTCCATACAGTCACTCAACTGAGTTCAAGCGGCGGAACGAAACGGAACGGAATGGCAATCGTAACAGTAACAGTAGAAGGTCCTAGCAGGAAAAGCAGCAGCAAAACATGGAAAACAGAGAAACGACTAATGGAAAAATGCTTAGGCCTGCCTGCCGGCAATTTTTTCTTCCGCCGTTTTTGCAATGTTGCCAATTTGGAAGCGCGGAATGACTTAACCGGATCGACGAGATAGGCATAATTCGGTATAATTGGACCAAATTTGATAAAAATGAGCAGCTCTCGAGGAGCGGGGGAAGGAATATTAACGAACAATTCCAAGACGCTTTGATGCTACCCGATTGATGAAATAAATTCTGGGTATTAGAGACTGATGAAAAACGAGAACTGTGATTGGAGCTAGGATTTTAACAAATTCGCCTGAAAAACAAATTTGCATCTCAATTTGCTTTGATTAAGCTTGCTGGAAATTTTTAACGCAAAACATCCGATTAACTTGAGTGAAAAAAAAAGTTTAACATCAACACATCTTCTGGTAACACTGCAGCCCCAGGATGTTCAGAAATGTCTGGCAAAATGCTTACCAATTTCTTCGACGGTTTTCGAAGTCATTGTTGATGGTTATGGTTTGGGTGCGATCGGCGAAAAATTTGGAGCGAGAAAAAAATGGCTACTGAAGTTGATGGTTTCGACTTCCGTGATTTTACTTCCTCGTATTTTTATGGTGTACTGAATGGTTATTTTATATGTATATCGTGTGGTGTATGTCGGTTTTCGTATGTATTTGGGTTCATTCGTACTTTCTTCAAGTTATTTTGCAAAAACAATCTTAGTCTAATTATGATACCAAAAATTCAAAATTTGAAAATTAAACCTGGATAGAACAAAAATTTCTACACACTCATTTTCAGCAACTGTCATTTTTTTTCTCATCTTCTTCTATCCATCTTGAAATTTCAAATCTAGCAAGGTACATTATTAAAGAACAAAACCTTAACAGTAAAAATTAATTAATCTTCCCGGTCGAAAACATAAATCTAATTAATTTTATGTTTTCGACCGGGGAAATGTTTTCAAATTTTAATTTTTGGCCTCTTTACGGTCTTGGATCTCAATCAAACAACTTATTTTTCGAAATACCCGACGTTTCGACCATTTTTTGTGGTCTTTCTTAAGGGAATTATCTGTCTGCTGTTATTGTCAATATCGTTTTTTTTCCAAAGGCTAGGTGTCCAATACTTGCAGCTAATTCCGGTTTAAATTAGCTGCAAGTACTGGACACCTAGCCGTTGGAAAAAAAAAGTTATTGACAATAACGACAGACAGATAACTCCTTTGAGAAAGACCACAAAAAATGGTCGAAACGTCGGGTATTACGAAAAATGATTGTTTGATTGAGATCCAAGACCATAAAATGCCAAAAATTAAAATTGAAAAAAATTTTTAGTTTAAATGGATTTGATTTTTGGTTGTAAATCGTCTTTTAAGAACGTTTTTTGAAAACCCTAAAAAGACCTGAAGATATTTGTGGAATATTTAAGAATTTTCAAGTAAAATTAATCACAACTCGTTTCAAACCTCATGAAACCCATTAAATGCTCATTTGGCATCAAAAGCTTAACTTTTAACTTGAGTGGTCTATTTATTTTCCACAAGAGTGGTTCTAAAATTAAAATAAAGAAAAACGAATAGAACCCGATCAGGAGAGCATATCAAAATAATAACTCAAACGTATCTCACCAAGATATTTACATATGATTCAGTTATAATTAAGTACTCCAAATTTTCGATTTTAAGTTTCTCCAATCTGAATTATATCTTATTCTGATTGACAAACTTGACTGGGGTTGAGCTCATATTCATTGATCAAGATTTTTTTCGGATTGTGCTAAAATAAAATGATTATATCTTATTTTGATATACGTTCAACTTTTTCTGAAACACGGACATCGAAGTCAACGGCTCAAACCTTACATTAACGAGTTTCGCTCAACAGATTCATAAAATTGAATCAAACTTTTGGGAAACCAAAAATGGGGCATGGTTTTATCAAATAATGTGGTTTATTGACATTCCACTAGAAAATTTTCTCGAAGCACTGATATCTTGATAAGTTATAATTTTGATATAATTTGTTCTGTCCAATATCAAACTATGCTATCTGAACGAGATATAATCTTGATAGGAGCATATCAAAAACTGATATAGTTTAGCTATGATCGTATAGATTTTTTGATATAATTTGAGATATTTTAACATCCTACGAGTACTAAATTATAACTCATCCCGATAGGAAAAAATTGAATATCAAAATATCTCATCTTGATATAATTTAGTTTTTCTCTTCTGATCGGGAAGTTATAAAATTGACAACAATCATGCACATTCACTTTTGTATTTGTTGCCATAACGTCATTTTTATCATTTTTAACCATCAAGATCCTTTACGTATTTTTAATTTTTTTTTCATTTTTGTGATTTTTTGACAGTTTTGTTGTTCATTTTTTCATTTCTGCCATTTTTTTAAAATTCTGCCAGTTTTGTCATTTTTGTCATTTTTAGTATTTTGTCGTTTAAAGCCATTTTCGTCATTTTCGTCATTTCTGTCATTTTTGTCATTTTTGTCATTTTTGTCATTTTTGTCATTTTTTGTCATTTTTGTCATTTTTGTCATTTTTGTCATTTTTGTCATTTTTGTCATTTTTGTCATTTTTGTCATTTTTGTCATTTTTGTCATTTTTGTCATTTTTGTCATTTTTGTCATTTTTGTCATTTTTGTCATTTTTGTCATTTTTGTCATTTTTGTCATTTTTGTCATTTTTGCCATTTTTGTCATTTTTGTCATTTTTGTCAATTTTGTCAATTTTGTCAATTTTGTCAAATTTATCAATTTTGTCATTTTTGTCATTTTTTTCAATATTGTCAATATTGTCAATTTTGTCAATTTTGTCAATTTTGTCAATTTTGTCAATTTTGTCAATTTTGTCAATTTTGTCAATTTTGCCAATTTTGTCAATTTTGTCAATTTTTATCAATTTTGTCAGTTTTGTCAATTTTGTCAATTTTGTCAATTTTGGCAATTTTGTTAATTTTGTCAATTTTGTCAATTTTGTCAATTTTGTCAATTTTGTCAATTTTGTCAATTTTGTCAATTTTGTCAATTTTGTCAATTTTGTCAATTTTGTCATTTTTGTCATTTTTGTCAGTTTTGTAATTTCTGTAGTTTTTTTTTCATTTTCGTCAACTTAAACATTTTTGACATTTTTTTTTTTCAATTTTGTCATTTTTATCATTTTTATCAATTTTGCCATTTTTCGTCATTTCTGTCATTTTTGTCATTTTTGTCATTTTTGTCATTTTTGTCATTTTTGTCATTTTTGTCATTTTTGTCATTTTTGTCATTTTTGTCATTTTTGTCATTTTTGTCATTTTTGTCATTTTTGTCATTTTTGTCATTTTTGTCATTTTTGTCATTTTTGTCATTTTTGTCATTTTTGTCATTTTTGTCATTTTTGTCATTTTTGTCATTTTTGTCATTTTTGTCATTTTTGTCATTTTTGTCATTTTTGTCAATTTTGTCATTTTTGTCAATTTTGTCAATTTTGTCAATTTTGTCAATTTTGTCAATTTTGTCAATTTTGTCAATTTTGTCAATTTTGTCAATTTTGTCAATTTTGTCAATTTTGTCAATTTTGTCAATTTTGTCAATTATGTCAATTTTGTCAAATTTATCAATTTTGTCATTTTTGTCATTTTTTTCAATATTGTCAATATTGTCAATATTGTCAATTTTGTCAATTTTGTCAATTTTGTCAATTTTGTCAATTTTGTCAATTTTGTCAATTTTGTCAATTTTGTCAATTTTGTCAATTTTGTCAATTTTGTCAATTTTGCCAATTTTGTCAATTTTGTCAATTTTGCCAATTTTGTCAATTTTGTCAATTTTTATCAATTTTGTCAGTTTTGTCAATTTTGTCAATTTTGGCAATTTTGGCAATTTTGTCAATTTTGTCAATTTTGTCAATTTTGTCAATTTTGTCAATTTTGTCAATTTTGGCAATTTTGTCAATTTTGTCAATTTTGTTATTTTTTTCAATTTTGTCAATTTTGTCAATTTTGTCAATTTTGTCAATTTTGTCAATTTTGTCAATTTTGTCAATTTTGTCAATTTTGTCAATTTTGTCAATTTTGTCAATTTTGTCAATTTTGTCATTTTTGTCATTTTTGTCATTTTTGGCATTTTTGGCATTTTTGTCAATTTCGTCATTTTTGTCATTTTTGTCATTTTTGTCATTTTTGTCATTTTTGTCATTTTTGTCATTTTTGTCATTTTTGTCATTTTTGTCATTTTTGTCATTTTTGTCATTTTTGTCATTTTTGTCATTTTTGTCATTTTTGTCATTTTTGTCATTTTTGTCATTTTTGTCATTTTTGTCATTTTTGTCATTTTTGTCATTTTTGTCGTTTTCGTCATTTTCGTCATTTTTGTCATTTTCGTCATTTTTGTCATTTTCGTCATTTTTGTCATTTTTGTCATTTTTGTCATTTTTGTCATTTATGTCATTTTTGTCATTTTTGTCATTTTTGTCATTTTTGTCATTTTTGTCATTTTTGTCATTTTTGTCATTTTTGTCATTTTTGTCATTTTTTGTCGTTTTCGTCATTTTCGTCATTTTTGTGATTTTCGTCATTTTTGTCATTTTTGTCATTTTTGTCATTTTTGTCATTTTTGTCATTTTTGTCATTTTTGTCATTTTTGTCATTTTTGTCATTTTTGTCATTTTTGTCATTTTTGTCATTTTTGTCATTTTTGTTATTTTTGTCATTTTTGTCATTTTTGTCATTTTTGTCATTTTTGTCATTTTTGTCATTTTTGTCATTTTTGTCATTTTTGTCATTTTTGTCATTTTTGTCATTTTTGTCATTTATGTCATTTTTGTCATTTTTGTCATTTTTGTCATTTTTGTCATTTTTGTCATTTTTGTCATTTTTGTCATTTTTTTAATTTTTGTCATTTTTGTCATTTCTGTCATTTTTGTCATTTTTGTCATTTTTGTCATTTTTGTCATTTTTGTCATTTTTGTCATTTTTGTCATTTTTGTCATTTTTGTCATTTTTGTCATTTTTGTCATTTTTGTCATTTTTGTCATTTTTGTCATTTTTGTCGTTTTTGTCATTTTTGTCGTTTTTGTTATTTTTGTGAATTTTGTCATTTTTGTCAATTTTGTCATTTTTGTTTATCACTTTTTTTTTGCCTTGCATTTTTGTCATTTTGTTATTTTTATTATATTTGATATGTTTTTCATTTTTGTTATTTTTGTAATTTTTGTCTTTTTTTGTCATTGTTGTCATTTTTGTTGTTTTTTGTATTTTTCTTTTTAGATTTGTATTTTTGTCATTTTTATCAATTTTGTTATTTCTGTCATTTTTATTATTTTTTTTTTATGTTTGTCATTTTTGTAATTTTTGATATTTTTGTTATTTTTGTCTTGTTTGTCAATTTTTTCATTTTTGTCATATTTGTCATATTCTTAATTTTTGCCAATCTTGTAATTATGATCATTTTTGCCTTTTTTAACATTTTTGTTTTTTTTTTTTAATTTATTATTTTTGTCGTTTTTTTGTTTTTCTCAGTTTTGTTACTTTCTGCCATTTTTGTCATTTTTGTTGATTTTTTGTATTTTTTTTAGATTTGTTATTTTTGTCATTTTTGTCAGTTCTGTCATTTTTGTCATTTTTTCCATTTTTGTTGTTTTTGCTATTTTTGCCAATTTGGTTATTTTTTTTTTTCATTTTTGTCAATTTTGGAAATTTCGTACATTTCCTCATTTTTCGATCATTTTTGTCATTTTTGTCATTTTTGCCATTTTTTTAAGTTTTGTCACTTCTTTTTATGCCATTTTCCTCGTTTTGTTTTTTTTTTAAATTTATTCTTTTAATTTTTGTGATTTTTGATATTGTTTACTCTGTTGTGGTATGAGCCTACTTGGTTGAATGATTCAACTGAATCAAAGCAATCTAAAGATTCCTTTTAATTCAACCTCGGTACCGTGGTTGAATTAAAAGGAATCTTTTGATTGTTTTGATTCAGATATTGTTTATTTATTTTGTCATTTTTATATTTCCGTTATTTTTGGAATTTTTATCATTTCCGCGAAGAAGTGAATGCATGATTGATTGAGTAACAGAGAAGTGATAGCGAATGAGTGACAGAGTGAGTGAATGAGTGTCTGAGTTAGTAAGTTTGCGAGTGAGCTAGAGAGGGATTGAATGAGAGAATGAGTGAGTTAGTTAATGAGAGAGTAAGTGGTTGAGCGTATGAGTTTAGTTAGTTTAGCGAGTGAGTGAGTGAGTAAGTAAGTAAGTGAGTGACAGACTGACTGGCTTACTAGAGAGTGATTAGGTTTGTGAGCATTTTATAATTTCATTCCCATCTGTCTTGAAAAACGAATCATAACTCTTTTTGTTCCGTTCTTTTCCACTGAACTCGTGCAAACTGCTTTGAATTATGACAGCTGAATTAAATATCAAATTAAAGCACCAAATAATTTACTCACCCCCACATTTAAAAAATTTCAAAAAGCTGGCTCCCATGTAAAGTCTCTCATTAGATCATGCAAATCTTAATTTACGGGGCACACCGTAAAGATTCAATGGCTGCATTAAGAAAAACTTTATTCCCGAGAACCGCGAAGCAAAAACAGCAGCTTCACCGTCTCAGAGAAGTCAACCGTCATCGTCGTTCGTTTTTCTTCATTTTAAGGTTCAAATATTCAGTGTGCAACTGGATTACGGGTGGCTTTTCGTGATTTTCCCACGCGACTGCAACGGCAAGACGACCGAAAGTTCTGCTTAAAATAAACCGAAACAAAACTTATGCCACATCCATCGCGAGCGTCCCGAAAGTTGCCTTTTAGGAACGTTACGGTTGATCCTTTTCTGGTGCCGCTTTTTATTGGGCCAAACGAAGCGCAAAGTTCCGTTGAGTTCCGAGAGTGCAATTTGCACACAAATGAGACTCAGCTGTTTATGCTGGAAAACTTTTGAACGCCGAGAACTGAGCTGTTCCAAAGAAGAAGGAAGGCTTTCTTCTTAAAGCTCTCTGGCCCAACCAACCATTCCGCAGATTTCACCGGTTGCCCCGGTAGATCGTAAAGTTGCCGGAAGCA
Organism: Uranotaenia lowii; assembly: GCF_029784155.1. Classification (NCBI taxonomy): domain Eukaryota; kingdom Metazoa; phylum Arthropoda; class Insecta; order Diptera; family Culicidae; genus Uranotaenia; species Uranotaenia lowii. The sequence goes on from NC_073691.1 coordinate 69,565,403, forward strand.
CCACCCAAAAACGTTCGAGGTGGGGGTGGGCAACTTAATTCCCTGTGATGGAAACGTGAAAACCTCGCCCTGCCGGCACAAGTTGACCCCTTTTCCATTTCGGGGATCAAATGTGGGGGGGAGGAATAAAAACAAAGCGGCTCGACGAGAGCGAAATAGAGCGCGGATTTGGATGGATTTTTGCTGCTGCCGAAAATAGCAATGCTTTTCCTCTGCCATGCCGTCACCATTGCCGGCATTCCGGCTCGAGTGTTTTGCTCATTAATTTTGCCCAACGGGGGGTCGCTCTATCGATGTTTGCTGTTGTTTTTTTCGCTTGCTAGTTAGGAGAATTATTAATCAACCTTGATTAAAAAAATAAATCAGAATTTCAATACCAATCAAGTTTGAGGCTAGTAAATAAATCATAAGGAACATAAATTATTTAAATTTTGATTTGAATTCGATGGTTGAATTAGGAGTTCACACTTCGTTGCTATGAAATATGAGTGATTATTTGGGAACGTTATATGGCTATATTAAACAATCTTCTTTTGTAGGATCAAATTTAGAGAGGAAGACCTCATGCCACCGAGAAAAGTATTTCGTCAAGTCACCATCTATTTGTAACCATGAGAAGTTTTAAACGTTCTGAGGAAAGTTAATCAACGCAAAGCAACACACGCACAAACGATTTCATCCCAAATTAGAGTTACTTTTAATATTCAAATTGCCCCCTGATGGTAGTTGCGCCAATCAAGCAGCTAACAAGTTGGTGGTGGTCCATTAAATTACTGGCACACGACGGCCTGCAATTGATGGATATGTGACACATTCAGTTAAAGTTGCTCTTCATCAACCGGGAGTGAGCGTTCGGAGCTCGGCGACACCATCATCAGCGCGCGTTACACGATGACCTGGGTCCGTCCGGGAATTGAGACTTGGAGTGGCAAGTGCCAGAGAGGAAAAAAAATATAGAGAGAGCACCAGAATCTAATGGCGCTGCACTATTTGCGTACACTTTTCTAAGTGAAAGCTTTCCGTAGTACCATTAGTGGTGAACTAACGGCCGCCCTGGAGCTGACAAAAACCATTCAAAGTTGGGCAGGTAAATGGGTTTTGAACAGTGCGTTCAAAGTTTTTAGACCTTACATCCAAAGGAAAGTAATAAACAGTTAACTATAAAAATGGCATTTGAACTTTTGCAAGTTGTGTTTGATTGTATTGAATGAAAGACTAATACGAACAAATAGGCTGTTGACTGGTGCCGCAGTTCAGGTATCTACTGCCCCAATGTAATTCGCAAGAAAAGGCGTCAATTCGAAACAGAAACAGAATACTAAAGTACTTCAAAATATACTTCGCCTGTTACGCTACCGAAAACTATAACAATAAAATTTAAAATAAGGGAATTTGCTCTATGGTGAACGATATTGAAGGGTATTGAAATTCATTCACTCAATACTCTGCAGTTAGTAAAATAATATATCATTGGATAATTTGATTGTTTTTGTTGAAAACGCATGTTTCAGTGATGGAATAGAGTTATCTTTATTCAGTTTCGTCTGTGAGGCCATTAGAATACAACTATATGAATAAGCGATTGCTAATTGTCACTTTCCACTTCTAATATTCCCTAACCCGGAAAATACTTATTTCTCAAATACTTATTTCTCAATGATCAAGTACTTTGATACTCTTATCCAGAATATCTGGCCACTCTGTTGGGTTACCACGAACCCAATTTGAGCAGTCTCGCTTAACCGTATGATAATGTAGACATTTGTACCGCGTTTATCATCATCGACTGTCATCAGCAATCATAGATCCATTGTTCTTAGATTGAACACAAAGGGAGTGGAAAACCAAAACAAACCGTGTTTTGGTTCTGCACGGCGCGTTGCAGAAATCGTCTACAGTCGCATAGTTTCGATCCGGACAACGTTTGGCTCCAGAGGATCCGAACCTGTACCGGTGAGTTTCAACACCTCCCCTCAATTCGCAATTGAGAATGCTGAACACATCAGCTGGCTGATTCTCAGTCGAAATGAGTCGTTAAGTAAGCTGACCGCTTCTAACGATCTCCCTGATCTCCCTGAATGCATACCTCAAGTTCAGATGCTTCATCTGCTGATGAGTTCGTGCCTCCTCCAGGTACTGGATACAAGTGATGTTGTCCTTCATAAACATGAAAGGAGTGCTAACCACACCCAATTCACCTAGGAAGTTTGTTAACCACAAATCTTTTTGATTTAATGGCATAAGGCTCCTATCTCAGCTTCTGTCGGTAACAGACTGACCGTCTGCTGAGGTTTCGTTGACCACAAAATAAGATTCCTGTAAGTAGATCCGTGTTCGCTTTTGTGCGGTATATCAACGTCACATCGATCATACGTTGAAGGTATCGCAGAAAACGCTTCATGTCTTGTCAATGCCTATTCGTTGGCTGGCCTGGTATGTGCTGAGTGCGCTAATTGCAGTATTTATATTCGGTCTCGATGAAGTCGCTAGACATTAGACACAACCAACCAAATCGTTAAACGATTGATAACCTTACCATCAGTTATCTTCGTCTATCGAACGTTCGGCCAGCTACGTTGGCCACGTAGAGCTCTGATTCGCTAACTGCATCTCAAAGTCGGTACTGGATTGACGGAATCTTGATCATCATCATCAGGAATTTCCTTGCTACTCTCGTAGTCGCTCTCGCCTTGATAATCTACAACCACACCCTCAGTATGATTGAGACCAGCGAGCACATCATCTAACTGCTCAGATGTTCCTTCTGTTGTTGGCACCTCGGCTGACCACTGGGATGTGTTTTCGATTTCGTGCACGTTGGCTAACTTCTCGTTTGCATCGTCTCGATTAGGCTTCAACGACAAATCAAGAGGTAGTACTCGTCGTTCAGGTTTCCTCGGGCGATAACGCCAATTGTACTTGCTTTCAGAGAAAAGTAATCCTTTTCCCATTCTCGGTGCAATTTCTGACCCAAAATAAGTTGTCCTAAAAACCTGGGATCGCAAGTACATCCAACAGTATAATTGGAACAGAATTGGTTCCAGTTTCGCACGTCCTCCAGCAGGTTCCCGTCTCGCACCATACGCTGACTGGCACAAGAATCGATGACAAATCTAAAATTTCGTTCAATCTGGGGGCTAATAACCTCAGCATGCGAATGTACCGCGTATTGATTTCTCGGACTTAGTTTTCTGATAACCCCATATAAACAACCTCTTGCCACTTTCTTCACGTTCCCTCTCAAAGACTTCATTAGGCGATGACTTCGAGAATCTGCACTCCCGACAGGAATCCGCAGCAAGAACTGGTTGACTTCGCAAGCGACTAACCGTCGCCCAAACCATCTTGTCCAAAGCACCCAGAACAGTGTCCAACCGTCGAAGATGAGCTCACGTATGTTAACCACATGCGCAACGCAACTCGAAAGCACGAGAATAATCCTCTCGACTTGCAGCTTTATAGACTGTCCAGTTTCTCCAACGCTTTTATTGCTCTGAAGAGCCGCAAGGAACCTTCAGCAGCATGCGCCCAATCTGGCTCTGATGCACTGCTGAAGTTGCTGGCAATCAACTATCGTCCACCGTGCTGTCTGGAATCAGCTAACGCTTGCTAACTGCAGCGCAAATAGTTCCACATCTCAAGAGTAACCCTCTCTATAAGTAGGTTCTTCCGACCTCCGTTCCGAGCTAATCTTCCATCAGGAGTATTCGAACCTGAACAATCCTGGTTGTAGATCCCGAGAGCCCTCCTCCCGGCCGTCGGAAATAAACCCACTGCATTGAGAATAACCTCTCTCGAAACTCGACTTCGCGGCCTCGCGATGATTGTTAAGTACCATCTTTGGCGGCGTGCAGGAGAACGGAGTGTGGAGGCGAAGGATGAATAATGAGCTCGTGCGACTCTTCGGGGAACCCAGTTTCCAGAAGGTGGTGAAGGATGGACGGATACGCTAGGCAGGACATGTTGCAAGAATGCCGGACGACTGTCCTGCAAAACAGGTATTCGCTGCCAATCCGGTAGGAACGAGGCGAGCAGGGGCGCAACGAGCGAGGCGGCGAAACGTGGAATGTCCGAGAAATTGGAGAACGGTTGCCATGGACCGAGTGAATTTTAGGAATCATGTTCGTCAAGTTATGTCGTGAGACGGATAAATGTATAAATTGTGAAATAAATATATTTAATTTAGAAACACTCTGAGATCTTCTTCGTTATTGACGTGCATATAAAGCATCATATCGTCTACATATATAAGAACGTTTAATAGATTCAGTCGACAAGTAATATCATTCACGTATACGATAAATAATATGGAACCAATATGAGAGCCTTGAGGCACACCAGGTGTTACGAAGATGCTTTCCGAAAGTTAACCATTGAATTTAAAAATTTGTGTACATTTTGTCAAATAGAACTTAATCCGTTACAACAGTTGCGCACTTAATCCGTTTTATGCAGTTTATAAAACAACATGGGGATGTCGATTCTATCAAAAGCTTTACTGAAGTCCGTGTTTAGAGCCTGAACCGAATTTGCTTGATCCATTGAGTGAATATTATAAGAAAATAACTAAGTATTAGTCGTTCTAGATCGTCCTTTAACAAATCCATGTTGCTTCTCAGTTAAGTTTATATTTTTTCTTTCACTATTGTCTCAAATTGTTTAGGTATGTTATATAAAATTACTATTCTCCATTAATGTTCCATTCCATTATTCTCCATTAATGTTCAGATTTTTCTTCCGTCTTGGAAATGGGTACAAGAAAGAACTGTTTCCATACTTGAGAGAAAGCACCGGATTTTAATGATGAGCCAAACAGAAGGAATAATGGCATACTTTGTTAATTTAAAAAGTTTTTTTTTTAAGTAATAGAGGAATTCCATCAGGCGCATATCCTTTGGAGCTATTCAGGAAGCTAATGGATTAGTGTATTTTCTCAAGGGTGATCGATTCTACCACAGTCAATGATTTTAATAAAAATAATATTGTAAACGCTTTGAAGACAAATTACATATTTCATGGCAATTATTACTATAAGAGCTGTTATTACTTTTTACTTTTGAACTCTTATACTTGAATTTGCTTCTTGGGTTGGATTTAATGCTTTTTCCTGTTTTCTAATTTTCGTCAAAGGAGATACTAAGTTCATATAGAAAAGGGACACTTTCATTTGGCTAAAGCTAAGTCCCTACTGTTCGAATATGCAAAATTTTGACAGTGTTGTGTTGCCTGTAAAAAGTACTATCCTGCGTTTTTTTTTCAATATTTAAAACTTACGCATCTCCGAGATATTAAAGATGCAAGAGAAGAAGACAAAAATAATGGTGCTCAGATTTAATCAAAATCCATCATTATGAAATTTAGCTGACAAAACCGTTATGAATACCGAAAATCTTAAGCTTAAATAGTTAAAAAGTATGAAAACACTGTCAAGAATGTCTACAAAGTTCAAACCAAGTGGTGGAGTGAAGTACAAGATCGGAAATTACTGTTGAAGATCATCAGGGAATTCAAAACTTATACAAGCTTTTCAAATAACAAATAAGCAAAAAACTTAGGGTATATTTTGAAATTTCCAGTAAATGCCCAGCAACCAATCATGTAAACTAAACCTCAAAAGACAAATTTTTGTTAGTTCCAGAGCTTGTAAGCTGTGGAGCCGGAGCCGAGAAAATGCCACAGATAATTTTTAATGGACAACAAAACTTGTGGAATAAATAATGTTTCACAAGTTACGGCTGTTGGATTCTGTAACATTTCTTGTTCTGAAAAGGCCTCTAGCAGAATAAAGTTATATTTTCTGGTTGTTTAAGGAAAAATATCATGATTTGGCAAGACTCGAATCCTGTGGAGAAAAAACACTAAATTTTCATGACGAAAACTTTGGATTTGTTTTCAAAAGCTTAAAAAGGGTAGAATCATGATCGTAGGAACTAGGTGTTTTTTGGGGGTTAAACCTCCCCCATGGGGTTTCAAAAATGCCAGGCAAAATGTTCTTATCTAAACTCAAAATTACAAATTACAAATTAAATTGTTATAAACGAGTAAAATGATTCAAGCACGAGTAACAATCTCGACTCAGAACTTTGAAAAAATGTCTAATTTGTTGATAGAAATTTGATCCCGAATATCGAATTTCATAAAGAATAGACAAAGCTTTCCAAATCGCCCATATTTTACCCAAATTTTTGCACTTTATTTGTAAAATCAAACAAAAAATTAAATAGAGTCATTGAAATTATTCTGCGTCAAAATTTTTTGAGTCAATTTTATCAAAACTAATGTAAACAATTTTTTTATAGCTTAAAATATGATTTAAATAATTTCTTTAAACTAAATTCAAGTGTTTTTATTCTTGATTTTTCAAATGATTTCAATATTGGCGGATATTGGAGGAAATATCCCAGATTTGCACGACCCGGATACTTGAAGAAAAATATCTGGAAAGCTTAGGCCAGAAAAAAAATCGGATTTTGTGGTTCCAAATTTGCTTATTAACATCAAAATCCGATGTCTGTGATAAGATTTTGAATTCTGCATCCAGTTTATTGTTGCTGAACTTCAGTTTTTATTCATTTGGATTGGAAAAAAATCTTGATTCGAATCTCGATTTGCATTTCAAACTTTCATGTTCAATCTTTCGGAATATGAAATGAAAATATTTACTTATTATTCTTATGCAGATTAAATCGTAGGAAAAATTCATAATGGTGATTTAGAATTGAAAAATATGAAACAGTTTCATCATTCGCAATTTTCCTATGGATTCATAAGGTTAATTTCGAATAAATAACTGAAGAAAGAATTCACATTGAAAGCCAGAAATTCAGAATTCAAATATGAAATTTCTTGTTGAGAATTTCGCGTTAAGGCTCATAATTAGTAAAAATTATTATCTGGAACCTAGATTTCCAGATCGTTTTAAAAAAAAATCGTTTTCAAATTCGGAATCCAGATTTCAAACCAAGATTCAAAAAGCACTACTCAGATTAGGAATCCAAATTTAAAAATTCAGATGCAGCTCAAAGTTGATTTTTATAATCAAAATTAAAATATCAAAAAGAGAATTTCATGAAGGATTCAAATAACAAGCGATCGCAGTTTCATAATTTTGATTCTGAATTAAAAATTGTAGTATAATATTCAATCAGAGTCAGTTTGAAACACAAACCAGAAGAAATCATCAATATAAAATTAAATTTTGATTTTTGAGAAACCTAGATTTTATATTTTTAAATTCAACTGAAAACATATTCTACAGGTTTTTTTTAACATTATTTGGTCTGGATTCGACCAGACCATTCTGAACGCTATCAGCATTTTTTTATGTCACTTCAAATATTTTCAACTATAAACAAAATTGGTAAAACTTTACGACCAGAATCACATTTTAACAATCCAAAAATCACATCTCAGTGAATTATTATAGTTTTTGCGATCTCGCATAAGAATAACTTGATTTTCTAAATCTGCAGTTTAAGAATATTCCGATGGTGTTCAGTTTGGTCTGGTCGAATCCCCACCAAATAATGTTGAATATTCTTCTTAAGCAAGATTCAAACTACTTATTTTACTTTTAAAGGACTGTACAAGAGAAGAAAATTAATTTAATTTGAACCGCAAAATTTAATCTCTTGCTTCTATTTCTAAATATTTTAATTTTTTTTACCAATGCCTCAAATAGTCATGCCTGTTGTCAAAAAAAAATTAGCTTACTACTTTCGTATTTAGGTAAATTTGAAAAGTATTTCTTTAAAATTAGTTCTTCAAATCCCTCTTTTTTAAACTTCTTGAAAAAAAATTTAGAAGTTAGAAATTATCATAAATATTTTACTTCAAAAGTAAAAAAGCTCAAACCTGAATAATTATAAAGGACCTTCATTTTTTTTTTGTTTATGATTGCATTTTTCAAGCAAAAATGTTATAGAAAAAATCTGTCCCCCCCCCCCCCCCTTGTCGGTTCTTCCTACGGCCCTGAGTAGACTTCTTTGAAAACAGCGGAATTATCGACTTAATGATTCGACTTTTAATTGAGTCTTGCGATGGTTCTACTATGTTTTTGTTTAATTTTGCTAGCGGACATTTCAGTAAAAACGTGTTTTAGTAGCACAAAAAAATCAAGTTTTGGTAAACTCAAAACAGCTGATTCCACCGAATCGTCTCCGAATGGTCAAAGCAGTAACGGTATCATTGATCAAATGAAATATTACTGGAAAAATCTGATCAATATCATGCTGGAAAGGTGTGCGCTGACCGGTGGGAGTTACCAAGAATAAAATATGATTATATCTTACCAAAAACGCTATTTTTTCATATTTTTCCCTGAATAATCATGAAGTTACCTTCATTTCTTTCTTGGAAAGTTTTTTAATCAAACGAATGGTTTTCAAGATACGCGCATTCATAACTATCCCATCCCTTACTGAACTAAGCTTTACTAATACATATGGCTAAACTAGGGATACCATACGTACTCTTTTGAAAGTACAAGTGCTCTTTTTGGATCGAGAAATGGTCGTACTCTTCTTTTTTTGAAATTTTGTTTTTTTGTTGAATTTAATAAAAAAAGAACTGTCTGTTTATGAAGTTTGTGTTCAACATCTTACACAAGAATTGCCAAAGAAATACAACTAACAACGAACAACTTACTTAAATACCCGGTGATGTAAGGGCATCTTTAAGTCGTAATTAACAGTGAGCGCGAAAAGCGCCTTTAAGTATGCCATAAAACCTCAAACAGTAATCAATGTGCACAAAAGCAATTTTCTCAAAAGCCTGGTACACAAATAAAAATGCATAAATAATGTTTGTTAAGAGATAAAAATGGATGTCTTTAAAGACACTTTTTTTGAAATACAGTATTTTGTAATATTTGATGTAGTTTGTCAGCACAATATCAAAAGTATTATAATACCTTTGAAAAATCCACTTAGAAATATTCAACCCCTGACCTTTCTTTTTCAATAGTCAAAAAGCATTATAAAAAAAATTCCAATTGTCATGTTAATCACATAGTTTTCAACAGATTGGCGGTATATGAACAACATTATCGGTTTTTCATCATATAATGTTTCCCCTCTTTTGGAAAAAAAAATTATGTCAATGTACTCCTTTTGCCTTTGAAAGATATGGTAACCCTAGGCTAAACCCATAGAACAGGTTGTATAAATCCAATGCCTATTTAGCAAAATGATATGATTGAAAAAAAAACTAATGGGATAAAAACAAGAGCTCCCAAGCAAAATGAAGCATTACTACAACATTCAAGCGAAACAAAAAAAAATATGATTTTTTTCATTCTATTGGATAATTCATCTAAAAAAATGTAGTGAGAATCGAACTCACTGCAACATTTCATCTTGGCTTGTCAGTTCGATATTTTACCCAGTGCACCATCTGAGTCGGTAAGCAAACTAAGGTTTATTTTCATAGTCCTTCCTGTTATTAAAAACGCACTACATTGGCCGTCTGCCGTTTGGCCGGTGTTTTTTTCATCCTCCTTTGTCTTTGAAGAGAATGAAATACTAAAAACTGTTTTCTATTGCCGACCGGTTTACATACACACGCACAGCTCATCTTGACTGGTGTTTTTTTTGTTGTAGCGGCGGGTGGAAACAAATAATGTTTTTTTTAAAATGCTGGTTTACATACAAACACAGCGCTCACTACATCATTCGACAATAGCCTTAATGGTTGATTGTTTCCATCCTACTTTGTCTTGTGGAAGGATATGTGATATGTTTTATTTGGTTTCTTTTAACATATGCAATGCGGTTGTGCTGGGTGGACAATGCCAGTTATTAGAGAGCTTGTTAATGTCGGTCCGGCATCGGGTATGGAAAATTCTGCATTAGAGACACGCGAAATCGATAATAGGTAGAATGCAGAGGTGATCATACTTTGGTAAAATTGCGGTGAATCCGTGCACCCATGGTGGATTACCAACATACATACAGCTTGTTAATGCCGGTCCGGCATAGAATCATATACCGATAATTCCACCTTCAAGGAAGTTCATTATTGGAGCAGTGGTTGAAATTTGTGGTTGTAGAACAAAAGTTGTTTGTATGTATGTATGTTGGTAATCCACCATGGATGCACGGATTCACCGCAGTTTCTGCCTAAGTATGTGCTCACATGCATTCTTTAGATTATTAAGTCCGACAAATCTCCAATGCAGTGCATACACCATAATCGGACCCCATGGCTTCGTATGAACTGTTAGAAAGTGAATGTATTGTTTTGATGTAAGGTGTATTTTAGAAGAACGAGTCAATCAGGTGGGATAGTTTACTTACAGGTATTCCGGCATCCGTGTATATACCTGGCCAGCTTGCAACTGATTGAACATTCTTATTAAATAGTCAGTTATATGAGGAACCACATCTTACCTGTCGGCCACTAATGGGATTCGAACCCAAAAGTTTTCTTGCCGATACCGAGAATCGAACCCAGTACGCCTGGCATACTAAAACCAGACTCACGCCAGCCTATTCGCTAGACCACATCGGCGCTATGTAGAACAAAAGTTTTTTTTTGTAACTATAAAATACAACTTCTGCGAATTTTTCACCAAAAAAATGGTTTCTAGAGAGTTAGGATCTCAAGAAAAAGTTTTCTGAAACAAGAAAAATCATAAAATATGTACTAAACACTTTTTGTATACTTTACGTTATTTCAACAAAAATAAAATGCAAAAAATCCGCAATTGAATGTTCAGAAAGAGTTAATGGTGCACATTTGAAAACAATTTGTATTAGTCGACGTTTGAAAATGTTTAGTCAAGTTCTCGCAGGTTCCAAAGTTATTATATTTTTCCTTGCTTCAAATATGTCAAACACCCCGTTCCAATTTCCCATTCAGAACGAACCGCTCAAGTTGAGTGCCAATAACTACAAGGATGGGACAGGGTCGAGTCCATTGCATTGGGTCGAGCGTTTCGGCTAGGGGTTTCGGGTTTGATGTTTAGTTTCACACATTCCGCGAATGGTGGTGATAAATTTCATGGCGCTTTGTTGCTGTTGCTGTTATTTGTTGTTTACGTGACCACACTCTGCACGAATGAATGGTGTTGTGTTGTGGTAGCTTATGGCAATTTGAGCTGCTGGGAAACTGACCCCATCATGATGTGCCTAGAGACGAGAACTGAACCCGATGCTCCCTGGCCGATTGATGGCCAATAACAACCATTCATGTGTGACCCTCTTGGCTCGACGATGGCGGTGGTTCGTTCATTGATGTATTTTACTTAACTTTTTTTTTTCTGTCGACCCTATCTGCAGCCCTCTAACTCAATTTCCCAGCTCAAACCTCGGCCCTTTTGCTGCCCTCTGGTCTATTCCAATTTGTTGTGCTGGGGAAGATGACACTAGAAGCGGACCACTAAACGATGCGAGGGATGCTGAAATTGAGTGGATGTTTTATGGGCCCGCCATCATTGATCTAGTTCGGTCCTATTTGGTCCCGATATTGATCGGCCGTTTTAGCGGAATCGGCCCAACGTTCGTTTTGTTTGTGTGTAAGTGTTCATGTGATTGTGGTGAATGTGATACCCAGCTGTCGTAGAAAAATTCATTAGCGCAATTGAAACTAATTGAATTTTCTGATTGAATCGCACCGAACCGTGCCGGGATCAGTTTTCGAAACCTAATTTGTGGCATTAACTTGTTTACGTGGAGAACATACTATCTCAATGAGGAGCGTTTTTATTACAATTTACCAATCAAGTCGGGAAAACTTTCTTCCTTCTGACTGGAGGTACAACTTTTAGGTTGAAGAAATAATCATTCTTCAGAACGCGAGTAGAAAAAAAAACGAACAAACGAAAGCTCAAAACTACATCTCAACACCTACGCCTGAGCCTTTTCAGCCCTGGCAAATAAACGGCTAAAAACTTTATAATTTACTGACGACCGCAGGTGAGCGAAAGCCCACTCTACTTACTAACTTAGTTTTAGGCTTGGCTGAGCCCATTCTATAAAACCGACGCTTTGGCTTTGGTGTTTCCTTAACACAGTTGTATGCGAGTTCTTTTACAACAATTTTTCCCATCCATCGTTTGTTTGTTTAAGAAATGTAGGTATTCCCTCCTTCCACTCTCGCCGGTTATAACAAACTTGTAAGAAAAAAAAACTTTCTCCATCCAGAACCAACGCTATGTAAGATTTGTTCAATTTAAAAGGTATAGCCCCCTGCTGGCTGCTTCGAAGGAGGTAAACGAAAGAACTCGTTTTAAATCGTATCTACTACTAACTAATTTGCTCTGTTGTCCTAATTGTTAGTGCTAACTAAGTGTCTTTCTGGTTTTCTCTCCCACTTTTGATTGCAGCAACAAACGTGGTCCTTCTCCGGATAAAATGGCCCCGACGACGACAATCGAAACCGTTACCATCACCCGGCCGCTGAAGGTAAATCGTTGTTGGTTGATGAACTTTCCGAAACCTAATTAAAGTTGTATAATCGAATGTTGTTCTTTTGGGGTTGTACAGAATGTTGTGTACAGCAACATGTGCGGGGTCGATCAGCCTATTCTGTGACCACTAACCCAGTAATCAAATAAGGAAGCACATGTTAAAATTGAATCTTTTTGGTATTTTGTATGATTGAGAGATTCATGAAATTGATTGTATATTTATGGTTAATTGAGAATGGACAATGTTTTACAATTAAAAAAACACAAATATTGGAGGCTTTTGGCCAATTTGTTCCTACATTGCAATTGTTTTTTTTTTTTCATGAAGAATTTACCTAAAAATGTAGCAAAACAGGAGGATATAATTTGAAACTTTGTTAAAGCAATAGGATTTACTAAAAACTTGTAAAATATTGTAATTTTCTCTATTTAAAAAAGACGCGAATAACCAAAGTAGATTAAACGTCTCTTATAATAAAAAAATTGGTTTTTATCCAATCTAACTTTAAAAGTAAAGTATTGTTAGAAGAAAAATATCACTAAATGTTCATTTCACAAGATTTCACAAATGTTTTCGGATTACACTAAAAGTATTAAAAACATGTTTTCACATATTTCACATGAAGAAATCAAGCATTTAGAAATTTATTTATAAAACAGGTAAAATCAGTAGGGGAGATAATGACATTAAGAGCACCCAGGGTGAACTGGGCTCCTCTCTTTAGGAAATACATATTTTTGTCAAATAAATTTTCACGAGGAACAGTTTTGTAGTTACTATAGTATTCATTTTTCAGCAAAATAGAAATCTCTTCAACATCATTACAGAAATGTAAAAAACAACTAGGTTCAAGTGACGAGAATATTATAATTTATGAGCACCGGAAAAATGGCTTTCAATGATCTTTAAATCATCTTGACCTATAATGTCCGCACTGCAACATGATGTAAACATTGTTCCTCAATTTTTATCATCATTTAAATGTTTGACCCGGGGCAAACAGAGCACCATCGATCGAGGCATGATGAATATTTTCTGCCCTAGAATCTAGCAGCGAATTCAACTCGAGGAAGTCAACTGAATTGTAGAGCTACAGTCAAGCTAGTTTCATCTAACGAGTTGGCCTATGGGCAAGGTATTGTAGAGGTAATCAGAGGACTCGATTTCGATTCCTGCTCAAGGAAAGCACCAGAAACATAATGTATGAGTGTGTGTGTGAGAGTTTGTATTTTAAAAACAAACATACATTATTTTGTTGTTGCTTGTGTTGATGGATCTACGACTCTTTGTTTAGTGCAGAATGCATCGATCATGAATGGTGAATGAAAAAAATCGCCTCCACCAGGAATCGAACTCGAATCCTCTGATTATCTCTACGACACCATACCAATAGGCTAAATCCTTAGATGAAACTAGTGAAGCTATAGCTCTATAATTCAGTTGACTTCATCAAGTTCGATTCGCTTCTAGATTTCACTGCAGAAAACGCTCATCGTGCCCGGTGCTTGTACTGCCCCAGCGGGGTTGTTATTATGCCCCTACAGTGACTAATTTTCAGCTTTCGGAAAAAAAATTTAAAATGCATTTTTGAACGGTTTTATCTACAGAATCAAACCATAAAAAGGTTTCATTTAATTCAACCACGGTATATGAAAAGTTCATTTACCGGTATTTCGATAGCAACTTTTAATTTTCTTCAGTGAGCGAAGAAGAAAGTAAGTTGGCATCGAAATTGCTTCGATTTAGTGGAATTATTCAAACAAGTAGGCTTACAACACATATTAGAGAGTTTCGTCTACTTTTTCAAGTTTCAGCCAGTTATGAAGCAGACTTTTTGAGCGTCTTAACACGAAACAATGATGTTACTCACATATTATAACTGTTTTCCATGGTTAAACAAACGTCCTTCTTAAGGTTGCCATTATGCCCTTATCTCCCCTAGCGTGATATAAATATGTTCAAAAAAACTATCGTAAAATTAAAAAGTAGACTCTATTAATTTTTTTTAACCTAAGTAACTATTAAGGTTTCATTAAATGCTTTAAATGCTTTAGCACAACTGCTTAAAAGTTAACATTTGGACTAGTTGGCCCTAACTAGATAACGTCCTTGAAGCTAGTTATATAAGGGTAATTCCATGTTAAGAGGGCACAGCGAAAAAAATCTTTACGAAATTCACCAGACTTGGCCGACAGACCAATCTACAAATAAATACTGACCCGCGAAGGGTTCTTTATTCACGATTTTCAACAGTCATCATTTTAAAAATGCAAAATCTATGAATTTAGAAGACGTAAAAAATTACATAATACTTTGGATATGTGAGCCTTATTTGGGGTGATCTCTTTCTTGACATGCCAAAATGCCTTTCCATGTTTTCAGGCCAAATTGAGAACAAAAACTTGAAAATAATTTATTTAAAGGCTCTACCCACAATTTTTTTTTAATTGATTCTACATTATCAGAGTAGTTAATATTTTTCGATCTGCATACGAAGTAATTGTGTTGGAGACAAAGTTACAAAATCTCATTAAATTGAGATTTTTATGAGTGAGATTTTCCCTCTTTGAATTTCATGGTGATGTTAATAAATCTCATCGTAAGCATCACGAGCACTAACTGCCTTGAATGTTGACGTTTTCTTATCCTGAGCGTTACAAGCAGGAAAACGACTTTTTCAAGGGCAGAGATGCCAGATCGAAGGGATCGAAGAAATATAAAATAATATTTGTGCAATCTCTTAAAAACTAAAAGTTAGAACTAAAACAAGTGTTCCAGTTTAGAAAAAAACTGAACTTACCACAACTTTTCAAAAAACTGCCAGTCTATACCTGTCAATTGTCAAATACAAGTTTTACAGTTTTAAAACATCTTTCCAAAGAACATACATTTACAAATTGAGTTTCATAAAGATTTGATAAGAATTTGTTCATCATATTTCTGTCTAAAGTGAATAAGTTTGATTCTTGACTTTTTTTGTACGTTTTTCTGGTGTGATAAGTCTCACATCGTGTTCGGAAGATTGAAGACATGCAGTTTAAAAAATTATATTGCTCACAGTGATGTACTATCGAATCTGTTAAAACGATGGACGCAAAATGTTTGCATTTTCATCTTGGACAAAGAATCGTAAATATCGTAATTCCACAGCAAAAAAACTTAATTTTACTTTTAAAAAAATTCATTTTCATGATAGTTTTTACGTTCTTATAATTTTTTTTTATATACAATGAAACCTGCTTTTTGTTCACGTTGGCACATAAATCTTTTGCAAATTTTATCTCGATTTGCGTGATGTTTGATATTCCCTGCAGGAAATTTTTGAAGTACAGAACAAGGCTGATGCAACAAAAAATAGTATTTGATTAATATCAACCTATCTAGTGCTCAATAAATTAACTTATTCAAATCTGTGCGTTTTTATAATCAAATTGCTAACCGCAGCCCGTGGCGTAGAGGATAGCCTTCAAGTCTTCTAAGCCAGCGGGCATGAGATCGAATCCCGGTCACGACACACATAATACACTTTCTGTGGGTTGGTAGTTTTAGCATTTGTTAGATGCTAGCCATCATATCCTCGAAAAATCTACGCTTAGAATTAAGAAAAGGGTATCTCTTCGAGGAAACATCAAGTTTCATTGAGATCCTGTATGTTGGTTTTTTTTAACCTGTAAAATTACTATTTTCCACCTTGTGAACCATTTTAAAGTGGTAAATATTAAATCGGAAAGCTCAAAGATTGGTTTTAGAGATTGCTCCAGATCTTGTACAAGGTATCCTAATGACTATTCCTATTAAGAATTTGTTTGAGCTTCTTGATCACTCATGTTTAGTTTGGAAAGAGCAGGAATGTCAAGGACTTTTTTTTGGCAAGTTCGAAAATCGTCTAATTTCTAAAAAAAATGTTGTTCAAACCAGTGTATTTAAATTGAAACAAATGATTGATGTTGATATTTTATTGAGAAAATATCAATTGATTTCAAGAAGTAGCGATTTTAATTCTAAATGCAAAAATAAGAGGTTTGATTCAAATAAAGATTTATGTAACACGAATTTATCGTCCATAGAACAATTTTGAAAAGTGACTCTTTTTTATGTGAAACTCTGTACTCTGTACTGATACTCACTGCACTGATTTCAAATGATTATCTGAAAACTTGCAACTATGGTTGGAGATCACAATTAAATTTTCTATTGCGACTGGCCGAATTCAACGATTTTGAACGCGTACATTCAAACACTTCAAATGGTCATGCCTACAGTTAAACTCTGCGAAAAATAAAAAATACAGAACTAACGTGGAACGTAACATTGCCAGTTCGATAGATTATTTATCGGTCAATTTTTTTTCTTTATACATGATAGGGGTATTATACAATGTTAATAACAAAAATGCATTGTCAAAATCTCTTTAAAAAAAATAACAAAAAGGCACTTTTTTATCCTCCAGTTTAACTCTAAATACTATTTTAATACATGAGATATGTATTGATTGCACTGTCTAAGTAATCTCAATTCTAAGTGCTGTAAAGCGGGGTAACATTTATCACCAGGGTAAGTTTGATCGACATGAAAATTTTCCACATAATAATCACTAAGTAAGTCTAAAGTTAAAACATTTCAAACCTTTTTTCTATGATTAAAAACCTATGAGTTCAGTTTCAAATTGGGGAAAATGGAAGTAAAAATGTAAATTCCAATCCTGATGAAATCGAAGCGTTTAGAAGCAGCAAGTTTATTTATGTGAGAGATCAACTATTTTCCATAGGTATAGTATAGGTGTAGTTTTTGTTCTATTTTGAGGTAAATTTTTAATTTTTAAAAAATAGGGAAATTTTCCCAGAGTAAGCCAGTCTAGGACAAAAGGCTAGATACCCTATTGAATGGAAAGACTTTGAAGGAAAAAAGGGAAATTGAATGAGGCAAAAAGCAAAATTTTATTTGATTTTGTGGTTATAATTTTGCTTTTAATGTTGAAAAACTTAGCTACTTAATTTATGCAGCATCATTGTCCATCTTTCGATTTTATATACGATTTATATTTATACGAACGGCTTTAACACATTTAGGACCGCAATTTTGTTTTTTTTTGGACCGCGAAGAAATCTATACCAAGAAATACCGAAATTCAGAAGGTGTTTTGTATCCTTTATGATCAACAGCATCCAAAAAATAACTGCTCATTGTTACCTAAAAGCCTCAAATTCTAAACAAAAATTGAAATCGAGTTTGAAATCCAATTTAAAGTAGTCTTATAAATTTCTATTACAATTCTATTCATTGGAGTCCAGTACTGGTTTACAAAATATGAAACATGCCACATTCCCCTTAATAGAAAAAATAATCGAAAAATATTAAACAAAGTGATTAATCTTACCCCTTATTTCGGAACTAAGCTTTTCAAATGGAAATCATGATCGATTTTAAATCAATAGTGTCAAAGATTTTTTTATATTTCAAGCTATATTTGGTGGTTTCAGATTAAAAAAAAATAACAAACCTTTAAAATAAGCTTGTATACACTTATAACTCTTTGGCAAAAAGGGCCTTATTCCTAAATTAAGTCTAAAAATGGTTCCGAATTAAAAAAATTTAAAAAAAACACTTATTTTCAAGTGTTTATGGTTTTTGACAGCTTTCATATTCAATCATGTTGGAATTGTCGAAAATACATCTGAAAATGATGTGGGTCAAATAAAAGTATTGACTGCTAACCTGGATCTTCCGGTAAAAAATCTTCATTTAAAAAAAATTTAAAGGGTAATTTTAAAATTATTCGCTTTAGAATCTCAATTGAGGGTGATTAAAACTAAATAAAATTTAAACTTCAAAGTCGCGAAACTTCAATAGAAAAATGTTATATTTTCGAAGAGTTTCTCTCATGACTCTTAAAAACCTTGGATTGCAATAAAGATTTTTTTTTAAGAATTTACAGGAAAACTACAACTATGAGATAACATTACAACAAATTGAGAGTCCAGTCCAACAAAGCTTATGAGTCATGAAAAAAAAAGAAAGTCATGAAATGGTTTTTTACTATAAATTTTAAAATATTCATGTTTAGCCTCAAGTGGGACAGTAGCTTTTTCAATAGAAACTCGTGTGCTTTGAAATTGTTGAGCAATAAAAAAACGATCAGTTTAGCTTCTATAATTCAACAGGCAAATTATTGCTTTGTTTTTCGCTTTGCAGATATTGAATTGATTTTTCCGATCCACAAAATAATCTCCAATAAAATTTTAATCTTATTTTCAGACTTTCTGCGAGAGCTGAAAGCCCTATTTATTTAGAATTATCGTAGAAGTAAATTTTCTTCATTTCCACATCCGAACAAATATTAAATACTACCAGAAATGATAGCTCAAGTAGTTTACAATAGTGATGCAAAACGCAATTCCAACTGCATAGTGGAAAGATCCTATAAAATGTCGTCTGAAATCAGTTTAAATCGGATATGATAGAAAGTCGGCCATGTTTGTATATGTTGGGGGAAAAATGTTCACCCGAGCACTTAACCGGTTCGGACACTTGTTCGGAATTCGCGGATAAAATAAAAACCACTTAAACTTTAATTTCGATTAGATTCGCGGCGGTTTATTGTGGGACGATTTCAACACGGCGATGGTTTATGTTCGACTGTGTTGCTGCTTTTTCAGTCAGCTGTTTCGGTAGTCACACACTACCACACATACGCGACGGCATGACTGTCAAGCCGTGCGATGTTTTTTATTGCTGGGGGTGTTCAAGCATTTTGATTGTCGATATATTTTCCTTCCTTTTCTAACATACGCCGCCCGCCTTGAAATATCATTTCAATCTATCTTGCTTACTCTAACGGTATATACAAATAATTCATTTCTGTTTTGATTTCATATTTCTTCTCTTCTGTGTCAGTGAAACGAGTGAAATTAACAATTTTACGAGCTGCGAAAGCAAATTTGCTTTAAATATTCTTAAAAATCTAATTAGTGCGTGAATATGTGTTGCTGTTCATATGTGGTGTTTGAATCTGGTGTTGAAGAATGTTGTGTTCAATGCATGGAGCTGCCAATTTGCATCAGAAGGATCCCGTTAGCTGCTGGGTCGGAATCAGCTGTTGTATACTGCACCTGCAGTTCGAATACGGTTACCAGTGTGCTGATTTTCAACTGCTTCGGTGATTGATGAACTAATTTCTTGTCTCGCTGTTTTAGGTTGCACTGAATTCTCGTTGACTGATGTTGGTCTGTGGTGGATGACTTGGGAATTTGTCGATCGAACTTGTCTGCTGATTGCGAAACCTCGTTGAAGTGCTGCGATGCCACCGACGTGTGATGAGATTCGATGACCAGTAGAAGGGGTGACCTGGTAAGATACGATGCGCTTTTTAAACCGTAAGTTGAAAATATTAAAGGGAACTTGCCTGGTGCGGAGGCCCAAGGCCTCCGCGGACTCCTCAGACGTCTCGGTTCTCGCCTTGCTGGTGTGTTCAACGGTTTGGTGTCGATGTGCGAGGTCTTCAGCCCGAGCTGCGCGTGACAATGCTGGCCAAGCCTGCCGGACGCTGCTCTGCTTGGACGAAAAGGTTGATTGGTACCTGTCAACCTTATTTTGCGGTAGGCGCACTGCATCTGACGGAGGATAACCCTTATGCGGAACGTGCACAATATTGTGCTGGCGCTTAACGCCTCTGTAGGTGAAACCTTATGTTTCATTCTGACACAGCCTTCACGTGAAACGTGCACCTTGTTGTGCTGGCGCTTAACGCCTCTGTTAGTGAAACCTTGTGTTTCATTCTGACGCAAATTTTCTGACACAGTACTCAAACGACATATATCTGACAAAATCACATGCTTCATGCTTTTAAATCGGGCATAATTATTGTATTTAATTAGGTCTTAATTGAATTTTGATTGGCAAACTGTATAGGTACTTTGAAGACTTCAAAATACAAACTCAAAAACTGACAAAATCTAACTCTGTTGTTCTTTCTCCGGTGTGACATCATTGTCACGAATTGGTAAGATGCATATCTTCGAAATGCCTCTTTGGTAACTTCCAGATTGCGTTCGAACAGTTACAACTCTGACATTACCATCTGACCCAGGGTGAATTTCTGACACTCTTCCGATTACCCACTGTAACGGTGGTAAATTGTCCTCTTTAAGAACTACCATTGTTCCGACCTTGATGTTATCTCGCTGTTTTGACCATTTCGTTCTGTTATGCAGATCAGACAAGTATTGAGTTGACCATCTTTTCCAAATACCTTGAGCAGTTTTCTCCATTCTGTGCAGAATGTTTAAGCGATTATCAGGCGTGTCTTCCCAGTTCTGCTCAGGGGGTGCGGTGAGCGATTTTTGAACTAGAAAGTGACCTGGTGTAAGCGCTTCAAAATCGTTCGGATCATTACTACACGGAGTGAGCGGTCGTGAATTTAAGACAGCCTCAATTTGGACAGTGACAGTTTGCAACTCTTCTAAACCGAATGTGCGGGAACCAAGTGTGCGTTTCAGGAGAGATTTGAATGACTTCACTGCAGACTCCCAAAGCCCGCCAAAATTGGGTGTTCGAGCTGGGATAAACTTAAATTCAACTGCTTGGTTTGCTGAGTGTTTTATGACCGATTCTTGGAAACTATTCTCGCTGAATAACTTGGAAAGTTCGTCGAGTTTCCGTTTGGCTCCAACAAAATTTCTGCCGTTATCGCACATAATCAAACTTGGCGTGCTTCTTCGGCCACAAAACCGTTTGAAAGTGGCAAGAAACCCATCTGTTGACAAATCTGACGCGACTTCAAGATGCACAGCTTTCGTAACCAGACACACATAAATGGCTACAAATACCTTCACCGGGCGACATCGCCGTTGGGGGTAAGTGACAAGGAATGGGCCGCAGTAATCTACTCCCACACGTTGAAATACTGGGTTTTGTGTCACTCTTTCCGGGGGTAAATCAGCCATAAGCTGCTCTTGAATTTTGGGTCTAGCACGAAAACAACGTATGCAATTATGGATTACTGACCGAGCCAAACTGCCTGCATGAATTGGCCAAAACTTCTGACGAACTGTTGCGATTAAAAGCTGCTGTCCAGCGTGAAACAACTTCTGATGGTAATAAGACATGACTGATCTGGTAAGCGGATGTTTGTAGTCTAAGATAAACGGATGTTTTCTAGTTTCAGAGATTGCTGCATTCTCTAATCGACCACCGACACAAATTATTCCATTCATCATGCGTGGATTGAGAGACAGCAACTTTGAACTGACTGAAATCTGACGGTTATTCGACAAATCTGTATATTCTTTCGGAAAACTTTCTTTTTGGGACAATCTGACTAAGCACTGAAGGGCTTCTTCTAACTCTGAAGCTGACAAATATCCGACTTTTCTGTTACTGTTGTTGCACTTTTGCGCATTGAAGCGAAATCGCAAAAAGTACGCGGTCAACCGAATTGAATCTACAAGTGAGGCTCTCAATTCAAATATCTCATTGGTTGTCAAAGAATCAGCGACGGCAGTGACAGCTCCTCTCTCTTCGAGCATGGAACTGGGTATTTCTGGGCAAACTTGTTGAGGTTGAGGCCAATGCGATTCCTCCAATCGTAACCAACTGGGACCATGAAACCAAAGAGACTGATACTGTAACTGAGCGGGGGTCATTCCTCGCGATATGATATCCGCTGGGTTTTCTGTGCCTGCGACATGACTCCACACGCCCGACCGTGTAATATGCTGGATTTCGGACACCCGATTTGCCACAAAATTAGTCCATCTTGACGGTGAAGATGCAAGCCAACATTTGACTATCATCGAGTCTGTCCAGAAAAACGATTTGAAAGAAGACAGCTCCGTGCCTTTCACGAGCTTCTCAAACAGGTGAGCAAGCAGTAATGCAGACGACAACTCCAACCTTGGAATTGACTGACGTTTCTTCTTTTTCTGGAGATTCTCTAAAGGAGCGACTCGTGATTTTGAGGTCATCAATTGAACAACAGTTTCACCCGATTCTGACACAGTTCTGACATAAATACAGGCCCCATAGGCCTTCTCTGACGCATCACAAAATCCATGTATTTGTAATGAACTGACATTTTTACTGACACCCACCCATCGTGGTACTGACACATTATCTAACCCAATCAAATTTCTTCTGTATTCATCCCAAGCGCTCTTTAAATCTTCGGTAAGCTCATCATCCCATCCGCATTGAAGTTTCCAAAGTTCTTGAACGAAAATTTTTGCCTGAATAATCACAGGACCGACTAATCCCAATGGATCAAATAACTTGGAAACATCTGACAAAATTGACCTTTTCGTAATGGGTGCTGAACTCTTCCAACTAGGGGTACTAAACCGAAAAACATCTGACTCTGGTTCCCATAACAATCCCAAAGTTTTCACCGGTGAGCTTGATGAATCAAGCTCCAAAACCGAACGTTCATCTCGAAGATTTTCAGGGATTTCTAAGAGTATTTCTGAGCTGTTCGAAACGTATTTTCGCAAAGACATACCTGCTGAGTCCATTAACTCTGACATTTCTTTGACTAACTGTACACCTTCTTCGATACTGTCAACTCCAGCAAGCATATCATCGACGTAGAAACAACGACTCAAAATCTTCGACGCTAAGGGATGAGTTTTAGAACCCTGATCGGCTAGGACTTGCAAACACTTTGTTGCCAAGTAAGGCGCTGACGCTGTTCCGTAAGTTACTGTTAACAACTCGTAAGTGCGAAGGGGTTGATCGGTGGAGTCTCGCCAAAGAATTCTCTGCAATTTTTGGTCTGATTTCTGAACTTGGATCATACGGTACATTTTGGCAATATCTGCCACAATCGCAAACTGACACAATCTGAATCGCAATACAATATCGATCAGCTCATCTTGTACAACCGGGCCAACCATAAGCGCATCATTTAAAGAAACTCCTGTCGACGACTTACAGGAAGCGTCGAAAACCACCCGTAACTTTGTCGTGGTGCTTTCGGGCTTAAGAACAGCGTGATGCGGCAAATAGTAGCAAACTTCATTTAACTGACATGAGCTGACGATAACTTCTGACATATGACCAAGACTCTGATATTCATGAATAAATTCAGAATACAACCTTTTCAGCTCAGAATCCATTGACAATCGTTTCTCCAAACTCAAAAACCGTTTCGTGGCGATAACTTTAGAATCTCCAATCCGATTCAAAAAACCTTCTTTTTTAGGCAAAGTTACAACAAACCTTCCTGACTCATCTCTGACAGTAGTATTCTTAAAAATCTCTTCACAAGCTGACTCTTCAATCGACTGAACGCTGCGAACATGACATGTTTCGAGCTCCCAAAAACGTGTGAGCTGATCTTGAATATCACCGACTGAACAGACATAAACTTCTGACTGAGAAACTGAATTTTGATTATTGGGCAATCTACCAGACACAATCCAGCCAAAAACTGTATTCTGTAATGTGGGTCCGTTCTCTAACGGCTTCATTCTTCCATCTGACAATAAATCCATATAAAATTCGGCTCCAATTATAACATCAATTGGACCAGACTCATAAAACCCAGGATCTGCTAAACAGGCCGAACTCGGCAGCGTAAGGATCGAAGGATCAAAAGCAGCAGTAGGCAGATCAACTGTTAACCTTGGCAGTACAAAAAATTGCATCCATTCTTTAAACTGAGAAATTCTGGGGGATCTAGAACCAACTTCTGCGGAAACTAACTTCGTTGAAACCATTTGAGAGGAGCCAATGCCTTGCACCGACAAAAACGTAGGGGTTTCATGGAACTTCAGCCGACGAGAGAATTCACGTGTCATTAAACAATGCTGAGAACACGAATCTAGCAGCGCACGTGCCAGAAGTGTATTTCCAAAACGATCCTTGACTCGGATCATCGCCGTGGACAGTAAAATATTACGAGACGGTGTAAACGGAAGTGCTACGTAATTCTGACTTGTGGTGGCTTGTGCGTTGTCTGGATTTGTGTTTGTGTTGTGTGAGTGGGTTTGTGCATGCTGTGTTGTGGTGTGCGCATGCTGTATTGGTCTTGAGTTGTGTTGTTGCTGTTGATTCATTGGCTGCGGTTGCGGTTGAAACGGTATTTGTTGCGCCGAACGCGTTTGACTCTGCTGTCGGTATTGTGCCGAAAACTGCGGCTGTGGAACGGAGGATCTAGAATGTAACATACTGTGGTGCTTCTGCTGACAATGATGGCAAGAACCTCGTTCACAATTTCGGTAGAAGTGGCCTGGCATCAAACAATTCCGACACAACTTGTTGCGAATGGCAGCATCCATTCGCTCGGGAACCTTCATCCGTTGAAATTTGCCACACTGGAACGGTGAGTGCCATGGATCTGCACAGAACGGACAACGTGAAACTGATCTGATGGTTGTATTACAAACTGTTGATCTCGTCTGACGGGCTTCGGATGGTGGATTTCTTGCAGAGGTGATTGATTGGAGAACAGAGCAGTGACCTTGCAAGAACAGAAGCAGCTCTTCGTACGTTGGGACCTCCTTAGACCCGTAATGCGTCTCCCATTGGCGCAATGTTGCAGAATCTAGCCTAGAACACAACATGTAGACTAATATTGTGCTCCAAGACTCCGTTGGCTCTCCGATTTTCTGCAACATCATCAAGTTTTTCTCAAACTCGCTGATGAGGAAGTTCAGACCGTCGTAATTCTCCTTTTTGAGCGGTTCGAGGGCGAAAAGAGCGTCGAGATGAGCCTTCACAATCAGCTTCTTATTTTCATAGCGAACTTGTAAAGTTTTCCAGGCGACGTCGTAGTTTGCCTCTGAAAGCTCGATGTTGTTGATTTCCTTCAGTGCATCACCCTGTAGAGAGGAACGAAGGTATGTAAACTTATCCATAGACGTCAGATGCTCGTTGTCATGGATAAGGCTTCGGAAGGAATCCCGGAATGTAATCCACTCTCTTATTTTTCCACTAAAGGACGGCAAACGTATCTCTGGTAGCTTTACTCTCGAAGTATTTCCTGACGCAGACTGACTCTGACTGTTGCTGGTTGCGTTCTCACCTAAGGCATCCTTATCACCTTGGAGTCTAAGGAGGTCACCTCGGATCGCGAAGTATCGGTCATCAAATTGCTGTAGAACCTTGTCGTTTTCCTCTTCACGTTGCTTGGCAATCTCTCCTTTGACTTCGCTGTCAGCATCTTTCTGTTCTTTCTCATCCGCTTCATCCAGCAAAAGTTCAATTTTGCTCCGTGTTTCAAAAAACTCACTGTACACAGTATCAATCACATGCAATCTCGAACTTAATTGACACCGATCACTATCAATCTGATAGGTTTGGATGAATCTATCAGTACCATCAAAAATCACATACAACTGCCGTTCACGTTTTAGCAAAGCCTTCAGCGTACTTTTAGACATTGCTACACTTCTTATAATCTGACACTGCACCAAATATGTTACACTGCAATAGTAATTCACTGACCGATAAATCGACTCAACGTTCCACAGTACCGATAAAACTGACAACTGGCAACCCTATTGACAGCAGCGAGGGGGAGGCAACCAATAAAAATCAACAAAGTGAAACGTAGCGGCAGAATCCGAGACCAAACTACAGCGTACAAGGCTCACACCACATGCAACAAACCAAGTCTTACTCACATGCAATATCTTTATTTTTCTACTCAGGTAGGCCACATGCATCAAGCCACCAATCGTACACTTTACCTAACTCGTTTGATTAAAAACTTCTCCTGATCCGTTGTTAACAGCTGATCCAATTAATCACTCCAAACCATACAGCATCTATATGCAGCAACCGCGATGGCGTTTCAGCGCCGTCTCTCCTGGGGCAGCGATGGCGAATACGGCGTCGAAAATGGTTCACACAATCCGTGAACAATAGCGCTTTCGATCCAACAATCGGCAATCCACGGGGCTTCCACAAATGTCCTTAATTCGGCTTCGAAGGACCAAAATGTTGGGGGAAAAATGTTCACCCGAGCACTTAACCGGTTCGGACACTTGTTCGGAATTCGCGGATAAAATAAAAACCACTTAAACTTTAATTTCGATTAGATTCGCGGCGGTTTATTGTGGGACGATTTCAACACGGCGATGGTTTATGTTCGACTGTGTTGCTGCTTTTTCAGTCAGCTGTTTCGGTAGTCACACACTACCACACATACGCGACGGCATGACTGTCAAGCCGTGCGATGTTTTTTATTGCTGGGGGTGTTCAAGCATTTTGATTGTCGATATATTTTCCTTCCTTTTCTAACAGTATATTTTGAAATTATTTTGCTTCCACGCAGGCTTCAAGTGAGGAAATCATCGTCATGTTCGCTCTGCAACCAGCAGTGCATGCAGATATCTAAAAATCAGATAGGAATGAGAAAACTGGAAAATATTGTGGCCGGCAACGATTTGAAGGCTATGATAGTATCTTGCGCTCTCTTGCATTCGTCCGATAGGGGCTTATTCTGCGAATCGAGTGACGTGACTCACAAAATTTCATATCATTTTGCTGGCATAGCCAGCCTCTCTAGCTTCGATATTTTCGTTAGGATGAGCTGTTATTGATCTTCAGAGTTCATCGATACACAAATTTCTATTCTGAAGTCAGGACGAAGAAGTGAGTCATCACTCGAGGCGCAGAATAAGCACCAAGGTATCTGATAGCGCCCAATTGGTGTAGTTTTCGTCGCATTAGAAAGAAATGAAATTTATGTATCTATGTATGTATATCGTCTCCATTTTAGGAGTGTAATGCTGTTTTTCAACTTTTATACGATCATTCTATAATGTATATAAAACGTATATCAATACACCATAAGAGTATAGCTGCAAAAATGATTGCTGGGATAGTTTTCTACAAAGCTGGCGGACTTTAAACACTGTTATGGACATGTCCCGATAAACCCCGCGATTACTGGTCCAAAGATTGTTTTGCTGGAATGTGTCACGGTTAGAAGCAGTTTGAATTATTTGTCTTCCCTTTTCGCCAAAATCATGTTGGTAGAATTGTTCACCATATAACAAACTTGTAGACATGTCACTTCACGTTTTGTTGTGATGCCAAACAACACATATTATGGTATGAAATTTGACGAGTTTTTTTTATTATGTAATTTTTCAATTTACTCAAACAACACAAAGTAAATTGCATTTATTTCTTTTTCTACGCTATAAATCAAGCAATATATCAACAATTTTTTTTCCATTTGTGTCCCGATCCACCTCCATGTCCCTATTCACCCCATTTTACGGTATATCTCGCTGAAGCCGAATTTTGAAAAATTCAATTTGGGCGAGCTCTTCAAAAGGGTCAAGTTCATGTTAATGACTTGTTTGAACTGCTTGAAATCTACCGGTATCAACTTCTACTTCATATGTTATACACTGTTCTCTTTAGAGTTTTGTAAGTATACACTAATATCTTACTTTCTTACTCCAGGTCATCGCCTTCATTTGCGGGGTGATAGTGATCGTTTTGATGATTCTGGCGCTCACATCGACCGACTGGCTGATGGCTGAGAACTGGCGCCAGGGTCTGTTCGTGCACTGCATCGAGGAGGACTACGCCCCGCCACTGCCCTTCAACCTGCAGGATCCCCCGGGCTGCTACCAGAGCCGTGACGTCAGTGAGTATCATTCACATTTGGATCGTTGCCTATTGATGGTCTTAGAGGAATTGGATGAGGTATTCATTCGTAAAAAATACTTTTTCAGCCTACATCAAAGCAACGGCAGCGCTCTGCATAATCACACTGGTCACAGATGCCCTAGCAACCATTCTCACCGGACTTGGACTGCGGACGCAGGATCACAACCTCAAGTACAAGTTCTACCGTATTGCCGTTCTTGTCATGATGGTAGCCTGTAAGTATTTCGGAGTTCGTCAGATGAGAGACAGAGATGTTTTAAAAATAACTCAATGCCAACTTTTTTTTCCCATTTTAGTAATCTCCCTGCTGGTAGCTTTGATCCTGTACCCGGTGTGCTTCGCCGCAGAGCTTAATCTAGGTGAGTCCACTCGTTTGGCCAAGTGTCAGCGATTGAAATACTGTTTCAGGTGATCTTCTTGGGAGAGGCCGTCTGGAAATTGATTGAGTTGATGAATATATATGAGCTCGAATACTTACAGGTTGATAAATGGTTTCTAAACTGACGGTGTATCAAATTTTACCTTTTTTCGAATTTCAAATTTTTAGAGTCAAAATATTTTTTTAAGGAACGAGTAGAAATCTATGAATTTTAAAATTTCCGCATATCAATAAAAAAAGCTGCTAGACAAAATCTACCAAAATCAGTTGTTCAAATATAGGGATCAAAAATGCTGTTCTCCTGCGTTTTCATTTGATATCGAAATATGAAATATTTTGGGAATTGCGTTCCATATTATTTAGACCGCACTTATTAAATTTAAAAAACTTTCTGACTCTTAGTATTTTGAAATTCGAAAAAACAACAATTTTACACTTACTGTACACCTAATGTTCAATTCGGCTCATTTTGATCACTTGACTAAAGAGACATTAAGTGATTGATTGGTCTTTTTATTGGGTTGATTTATTGGTTGTGTTTTTCATCATAAAAAGACTAAAATTCCTTAATCATTTGACCAATATTAAAACAAAACAAAACATTTCTGAGTTGTTCAAAGTTGTGAACTTCAAACAACCATTACCCAAACTCAAAAGTTATTCGAAAATAACTTCCAAAACAACACTTTCCGTCATTGTCCGTGTCTGCGTTTCTGTGTTGGAGTGTGCTTTTTCACCCCTGGACGGGTGCCCCTCCCCTTCCGAAAAAGGGGCCCCGTCCACCTTCTCGCTGTGAACCTTGGACACGCCCTCGGTTGATCGTAGATCCCGTTACTCTTCTAGGAAACCGGCCGGTGTGGGAGTTCGGCTGGGCGTACGGCGTCGGCTGGGGCGCGGCCATCTTCCTGTTCGGGGCCGTGGTGCTGCTCCTGTGCGACAAGGAATCGGAGGAGATCTACTACAAGGAAAGGAAAATCGTACACGACACCTCGATGCGAGACTAGGCCAGGCCACACGCCCTGCCCGATGTTGTACTTTAGGCTGTAAGTATCCTTCAAATTGTTTGTATTTATAATTTTGTTTAATCAAACATATTTTGTATTATAAAAAAGCGACGAAGGCAAAAAGCAACTCATTAAATCGGCCTAAATTGGACCAAACAAAAGTGTCTTTGAGTGTATTGAGCCACTTTTAGGTTCAATATAAACTGTGCAAATGTTGGGGGTTCTAGGATTCAAAATGGATTGTAGTAAATTAATCTCGTTGACTTGTTGATTTTTTGTTTATTTTATTATATTTTTTGAAACATCGCTGGTGAACTGGCAACAAAACACAGATTTCCGACATTCTAGTAATTCCCTTTTATTTGTCGGAAGCCGGAAGCCGGACTTCCGAAGTAAAATTGGCGCGATAATATTTCTTTAATCTACATCCGCTCTTGAGTGTCAATATGACTTTATGTATTGAAAGTTTGGCGGCTTGTAACTATATTTGGATGCATACAATTAAAAACAATCTTCGGGGACCTCCAATTAATTCAAGAAACCCTTAGAACAAAAAATCAACCATTTTCTGTCTAACTTTTTTGTCAGATTTTGTAGGTTCGCGATACCGACGGCAGGTGGAGAACCTGAAAAAGTTGACAAAAATGCCCTGTGGGAAAAGTGTACCTGTTTAGTCCGATTTGATCGTAGAACTTGCCTGTTTTTTTAAGTTGGGTGGTATTTTCTAACTGGGATAGCATTTCTTCATATCGATCGATGCACGCTCTCTGGAATCCCCAAAACTAAATCGAGTGTCCAGTCAGTATGGTCAGTGCTACAACTATGCATATTCAAGTTAGGTATTCAAAGTCTAAGAAAAAAATCCAAAACACATGATTCGCGAAAAAGACGATAGGCCAGCTACTAAGTGCACCTGTATCCGTGGTCCAAACAGCCGGTTTAGAACCAAATTCCGACTAGGGCAACCGCACTGGTGGTTTATTACACCAGTTACAACTCAATTTATTTTAGACTGATATAACAATTGATCCAAAACTGATGAGATTTGGACCCAATTTGACGGAGTTCTAAACCGTTTGACAGTTAATGAAAGAATTGCCAGTTTTTTCACTGGATTGGATCTCCCATGTAACACCGAAAGATTCATTAGACTTCTCAAGCCCCTTATAAAACCAAAACTATTTCTAGTAGTCTGCTAGAAAACTTTAAATGTTACTTGGGCTAATTTCTTTGGTGCATTTCTCGTATAAATAAGACCTAAGATACAGTTGCTCTAAATGCTCATAAACAATTTCATTTTGTGTCTAAAGAAGCTGAAGACAGTAGCTATATGTTGCACACAATGATACATTTTTTTTTTTTTAAGAATCTTAATATTCAAAAAATGTCTAAAAATGACGTAACCTTTCCAATCCACTTTTCAAAATGTTTCTACTGTGAATGAAACAATTTTGACGTTTCATTGATTGAAAAGTACACCGATTTAACAGCACTTTTTTACAACTTTTGTGATCATGATCTTTTGAAAAAATGATGAAATATTTTAAAACGAACACAGGATCTCAATAAAACTTGATGTTTCCTCGATGAGATTCCTTTTTCTTAACTCTAAGCATACATCTTTCGAGGATATGATGGCTAGCATCTTACAAATGCTAAAACCACCAACCTACAGAAAGTGTACTATGTATGCCGTGATAGGGATTCGAACTCATGCCAGCTAGTTTAGAAGACTTGAAGGCTCTCCTCTACGCCACGGGCTGCGGCAATTATATATGCGCAATATATGCTTCTAACTTCAACTTTATCAGATGCTAAGGATTTTTTTAGCATATGGTAGTAAGCTTGCCAAAATTTTTCTTGCCCTTATCCGGGCCGGACGAATCGGGGCATTTTTATCTAAAAATCCAGACATTTGATTTAAAAATTGTCAACCCAAATTCGGGAAACTTATTTGGTCAAAAGTCAGCTTATTATTCAACAAAAATAAAAAAAAAATCTTGAACGTTTTTTTTTTCATCGAAACGCATCAGCGAGTTAAAGTCATACTTCAGTATTCCAAAAAAACAGGTTCAGATTTATTTTAATAAAATTTACTTTAAAAAATTGTTTTTAGACGCAAATATCATAAATTTTAATAACTCAATTTCAGTTTTTTTTTATTATGCAAATTAAGTGATTAAATTCGGGTAAAATCCGAGCACTTTTCTGCAAAATCTGGGCAACTGAGCCGGGCCGGATATTTCCCAAATGTTTTATCAAATATCCGGGCATATCTTTTTTTTTTTTTTTTTATATTTATTATAGACATTTTACCACGGTTGTGGCTTTCGTGTCTCTAAAACTAAATTTTTATACAACAGTTTCACATTTTTTTTGAAAGCTCTGACTTTGATATAAAATTAAGTAATTTTTTCTCCTGGTGGTCATTGTTGGCAAGCACAGTTTGCACGGATCCCTCTAATTTACATTCACGTCGTTCTTTTTCATACTTCCTACATTCAGTGAGGATGTGTTGTACTGTAAGGGGTACCCCACAGCCGTTACAATCAGGTCTAGATGTTTTTTCGAAGATGTAAGAGTGTGTCAAGCGAGTATGGCCGATGCGCAATCGGGAAAGATTTCGTTGTTCACTCGCAGATTTCCTATCCGTTGACTTAGATACAATAGGTTTGGTTTGTCGTAAAAACCTTCTGGATCCGGGCATATCTGGGTAGAACCGGGCAATCTGGTGAGCTTAGTCTATAGTCTTTTTCCGAAGTATATTTTTTCTTTCTTAGACTTTCAATAACGTGAACATGAATAGTTATAGCTGAGTATACATGAGTTACATTACGAGGCTTCCAAAATAAAAAAAAATGTAAAAAAAAGGTTAAGAAACAAGAGAACTTTTGGGATTTTAGTCAGGAGTGACAAATTGACACTCCAAGAACTCTAACGGTTAAAAAATGTGGAAGGAATTAGGCTTAATCTGCATCTGCGTAAGCACAAATCATATAAAAATGAGCTTAATCTGAATTGTGTACCTGAAAATTAACAGAACAAATCTACAGAAAACCGTAAGCCATAGGCTATATAAGTGAGTTAATATGACGATTTTAACAATGAGGAAAAAAGTGTAATCTATCAAAATATACTTTCCTTTAGTGAAAATGTTCAGCAAATCAATTGGACATATGTAGTTTAAGATGCGGCACGACCTTACGAACAAAGATATAGTGCCTATATTGCCCTATATTTTGTTAACAATCCAGAAAAACACTAATTTGGACTAGACAATTTTGAACCAAATGAGACCTATCTTGTGTGATTTTCAAGGAATCGAATGAAGGCTGTTTGAGCCACCGCAGTCATGGCTGTTTCACCATCAAATTTAAACTTTTCAAATTAATTCGGAAAAAAAAATGTTCGGACTTGAAAGTTTTGAGCAAAAAAAGACCGTCCTAGTATGATTTTTTCTAAAGAATTGAATGAAGGCTATTTAGGCGCATCGAAAACTGAAGTAATGGCCGTTTAACCCCCAATTCCCCTACATTTTTTTCAAAAAGTACAGATAAAACATGATTGGAATTGAAAATTTGAAAAAAAAAATAGGACCTATCTTGTGTGATATTTTTTCCTATGAATCAAATGGAAGCTGTTTGAGCCACCACACGCTTCGGAAAATGAAACTTTAGCTGTTTTACCCTTAATAACCCTACAGTTTTGCATGTAAGGACTTGAAAATTTTGAACCAAATGAGACTTTTTGTGTGTTGTTTTTCCGAGGAATCGAGTGAGTTTCCCTACATTTTTTCAAATATTTCAGAAAAAGCTATTAGGACTTGAAAATTTTTAACCAAATGAGGCTTTTCTTGCGTGTTTTTTTTTTCAAGAAGGCGAATGAAGGCTATTTGAGCCACCACACGCTTCGGAAATTCACTTATGGCTTAACTATTTGGAAAAATGTAGGGGAGCTGAGGGTAAAAACAGCCATAACTCCATCTCCCGGAGCCAAAATTGCCTTCAAATAGCCTTTATTCGATTCCTCAGAGAAAATCACTCAAGATAAGTCTCTTCTGGTTTAAAATTTCCAAGTCCGATTATGTTTTTTTCATAATTAATTTACACATACAGGAAAATCGAGGTTAAAACAGCTATCACTACATTTTCGAGGCGCGCGGCGACTCAAAAAGCCTTCGTTTGATTCCTCAAAAAAAAATTACTCAAGATACACTGTATCAGAAAATTGTACCTTGAAATCCAAACAATCAAAAAGTGCACTTTTTAAGTCAATAAAAATACTACAATTACATCATTCGAAACTAGTCCTTTTTGTGGATCAGTATTAAAAATGTTTATGAATTAAACCTTAAAAATAATCAAATTTATTTTGTATAGAAAGTCCCAAAAACGACGTCAAAAAATTGTCCGTACACTGAGACCTTTGTCAAATATTAGTCAAACAGTTATGTGTCAGTCAGTCAAATGCAGAAACGTGAGTTGAATCTCAGCAAAGACCATTCCTTGTGGTCTGAGCGATAAATACGGTAAAATGAACGGTATTTAGCGTAAATCAATAGATTTCAACAATTTCTGGATTAAATTAACAGGAAAATGTCTGTTTCTCAAGTATGTTCCGTACCGTTTGAGGATTAATCTGTATGTTTTCAAAATTCTTCAGGCTGTCAGCTGGTTTCGGGACACTGATTTTAGGATTCTGACTGATTTCCCTGATAATGATGCGATGGTGACGATCCGTAAGCTTCAGTTTGCGGCCTCTTCCTGGAGTAGTCTCCAGGGAGATATTCTTCTGAAGGAGTTCTGAAGGACATACTGAACCGACGATCGTGGCCGTTTTACTATACTTGCAATTTCGGACAAGATTTAACCGTCATTCTTCAGGTCAACAATCAGTTTCCAGATGTCAACGGGTATTTTTTTGTAAGAAGCAGACATTTTCCTGTTAATTTAATCAACAAATTGTTGAAATCTAATCGTAATCGTAATCGTCTTTGCTGAGATTCTGACTGACTGACTGACTGACACATAACATTTTTCTTGACTAATATTTGACAAAGGCATCAGTGTACGGACAATTTTTTGACGTCGTTTTCGGGACTTTCTATACAAAATTATTTGGATTATGTTTAAGGTTTAATTCATAAACATTTTTAATACTGATCTACAAAAAGGACTAGTTTCTGCAGCGAACAATGTAATTGTAGTATTTTTACTGACTGAAAAGTGCACTTTTTGATTGTTTGGATTTCAAGGTACGTGTTATACGGACAAATTTTTGATACAGTGTAGGTCCTATTTGGTTTCAAATTTTCATCAAGTCCAAATATGTTTTTTGTTACTGAACAAGGGGAATTGAGGGTATAATAGCGAAAACTCCATTTTCTGATGCGTGTGGTGGCTCAAACAGCCATTTGATTCCTCAGAAAAAATACTATATAAGCTCATTTGGTTTTAAACTTTAATGATCGAACATGTTTTCTCAGAAATATTTATAAAATGTAAGTGAATTGAGGTTAAAGCGGCCATAACGTAATTGGCCGTCATACAATTTCTTTGAAAAAATAACACTAGATAGGTCTCGTTTTGTTCTAAATTTTCAAGTCCGAACATATATTTTTTCCCGGAAATAAATGAAAAAAATTTAGAGAAATAGAGAGTAAAAATAGTCATAACTTAATTTTTCTAAGTGAGCGGTGGCTCAAATAAGCTACTTTCGATTCGTCGAAAAAAAAAAGATACATAGGACCTACTGGTTTCAAATTTTCAAATCCGAACATGCTTTTTTAACTATTTGAAATATGTAAGGGAATTGAAGGTAAAACAGCCATAACTCCATTTTCTGAAGAGTGTGGTAGCTCAAACAGCCTTTATTCGATTTTTCGGAGAAAAAAAATCACATAATATAGATCTCTTCTGGGTTGTTTACAAAATTTAGGGGAATTAGGAATTGAAAAGGCACTATATATTCGTTCGTGTGCTCGTGCATCGTCCAATCGGGTTTTTTGACATTTTCACTAAAGGAAAGTTTATTTTCATAGATTTGGTTCGTTTAGAAGGGAAAATATTGAATTTCTTCGCGGTTTATACATTTTCCCCATTGTGCAGTGTGTTAAAAACATCAATACAAACGTGAAGCAGGATGAGATTCAAAGGCAGTTTAACACTAAACATACCGACACATTGTATATACATACCTATTCATACCGCGAGCGGTCAAATGACGGCAAACACCGTTTTCGCTAAAACTCCCTTGTTTCTCAATTGATTTCTACCAAATTTATAGTTTTGAAAAGCTTATAATTCGACTCAAATATGTTTCTCAGACAATTTCCTGCTACAATCAATAACTTTAAAGTTATTTACAGTACAAGAAAAATTTTCTGAAAAAAACACGCTTCAGGAAAAAGGTTGTAAATCAGTTATTAAGTGCTCGAAAAAAAAAATCACTTAGTGCCTGAGAAAGCTGAAGTTAGAAGCTATATGTTGCACATATGGAAATTTTTTTAAAAATTTTCTAAGATCGTGGCCACAAAAAATGTAAAAAAGTTGTGTAAAACCCGTACTTTTCAATCAATCAACCGCCAAAGCTGTTCCTGTTACAGTAGAAAATTTTGAAAAAGTGAATTGAAAAGTAGACGTAATTTGTCACATTTTGGCTCCTTAAGATTTTTAAAATACTAAATACATAACTTTTGACGGCTTTTCAAAGGTAGTTGTTTTGCGAACTTTTTATGAATCTGGATTTTCTGAAACAATCCCTACACCCAAATTCAGCTTTGCACTGGATTTTGAGTACGTTAACGTATAGTTTAGGCAATAAAACTATATGCAAAAGAAAGCAAATTTTATGCCGGTTCTAGTGATGTAACTGCATTGGCGGTGCAATGCTTTACAAAAATATAATAAATATATTTCTGAAAGTAAAACTAGAAAATTTGAGCTAATGCTTGCTTGTTTTTTTCGTTTCTTTTCATCCGTCTTCGTGTGCAAAATAGCTTTGAGATATTACCACCCACTGCGCCCGTCTGCCAAGCAAGAATTTGTGCTTACTTCTCAAAATTCAGAAACTAGTTCACTGTTTTATTTATCATATTTTTGCCAAGCATTGCACCGCCAATGCAGTTACACCACTAGAACCGGTATGAAATAAGCTTTCTTTTGCATATAGTTTTATTGCCTAAACTTTACGTTAACGTACTCAAAATCCAGTGCAAAGCTGAGCTTAGGTGTAGGAATTGTCTTAGAAAATCCAAATTGATAAAAAGTTCGATACACAGCTAACTTTGAAAAGTCGTCATAAATTATGTATTTCGTATCTCAAAAATCTAAAGATGCCAAAATGTGACAAATTACGTCTACTTTTCAATTCACTTTTTCAAAATTTTCTACTGTAACAGGAACAGCTTTGGCGGTTGATTGATTGAAAAGTACGGGTTTTACACAACTTTTTTACATTTTTTGTGGCCACGATCTTAGAAAATTTTTAAAAAAAATTTCCATATGTGCTACATATAGCTTCTAACTTCAGCTTTCTCAGGCACTAAGTGAATTTTTTTTCGAGCACTTAATAACTGATTTACAACCTTTTTCCCGAAGCATGTTTTTTCAGAATTTTTTTTCTTGTACTGTAAATAACTTTAAAGTTATTGATTGTAGCAGGAAATTGTCTGAGAAACACATTTGAGTCGAAATATAAGCTTTTCAAAACTATAAATTTGGTAGAAATCGATTGAGAAGCAAGGGAGTTTTAGCGAAAACGGTGTTTGCCGTCATTTGACCGCTCGCGGTATGAATAGGTATACCACATGCGTTTTTCGAAACCCGTAACACTTAAAAAAATTTAAAAACGCAAAAATACTTGCATTTCAAAAACAAAAATAGTCCTGTCGTTAAATTTGCGAAAAAACAATTATATAAGGCGTAATCATCGTTTAAAGATCAAAAACCGTCATTTGACCGCCTCCGGTACGTTTAGTGTTAAAACGAATTTAAAATCAGATCTGTGGAATCACGATCGGCCGACCCATCTTCAGAGTACTATTGAGACTTTAAGCCATCACAGACTGCACAAAATTTGCCCAGAAGCGATGAAATTCGATGTGATTCTGTGATCTCGAAAATCATTTGAATTCTGCGCAAATTCGATAATTCTACGGTGGCTGTTTGCATCTGGGCTCATCCACTAGCGATAAAAACATAATTCTAGCTAACGCAAACGATTTCTGGTGAAAACAGCAACTAAAACTAAATAAATCATCTGTCTCCAGCAGGGCGAAGTATATGGCCTGAAATTTGTTTAAACAGGGATAAACTTACCACAATGGGTTGTGACGAAAGAAATTTCGAGCCCGACCGATTTCACGCAACCCGATTGCGCACTCATTCAAGTAGCTTCATACACGTTGCAAATCGTATTCGCAGTCATAGAACTTCATCGAATTTCATCCCATTTTTGTGCAAATGTGATAGAATGTATGGCCCACTTTAATCGAACAGGATCGAAATTTCTTGCGCAACTGCCTTTTTTGACAAATATGTTTGATCAAAAATCCGGCCATTACTCCGTCTCAGCTAAGGAAGAGGCGTTTTTTTTGTTTCAGTTGCTGTTTCCGCCAGCAGTCGTTTGCAATTGCGAACACACAATGGCATAATGTATGTTGCTGTTTGTACAAATTTCAGGACATTTACTCAGCCCCAACCGAAGCGGTTTTTTTTTGCTGTTGCTGTTTTCGCCAGCAATCGTTTGTGTTCGCTCGAAATATATATGTATCGTCGTGGAATCATCGTATTTGCACACGCCCGCTTTATGGTGTGGCAGCAAGGGATGTAGAATCAGGTTTCAAAACCTGGATTAGGATATAAGTTCAGGTCCAGTACACGTGCGTCGCCACGCTCATTTTGGTAGTTCCACAAGCCAGGCCCAAAGAAATTCCCGTAGCGAGAAATTAATGAAGGAGAACTCCAAGATTTGCAACGTGTGGATAAACTGAGCGGGCTATCTTTAGCAAGAGAGCGTCACCCGTTTTTGATGTGACGGGCCTCCTAGTAAATATTCCCGTCACACGAATATGGGTGCCATGGTGACGAACGTGTTAACCAAGGTTTGGGATCAGAGTTTAGATCAGAGTCTAGTATCCGAATTCCAGATCCAGGATATGGATTTAAGTTCGGAACTCTAAGATAGTCCTGGATGTGGATTTATAATCAGATCCAAGGAAGATGAATCAGCATCAGGACACAGGACCAGAATAAAATTCGGGATCTTGATTTTTGTTAGGATCATATTATGGATTATGTTTGTAATCAGACTTCAATTATAAAAGACTTGTTTTGTTTATGAGGTCAGATAATATCTTTTTAGCCAATCCAAATAGTTCTTATTTTCATTCGGCATATTCAAAACTAATCCAACTGTTATCTTTCGCTTTCAGTTTCAAAAGAAAATTCGAGTAAAAACTAATTGTCGTTCACAATCCTCTCAATGAAAAGTGTTTTGGAGACGAAGGCGAAAGAGTACGCAGCAGAAGAAGACGTACCGAGAAGAATACCGAACCGCCGCGAGACAACGAGCCAAATCGAAAGAATGCCAACAAACCAGTCGCTGACGGAAAAACGTAACGGAAACCAGCACACGCATCACATCAAGCCACAGAAGACGAATTTAACCAGAGAACAGCGAATATCATTCAAGGAGCGATCAAGCAACGGAAAGAACAGGAAATAGGGACAGCAAAAACAAACGAAACACACGCAAAAGTTACAACGGATACACACGAACTCACGTTCAACAGATCAAAAAGTCTCTCCTTCAGAAAAGTTAAAACAAAAATAAACGAAAACCAATTCCCCGAGGATACAATCGTCCTTAAATGGGAAACCTTTACTTGTTAAATGTGCTCGGAACCAAAATCAATATGTAATCAAAAAGTTTTGAAATGTTGCACTCTTTCCCGACTAACAGTCGATTGTATATCGAGAAATGTCCTCTTCTTTCTATATGAATCAGGAATTAAAAGGACACTAAGTGATAAACAATTTACGTTGTTAGTCTTCGGAGTTAAGCTTTTAGTTTGTGTTAATTTTTAAACGTGCTACTAAATTTGCAAAGCAAAGCTATAGGTGGATCAGTAAAAGCGAATCTTATCGCGTACCAATGCGTAGCAGCTATGTGTAAAAAAATACTTTAGAGCCAGCACGAATCAGCGAACAGAACAATCTTAATGTATGTTTTCATTTAACGGTTGGATCAAAACGCAGTCGCAGGAATATTGATGTTTTAGTTAGGCGTCAGAGCAAGAACGTTATAAGCAAAATCAACCTTAGCCCCACTACTATTACTACTAAACTTTGGAACAAACAGCCAGCCAAGCGCATTATTCAGGAAACCACCACTTTCGGTCAGTAGAAATGTAACAAGGACAACAGAGAATACACCCTGGTTAAGAACAAACGGAAACAGCAGCAACTTGAACACAATCCATTATCAAACAGCAAATCAGAATCAACAGCAGAAGTAACCATGATCGGGATAGGTAGTTGAACTAAACGCGATTTTTTGAGAAGGAAGGTAAGAAACGAATTCGAAAAGACAGAGAGCCGGTAAACATCAAGGAAGTCACGCTTAACGACCAAAACAGCGAACGGCAAGCGACTCGAGGAAGCGAAACAACGGAATCGCTCTGGCGAGAACTGCTGCAGGAGAGACCTCAGAACATCTTGGAACTCCGCAGCCTTCTCTCGCCGGTGGGAGTGCAAAGCTGAACAACAATATCCACACAATGAGAACACACTTAACACGAACGAACAACATCGAAGAACAAGCATAAAAGTATAAGAACGTGACAAGGGCAAGGGTGAGGCACCGTAAAACCAAACGCTAAACAACTAGAATTTACAATTGAAGAAAATAAATAAAACACGTATTTATTAAGAGATTTATTTCGCGGGAGTTTCTCGCCGAAGAGGAAGGGAGAGCCGATTCAATTTTTACAAACTGTACGAATCGAAGGAGGGTAGAGTACCGGGAGGATCAATTCAATCTAGGCCGATGCAAGATGTGTAGTCAATACAGCATGTAAACAGAACATGAAGTGGAAACATCCGGGAATCGATTGAACTAAGATTGAAAGTAACTCAAACTATTGCATCTTATACTACACAGAAAAAATACTATTGTAAAATATTTACTCGATGAATTTGTACTTTTAAACAAGCCGTTTTTCGTTCCACGTTTTTCTTTTTGTACATTAGGGATCTCAACAAAAAAAAATGGTTAAATATCGGTGAAAACAAGCAAAATTTAACATACTTGCGAGACAGAATATGTGGTTTTTTCTTATACAACAAGAACAAAAAAGGTAGCAAGCGAAACTAGTATATCGAAACGAATTTTCTACTTTTTGAATCGAAGCAAATTCACTCCACTAGAAATCATCATCAAACGATCCCCAAACAATACGCAAAACAGAAAAGAATAGAGCCAATGTAAAAATTCGTCACCAAAAACTAACCCGTCACAAATGGCAGAGCATGGAAAGGGATTTCCAGAAAAAAAATCATCTCGGATGCTAGAAAATCTCAATGAAGGAGAACTGAATCAGTATCTTGCTTCGGAATCTAATCAAAATCAACTGAAACACTCCATATCGAAGAAACACAAACACTGTTCCAAACTACCATTTTTCGACAAAAACGCGAACAAACCCTTGTTGAAACACAATTCTAGCGTAGCTAAAATATCTTTTTTTTTTCTTTTTGTAAACAGTTTTTGATCATTCACAAACCTTTCCTATTTATTTAAATTTTTCACTTTTTTTCGTGACAATTTCACGTATTTAAATATTGGTCTAGTTATTCAGATTCATTGGCATCGTGGTTCAACAACTATCATCAGAATCTCGTCTACTTTTGTGTACATAAATTTAAATTATCTTTTATCATGCATTTGAAATCCTGCTTGTGTTAAAAATCTCTTGTGTCAACAGCACATTCAATTAGAATGATCAGGTACTGAAATCATTTTGTAAAAATAGTGTTTTTATGTTTTACTTTTTCGAAATAAGCTAACAGGTATTTCCCAATCAATTTTTATAAACCCAAACAAACCATCATATCTGGATACTTTTTTCCACGTGTAGATTAGAGCGCCTAGTTTAAGGCTCTTCCATAGTAATAACCTTCTGGAAATTTCATCAACCGGGGAGGAAACTTTTATACTACAATCTCTTTCCAACCGAAATCTGTTCGGCAATCATTAGACTGGACAGATTTATAACTAGTAAACCGGCACAAATCACTTTTGCATTTTTTTTTGTCTCAGCTTTTCCTGGTATGTGTTTTAAAGATAAATTTTATTTACGTTTTTTTTTTGTGTAGATTAGGTTAATGCTCCAAAAACATTGAAACCACTAATTGGTTTATTTTGTAAAATATGTTTTCAACCTTCGAATCAGATAAAATATTCAAAAAGAAAAGAACATCCTTCGATCACCCTAATTAGCAAAATAAAAAAACCAACCAATAAATTATTCAAATTGATATACAAAAAGAAATCTGAATCTTGTCAATTGTGTACATAAGTAAGTGAAACGATTCAAAATGCTCGCTATATACACCTAAATTATCAGCATCCTACTGTAATTATATTATAAATCAATTGAATTTCAGCAGCAGCAACAACAAAAACAACAGAAAAAAAAAAACAAATAAAAACGGAAGTAAACAATAAAGAGTTTCAACAATAGGAATTGGTGAGATAGATGGAATTGTTTGCCGACAAGCAGTAAAAAAATAAATGTATTTGTGTTGTTTTCCTTTATCCGAAAGCCTTGAAAAAAGCTAAATCCTAGATGACAGACGTAAAAGCTCGACTTTCTGTTCCCCTGAAAGTTCAATAAATTTTATGCTGATGACTGAGCGAATATAGTAAGAAGATATTATTTTTAAGCATTTTACAAATGATCAAACCCGATTTAATACACCTGACAGTGTAGACAAAATTTACATAAATGACAAAAGTAAAAAATTGATATAAATGGCAACAGTAAGTAAGTTTTGTCAAATTTGTCAATTCTGTTATATCTGCCATTTTATTTTAAGAAGTCAAAGTTGAAATAGTTTATCGACGCTGTTATTTTAAACCTCAGTTTGTTGAGAAATGCATTTTTTTTTAGTTCGTAGCTATGTTTAAACTAAAAATCACGTAATATTATTAAATGTCATTTAATCACTTTGATTTATTTTTTTTTTCAAGGAATTCAACAGCAAGCTGTCATTCTTCCCAATTCCTTTTGTTTCTGTATTCAAATCTAATTCGTTTTTTTTTCTTCGTTTTTTTCTATACATCATTAAGTTTAGAACTTTTACGAAATTTTATCAATTTGCCTTCTTCTGATGGGTAGTTAGAGAGAACTATGCGTATATTGCGAGAAGACTTAGCCCTCGCACGAAGTGTAACCTGTATATGACGCTTATTAGACCGGTTGTTCTCTACGGGCACGAGACATGGATATTGCTCGAGGAGGACCTGCGTACACTCGGAGTATTCGAGCGACGAGTGTTAAGAACCATCTTTGGCGGCGTATAGGAGAACGGAGTGTGGAGGCGAAGGATGAATCACGAGCTTGCGCGACTCTACGGCGAACCCAGTATCCAGAACATGGACACGTTGCGAGAATGCCGGACGACTGTCCTGCAAAGCAGGTGTTCGCTACGAATCCGGTAGGAACAAGAAGAGCGGGGGCGCAACGAGCGAGATGGTTAGACCAAGTGGAGCGTGATCTGGCGAACGTAGGGTGCCCGAGAAATTGGAGAACGGTTGCCATGGACCGAGTGAATTTTAGGAATTACGTTCGTCAAGTTATGTCGTAAGACGGAATACTATGTAAATAAAATAAATATGCGTAGAATATTGTCGTCTAGCTGACAGACAGTCCTCTGTCTTGCGTAAATTTGGCAGTCAATCAAAATGTGGCGGACTGTGACTGTGACTACGCAGTCACAGGAGGGACAAACGGGGGGGGCCTCTTAATCTTGGAGGTATGAGTGGGTTAGTTCGGTATGGCGGAGACGTGTAAGAGCGTGTTTTTTAATAGGGTTTGTGCGGTCAACCCACTGTTGGGGACTATTTTTGTGGTTCGATTGTTGAACCAGGTTTTCTCCCAGGCATCTTGTTGTGGGATGGGCACTTTGATAGAATGCAAGGCGGTCGGCAGCCTCGTTATCTGCAGTACCTGCATGGTCAGGTATTAACACCAGAGTTGCCGTTTTTATCAAGCGCAATATCGCTGATGGAAGAGATCCAGGGGTGCTTTATGTTGCCTAATAAAACGGCTTTAAGCACACTCGCAGAGTCGGAAAAGATTATTGGAGGGTTAGAGTTAGGATGGGAGTGTTGTAGGGAATAAAGTAGGGCGAAAGCTTCTGCGCTGAAGACAGAGCACTGTGGAGGCAGACCAATGCTGCGATTGTTGTTCAGATCGTGGATACCACAGCCGACTTTCCCATCAATGGAAACCCCAGACCGTAGAGAGCGGCTGGGAGAAGCCATCAGTGTTGAAATCGTAATAGAGAGTCGCGATTTGCGAAGCTAGATGATTTACTCAGAATGCGTAAAATGTTGATTATATTAGTAGCATTCTTTCTTACTTGTTTTGATCGCCCAAACACAACAAGACATGCAGAGCAAACTCGACGACCTCACCGAAAGCTCCAAGGCAGCAGGTCTCAAAATCAATGTCGGAAAGACCAAGTCGATGGAGATCAATACAGAAAATCGTTCTAATTTCGTGGTAGCTGGACATCAGGTTGAGACAGTGGAGTGCTTCCAGTATCTTGGTAGCCAGATTACGCCTGATGGTGGTACCAAGAAGGACATCGAAACCCGGATCAGAAAAGCCCGATTTGCGTTTGCGAGTCTCCGAAACATCTGGCGGTCACGCCAGATCTCTCTACGAACTAAGATCCAAATCTTCAACTCAAACGTCAAATCCGTATTGCTGTACGG
This sequence comes from Uranotaenia lowii, assembly GCF_029784155.1. NCBI lineage: Eukaryota > Metazoa > Arthropoda > Insecta > Diptera > Culicidae > Uranotaenia > Uranotaenia lowii. The sequence continues at coordinate 69,609,826 of NC_073691.1, forward strand.
GTGTGAAACTTGGTGCACATATGCGGTGACGACGCGAAAACTGCAAGTTTTTGTGAATCGCTGCCTGCGGAACATCATCCGCGCTTGGCGGCCTGGCAACTGGATCTCAAACGTTGAACTTCATCGCCGGTGTCATCAAAAGGCGCTAGAAATCGAGATTCGGGAACGTAAGTGGAGATGGATTGGGCACACGCTGCGAAGAGATGAAAACGAGATTTGCAGAGAGGCGCTTGACTGGAATCCAGATGGGCATCGAAGAAGAGGCAGGCCCAAAAGCTCGTGGCGACGAAGTCTAGCCGCTGAAATCCGCACAGTTGACGAGAACCTTGGCTGGCAGCAAGTGAAGACGCTGGCTCCGGATCGCCAGCAGTGGAGATATTTTATCTCAGTCCTATGCGCCGGTCAATCAGCGCTGGACCCTTAGGTAAGTAGGTTTCTTACTTGATCTAGAAGGTGTTTGAAATTAAGGTGGTCATCAATCCAAACCCCAAGGAGTCGGAAGGAATGAACCAGAGAAATAGGTTGTTCAAACATGGTGATGGGAGGGATTTTCTTGAGTTTCTTACGGTTCGCGCCAAGGTGTACGAGTTTAGATTTTTCCGGAGAGAACTGAAACCCGACAGAGGGAGCCCAGTCGGCAACAACATTTAAAGCGGGTTGTAGTCGTTTTCGTGCCGTTCGCGCAAATGGAGAAATTGAAATCAGGAGGATATCATCAGCGTAAACGAGAATTTTGATGTTGTTGGGGATGATGTCAACAATGGAGTTTATGGCTATTAGGAAGAGGGTCGGTGCGATAACTGATCCCTGGGGGACCCCAGTATTAACAAGTTTGGGATTGGATAGGGTACCGTTTACGAGAACTTGGATTGATCTATTTGAAAGAAAGCTTTGGATGTATTCGAATAAACGTTCTCCGATTTTCCATATATGTAGGGAGCTGAGAATTGTGCTTTGGTTGACACGATCGAATGCCTTAGATAGGTCCAAAGATAGGAGTTCGATGTGTTGATGTTGTTCTAGCGCACTATTCTCAGGATGACAAAATAATCGTCCATGGATCGACCCGGGCGAAAAACAAACTGATATTTGCTCAGGAGGTTGTTTTGGTCTAATATGGTGACTAGACGATGGTTGACCATTCTTTCCATAATTTTCCCTGCACAGTCTAGGAGAGTAATAGGACGGTAACTGTCAATTTTGCAGGGGTTTTTGGGGTTTAGGGATTGGTACGACTAGACCACGTGTCCAGGTTTCAGGGATGTTGCCGGTATTCCAAATATTATTAATTATATTAAGAAACGTGATTTTCGCTGAGGGGACAGATTTTTTAAAAAGGGGTACCCTATATCGTCGGGCCCAGAAGAAAGGCCTTAAACCTTATGAAGGGCAGAAGAGGCTCGTTAAAGCTAAATTCGGTGTTGTAGATTTGATCGTTGGGGTTGAGTGAGGAGGAAGGAGAGGGATAGTGGAGGTCGGATGAGGAAGATTGATTGGAGTGAGCAAGACAGTTGAGTGTTAGTGTATTGGCTATTCAGAAGGAGATGGAACTGGTTTTAACGGGTTATCCCCCTGACCGACCTTAATTTTGTCCCACAGAACCTTGGAGGGGGTGTTCGTGTGGATCTCCTCGCTGAACTTCTGTCAGCAGTTAGTTTACGCAGTACGAACTGCTAATCGGGCTGATGATCTGGCATTTTTAAAGTCGGATAAGGCGTTTTGCTTTCGGGAATCGTTATTCGGTATGCGCTTTAGTAGTCGAAGTGCTTTCCTTCTTTTCTTGATAGCTTCTCATACATCGGGACCCCACCATGGGACCGCTGATTTGCTAGGTGTGCCAGTTCTCCGAGGGATGAATTTGGAGCCAGCGTTCATTAGGATTTCATTAAAGGAGAGGATTTATTTTTTATTTTTTAGGTTTTATTTTTGACACTTTACCAGCATTATGGCATTCGTGTCTAGATTAAAGGAGAGGATGGTAGTAGAATTTTTCAGGGGGATAAGATCATCAATATAGTTTTGATAACCAAACCAGTCAGCATCTTGAAATCGCCATCGGGGTCTGGTGGCGACTGTGGGGGTGGGACGAACAAGTTTCAGGAGTATCGGGAAATAGTCACTTCCGCCGTTGTCTTCAAATGCAGACAATCTGAGCTTGGGCCCGAGCGACCATGATAGGAAGCTAAGGTCAATAGCGGGTGTAGATATTGCCAGTGTGAGAGCAAATTCGGGTGTGGGTGCCGTCATTCAGTATAGTAAGGCTGTTAGCTAAGGCGGAATCTGCAAGAAAGCGACCCTTTCGGTCGATTCCTTTCCACCCCAGTCAGTTGAGTGAGCATTGAGGTCACCAAGTATTAACATGGGCGTAGGAATTTGGGGAATAACATCCTCTAAGCCTTTGGCAAAAGCTTCGAACGAGAGGGATGGTGAGGCGTATAGCGATACGATGGATATTTTTATTGGAGCCTCAAGTCACGCAGATAACATTTAAAGTGGATTTGATGGTAACAGGAGAGTATGGGTAAACTTTTTTGATTTCAAGTCCGACGCCTCTACTTTGAGGGTCTAGGGGGGATTTAAAAGAGTGTAGATCATAACCTTTAATCAAATTGTGGGGTACAGAAGATGGAGGTAGAAGGGTTTCTTGGAGGGCAATAACTATAGGGGAAAATTTGGCAGTAAGTAGTTTAATTTCTGGGAGACGAGTTTTCAGTCCAAATATGTTCCACTGCAAGGCAAAATTTGTGATGGTTTCTGGGTTGGATTATTGGCAGACATTGCAATCAGGAGGATTGCGGATTTATACCTAAGGGGGGGGGGGGGGTGGGGGTGCGAGAACTGGGTTGGGTGTCGTACATCGGGGGGTTGGGTTGAGTAGATTTTCTAGTTTTAGTATTTCTCACTGGTGAAGTCTGGTCGGGAGATTCAGAAGCTCAGCCACGCTTTGGGGTAGAGTTGACGCTTGGGGAATAATCTACGATGTCCATCGAAGCTTCGCTGTTGGTGTCAGTTTAAGTGGTGTCCGAGTCTTCAATGATGCTGTTTTGCTTCTCTATCTCGAGGATTCGGGCTTGGAGTTGGGCTTTTTGCTCGAGGAGGATAGCAATCTGTTTCTCGAGTGTTAAGACGAAGCTGGAGTTTTGAGTTGGTGGCGGCATTGAGGCGAGATCGATATTGGTTGACAGCATCGGGATGGGAAATACCCAGGTCCACACGAAGGCGGATGACGAACAGAACGTGTTGGAAGTTGGGACATTCCCTGTTGATAGTAGGGTGATCACCTTGGCAGTTTACACTGTGGGCGGGATTTGGACACGTTTGGTGGATTTCGTTTTCGCCACAGGTTGGGCAGATGGGTTGATTGGAGCATCGAACTTTGGTGTGACCAAACTTCCCACACAGAAAACACTGCATGGAACGAGGGTAGTAAGGCCTGGTAGCAACCCGTAGGTAGCCAAACCAGACGTGATTCGGGGGAACTTTACCTCGGATAGTGAGCACACCGTGGGGACAGTTTTACCACTGACCATACTGACTGGACAGTCGATTTCGGTTTTTGGATAATTCACGCAATCTGGAATCGATAGTACGCATTATCGATTCCAGAGTGCGCATCGATCGATTTGAAGAAATGCTATCCCAGTTAGAAAGTGCCACCCGACTTTCGCAAAAAACAGGCAATTCGGACGATAAAATCGTGCAAATCAGGTACATTTTTCCTACAGGGCATTTCTACCGGAAAAATTATAGGTTCGCCACCTGCCGTCGGTATTGCGAACCTGCTAAATTTGACGAAAAAAATTAGCCAGAAAATGATCGAATTTTTGTTCTAAGTGTCCTGTCAGTATGATCAGTGATTTTACCTTCGACCTTCCTAGTGAAGTGATGAACCTTGGTCACATTTAGTCCTGAAGAGCTTTGCAGATATCGATTTCGTCGAGATCCGCAACCTCACGACAGGAAACTACACACTGGCACTGGTTTCTTGTAGGATGAAGCTCAATGGAGACTGGAGTGCCGTCGATGAGCTCTTTCATTTGGAGAAGCTGGTCGCATTGTTTTTCACTCCGGATTGTAAGAAGGATAGATTTTCCTCCGTCAGTGGGGTATACTTTGTCAATGCAGCCGGCAACCTGGTCGATTGATTTAGCAATAACAAACGGGTTTTGGGGTAGTTTATGTTCGTTGGCTGGTTTCAGTAGAAGGAATTGGGCCTCGCCATGAAGATGGTTTGGATCCACTTCTCCCCAGGGCGGAAAAGATTCCGCCATACGAAGACCGAAGCTATTTCACGATATAGCAATAAAGTTCGGTACACTTGAAACAGTTTGAGAAAATCCTAAGATTTGGATGTCTGTGATAGAGACAATCAGCTAACTGGTGAAAATCTCGGAGCAAATGCACTAATTAACTTGTTGCATTGGCGACTCGAAACGAACTGCGGTTTAAGAATTATGATTCAAAATTTAATGTCAACAAAGCATTTTGTTCAGTCCGCAGAGCGTTTTCAATTCGCTTTTTTGAACGTACGATTCGGACGATGTACAGCAACTCAATTTTTCGAACGGCATGACCACGAATGACATAAATACATAAGCGGCATGATAGAAACTTGATAGCATGATATGTACTATGAAAAAAGAAAATTTTAACATTGAAATCCATTTTTTAAGATAAAAATCATTTTAATTGTGTAACCCAGTTTCGCAAAAAACGTGAGCAAAGGGTACAAAATTCACACACAATTACACAAACATCGAAAGGACTCATCGAGCTGATTCGATAGATACCTATACCTAAAGGTATTTCTAAGACCCATAATTGATAATATTCCAAATCGACCGATAGCTATACCTTTCTGTGAGATATGCAAAACCATCAACTCACTAACAGAGAATCAAATCTAGAACTGATAATTTTACTCGCCCAATATGCTGTTTTGATACCTACGTTCCATATATTGCTCATACAGAGAAAAGATGGATTTTTGCAACTCTTCCAAAAGAAGAAGAAAAACTACCGCAAGACGTCAAAGCTGTTGCACTGAAACAAACAATTCAGATTATATTTATGAGTTTTTGCGGGCAAAAAAACATTTTTTAAAAGTCAATTATGAATGATGCAGTGACATTTAAATCCGTTTTCAATGCATTTTACCAATTCTTAAGTGATTTATCACATTTATTTAGAAAAAAAATGTATCGAATCATAGATTTGAAAAAAAAACACAGAAGCCAATCTATTTCTTTATTTATAAAAATCTGTAGTATTGAATTATTTATTTTCTTAATTTAAAGCTGATGGTATAACAACCCGCATAAGCAAATATCATACACGTAATCATCCGTATTATTCTGATCTGATTACACGAGTAGTGACTATTCGAGTAATCTTTCTGAAATCTTTAAAATTTTACCTAACTCTGATACTTTTCACGCGTCTTCGCTTGATAAGATAAAAAAATATTCATGAAAGATACGAGTAAAAATCCTTAAAACAAAACTCAAGATGCATCTGAGTGTGTCTTCACTGTCAACAAAAATAAATAAAAATGGCGTGCGGCTTTAGTTTTGTGGACCCGTACATTTCCGGGAAACCCGTTAAATTGTGCCAGGAAACCCATGAATGGCCATAACAGTACTCGAGAAAAGCGTACCATGGTCCACGGCAACGCAAGCGATACAGGTAAGTGGAATATTTTTATTTGTTCAGCGAAAATTTTAATTTTTCAAACCTCCTAAAGCACGACTAAGAACAGCGGATGCGAGGACAAGCTCCACCACGGCGGAACATGCAAAGGATGTCAATAAGCAGCATTCAAGATACCCAGCTGCAATCATCTATTCCGAACCAGTTCCTCAGCCACGATTGCAACCACAAGCGCCAGCCGTCACTGATAGCTGATAGAATCACCAGCGGCAACAGCACCAACACCAAATCAAACATCCGCCGGAAGCGTTCCTGCATCACTACTTTTTGTCTTCTGGTAAAATCTAAAGCGGAAAAGCTACAAATCGGTGATGAGGTGAGATTTTGTGTTTGGTTTTAAAAGTTCTCCATTAATGGCTTTATTTAATTTTTAGGCTCTGGATGCTTTGAAAGAACAAACATTAAGTGTCCATTTGAATGTGAAAACTGGTTGTCAATCTGAACAAAAAATGCTTACTCAATCAAAGTCGGTCGGTGGAAAATGCTATGCCCCCAAGAAACATTCATCTCCATCTAGAATCACTGAATCAAAGAGGCAGGTGCTCGAGGTAACGAGAACCTCAATTATGGAAACAGCATTCATATACCATTGTTTATTTTGAAAGGTTTGTCACATTCGATAAAAATGCATGCCTTTGGTTCCATATCAGCCAAAAGAAAATGCACACAACCGGAGGAGCCAGCGCTTGAAGCAATAACAAAAAAACGACTTCTCCAGAACCGCACTCGCACTACAGGTTCCAGCTCCAGGTGGGTGAGTACCTGTACCATATTGTCTAGAGGAACTCGATTGTCCCCTAAAAGTGTATATTTATAATTTTTCAGCTCTACATTGGGATTTGTCGGCCATGTTGACCATGTTTTCTACAGTGAAAGGACTGCAACCCAAGCCGACGAGGTGATGTTCATTAGCAGCGCAAACGCTAGCTGCAGCCACCGATAGCCAAGTAACTTTCTATACCAAGTCGATGTGAGGGCTTATTATAAGGCAGATAATGCGTGAAAAATAGCAATCTCTCATGAAATTATCCATTGCACAGATTCGAAAAGCCACAAAAAAACCAAAAAGACGCTATTTTAGACAGAATTACAGCTCCGGTGGCACATTTAACCAGCACCACGGTAATGTAAAGTGCATATTTAGAATCTTTAAATATTTTATATGTATGTATATCTTTTTGTTATTTTAGGTTAAATGTTCTAACAGCAACATCTTCTTCTGGTTGAATGATGTCAGGGTGCTCAAGACTTTTGAAAGCTAAAAACGCACTGAGGCTAAATTCAAGATAAAAATCATTATTACCGAACGGCAATTAAGATCCTATCAACAAACTAGATGACATTTGTGATGCTAAATATCAGCTCAAATGAGCCAGCGATTGCCACCTATTTTATGGATAAAAGTTCTATTTTTTCTTCGAACATTCCAATGATTCGAATGGAACCGATGTAACAGAAGGACCGCTTTTAAAAGGATTCACGTCGACATGTTTTTTAATGTTGTTTTAAGACGTTTAGACCTTTTTTTATAACCGCAATAGTTAAGTTAATATTTTCTAAAAGCTATTGCAATTTTTAGTGTTCATAATAGAATTTACATTAAGAATGAATGTAAGACAACAGAATGTTCAATTCATGTTTCTAAGATACTTAGTTGGCAATTTAGTCTGAAAATGTATGCCCAAATTAAATGGAATGGAATGAATAAAATGGAATGAAATGGAATTAAGGCCAGGATAGAAATAGTATCAATTATCAATTTTTTTTCAATTTATTATCAGACTATAGTACTATGATATGCCTTATAATTTCTACATAAAACAGCTTGAAGCAGAATTGAAAATAATAATTTAAAATAAAATTCAGAATCAGATATCAAATTTTTTGAACCGTAAGATATAAGAATTCAGAATGCTAAACCAAAATTACAAAACCTATTTTAAGACTAAAGATGTCAATGTCATGAGTCTATCGTTTTCAGAATTGGTATCAAAAAGTATCAGATCCTCTTTTTATGCATTCAAAAAATTTCAAATTTGAATATTGAAAACTGGAAAGCACTTTGGATTTTCAAACAACATTAAGAAAAATTCTGAAAAGCATTACAGGTTAATTAAGGCTGAACGTACAAATCAGCCTAGAAAATTTCTTTGCATCTTATGAAAATTTGTATGAACATCAAACTTAAATTAGTGCCAAAGTAAATAAAAGTAAACGCAAAGTATATAAGCATGAAATTACTGAAAAAGTAACTATATATAATATTAATTATAATATAAAATTATATTTATGTGTTGTGAATAAAATGCTTTTAAAACGATTTTAATGCTGATTTTCATTTTTCATTTCAAAAATTATAATTTTAATAATTGCATCAAAAGTACACGATATGTTGTATCGTTATTTTTCTTATGAGAGAATTATTAAGTGAAGATTCCACGTATGATACAACTCGCTTGGAGCGAGTAGAAAAAAGCAAAAAAAATGAATGGTTACTCTACTTAACGACCCGTTCCCTGTATCGTAAAGTGCGTCCAAACGATTCCATTTCATGAAAAAATAATAAGCCCTATCTTACATTAATAATCCAAAACTATAGAAGTAATCTTTTGGGTGTCTTGGGAAGAAGATAGTGGGAATAGTCACTATATAATACTGATTTATGCGGGTACTCGGTAGTCGACTACTGCACTAACAAGGATAGCATCGCGAACAACAGTGTGAACAGTGTTTTCTTATATTTTATATGTATCTATGTGTTGTGAATAAAATACTATAAAAACAATTTTTAAACCAATTATCATTTCAAAAATATTAATTTGAATATTTATATCAAAAGGACACAATATGTTGTATCGTTATTTTTTTATGAGACAATCATTAAGTGAAGATTCCACGTATGATACAACTCGCTCGGAGCGAGTAGAAAAAAGCAAAAAAATTGAATGGTTACTCTACTTAACGACCCGTTCCCTGTATCGTTAAGTGCGTCCAAACGATTCCATTTCATGAAAAAATGATAAAACTTATCTTACTTTTATAATCCAAAACTATAGAAGTAATCTTTTGGGTGTCTTAGGAAGAAGATAATGGGAATAGTCACTGTATGATACTAATTTATGCGGGTGGTTGATTTTGGAATTGTTGAACGATCCACTTCCACTCTGTTTCGGAAAGTTTAAAAAGGTTTTTTTTCCTGTTGCATCTGTTAACCGTTCCGTTGAGTTCAAATTTGCTAACCCAATTTCCGATCGTTGTTGGGCTTTTGTTGTAAATTTTGGCAAGCTCTACTTTTGCCAGTGCCAAAAATAGTAGCCAAACAAATGGGAAATTGTATTAGGAGACGCATGTTTCTCCATTTCTGCTTTCAATAGCGCCATACCTGAAAGCGATTTTGTTTTTAAATTTGCAAAAACGTATTTCACTTCTACCTACTTTTTTATTCGCTTATGCTTCTCTTTATCAGAGGACAACAAAAAACACCACCAGAAAAGAGGCCTCAGTTATAAGATGATTATTTCCTTCAGTGTAACTCGGTTACACTGACGAAAAAGCAACCCATCAATCGAGCTGTCAAATTACGGTTGTCAAATTTCGGGTCTAACTACCGTTGCGTGAATCCAATTTTTCTCTGAATACGCAATACATTCTAAAATGATCGTATGAAAGTTGAAAAAACAGCATTTACCTACCAAAGGTGAGGCAATATGCATACATAAATTTCATTTCTTTCTAAAGCTTCGAAAACTTTACAAATTGGGCGCTATCCGACACCTTATTCGTAGCTTTCGGAAGAATGCAAAATTTTGCTCTCATGGTCATCGTTGCCAGAGAAATTATTTTCCAGTTTTCGTATTGGTCAATATTACTCAATTTCCATCTGATGTTCGGCCTTTTGTATAAACTGCTCGTTGTAGAGAGGAAATGACAATAATGATTTTCTTACTTGAAGCTCGGGGGGAGCAAAATCATTTCAAAATATACAAACATGGCAGACTTTCCATCATATCCGACTTAAACTGACGTCAGACGACATTTTATACGACCTTTTTATCATGCAGTTGGATTTGCGATTCGAAACACCATTGTGAACGACTTAAGTTATCATTTCTGAAACGATTTCCACTTTGCTGGGATTATTTTCTCTCAGTCAGTTTTAGTTCTGAGTATATTGTCCGTCAAAACCGAAGGTAAGCATTCAAACAAGAATAGTGAAACGTACCAATTAGTTAGGGCTAGGAAAAGCTACTCTACGTTTTGATTGCCCGGCTGGGCGTTCACTAATTTTGATCTCCTGGAGAATTCGCTGGGGGAACTTTTTTTCCCAAACTTCTGCTGATCGGGTGGAGCTATTGTGCAATAGGGACTTTACTGAAAGGCAAACTAGTCTTGATTGAAATTTTGAAAACCTGTAAATTTAAGGAACATCACTTTATGAAAATAATAGCACACAAACAACTGATTATGATTGGACCATACATTTTAATTTTTATTGGATTTTTAGATCGTTAGACTTGATCTTTTTGCATGAAAACTTTTGATTTTAGTTTTAGAATATCATTTTACATATGCATGATTCTGCATTTTCTTTAATTCACTGTTAAATGAAATGAAATAAGGTAAGTACTTGCGCTTTTAGTTTCTTCTTTTATTTTCAGGATGATGCTGGACTCGTTGCGGCCGTGATGCTCGTTGGTCGACTCGTTGGGGGACCTCGATGAACAGGTAATGGCGGATGACGACGGAGTTAGAGAAGGATTCCAGGTAAGTTGCATGCGGTTCGGAATTGGTCGTCGTAGCCGACGGCTTCGACAGATTGGCCTATGTTGACGGAGGCCAGGTAGGTAACCGTTAGTTTAACGGTCCCATGCGACGAATTGACCTATGTTGACGGAGGTCAGCGTTTCTTAAAGTCCGGGGAGTGGTTCAATGTGCACTTTACACTGTAGGGTGTCTCACGGACAATTGAGTGAGCGTTCTAACTGAATTGGTCGGAATTTTACTAAAGAAGATAGCCCCCCAGGTCATACCATTGCACTAGAACCTCCCAAAATGTAACGGAAGTGGAGGTTTTTTTCACTGATCCCTCGACCTTTGTTGCACCCACACAGTTCACCGGTGTCACGAGGTACAATTGGTGTTTCTCGACACTGGGGAACGAACGGCTTCTTAGTCCACTACACTCGCGCTCACTCAACCGATAACCCGGGAAATTACTTCCGTGTAGGCATCCGGATTACCGTTGTTATACGGATTTTAACGGTTCGAAACGCGATCACTTGTAGCGTGTGATGTCGCAATCAACACTCACCCGGACTAGACTTTGTTAAAGAAGAGAGCTCGTTTGGGGTCCTTCGACCTATATATAGGTTTTAAGCTTCATCTTCTCTCTCTTTCATTTCCGCTTAAGTCCCAGTCCCCATCGAGGACGTGTCCGTTGGTTGACAGGATCAATACAAAATTTTAATTATGGTTGGTGTCTTTCAATTCGATGTTTTTGTGGCATTTTATAGCACTTTTGAATTTGAATTTGAATTGTGATGTTCCATAGAATAATTAAATTGCGTATCCTAATAAATTTAAACATAGAAAAACTAGACCCTATCCTAAATAAATAAATAAATAAGTGCATGCCAAAACAAATAAATATCTAGACAAATAAACAAATTTAATAATTCCTACACAAAAAGGAACAAACAAGAAAATTGATAAATAATTAAACTAACTAATTTCGACACCAACCTAGAGCTGCTAAATACAGGATAGTATTTAGAAATTTACGAACAATAATAAAAAAAAACATAACAATATTTTCAATATCAAAACCAGTTGACCCGAGCAGCAGAGTTTAAATTGTAAACAGCAGAAGGCTGGTTACAATAGAAAAGCTACGAGAGTCCTTTTTTCGTCTAATAAACGGGTCATACATTAAGTAGGCCATAGACTACACAACATTTGTGCAAATGCGATGGAATCCGATGAAATTCTGTCGCTGTAAATACGATTTGCATCGTGGATCGATTTGCACTGCTTGAATGAGCGCGCAAACGGATTGAGCCCAATCGGTCGAGATCGAAATTTTTGTACAAACAACTCTCTATGGCATGGTGTTAGTACAAATTTCAGGCCATTTACTCACTCCAGCCGGGATGGAGAGGGTTTTTGTTGATGCTTCCGCTGTTTTCACCAGTAATCGTTTGTGTTCGCGTGAAATGTGTTTGTATCGTGTGTGGGCGAGCATAGAATTAAACAATAGTCGTGAAATCATCGAATTTGCACACGCACACGAATTTGCACACGTTATTTGTGTAATGTATAGCCCGCTTTACAACACATTAGTACAAGTGCGATGAGCTTCGTGTAATTTCTTAAATTGTGAATACGATTTGCATCGTGTATGACACTGCTTGAATGAGAGCGGAGTCGGTTTAAGTAAAATCAGTCTTGATTAAATTTTTTTGTGCAGACAACCGTCTGTAGTATGGTGTATGGTGCTGTTTGTACAAATTTCCGGCCATTTACTCAGCCGCAGCCGGGCTGAAGATGTTCTTTTTTGTTTTAATTGCTGTTTTTGCCTGCGATCGCTTGTGTTCGCGCGTATTACGTTTGTACCAAAGGACTGAAGCAACTGTCAAATCACATACAAACCGACCGTATTGACTTTTTGGAACCAGAACGTCAGTTCCCCTTTGATTTCAATGGAATTTTGGAACCAAAACGTCAGTGCGGTACTGAAATGTCAGTTCGGAAATTTTCTTCTCTTTCAGCCCCTTGGTTTGTACCATGAGTGGGTGAGCAGAGATAAGATCATCGAATTTGAGCATAATGCGGTGTGGTCTATGGCCCTCTCAAGCTACCATTCTATCTCTCTGTCCCCCTTGTTTGTAAATAATAAGAAATTTTCTCTCATGTGTGAGTGATTCAATAAATTTGAGCTGGAATGCACAATTTATCATCAAAAATGAAAGTTAATAAGAGGCCGTTCAAATATTACGTAATGCAATTCGAGCATTTTCAACCCCCGTTCCCCCCTAAGTAACACATTTGTCTCAGCGAGATTCGATCGCATGATCTATGATATGGAGGACTCAAGGCTTATGCATTAGACTTCAGTTACCAAACGAACCTTCAACACCTTCAAGCAGATACCAAAAACGAACAACTATTTGATTTTGTTTTGAATATTTATTAATTGTCTACTTAACGATCTACTTAAAATACTATCACAGATTTCGTCACCTTCTCTCTCCAACTGTCACTTGGCACTTCCGCCATTGCTCATATTCTCAAAGAATTCAATCAGCGAACTAACCGACCTTCTTCGCTTGCTTTGATCGGCGTCTGTCATCATCGGCCTTCCCTTCAGCTGCTGCTGATTTTTCTTCGGAATCATCCCGACAATACGAGGAACCCTGCTAGATTCTTCCATTCGGCTTCGAAAAGATCCACGATTGTTTGCTGTTTCGCAGTTCATGTGCCGCTCCGATACTGCCCAATGATACCCTTTCACTGATGGCTGATATTCTTGTCTCAGCTGAAGCATTCGTAGCTTATATTCAAAATCGTACTTCGAGAACTGTTCCCGCAGGACTGGCCGAACGAAGGCACAAGATGATGGCTGTTTCTCTGCTACACGGCACATGATTTGAACGGTTCTGTTGGAACCTCTTCTAAGGGCTATTAAAATCAGAAGGGTGGGGTTCTTGCTAATTAGCGTAAAATGTGCGTGCGGTAAACGGCACTGGACTAAACTGATGACCTGAACCCGGATTGATTGCCTATTATAATGTCGGTAAAGTTGTACCTGTGAACATAGGCAAAAGTAAGTATGCATTTGTTAATAGAAATGTGTCTGTCAGTAGATGCAAGTATTCGATTCAGGTATAGCTTGAAACGAGTTTACTTGAGGCGTTCGGGTAATGGTTGAACAGGTATACTGAATCGAGGGTTCTGAAATATTTGGTTTTCTTATTCATTGAAATTCCAAGACAGGTTCATCAATTCGAAAATCGCTGAAACTTCGGGTATCTCAAAGTATTTCTTACAAGCAGTTTCAGGGAGGACTGAAAATCAAAATATACCTGACTTAAAAAAAAACAAACAATAATTCTGATCAACCTTTCATTATTTTTAGAAATTATAACTTCAGTGATATTTCATTAGTTACATTATTGAATTTTTTTTATTAGGTATTTCTAAAAATTCATACAGTACATACGTAATAGATAAATAGATGCGAATATTTTTTGGATCAATGTCTAAATCTAAATCAATACCCGATCAGGAGGGGAAAACAAAATTATATCAAAATGAGATATTTTGATACTTATTTTTTTCTATCTAAATGAGTTATAATTCAGTACTCGTAGGATGTTAAAATATCTCAAATTATATCAAAAAATCTATACGATCATAGCTAAATTATATCAGTTTTTGATATGCTCCTATCAAGATTATATCTCGTTCAGATAGCATAGTTTGATATTGGACAGAACAAATTATATCAAAATCATAACTCATCAAGATATGAATGCTTCGAGAAAATTTTCTAGTGGAAGGTCAATAAACCAAATTATTTGATGAATCCATGCCCCATTTTTGGTTTCCCAAAAATTTGATTCAATTTCATGAATCTGTTGAGCGAAACTCGTTAATGTAAGGTTTGAACCGTTGACTTCGATGTCCGTGTTTCAGAAAAAGTTGTACGTCTATCAAAATAAGATATAATCATTTTATTTTAGGGAAATCCGAAAAAAATCTTTATCATTGAATATGAGCTCAACCCCATTCAAGTTTTTCAATCAGAATAAGATATAATTCAGATTGGAGACACTTAAAATCGAAAATTTGGAATACTTAATTATAACTGAATCAGATGCAAATATCTTGGTCAGATACGTTTGAGTTATTATTTTGATATGCTCTCCTGATCAGGTATCAATGTCTCAAAACGGACTGCAAACATTTTGTGGGATGGTACAAAAATTGACCGGTACAAAATTTGAACTCACTTAGACTTGAATGGGATTTTTCAAGGCGTTCAAATATTCGATGATTTCGGTGACAATTTTTTCACTTCATACGAAAAACCTCTAACAAAATAATAACATACGTTTTTTGTACAATATATTTAGTGTTGTATCAATTCCGAAGTTTACATGCCTAATCCGATTGATTAGTATTTTTTTAAATTTGAGAATTGCGAATATCAGCATAGTTTTCATGAATTATTTGTTCAAAAAAGTTTGCAGATACCTGGGAGTACCTTACCTCCGTGAAAAATTTGTGATTAATAAGTTTTCCCTTACTTTGCTGATTTACATGAGGCTGTATCTTTTCAATGTGTCAAAATGGGATCTTATTTTCTGATTTCTTAACTTTGAAAGGTTGAAGAATTAAATCCTCGTTCGTTATGTTTGTTAATTGTTGATAATTTTAATTATTTATCAAACTTTTGTGAAAAATTGTCTTCTTTATTCTTGGTATCTCCCAACGGCCAGCGCACACTTTTTTCGGTCATGATATTGATTAGTTTTTCCAACTGATACTTCGTCTAATCTGTATTTTAGGTGGCGGCATCCTCCTCTTTCTAAATCTGCTACTTTTCGGTCCAATTCTTCTTTAAAAAAAAAAATAATAATTTTGTGGATACAGCTGGTTCGAAATTAACAAAGCTTAATTATTTTCGAGCAACTTAAAAGCATTTTTAAAGGAATGTCTGCTGGCAAAGTCTGACTATAACGAAATAAAACCATCATGAGATTTAATTAAAAGTACCGTAAACTGGGGGAACTTTGATCAACATGAAATTTTTGCAGATAATCATCATTAACTATGTATAAAGTTAAAATATCTGAAAACTGTTCACTACGTTTGAAAGCCTATGAATTGAGTTACAAATAAGCTAAATTTGGTTTTTATTAGGATATTTTTTATATTACTTAAAATATTATTCTAAAATATTAAAATATCTGGTTTTTTGAAGGCTCACGAACAATCATATCTCCTGATCAAATTTAAGCATTTAGGAGCAAATGTGTTGTTTAATGTGAAAGTTCAACTATTTTTCTTGGTTTAAGTTAAGTTTATGTGTTATTTTTATGGTCATTTGATGATAATTGTTGGATATTGAAAAAAAAAACGGTAATTTTCCATGAAAAACCCTGTATAGGAAAAATGGCTAAAAACCCTATCAAATGGTTAAGTTTGAAGAAAAAAAGAACGTGGGAACAGTAAGAGGACTTAGGGAATTGCATGAAGGTATAATTTTATTTGTTTTCGAGGCCAAAAAATATTGAGAAATGTTTATAATTTTTGCCCCTAAATGTATGCAGCAACATTGTCCATCATTCGAGTATATTTGTTTTTGAAAGAAAACGATGAAAAATTCAATTGAGTCCAAACAAAAAATTACTGTTATCGATGTTTTGAGCCTTCTGTGCTTAATGGCATCAAAACAATAAATTTGAAGATGTTGAGATACGTAAAAACCATAGTAATCAAAGTTACCCCGAAACTCGAAATCTGGTTTTGTAACAAACATTTAATTATGACCACAAATGTCGTTTTAATTTACTGCAATCCATGATCATGTTTAAAACTCCTCACCTCAGTAAGGGTTTTAAAGCTTTCAGGTATTACGAATGAACAACCCCTACAAAAATATTCTAAAATGAATGAAAAAAGTGATCAAAGTTCCCCCAGTTTACGGTATGCGGTAAAAATAGATCGTGGGTTGCGAAGGGTACATTTAACCTTCCCATGCCGTTCGGGTCAATATGACCCGAAGCGCACATTTAAAATCTCTTTATCATCATTCCAATATACTGAAGAACTTGGAATTTTGACAGACCAAGTATGTTCTATGAAAATAATGATCAAATTAACGTCAAAAAATTGAAATTTGAGTTTTGAAAATCGGTTCATTGGGAAATGAAATACAGCTAAGCAAAGCAAAAATTGGATATCGTTTTTTTAAAGTTAGATTTTTTTCTACCGGAAAATCTGAGATAGCGGTCAAAACTTTCATTGGGCCCCAACATATCTATACACTGTCGGATAGATGGATTCTTGACGATTTCAAACATCAATGAAACACTTAAATACAGAAAAGCTGTCAAAAGTTATGAGCATTTTAAAAATAAAATTGATTTTTCGGACTTTTCACTTTCTGAACCAGTTTCTGATATCTTGGTAATACATATCGACTTTATTTTAAAATTTTGAGTAATAAGAACAAATTAGCTACACAATGAATATAATATCATCAAAATCGGTTAACATTTACAGTCAGGAGAACGAAATCAAACTACAACTCAAATTTCCTGGAAACGGATATTTTGCGAACGGCATGGGAAGGTTAAGATTACTCTTTTAGGCTTTTAAAAACAGCGAAAGCCAAAGATTCGTTTTGAAAATTGTTGTTCATTTCCACAGAAGCAGAATCTTGGCATTTTTTTACAAAGCGACCAACAAATTCAAACGCTGGGATTTGTTTGAAATAGGGCTTTTCACAAGTTTGGTCGACCACCAGAACCACCTATCTCATTGCCTCGGTACCGGCTATACAGCTTATGAACTCTTGAACAAGCAAAAATTGGTGTTTGGTTAGATTTGAATGACTCATAACTAGGCAACACTTTCAGCTTATCGGAGAAATAATTGTTGGATATTTCAGCGATCTACACTTAGTTTTTGGTTCACTAAAAATTATAAATTCTGGTATGAGACTTAACCTCCCTGAAGACCCTTAACCGTAGTTGCCAATCATGTGCTTCACTCCAATGCTTGATTTGAACTTCGTGGACATTTTTAACAGTGTTTGCGTACTTTTCCCACACTCATTTTATTTATTTTATTTACATAGTATTCCGTCTCACGACATAACTTGACGAACATAATTCCTAAAATTCACTCGGTTCATAGCAACCGTTCTCCAATTTCTCGGGCACCCCACGTTCGCCAGATCACGCTCCACTTGGTCTAACCGCCTCGCTCGTTGCGCCCCCGCTCGTCTTGTTCCTACCGGATTCGTAGCGAACACCTGTTTTGCAGGACAGTCGTCCGGCATTCTCGCAACATGTCCAGCCCAGCGTATCCGGCCAGCTTTCACCACCTTCTGGATACTGGGTTCGCCGTAGAGTCGCGCGAGCTCGTGGTTCATCCTTCGCCTCCACACTCCGTTCTCCTGTACGCCGCCAAAGATG
Organism: Uranotaenia lowii; assembly: GCF_029784155.1. NCBI lineage: Eukaryota > Metazoa > Arthropoda > Insecta > Diptera > Culicidae > Uranotaenia > Uranotaenia lowii. The sequence goes on from NC_073691.1 coordinate 69,627,741, forward strand.
GTTCTTAACACTCGTCGCTCGAATACTCCGAGTGTACGCAGGTCCTCCTCGAGCAATATCCATGTCTCGTGCCCGTAGAGAACAACCGGTCTAATAAGCGTCATATACAGGTTACACTTCGTACGAGGGCAAAGTCTTCTCGACCGCAGTTGCTTGTGGAGTCCATAGTAGGCACGACTTCCGCTGATAATTCGCCTCCGGATCTCACGGCTGGTGTCATTGTCTGCGGTCACCAGTGAGCCGAGATAGACAAAGTCTTCGACTATCTCCAGCTCGTCGCCGTCGATCATGACCTTGTTATTACTGGACAAGCGGGTTCGGTCGGTCTCGGATCCGCAGGCCAGCATGTACTTCGTCTTGGACGTATTAATCATCAACCCAATCCTTCCTGCTTCGCGTTTCAGTTTGCGGTAGATCTCCTCCACCGCCGCAGATGATCTGCCGACTATATCAATGTCATCGGCAAAGCAGATAAGTTGACTGGATCTGTTGAAAATCGTGCCCCGCATTTCGCCCACCGCTCGTCGAATAACACCTTCTAGCGCCACGTTGAACATCATGCAGGATAGACCATCACCTTGTCGAAGCCCCCTGCGCGATTCGAATGAACTCGACAATTCACCCGAGATCCGCACACAGCACTGCGTTCCATCCATCGTCGCCTTGATCAGTCTGATTAGCTTCCCGGAAAAGCCGTTCTCGTCCATGATTTTCCATAGCTCGTTACGGTCGATCGTGTCGTATGCGGCTTTGAAGTCGATGAATAGATGATGCGTAGGGACTTGGTGTTCACGGCATTTTTGGAGGATTTGCCGTAATGTGAATATCTGGTCCGTCGTAGACCGTCCCTCCATGAAGCCGGCCTGATGACTTCCCACGAATCTGTTTGCTTGTGGCGTGAGGCGGCGGAGTAGGATTCGGGACAACACTTTGTAGGCGGCATTGAGGACAGTGATCGCTCGGTAGTTCTCACAGTCCAATTTGTCGCCCTTCTTGTAGATGGGGCATATTACCCCCTCCTTCCACTCCTCCGGTAGCTGTTCTATGTCCCAGATCCGGACTATCAACCGGTGTAGGCAATCGGCCAACCTGTCCGGGCCCATTTTGATGAGTTCAGCTGCGATGCCATCCTTCCCAGCCGACTTGTTTCTATTCAGCTGGCGAATGGCTTCCTTAACTTCACTCATCGTTGGGAGTGGCTCCTCTTCGTCGTTGGCTACGCCGGCGATGTACCTTCCCCCACCGTCTTGATCTCCTGCATGTGCGCCGTTCAGGTGTTCATCGAAGTGCTGCTTCCACCTTTTGATCACCTCACGATTGTCCGTCAGGATACCCCCGTCCTTATCTCGGCACATTTCGGCTTGCGGCACGAAGCCTTTGCGGGATGCGTTGAGTTTCTGATAGAACTTTCGTGTTTCTTGGGAACGCTGCAGCTGCTCCAGCTCCTCGAGCTCCTTCTCCTCCAGACGGCGCTTTTTCTCCTGGAAAAGTCGGACTCGCTGCCTCTTCCGCTGTCGGTGATTTTCCACATTTCGACGGGTGCCTCTTTGCACTACTGCCGCCCGCGCGGCATTCTCTTCGTCCATCACCCTCCTACACTCCTCGTCGAACCAGTCGTTCCGTCGAGATCGCTCCACATAACCGATGACGTTCTCCGCAGCACTGTTGATGGCTGTTTTGATGGTATCCCAACAGTCCTCGAGAGGGGCTTCGTCAAGCTCGCCCTCTGCCGGCAGCGCTGCTTCGACCGATTGCGCGTAGTCTGCCGCGACCTCAGGTTGCTTCAGTCGCGCGATATTTAACCGAGGCGGGCGCCGGTTTCGCGTGTTGTTCACTACGGAGAGTTTTGGGCGCATCTTCACCATCACCAGATAATGGTCCGACTCGATGTTGGCGCCCCGACAGGATCTGACGTCGATGATGTCCGAAAAGTGCCGGCTGTCGATCAAAACGTGGTCGATCTGTGATTGAGTTTGGTACGGTGATCTCCAGGTGTACTTGTGTGGGAGGCGGTGCTGAAAAAAGGTACTACGTACGGCCATTCGTTTGGAGGCGGCGAAATCAATGAGTCTGAGGCCGTTTTCGTTGGTCAGCTGGTGCGCGCTGAACCTTCCAATTGTCGGTTTAAATTCCTCCTCCTGGCCGACCTGAGCGTTGAAATCCCCGATGACGATCTTGATATCATGTTTTGGGCAACGGTCGTATTCACGCTCCAGCTGCGCGTAGAATTCGTCTTTGTCGTCACCGGTACTTCCGAGGTGAGGGCTGTGCACGTTGATGATGCTGATGTTGAAGAACCGGCCCTTGATTCTCAACCGGCACATTCGTGAGTTGATCGGCCACCACCCGATCACGCGCTTTTGCATCTTTCCCATCACTATAAAAGCTGTTCCAAGCTCGTGTGTGTTGCCGCAGCTCTGGTAGATGGCACGACCATCTGGATACGTTCGTACCGTGGAGCCCTTCCAGCATACCTCCTACAGCGCTACGATGTCGAATTTGCGGCTCTTCAATTCGTTGGAGAGCACGTGGGTACTGCCCACAAAATTTAGAGATCGGCAGTTCCATGTTCCAAGTTTCCAATCGCTAGTCCCTTTTCGTCGCGTGGGTCTTTGCCGATTTCCATCCGAAATTTGTTGTTCGTTATTCGTTGCTTATGTTTTTTAGTAGTCACAGGCTCGCAAGGCCCGCAGCTAACCCCACTATCTCGCAGGAGGACCGTCGTGATGTTGCTGTTTTGGGTCCCGAACACCACCAGGACGTTGTTGCACTCCGCTCGCCGCCCCTAACATGGAGATCAGACGCGTACGAAGCCCCCTAACTCATTCTGCATGCGACCAAAGCATCCACCGGGGTTGGGTACCCGATCTCCGCTAAGGTTGCTCGCACCCCAGCTAGTACCACGGGGAGGTAGAGAATCGGAGTTGCAGACAAGAGGTGATATGACCACTACCCGAAGGTTGGGTGTATGGGGTCTCGAGTTGCACATTGTCTACTTCACTAGCCTTTTCCCACACTCACACACAGTAATTCTTTGAACAATCAACGGTTTTGTCAGCTAACAATTTGATAATGATGGATTTTGAATGAAACTGTGCAATTTTTTTCGTTTCCTCTTACATCGTAAGTATCTAAAAAGCGCCTATATTTTAAATTTGAAACAAAAATGGGTGGCTAGTACTTTTCACATTTGAATTTGAATTTTGAATCTTCTTTAACTAGTAAAGAGCTAGTAGCAAAAGAAAGTGTCCCATTTCTAAAAGAACTAAGCTTTAGAAGCTTGAATAAGTAAAATCATCAGTTGCAATTTTTTCCAAAAATATATGATTAAAACAAAAAAAAATGGGATCAAGTATGCCCATTAGACCACTGCGAAAAAAATGACTAATTGCTCCCAAATGTTTTTCGATGCCTTTTGGATCACCAAGCATCAGTGTAAAATTTGGGATGATTTGATTCATTCCTGAATTAGTACAATGCGTTTAGGTTTTGTATGGAGATTTGTATGGTTTTGCCTATACCAAAGGTTCAGTTTTTCTTAACATGAGAAGGAGCTATGACTTAAAAGTTATAACCATTTCAAGTTATAAAACTTAAATCCATTTAGAACGATTGAAAAATGACTATTTTGTTTGCTACAGCTTTCAATAGTTTTATGAAATGATTTTGCCAAGGTTATTTGAATCAGCAAACTTATTGGCTTTATAAAGCTGTTTTTTGGGATTTTTTATTTTAATCCTACGGTAAAACAGCTTTCGATTTGCAGTCAAAAACGCTTAAACTAAAAAATATATATTTTGATTATTTTTTTGTATAACGTATTCAGAGGTGAAAGTAAGGTTTGTGTTTTGTTCACATGATATTGGTTTTAGAGAAACAAAGAAAAAATCAAATTTTGCTGGGAGCTTTTGGAGCTGTCAAACTTTGGACGCGTTTTTCTCAAAGGATTAAATTTGGGGTATTTGTCGTAGGTATTCAAAAATCGAAGCCGATTTGTATTTTTGTGGCCGAAGCAAATCTAAACAAATATTCATAAAAGCACGATTCTACTGCATACATTTAGGTGTAAAAATATTTCGATACTTTTGACCCTGTTGTTTTAAAACAATACTAACAAAACTCAAAGTACATCACAATTATTTAAAATAAGTATTTTAGAGATTGAAGAAAAATTCATCCATTGAGTTTCATTACGATTTCTAAATTATGCAAAATAAATTACAGAAATCCAAATTGAGGCCCTCACATTCAAAGGGGTATAAGTGTAAAAATTATCGATTTTGAGTGAATATACCAAACGATTTTTAAATTACAAATTAAATTTCTATTGATTTTTTCGGATCTTAAAATGTTAATTACATACTTTTACATTTACAAGAAAGACACAAATTTTCAAAAAGTGTATGGAAAATTGCCAAACACAACAATTTAAAAGCGTGTTTTCTCGAAATTAGCTTTTATGCACTTTCATCCCTTTGGCTTCAAGGGCCTATCGTTTATTTATTTAAAAAAAGTAGTTTTTAGGAAAATTATCGTTATTACAGATTTGAAAATCCTTCCAAATTTTTTAATCCTCCAAAGCTGTTCGGGTCAATATGACCCGAAGCGCACATTTCAAACATCTTCATCATCATTCCAATATACTGAAGAACTGGGATTTTTGAAAGACCAATTTCGACCAAGGAAAATCGATTCAAAAAAATGAAAGCTACCAAATGAATAAATATGTGAAGTTTTGTTTTTTTATTGTCAATTGCATGAATTTTTAGACTATTGAGAGAATCTGATTTGACAGGTAACAATTCCGCACTCACTAACACCATCACATTCTTTATATAAACTATCATGTGCTAAAAGTTGAAAAGAGACTATATGAAAAAAGGACCAACATCAGAGTTCAGTTACTTCAAATTATTTCTACCAAAAAATCAACTTTCATACGCACCGTTGCCGTCTTCAACAAACTGCGCAGATTGCACCTATTTAGACTCCCGTGCAAATAATTTGCGCGCAGTAAAATCTGCTCACAGACCTTTACATAGACAATGACACATATCGATATTCTTTACATCTTTGGATAAAATTGAATTAAAAACAATTGCGACTGGTGTGTCAGTAGAAATTGTCAGTGAATCCATAATTTTTTGGCTAATTTTTCAGTAATTCGAAAAACGCCCGAATAATGCATGATTCATTTGCTCTGTACATTCTTGTACCCGAATGTACAGGATGCATTCTGTTTTCTGTTCGTTTCTTTTCATTTGTTGATCGATCAATTTTCGTTATTCAACTTCTTGGTTCGCATGCATTTCATAATAATGTTCGCCAAAACAATAAAGATTATGCCGTTTGGAAATGTGATTCGAAAATCAGAAGCGAGCAACGGCTGATTTGAAAAACTGACACGGGTTGTCTATGTGTGCGTCAGTGCGAAAATATTTCTGCGTGGAAATTATTTGCACAGGAGTCTAAATAGGTGCAACTTCCGCAATAATTCTTTAAAAAAGTATTTTTGCCATAAAAAAATCTGATTGTATCTTTATGTCAAAATTAAAAAAAAAACACTATAGTTATACAAGCAATCATTGATAAATGGAAACAAAATATTATTAATGATAAAGGTAATTAGGTTTATGCGGGCTTCCTAAAATTCCTGATTGACGATTTGATTATTATTTATTCCTAATGCATTCACCGTTTTCAATATGACTTTTTGAACCGCTAAACAGTTGAACAGTGGTTTCAGATGAAAATAGGATTTCAAAATGATAATAGTTTTACAAGATTTGTATTCATAGCTATAACAATTATTATTAAAACCGATTGAACGACAAGATATGTTCAGTTGATTGATATTTTGAAAAAAATATGAGTTTTTAAATTGAACCGTTTGAAAGGTTGTTAAAGTTAATAAGTTTGTTTTTGCGAAACAAGTAGTATTGTAAATTAACCTTCTAGTGCCCAACCTCACCTTCAGGCGAGGTACGCTAAAATAATCATAAAACCACATCGAAAAGTTTGTTTTACAATTTTTTTCTCTAAATGCTCAAAAACATGTTAATCTATATATCCTTTTTACTGAAAACTGTTTGACAAGCAGTTGCCAAAAGTTACAGCTAAGAGAAGCTTGAAAACATGAAGAAACTGGAAATGGACTTGTGGCGTACTTTACCGCCGATCCCTTCTTGCGTCATCGCATCGAACCTTCCAGAACATTCCACTCATCGAGAACGTTCGACATCCAGAACGCACGACGCTTGCGCCAGCCAATCAGCGACGCGACAATTGCGTCAGCCAATCAGCGACACGCAATGTCAGGTAGCAGCAATTACCGGCGACAGACAATAGCCGGCTACCAACAACAACAACAGCAGACGACAGTCGACAGCGAAAGCAGACAATAGCGAACAACAATAGCAATAACATACAACCAACTGCATGTACAATAGCATACACGACACATTCGATATCTCATACACACATACACACCACACAGTATAAATAGCCAATAGTTGTACATAGAATATGATTATTAATAAAGTTTACGTCAAACAGCGAACACGCGTTTGTTAATCGATTCCGATAATTTGGACCCCCAAAGACTTTTTTCGAAAAATGATCTATTTGATAGCCTCAGAGATCCTTGGCCATATGCTGGGATATGATTGTTTTGCATTATGCGTTTGTTAACATTCAAATTTCATCCATCCTAAGATTTATTTTCATGATTTAAGCTAAAAGATTATTTTGTAGTATTTTTTACCCCTAAATGTATGCAGCAGATAAACACTTTTTTCTTAAAAAAAAATTTTGATAGAAAAAACGTAAAATTTAATTCGAACAAAACCAAAAACTATTGCTATTGGTGCTTTATGCGTTATGACATCACAGATGTATCAAAAACTATAAATTTTCAAACGTTTTCATTTGATTTTTCATTAATTACAGAGTTTGTTGCAACTTACCCCTTTTCTTAGTAGGGTGAAAATCTCATGTTTTTGTAAATTTAAAAATTACTGGTGAAACCAATTATTTTTCTGACTACGTCAGTTTGGTGTCCAATCAACCTTAAAACTTTTGATGTACGAGAGCTATGATAATCTGAAAGCATTAAGATTTTGGAAGCCATTAAAGCTGAAAATTGTTGCATGTTGCCCCAGTTGACGGTACATACAATATTTACTTTCCATATGAGTTTAAATATCTCCGTTATTTGTAAGTCAATTTTAACAAAAACTATATGAAAATACAGTAGTTTTTCGATTTTATCACGGTCAAAAAAAATTTACTGTGAATTTGGAACCTTGAATTTGGAACCATGAATTTGGCGAAAGTAAAAATTAAACTGGAAAAATGTATTTTTATTGTCTTTAATCTATAATTTATATTGTTTTCAGTAGTGAAAACGTGTTGTATCAATAAATTTTGATCATAAGACTAAATAATCAAATTTAACTAAACACAAAGGATCGATATCAATTTGAAGATATTCTTGTCTATAACAATTTTGAGATTTTTTTTTATTGAAATAAAACTGTGTAGAAAATCAATTTGATAGTGTACATTTTATTGAAGTGCATTATATAGTTTTTATGGAAATTTAACAGTCACTACCTCTTATGTCCTTTTGAAAAATAATTCAAAGAAAACTGCACAAAACATTATCTTATGCAAATTTCCAATTTCATTATTGTAATCTCAACACATTTGATTAACTAAAAAGTTCACCTTTTCGAAAACTGTTTTGTGAAAAATGTGTGTTTCTCGAATTTTGCTATATGGGCAGGTAATCATTTTTTCATATGCAGAAAATTAGAAATCTCAGTCTTTTTAACATATTCAAAGGACAAGCTAGCAGAATTTTGTTTTGATTGTCCAAAATAAGCCATTCAGACAATACTGAAGGCTGCAAAATCGAGATTGCGCTCGCCACCCTTTCAAATAAACAAATCAAAAAAGAAATCAGAGAAATCTATCTCTTTTCAAAAGCGCTCAAATTCACTCACAACTTTTTATGGTTCGCATAACAGAAAAAGTTTACTTTTTGGGGCGGCTTATTAAGCACAAATAAAAACAGTTGAAATTATCGGCTTTAGTATTTTAACGTCACGCAAATACTAGTATTTGCGTGACGTTAAAATACTAAAGCCGATAATTTCAACTGTTTTTAAATCCAAATGACGATTTTAAAAGCTAAACAGCTAAAGTAAGCAGTTCAATAGCATTTTCATATTCAGTAGTTTTTCGATTTTATCACGTTGTATTTGGAAATCATTCAGAAATCATTTGCCATTTTCCACTTTTATTTAAAGTTTCGCCAAATTCACGGTTTTGCCATTATCACGGTGAATTGAGCGTGATAAAATCGGAAAACTACTGTTATTGAATACTTATATACCATAACATAAATCATACAAAATATCTACGCTTTTGAAAGAATCTTGAGGTCCAGGAAATGGTTTCTGAATGATTTCTAAAAGAGCGTGATAAAATCGAAACAATATCCGTGATAAAATCGAGCGTGAATTTGGCGAGTATTTTTTTTTATTAAAAATCGAACAGTTATAAGATCGAAAAACTACTGTACAGCTTTAATTAATTTAATATGTTTCAAAATATAGGAAAAAAAAGTTGTACTGTGTAAAAATTACAATCGAAAAAGTACTGAGAGTCAAGCATCTTAACCCCTGTAGTTATGCAATTTTTCAAAAATTGTCAAAAATATCATCTGTAAAGTTTTCCGAGAAACGAAAGTTGTTTGTAATCGTGAAACTGAGCTTCCGTGAATGTTTCAGCGAGAAAAAAAAACTGGATTCTAGAGGGTTATATTTTGAAAATTAGATATTGAATATTGAATCGAAATCTCTTGGATGTGATCATAAGTCAATTTGAAGAAATAAAAATAGTAGTTTCAAATTTCAGATTTAAATCATTTTTATTTAAAAATATATGTACATATTTACAGTATGGGTTAATTGAATCACTTATAAGTAAGATAAATATATCACATAGCACTTCACCAAATCAAATTTTCACATCAATCTACAATCGAGCTTGTTGTTCGAAAAATTTACACAAATCTCGAACACTTTTCCGCGGTTTTGGTTCTTCTTTTTCATCCACTTTTACTGCACTTTTTTCGATCGGTTTGGAAACCTTAACTGGTTGCATAGGTTTTTGAACATTGACATTGATTCTCGGACACATTTCTGTCCTATTCAATGACCACGTTTTCGGTACAACTTCCGACAGTGGTCTCGGTGCCAAGGATTTCTTACGCCTGCTTACGATGTGGTTCCCGTTTACATCTTTTGTGACTCGAGAAGCGGTTCCTGTTGTGTCCTCGAAAAATTTAACCAAATTGCGTACCTTGGTTTGATGGGCCTGAGCCGGTAGGGTAGCACTTTTCTCGTGAATCTTTGCAGGTTTCGATTCAACCGGTGGGACAGCTTTAGATTTCAGCTTCGGCTCAACGGCTAGGATTTTCGGTTTATGGGACACCGGTTCGGAAATTTCCTTGGGGAAAGTGTCCTGCGCAATCGAGTGACGACTCAGACAGTTATGCTTCTGTGCGTACGTCAGATCGTGATTTGGCGTCCGTCGATACACCAAGGTAAGTTGAAGCATCTTCATCTTATAGTCTAGATCACCGCGAGAGAAACTGATCTTACGAGCACTTTGGATGGTTTCAACTTGGAAAAGTTGACGATTGATTTCACTTTGCACGACCATTATGAGGCACAACAGAATGTAGATCATGGACACTGGGAGAATCGGTACTTGAATGGCTCATCCGCGATAATGACAGGACCTTTTATGCGCAGAGGGTTCCACGCATTCAGGTAAAAGACCATAAAACTACCCTCGAATTTACTACCAATTGAACTTAACAAGCTTGCCATTCATTAATTTGGCCTGGTTCAAGATTTTTGCAGAATATTTTTTTTTCTACTGGTACCTTTTCCGAGCACTTTTATTACCTACCTGTAAATCCAGACGCCCCTTGGTAAAAGGAAGTGAGAATATACACAAATTCTATTACCTACGATTATTCAATTGTGTGATTTTCAACAGCCAATTCACTAGTTTCCAGTGCAGAAAAAGGAGGTGTGGCAGAAATGTATTTCTCAATCAGGATTTATGACTGTTAAATTTAGCCTGTTTTTTCGGTGATGCCTTCGACGCCAAATTTGTTTGACACAAATCCTTTTGGAGACATGCTTCTTCTATGCTCTAAGAGCAGAGCAAAGAAGGTCACCTAATAAAACGGTTTTTTGTGGACTAACTTTGATCTAATTGATCTAATATTGAAAGTTGTGATTTACTTCTCACCATCATGAATATTTTGCGTAGACCAGGGAACTATGGAAAATCACACTCAGAGGTAACCTACCTATATTGAAAGTCACGTTCAAAGGGCCGATCGTACTTCGGCAAGAAGACTAATGTTTTTATAGGAGATTTTTGTTTTGTGTTCGGTGGAGCAAATTATTATTGCGTCGAACTTACCACATTGCGGACCAAATACCTACGAGAGTTCTAGTTTTTTCAGTTGCCGCAATGTTATAAATTACTCTTAAGCCTTGTGCTAGTTGCAACACACCCATTTACGAAAAACTAAAATTAAGTTTTATGAAAGTTCTTTCATTAATTTTATTTTTTCTAGAAACTGTTCTAACTTAAATGTTTACTGTTTAAAAGTGTAAGCAAAACGTTACCAATGTTCTCTTGAATATAGACTTCATCCTGTAAAAAGTTAAGCTCAAAATTCTTCGTTTTTTGAAGCGGCTCACCACACTCCCTAACACCAAAGGCTAAATTGAGCCCACTAATAATGGACGCTACTGTTCTCAGCACAACTGGCAAAAAAAGAAATTAAAAAAACTAAACGCGAAAAAAATGTTAATCATGCTGAGAACGCAATTATAGATAAAAGCACAGAGAACAGTCGTACGAGCTAGCCCAAGAAACTTGTGTAAAATTTAAACGATCGTTTTGAACCAATTTTGGTTTTCTGGCTGGGCCACCAGATGTCTCCAAACACACCAACAAGAACTTTCAAAACCAAACCTAGAAAAAAGCTTAAATTTTGGTCAGTTTTGAGCAGGTCGTAAGAACTGTTTGGCAGCACTGTTTTGTAGCACTTTCGTCAGCTAGCATAATGGAAAAATAAAGAAACTATAGTAAACAAAAAGGCGCAATCGAGCATGGTTTTGCTCGATTGGAATGACGCTGACAGAAAATCTAAAATTCCAATCGTGACATTTCGACTCTTTGTTAACTATAGGCTCGTTATGTAAAAATATCCTCAAAGTTATTCTCTGTTTTCTTCAAGCTAGAAGTGCTAATTAGTGCTGCAGTTTTGATGGTTAAGACCTGGTAAGACGTGGTAAGACTGACCGTTAATAATGTTCGTAATTGACTGGACATAGCTGATTCGTTTTCTGACATACTATCAAAATTATGAAAAAGCATCCAGCATACTATCTAAATTACGAAAAACAAATAAAATTGACTTCAAACAAATATATTAAAACAAATATACCTCACTGTCAGCCTTCTCCATACATCCCATCAAGGACAGGCATGTCAGCACCACCTACTGACGAAAGTTCCTACTAAAGCCACTGATCGTACCGCCATCACCACCTTTAGCACCATCTAAAAGTCAAAAATTTGCCAGAAGTAGTTCAGATCGTCGATGTTTATACATGGTAGTTAGAACTTTCTCCATAGGATAGCGTGCTTGATGTGTCGCCTTGTTTTTTGAAGAGTGAGGTATATTGATTTTACTATATTTGCTTCAAACTTGTATTTAATAGTGCCATATATTTCATTTAACTTTAGCTTTCGGTATATGCATTCGGGCAGGTCCTAATTTACAACGACGCATCTGAAAATAAGTTTGGGAAAAGCATTGCGTTTGCGTCTGCCCCCATTGACGGGGTAAGTGTAAACTTCGAAATTTTTCCACAAAAGTGCCGTTCCTTTGTATCAACATATTAATTTTTATCTTTCAACGAGAATTGATTGAAATCTACCCGAATAGCAAAAACCATGATATTAATATAACCGAACAATGTTTTTCAATTTAACAATGAATTTCAAGGTACTATCTAAATATTTTTCAACTGGTTTTTATTTTGAAATTACCATCATTTTTAAAGTTACCGTGAAGTCTATTGTTGATTTAAAATATTTCATAGTTTTCGAAAATATCAAAAGCAAAGAATAACAATAATTTTCTGTGTTACTGTGTACTTCATGGTTTAGTTTAAATCCAAACCAAAACGAACGTTGGTAAACTTTTACTTTTTCCACACATTTATTTTTTTTCGTGTAGTGATTTTAACGCGCTTCATTTTAGCGGAAAAAAAACATCAGGTCAGAGATTAAATTCTCTAAATCCGGTGTTTGCGCTCGCGATTGATTCTAATCGGGACACGAAATTGACCTTTACTGATCGGAGGCATCCCAGAAGGTAAGGAATGCGTTGGTGGGGCATTAAAATACCTAACATCCGACGATTCTGTGGTGAGCCGGTACTAAAAAATCCTCTTGTAAGGGATCTCTTCGATGCCGATCAATCGGATGAGCATCGGTGGCATAATTGCAATTTTCCCAGGGAACCCAACCCCAGCAGCAGCAGGAGCTGTTGGGACATGGTGGTTTCCAGTCAGCCATCGACGACGACAGCTGGAATGGTATCCGTTCAGCGAGTGACATCACGAGCCTATAGAAGGAATCGCAGGTAAGTCTAGATTTCTAACAAGAAACTGTGAAAATCCGTAACAAGGCATTAGCCTAATTAGCGTTTTTTTACTAAACAGGTTGATTTTACACATGGAGCCAGGCAATATACAAAGAAGATTTCGATTCAGCAAAGTGATCACTTAAAACGGGTTGGCGCTATGCTCACTCCCACATCAACTGGAAATCATTCGTTCGTAGGAATCAATGTTTTCCACGTTCTGGAGCAGGTTCTTGCGGCCTTTGCGTTGCATTCAGAAAGGGAGGCAACAATAGTTACAAACAAGCCTGACAGAATTTCATGGTACATCGAATTCGAGTGTTTGCGTCCGTGAGTGTTTCCCGTAGCAACTAGAAATAGACTTTCTTTGGTCGGAGGTTCAATATACATCCCTTTCAGGAGGTTCCGAGTGCATTAAATGCAAATTGAAGTCATAAAACAAACGCAGCTGCAGCTAAATATATCAATGGAAGATTTGAAGCTGGTAATTGATATCGAATCGAAGATTCGAGAAGTCGCACAGAAACAGGATTACTAAGCCGAGGTGGGCCATCAAAATACCAAACATCCGTCGATTATGTGGGGCGCATACGATATCGCCCAAGGATTGCGCTGATGCTGAACGACCTCGTACGGATCTGTTCGATGCTGATCACCGCAGATTTCATCTGTAAATCCTTCCCATCCACAGCAGCACCAGAAGCTGTTGGAACATTCCGTGATACTGGTGCTTTATCAATCGACGACGATGGCTCGAGCGTAACAGGTGAGTTGTCTAAATGTTGATATAAGAATAAAACTCTCTATCTGTAATCTTAAATCAGAGATCTGAATCTAATCTAAAACTGCGATCCGAATCTGAGTTCTAAACATAATCTGCAATTTGTAATTCGAAAAAATATGAATTTGATCCAATCGAAATCTGAATTTGAAAATCGAATCTAGAATCTTTATATGAATTCTTCAACTTAAAATTTGAATCTGGTCATGAATCAAAAACTCATTTCTGGATCTGAAATCTGAATTTAACAAACATGCCTCTTTCACTTGCAGGTCCTACATCTGAAACGGGACACAAGGTTGCTGACGGGGATCATCCATTCGAGTACCATGAATGCTTTCTCGACCAAGTGCAATGAAGTTTCGAGCTGTGAAACGCAAACAAGAAAGGAGAATTGAGGGACCATGCACTGAACAACGGCAGCAAGCATTCGTCGAAAGTGTGTAGAATTTTTCGTAATAATGGTAAGATTTGTACAGTTCTCATTAAAATCCCTTATTTAAAGACAAAGCCACTGTACTTACAAAAAGTTGGTAAGTCAGTTAAAATTGTCGACAACCATATCATTAAGAGGCAAGAACTTCGAAAATAAAATAATATTAGTTAAAAAAATTTCGTTTCGTATGAACCTGCATACTAAAGTCATCCCTTGTTTTAAGGAATATTATTCTTGATTGGCCGTGCTTTCAAATAAACGTCATAAAGTTTATTTACGACAAATCATGAATAAAATTCCTTGAAACGAGTGATAACTTGAGCAAACTATTCCAATACATCGAAATTTGAATTATTCATGGTAAACCATGAAATTGTACGGTTTAAACAATATTCATTTACCATAAATTAACCTTGTTTTCCATCTTCATTAAAACAATGAAAATAAACGGAATTGCATGGTTTTATTATGAAAAACTGGAAGCTGTTATAACCATGAACGTCATATTTTTGAGCTTCCGAATGTATGGGAAATCGCCATTTTTTTCATGGTCACGCTGCATAACAATACCCCTTTTTCATGGTTATTTTCGTCAAAACTATGAAATGTATGGTCGAAAACTATGAATTCCAACGTGCATTCACGGTATCGAGGACGATAATAATCATTGTGAAGATCGTATAATTTATGGTTTGTGAATATGGAACTCATGGTTTTTTCACGGTGAAATTCTATTCGGGTAATTTCGTGATGTGTCGAACGATAACTGATAGTTTTTGAAGAATCACATATTTTTCTTATGGGCATGTGAAAGTGAACTATGGTGAGATCCGTTTTCATTTGACCCGGTGTACATTACACAAGCTTCGTTTTGCCGGAAATGGAGAATGGGTAACATGTTATACTTTATGTGGGGCTCGTTCCGGAGCACCGGCACGTCGACCCGGAATTGCTTTATTCGATCGGCGTCTTTTCGGTTTCTCGCGGTGCGGCGAAAGCGCACAACCGTTCTGGCGCACAACACACGAGAGGACTGACGAACGACGGGCGTGTGGCGAATGCCCATTGGCGGGAGGGAGAGGATTCGAGCGAGAAAGATATCAATCATGACAGGTCTAACATTGCTGGCAAATAGTGGTGCCAGCTGCATTGGTTGACTTTATTAAACATTTGTCATGATTCTTTCTCTTATATCTCACATCTTCCCTCTTCTCCGTAGAAAAAAACAACCAGAATAATTATTTTTTATGTCCAATGCTATCCATTAAAAAACGTGATCGTAAAAATCAGAAAGACTACATATATTAAAGCAAGGCCATGTAACAACATATATTATATTACCTTGTGTATCTTCTGTTCTTTATGACTTTCTTGTATCTCTCTCTTTCTCTTCTTCCTCCTTTTATTCAATGTATCACCGGCTTTCAGTTCAAATTTTGAGCACTACTGGTGCTAAACTGAGCGCATAAACGAACACGATGATAACAAAAAGCACACTGGTGGCGAACTTGTGCAAAACTGTTTATAAAATAATACTCTATTTGTTTGCCTTCTGTCAATCGAGTGACTTTTCTCTACGAAATTGAAATTGAGTTATTTAAACAAACACATTTCGAAATAATAAAATTTGTTCGGGAAATTTTCATCTTCAGATTTACAAAATAGATTCAGAAACCAAATAGCTATCGATTTTTCTTTCACTGATAGTTTTAAATAAGTATATGGTTACTTTCCATTTACATTGGAGAAGAAAGTTCACAATTCCAATATCAGACACATTTCAGTTTTTTTCCTTACAGCTTCAATGTTTTAATCAAGTCTCATTCAATCCAGGATCTAGATTTCATTCTCTAATAGCAGTTTTTGGCCTTTATAAATGAAAATTGAACTCAAGTTTCTTAATTGAATGTGAGATTTCTATCACAAACTAAAGACATATCAATCTCGGAGTTGATGCAATTTCAAATGCAGGCCTTCGTCGTCAGATGCAAACCACAGACCCAGTTTTGAGATTCCGATTCCACCATGCAGACTTAAACTCCATTTAACGTCATATTTGTTAATTTTTTTCTTTTCAATTTTTATGTTGGGGCTTACAAGTTCTTCATTAATTAAATGAAATGTTCAAAATATTTATTCACCAATTCGTGAAAAAAAAAACTCGATTATAAAGGCTTTTAATTTCATCATCAACTTCCAATCATTCAAGTTTGAAATTGTCTTAGCTTTTTACACGATATGGCTTCTCGGTTTCTGCAACTATCTATTTGATCATCGCTACGAAGATCATCCATAAATACCACTACACAACTGTATGCAGCCTCAATTGACCGAAATTTCTACGACCAAATGATTTTACCAAAACAGAATCCATTTATATAAATCAATGGAATTGTTCCAACTATACTTATCCGCAACTATAGGGGAGAGTGGGGATACTTGATCCCCTTTTCTTATTTTCACCATATCTTTTTGGAAAAATTTAGCAACTCGCTGTCTTTGACATTTTCTGACAGCTTGTAACTTCAAGTTTGTATGCTCCAAAAATTAGAACGATACTTGAACCCGTTGATGAACTAGAAGCATTTTCGTGGGAGTAAAAAAATTGCGATTTTTCTGAAGTTAGGGGAGACTTGATCCCCTATTGAAGAAGACTGGATCTTTTATTCAGGAAGCCCTAAACCTTGTATAAAAATCAAACAAAACCCCAACATAGAATGTTAATTGACTTTTTTGGTCATGTTTGTTCTCATTTAACAATTTATAGCAGACATAAGAAGAAAATTCTATAACTTTGTCTCAACGCTAATAACGTTGCATACTTATAGGCGCTATTTTTTATAATTAAGAGAAAATTAATTATTTTTGCTCTTTTCTTCAGACAATTGTTTGATAAATATTAGTTTTTGAATAAATATTAGTAATTTCGTAATCAGCAATCATAACGATCAATTCAGAAGAAGAATATGCCATTTGGAAGGGGGATCAATTGTACCCAACTCTAGGGGATCAATTATACCCAAAATCAACATTTTAGAAAACTTTTTCTGAAAAAAGTTGGGAGTTTTCCATCGCTTTGAAAATATTGTGTTTTGAAGTTCATTTTACATTCGAAAGATTGATGTATTGGAATAAATATTTTTGTTATAATATTTCCATGTTAGGAACATTTTAAAATGATGAAAAAAGATCTTCAAGCCACATTTTGTGAAATTTTTCAAACAAAGTTCAATAACCCAAAAACTTATTTTGTTAAAAATTTTTGAGCTTCAACCATTGCTGTTTTGTTCCATTTGGCACATTTTTCCAGAACATTTGATCACTGTACAACATTCCAGTTTGGAGATATAGCTAAGGAATCAAGTATCCCCAGGGATCAAGTATCCTCATTCTCCCCTACTATTAGGTGCAAAACAAATTGTGCATTTCTTTATTTCCACCTGATTCAGCGGTAATCGAAATAGTCGGTTTCAGTTAAACGAAACATAACTATCAGACAACTTCTCATTTGTCTTCTTTTATTTGCCAACTCTTCTGCTCTTCTTATGACATGAGTAAAGGTAATTGAAACCCACATTTTTACCAGACCAGACCAAGTTGCATGGCAGTTGGTTCAGCTCATAGTTTTTTCCCCAAATTGAGACTTCACACACTTTTTCTCAGCATTTTAGGCCTCAGAACCACATTTCACAATCTTCAGGCTGGCTCAAATTAAACAAACATGTTCCAGATTGTTACAGGTGGAATCAAATCAAAATAAATTCAAATGAAAATCTATTTCAAAGGTAAGGCTCCAACCACAATGCTAAATTATTAAAATGCTGGATATTTATTTCAAAATTTCACTCTGATCTTTCCAATTCAATCGCTATCCAATCGAAAAGCTCAATGATAAAAAATAGTTTAAAATCACGATAAATATTTATTTCGTTCTTCATTCGGTTTTTTTTGTAGGAGAACGAGGATGATAAGTTGCAGCTTAACGGAATACCAAAAATCCTCCATAGTTTCCAATTTTTAATAACTATCAGTTGAACATAAACAAAGATCATCGTGAAATCTGAAATCTGATTTCTGCCGGAATGTTCTGGGCTAACAGTAGTTTGCATCAAATTTCAAAATATGCATTTTCAACAACTACAACAACAACAAGCATTCTGTTTTCATACATCGAAGAGTGTAGTCGTAGTGTCCCGTTTCTCCATCGAAAATTTTTTAATTCGATTGATTTAGTGAGACTGTGAAAACGTTAAATCCGCGAGTTTTTACACGGTTCACTGGGATATCGAGGACTAACCTACCTGGCAGCCTGCTGAATCCGGAATTACACTACCGTCGCGCAGCTGGGAATTTCTTGGAGACTCGACTGATTCGTGCCTGGATTGCCGTGACCGAGGATCCAAAGAGGATTTGATTCAAGACGACTCACCAAGCTTGACACAGCACGTACTCCGATCTTGACGGCGAAACAGTTCGGACGGAGTTTTGTGGATACGGACGATACGGACCGAGACGAAACCACGTGGCGGCCGGCCATTGTTTATATTTGGAATCTGGTCCATCGCTTACACCGAAACAAATCGTTGAATACGAATTACAAGTTTGTACTTTTTCTTTTTTCACTTTACTTACACTATCTTTTTCTCTTTATTGTAATTTCGACATTTAAGTGCTTCGTTCATATTTTCAAAACGGAAGGCATTAGTGTCTCCGTTAGAAAATATGAACGAAGGCGGGGGGTTTAACCCTTCATCTATGGATGAAGAAGGGTTGACTTATGAGAATGAGGAGCATTTGGAGGATTCGGATGAGTCTGGTCCCTCAATGCAAGTCACACTCAGATTGATAATTCCTCATCATCCATTGCGGAGAGTAGAACAACCCGACTCCGACAATACGTAGAAAGCTCAGATTTCTCTGGCCCTTGGGTGGTTTTCATCCGGCCCAAAAAAGATGGTAAGCACCTTAATGTAGTTCAGATCACGAAAGATCTGGCAAGGTGGTCCTCTGTATCCAGCGTAACTAAGGTGCGGCCAAACAAGCTGCGCGTCGTTGTGGGCAACCGGAAGGCCGCAAATGAAATTGTTACTAGCAATTTCATAAATTTAGAGTATCGCGTCTACATTCCGTCTCGGGACGTAGAAATCGAGGGCGTGATCTCAGAAATGAGTCTGAAGGAAGAATACGTTAAGTCCAACGGCGTTGGTAAGTTTAGGAACCTCGATTCGACTTCGGTCGAAATCCTGGATTGCCGCCAACTCCAAACTACCACCGTCGTAAACGGAGTTAAAAAGTACTCGCCTTCAGCCTCATTCCGAGTGACCTTTGCAGGTACCGCCCTCCCTCACTACGTCTTGATTGACGGAGTGTTGAGGCTTCCTGTGCGGCTCTTCGTGCCTCGCGTAATGGAATGTAAGAATTGCATTAAATTGAGGCACACTGCGTCGCACTGCTGTAACAAGCAACGGTGTCCCCAATGCGGGGAGAATCATGGGGTTGGAGCGTGCTCAGCAATTGAACACAAATGTGTCTTTTGCGGGGGCTCACCCCATGATACCTCCTCGTGCGAGGCATTCAAGAGTCGCTGGGATAGTCAAAAGCGCTCATTAAAGGAACGATCAAAACGTTCCTATGCCGCCATCTTGAAGAGCGCGGCGCCTCCGATCCAACCTAAGTCCACAAATATTTTTTCAGTGTTGCCAGTTGACATTGAAGATAATGAATCCACTGATCAAGACCAACCAGTTATTTTTGTAGCAAACTCCCGGAAACGCGCAAAACCTGCTTCTAAGAACCCCAGGGTTCCAAAAAAAATCCCAACCATTAGCTCTCAAATAAGCGTAAGGCGAAAACCGACTACATCTTTAAAAGAAAAAAATGTTCCTCCAGGATTCTCCATGAATTTTGCACCCCAAAATAAACCAGAAATTCCGACGACTTCTAAGACCCCAAAAACTAATGTAAATTTGTCAGAACCAACTGTTCAATCGGGACTATTCAAGTTGTCTGACATTTTGAATGGTGTTTTCACGTTTTTCAACGCATCAGAATCGATCAGGGGCATTGTAACCTCAATGCTACCTGTAGTAAAGACATTTTTAAAGCAATTGATGCAAACTTGGCCCCTTCTTTCAGTGTTTATCTCTCTCGATGGCTAGTTTACGCCCAGAGGTCGGAGATATCACTGTTTTACAGTGGAATTGTCGTAGTCTCATTCCTAAAATGGATCCGTTCAAATTTCTTCTTCATGAAACTAGTTGCGACATTTTTGCCCTTTCTGAAACATGGCTTTCTTCTCAATCAAACATCTCATTCCACGATTTTAACATTATCCGTCTGGATCGCAACGATTCTTATGGAGGGGTGCTTTTGGGGATCAATAAGCGCCACTCCTTTTATAGAATCCACCTCCCTTTATCAGGAGGAATTGAAGCTGTTGCATGTCATATAACCAAAGATAGTAGATATAAAGATACCCAGCTCTTGGAATTTTTCATATAAATCCTAACCGACATTCTTTCTACAAACATCAGCACCACCTGCTGACGGAAAAGGTCAACATTTCTCACAAATTGTGTTTAAAGATCCGAGCGTGCAGATCATGATGCACTCTGATATGTTTTCAATCAATTTAAAATTATTCAAAATGCACTCTGAAGTAATTTGATTAAATTTTGCAGAAACAAATGCTACTGACTCAGTAAAATTGAGATAACCGCATTCAGATTCATCGATTGAATTGAAAAACTTAAACTTAAACAGTTAAAATAAGAATGAAAACATTAACGTTCACAATGTTTTTATTTTGATTATTGAAATCAACAATGAATGAAAAAGTGAATAAAGAAAATAATAATTGAGGAATATTTAACTATTTATAATTTAAGAACATAGTGAAATGTTGAATTTCAAGCCAGCCTCAGTGTTTAAAACTTCTTAAGATTTTAATTTTTGATTCCCTCAATTCCCTCAACATTCCTACGGTTAAATCAGAGGAATCGAAATTAAAACATCTTAGGAGGTTTTAAACTCTGAGACCAGTTCAAAATTCATCTTTCAACTATTTTTAGTTACTAGCTAGAGAAGATTTTTCATTTTCACCTGAGATGTACCGCTACCTTCATTCACTCTGTTAATTTTGTAGACAGAACTAAATTTAGCTAAATGGCCTGCAAGGAAATCCAATACTCAAAGTGCTATATGATAGAAACAGCTGGATCAACTTATAAAACTGTGGATTTTTACTTTACCTTAAGTGTCGTGTTAAATTTTGGAGAATATTATTTTATTATTAGTTTTGCAAATTTTGAGTCTTCTTCAAAGTGAAACAATCAGGCTGATATATTTTTTTTGAAAAATTTGGATATTGTGCAATCTTTTGCTGTCACAAAAAGCGGTTAGCGAGTAGAAAAATAAAGAAAACTGATTTAAATAGGTACTGATTTAAAATATGGCAGAAATGTACCAATCCACTGATCTAAAGTTTGCAGTCCCTTTTTGTGCGCTGCGCATAAAATAATCCACACCCTCATTTCTGACACTAAAGATTTTTGAGTGCGAAAATAAGTTATTGTTAATGGGAATTTTGATTGCTGTGCTTTAAAACTCTCAATTGAGTACATGTGTCCCACAGTGTGATAAAAAATGCTTTACATGAGTTTTTTCTGCTAACAGTGTTCACTGTGTTTTAGTTGCATTTCTGCCGTCATATTTGACGGTGGCGCTTATTTTTTTTGTCTCCCGGTTTTCATAAGAGTTGGGAATCTTTATATAAACTATTTTTGATATAACTATAAGAGGTAAGGACTTATGCGTTGTCAGTTTGTACTGGCCTCATAGAGTTGCAGTGGATCGAAATCACCTAGAGGACCTGTGCTCAGTGCTTCCTGAGCCAAGGTTGATCCTGGGTGACTTCAATTCACATGGAACTGTCTGGGGAGAACAAACAGACGATTGTCGTTCTACTCTTATTTATGACATTTGTGACAGTTTCAATTTAACAATTTTGAACACGGGTGAAAAAACACGGGTACCTAAACCTCCTGCAAGACAAAGCGCAATTGACCTCTCACTCTGCTCAAATTCACTATCATTGGATTGCCAGTGGAAGGTAATCCCTGATCCCAATGGTAGTGATCATTTGCCTATCAAAATTACAATCACCAATGGGGTCAGCTCTTCTAATTCTACGAATATGACATATGACCTTACAAGACACATCGACTGGAAAAAGTACTCGGACGAAATAACAACAGCCATCGATTCTATGAATGTTTTGCCTCCTTTAGAGGAGTACCACTTTCTTTCACGTTTGATACATGAAAGTGCACTTTGCGCACAAACAAAACCCATCCCAGATTCATCAGTTCCTCGTAGGCCTCCAAACCCATGGTGGGACCAGCAGTGTTCCAAGCTTTATAAGGACAAATCAAAAGCATTCAAAGATTTTCGGAAATATGGAACTCTCGTCCTTTTTGATGCTTATGTTACCCTTGAAAATCAGTTCAAAAAATTAATCAAAGGGAAAAAGAAGGCGTATTGGCGGAATTTTGTGGGCGATTTATCACGGGAAACTTCCTTGAGTACCTTATGGAAAGTGGCACGAAGCATGCGCAATCGATCATCTACAAATGAAAGTGAAGAATATACACATAGATGGATATCCAACTTCGCACGGAAAGTCTGCCCAGATTCTACACCTGTACAAAAAATAATCCGGAATGTGCCTCCAGATAGGTGTGGTCTGGATTCCAGCTTTTCGATGGTCGAATTTTCACTTGCCCTCCTCTCTTGTAACAATTCAGCTCCGGGAATTGATGAAATCAAATTCAACTTGTTGAAAAACCTTCCGGACGCCGCCAAATTTCGCTTGTTGAATTTATTTAATCAATTTTTGGAAAACAACATTGTTCCCCAAGAATGGAGACAAGTGAGAGTTATCGCTATCCAAAAGCCTGGAAAACCAGCGTCCGATGCGAATTCGTACCGTCCAATAGCGATGTTGTCTTGTATACGCAAATTGATGGAGAAAATGATTTTGTTTCGTTTGGATAAATGGGTAGAAGCAAATGGTCTCCTTTCAGATACTCAATTTGGGTTTCGAAGGGGCAAAGGGACAAACGATTGTCTTGCTTTGCTGTCTTCAGAGATACAAATGGCGTACGCAAAACGTGAGCAAATGGCTTCAGTGTTTCTAGACATAAAGGGAGCTTTTGATGCAGTCTCAATAGAGGTGTTGTCAGACAAGTTGCATTCCAGAGGTCTGCCTCCTCTATTGAACAACATCTTATACAGCTTGCTTTGTGAGAAACATTTGAACTTTGCTCACGGAGATATTGCAGTTAGAAGAACCTCTTACATGGGCCTCCCACAAGGTTCATGTTTGAGCCCACTTTTGTATAACTTTTACGTAAGTGACATCGACAGTTGTATCTCTGAAGGCTGCACTCTAAGACAACTTGCAGATGACGGCGTGGTGTCTGTCACAGGATCTACTGAGTCTCATCTGCACAGACCTTTACAAGATACTTTAGACAGATTGTCTTCCTGGGCTTTGAGGCTTGGGATTGAGTTTTCCCCTCAGAAAACGGAGATGGTTGTTTTCTCTAAGAAACATAGACCAGCTCAACCTAAGCTTCAACTCCTGGGCAGAACGATCACTCAATCGAGGTGTTTTAAGTATCTTGGGGTTTGGTTTGATTCCAAGTGTACCTGGAGGGCCCATATTGAGTATCTGAAAGGAAAATGCCAACAAAGAATCAATTTTCTCCGATCAATCACTGGCACCTGGTGGGGAGCCCATCCAGAAGATCTTTTAAAATTGTATCGAACAACCATTCTCTCAGTGATGGAATATGGTAGCTTCTGTTTCCAGTCAGCTGCCAAATCTCACCTCATCAAACACGAGCGTATCCAATACCGTTGTCTTCGCATCGCTTTGGGCAGTATGCCAACAACGCATAACATGAGTCTCGAAGTTTTGGCAGGAATACTCCCACTAAAAGATCGATTCAATTTATTATCACTCCGGTTCCTCATCAGGTGTAAGGTCATGAACCCATTGGTGATTGTAAATTTTGAAAAGCTTCTTGAGCAAAATTTTCATACCAGATTTATGTCTATATACCATGTCCTCATGTCAATGCAGGTAAACCCTTCTTCGTATTCTCCAGCTCGTGTTTGTAGCCTAGACTACGATGATTCTTCTGTCCAGTTTGATTTGTCTATGCAGCAGGAAATTCGTGGAATCCCGGATCCACATCGTCCACTTCTGATTCCAAGAATTTTCGAAGCTAAATATAGACACGTCGATCCTGATAAAATGTTCTTTACTGATGGATCACTTATAGAGGAATCAACAGGATTTGGAGTGTTCAACGAAATATCTAGCGCCTCTTACAGCCTTGAGTCACCATGCTCTGTATACATAGCAGAGTTAGCAGCAATTCATTGGGCTTTGGACAGTATCGCTTCAAGGCCAGTTGGGCACTACTTTATTGTAACGGATAGTCTGAGCTCTGTTGAAGCAATGCGCTCGATAAAACCGGGAAAGCACTCGCCGTACTTCCTCGAGAAGATACGGGATATATTGAGTGCTCTTACAAGATGTCGCTTTATCATCACCTTTGTTTGGGTTCCCTCTCATTGCTCGATACAGGGTAATGAGAAGGCAGACTCTCTGGCAAAGGTGGGAGCGATGGAAGGCGACACGTATCCACGTGAAATCGTCTTCAACGAATTTTACTTTTTGGTTCGAAGAAACTCTCTTGTCAACTGGCAGCGCAAATGGGACGAGGATGAGGATGGTCGGTGGCTCCACTCGATTATCCCAAAGGTAAGCCTTAAACCCTGGTTTAATAGATTGGACCTGAGTCGGGATTTTATTCGTATATTTTCCCGTCTCATGTCCAATCATTGTTCCTTAGATGCGGTACTCTATCGTTTTGACATTGCTAGCAGCAATTTGTGTGGTTGCGGCCAAGGTTACCATGACATCGAGCATATTGTTTGGTCGTGTGAGGTCCACCTTATCGCCAGAACGAATTTTATAGACTCCCTTCGGGCCCGAGGAATGCCACCCAACGTTCCGGTGAGAGATGTGCTGGCTATGCTTGACTTGGACTACATGTTCGAAATATATCTTTTCCTTAAAGCTATCGATCTTCGCCTATGAATCTTTTTATTTTCATGTTTCCCTTTCTATCTCTCTTTTCCTCAAAAATAAAAGTGTTAAGCTAAGAAATAAATTGTTAAAAAAAAAACGAGTTTGGCTCCTTAAAGCCTTAAGGTATGAGCCGTTTCAAATAAAGGATTTACAAAAAAAAAAAAAAAAAAAAACAACAACAAGTTCATACTCAAAATCGTTAATTGTAAAACTAGGACTCAATCTTTCGTCCAGCATCCCCCGGAGTAAATCTAGGTCTTAGTCGGTGTCAACCGATCTTGATCTGTACAACGAATCATCCGGTATCCGCCGGAAAGCTTTAGGATCGTAATTAGTTTCCGATAAGTAGCATATTGCACTTTTCTCGATCCAACTGGCATCCCGGAATTATCCTATTCAAATTGTATATTTTCCGAACCACAAAAGCAAACATTCAGGAGTTAACTTTTTTGTTTCTTCCAAAAGCTGGTATTCGCCGAATTTTCGAAACTCATCTACCGGTATCCGCCGATTCTTTTTGCAGTCGGTATCCGCCGAACTTTTTTGTTTCATTCATCGGTATTCATCGATTTTTTTTCCAATCCATAGCCGGTATTCGCCGAACTATTTGTTTCTTCCAAAAGTCGGTATCCGCCGAACTTTCAAAACTCATCCACCGGTATTCGCCGATTTTTTCGCAGTCGCTATTCGCCAAACTTTTTGGATTCACTTACCGGTATCCGCCGGATTTTTCTACAATCCATAGCCGGTATCCGCCGAACTATAAGAATTTGTATACCGGTATCCTCCGGTTTTCGATCCATAGTCGGTATCCGCCGACCTATGGAAATTTATATACCGGTATCCGCCGGTTTTTTTTTTCCCAATTCATAGCCGGTATCCGCCGAACTATAAAAATTTGTATACCGGTATCCTCCGGTTTTCGATCCATAGTCGGTATCCGCCGACCTATGGAAATTTATATACCGGTATCCGCCGGTTTTTTCCCAATTCATTGCCGGTATCCGCCGAACTATGAAAATTTTTATACCGGTATCCGCCGGTTTCCGATCCATAGTCGGTATCCGCCGAACTATGGAAATTTATATCCCGGTATCCGCCGGTGGTCCAAGCCTAAGTCAGTATCCGCTGAACTTAGACAAAACTGTGAATTTATCAAAACTCACCCGAACTGTCTCGTCACATGCACAGTTTTTCTTCTTTTGCTTTCCGCCATTTCGAAGAAATGCGTTGTTGGCGTCCTACACTCACTTTTATTTTTTTTTCTTCCAGGATTAGGGAAATCATCACTGTGGTTTCCCGGTCCTGTCACGGTCGCCAAAATGTGGGGCTCGTTCCGGAGCACCGGCACGTCGACCCGGAATTGCTTTATTCGATCGGCGTCTTTTCGGTTTCTCGCCGTGCGGCGAAAGCGCACAACCGTTCTGGCGCACAACACACGAGAGGACTGACGAACGACGGGCGTGTGGCGAATGCCCATTGGCGGGAGGGAGAGGATTCGAGCGAGAAAGATATCAATCATGACAGGTCTAACAATGCTGGCAAATAGTGGTGCCAGCTGCATTGGTTGACTTTATTAAACATTTGTCATGATTCTTTCTCTTATATCTCACACTTTACTGGTTCCTGTTTGGTCACAGCTACAGCTAAAATCTACAAAAAATCAATTTACTCAAGGTACAGGTACTTGAAGATGGAAATAAGAGAGTACAAACGAAAAAATATATATTTTCCCGTATCTTAATTACACTTTTTTTTTTAAGAGGAGAAATCACCGTGAATTTGTTTTATGAAATGAATTTGCGGCTTTATCGGTGAGGGTTAAAGAGTTGAAATGAAAGACGGATAGAAGATCAGAAGAAAATTCTAAGGTGGTGAAAAGAGCGAAGAGCATTTGAAATAGAAGCTTGACCACATACTAAATTCTTTGTCCCACACCAATTAACTGTATTGAAGAAGTAGTACCCAATAGAGAAGGCACTACATTTTTCGATACAGTTAATTATGGATGGTTCGACCGCCATGTGAGTGTGCACATGTGCCGAACGGACAAAAAATTTAGCATGTGGTTGCTCTGTTAAGTCTTCTATTGTGCGATATCGTTCCATCGATGGCTAGGTAGATTTCTTATTTTCGTTTTGTGCGGATGTTCCAACTGGATTGAGTTGTCGCATACGGTCAACGGTCAGAAATCTTGGCCTAACTATTTTCGATTATCGGAACGATGTTTTGTAATTGATTTTTATAGCCGAATTATTTTTATTATTTTAAGAGGAGAAATCACCGTGAATTTGTTTTATGAAATGAATTTGCGGCTTTATCGGTGAGGGTTAAAGAGTTGAAATGAAAGACGGATAGAAGATCAGAAGAAAATTCTAAGGTGGTGAAAAGAGCGAAGAGCATTTGAAATAGAAGCTTGACCACATACTAAATTCTTTGTCCCACACCAATTAACTGTATTGAAGAAGTAGTACCCAATAGAGAAGGCACTACATTTTTCGATACAGTTAATTATGGATGGTTCGACCGCCATGTGAGTGTGCACATGTGCCGAACGGACAAAAAATTTAGCATGTGGTTGCTCTGTTAAGTCTTCTATTGTGCGATATCGTTCCATCGATGGCTAGGTAGATTTCTTATTTTCGTTTTGTGCGGATGTTCCAACTGGATTGAGTTGTCGCATACGGTCAACGGTCAGAAATCTTGGCCTAACTATTTTCGATTATCGGAACGATGTTTTGTAATTGATTTTTATAGCCGAATTATTTTTATTATTTTAAGAGGAGAAATCACCGTGAATTTGTTTTATGAAATGAATTTGCGGCTTTATCGGTGAGGGTTAAAGAGTTGAAATGAAAGACGGATAGAAGATCAGAAGAAAATTCTAAGGTGGTGAAAAGAGCGAAGAGCATTTGAAATAGAAGCTTGACCACATACTAAATTCTTTGTCCCACACCAATTAACTGTATTGAAGAAGTAGTACCCAATAGAGAAGGCACTACATTTTTCGATACAGTTAATTATGGATGGTTCGACCGCCATGTGAGTGTGCACATGTGCCGAACGGACAAAAAATTTAGCATGTGGTTGCTCTGTTAAGTCTTCTATTGTGCGATATCGTTCCATCGATGGCTAGGTAGATTTCTTATTTTCGTTTTGTGCGGATGTTCCAACTGGATTGAGTTGTCGCATACGGTCAACGGTCAGAAATCTTGGCCTAACTATTTTCGATTATCGGAACGATGTTTTGTAATTGATTTTTATAGCCGAATTATTTTTATTATTTTAAGAGGAGAAATCACCGTGAATTTGTTTTATGAAATGAATTTGCGGCTTTATCGGTGAGGGTTAAAGAGTTGAAATGAAAGACGGATAGAAGATCAGAAGAAAATTCTAAGGTGGTGAAAAGAGCGAAGAGCATTTGAAATAGAAGCTTGACCACATACTAAATTCTTTGTCCCACACCAATTAACTGTATTGAAGAAGTAGTACCCAATAGTACTTCTTCAATACAGTTAATTGGTGTGGGACAAAGAATTTAGTATGTGGTCAAGCTTCTATTTCAAATGCTCTTCGCTCTTTTCACCACCTTAGAATTTTCTTCTGATCTTCTATCCGTCTTTCATTTCAACTCTTTAACCCTCACCGATAAAGCCGCAAATTCATTTCATAAAACAAATTCACGGTGATTTCTCCTCTTAAAATAATAAAAATAATTCGGCTATAAAAATCAATTACAAAACATCGTTCCGATAATCGAAAATAGTTAGGCCAAGATTTCTGACCGTTGACCGTATGCGACAACTCAATCCAGTTGGAACATCCGCACAAAACGAAAATAAGAAATCTACCTAGCCATCGATGGAACGATATCGCACAATAGAAGACTTAACAGAGCAACCACATGCTAAATTTTTTGTCCGTTCGGCACATGTGCACACTCACATGGCGGTCGAACCATCCATAATTAACTGTATCGAAAAATGTAGTGCCTTCTCTATTGGGTACTACTTCTTCAATACAGTTAATTGGTGTGGGACAAAGAATTTAGTATGTGGTCAAGCTTCTATTTCAAATGCTCTTCGCTCTTTTCACCACCTTAGAATTTTCTTCTGATCTTCTATCCGTCTTTCATTTCAACTCTTTAACCCTCACCGATAAAGCCGCAAATTCATTTCTTAATTACACTATTCATTGAACCAATAATTAAAATCAGCTAACCTTTCCAGCCACATCAGCAACCGTGAAATCATGTTGATAAAAAAATATTTTTTTGGTTGTTTCGATTATAGTCGTTTTACCATCATTATGGCATTCGCGACTTTATCAACGTTGCAGTTGGTGGATCGTTATTGAAAAACTATCCGGTACAACTGCGTTCGATGTGTACTCTTGGGCTTGAACTCGCAGACATCGGCTCAGGAGGCAACAGACTTGCCAACTGAGCTATACACAAGCCCATTATATTTAAAAAAATATGCAAATTCTGCATTATTTGACAAATTATTCATTTTTTGAATAAAATGTTGCGAATAGTTTTAAACCAAAGGTATGATAGGCTTTCTTCGCTAAGCGTGTAGACATTCGTGTTTGTTTTGATTTTGTTTCTGCGCAGCATTTCATCTGTTGTCATTGTCTGTGGTGCAATTTTGCATCGAAGTGAAATTTGTAGCTGCACAAATTTTAATATTTTCATTTTCCAGATCGTGTAGTTGATTTTTAATTTTCACTAACCAGTGCACTGTAATCCCTTCATCACGAACCGGATTTGTGGTCACCATCAAATTCTAGGGATCTGCTGTCTTTGTTTGGTATTTCCCTTTCTTGGAACCATGGCCTGGCGTTCCCGTGGATTGAGTAATGCGGATCTGATTCGCCAATTGAAAGGTATTTATTTTTAGTATATGCCTTTTACCTGCTCTTTGTTGATGGTATCATTTCGCGAATAATGCATCTTACTGCATCTGGCTCCTAAAATATTTTTTGCCCTTGCAGAATATGGGGTAATCAAGAGTGAAGCCGTGGCCCAGGCATTGACTGCGACGGATCGTAAATTTTATGTTGCAAGCAATCTAAATCCTTACGTTGATTCCCCTCAGAGAATTGGCCATGGCGCAACCATTAGTGCACCTCATATGGTAAATTCAAAGGTGAAATATCATGTGCAATCCTCAACTAATTTCTAAATATTTTTTTAGCATGCTTACGCTTTGGAACTGCTGGAGAATCACTTGAAAGCGGACAGTAGGGTGCTGGATGTGGGATCTGGATCCGGTTATCTAACCGCTTGTTTTGCTCGATACATTCACGCTAAAGAGAATGCCTCCGGTCTTGTGGTAGGGATCGAACACCATCCTGAATTAGTCAAACTTGGAATAAAAAATATCCGGGAGGACGACGCCAGTTTAATTGAAACAGGAAAGGTTATCATGGTTGGTACGTACTGGGAATGATAATTTTTTTTTATTACATTTTCATTTCCTGATTTTTTAAATTAATCAAATTGCAGAGGGTGACGGCCGTCAAGGCTCGAAGGAACATGCTCCGTATGATTGTATCCATGTGGGTGCAGCGGCTCCGGAAACACCAACAGAGCTCATCAACCAGCTTAAACCCGGTGGCCGCATGATTATCCCGGTTGGACCCGATGGGGGAACCCAATATCTGGAACAGTACGACAAGGATTCGAATGGCAAGGTGTCCAACACCCGACTGATGGGGGTGATGTACGTGCCGTTGACTGATCTTCACACGTGATGCCCGAACCGACATACGGTTTTCCTGTGGGTCCGGGTAATGCTGGTGCTTCTGTTGCTGTTGCTGTTAGCTCACAGCATAAAGAAACGATTTTTCTGAGAACCGGAACCAGAACACAATTTTCATCAAACTAAATACTAAATCCTGTGACCGTATGTTGTTTTAGTATTCACTTCTTCTAACTCGATGCTTGATTATACTAGAGATATTTATTTCAGTGATGTCGATACAATGTAATATTTGATATAGATTTTAAGCTTTCGATTATTTTTGATCTTATTTACTATTTAACAATTTCGGCCTTGTTCATATATGTTATTAGAAAGAACGGGGCAGTTTGCATACATATTACTGTGTAGATCCTAATGAAGCCTATCAAGAACATAATATATTGTTGTCTTTCCAAACCGAAAATTATTCGCTCAGGCTACATAGGTATAAGTTGATCTTGAAAGAACACTCAACGCATATTTACCTACTTAGAAGAAAGTGATTCTTTTCATTCCAGTTGCGTTTTTTAATGCGCTAAAAAGGATAAAAAAAACGTGCTAAAGGATGCTCGATAGTTGGCAATGAGAAGGCAGACTCTCTGGCAAAGGTGGGAGCGATGGAAGGCGACACGTATCAACGTGAAATCGTCTTCAACGAATTTTACTATCTGGTTCGAAGAAACTCTCTTGTTAACTGGCAGCGCAAATGGGACGAGGATGACAAGGGTCGGTGGTTCCACTCGATTATCCCAAAGGTAAGCCTTAAACCCTGGTTTAATAGATTGGACCTGAGTCGGGATTTTATTCGTATATTTTCCCGTCTCATGTCCAATCATTGGCCCTTATTCTGCGCCGCGCGTGACGTGATGATAGTCGACTCACCCAAGTCACTTGATTCCAGTTGTCACTTAAGCCGAGAAACGTCACTCGGATGAACTTTGTGAGTTCTTACCTTATTCTCGTAGTCACCCTGGGTGAGAATCGTCGCATTTGCGTGACGATTTTAGGTGACAATTGTCGGTACCTTTTCAGGTGGTGACGAGATAGAAATTTAATAGAAATTTCATTGTAAACGGAGAAGTAAGGCTGTAAATATTGAGTTTCACTACAGTATGATAGTTTAAGAATCAATAAAGAAAAATTCACTTTCATATTTGAATTTTTAAATTTATTCATACAGCGAAACAATTTTAACGACGTTATTAATAAGTTCAAGCATATAAAATTGGGCGAAGGTTAATTTTATTTCACTGTTAATATTCAACATGATAAAAAAAAACACACTTATATAGCACTTCACTCCATTTTATTCGATTCCCGCCGCTGGGGGAAAATTTCACTTGCACCGAGTAGTGGTGATTTCGGACAAATTAAAGGTTCGGCTTCGAAGTCCTGCTCTAAACAATTCTTCCTCACTCGCAGTATCCCCGCCTTTCGCCATGTCCCGCGATAAAATCAGCCTTTTGTGATCCGGCTGGTTGAAGCAGCAGCCATCGATTGTTGAGCTTTTTTGTTGTTCTTTTCGATGCGAATTCCGAATTCTGCGTTTTCACTTAGGGCGCACAATAATGCCCGTTTTTTCTGTTGGTTGCTTGCTGTCACCTTACGACCCGTTGGTGACCAGTTACAGACCAGAATTATCACAAAAAACTTGGAAAATTAGCTCGGAAAATTCGAATTGCGAGCCAAAAAAATCAATACAGAACAAATTCTACCATTTTGACAGATGTGCTCATTCGGTCACTCACCTAGAATGAACCTCTGTCACTTTACCCGTATCGACTCCGGGAATAAGGTGACAAATCTCACGGTGACTCCGAGGTGAGGTGACAATCATCACGTCACGCGCGGCGCAGAATAAGGGCCATTGTTCCTTAGACGCGGTACTCTATCGTTTTGACATTGCTGGCAGCAATTTGTGTGGTTGCGGCAAAGGTTACCATGACATCGAGCATATTGTTTGGTCGTGTGAGGTCCATCTTGTCGCCAGAACGAATTTAATAGACTCCCTTCGGGCCCGAGGAAAACCACCCAATGTTCCAGTGAGAGATGTACTAGCTGTGCTAGACTTGGACTACATGTTCGAAATCTACCTTTTTCTAAAAGCTATCGATCTTCGTCTATAATTCTTTTTTATTTTCATATTTCCCTTTCTATCTTCCTTTCTTCTCTCACAAAGTGTTAAGCTAAGCAAACAATTGTAAACAAACAAAATCGATTTTGGCTCCTTAAAACCTAAAGGTATGAGCCGTTTCAAATAAAGAAATTGTTAAAAAAAAAGGATAAAAATGCAGATAAAAACCGAAATATGAGCGCTAATAATCATAGCAGCTTTGCCTGCTAGCGAGCGACACGTCACACACGCCACGACGTTGCAAAATATAACGATGGATCACGCACGGAGTTAACGTAAACAAGGTACATTGAAATGACAGGAACGTCGTTTGTAAAAAGAGCGCTAGTAAAACTGTCGCTATTTGGTTTAGTGTTATACACATAATATTGTTTTTAAAATTGGCTACTCAGCCAGGAATATTTAAATTCCAATCTTTAAATATTTCTTGGCTTCTCAGATAGTTTCGCATCTAAACGTTGAACAAAGGAATGTTTTAGGGATAAATCATCCCAGAATATGAAAATCCCGTACAAAAAAAAAGGAATTCAAAGCCGTTTTGCACTGTAGTAGGGTCAAGTGGGGTAATTATGAACACGGGGTAATTCCGAACAAGTGCCATACGCGCTGCTGTGGGGGATGGATGAACACCAAAAGTTCCAAAAGTGGTAGTTCAACATCCTATTGATAGCTTTAAGGTGTTTCCGATCTATCTTCAAATCATAATGATATCATTTTAGATGTTTTAAAAAACCATTACCTCGTGAAACGGAAATCGTTTTCGACAATGTTCAATGTTTCGAATATCTGATCATAGAAAATACAGGTGGAATGTTGTCATCACCTGTTTGACATCCAGTTTATGATGTTCTGTCTGGATTTTGAAGAAATTTTGAAAAAATTTATTCGCACTTATTCACAGATGGGTGTTCATATTTACCCCATAGTTTTCGTTCTATGGGGTAATTATGAACACATCTTCTTATGCATTTCCTGACATTTCTAATGCTGATTTATGGTCGAATGATTTATTCATCAACTTAAGGGGCCATTCACTAATTACTCAAGCATTTCTAGATCCCTTTTCCCCTCCCTCCTCTTGTCAGAAATTTCTTAAAAAACTACTGACACCCCCCCCCCCCCTTCTATAACATCTTAACACATTAACGACCGTGGAAAAATCTTAGCCGGGAAACATCAACATTCGGATTTATATCCCAGAATCCTCTGGACCAAATTCAATAAATTTCATAATCAAATTAGATCTGCAATGTGTTAAGTTTTGAATTATTGAGAAATTGATTTTTTTTTTTCCAAAATTGGGATTTGGATTTAGAAAAAAAAAAGCTATGCCAGTTCTTTTCAGTCTTTGCAAAAAACTTTTGAACCCCATTTTTTAAACTGAAAATAAAATTTCAAAAGTTGATTGTGTGGGACACCCTAATGTAGTGTGATGAGAGCTGAATATTCGTGACAGCTCGAGGCACAGGCCCTTGTCACGAGCGCTCTTGCTCCGCGCTCTTGGTAACAGTCGCCATGTTGAGACGTCCTCTTGTTTCCCAACGACCGACGCAGCAAGACGTGTGGCCCGACGTTGCTCCTCTAAGCGATCCCTTTTCCCGGCATAAATCGGAAATGCACATTGGTGATCCTTCCAGGAGTTCGATTTTCCGTTTTGTAGCCTAAAATTCTTGGAAATGCATCGATTTTTGAGCGCTAGGAGAGGGATCATCATCGAGAGAACATAAAAATGTGGAGTGATTGGACAAGTTAAAAAAAAAGTGCGTTCGAAATCTCAAGATGGTCGCCCTTGAAAAAAAAATAATTTTGATAAATGAGTTATAAAAAAGAATGGAAGAAGAAAGCAGACAGGGGGTGATGAGCGGAGCACATAGCTGTGAAAGGGGAGAGAAAACCGGAAATGGGAGAAAGACGTGCAGGTTGTCGCATGGATGTACATTGAGTCGACAGTGATTGTGCAGAGCTGAAAAGAATGGCCGAGCGGATCTAAAAAAGATCGCGCAGAGAGGGTCTAAATAGATTCGGTGAGATCGTGCAGAGCGGATCCAGTGAGATCGCGCAGAGCAGATCCAGAAATATCGTGCATAGCGGATCCGGTGAGATCGCGCATAGCGGATCCGGTGAGATCGCGCATAGCGGATCCGACGAGATCGCGCAGAGCGGATCCGATGAGATCGCGCAGAGCGGATCCGATGAGATCGCGCAGAGCGGATCCGATGAGATCGCGCAGAGCGGATCCGATGAGATCGCGCAGAGCGGATCCGATGAGATCGCGCAGAGCGAATCTAGAAAGATTGCGCAAGGCGGATCTGATGAGATCGCGCATAGCGGATCCGATGAGATCGCGCATAGCGAATCCGATGAGATCGCGCAGAGCGGATCCGATGAGATCGCGCAGAGCGAATCCGGTGAGATCACGCAAAGCGAATCTAGAAAGATTGTGCAGAGCGGATCTGGTAAGATTGCGCAAGGTGGATCCAGAGAGATCACGCAAGACTGATTTAGAGAGGTCGGGCAAAGTACAGCGGACTCGGAGAGATTGTACTGATTGTGCTCAGAGTATCTGAAGGATTTTGAATGGTGATTCTAAATAGATCGAAGTCTAGAGAAAGCATAAAGCGAATTTAAAAATCGCACACATGTGGCTTAGAGACACT
This sequence comes from Uranotaenia lowii, assembly GCF_029784155.1. Lineage (NCBI taxonomy): Eukaryota > Metazoa > Arthropoda > Insecta > Diptera > Culicidae > Uranotaenia > Uranotaenia lowii. The sequence goes on from NC_073691.1 coordinate 69,663,411, forward strand.
AGGCAGAGCGACAGCTGCAGTTGTCACCCGAAGATCTGGAAATACCGCAACATGTTGCAACAAAATACGCCTAACGGAAAGGAATGAACGGAATGAATCTCATAATTGAACAAAGCTCCTCCACTTTCATATTAATTCATTTTCTTATTTTGTTTGTAAAGACTCGTTTAACAAGTTTCTAAAAACACGAAGATGATGAACGTAATGTGTATTTGACCAAAATTGCGTCTACGCCAAAAAAAATAGCTACTTCTCTCCTACTAGCTACTCCAAATTAAAGTTCTTTTCATAGCATCGAAGAAATTTCTATTTGAACACAAAAATGAATTGCTTACGATAAATTTAATGTACTGTTTCCGAAATATAACAGATTCTACAGTAATATGTCGCAATCAAAGAGAAGGTAATGCCATTATCATACAGCCAGCAATAGATTGTAGGTATGTAACACCATTGCACTTGAGAGCTTAATCGAAACTCAGTTAAACTGATGAAATGTTAGACTTCAATCTCTTAACTTTTACAAGAAAATAGAACTATACTTCCTATTATCATTGCGCTGACCTTAAGATCTCCAAAATGAATTGTCAAATTGATCAGTAAACTAAAATGGTATTATTTTTTTGGGTTGAGATTGGAAGAACGATTTCCATACATATGTACAGTTTCGGCTAAAACGCGACAACGCAACTGATGATACTCATGGTCAAGAATTTGTCAACATACATCCAGTTCTAGTTACTTCGTAAAGCTATACAATTGCACCGGGAACATAATTGCACTGGGAGGCAGCATTATTTCTTGAACGTTTTATAAAAATGGTACCTATTGACGTTCAAACAAAAATTATGAATGACGATGTTTGAAATTTGCATCGCTATGTTCACTCAAGTAGAAAGCCCTCTTCAAAATATACTTTTTGAGTTTAAACTTTCACGAGACACTACGGGAAACTATTTCGACGACACCGAAAAAATGAACCTAGGCTCCGGATCAAATTCTTCCACCAGTCTCCGCAGGATGGATGTATTCATTGGAGGTATGCATTGGATAGCCAGGAATAGTTTGTCACAATACAACACCTCGCTAGAAAGAACTAAAGAAATGTTTTTAGATCATAAAAGAAGTTTCATACTCACGATTAGACTTAAAAATTATAATCACAGCTGTGCTGTGATATTAGCTATAAACGAAATTTGTTTGTTTTGTTGCAAGTTTCCACCCGTTCCTTTCCCATGTTCATCTTTCTGAGGAGTGCAGCGGTGCCAGGAGTACCGATTATCTAATAATTGTACTCACCTATCAAACGGGTACTGTTTGTTTCAACAATATTGAAAAGTGTATGTTAGTAGGGGAAAATATTGATTGGACTAATTCAAACTTAAATGCCTTGTATAAAAATCATTTGGTAATTTCGAAAAACGATTTCTGTGGTTTTATTGGTCATTAAGGGAAAGATTTTACCAACAATGCTTGAATGAATGCCAATACCGTGTAAGCATTTTCAGTGATCATACATCGCACAGAGATTTTAAAGTAAGGATTGAATATAAAAAAAGACTCCTGTTTAGTTTGCATACGCACAGATTTTTAAAGTATTGTCTGATACAAACAAGTACTCCCAAATGTTATGCGAGTTATTATGATCCTATATGAGAGCATACAAAAAAAGAAATTGGCATCAATGGTCTGGCTATGAAAGGAAAAAAAAACGGAAAAACACGACTTACACGGTAGTACGCAAATATCCAAATTTGAAACCTAAGCCTATTTCGTGTTCGTTGTGATACCCGAAATTGCGTCGATTCGGCTGTCTCAATTATAAGATCCAATACAGCAAAGTTTTGGGAAAATTTATCTGGAATGAAAGCAAATGCTACTAAATCACCATCCTCTATCAGCATTCGAGTCGTTCTCAATCCGCATTTTACTCCAGTACACAAAGAGATATAAATTTATCAGCGATTCCATTGAAAGATTAAATTGTTCAAAGAGAGTCCCAGAAGTAGTTCTTATATGCATAAATAATAAATATGATCAATGATTTCTGCGGAAGAAGTGAGCTCCACGACATAATTGCTTTAATTATAATTTTTGGGAAAATTTAACCTTATTGTTCGGTTTATAAATAATGGGTCACAGTTGCACCCTTTCGGTTTTTTCTGAGGAGAAGGTGGATGTGTGGGACACCCTAATGTAGTGTGATGAGAGCTGAACATTCGTGACAGCTCGAGGCACAGGCCCTTGTCACGAGCGCTCTTGCTCCGCGCTCTTGGTAACAGTCGCCATGTTGAGACGTCCTCTTGTTTCCCGACGACCGACGCAGCAAGACGTGTGGCCCGACGTTGCTCCTCTAAGCGATCCCTTTTCCCGGCATAAATCGGAAATGCACATTGATAAAACAAAAATTTTGCAAAAGCTCAATCCTTAACCAAATTTAAACAAGTCTTAATTTTGTTTCAATAAATAGTGATAAAAACTTGCTTTTAGTTGATAGGAAAAAAAGGCAGTCAAAAGTTTTACCGGTAATACCAAAACCGAAAACCTGTATCCCAGGAATAGTTCTCTAATACCGAATGCAGGTTTTACGTGCTGACACAACCAGATTTTTTGGTAATTGATAAACAATAAGGTTATAAACCAGACTTGAAGAAATGTTTAATTTGACTAAATTAAAAATTAAACTCAACATTTGTTTACAAAAGGTTTGTGATCGAGATTTTATTCATAACTGTGTAAAATTTAACATTATTATGAACCTTAAATCTCTGTGGTCAACAGTAAAATTTATGAAAAACTTTGATAAATTTAATTGGTAAATAAGTCCACAAAGCAAAGATCTATTTTCCTGTATATTTGGACAACGTGCTGCTATTCAGAACATTAGAATTACAGTTAATAATAATTGTTTATGTGTTAATTCCGGATATCAAAAATCCAAAATCTTTTTTCTTGCAGTCTAATTTTTTACTTGGATACTTTTTTCAATATTAATTTAAGCCTACCCCTTTTCTGATACCTGATAGATACTTTTTCCAATATTAATTTGTGCGAATTTTTTTTTTTAATTAGGTGCAAAATAAACATCTTTTGGTTGAAGATTTTCTTTTTCAGTTTGTTGAGGAAAACTTCGGTAGTACTTCAATTTTTTTTTTGAAAGAATAGAGCTACTTATGTGAAATTTCATACAGGTGATAAAAAAAATTTATAAGTGTCAATATTTTTCAAAACTGTCGATCATATAGAACTGACAAAAATTGTAAAAACTGACTGTTCACTGATCCAAGAAGATTTTAATGAGTGTTTTTATGAAACAACCCTTGAAAAATATTATCCAATTTCCTGTATATGTATAGGACATTTTAAACGGATATAAAAACTATCGTATAGCCTATATCGTTTTAAATTTCACGCGTACGGAGAGGTCCTATCATTAAAAATGTTCTGTAAAGACAAAGAAACGAAAAAAAAAGAAACCCACAAAACATAAAAGATGCAACAAAGAAATTAAACTCTCGAAACAAAAGATAGAAAAATATCAATTAAAAAGAACACTAAATAGCTAATTTCCTATTGTTTTACATCTTAATTTTGATAAAATTTGTTTATTTTGCAAGTTTTGTACATGAATTGGATTGAGTTTTTATAAAACAACCCATTTTCTTGATACTGTTAATAGTTTTCATTGTTTGGTGTTGAATTTAGATTTTCTGTCATCATATAAATCATATTGGACATGTCTCGGGGTAAATATGAACATACTCCGGGGTAATTATGAACAGAGTTTGGGGTAATTATGAACATCATTTTTTAAGTAAAAAATCAACATACACTGCTTACTATGGATGAATGTAACGTATAACTACTGTCACTTTTCAAAAATCTTATACCAAGTTCGTAATCCGTGTTCATAATTACCCCCTAGAGAGTGGGGTAAATATGAACAGACGGGGTAATTATGAACAGACGTCCCAAGGACAAAGGTTGCGACCAAAAAACAAAAGTTGTTCTACAGAATGATTAAGAGCACGGAAACATTCATTGATGGTAGCTTTTCATAGTTTGTGATAAGATATACACATATGGTGGCTGTAAGTGTGCCAAATGAAGAAATTTTGTTCATAATTACCCCACCTAGCCCTACCCCTATCGATCTATCGATATAATTAAGTGCTGCACTCTAGGTCTCGGACCTGGAAGTAATTTAGTAGAAAAAACTTGACGGGCGCACTCAGCTTAAGAAGGCATGCATAGCTTTAGGGGTATTGTTGATCAATGGAGGAGAATAGGAAAAAATCCGACACCTCATTTTCCATATGTATCTGAAGCGGATGTTCAAAATTTTGTAATGCCTTGGTAAATGAAGATTTTTTGCTTAAAACAACAGTCAGTAAAAATGGAGACCAAAAAGAAATTTATATTGCAAGAAAACAGCAAGTATATCAATAAACATACCGGGATTCTGGAGATGATGAAGTATTTTTTTTATCGTATTTCAAGTATCTAAAAAACGTCACTTGCCTGTAGTAGGTATGATGTGGAATTATAAATATTAATAGTTTGTATTTGAACAGTAAGTGAAACTTAAAAGAAAACCAATGTAATGCCTTTATTTATTGGTTTTTTTTTTACAAATTTATTGGCTTTACCTCTAAAACATAATCAGCCAAGTGTTAACTTTCTCCTAGCTTTAAAACTACATATCTATTTCACTTTCTGATATAAAATTTGCAATTGCTAAATACACGTCTATGTCTTTCTTTTTCAGTATAAGTTGAATATCTGGAACCATTCCTTTTCTGATTAAAATTCTCCAAACTGGTCCACGAAGGTTGTTGAAACGACTACAAGCAAAAATAATATGGTCTGGATCAGCTGTTGTTTCACCACAGATACATGCCGCAGTTGAGATGATGCCATTTCTATGGAGATGAGCAGGAAGCCTCGAGTGATTGCTGATTAACTTGGACAGGATAATAATTTGTCTCCGGTTTATATCCAGACCATGAAACCATGGTCGCAGAGAAACGTTAGCAATAATGCTCTTGCAAAATCGACCTTTTAAACCTGTGTCCCAACTCGCCTGCCAATTCTGTAATGCTGTTCCACGTATCGGAAAAGTAACATCCAACGATGTCAAAATATATTCGCCTGGGAATCCTTCATCACACGCTCGTTTAGCCTCCTGATCTGCAAGCTCATTCATAGGAACACCTCTATGAGATGGAACCCATATAAGATGAATTTGATAGCCGAGGTTATGTGCTTCAGAAACTGCCTTTTTGATCTCGTACCATGCGCATGGATTTTTTTGATTGAAACATAATTTTTGAAGACTCGTGAGGCTGCTGAAACTGTCTGTTAGGACAATGTATTGACCAATAGGAAGTTGCAGAATATTTTTTGTGGCATGTCTGATTGCTAAAAGTTCGGCCATATAAACTGATATGAAGATATCAAGTTTAATTATTTCCGTTGGAGCCCCGAAGTTGTTTACTACAGAATACCCTGTTCCATGCATGTCTTTGGAGCCATCCGTTGCTATGATGTACGCATCTGCATACTTTTCGGTTAGATAATTCGACACCACCTCAGCTGTAGATGAATCTTGGTTTTGAGCACACATTTGTTTCACTGCTAAATCAATACATATTCTTGTTCTTGTCACTGCAGTGGGAAACTCATAGCACGGGAGATTGGTCAAAGTTTGCCTGAATGGTACAAATTCATTGAGTTTTTTAACAGCTCGTTGTATGGCTGTTTCTTCTAAGTCTTCATTAAGAACGGGAATCGCAAATTGTCGATGCCAATAGGCTCGCGATATGCTTCTGTTTACAAAACGCGTAACGGTAATAAATTTCTTCTTTGATCCAATGGAATAAGCCCAGCCATAACTTCCAGAGAGCCTGTATGGGTGGTTTTAGTGGAGCCCAAACATATTCTGATGCAGGCCCATTGAATCCTGTCTAATATTATAGCATCTTTCTGTGGTAAATCTGCTAAGAATAAAGACCCATATTCAATTATCGATCGTACACACGATTTGTATATACCCAGTGTAGTGAATATAGGTAATGGATTATGATATATAAAACAAATATATAATTGTAGAGCAAAATATGTGATGATTTGTATCAGTTAAACAGAAAAAAATGAGAATCCAACTCCAAATTATCACATTATGAGAGAGGAGAGAAATATGGTTGCCAGCTTGGACAGTAAGAATGAAGGAATAAGAGAGAGAGAAAATGAGAGAGAACATGCTGAAATGCGACAGGTACAAACTAGAAAAATTTGGTTAGAGAGATGAGTTTTGAAAAAGATAAAATGGAGAACGGAAGTTGACGGAATATCGTCCGGCGTGTTCCGAGTTGGGAGTGTTTCCGGATGTTGCGAGGCTACGAATGGGTCGGTTACGACACCCAGCATGGCTGTCGGGTGAGCTCCCCAGTATTGACCTGAAATACTTCTAGGTATTTTATTTATTGGCTAAGTACCGATAAGTGTACTGGTGTGAATTGGTTAAGTACCTACTTAAAACATATTTTAAAGTTTAAAAGATTTCAGAAAAGAATTAAAATTATTGAACACCCCTAAGTGCACGAAAAAAGTACACGGAAAATAATAAAAAGGTAAAATTTACCGAGATAGCCAGGTGAATGCTCGTGAAAGCCAAAAAGGTAAGTTCTACCTATTCGAGGTGAATCTCACCTCACAGCGAAGTGAAATTTACCTGTATCGAGATTTGAAAAAAGGTACAATTCACCGAGAAAAAAAGTGAATCCAAGAAAGGAAAATCTTACCTCGTAGCGAGGTGAAGTTCACCTGAATTGAGCTGAATAAAAATTCACCTAGTAAAAAGGTAAATCCAAATAAGGTAGGAGGCGAAGTTTACCTGGATTGAGCTAAACAAAACGGTATAATTCATCTCGAAAAAAGTAACAGGTTGAACTGTTATGTCGTTCGTTTTGCTTCTTGCCCAATATGTGAAAATCGGAACAGAATGGTAAGTGTTTTCTAATGGCGTATTTTTTTTTATTCCGGATTTGGCTCTGGAACCGTCCGAATAAAAAAAACGACTTTCGCGGTTTCGAGTTATTCCATACGTAGGTGTGCGTGAGAACTGACTTCTCAGTTCTGATTCCGTCCGTTTTTCGAGCGAACCTACACAGTAAATGAAAATTACCGAGTTCGGTAATTGTTTTACCGAAATCCTAGCATGTGTAAATCGTTAAACTGTTCGGTAATTTTTTCGGTAAAAAATAAACGAACATCGGTAAATCGATTCTTCATTTTCCGATGTTCGTTTGTTTTTTACCGAAAAAAATACCGAACAGTTTAACGATTTACACGTGTTAGGATTTCGGTAAAAAAATTACCGAACTCGGTAATTTTCGTTGTAATTATGTAGGTTGCCTCTAGAGCAATAAATGAGCACGATGACAGCAGTTAGAGCAGACCTTGGTTGCCTCTGGTTTGCCTCCAGGTGAAAAAAAAAACGGTATTAGATATCATTTAGTTGTGCTGGTTCTCGTCATAATACTTTGCTTTTGTTATAGATCGGCCCATAGAGCTTCGAGGTGTATTCCACTTCATTCTCCAGATATCATTCCGGACCTGTCCGGATAAAAAGAACGGAGAAGGCCTTGAATGTGTTAACGCAGTGCAGGAGGATTCAGTGACCATTATGGCGCGGAAGAACGCGAATTCGAATTTCCACAAGCCCCGCGAAGAAAGGACTTACCTCAACATTTTTTTCAAACACGGTGATACATTTCAAAAATAATTATCAGGTAAAAGACCCTTTCGAGTAAATATCAATTTTCGAATGAATTTTGTTTTTATTTTTAATGAAGAAACCAATCAAACCAATTACCATTTACCTTTTGAATAAGTGAATTGGAAAACGGTCTTATTTACTATTTTGCAAGGCGAATGCTAAAAAGGTAAAATTTACCTTTTGCTAGGTGAATGGTAAAAAGTAAAATTTACGTTTTTGCTAGGTGAATTAAAAAATGTAAAATTTACCTTGAAAGAGGGTTGGAAAAATTACCTCGCTTTTTGGTAAATTTTACCTTTTATTTTTTTATTTTCCTTGTATGTTATGCGCGCAGCGCGTGGTGATGGATGACTGGTATTATGTAGTACGAACATTCTGTTTTCGAACTTTTAGGAGGATAGTCGCGTGTTGAGTGGCGTAAGGCGTCTCGGTTACCACAATGCCACATTTTGCTCCATTTGTTTGATAAGAGTTTTTGAGATAAATATGAAATATGAAAAAAACCTGCCTCTTTTTTTCCCGATTTCGCCCTGAAAAAAAGGGTCGTGCGCAAACAACCTAACTCAAAACACAGAGAACTGCTTATTTATGAATTATGATCCTCTTTGCTTGATATGATCTCGGTTTATGCCAAAAAACTGGTAAGAGAGTCCCCCTATCCTTCTCCAAAGGAGGTCGCGGTCATTAATAATCATACCCAGTTTTTTCGTACCCAAAAATCCTCTCATATCAAATATAGATCCATTGATCTTTAATCTTTATAACAAAATTTATATAGAGTCCTCTCCATTCCTCCCCTTTGGTTTCATTTGCTCGGTTAATTCTCGAGTTATACGAAAAAAAAAGTATGGAAGTAGGCACAATTTTCCCGTATGTTTGGATAACGTGCCGCTATTAAGCCTACCCCCATTCTGATACCCCCTACCCCCTTTATATCTTTCCGCTGAAAGAAAAAAGGGGCTTAAATTTATCATACAAACATTTCTCCTATTCAAATACCCTCACATGCCTAATTTGATTCCATTGGCTCAATCAGCTCTCCAGTTATAATGAAAATTATAAACGAGACCCTACTTTCATACACCTCTTTGAAGGAGTGAGGTAAACCAACTATTTATAGAAGCATTTCTCGTACCCAAATATCCTTCCATGTCAAATTTGGTTCCATTTGCTGTTATAGTTCTCGAGTTATGCAGTAAAAATTGTTTGAAGCTTCCCTCCCTCTTTCCTTTACGCCCGCTGGAAGAAGAAAGTGGTCTCAAATAACCATAGAAACATACCTCGTATCCAAATACCCTTACACGCCAAATTGGGTTCCAATTGATTGATTAGTCAGTTCTCGAATAAGGTAAAAATTGTGAAAAAGTAATTGTACAATTGTCCTATTAACTGGGAAAAAACAGAGGTTCCAAACTAACATGAAAACATTCCTCATACTGAAATACACTCCTTTGCCAAATTAGGTTCTAATTGCATGATCAGTTCTCGAGTTATGAGACTTGTTACTTTTGTTTAAGAGACCCCCTCTCCCTTCCAGTGAGAGTGAGGGGTCCCAAACTATTATAAAAACCTTTCCTGGCCTCAGTATCTTCCACCTGCGAAGTTTCATGTAAATCGGATCAGTTGTTTCGAGCCTATAGGGAAGAGACAGAGACAGAGAGACAGACAAAAATTCATCCGGGAAAACCCGGATAAAACCGGGAAATGTGGCAAACCTTATTTATGGCGTTGTAATTCAAGTATCTCTACTTTATTGAGTTCTCTAAACGATGAATTAAAATGGAATTCATCACAAACCGATAAAAATCAAAATTTTTCGTTAAAAACATTTTTTTTTATTAGCAATACTTTTCAATAAGTAAAATACAACTACTCCGAAGGTTTTAAAACCGCTTTTAAGAAAGGCTTCTTCCAGGGGTCGAAATAAACTGCGCAAACAATCAGCGCCTTTGTATATGTAATAAGCGCTCAAACAAGCGCAATGAGCACAACAGCCATTTGCTAAAAAGACACGTATTTTAATAAATTTAATTTATTTTATAAGAGAGGCTTGCTTGATAAATTATATGCATCGTCCCGGGTTCCGATTTTGTTTGATTATGAAGAAAAAGTACTCCCTCGTGCCTGTGGATAATCAACTAATACGCTATATACTTGAATATAAATCAATAGCGCCGGAACAAATGTGAAGTTCTTCTTTTGTTACCCCCAAGTGTGAGGTATTTTATAGAGGTGTCAGGTTTTTTTTTATAGAAAAATTATAATAAATTCAAGCAGTTAAAACAGCAAAATTCAAACTGTAGAGAATGGGAATTGTATTAACATTTGAAAATTTGAATTCGATTGTCGTTTTTTTTTTTCAAATTTTCGGTCTTTAAACTCTTTTTTTGATTTTGTGCAATGTAGTTCGTATACAATTTTATTGCATGCAAGATTTCGATCAATTTGATCCAATTTATTTAAAATTGGATTACCATCATGTCACCATCTACCGCCCAGTTAAGCGGTTTTTCAACTTCAAACATGTGTTATAAAAAAACGACGGCAGATTTTTATTCGCTTTCTTTTCCAATACATCTCAAAACTGCTCTACTTCAAATAAAAAATTTAGTGGAATGCGAAAAATGTACGCTTTTAAAAATAATTAACTAAACGTTGAGATGTTCAACTGGCCCTATTACCGCCCACTCGACTTTTTCGGTTTTCGATAATGTTTTCTTAAGGAAAAACTATCTAACAACACGGAAACTGTTCTTTTTAATATTGTCCATGTAACGAGCTGTCAAAACCATATTTTGGATCTTGAGAGAATACATTTTGTGAAATCTTTCCCGCAAATTTTGTACAAATTTTAACAAAGTGCGTTGACTGACAAAACGATGATTCCCGCAAACAGCCTCAAGTAATCGGTTACTTTCAGCGATAAAACATCATATTCTAACGTAATCAAACTAAATGCTTCTTACAATTTACACTTTTGACACAATACATGCGTTAAAAACAAAGAAATTGTGCGTGACCGGTAATTAGGAACCCACACTTTTTTCTATACACCAATTACCGCCCATCACTAAACACTTCAAAAAACAACAACTATTGAAAAAATCAAAAAATTCCCGATGCAAATCTTTTCTACAAAAATCAAACTATCATTTCAAGTCGATTGTAGGACAAATAGGTACTATTTAGTAATCAAAACCCCTTTTTTCCCTAGGAGCACAGTTATGCTTAGTTCGCCAACAGGCGTCGAATTCAATAATTTGACCGGAAACGAAAAACCAAATATTTTATTTCTGGCTATAGTTAGCATAATTAAGTGATGATTTTTCAGTGAAATGGTCGAACAATGATGCCGACACAGAAAACAGGTCTTATTTTTGAAGAAAAAATTCCAGTTTTTTCGAAATACACACAAAAGGGTGATTTTGGGCGGTAAATGGTGTCTGGGCGGTGAATGGTGACTTGATGGTATTTTTTCATTCTCCCCTCCTTCGTGATGGTTCAACTCTAAGTGACAAAAGAAGGATTTTCTTTCAGCCTTAATTGGTCGACCTCTAAAATGATAAAAGTTCAGAACAGTCCGTTAAAGTGAATTCACTTAACGGTGGAATGTGTTATGAGTGTGGAAAGATTGATGTTCCTTGCTTTTAAAGTAGGATTTCTTCATATCTTAACCGATTTTATTTCTGCAAAAACATTATGTATGCTTGGGCAAAATGTAAGAAAAGACGCTATATTTGTTCTGAAAACCAAAAACTGAACCAGCTCACTAGCAGATGAGTGTCAATCACATGGGGGCCGGATTGCCTGACAGTTTCGAACGAATAAAAAAAAACAAAGATGACGGTTTGTTTGAGAACCCTTCAAACAAATCGACCACGTGCGCGTTTGCGCACCAGTGGCGGCATCATGTTGGTCGTTTGTATTTCTTATCAACAAACCAAAACTTTCGTATCCGTATATTGGCACCAACACAACGAAGGCTGGAAAATGGGAAACAGACAATTTTCCTCTTGGGGTGAAAACTTTGTTTTGACATTCGCCCTTAGACGTACTTTTTGAGATAGGAATGAAAGTTGGTCATTGATATTGGAGAAAAAACCTTTACAGCATAAGAAAATTAGAAGATTTTGCTTAGTTTTGTAAGATTGCTTTCGGTACAATAGAATCTTTACATTAAGGGAAGAAAGTTGCAGCAATAACATCTGTCGAAATTAGTGTAATTTGGAAAAACTTGTTTGTTGCCTTGATGTAGGCTAAAGATGGCCTCTGTGAAAATTTTCTTGTGAAGTGGTGTCTCTGCTGATTCGAAAGCGTTTAGGGAGGTGTCAGAAAAATGGCAACAAAACCACCACAGGATACGAATGGGCTGGGTTATTCGTACGTAAATCCGGGTGGGATGTTCCTCCGGTTGAAAAATAGCCTATCCCAGTTTAGCGATTTGTTTAGCGAGTTCAACAAATACATTGCCCCTGCCTATCATCACGATCGCTGTGAACGATCCGTCCATATGCGACTTTATTCGATGAACAAACGGGAATTTGTAATGGTATTTTTGGCGTTCTTTGCCTGTTTTGGACTCGGAATATTCATCGGATTGGCGGGCCCTCCGATTACAACAACAACAATGGTCACGGGAAGTTCGCTGATGCCCAACACGACCAGCCCTAGTCCGGATTATCTGGCCAATGGACCGTTTGTGATGCGAACGCCGCTGATGACGACCTACTCACAGCAGCTGTGGCTTATCGTCCGCCTGGATACAGACAACACGGATGACGAAATCTTTGACAAAAGTTTTCACGTGAGTGTAGCCATCGATGGACTGACGGTGGATCACAAGCCGACTACGGTTCTAGCTTTGGATCGGGCCAAGAATCGAACCCGGCATCTGACGTGTTCCCGCGAGGCCTGCAACGAATTCATCGTCCTGCATCTGGGCTTTCTAGACTACGCACACTACATCATCACGGTTCGATTCTACGGGCTGGACAGTTTTCATCATCGATACAACATCAACAGCGTTCAGTTCTACTTCAAAACATACAATCCGGCCTTCACGCAGATCGAAATCTGGTTCCGGTTCATCTTTCTGCTGTTCACCTTCATCGTGACGTGCTGGTTTGCGCACACCCTGCGGAAATACCCCATCTACGATTGGTCCATCGAACAGAAGTGGATGTCGGTGCTGCTTCCGCTGCTGCTGCTTTACAACAGTAAGAGATTTGAAACTTTATTTAGTTTTTTGCTTCAAACTTATCTAGATTTTTAAAACTAGTTTGAATTCATTGGAAATCTGCATTTTTGCATTTATTTTAAGCTTTTGCAATAAGTTTTGTCAGAAATATTATCCTAAGTTTTTTTTCTCGAGGGATTTTAAGCATCCTTATGGCTTATTCATCCCGAAATCCTAAGTTATATCCATTTTCCGTTTCTTATTGAAAATCCTAATTTCAATTATTTTCATCTGGCTCATAGAAATTTGAAAAAGGATTTTGATTTTAAAATATCGATTCGCCTATGTAGAAGATCTACTTGGGATGGTTAGCTCAACTAACTTTTGTGGAGCTTTAAATTTTTTGTAACATGGTCTGCCGACCGTGGCCTAGAGGATAGCGTTCAAGTCTTCTAAGCCAAATGTCGTGAGATCAAGTCTTGGTCACGGCAAACATAGTACTCTTTCTGTGGGTTGGTGGTATTAGCATTAGTAAAATGCTAGCCATTATATCCTTGAAAGATGTACGCTTAGTCTTAAGTAGAATTTAGATCTCTTCAAAGAAACATGAAGTTTCACCACAGAGAACAGACGTACAAGCTAGCCCACGAAACTTGTGTAAAAATCCCAACACCCTTTTTGAACCAATTTTTGTTTTTTGGCTGGGCCACCAGATGTCTCCGAACACACCAAAGAGAACTGTCAAAACAAAACTAAGAAAAAATGACTAAGTTCCAGTCAGTTTTCTACAGGTCGTATGAGCTGCTTAGCATGCTTCAAGAAAATCGCTGTTTAAGTTACGTAATACCTTCATCATGTTCCATGAAAAAAAAAAATCATAAAAGTCATTATTTTTTTCCTTAACAGTTGTTCGAAATACAAAGTTTAAAACAGCTGGATGCTAAAGTTATACGTAAAAGTAACCCGCTTTGAGATGCCTAGAATCAGTACGTACTACTGAATGAGACTGACCGTCAATAATGTTCTTGTATTTGACTTGACATAGGTGATGCATTTTCTAACCTAAATTACTGTTCAAGAGGTACGAAAACTTATACCAAAGCTGTTGGTTATTTTAACTGTCGTAGTAGTGCAAAAATAAAGAAAGTGAAATTTCGCCCAGTTAAAAGTAACTCTCATTTCATTTATTTAGCAATAAATTAAAGCCGTCCATTTTACTGAGACATTGGATAGATTTTTTGTGAGTTCATATACGATTACGCCTTCTCGAAAACTTGGCACTTTAAAGTTGATTTGTAACTTTTAAACGGCGCAATAGATGGCACTGTTTGTAGTCAATTTCTAACGTATTTTTTTGGTGATAGCATTTGAAATTTTACACACTTTTTTGACGATTTTTTGTTCGAGCTTGTACGTCTGTTCTCTGTGGTTTCACTGAGATCCTATATGTGTGTGTTCGTTTTAAAAAATGCTTGTGTACAAGCCAATTCAAAGGCACATTTCCTAAATAATGAAGAGTTGATTGGATTCCTTTCCAAGCTTTGTACAGATTCTACACACTAAGTCGAAGCTACCTTTTCTGCACATACTATTATCTGTTTGCTGCGCGTTGTGAAGCCCTGAGCCCTTCACTTGCTGGTCACTCCATAGTTCTCTAAATAGAGATCCGTTCATAGCGAGGAAACAATAAATTTGGTCCTTCAAGCCGGCTTTCGGGCAAAGCGTTAAATTCAAATATATTTAGTCTCCTGATTTTATAGTCTGTATAAAAATTAGAACAACTTATTTAAATTTCAAATCACGAGTTCAAGATTGAAAATCTGAATCTAATTAAAACAGAATGGGAATAATCAATAGCTCATTTTAAAATATGATTTTGCATATCGAATTAGAAACACGTTAGGAATGAAAAATATATACAGTACTAGATCGAGGCTAAGATTAAATCCACAGCACTAAAATGAAGTCTTTTGAACTAATTATTTAATTTTATAAATTAGTTTTTGAAATGGTAAGACATTTTTTATTGAAAAAAAAAAAATCATTTTCATCTTCTTTTATTTTTTAATTTATAAGGATTTAATCATCGTGACTTTTTTTATGAATTCAGTTTATCAACCTTATCGGTGATAGTAATGTTTTTTTAGTAAGAGCATTTTAAGATTCCGAAAATTATAGGCGAATGGAAAGTTAAAAGAATTGAATAGATATCGAAAATGATTACATTGAAAATAATCACATGTCATTGTTTTCAATGGAACAAAATTTTATTTTAATAATATTGAACTGTTCTTGCTACAAGAGCATTACTTTTACCAAAGAAATCATCGTTTAATCATTTCCATTGAAAATTCTAATAATCTTGCCGAATTTTATTGTCAAACTTATCAAGGCTTTTGAAATCTCTTCAATAAGTTTGTCTTTGTTTTTCAACTCTGATTTTTTGTTATCTGAATTTATGATTTTCTTGGAACAATATGAAACATTTTTTTTTTAGAAAAACTAAATAGTTTCATGCTTTTTTCCAGAGCTCAACATTTTAACTGACGGCGACAAAATATTCAGAGCTTGACATTTTATACTAGCACTGCGCTTGAAAACGAATAAACGTTTCACATATTTTTATAAGCTGACCCAGTGTGCTTTGCTACTCCTTCCATGGAAAAAATGAGATTCGTTAAAATTATTTACACCTCTTTTTTAATTAATTTTCAACATTATTCAAGCGAACTATTTTTCATGGCTTCTGATCTACTAGATTGTCTTGAGTTTCAACTTAACTTGAAGGTTTTAAGGTTGAAGGCACCCTTTAGAAAAAATAGGAGGGATATTTAAATCTATAAAAAACCCTTTGAAATAAAAAAAATCGCCCCTATTTGAAGCGGGAGGAGTATTTAGATACAGAATTTTTTTTAACAAAATTAAAAAGTGTGCCAGATCTCATGAAAACACTAATACATCATTAATAGAATTTTTGACAAAATACTTCGAGGACTTTTAAAATTTTCTCAATTTCTTGATAATTTTGTATGGGAGCCAACCTTCCCCTTTTTCAGTTTTGGAGGGGTTTGAAAATGTTATAGAAACGGTCTTGAAAACGGCTTCACAAAAAAATTTTATGTTGATCAGTTCAATAGCTTCCGAAAATTGTTGGAATTGTGTCAAAATTTTTGATAAATGAGTATAGGAGTCCCCTTTTTTTTTTAATTCGGAGGGGTTAGGAATTATTATGGAAAATGGTTTATTGGTTTATTGAGAAAATTTTAAAAATCCTCGAAGTATTTTGTCAAAAATTGAATAAATGATGTATTAATGAAACCAATGTCTTAGTGTTTTCATGAGAACTGGCACACTTTTTAATTATGTAAAAAATTATCTGTATCTATTTACTCATCCCGCTTCAAAAAGGGGCGATTTTTTTAATTCAAGGGGTTTTTTTTTATAGAATTAAATATCCCTTCATTTTTTCTAAAGGGTGGCTCCTTCAACTTTAAACCTTCAAGTTAAGTTGGAACTCGAGACAATCTAGTAGCTCAGATGCCATGAAAAATAGTTCGCTTGAATAATGTTGAAAATAATTAAAAGTGGTTTAAATAATTTTAACAAACTTATTTTTTTTTTCATGGAAGGGGTAGAAAAGCGCACTGGGTCAGCTTATAAAAATATGTGAAACGTTGATTCGTTTTCAAGAGCAGTGATAGGGGGGGGGGGGGCTTTAAGGGTTTAACCCCCCCTGTGGGGACTTTTTCCAAGTAACACACAAGTAACATCACTTTCAAAAGCGATGAATGAAGTGTTAAAACAAATTGAGTTTAAGATATGTATTTTTAAAGCAAAAAAACTAATCGTTTTGCAGGTTCGAACAAATTTTATTCAATGAATTCAATTTTTTTCTAAACTTTGTTTAGTAATGACAGAAATACGTGTAATGATATCTTTCCAAATTTTTCAAAACTGTAGAATTTAACTTTTTTAGATCATGCATCATCTTCTTATAAAGAATATTCCTTAATTGGATTTTAAATAAATAAAAATAAATTCTGAATCAGAATTTTCTTCAACGCACATTTGTTATTTTAACAGTTATCTATCAATGATTGATATCACCTAAAACTGGTATATGTTAAAGCTTACAAACTCCTTATCACCAAAACACAAGGTGACAATATTCGACAAACAAAACGAGTTCAGCGTGCTTAAATCTACCAAATCAATCATTGAATCATAGGAACCAAAATGTTTTTCCTTTGAGTTATCAAATAAATC
Organism: Uranotaenia lowii; assembly: GCF_029784155.1. Classification (NCBI taxonomy): domain Eukaryota; kingdom Metazoa; phylum Arthropoda; class Insecta; order Diptera; family Culicidae; genus Uranotaenia; species Uranotaenia lowii. The sequence goes on from NC_073691.1 coordinate 69,680,633, forward strand.
ATATTAATAAATTTTTAAAAGGGTTAGACAAGTTTATTGAAAAAAAAAAAATACTTTTATAATGTAAAAAACTTATCATTTCTTTTTCATATTTCTTATTTCAATGAATTTGCCGAATTATAAAGTTAATTTCTTTAAAGTTAATAACTTTTTTAAAAGTTTGTTTTTGTTTTTTTTATTCTAAATTTTTGTGTTCTGAAAGCATATAATTTTCTTGAAAGCCTTTGAAACTAAGTTTTTAATAAGAAACATATAGTTTCCACCTTCTGTCCTTTCCAGGACCCAATATTCCAATTGAAACCGACAAAATATTGAGAGCTTGAAATTTTAAACTTTATAACCTTCTTTCTTAAAGTTACAAACTTATAAATTGATAAATTTTATTTCTTACATTATTTGGAGTTGCAATTTAAAAGTTAAATTTTAATACCCAATGTTAACTTAATTTGTATTTACTTTGAGGTTTTAATTTTCTCAACAAAGCTTGGAATTCATTATTTTTATTTTCATTTTATCAATTTCCTATTGATCATTTCCCAATCTGTAATTTGTCAGTTTAACTGAAAAAGTTGTATTTTACAAATAAATAAAATTTATTAAATTATTATTTTGAACTTCAGAACTTTTTTTCGCTTTTTATTTTTATAACTGGAAGAATTTTAATATAGAAAATGGTTTTATCTTTGACTCTGATCACTGGAAGTCTTGAAATAAAATCAAATGTTTTATTATTTCTCCAAATAAAATTCAATTACAGTAGTTTTTCGATTTTATCACTCTTCGATTTCATCAATACTTGCCAACTTCACGCTCGATTTTATCACGCTTTTTTAGAAATTATTCAGAAACCATTTCCAGGACCTTAATTTTCGTTCGAAAGCGTAGAGCGTTTTTGTTCATGATATTTTTTATATTTTATGTTATTCAATGGTATTCAATAATATGAAAATGCAATTGAACTGCTTACTTTAGCTGTATAGTGATTAAAATCGTCATTTGGATTTTAAAAACACTTGTGATAATGGGCATAAGAATTTTAACGTCACGCTAATGCTAGTGATTATTTGTGCTTGGTTAGCCGCTCTAAAAAAAGTAAAATATTTTACTAATAATCAAAGGTTTGAAGAACCTCTTAGCTGAATGAAACTATTATTTCAAAGTAGTCGAAGATTCCTTTGAATTCAGCTACAGTATTTGAAAGACCCAAATACTAGTATTTCACTAGCTACTTGCTAGCATCCTCAGTGGGTTATCGACTAGTCGATAACCCACTGAGGATGCTAGCAAGTAGCTAGTGAAATACTAGTATTTGGGTCTTTCAAATACTGTAGCTGAATTCAAAGGAATCTTCGACTACTTTGAAATAATAAAATATTTTGGTTATGCGGATCATATAAAGATGTGGATGAATTTAAGCGTTTTTGAAAAGAGATAAGCGTCTCTTATTTCTTTGTTTAGGGTAAATGTACCCGACCTTGGCACCTAAGGCATGGTTTACCCTTTTTTTCGACATTCCTACCTTCCTGTTGAGTGCACCATATAACATCCTTTGAAGAATTTACTTGCTAACTTGCTTAGAGTTCAACAAAAATATGTTTTCTCTATGGAACTTTCATTAATGTGAGTAAAATGCATGCAAAGTACTCACTGCGGTGCTCCAATTACTTGGCCGCCGTACCAATTGTTTGCCGTTTTGATGATCCGATTCTTGGCCACCAGCAACGTGCAATAGATCTTTACCAACAACGCTCAATTGACAGTTAACAGAATCGTTGGCTATTCTGAATATAAGGCCACTGACAGAATGACGTCAGCTGAGCGTAAAGTTCTATGCGACAATGGAACACCGGGCTTCACTCATACAACAAAAAGGCTTTTGAAAACATTGATGAAATTTGGTTGAAAGGAAGCACAAAATAAGCTTTCATTTCAAAAAGTCGGAAGTCCAGAAATTCCGCAATGCGATTGCGACATATAGGGTTATTTTCACTACCAAACAACTGTCTTCATATTGTGGAGTTTGGCTTCATAAAGTAAGAAATTGAAAAATTCCTTGAATGGTATTTAAAAATTTTGCCCTTTTGAATTTGTTAGCTGAGATTATGAGCTTCTGGCAAGAGCCATCTCGAATGCTCGGGGTGTTGCGCAGTGGTTTGACACGCCAAATAAATGTTAGAATTAAAACCTTGCTAAAACATTTTTTTTTATTCGACTCACATCAAATACTTTAAGGAATAATTGGAAAGCAACGAAATTTTCCTGAACTTCCAACTTCTGTTTCCATGAAAAAAATTAGAACAAAATTCCAAAAAATTAAATCTGAGTAGGTATATGATTCCCAAGCAATAGAAAACGATTCCAAACTCAATTCATTATGTATTTTATATACTAAAGTCATAAATTGCCATCGATCTAACAATTTTTAGATAAGAAAAACATCTTATTGTGAGATGCTTAATTTAGTTTTTTTCAATATTTCGAACCACTGTGTTCTGTAGGAGACCACGTGGCTTCTGCTCGGCAGACTGCAATGCAAAAGCTGTTCGCACGCATACCAATGTACCTTCGATTCATGGTTCCCAAATAGCGATTTTGGCATTTAAAATGCTTGGATATGACTTTTAGTTAGTCGAATTACTTATGTTCTCCAACTTATTTCGAAGCTTAAGTTGATAGCAACGGTCTTATCATACAACCCAATTAGTATGAAAACATTTGTGCGTAGTTTTAAATGAAATTTTAGGGAAAACATCAGCCCAAAAATACCTCTTTAATGAACATGTATTTTTTCCAGCTTCCAACACTGGTGGTGTATTTCGATTGAAGTTGCATGCCAAGAAAAGGAACAAAATTAGTTTTAAATTTTTATTCAAAACCTAAATAAATATTCACTCTTTAGTCTTTCTAGTATTTTTTGATTTTTTGCCGAGTTAAACTGTAATCATGAGTATTTATTACAAATTTTCAAATGAATGTCCGCGTTTGAAAGCGCATGTGAATTTAACAGTTGCACTAGAAAGGTGTGTTCATCTGATTTTCATACGGTGATTTCCAACATAATTTCCTCGGATGCAGATCGAAAAAAAATAACTTCTTTATTAAAGTACAAACAATTAAAAAAATCGGTATGCACAGATTTGAAACAAATTATTCTCTTCGCAATGAAAATATATTCAAAATTTATTAGCTCAATTTGGACCTGAAAAACATGAAAAGACATGTTGGCATGCCAAGAAAAGGACCATGCCAAAATAGGGCTCACTTACCCTAATTTGTTTATTTGAAAGGGTGGCTCGCGCAATCCTGATTGGACAGCCTTTAGTATTGTCTGAATGGATAATTTTGGAAGATCAAAATGAAATTCTGCTTGCTTTGTCTTAAAATATGTAATAAGGACTAAGATTTCTTTTTTTCTACATATGAAAAACAAAGGATTATCTGCCCATAGAGCAAATTGCGAGAAACACACTTCAAAATCTCAGCTGAGCAAATTTCAAAATATTTTTCGAAAAAGTAAACTTTTTAGTTAATCAAAGGTGTGAAGATTAAAATATTGAAATTTGAAACAAGCAGAAGAAAATTTTTTGTTGCTTTTTTCTTTGAACTCTTTTTCAAAATTGACATAAGAGATAACGACTGTTAAATTTCCATAAAAACTAAATTATTCACATAAATTAGACTACCAAATTGATATTCTACATGGTTTTATTTCAATAAAAAATCTTAAAATTGCTATAGAGAAGAATAATTTGAACTGAAATCGATCCTTTGTGTTTAGTAATCTTTGATAAGTTATTTGTTATAGTGTAGTCATTGATCCGTTGATGTTTTGAACAATTAACAATACACAATAATTACATCATATGATCAAAATTAATTGATCCAAACTTTTCCACTACTGAAAACATCATAAATTATTGATTGAAGACAATAAAAATACATTTTTCCACTTTAATTTATAGTTTCGCCAAATTCACGGGTTCGCCATATTCACGGTGATTTTTTTTTTGACCGTGAAAAAATCGAAAAACTACTGTATCAACTACTGAACAAATTCTCTTAAGTTTAAAATGTTTTTTCCTAATTGAGATTTCAGATTTCAAATCGAAATAAATTTATCCTCTTCAAACTTCCGAACCTTTTTGTCAATTTGCAATTTTCTTGTACTACATTTTGAAAATCTAAATTAAAATGTGTCAAATGACGTCAACTCTCCAATCCCCTTCTCAAAATTTTCACGGTTCATTGATTGAAAAGTACGGTCTTTACACTACTTTTTTACATTTTTTTGTGGTTATGATCTTAAAAAAATGAAAAACAAACCTACTTATGTGCAACGTATAGCTTCTCACTTCAGCTTTTTTGGACACTAAGTGAAATTGTTTTTGAGAATTCCATAGTGATTCTTTAGTCTTTTTCCGAAGCATGTTTTTTCGGATTTTTTCTCTCAGACTTTGAACAACGGAAAACTGAACTGTTATAGCTGAATATTGTCTGAGGAGCATATTGGAGCAATATGAATATATCCAGAACAATAAATTTTGTAAAAACCGGTAGGAAGCCGAAGAGATAGAATGGCTTTAGTCAGAAGTGTCAAATTTACACTCCAGAGATTGTAATGGGGAAAAAAAAATCAGGGACGGACGAGGTTTAATTTGATGAAATGGTTTTAGAAAGCAATTTTCTTTCTTATTTTGCGTTTTTGGTATTTTTTATTATTTCTTACTAAATTTGAATTTCGTTCCTACCTATTTCCGCCAAAAACACAATCTTTGAACTGCAATAGCTTTTTTGTTTTAAGTCCAACCGTGCTGAAATCCTTGGGTGAAATGTTTGTTCTTATTAAGGTTTAAAGAAAATTATTCATGAAAGCAATCAGTCTATAGAGAAAAAAGTTTTTAATGAAAAACTAGTATTTTTTGCTCTTTTCGAGCAAAATACCTTAAAACCTTATTCATTATTGAGACTGAATAAACCTCTCCCCATTGTCAGATCTTACTGAAATTCGGCATGTAACCTTTTTGTAAGCTAGTCATCAATTTTAGCTTGGAGCGAGTGAGATTTATCATGTTTAATTCTTTCTATACTAAGATTAGTACACTGCGGCTCGAAAAATTATTGCAAAAATGCAACTATTATTGTTATAGTAAAGTAATCATAACTTCTTCAACTTTCAACCAATTTTGATTTCAAGACTCAAAAATCAAATGCAGTTTTACAAAAAAAAACTAGGTGTTCAGAATAGCGATAAAGAGTAATAATTATAAAAATATCTTGGGCTTGTGATATAGCTCAGTTGGCAAGTCTGGTGTCTCCTGAGCCGATGTCCGCGAGTGCGAGCCCAAGAGTAAACATCGAACACAGTTGTATCGGATAAGTTTTTCAATAACGATCCGCCAACTGAAACGTTGATAAAGTCGTGAATGCCATAAAAATGGTAAAACGACTATAATCGAAACAAAAAAAAAAAATAAAAAAAAATTAAAAATATCTTCCTTTGAGGTTTCAATTCAAATTTGGTTTTCATAGTCTATACCTTTTTATTTCGAAACCAAATTCTAAAATGATTCAGATTCAGTTTTTGGGGCAGACCTTCAAGATAAATAAATAATTTTTGTGAAATTATTCAGAAAATGGTTCTTATTTTAAATTTTGATTCTAAATCAACACCTAGAAATATGTTTCACAATCATATACAGGACTGAAACTTTGCATCTATTTATTGTAAACTTAGGAATTTTTAAAGGAGGGGAGAGTCGGGTATCATGGGCCACTTTTTTCTTTGCTTCATAACTTCTTTATTATAAAAGATAAAAAGAAGAAAAAAATAAATGAAATGGTTTTCTACATTTTTAAGGTATCACAAGGCATTCTTTTTTTAAATTTTGAATACATTTATTTTCCGATTATGACTGTTATATATAAAAAAAAAATTTTTTTCGGATTTTGATGAAATGTGGGAAAACGTTGGCCCAAATCCAAATTGTCTAGATAACTTGCAAAGTTTATGAGTTGACCCAAAACTAAAATTTCATAATTCATTAAGTTATTTTAAAGCAATTTCAGATGAGGAAATTAAAATGAGAGTTGTGTATGATCGAATAGTTGCTAATTCTTGGTTAGCGAACGTTTCGACAAAATCCACGTGAAAGCAGGCGCGGTCCTATGGGGGGGGGGGGGGGGTGATCGGGGTGATCACCCCCCCCCCCAAGCGGCAAAAAACCGTTATAAAATACCCGCAAAAGCTCGAATTTCTATAAAAAGTTGGAACTTTTCTTAGTAGATATGCTTTTAAATTTTCAAAATTTTTTACTCCGTGGAGGTGTTTATTCAGCAAAACAGTTTATCACTTAAAAGGTTCAATATTGAAAAAAGTCGGACCATCAAACTCAATCAGCTGTAACTTGCGATTCCCTGGACTGAATTATACCAAATAACTTAGTTGATAAGTAACTCAACCAAAGTGTGTTGTTGAGTTTTGATCTTGAAATTGCTATTAATGAAATGTAGAGACATTTTTTTTAAATTGTCACTAATGCCTAAATTAACACGAGCAAATCGTCATAAATTTTATATTTGGTTCAAATTCAGAGCTTTTGAATTTGTTCAAGCCAATGGGCTTGAATAATCTCTGGTTATTTCCATCGTAAAAGAACTTATTCGAAAGATCTAGAAAATTCTCAAATGATCCAGAAAAATACGTTATTAATTCATTTATTAGATTTTATTTGGAAGGTTCTAGAAACTTCAGCCGTTAATTCCATGCGCGTGCACAGAAAATTCCAGAACAATCCTGGCGGGCAACCATTGTCTGTATGGAGTCTTTCCAGAATATTCTAACTGATTTAAAAGGAAGCGCGCACCGTGATGTGAGTTTTAGTTTTGAATCTAATCCGCGTTTTTGAGCATCATTATCCTTTGTTCCGCGAAATTACCTACCAAGTGAAATTTTAGAATGTACTTGTAACCTGAAGAGAAAAATAAAGAGAAATAGTTATCAAGTGTTATTCTTGCGTTCTTCCTTTAAGTGTAGCCTGGAATTCTGAAGTGATTGATCCGACCCTTATCCAAATACAGTCCACAGCTTTGACAGAATTCATGATTTTGTTTTGAATTTTAATGAAATGACAAATTTGAAAAAGTCATATAGGGGGGTGAATATGGTTATAACACTGTAATACTTGAAATATTTGTTCTGCTGTTATCATACATTTTTTACCTTCAATATGCTTTTTTTATTTGCTCAGATTTAGAAGGAAAAAATAAAAAAAAAATCTTTAAACTATAAGCGTACGAAATCATGTGATTTTAAATTTTCTTTATTTTTAGAAATTTCTACCATGTTTAATGGATTACCAGATCTTGGACGTTCTAAGAAGTAAAAAAAACCTTTGACCTTGATATTGTTGATATTGTTTTTTCACCAGATATTAACGTTCCTTCAAATAGACTGATTTTTGAAAATTGGAAAATCCCCCCCCCCCCCCCCCAAGAGCCAGCTCTAGGACCGCCCCTGCGTGAAAGAACATGACAAAATTAAGATCATAAGCGTGTGAGCATATTTTTGTTATGTACTTTAACTTTGGGTCTCTCACGGATGCAATTTTCTGGTGCTATTTTAATTTTGTAAGTACATTTTTCTAGGCCAGTTAAATAAAATAAGCATATGATGCGTGCATAAGTCAACAACATATAGAAAAACATGCTTACGCAAAGCGACGACGTTGACAGTTGGATTGGGATTTTTATCCTAACACACAGCTGAGATATTTAGAGTGGCTCACGTTACCCCACTCTCCCCTACTTAATACTACTAAGTTGCGGTTGTTGTCTTCAGGTGTAAAATGGCTTCTAAATGCAATTTTGATCCTCTTATTGACGGTGTTGACCAAATCAGCCTCGTTTTTGATGAGATTCATTTACATTGTTTTACAAACTATCAGACACTTACTTAATGCTAATGGATGTTTCGAATAGTGTACGCAGTTGAATTGTCCAATATTGTATGTAATTTTTTTTTCGCATTCCAGATCCAATCTTCCCCCTGATTTTCCTGATGAACAGCTGGCTTCCGGGAATGGTTGACGCCGTTCTGCAAGCCACCTTTCTCTGTTCGCTGTTGCTGTTCTGGCTGTGCATCTACCACGGATTGCGCCAAAACGAACGGAAGCTGCTAACGTTCTACGTACCCAAGCTGATAGTGGTGCTACCGATCTGGCTGTGCGCCATCGTCCTCGCGACCTGGGAGCGTTGCAACGAGATGAAAGATCCAACCTACAGCCATTTTGTCGACACAGGGAACTACAATGTAGGAGGGTTGTTGGTGAGTTTAGGAACGAACGATTGTAACGAATATCATTCATCGTTTTAGGGTTTCAAAATGTTCTTTTACATTGCTGGAGCCATGTATTTGCTGTATCTGGTGCTGCTGATTTTGCGTGCGTACAGCGAACTTCGCTCGATGCCTTACTTTGGTAAGTAACATGTAGGCCTATTACGAAGTACACTTGGATTGATTTCAACCATTTTTTTATTTTGACGCCTCATTAAATGTGATGAATGTTATTAAAAAAATGTTTACCCATTTTTGAAGCTCAATATCTGTTTTATCATAATTCTTATCTAAATGCAGTCTTCTGATCAAATATTTGTATGCATGTTGATTATCCACCATGGGTGCACGGATTCATTGCAATTTCTGCCTAAGTATGCGTTCACATGCAGGGTTGCCAACATTTTTTTTTATCAAATTCAGGAGCTGTGAGGATGAAAATCAGGATATATCAGGCTAACGTTAAATGGTCAAACTGATGACCTGTTTTGTTTCTTACAAGCAGGTATATTTATCGACCACGGTGATCTCACAAATAATACGTTCAAGACCAGGGTTGAGCAAACCGTGTGACCCGAGGGTCATGTTTATGCGGCCCGCGAAGCTTTTCTCAAGTTAAACGATTTTTTTACGATAGGGGAGAATGAGGATACTTGATCCCTGGGGATACTTGATTCCTTAGCTATATCTCGAGACTGGAATGTCTGACTAAGATCAAATGTTCTAGAAAAATGTGCCAAAATGAGCAAAATAACAATGCTTGTAGTTTAAAAAATTTTAACAAAATAATTGTTTGAGTACCGTCAACTGGGGCAACATGCAACAATTTTCAACTTCAATGGCTTCTAAAAAACTTATGTTCACAGTTAATCGTATCCTTTATGCATCAAAAGTTTTAAGGATGCTGGGGCATCGAATTGGCGTAGTTAAAAAAATTATTGGTTTATTCAGTTATTTTTAATTTTCTACAAACATGCGATTTTCACAATTCTTAGAAAATGGGGTAACTTGCAACAAACTTTGTTTTTAATGAAAAATCTTATGAACACGTACGAAAATTCATAGTTTTTAATATATTTGCGATGCTTTAAAGACCATTACGCATGTCAACACCAATTGCAGTAGTTTTTGGGTCTGTAAAAACAAATTTTCACATTTTTCTGAAAATAAGGATGCTGCATACATTTAGGGGTTAAATAATACTACGAAAAATTCTACAAGCTGAAATCATAAAAATAAATGGTTGGATGAATGAAATTTAAATGTTTACAAACGCGTGATGCAAAACATTCATATTCCAGCACATCGAAACGAGATTTACAAGGTATTTCATTGATTTGCATTTTGTTGCATTTAACCCCAGACACCTAACTGAATTTTAAAAATATTCATTTAATAAAATTGGGTGATTGTTCGAAAAAGATTTTTACACTAACAATGTTGGTATAACATGAGGAAACCTGTAAAAAGTTTGTAGGTAATTTTATCAAGCCGATCCTTCATACTGGGTAAAGTTTTTTTCGGCATCAAAAAATGTTAAAATTTGTACATTTATTGCTCGATTTTTCAAATTTAACATAAAAATAAAAAAACTTAAGACAACTAGCTTAAGATGCGAGAAATTATGTCATCATCATTCTGTTATCATTAAAATAAAACTTTATTACAATACATTAAATTAAAAATTGATTCAATGTAGTATTATATAAATGTTGCATCGAACCCCGCTGTTGCATGATGCCCCGTTTGACGGTAATTGAACTTTGTTTGAAAACTTTCACAAAATGTAACTTGAAGATATTTTTTCATCACTTTAAAATGTTTCTTACATGGGAAAATTATAAAAAAAATATTTGTTCCAATGTATCAATCGTTCGAGCGTAAAATGAACTTCATAGTTCCATATTTTCAAATCAATGGAAAACTCTCAATTTTTTTCAGAAAAAAGTTTTCTAAAATGTTGATTATGGGTACAATTGATCCTCCTTCCAAACGGCATATTCTTCTTCTGAATTGATCGTTAAGAATGTTGATCACGAAATTACTAATATTTATCCAAAAACTAATATTTATCAAACAATTGTCTGAAGGGAAGAGCAAAAATAATTAATTTTCTCTTAATTATAAAAAATAGCGCCTTTAAGTATGCAACGTTTTTAGCGTTGAGACAAAGTTAAAGAATTTTCTTCTTATGTCTGCTATAAATTGTGAAATGAGAACAAACATGACCAAACTAGTCAATTAACATTCTATCTTGAGGTTTTGTTTGATTTTTATACAAGGATTAGGGCTTCCTGAATAAAAGATCAAGTCTCCTTCAATAGGGGATCAAGTCTCCCCTAACTTCAGAAAAATCGCAATTTTTTTACTCCCACGAAAATGCTTCTAGTTCATCAACGGGTTCAAGTATCGTTCTAATTTTTGAAGCATAGAAATTTGAAGTAACAAGCTGTCAGGAAATGTCAAAGACGGCGAGTTGCTAAATTTTTCCAAAAAGATATAGTGAAAATAAGAAAAGGGGATCAAGTATCCCCACTCTCCCCTATACAGTTAATCATCGTCAAATACTGGTCCATATAAATTCAAAACTTGATCAAATATTGTGAATTTTAATTAAATTTTTAGAAATGTCGCTGGTGAACTGGCAACTAAACACAGCTTTCTGACAATCTAGTACTTCACTTTTCTCTGTCTGAAGCCATGCGGAAGTGGGAAGTCCGGACTTCCAAAGTAAAATTTTGTGCTGGCGCGTTTATATACACTCCACCTGTTTGCAGATGTATTTGCCCTACAATCATTATAGGTTATCTATTGCAACGGATGCAAAATATGTTAAACCATCTACCCTATAAAAATCAGGACATTTTTCCAATTTTTAAAGATGATGTTGAAAAATTTCAATGTTGCTGGCAGTAAAAATATCAAAAAATGCGTTGCGCCAAAGTGAACTGAGAGCCAACTCGAAGGAAAAGATTTTTTTCCTTTTTTATAGGAATTTAACCCATAAAGGTCATTCTTCCTCGTAGTGAAGGAAAAGATAAAAAGCACGTTTTTGTCCAGAAATTTGTTTTTATGTGGAATAAACTTCAGTCCGTTCGGTTTTTCGATTCGATACTGTTCTACAACGCGTTTCAAACTTAAATCTGAAAAATTTTATGATGAAGGACGCTTCCGTGGCTAATAACTTTCTGTTGCGGATTGTCAGCATTTGAATCAAATTTCGCTTAGCAAACCGAACTGAGTCCCTTGAATCTTCTTTTTCAAACTTTCAGTTGGAAAAGTAGGATTCTTTACTTTTAATGATAAAAGAGGTTTACTTTTTATGTGTACTATCGATAAGAAAACAAACGGTAAGTTAAAATCTTAAATAAATCTTATTCAGAATGGGAAAAATTTGTATGGCTCGGTTCACTCTGGCTCAACGAAAAAAAAAAAAAACAATTTTTCAAGCATCAGTCATACTCGTTAGGTGCTGCTTGTAAAGCGCCTATTAGTAAGTTCTTCGTTTAGAACAAACTTCCATGTCAAATAATACATGGAAAATTAATAAAAGGTAGAATTTACCTTTTTGCGAGGTGATTTTTTTCCACCTCTCTTCCGAGGTAAATTTTACCTTTTTTCATTCCCCTAGCAACGTTTTTTCCAACCTCGATTCAGGTAAATTTTACCTCGCTGTGAGGTGAGTTTCACTTCGAATAGGTAGAAGTTACCTTTTTGGCTTTCACGAGCTTTCACCTTGCTATATCGGTTAATTTTACCTTTTTATTATTTTCCGTGTATGCATGGCTGTTTTTCCAACATTTTGGTTCGACCAGAGGGAACTGTGTGCAAACATAGAGCTATTAAAATGCGATTTTCTACTAAATGCGATATCATAAATCAACCAGAATAGCCTTAATGCCTTGATTAGAGTCTAAATTTGTTGGTGAAATGACAAAATGAGAAATAATATGAAATGGTATTTGTTGGTAATGCTGTGAACTTTGAACTCAATTATCTCGAAATCAAGTTTGTGGCGTTCAGTTAGGTCTGGTCGAATCCCGACCGTATGTTCAGAAGATTTTTTTTAAAATTTCATTAAATTCGGAAAAATAGATGAGCACTAAAATACTGAAAGAAGAAAAAATCCGTTAAAAGAAAAAATATTTTTTATTTTGGGTATTAACGTGAATGAGAAAAATTGAATAATGAAGGCAAAAAAATAGTTCTGTAATGCTGTTTTAAGATAATTATTTAAAAAAAATCATGCCAAACATAGATAAAATTTACTTAAGGGGGGGGTAGGGTCTAACGGGTATAAAAAAAAACCATTTTCACGATTTTTTTTCTAGAGCTATCGTTCAAACAAATGTATTCAAATTTTTTGCATTATACAAAGCATTGTTAAAAGAACATTTAGTAATTTTTTCGTAAAAAAATATTGAAAAATGAGCCGGTGACAGAGCATTTTCGAGGATGCCTTTTAGAAAACAGGATTTGCGGTGGACACTGTATCTACGCACAGAATCATCTGAAGTAAAAAAATCAGAGCAAAATTTTTTTAATAGATGTTTTTCTGGACCCCAACGTTTTTATTTAACTTAAAAATATTTTTATGAAAAATTTTGTGGCTGTTTGAAGTAAAAACTACGATTTTTCACTTAAAAATCCGCCATTTTTCACCTCTAAAATGTTCCCAAAGTAAAAAAATCAAAAAAGAAAAACGTTGGGGTCTGGTATTTAATATGTAGAAAATATGTTCCAAATTTGAAACGAATCGGATAAGTAGTTTTCAAATGACGATGTCCACGGACTTTAAAAATGTGCTTTCGAGAAAAACGCGTTTGAAGTTTCTGCTCTTGCTTTCTTGCAGTATTAGATAGGAGGAGATAAAGGCCTATAACTTCTACAGTTTTGCTTCAATTGACTTGAAAATTTGACACAACATTCTTGAAATGATTTACAATAAGAAAATAAAAAATTAAAAAAATCGATTTTTTGAAAGTGTTAGACCCTACCCCCCCCCCCCCCCCCCTTTAAAAATAAGCAAGTTTTTTTGTTTGATTTGCCAAATAAAGTCGGGCCGGGCCGGACTGTTCTTAAATTTAGTATTAAATATCCGGGCAAACCCGGATAAAACCGGGCAATCTGGCAACCTTAGCATAGTCGGGCAGCTTAACCGGTGATTAGAAACAAGAAAATGTTTTTCTTATGTCGCCTTACACACACACGCACAGAATTGACCGACCGGATCAATTCACTCGAGTTTGGTTGCCTGGCGTGTGGTTGCTGATTTTTTCAACCTCCTTCGTCTTGCGATGGGATAGGAACAAGGTTGCCGAAATCACAGAAAAATCTGAAATTTCGAAGAATTTTGAGCAATATTTCATCACAGAACACAGAATTTAGAAATTTTCACAGAATTTTTGAATTTTGAACGGATTTCCAAAATTCAAATTCTTCCCGCCAATATAAAATTTAGATTTTTTACTTAACATTAGAAAAGTATGGTAGGACTGGTGATGTTAATTGATTTTTCTTAACTAAAATTATAGCAACCAATATATTATGAATTTTCAATAAAATTGAAGGAAATAGAATCACAGAAAACCATCACAGAATTTTTGAGTGAAATCACAGAAAGCCAGAATTTTGTAACTCGAAAACACAGAATTCTTTTCGGCAATCCTGAATAGAAATCTTGCTTCTGTTCACAATGCTTTTGCGCAGGGAGGACAACTCCAGCGATCACAAATCGTATCAGTGCCAATGGCGTTCACAGCTCAAGCCAATAACGTTAAAATATGGAGAACTCATGATTGGAGTAATTGGTGAATCTTGGGTGGTGGCAAAACAAACTCGTTTTCTTTCGTTTTTCTTTATCTATTATAATTCTTATAATTCTTTTTCATCACACATCTTATTTTTTCTGAAAACTTTACAGTAAATCCAATAAACTCTACTTGATCAACTCTTCCGCAGATATGCGTCTAAAATTCCTCACCCTGCTGATGCTGTTCGTCCTGTCGATCACCCTGGTCGTCACGCTCTGTCGGTTCGGTTTTGGCATCCTGGAGGACAACTTTGTCGCACGCCTGAATACAACCTACAAAAGCTCTGCCCAGTTCATGTGCTTCTACGGCTTGCTGAACTTTTACCTCTACACCATGGCCTATGTCTACTCGCCCAACGGAAGGCCACTGCACGGTAAGATGACAATCCTTGAATTAGTGTTTATTGACTGTTAAAATATTTTGTTTTATTCTTTTCACAGAAGCCACGATCACGAAAGATAATCCAGCCTTTTCGATGATCAATGACTCCGACGAAGAGGTGGTCTATGGTTCGGATGAAGACAGTCGGCGACCTTTGAACTCATCCGGTGGCAAGGGAAATGATTATGACAGTGACTAGATCGGTGAACCATTTCCGAAGGGCTTCCACCGCTACAATGCTGGGCAAGATACGCATCACACGAATTTGTGTCACAGTACAGACTTAAGGAAGAAAGAATGTAGAAAAAAAAAACAGTCTTTTGCATCCAGGGGCGACTGAAAGTAAATGGTCTTTGTAAAGTGGTTAAGCAAAGCTGGGAAAACGCATATCTTTCAATTATGTGTGCTAAAAAGATTCCATTTAACTTGGGTAAAAGAATGTGTGTTGGGTGTCAAATTTCTTTTCATCATAAAGTTTTCGTTGTAGTGTAACTTCTATCTTTTAACCAGGAAAAAATTAGATAAAACAAATAAATCATAGATCAATTATTCCAAAAAAGGTACGTTTAGTATGAATACATTCCGGATTTGTTGAATCCTACAACAGGTGTAACTTTTTCGGTTTCGAACAGTTTTAAGTACACGTTTGATGCGAGGTGTAGAGAACTCATACCCCCTACCTACATATACGCTTGATTGTCCAATCAATCCTATATCGATAAATTAAAGGACGAACAATAAAAATGGAAGAATGATGATAACCCTTAACATAAACAAAAAATCTCTTCTAAATCAATACTTTCGAATTCGAACAATACATCTTTGCTGGTGAGCGTAAGAACTACACTTGTTGGAATATATTTAAAAAAAAACCTGTGAACAGATGGATCCGTGAATTTACTGACCGTGTGACAAATATATTGTAGCTGGAAGAAAAATGACAAATAAAGTATTTTTACCCCCCACAAAAGTCGCTGTGAAACTTTTTATTTACAAAGAAGATGACACATTTTTATCAAAATTACTTTTATCTTGATTCGAAAGATGGAACTTTGATCAAAAGATAACATCAATGAGGAAAAAATGTTCTAACATTTTTGTGCATTGATTCCAAATCAAACAATTCTTAATAAGTTTGGAGCGTAACTACGAGATTCTAACCTCAACTTTCAGGTTGCACGCTCCTAAACATTTTGTTAATTGCCCAAAAAAAAAGACAAATTTTAGTTCAAATAACAAAATGACAAAAATGACAAAAATGACAAAAATGACAAAAATGACAAAAATGACAAAAATGACAAAAATGACAAAAATGACAAAAATGACAAAAATGACAAAAATGACAAAAATGACAAAAATGACAAAAATGACAAAAATGACAAAAATGACAAAAATGACAAAAATGACACAAATGACAAAAATGACAAAAATGACAAAAATGACAAAAATGACAAAAATGACAAAAATGACAAAAATGACACTAAAAGGCAAAAATGACAAAAATGACAAAAATGACTAAAATGACAAAAATGACAAAAATGACAAAAATGACAAAAATAACAAAAATGACAAAAATGACAAAAATGACAAAAATGACAAAAATGACAAAAATGACAAAAATGACAAAAATGACACTAAAAGGCAAAAATGACAAAAATGACAAAAATGACAAAAATGACAAAAATGACAAAAATGACAAAAATGACAAAAATGACAAAAATGACAAAAATGACAAAAATGACAAAAATGACAAAAATGACAAAAATGACAAAAATGACAAAAATGACAAAAATGACAAAAATGACAAAAATGACAAAAATGACACAAATGACAAAAATGACAAAAATGACAAAAATGACAAAAATGACAAAAATGACAAAAATGACAAAAATGACACTAAAAGGCAAAAATGACAAAAATGACAAAAATGACAAAAATGACAAAAATGACAAAAATGACAAAAATGACAAAAATTTCAAAAAATTACAAAAAATGACAAAAATGACAAAAATGACAAAAATGACAAAAATGACAAAAATGACAAAAATGACTAAAATGACAAAAATGACAAAAATGACAAAAATGACAAAAATAACAAAAATGACAAAAATGACAAAAATGACAAAAATGACAAAAATGACAAAAATGACAAAAATGACAAAAATGACACTAAAAGGCAAAAATGACAAAAATGACAAAAATGACAAAAATGACAAAAATGACAAAAATGACAAAAATGACAAAAATGACAAAAATGACAAAAATGACAAAAATGACAAAAATGAAAAAAATTACAAAAAATGACAAAAATGACAAAAATGACAAAAATGACAAAAATGACAAAAATGACAAAAATGACAAAAATGACAAAAATGACAAAAATGACAAAAATGACAAAAATGACAAAAATGACAAAAATGACAAAAATGACAAAAATGACAAAAATGACAAAAACGACTAAAATGACAAAAATGACAAAAATGACAAAAATGACAAAAATGACAAAAATGACAAAAATGACAAAAAGACAAAAATGACAAAAATGACAAAAATGACAAAAATGACAAAAATGACAAAAATGACAAAAATGACAAAAATGACAAAAATGACAAAAATGACAAAAATGACAAAAATGACAAAAATGACAAAAATGACAAAAATGACAAAAATGACAAAAATGACAAAAATGACAAAAATGACAAAAATGACAAAAATGACAAAAATTAAAAAATGACAAAAATGACAAAAATGACAAAAATGACAAAAATGACAAAAATGACAAAACTGACAAAAATGAGAAAAATGACAAAAATGACAAAAATTTTGTAAATTTTGTAAATTTTGTAAATTTTGTAAATTTTGTAAATTTTGTAAATTTTGTAAATTTTGTAAATTTTGTAAATTTTGTAAATTTTGTAAATTTTGTAAATTTTGTAAATTTTGTAAATTTTGTAAATTTTGTAAATTTTGTAAATTTTGTAAATTTTGTAAATTTTGTAAATTTTGTAAATTTTGTAAATTTTGTAAATTTTGTAAATTTTGTAAATTTTGTAAATTTTGTAAATTTTGTAAATTTTGTAAATTTTGTAAATTTTGTAAATTTTGTAAATTTTGAAAATTTTGTAAATTTTGTAAATTTTGTAAATTTTGTAAATTTTGTAAATTTTGTAAATTTTGTAAATTTTGTAAATTTTGTTAATTTTGTAAATTTTGTAAATTTTGTAAATTTTGTAAATTTTGTAAATTTTGTAAATTTTGTAAATTTTGTAAATTTTGTAAATTTTTTAAATTTTGTAAATTTTGTAAATTTTGTGAATTTTGTAAATTTTGTGAATTTTGTAAATTTTGTAAATTTTGTAAATGTTGTAAAATTTTGTAAATTTTGTAAATTTTGTAAATTTTGTAAATTTTGTAAATTTTGTAAATTTTGTAAATTTTGTAAATTTTGTAAATTTTGTAAATTTTGTAAATTTTGTAAATTTTGTAAATTTTGTAAATTTTGTAAATTTTGTAAATTTTGTAAATTTTGTAAATTTTGTAAATTTTGTAAATTTTGTAAATTTTGTAAATTTTGTAAATTTTGTAAATTTTGTAAATTTTGTAAATTTTGTTAATTTTGTAAATTTTGTAAATTTTGTAAATTTTGTAAATTTTGTAAATTTTGTAAATTTTGTAAATTTTGAAAATTTTGTAAATTTTGTAAATTTTGTAAATTTTGTAAATTTTGTAAATTTTGTAAATTTTGTAAATTTTGTAAATTTTGTAAATTTTGTAAACTTTGTAAATTTTGTAAATTTTGTAAATTTTGTAAATTTTGTAAATTTTGTAAATTTTGTAAATTTTGTAAATTTTGTAAATTTTGTAAATTTTGTAAATTTTGTAAATTTTGTAAATTTTGTAAATTTTGTAAATTTTGTAAATTTTGTAAATTTTGTAAATTTTGTAAATTTTGTAAATTTTGTAAATTTTTGTAAATTTTGTAAATTTTGTAAATTTTTTAAAATTTTGTAAATTTTGTAAATTTTGTAAATTTTGTAAATTTTGTAAATTTTGTAAATTTTGTAAATTTTGTAAATTTTGTAAATTTTGTAAATTTTGTAAATTTTGTAAATTTTGTAAATTTTGTAAATTTTGTTAATTTTGTAAATTTTGTTAATTTTGTAAATTTTGTAAATTTTGTGAATTTTGTAAATTTTGTAAATTTTGTGAATTTTGCAAATTTTGTAAATTTTGTAAAATTTTGTAAATTTTGTAAATTTTGTAAATTTTGTAAATTTTGTAAATTTTGTAAATTTTGTAAATTTTGTAAATTTTGTAAATTTTGTAAATTTTGTAAACTTTGTAAATTTTGTAAATTTTGTAAATTTTGTAAATTTTGTAAATTTTGTAAATTTTGTAAATTTTGTAAATTTTGTAAATTTTGTAAATTTTGTAAATTTTGTAAATTTTGTAAATTTTGTAAATTTTGTAAATTTTGTAAATTTTGTAAATTTTGTAAATTTTGTAAATTTTGTAAATTTTGTAAATTTTGTAAATTTTGTAAATTTTGTAAATTTTGTAAATTTTGTAAATTTTGTAAATTTTGTAAATTTTGTAAATTTTGTAAATTTTGTAAATTTTGTAAATTTTGTAAATTTTGTAAATTTTGTAAATTTTGTAAATTTTGTAAATTTTGTAAATTTTGTAAATTTTGTAAATTTTGTAAATTTTGTAAATTTTGTAAATTTTGTAAATTTTGTAAATTTTGTAAATTTTGTAAATTTTGTGAATTTTGTTAATTTTGTTAATTTTGGGAATTTTGTAAATTTTGTAAATTTTGTAAAATTTTGTAAATTTTGTAAATTTTGTAAATTTTGTAAATTTTGTAAATTTTGTAAATTTTGTAAATTTTGTAAATTTTGTAAATTTTGTAAATTTTGTAAATTTTGTAAATTTTGTAAATTTTGTAAATTTTGTAAATTTTGTAAATTTTGTAAATTTTGTAAATTTTGTAAATTTTGTAATTTTGTAAATTTTGTAAATTTTTAAATTTTGTAAATTTTGTAAATTTTGTAAATTTTGTAAATTTTGTAAATTTTGTAAATTTTGTAAATTTTGTAAATTTTGTAAATTTTGTAAATTTTGTAAATTTTGTAAATTTTGTAAATTTGTAAATTTTGTAAATTTTGTAAATTTGTAAATTTTGTAAATTTTGTAAATTTTGTAAATTTTGTAAATTTTGTAAATTTTGTAAATTTTGTAAATTTTGTAAATTTTGTAAATTTTGTAAATTTTGTAAATTTTGTAAATTTTGTAAATTTTGTAAATTTTGTAAATTTTGTAAATTTTGTAAATTTTGTAAATTTTGTAAATTTTGTAAATTTTGTAAATTTTGTAAATTTTGTAAATTTTGTAAATTTTGTAAATTTTGTAAATTTTGTAAATTTTGTAAATTTTGTAAATTTTGTAAATTTTGTAAATTTTGTAATTTTGTAAATTTTGTAAATTTGTAAATTTTGTAAATTTTGTAAATTTTGTAAATTTTGTAATTTTGTAATTTTGTAAATTTTGTAATTTTGTAAATTTTGTAAATTTTGTAAATTTTGTGAATTTTGTAATTTTGTGAATTTTGTGAATTTTGTAAATTTTGTAAATTTTGTAAAATTTTGTAAATTTGTGTAAATTTTGTAAATTTTGTAAATTTTGTAAATTTTGTAAATTTTGTAAATTTTGTAAATTTTGTAAATTTTGTAAATTTTGTAAATTTTGTAAATTTTGTAAATTTTGTAAATTTTGTAAATTTTGTAATTTTTGTAATTTTGTAAATTTTGTAAATTTTGTAAATTTTGTAATTTTGTAATTTTGTAAATTTTGTAAATTTTGTAAATTTTGTAAATTTTGTAAATTTTGTAAATTTTGTAAATTTTGTAAATTTTGTAAATTTTGTAAATTTTGTAAATTTTGTAAATTTTGTAAATTTTGTAATTTTGTAATTTTGTAAATTTTGTAATTTTGTAAATTTTGTAAATTTTGTAAATTTTGTAAATTTTGTAAATTTTGTAATTTTGTAAATTTTGTAAATTTTGTAAATTTTGTAATTTTGTAAATTTTGTAAATTTTGTAAATTTTGTAAATTTTGTAAATTTTGTAAATTTTGTAAATTTTGTAAATTTTGTAAATTTTGTAAATTTTGTAAATTTTGTAATTTTGTAAATTTTGTAAATTTTGTAAATTTTGTAAATTTTGTAAATTTTGTAAATTTTGTAAATTTTGTAAATTTTGTAATTTTGTAAATTTTGTAAATTTTGTAAATTTTGTAAATTTTGTAAATTTTGTAATTTTGTAAATTTTGTAAATTTTTTAAATTTTGTAATTTTGTAAATTTTTTAAATTTTGTAAATTTTGTAAATTTTGTAAATTTTGTAAATTTTGTAAATTTTGTAAATTTTGTAAATTTTGTAAATTTTGTAATTTTGTAAATTTTGTAAATTTTGTAAATTTTGTAAATTTTGTAAATTTTGTAAATTTTGTAAATTTTGTAAATTTTGTAAATTTTGTAAATTTTGTAAATTTTGTAAATTTTGTAAATTTTGTAAATTTTGTAAATTTTGTAAATTTTGTAAATTTTGTAAATTTTGTAAATTTTGTAAATTTTGTAAATTTTGTAAATTTTGTAAATTTTGTAAATTTTGTAAATTTTGTAAATTTTGTAAATTTTGTAAATTTTGTAAATTTTGTAAATTTTGTAAATTTTGTAAATTTTGTAAATTTTGTAAATTTTGTAAATTTTGTAAATTTTGTAAATTTTGTAAATTTTGTAAATTTTGTAAATTTTGTAAATTTTGTAAATTTTGTAAATTTTGTAAATTTTGTAAATTTTGTAAATTTTGTAAATTTTGTAAATTTTGTAAATTTTGGTAATTTTGAAAATTTTGTAAATTTTGTCAATTTTGTAAATTTTGTAAATTTTGTAAATTTTGTAAATTTTGTAAATTTTGTAAATTTTGTAAATTTTGTAAATTTTGTTAATTTTGTAAATTTTGTAAATTTTGTAAATTTTGGTAAATTTTGTAAATTTTGTAAATTTTGTAATTTTGTAAATTTTGTAAATTTTGTAAATTTTGTAAATTTTGTAAATTTTGTAAATTTTGTAAATTTTGTAAATTTTGTAAATTTTGTAAATTTTGTAAATTTTGTAAATTTTGTAAATTTTGTAAATTTTGTAAATTTTGTAAATTTTGTAAATTTTGTAAATTTTGTAAATTTTGTAAATTTTGTAAATTTTGTAAATTTTGTAAATTTTGTAAATTTTGTAAATTTTGTAAATTTTGTAAATTTTGTAAATTTTGTAAATTTTGTAAATTTTGTAAATTTTGTAAATTTTGTAAATTTTGTAAATTTTGTAAATTTTGTAAATTTTGTAAATTTTGAAAATTTTGTAAATTTTGTAAATTTTGTAAATTTTGTTAATTTTGTTAATTTTGTTAATTTTGTAAATTTTGTAAATTTTGTAAATTTTGTAAATTTTGTAAATTTTGTAAATTTTGTAAATTTTGTAAATTTTTTAAATTTTGTAAGTTTTGTAAATTTTGTTAACTTTATTAATTTGTAAATTTTTGTAAATTTTTGTAAATTTGTAAATTTTTTAAGGTTTGAAATTTTTTTAAATATGGTTAATTTTTTAATTTATTTTTTTATAAATATTGAAAAATTTAAAAATTTTGTAAATTTTGTTATCCGGACCAATCAGGAAACAAACGTGAACATGTGTCTTAATAAGCGTTTGCTGCCTTTCCTGCAGGAACATGACTTGTCTGTGTTATTTTAGCTGGATTTGAAAACCTGCCATTAAGGAAAAAAGGCCACGAAGTGGTATGTCGCTAACAACATTCAAGTTGTGCCCCAGGATAAGAATCCTACCAACTACAGAAGGAAAGAGACTTCGATTTTTTTTAAACAAACTAATAATCGATTTTTACGCCTTTGTGTGGCAGTTGCTAAGAAATAAGTGCCACCATAATTAACATCACTCGGAAAATATTTGAAAAATCTTCCTTATTATCAGAATATGTTCCCAATGAGTGGAAGGAATTTTCCTCAAACATATGCATTATTCAAATCGGATTCAACACTTTCCATTGTTTATGGGCAGTTTACCAACAATTTGGATTGTTCATTTTGGCGGAACTTGTAGCGGCACGCTTACCAGCATAAACTAGCATAAAATTATGCATATGGCCTAGACTGGCCCACAACGAAAAAAATCATTAAATTCCAAGCGGCACCCCCTAAATTTGTGCATTTAGGTGAAAAAATGACTTTCTGAAAGTTTCAGGTCATTTGGAAGAAGCACGAGCTGGCGCAAAGGACTTGAAATTTGTATGGAGATTTTCAGCAAAATGTATGAAAAATCGACATACTGTCACTCTTGGTGTTCTAAAATATGTAATCAGTGTGCTAGAAAGCTCAGAATTTCAGGAATTGTAGTTCAAACAATGACAAATATGTTTGTAGAAGATTGTGATGCGATACGAATTGACTGTGATAAGTTATCCGCAATTTAATGTGTGATTGTTTTCGCATTTCTTTGATATATTGTGAACGGAGTATGGGCTAATAATCGCACAAACTTTATCGCATCGTTACACAATGAGAAGAACAAATAGAAAGTTTGTGACCTTTCTTAGAACTTTTGCAGATATTTGTTATAAAATAAGCTACAACTTTGCCTGAGACACAAACTTTCTATCTGTTATTCTCATTGTGTGGCAATGCGATCAAGTTAGTACTAAAAATCCACCTCTACACCGTTCACGATATATCGATGAAACGCAAAAAAAATCACACATTCAATTGCAAATAACTCATCACATTCAACTCGTATCGCGTCATAATCTTCTACAAACTGTTAAAAGTTAGTGCGATTATTAGCCCATACTCCGTTCACGATATATCGATGAAACGCAAAAAAAATCACACATTCAATTGCAAATAACTCATCACATTCAACTCGTATCGCGTCATAATCTTCTACAAACTTGTTTGTTATTGTTTGAACTACAACTCCTGAAATTCTGAGCTTTCTAGCATACTTTTAACATATTTTAGAACACAAAGAGTGAAAGTATGTCGATTTTTCATACATTTTGCTGAAAATCTCCATACAAATTTCAAGTCCTTTGCGCCAGCTCGTGCTTCTTCCAAATGACCTGAAACTTTCAGAAAGTCATTTTTTCACTTAAATGCATCAATCTAGGGGGTGCCGCGTTGAAAAAAATGTTGTGAAAATCATCCCATATAAATTTGGGCCAGTCTAATATGGCCTGATTTCGGCTTTTATCCTTTTCTTTCACTCGCGGAATGCGAACAATTTCGCTGCTGGTTGGAGTGTCCTGTTCGGTCCACGGAATTACACTCACGTTGCCGGCGATGGTTGGCTGGCAGCACGTGTGCCTGTGTGCCCAAAACCGTGTGATTTTATCCACGCGGTGCGGCTCCAAAGATTTGCCGGAAACTGTGGCTGCCTCACACAGGATGATGCCAGCAGCGGAAAGAGGTTAATTTTCTCACCCGCAAGCAAGCAAGCAACCACCACGACTCTGCTACTGAGCATCGGCAGATGGGTACAGGAATTGCGCTCAGCGGAGGCGGAAGTAATTGGAAAATGCAAATTTATGTTTGCACGCCACAATATGTGGTTCCCGGTTTAGCAGCAAATACCTCCCGGAAGTGACGCTGGCAACCCGTTTTCCGCTTGTTCTTTTGTTCGTTGTTTTTTTTTTGTTCCGTTGGACCCGTAGAAGGTGAGCGTCCTTCCCGTCGTGTTTGCTCCAGGATGTTGATGACGGGAAAGTGTTGTAATTTTTGGTTTTGGTTTCGGTTGAGGAACATGATCGTAATAGCACCTATCGGGGTTTAGGCTTTATTTATGAGAAACTGCACTTTGAATGTTTGGCGCCATGTTTGGGAGAAGGTGTTCCAAATTTTAACAGTCAAGAAACACGATAGCGGTGAACTTTTGATTTGATTGGAAGCATATCTGTCGATAAGAATCTATAAAGCTCACGAATTGCAATTCACAGAAAACTTTTTCACTTAGTTTCAATACGTGAGTTGTGGTTAGCGCTTTTCTTCATGTTACTTTGAAAATTCATCCACAAAAACTCATCCACTCAAGTTCTTTTATTGGTTAAAAGGGTACCCAGACAACCATTTGTTGACTTAAGTCACCACTCAGCGCAACTACTCGATCTTCAAGTCGGGCGCATTACTCACCCGAAACGCAGATCGAGCTATAGACCGCCCTCATCAGGTCACACTCGCGGTTCAGGCGCCACAATTCCCGAAACGCGTGTAGAACCCTGACACCTCCGGCAAACTGTGCCTCTCAGAAACTGACGTGTAAAACACGTCCCAAGTGATCGGCCCACCATTGGCCACCACATAGCGCATATACTCGTTTTGCGAGTCGGGTCTATACCCACCGAAGCGCAAAACGAGTTGGCGATCGCTCTCCCTCCGATCACGTCCGCATATCAAGGCCATGACCCCCCTGGAAGCATGTTGGACCATCACGCACACACCCAAGTACTGGTACCCAAGTACCCGGGTGCACCACTTCTTCCGCGCGGGTTTGGCAGACCCGTCGACAGCCTCCAGTGGGTTTGGTGTAGTTCTCTTGGCCGTACATCTGCAATACGCCGGACTTGCAGACACGTTTCCACTCTGCACCACGGGGAGGTGGAACTACGTCGCAGAGCACATCTCCTGCTGTTGACACCATCGTGTATACTACAACCCACATTGCTCCTGTTGTTTTTGGATCCGTCAGTGTATATGTGGGGTAGGACATGATATTTGTTTTGGATAAGTTGGAGAAAGTTGGGAAAGACTATTGCTGGGGGATTTCCCGCTTTGATTTGTTGCTTAAGGGTGAGGTCAACTTTGGAAATGGAATCATTCCAGTGTCGGATCTGGGGTAGAAGTCTGGGACAGATGTTGGGGAGAGGGTCACCGGTTAGTTCAATTAGCAGATCATTGGTTCTTTTAACCATTAGTGAGTTGTTAGATCGACTGTTGGACATGGTGCGTAGGGCATTTGAAGACAGGTATTTGGCTATAAGATACTGGAAGGGTAGTTGGCCGCTTTCGGCCGTTAGGGAGGGTATGGGACTGGTCCGAAAGGCTGAGCTGATAAGGGGTACACACTCATTGTACAGTGGCTCAAGTTTTAAACACACTTCCTCCAGTTCTCGGCTGATAAATCCAAGGCCGTATAGATTGGAGGGGATCAGCCAACCGTGCAGAAAACGGAAAAGGGAGTCGCGATGTGCGGAACTGGTTTTGTTGGTTAGTATTTTGAGGATGTTAACTTTGTTGGTGGAGTTTTTTCTTATTTTGTTGAGATGACATCTAAAATTAAGCCGGTCATCTACCGAGACTCCTAGTAGGCGAAAGGAGTGTACAAGAGAGATGGTTTGATTCAGCATGGTGAGAGGGAGGAGTTTTCGAAGTTTTCTTCGGTTGGGCCCGAGATGAAGTAGTTTGAATTTTGCTGGGGAAAATTGGAAGCCAACAGTAGGAGCCCAAGGTGAAGTCCCACCTTCCAGCTATCGGGGTACACGCCCTCTGTCCAGATTTTGTTTAGTATTACGAGAAATGTTAGTTTTCCTGATAGTGATAGGTATTTAAGACATTTATAGCCGATGTCATCTGGGCCGGCAGAGAGTCCTCTGACTTTTCGTAGGGCGAACTCAAGTTCGTCTAGGGAGAGGCGAGAATTATAATCGGAGTTCTGATTCGATGGGGAGGGAAAGGGGAGGATGACAGAATTGGAGAGGGTGGAGATCTTGGAAAAGTGGTCACAGAATGAATCGGCCAGTTTTGAAAGATCGTTTATATAACTGGTTGATGAGCAGAATGTGGAATGCATCTCTGGGACAGCCACCGTTGAGAACCTTTATTTTGGATCATAGGAACGAGGAGGGGGTGTTGGGGTTTATTTGCTCAGTGAACTCTTGCCAGCACTTAGTTTTGGCATCCCTTATAATTCGTCTGGTCTGAGATCGGGCGATTTTAAATTCATTAAGGGCGGCGAACTTTAGAGAGCCGTCAGTGATGCATCTTTTTAAGGCGCGCAACTTCTTTTGGTGGTTCTTCATTGCACCTCTTACTTCGGGCCCCACTATGGGACGGTGGATCGCCCGGGAATGCCACTGGTTCGGGGGATGGATAGAGAAGCTGCTTCGGATAGGATTTCGGTAAAAGAGGTTATTGATGTTGGATTTTTTGGCGGAGATGAGGCTGTCTACACAGAGTTGGTACTCGAGCCAGTTGGCTTCATTGTAGTTCAATCTAGGTGGGGTCAAATTTTTGGGGGTTAGGTGTTGTAATTTGATTAGGATTGGTAGGTGATCACTGCCATGACAGTCGTCTAATACCTCCCAGCTGAATCTTGGTCCCAGCTCCCATGAGACAGGTCCAGGGCGGACATGTTGCCAGTGGCAGGGTCAATACGAGTAAGCTGACAGTTGTTTAAAATTGTTAAGTTTTGAGTGACAGCATGATTTTCCAGGTAGGCTCCTTTGTTGCAAGTGGTTAGTGGGTATTTTAGAGTTGCTAAGGATATCCTGTAAAGCTAGGACTAGGGTGGAAAATCATTAATGATCATTTGGATTTCTGGAAGCCTACAAACAAGGCCTCGGGTGTTCCACTGTATTGCAAAGTTGGTGGACTTTTTCTGAGTTGGGGTATTGTTGCACCTCTCACCGTGGGGCTGTCTTTTATTTGTAGGATTATTGTTGGGTGAATTTATATAAGAAGTAGGGAATGTGGTGTATGGGTAAGAGGGGTTTCTTTTAAATGACGGGTGGACTTATCGTTTAGATGAAGGGGAGGGTTACCTGAGGTATGTGGGTGTTGGGCCTCGGGAGGTTGGTTCTTTTGGCGGCTCACCTTCGTCATTTGTTGGGGAGACTGTTCATGGAGCTATTTTGTCGGCTACGTTTCGGAGTTGAGGTGTGGCACTGAATGTTGCGGGTCATCGTGTGACGTTCAGTGTCGGATTGAGAGTCTTCGGATTCAGAAACCTCGAAGTCTTGAGAGGTGGTAGAGTTGCCTACCAGGGTGGCTTCGTTTTCGCTTTCCTTGGCTTGTAGCATCAGCTGTTCCTTCAGGTGGGAGACTAGAAGCTCAAGTTCGGCAATTCTTGTTTGAAGAGAGGGCAGGAGCGATTAATTGCTGAATGGTTGCAGTCCGCAGTTGGCGCAGTGAGGGGGGTTTGGGCATTCATCGTGTGGGCTTGATTCTCCGCAGTCGATGCAAATTGGGGTGTTGGGGCATCGGTTCTTGGAGTGACCAAACTTACCGCATCGGTAGCACATGAACGGTCGAGGGTGAATGGATGAATTCGAAATAAATATACGGGGGTGAGGTGAGACAGAACCTTGGAGTGTGAGGACCATAGAGTTGGTGGGAGTGGTTTTTTCTTCTGTTTTTCTTAGGAAACGGAAAAATTTGATCACACTTTGACCAGCTAGGGATTTTTGAAGTTCGTAGTCGCTGAGCCCGTCGACGCTATTGCAAGAGACGACGCAGTGACACGAGTTAAGGGTTGGGTGTTGTTCAAAGATGACTGGAGTTCCATCGGTGAGGCGGTTGAGCTTCATCAGTTTCGCAGCGTAGGTCGGATTCCGTACTTTGAGCAGGTAGTTGGAGCCGCCTTCGATAGGATTACCTCCTTCGATTTTACCAACGAGCTGCTCGACGGAGCTGGAGATAATGAATGGCAGCTTGGGGTTAACAGGTTTCAATCGGAGGAAGTATATTTCCCCATGTTCGCCACGGGGATCCAACCATTTTATTTATTTATTTATTTATTTATTTATTTATTTTTTTAATTTTTAATACTATTAATTTAAAACTAAAGTTCGGGTTTACAAAAATACACAATTCCATTCCTACTCTTCATGACCTACTGCTACTTCTTCTGGTTTAGCTCAAACAACATAAATAGATAAGTTAACTAACAAATATTTAATTCGTTTCCGAACTCTCTTAAAAACCATCTTCTTTTGTTCCACCTCGCATCTCTTATTTCTTTTTTAAAAATGTACAAATCGGGTTCTTTTACCCTCAAGTTGTAAGAAATTGCTTTTGCCGCCAACCACAATGAAGCCTTGGATTTTTTTGACTTCCCTGATACCGGATGGCACAATATTTCCTCCAAATCATGACATTTCATTTTGAACTTATTTTCAACAATTGACGAGCACCAGTCCCATATTACTTTTGATTTCGAACAAATTTTAATTTTATGCTCATTTGTGTCCGTTAGATTACATAACTCACAACTAATGTTAGCAAGATTACCAATGTTGTACTGTTTAAGTTTATTTTTGTTCGGGATCAAGTCATTCAGAAAAGTAAAAATTATTGCACGGTCTTTGAATGAGATTGTTTTATAATTTATGTTTTCCCATATAGTGCTCCATGGTGCTTGTATTTTATTCTGTATATCAGGTTTCCAGTTTTGCTCTTTGATAAAATAATCATATAGAGATTTTGTGGTTATTAAATCAAAATTATTATTCAAGTATATTCCGATAGATATCCAATCTTTTGCGTTTCGCGTTAATTTTTGTACAGCTTTGTATTCTACTAAATAATTTTCTTTTAAATGATTTCCATTTCCATCCGAGTTGTAAAAAATGTTTTTAATAAACAATGCTTTTGCTTTGGACTCTGGATCAATCAATCTTAGTCCCCCTAACTCATAATCTAAATAAAGTTGTCCTCTGTTTAATTTAAACATGTTATTTATTTATTTTTTTTTATTTACATAGTATTCCGTCTTACGACATAACTTGACGAACATAATTCCTAAAATTCACTCGGTCCATGGCAACCGTTCTCCAATTTCTCGGGCATCCCACGTTCGCCAGATCACGCTCCACTTGGTCTAACCACCTCGCTCGTTGCGCCCCTGCTCGTCTTGTTCCTACCGGATTCGTGGCGAACACCTGTTTTGCAGGACAGTCATCCGGCATTCTCGCAACATGTCCCGCCCAGCGTATCCGGCCAGCCTTCACCACCTTCTGGATACTGGGTTCGCCGTAGAGTCGCGCGAGCTCGTGGTTCATCCTTCACCTCCACATTCCGTCTCCTGTACGCCGCCAAAGATGGTTCTTAACACTCGTCGCTCGAATACTCCGAGTGTACGCAGGTCCTCCTCGAGCAATATCCATGTCTTGTGCCCGTAGAGAACAACCGGTCTAATAAGCATCGTATACAGGTTACACTTCGTGCGAGGGCTAAGTCTTCTCGACCGCAGTTGCTTGTGGAGTCCATAGTAGGCACGACTTCCGCTGATAATTCGCCTCCGGATCTCACGGCTGGTGTCATTGTCTGCGGTCACCAGTGAGCCGAGATAGACAAAGTCTTCGACTATCTCCAGCTCGTCGCCGTCGATCGTGACCTTGTTATTACTGGACAAGCGGGTTCGGTCGGTCTCGGATCCGCAGGCCAGCATGTACTTCGTCTTGGACGTATTAATCATCAACCCAATCCTTCCTGCTTCGCGTTTCAGTTTGCGGTAGATCTCCTCCACCGCCGCAGATGATCTGCCTTGGATGGGTTTTGGGTTTCATTTTGCTTAAACTCGCTGTAGTGTATAAGTCCTGGTTGATAATAAATAATTAAAAAAAAATTAAATTAATTAAATTTAAAGCGACATCCCTAATGATGACAAAGGAGAGTTGAAAATAAAGGTACCTAGATACGCCCCGTTTCACAAGTGCTTTCATGCTATCCTTCGTCAGTATGGGTAAAAGGAGAAATATGGGAAGTAAAACGAAGCCTCGAGAGAGGAATGAGAGAGTGTGTTTGTCTGAGTGTCGACCGATTGAAGAACTCGGTGGCTGGCGTGTTGGTACACGTTGGCTCGTGTGCGTGAATTGGGGGAAGGAAGAGACCAAGCGAAGATACAACGATCGACTCGACAGTGATACGAGTACGCTTGAGGGATCAACGTGTCCCGGCGGAGGACACGACACTCGCGTTGATGAGCAACAAAAGCTCTCGCATTGCGCAACACACTTAACTTGTATATTTTGTTGAAATTAAACAGACGCAACATAAAAGAATTCGCATTCACGAGAAGTCGCAATAAATGCTTTATTTCGCAGCACACTTAGCTTTCATTTGGTGCATTAAGCTCACAGCACTTTAACTAGGTGCAGCTCACAGCACCCATTCAGGCACATCACAAAGCACTCATTCATGTGCAGCCCATTTGGCTTGCTTTTTGCGCAGCACATAGCTCGCAATCAGGAAATTTTACAATTCACATTCAAATGTAGCCCAATTGGCTCGCACATATGGTGCAGCACATAGCTCGCATCCAGGCGCAGCCTTTTTGGCTCACGTTGGGCGCAGCACATAGCTCACTTTCAAGCACAGCACAATTAGTTCGCATTTATGAACAACCCTGAGCTTTCAACTAAGCGCAGTTCAGTGGTTCAGTGGTGCCGACGACCGTGGCCTAGAGGATAGCGTTCCAGTCTTCTAAGCCAGAGGTCATGAGATCGAATCTCGGTCACGGCATACATAGTACTCTTTCTGTGGGCTGGTGGTGTTAGCATTAGTAAGATGCTAGCCATTATGTCCTTGAAAGATGTACGCTTTAGTCTTAAGTAGAATTTAGATCTCTTCAAAGAAACATGAAGTTTCACTGAGATCCTATATGTGTGTGTTCGTTTTCGTTTTTTAAGCGCAGTTCAGTTAGTTCGCAAGTATAAATTGTTCGCGGTTGCCACCCTTTCGCAATTTGGCGCAGCCGATTCGGCTCGCAGACGCAACTCATCCAGCCCGCAATAAGGCGCAGCAAAGAATGCTCGCACGCAGCTCTACCCGCTCGCAATTCGACGCAGCCAATCCGGCTCGCAAGCGCAGCTTATCCAGCTCGCAATTCGGCACAGCACAGTTTGCTCGCAGGCGCAGCTTTTCCAGCTCGCAATTAGGGGATTTTCGCAGGACGAAGGGTCGATTCTTGATTTCAAATTTTTTATCAGAGTATTTATTTTTCGACGGTCAATTCAGACTTTTAGACAAGCAAAAAGGTCGCTCATAAATACTGTTTGATATTTTAAGTAATTTTGTCATCAAAATGCGTTCAAATTACCATTGATATAGAAATTTTGAACTTTTAAAGTGGGATTGTGATATAGCTCAGTTGGCAAGTCAGTTGCTTCCTGAGTCGATGTCCGCGAAGTCGAGCCCAAGAGTAAACATCGAACACAGTTGTACCGGATAAGTTTTTCAATAACTGTCCGCCAACTGCAATTCTATATAAATAACCTTTAATCTGAAAGCGAAACGAAGTTCGTACCTGATCAGCTAGTTTCTGTTATAAATATATCAAACTTTTTCCACATCAACACATTTCTCAGAAACATAATAGTTAGAAGGTTTTGTATGTTCATTCATAGCTTCAGGGAAAATAAAAAAAAGGAAAAATTTACCGAGAAGCGAGGTGATTTTTTTCCACCCCTTTTTCGAGGTAAATTTTGACCTTTTTTAATTCACCTAGCAAAAAAGGAAAATTTTACCCTTTTCGCATTCACCTAGAAAAATAGTAAATAAAACCGTTTTCCCATTCACTGATTTAAAAGGTAACTACTAGTTGGTTTAAATGGTTTCTTCAATATAAATAGAGCAAAATTTTTTCAAAAATTTATATTTATTTCAAATAAATAGGGACTTCTACTTTATAATTATTTTTGAAATGTATCACCGTGTTGAAATTTTTTTTGCGGCAAATCCTTTCTTTGCCAGGCTCGTGGCAATTCGGCTTTCGTGTTCTTTCGAGCGAATATGGCCGCTGAATCCTCCTCCGTCTGGTACGGTCAGGTCCGGCTTTACCGGAATGATATCTGGAGGATCACGTGAAAAAGAGCTCGAAGCTCTGTGGGCCGATCTGAAACAAAAGCAAAGTATAATGAATAGAACCAGGACAACTCAACGATATTAAAGAAAATACTCATCATTCTGTTCCGATTATCACATATTGGGCACGAAGCATAACTTCCTTCCTGAACGACAAAACAGCTTAACCTCAATAAACGGGTTCGGCAAATATTTACTTTTTTTGATGAATTATTGCACCGTTTTGTTTAGCTTAATCCAGGTCAACTTCACATCGCAATGAGGTAAGTTTAACCTTACGTGGATTTACCTTTTTTTTCTAGGTGAGTTTTTTTATTCAGCTTAATTCAGGTGAACTTCACCTCGTTACGAGGTAAGATTTACCTTTTTGGATTCACCTTTTTTCTTGGTGAATGGTACCTTTTTTCCAAACTCGATTCAGGTTTTACCTCGATGTGAGGTGAGTTTCACCTCGAAGAGGTAGAAGTTACCTTTTTGGCTTTCACGAGCGTTCACCTTGCTATCTCGGTAATTTTTACCTTTTTATTATTTTCCGTGTTATGTACCTAAAGCTGAAAAAACATGTTGGAAATGCTCAATAGAAGTTCTCAATTATGTCCATATGAAAATTTACACCCTAATTGATTGATTCGTAAAATTGATATCAGGCCTTAAAATGGAACATCATGTTCGAGTGTCCAAATTTTGAACCCTTTGACTATTTCCCGGGTTTTCCAATAATTTTCTAATATTTCAGGTACAATAGATAGTAGGTAAAGTTCATACTCATCACAGCAAAGGTAGTTTTCCTTTAAACTAAAGCTTAACTTGTTAAATAATGTGATTTATTCATAACCTCTCTAATTTCTCAAAATCCTCCCCACTTATTGAGCTGTATGTTTTACCACTGAAGAGAAATTACTTTTTTTTAAATGTCTTAAATTTTATTAGAATAACTTTTTATGGCAAGTAGTGTTAAGATATGATGAAGGAAGATAAGAGTTCATAATTTGCATAAGAGTACCTACCTTAAATCTATGCAAACGAAATGAGTTATTTAAAGTTTTCGGCATTTCAAGGACAAAGGTAGGCTTGAGGTCCAAAGTAAGAGTAGGGGAAAGGTGTTCTAAATGGGCCTATCGGGTTAAATGACCCTACGGCTGTTTGATGAAATGGCTGACTAGACAGCTTATCTGACCAATGCATTTTGAGGGTGATACGCTTAGAACATAAGATAAGAAAGAATTTTATGAATTTACAAACTCAAAAAAATTAAAAAATTGTACAAGGTTTTGATACCTTTTGATGTTATATTTTGACTTTTAAAAATATACGTAAAGAAGCTCAAAATAAAAACTAGGATGGATTTTGTTTTTTTTTAAATGAACTTCAAAAATAAAACATATTTAAGCTTTAATGTAGGTTTAATAATGATTGTATAGTGGAATAAGAGAGGGTTTTTATATGCCCCCATTATGATTGTAAATTGCCTTCATCCTAAAATAACAGGTTAAATAGGATAAATAAATATTTTTTTATCATTGAAACTTCCAATCTAAGCTATAATAACATCTTAAGAGAGAATTGAAGATCTAAAAACAGATTTCATAAAGTTTTTCTTATGGATGAACCGCCTCCATAGTATGGCAATCCTAACTTTTGTTTTATTCCGTAAAATTATAATATACATAGATTTTTATAAAACTTCAGATTTGTCGTACGGAAGTTATTACTTTCTAGCAGTTTCAATGAAATTATACGGAAAAATTACCCAAAAAACAGGAATTTTGTTCAAAACATAAATCGGTGCATTTAGCCTGCACGGTTTGAGGTTCGGCATTTTAGACAACAGTTATAATAAAATCGTTTTTTCGAAAACGAAAGGAAATTTTAACATAAAAATTACTCCAATGTATAGAAAACAGGTGCATGCACACGTGTATATAGTTTGTGTAGACATATCCGATGTAATATTTGAATTAATCAGTGTTCTGCTTAATAGGCGCATATAGCCCGCTCTTTCCCTCGGTACTCATCCTATGTGTGAAAGTTTCGTGAAAAATATCAACTGCGAGAGCAATGGTAGCCTTTTAAAGTTTGAAGTTTGTGCGCAGCTCTGCGTGCTTTCATTCTTGTTTGGACGCAACTGTATATTGTTTCTGAGAAAACTGCCTTGTTCATAGATATATTATTTTCAATTCATTAATTTGTTTAAGGAAGATTAAAATTGAATTAAAAGAGGATTCATTTATTGGGGGTTGGGTAAAGAAGTTGGCAAAAAATCACACGTCTCTTGCTTATTATAGCGAGCCGGTTTCGTACCGACTAATCAACTTCATTGCCGCCAGACATCCTGTGAATTAATTTAAGTTTTGATTAAAATCTATCACCGAGTGACTTGTACTCGAACTTGTTCAACAACCACTTGGTTAACGATTTTCGCAGAAATAAAGCTCGTTGTGGGTTGGGTAAGTTTTTACTTGTCCTGCAAGTGATGCCCTAGAGTCCTTCTCTCCCCCGCCTTTGAGGAGGCACTTTTTCGCCTGAACTCATGAATGGAGCAAGCAGTCTTCATCACGGTCTTCCGGTATGGAGTAGTCGCGCGATTCACCGGAACACAGAACAAATGCTGCGGGGAAAGGCGCTCATTTGAATAATAATTATAACTTTGACATTTCTGTCGAACAACTTCGGGGTCGTCGTCGTCGTCGTCGTCGTGGGCTTGCCTGCTGTTGTTGATGGGTATGCAAGGCGAATGTTCGAAATCGAAGTGTGTGTTTATTCTGGTTCAACCCCTTTTCCGCTATCGCGCAACATTTTTTTTTCTGTTCGTTTCAACATCAGACGGCGCGGAATGTGGTTGGGCAAAGGGTAAACATGAGCTAAACACCAACCGATAGAATAACAACTAAACATAACTGCTTGCCAGGCGCGGTCCTATGGGGGGGGTGATCGGGGTGATCACCCCCCCCAAGCGGCAAAAATCCGTTACAAAATACCCGCAAAACTCGAATTTCTATAAAAAGTTGGAACTTTTCTTAGTAGATGTGCTTTCAAATTTTAAAAATTTTCCACTCCGTGGGGGTGTTTACTCAACAAAAAAGTTAATTTATCACTTAAAAGGCTCAATATTGAAGAAAGTCGGTCCACCAAACTTAAGCAGCTGTAACTTAGGATTCCCTGGAACAAATTATACCAAATAACTTTTGTTGATAAGTTACTCAACAAAGTGTGTTGTTGAGTGTTGATTTGGAATTTTCTATTAATAAAATGTAGGGACAACTTTTTTTTTAAATTGTCACTAATTTTCCTCATATGCCTCAATTAACACGAGCAAATCGCAACAAATTTTAGTATTTGCTTCAAATTCAGAGCTTCTGAATTCTTGATTTTGTTTTGTATTTAATTTTGAAAAGTCATAAAGGGGGGTGAAAATGGTTATAACGCTGAAATACTTCAAACATTTATTGCCTTCAATTGCAAAATAAAAATCAGGTTCCGAATCACAGTAAAGATTCTTTTTCGCGAGAATTTTTCCCCTTCTATTAATCCACCATTCAAATACGAATTATAAACTGAAAAGTAATAACCTATATTATGAAATTCAAAAACAAAAATTTAAATTTTAGAGCTGATTTTATTTAATTATGTTTTAAATGTATCACATCAAACATTCATATTATGGATGACTGTGAAAAAAATACAAGTACTGCCAAACAGAAATCGAATTTAAAATATTCATAGTAAGAGTTTAAATTTAAAAAAAAATCCTCTCAAGAGATTTCAGCAACAATCAATCGATTCCTATGAGTTTTTAGTGCCAAAAAGGAACAACAAAGTATTTATATCAGCTGTTTCAGAAATTGGTGTTGGAGATAGAGATTCAAATTCATCTCTAGAACCCAAAATCTGCATTCAAAACTATAACACAAGAAAACGAAATTCACATTTTCCGAAGTGCAAAGAATTTGAAAAAAATTGATTACAACTTATTTAGAAGCTCTAAATGCAAATTTGTATTATTTTATCAGCTCTTTTTCCGGTATAAATTTTGAAAATACAAGGCTCATTGGAGAAAATTTGTGCACTTTTTAGCAAAAGTTTAAAATATCAAAAAAGTTGAGAAAAAAAAGTTGTTAAAAGGTGTTTGTAAAATACGAAAATTATCTAGACCAGGGGTGAGCAACCTTTTGAACTAACGGGCCAATTTGATTTTGAAATTTTGTCGGCGGGCCGCACTTAAAATAATTTTTGTTTTTTTAATTAGCAGAGCTTCAAGTCGTATTTTAGAAATACAAATTTTCGGCCCAATGAAATCTGAAATAGGAAACATAAAACGAATTCACGTGCTTAAAAACTGAAATTCAACACGACTTTTAAAATATCCCATATTAAATCACTGAATCTTTGCCATTTTAAAATTCTCTCAAGGTTTTAATAGTACTTCTTGGCGAACATTCGTTCTTACAACATTCTTGTTAAAACCGATAGTACTACTTGTCATCACTTACATTTAATAATTTTCTGGAGCTTATCACAGTAATAACTAATCGTATGAAAAATATATATTCCAAGAAATCACCGCCTTCTTAGCATTGAAAGTTGAATTGCTAATTGACTTACTGTGATTTTTTTTTTCCACAATTAAGACTTGTCCTCAAAACCAAGATATTTTCTCTACATACAACCGGTAAACAACCCCGTTTTTAAATTGAAGTTTTGTATCGGATCATTGAATTGATATGTTTAGAAAAATTGTCACTATGGAACTGCTAAGTTTTAAAATTACTCAATGCCAGAAAATAAGAAGGGAAAAAATCGAGTTTTAGACGCAAAAAGCTTCCAAAATCAATTTGCCATGGTTTAGTTTTTCCCTTGTGAACTAAAACTATCCCCTTACCATTCCACTATTTTTTTCGGCCACAAGGCATTCTATCATTTAAAACAGTCAGAAGATCTGTTAGTGATTTTTAACCAACACTCCTGGATTTCTAGATCTACAGCAATTATGTCACCGATACTGCTTTCAGCTCATCTACACAATAATATTGAAATTTTTAGTTAAAATTTAGCTTAAGGTTTGATATTCTTAATCTGAAAGCTTGGCTATTTCAATTGCAAATGATTGAGACTGTTCACTAAAGAAGAGTATTTACATTCAGAATTAACCCTTCATTTCATAATTTTCTTTATAATTAAAAATTATTTAAAAATTGGTAATTATGTGAAGGTGAACAAAGATTAATAACTTTTCTTTGTAATTTATTTGTTGTAATACAATTAAAGTTGAAAATTTTGAATGAAAACTTTAAATTCAAGAGCAAATCAAATAAAATTCGGTTCCAGAATTTAGAAACTGATTTTGATAATCGGGTTTTTCTACTTAATTTATATTTAAAGTATTGATTTTATATATTGTGTTTCCAAATTTGAAAATTATAATACTAAATTTCCAAATCACGATTCAGTAAAATACCCCAATGAAGAATGCAATTCCCGTTAGCTATGTTTGTTCATTTGTTTATCGGGCTTATCGGTGAAAAGTAAAATTCTTCCGATAAATTATAAAATACCAGAGCGCTAATATTTAGAAGCTCAGGAAAAAAATTA
Organism: Uranotaenia lowii; assembly: GCF_029784155.1. Lineage (NCBI taxonomy): Eukaryota > Metazoa > Arthropoda > Insecta > Diptera > Culicidae > Uranotaenia > Uranotaenia lowii. Next base: position 69,718,670 of record NC_073691.1, read on the forward strand.
AGATAACTTGATTTTTTTTTTCTACGTGTTCATCTCTCAACAACGTGTGTATTATTTTCATTGAAAAATGACATTTATAACGAGAAATTTTTTAAAGAGCTCTTAAAGTGACAATTCTTAAATACCAAAGTATGAGCCTACAAATAAAAAAAAAATATTAGTAATATTTTTCGCAGTGGTTATTATAGATTCGCTGGTTGTTTTATAAAGGGATAACCCCCCGCAACTCCTCCCTTCTTCTTTCGCTCACTGAAATGATTGCTTTTTTTCACCAGATATTAACGTCCCTTTATATTGACTGATTTTTGAAAATTGGAAAATCACCCCCCCCAAGAGCCGACTCTAGGACCGCCCCTGCTGCTTGCTAGCTCTGTGAAGAGCAAGGAGTTGGCTGAATTGCTTCATTAAAATCAGTACACCCCCTCAGCCCAAAAGTTGTTGGCGCTGCTCGACAAGCGACGGTGTGAGGTTTGACGTTGTCTGGTGGCGAAAATGTACCCTCAAGCCCTGGGTCTCGATAGCGAGATGAAGGTATTTCTGCAATGAAAAGCATTAACACTTCAGCGAAAAATTTCTGAGTAGAAAGGCAATGTTTGCAGAGGCAGAGTCGTTCATTCTTGTGGGGGCTGTTACGAAGCAGAGAAGACTAGGAAAAAAATCACAATGTGAGTGATGATATTTTTTCTCATCCTTAATCCTTTATTTTCTTAATGTATAGATTGAATTTCACACATGTCATTTGGAGGCAATAGATGCTAGAAGCGACCAATAGGAAGTTATCATTGGTAGAAGAGAGTCCCCTTCTCATATTGTGGTCGTCTTCTGGCAGGCTAAGGAATAAATAATTTGGCTTTCAACTTGAATTTGACCTGTGAAAAATCATATGTGATCAGTTTTTTGAAAAGTGTTCGAACGAGCAATTGATTTAGAATATGGTTTACAGACACATTAGAAAAACGAGAAAATTGAAAACTTATGTATTTAACACACGCATTCAAAGCGAGACGCATGCTAGGAAGTGATTCTGAACGGGCATTGGATAAAATCGCGATATTTTAAAGGGTGATGCGGTCAAAATTTGGTCAAGGGAAAACGCGTGTAAATCGGTGAAATCGTTCATTCATTATTTATATTTTCAAGTTTAATAAGTATAAAATTCAGGAAAAATATTCTGTTAGGCTTCCGCTTTTCCATATCCGAATTGCCGGGCCTTACGCTTAACCCCTGCCATCAGATTTTGTACAGCCACCTTGTCCACCTTCTTCGCCGCAGAAAGCCAGTTTGCCTTGAACTGCTGCTCGTCCTTTGCAGTTTTTTTTATCTCCTCTAGGTTCCGCTTGACAATAGCCCAGTATTTCTCAATTGGGCAGAGCTCTGGCGTGTTGGGAGGGTTCTTGTCCTTGGGAACCACCTGCACGTTGTTGGCGGCGTACCACTCCATGGCCTTTTTACCGTAATGGCAAGATGCCAAATCCGGCCAAAACAGTACGGAACAACCGTGTTTCTTCAGGAAAGGCAGCAGACGTTTATTCAAAAACTCATTCACGTAAATTTCTTGGTTGACAGTCTTGGAAGCTATGCAAATGCTGCTTTTCAAGCCACAGGTACAGATGGCTTGACAGTTCCATGTGCTTGAAAATATCTGCTACCTTTCCCCTTCCTTTTGCCGTATAAAACTCCTGTCCCGGAAGCTGCTTGTAGTCGGCTTTGGCGTAGGTTTCGTCGTCCATTACCACGCAGTAAAACTTCGTCAGCATCGTCGTGTACAGTCTCCGGGAGCACGCTTTGGCCGTCGTATTTTGTTTATCATCGCGATTTGGAGTCACTATCATCTTGTAAGTCGATAGTCTGGCTCGTTTTTTGGCTCGATGCATGGTTGTAGACGATACACCTAGCTTATTTGCGGCATCTCGGAGAGAGAGGTTAGGGTTTCACTTGAAAATACCGGCAACCCTCTTTGTTGTCTCAGCGGCTTCCGGTTTCCGATTTCCCCCCGATCCAGACTTCCTGGCTGTCGACAAACGTTCCCCAAACACTTTAATTACATTTGTAACGATTGATTTGGCTTTTTTTAGCGATTTTGACAGCTTTGCGTGCGAGTAGCTCGGATTTTCGCGATGTGCGAGCAAAATTTTGATACGCTACTCTTCTTCCTTGGACGGCATTTTGACAACTGAAGAGTGAATTCCAAAATCAAAACAGGAGCAACATTCTACACATACACACCTTCAAAATAAGGGGCGTACGGTTTTTAAATGCAAAATTGAAAGAAATAAGTTGAGTTGATATTGACCAAATTTTGACCGTATCACCCTTTAGTTTAGATCCTATTTCAACAACTTGTTTAAAGAATTGAATAATAAAGAATGCGCTTTTTTCCTTTCATTCTAGAAGGTAAACGCCACCCATGCTTTTTTCTAAGGGCTCCTCGCTCCCCGAGGACGGGCGACACTTTTCAAAATAAATAATTTAATTTCTGGTGTTCTCGACATTTCACTTAAATTGATTACTCCGACACTCCCAAACGACTGCTCTCGATCAAACTACACCAGACCTAGCGTGCTCCTCGAAATCGGCGATGATACCGCCAAGAACCCACCACCAGAATGTTTGTTCTAGTGTATTTGCATAGATTTTCGGATTTCCAAGTGCTACTTACAACAGTCAGAGACGACGACTCCGGCAGCAGGAACCCAAACAACTCAAATAGATTTTCAATTTTCCATTCAAATGTTGATTTGTAATTAACAGTCATGCTGCCGGCGAAGGCGATATACTCTCCTTGGCGTGGCGCTGCTGGCTTGTTGTTATCGCTGACAGTTCCGGAACTAATTGGGAGGTAATTGATTCGCTCGCTTTCTTGTCAATATTAATTTGCTATCGAAGATCAGAGGAGATGAAATTATTACCAGTTGGATTGAAATCAGACTTATCCGACCACGGAAAAAATCATCAATACAATCGTTTGTATTAATAGGATTACAATGTTGATCTTTTGATAGACAAACAGAGGAATGTATAGGATTGTTTAAATTGAATTGGCAATTGAATATTTGCTCAACGTTTTTTTTGGTTGAAAATATATTTCGAATGTTTCATTCCATTTGGAAAAATCAATTCCAACATATCTATGTTAACACTCCTAACATATGCACTTCAAATAGTCCAACTAGCTACACAAACACAGCTAGCTGCATCTGCACAAAGAACTTTTGCCTACTGGCAGGAGTAAACCAGAAAAAAATATAAAAAAACAAAAATCCAAAGATTTCAAATCGCTTTGGAATTGTCGTGTTTTACCTGCAGGGTGTTGCATATTTTGTTTGCACTAAAAGTGACGGAAAAACTTTGCTCGCTCGCATATGCACAAACATGCCCGACAACACTCTTCTTGAGTTGCCCCATTCAGTTGACGATTGTGTCATTGAAAAAGCAAACATGCACCCAAATGACGACGACGACGACGACGAGGACGGTGACAAGAAAAAAAAGGAATGAAAATAACTCGGCTGCTCCACGGCAAGGATGAACAGGGTAAGTCTAGGCGCAATCCTTGCGATTTGCGAAGCAAGATGGGAAAAATTGTCTCCGAAATCTCTCGGTACCGACGCCGTACACTTATGAGAAAAGAAAACACTACATTGCCCCGCAGGAAAACTGCAGCCGAGCTATGGAGCAGAAAATTTGCTTTCCTCTCAGTCGGTGGAGAATATTTTTTCCGGGAAATATTCCTAAACAAGCACAGAACACTTTTTGTTTATACGATTAGGAAAATTCTCAAGATAACGTCCGACAGTAAAAAGGAACTACGGAAAATGCATACAATAAATTAATATGCACGCTAGAAATTACTAAACCATTTATGATGCAAAAATAACCATTTTTGACCTTTTCCCGGGAAATGTCATTTTATGAGTTCTCCATGAGAAGTCATAAAATGACTTCTAGGGGAGAAGTTCGAATATGGTTATTTTTCAACCGAATGGAATTTCTGCGGAGAATATGGAAAATGGTTATTTTTCAACCTTATTTGGAAGAGCAGTTTGTTTTGATGGACGAATTTAATGGAAATGGCAGGCAATGTTAATAAATGTTTATGAGTATCAATAGTTTATTTTCTATTTTGTGGTGCACAATTTATCCGATACATATTCGGAGAACATGACAATATAATTTTTATTAGGTTTTCAATATCTGTTCGCTAAACTATTTTTTCTTGCTGTGAACATGATATTATAATTATGATTATTACAATTATTGTAATAATTGATGCTTCAAGTCAATTTTGATTCAGCATCAGATCTTCCGCCGGAGATTACCAGACGATGCATTCATTGATTGCAGGAAAAGCCTTTGAGGTGAAACTGAACGAAGTTTTGGATCCGCCCAATCAGTGGAGCTGAAAAGGATGTCAAAGGTCATAATTCATAATTCTATTCTAAAATACTAGAAAGACTTACTGGTAGATTGTGTAAATATCTCCAGATCTGGAAAATGCCGCTCGGCTCTAATCTTGTCCACTGGGATCCACTCGGGTGCAGTTCCATAAAGGTTGATTTCCCGGGTCGTCAAATATCTGTTGCTGGCTGGGTGGTTTCACCGGATGATTGATTAACTCCGAGCTACTTTCCGTGTTCTTCGCGTGATTGGCCATGATTTTCGTTAGGCTGTTAGAACAAACACTTTTTAGAAATTTTATTCTTGAATTCCGGAGTAATAACAAAATAATAAACGAGCTACCTGCTCCACACAAAAAAACAAAATGTCAACTTTCAGTATTCAATAAAATTTTGGTTCGAGAGTTGAGGTTAAATTTTCTACCATTTTATGGTTAACGCTTTTAAACTTCGAATATGGTTAAAAATTCAATCATAATCTTTCTTAAAAAATAACCATATTGGCAGTTTTACAGGGAAACCCAGAAAATGGTTATTTTGTAAATATAAATGGTTATATAAAATCGAGCGTGTGGAGGCTAACATTTGGGTAGTGTACTTCTGAATTTTTTTTACAGAAATTTGTCAACGACAAACATATTTGTCGTTGCTTCCGCCGTACATGAATTACGAGTGTACTTTTCGGATGTCCTGTCATCCTCAGAAATAAATTTGTCTAGTCTTTATTCTTAGGTATTAGTGGAGAATAGGAATTCTTGTTTCGGCGATGAGGTTCTCCAGCCTACTCATCCAGACAAGCATTCGTTATTCCCCAGAACATTATCGTTGTGCACCTAACCGCAGATCCTACGAAGGCTAAAAACACATCTCGTCTATTGTGCATAAGTCCCGAATCGCATCGCTGGGACGCAACAAATCTAGCCTTTTGGGGACCTCAGAGTCCTTCGTCAGCCAGCGCCTGCTGTCGTCTCAGTTCTTCAGCCCTTTTTTTTAAGTTGTTAACCAAACCGCAGGTGGTAAACCCCAGATAACGGATTGTATTCCAAGGCACGGCGATCCACAGCGTCCCCCCAGTTTGCTACTGTAGGTCCACGTGTACAATGGGAAGACTCATGATATACTCCGTATATATCTCTTACTTCCTGAACTCCACCTGGGGCCTCATACCTGGGAACAACTAACCTCAAACTGTTTGACACACTATGCTTCAATAGTGGCAGGTCTATTCGCGCTAGTGCGTTCCAAGGCAATACTCATAGACGAGGCCACTTTCAGCAAAACCTTTCTTCCTTACGACTTGACGCCTGAACTCTCCTCTAACGACTTGAGAACCCACATCTCCTCGCAATGATTCGAGAATCCCATATAAACCAATCCCCTTTGTGACTCGAGGTCTGATATCTTATCTCACGACCCGAGATCCGACCTTTCCCCGATCTCTCCTCTTTCGACTCGAGTGCCGATCGAGAGCAGCTTATCCTAGACTCGCGCCTGTCACAACACACGCACAGGACTTGACACAGCTACTCGCATGATTCCCGACGAAGACATCATCCTACTCCGACTCGAATGGCGTAGATTTTCCCTGACCGTGGAATAGCCCTTCCCAACGATTTTCACTGCGAAGAAGGTCAAGTCTAATCCCCACAGTGCCGTTGGAAACCACACTACTCGGACACTCCCCAAAGGTGGAACGCAGTGTACCCACGGCATCAGCTACCTAGAAGATATTGCCTTATCTCTGTAGCTTCAAACCGTGGGGTCGGACACACTCTCCTCGACAGTCCCCCGTCGATGGGGTCAGTCTACTCCGACCGTTGTCCGGTCTTCTTTTAACCCTTCGGCTGGCTACCCCATGATTTTTTGCCTGCAGCTTTCCGCCTGTCGTGTGCCAGATCGAGAGCAGCTTGTCCTGGACTCGCGCCTGTCACGACAGGCATTCGGGACTTTGAACGCTACAACTCGGATGTTTCCCGTCAGTGACGACATCCTACACCGACCAGAGAGGTTCCCTCGGCATCGGCATCGGCTAACCGTGGATATCTCCTGACAGTGGTTTACCCTCTTCCTAAGAGGTCCGCTTCGAGAAGGTATTGTCTTATCCACGCAGTTTCTCCTCGTAGGATATACTTGGATAATTATCGGCGAGGGGGTATTCTACACACATTTGAGGCGCACCCATGACCTCCACTACGCAGGAGATGATGCCTCATCTTTGTAGCTTCGTTCAAGGGATCATCCTACACCGTTCGCGGACTGCCGTTGATTCCAGCTCTTCTGCAGGGCAGTCATGGTCTTGGTGAACCCAACGTTGACCGCATGCCAAGTGTTGAAGTCCGTACATATCTTCTGCACCACGTTGTCTACTGTCGTGTCGGACCCACAGACGGCAAATATGGAAGTACGTACCTCCGCAAACCTCAGACCTGCAAACACCACGTATTCAAGAATTTTCTCTTCGTCACCACAATCTGGGCAATATGGCGAAGCCACTTGTCCAAACCGGTTATGGTACTTCATGAAGCATCCATGACCAGTCAGGAATTGCGTCATATAGAAGTCCACTTCACCGTGCCTTCTTCCGATCCAGCTCCCGATGTGCGGGATCAGACGATGGGTCCACTTTCCTCTCGTTGAGCTGTCCCACAGCTGCTGCCAGCTGGACATCGAATCCTCATTGGCGAGATCTCGTACATTGGGCGTGTCTTTGTTGTCGTAGCAATAGACATCCTCCTCAAGCAAAACCGAGATGGGCATGACACCCGTTACTACACAGGCGGCTTCGGACGACATGGTCCGGTATCCGCTAATAACCCGCAGGTTCATCAGCCGCTGAACGCTGCTAAGTCGCTACAGGTTACAGTTTCTTCCCAGGGCCTGCCGCTGCTCCGTACCGCAAGATCGATGTGGTCACACCTGCCAGGATCCTCCTTTTGCTACTTCGGATGACCGAGAAGTTCGGTATCATCCGTGTGAGTGCCGCCGTGGCCATTGCCGCTCTCTTGCACACGTAATCGACATGGCTCGTAAAGCTGAGCCTGTAATCAATCATCACCCCTAGGTACTTGATTGCTCGTTTGGACACGATATTGCACGGTCCAACGGCAATGGTACCTGTTTGGGGTGAGATCAGGTTGGTGATAAGCACCATCTCGGTTTTATGGTGGGCTAGACGCAGGCACTTGGAGTGCATCCAGCTTTCCACTGCCTGGATAGCTACCGTGGCCAGTAGCTCAACCTCCGCTGTTGAGGAGCCTCTCGCCAAGAGAACTACATCATCCGCAAATCCTACGAGTTCAGCTCCCGATGGGAGGCTCATTCGTAGGAGTTCGTCGTAAGTGATGTTCCACAGAACCAGGCCGAGTATTGACCCCTGTGGAACACCCGCCGAAACCTCTTGTGTTCGCAAACCCTCGCCGGTCATATACTGCAGTTAGCGATTGTGGAAGTAACTTCCCACAAGACTATACAGATATGCCGGGATCCTCATTTGGATGAGCGACGACTCAATCGCTGTCCAACTGACACTGTCGAAAGCATTCTTCACATCCAGAGTGACCACCACGCAAAAGCGGAGCCCCCTCCTCTTGGTTAGCCTGGCTCTGTCCGCTACCTCGATGACCGAGCGGATGGCATCTATAGTGCTGTGACCTCGACGGAAACCAAACTGTTTATCCGAGAGTCCACCCTCGCTTTCAGTGTATCTCTGAAGTCGGTTCTAAATCACCTTCTCCAGGACCTTACCCGCTGTATCCAGTAGACAGATCGTCCAATACGCCGATGAGTCTCCTAGACGCTTTTCGGCTTTGGCAGAAGGACGAGTTTCTTCCGTTTTCACGTGTCAGAGAGCACCAGTTCCGTCACGTATCGTTGCAACGATGTCCGGAACATATCGGGGAACTCCCTGATCGCGGCCTTCACTGCGACGTTCGGAATGCCGTCCGGTCCGGGGGCCTTTCTCGGTTGGAGAGACTTGGCGATCTCGCGAAGTTCTTCCACCGTTATCCGTTCTTCTGCGTCAGTCCCAGTCATATCGGACTGTTGGCCAGCGGGTAACATCGTGCTGTGGGAACAGCTCATTGATGATGACTCTCAGTTCATCGGGGCACGTTTCAGGTGGTGCACCCCCACTTTTAGTACTGCCCATGACTATTCGATAGGCTCTACCCCATGGACAGTCGTTGGCGCCACGGCATAACTGCTTGAAACGTGCCCTCTTATTTGCGTTTATGGCCCGGCGGAGGGCCGATCTCGCGCTTGTGAAGAGTGGCCTACGCTCCGTTCTCTCTTCTTGGGTTCTTGCGTTCTGCATCCTGCGCCTTGCCCTGGCAATCGGCACGCAGACCCGCAATTTCCTCTGTTCACCAGTAGGCGGGTGGCCTGGAGTTTTTACACTAGGCCCTTCTCATCATCGCAGCATCGCAAGCACGAGCTAGAACCCTCGTCAGTTCTTCCGCGGACAGCTTGTTCAGGTTCCTCTCCCAGTGCAACACTTCGATAAAGACGTTCTGGTCGAACTGTGTTGTCTTCCATAGGCGTTCCCCGTCCAAAACTCACGTCTACCTGTCCGCGTACTTGAGCCTAGCCGATAGCTGATCGCGAAGTGATCGCTATTCGTGTAGGCCTCGCTCACCATCCAATTGCATACCAACTCCGGGCTACCGAAGGTTACATCTGTGGTTGACTCGGTCCCGTTTCAACCCTGGTAGGTACTGGTGTTCCCTACGTTGGCCAGCTCCACATTCAGCCTTGCCAGGGCTTCTAAAAGAATTTGACCTCTGGGGTTTGTGAGGCGGCTACCACATTCCTCACCACGCCTTGTCGCCAAGGGCTTCGGCTGCCTTAGCCGTAAGGGTCCCGCTGGAGTTTCCCGCGCTACGCTTTAGTTCGAGGATCATCCCGGGGGTGTGGGTCCGACGGATTCTTCGAACGTTTTCGCCGAGATCGACAAGGTCCTCGTTTGTACGCATCTGTCGCAAGACATCTGCGTACGTGCCCTCAGGTGCTTTGACGACATTCGCCTCTCCCCTCTCCCTGAAGCGACGTTTGCGTCGTTGGGGTCGGGCTTTGGCTTTTTTCGTCTCCGCACCTTTGGGCCTCCCCCTTTTCCGCGATACTGTTTGCCATCCGGTATTTGCACTCGTCGGCTCACCTGCATTCTCTGCAGGGCCTTCCGCCCGCTTGGAAGCGCTGGTCGCATGATCCTGCCCGACAGACGGATCCTTCGCGCTTTCTTTAGGGTCACCGGGTCTGATCTCCCCGGGAAACCCTCTCTTACGTTTGCCGGCTGCCTCCCTCAGTTTGGGCAAAGACATTGACCTTTTTCGGGCGGATGGTATCCGCCCTAAGAGGGGTCTCTGCTGGCCCTCGTTCCTTTGGTCTGGCCTCGGGTTCCGCAAGACGTTCCACCACAGCTTTGTTTGCTGCGACGAAGAGCTGCATCACCCTGGCTAGCTTCTCGCGTATTTCCTTGTGGATGTCGGACTTCCCCTTCACACATTCCACAAGGTCAGCGATGCCAGCCATGGCCGTGACCAACTCTACTGGAGCTCCCGGATCTTGGAGTTCCGGGGAGCTCAGTAGGTCCTCCAGTGCTTCCTGTACTTCCTTGTACGGGTCCGCTTGAACCTCGCTCGGTGTTTCCACGGACTTCGCCGTCGGGTCCACCGGGTTGGCAGATTGCCTAACCGGCGAACGCCTAAGGCCACTTCCGCCTAACGGATTCTGGCTCTCGCCTTTATCCGTTCCGTCCCTTTTTTGTTTATTCATGGTTTTGCTCATTTTGAATCCCACGAGTAGCTAGGTTAAAGATGGTCCACTGCGCTAGTAGTTCTCTCGGCCGTACATTTGCATAAAGCAGACACGTTTCCACTCTGCACCACGGGGAGGTGGAACTACTTCGCAGAGCAATCGGAGAATCGGAGTTGTAAGATAAGAGGTGATATGACCACCACCCAAAGGTTGGGTGTCTCGAGTTGTACATTACCTACCATTCGCAAACCCAGCTTGGATTGGGTTAACTTCCCCATTTTTCTTCAGATTACAGCCCAAGAATCAGGAATTGCGAAAGATTTTTGGTAAAGTGCGATGATATTTTATGATTTTTTTCTCTTAATAATTTCATTAAAGGTTTTCTAGCAAGGCACCGTTAATGTAAATTTCCTTTTTTTTTTTTTTTTTTTAATTTTTGGTAATTGGTGAAAACACATCAAATTATCTTATCTCATACCGTCAGCGTCAATAGTTGGAATATTTTCGCCAAAGCTATAAAAGTGTTTTCTAGCTTCTGATGCATGACTCAAAAGCTGTAAAATCAAATATCCCTTGCACTTGCTGTTGCATTTTCTTGCCAGCATTCTGGATTCACATTCATCATACCGCAAAATTATTGATTGAAGTGCAGTTTGGGTAGCAGTCTGCACGGCATACATGCAATAATTTGAAAAATTGAATTCCCCAAAAGTACCCTACTACGCGTTACTGATGTCGATTCAAAAACACGCATTATCGACAAGCCAGAAATGAACCATTTTAAAAAATGCCGTTTTTCGGTTGGTCCCACCGACAAACAGATTTACATTTGCGATGATATTAATAGTTTAATTTTGAGCAGGTTGCGCTGCATGAACAACTGAAAATATTTAAGGTAGATGAAAATTGATGTTGAAAAAAACTTGAAAGCGATAGCAAAACGAGATTTATCTTTGTTCACATTTCGGTAACTGAAATCAAAACGCTGCTCTGGCATATAAATTGGAAGCACGCATTTTTTGCGAACGTATTTTTATTATTTATGCTGACCGGACCGATTTTCTTTCATCGCAAAGTTAACTGGTATGCAATCGTTCTGTTTTTTTTTCGGTTGATCGCAAAAGTCATTAATAAAAGACAAAAACACTTGACGTGCGAGGCATGTGAAAAGTTTCATTTAAACGGTAGGAATTATTGAATCCTTGAATCATGAATTTTTGCTTTGGTTTAAAGAAAAACAATAAAACTCAAATACATAACCTATGTAAGGACTGGAACAAGATTTTTGGATTTTACAAAGTACTAACAAAATCGTCGAAGAACAGAAGAATATATCGAAAATTAAATTTAAGGTCTTGTATCTACTCTTTTTGAAGAATTTTCCATTTAATGAATAAACTCGACAACAATTTCCGGCTAGTAAGCAATTTTTAAATTCCCATTTTAAGCTCCCGTTGATAACCAACATAAACAATCCCATTATCCATTTCAAAACAGACGCTTTCCAGAAATTGATTGCTTATAAGCACACTGGATTATCTTTTGTCCAGTGGCCGATGTTTATGATTAATTGCCACAGAAACGGCCGTTTTTTTCCGGGCGGCAGCTTTTCACTCTGATCAAACACAGAGAAATGAAACAAAAAAAAAGTATCGTTACCATACCGCAAGGCCAACATACCATATACTTAATGGCTGCAGCAGCTGCCAACTCATCCCATTCCAACTCCATCTCCATCAAGGTTCGAACCCATCGAAACATATGTTATTGTGAAATCGATAATCCGGAACAGGCTGGGGATCGTAAAAGTGTCATCAAATTTAGATTATTAAACAATTTTATGGCATTGCCCCTTGGATGCCAAACACCGGTTGAAGTTGGTGAGAAACATGTTACGCTATATATCTGTTGATTGAGGGTGGTTTCATTTGGGCTGAAAAATCTTTACGACAACGTCGAATTGGGGAAGAAAAACTTCCTTGGCTTGAGAGCTGTAGGGGATGATGTCTGAAGTAAAACGCTTATGATACATCGTTGGTAGCCATTATCGATTCAAAAAAAAAAAATCAGCATCTGAGTTCAATTGCACATGTTGCTTCAAGTCTTTGTATAAGAAGCTGATCCTTCATACTTTGCAGAAAAAATACAAGTGTTTTCAGGAGAGTATTGATCTTCACATCGGAAAATTTTCAAATCAGATAAACAGTAAACGGAAAACGATGAGTTAGGTGATTTTTTATCTACTCTGTTCTGTAATTTGATAAAAAAAAACTCGATAAAGGATGATTTTGATAATGATTGATTTTTTTCTATCGAACTTCGTCTATCGTTACTCGACCTACCGAAACTCGTTTACATCCAAACCATGCCGTCATATTTCGGCCAAAAAGTGCCAAGCATAAACTATAATTTGTGTTGCTGTTGGCATAAACGTTATTTCCCCCCCCCCCCCCCCTCCGTGATGTGTTGGAGCAAAAGATGGCTGGGATCGAGCATCTACATCGATCTTTTAATTCCTTTTTTCGGCCAAAAATCTCCCAACAACAGGAGGAAATGAATAAAGGGTGATACGGTCAAAATTTGGTCAATATCAACTTGACGTATTTCTTTCAATTTTGCATTTAAAAACCTGAACACCCTTCATTTTGAAGGTGTGTGTGTGTGTAGAATGTTGCTCCTATTTTGATTTTGGAACTCATTCTTCAGTTGTCAAAATGCCGTCCAAGGAAGAAGAGCAGTGTTTAAAAATTTTGCTCGTGCATCGCGAAAATCCGAGCTACTCGCACGCAAAGCTGGCAAAATCGCTAAAAGTTGCCAAATCAACCGTTACAAATGTAATTAAAGTGTTTGGGGAACGTTTGTCTACTGCCAGGAAGTCTGAATAGGGGGGGAAATCGAAAACCGAAAGCCGGTGAGACGACAAAGAGGGTTGCCGGTAGTTTCAAGCTGGGTGTATCGTCTACAACCGTGCATCGAGCCAAAAAACGAGCCGGACTATCGACTTACAAGAAGGTAGTGACTCCAAATCGCGATGATAAACAAAATACGACGGCCAAAGCGCGATCCCGGAGGCTGTAAACGACGATGCTGACGAAGTTTGACTGCGTGGTAATGGACGACGAAACCTACGTCAAAGCCGACTACAAGCAGCTTCCGGGACAGGAGTTTTATACGGCAAAAGAAAGGAGAAAGGTAGCAGATATTTTCAAGCACATGGAACTGTCAAAATTCGCGAAGAAATATCTGGTTTGGCAAGCCATCTGTACCTGTGGCTTGAAAAGCAGCATTTTCATAGCTTCCGGGACTGTCAACCAAAAAATTTACATGAAAGAGTGTTTGAATAAACGTCTGCTGCTTTTCCTGAAGAAACACGGTTGTTCCGTACTGTTTTGGCCGGATTTGGCATCTTGCCATTACGGTAAAAAGGCCATGGAGTGGTACGCCGCCAACAACGTGCAGGTGGTTTCCAAGGACAAGAACCCGTCCAACAAGCCAGAGCTTCGCCCAATTGAGAAATACTGGGCTATTGTTAAGCGGAACCTGAAGAAGACCAAAAAAACTGCTAAGGACGAGCAGCAGTTCAAGGCAAACTGGCTTTCTGCGGCGAAGAAGGTGGACAAGGTGGCTGTACAAAATCTGATGGAGCAACCCCTCCCCATGGTCATATCTTTCTTAAACTTGACCTTCTAGTAAGCTCATAAATAATTTTAACTTAGAGCGAGGAAGATTTACTTGTTTAATTCTTCCTAAACTATGATTACTATACTGCGGTTTGTTAAATTGTAAAATAAAAAATGCAAAACTAACTGCTATGGTAAAATAACGGTAACTTCTTCAATTTTCAACCGATTTTGATAAATAATCACTTGAAATCTTTGTTTTGAATTCGTTTTAAAGCTCAATAGAAAATCCAATATTTTAAATGTTACCACTGAGTCTAAAACTTTCGCTGAAACCAAATTTTCTCTAAAAAATGCGTTTTTTATAATTTTTCTATCATCAAGTCACTAATATCAACAATACTGTTAATGATGTGCAAGAATGCTGTTCTGATAATCAATAGCAAATTTGTTCAATTTGTTGTTAACTTTCAAGAAAAAGACTCCAAATAACTGCTATGCAGTCCGAGATATTCCAATCTAAGTACAAGTACATTTTTTATTTTTCCGAAATTTCGAATTTGGAGCATAACTCTAAAACTTTTCTATTGAGATTTTTTTGAATTTCATTTTCGGATTCAACGCCCGATTTTACATTAAAAATAATGGTCGTTCAATAAAGTTCACGATTTTTTTTTGAAATTTTGTAAACTAGCGTAATTAATAACAATTATTATCATTTTCCTAACAATTAATCAATGTAAGTTTTTACCTGTTCTGACATTAATTTTAGAATTCAATTTTTTTTTCAAAATCTATGTATTCGGAATATTTATTCCAAAATTTTAAAGCTAGACTGCTTGGGAATTAGTTTTAAACAAATTTCTAGTTCATAATAAGAAACATCATTTTTTAAAATGTATCAATGACTTATTAAAAATATCATTGATTTGAAGCTTTCATTGTGGTTTGTTTTAGAAGTTTTGATTAATTTTATTATCAAAATTCATCATTTTTGAGTTAGTGTGATAACTATGAATAGGGAAATGATGTTAATAATCCATTTCCTTATTTATTGTGCATTTTTTGTATTGTTATTATTTTTAGCTAAATTAGAATTGTCCCTGGTTGTCACGTAAATCCTGAAAAAATCATCTGTTTCTGATTTTGTTTATTAATCTTCATTTAATCAAGGAATAATATTTTGATGATGATAAAACATGATCCAAGAAAGTTAATTTAAGTTTACAAAATTTGAAGAAATATGATTAGGTACAAATATTTTCGTCATAACTGCAAAAAATAAAAAAAAAATATTTCAAAACGATTAGATTCATGCGTTCAAGACCATCTAAAACTCAATTTGGTTGTAAAACCTTCTTTAAAAATTCGTTGAATGGGGAAAAGTTAAAAAATAGAAAACTTCTATAATTTTTTCGCAGAACTCAAAATTACTTGAAGTCTTGAGGAAAGTTGAAAATTGATTTTAAAGTTATGTTTCAGTTTTGTCAAAAAAGTGCAGGACTTTCTTGAATAACTTAAAGGTATTTTCAAAAATTATTTCAATAACAAAAGCTGATAGAAAAATTGCTTATTTAGATTTCAGAAACATTTTAAATGTGAAGTTGAGCATTAAGAAGAACAAGAAAAAATTTAAATTGATGTTGGAATTGATTTTTTTGAAGAATATTTCATATCAGCATAATATTTGTAATGGCATAAACGATTTAAAAAAATCGAAATTATTAGTAATAAAGTAGAGGATATTAGATTTGAGATTTGTTTTGCTAATTCCTTGGACCATTGTGAGAAGTAAACGCCTCTTATCTGATGTCCAACTTGTCGATAGTGTTCGATGAATCAATTTTGAAGTTAAAATGGTTCATTTCAAACTCTATTCTTGTTTAAATACACTTCTTGATAAAAATCCATTTTCAAGGCGAGGTAGGGCTTTAAGTCAAGTTTGAATACAAAAGGTTGATTGAATAGCAATTTACAATTAGAAATTAGTTTCAATTCGTGAACGTAACTTTATGGTGTCGTAAAATTTAATGTCGTAAGCCTAGGGTGATTTAAAGGCAAAATTCTGCAGGAGGCGAGCCAAGTTACTGACTTGCTTGTTAACATTTATTTTTCAGCACCATTTATGAATAAGTAATTTCCCGATTTTACGGTGAAAATTTTATTTGGAAAAAATCTCTAATCGGGGAGGAGGGGGTGGCTTTAACCCCTAAACTCCTCCCCCCCCCGATCGCAAGGCCTTGAAGGGAATTAATCGGTATCTTTCGATTGCTATGATTCAGTAGAATTATTCAACCAAGTAGGCTCACAACACATATTGGAGTGAAAATGTGGAGCCGAAATAATAGATCATCATTTAGAACAAAATTTCCGTTACCTTAACTTAGCCTAATTTTGCCTGATTTTTATATCACCTGTGTCCTGATTTTTGAAAAAAATTGTTGACAACCCTGAACGGAGCCAACACAATTATTTCTTGGTGCGTTTACGAGAAAAGACGCTGCTCTCCGAATCAGAGGTGCCAGAGGCGATTTATATCGATTTAGAGGGAGGCTTTCAGATTGATAGTAAGTGGTGTGCTCCATTTGGATAGTATCCTGAAACTAAACTGTCTTCTTTATTACAAACTACTTTGGGTACAATAGGTGGTATGAAAAAAACCTAGCAATAGCTTTTGCTAAACTAAATCGAGCAGTCGAGCAGTCGCTTAAAGCAATTGCTTCGGTTGATATGAATAAAGTTTTTTTGACAGCTGTTTTCTCTGTCAGGAGCTTTTACTTTTAGAATAAGCTAATTTGGTATGAATAAAGCCCAAATCTGAAGTAATCGCTCGACAAATCTCCTAGCAATTGCTTTATTTTCTAAGCATGCTCGGTAGCAGACTTTTCCAATAAAAAATTCTTTAGCAATGTCATGAATTTATTAAATTATTAAATACAATTCAAAAAGGCCTTTTCAACATGGATAAAGAAAAGTCGGAGTGATAATCCAGCTTTTATCATATTCCTGTCGTTGTATGAAATGATTCGTCTAAGATGAAACTAAACAAATAAATCAGTAAATATTCTAAATTAAAAATTCCGGCTATAGTGGAAGAAGTCCCAATCGGCTTGAAGTTGGAAGAAAATTGTAATAATTTAAAACATAATTCAGACTTCCATATTTATATGATTTTTTCATAATTTTAAGATTTAAAAAAAAATTAAATTAAGATGCGCGCCTATTGCCTATTTTTTATACATCGGATTATCCCGATCCGAATACGTGTGGGAGAGCTATGATAAATGTTAAAGTCAGGCCATTTGTTGTTTGACTATATTCGAATATGTATTCATTTTTCTTTAAACATCAACATACGAGCACGTAATAACCAAAAACTTTCCGGTCGTTCTTACACCCACCTTCCGCACCGTCGACTTCATGGCTATTTTAGCCGGACTTTTAAATTTTCTGATCGTCTTCTTTCATTTAACTTTAGAAAACTTCAGATTCTGCTGGTTGGATAGCTCTATTTTCCGAAGCAAAAGCTATGTTCTAAGACTTTAGTACATATCCGCTAAGCAAATGTTTATTCATACCAAACTAAGCAAATGCTTTGGGCTTTTGCTTTGCTTGATTTCGAGCTAAGTAAAAGCTGCCGAAGCAATTGCTAAACCTTATTCATACCACTAAATGTGTGTTTCTATTGTTTGTTTTTGCATGTGTATTGATTTACAAATCATTATTTTAATCGGGTGCCCAAGTGTGACAACGATGACGATTATGATGATGATTGTAGCAATAGTGATGATGTGCTACATATAGTGGTATGAATAAGGTTTAGCAATTGCCTCGGTAGCTTTTACTTAGACCAGGCCCACCAATGGTTGCTAAACCTCGAATCGAGTACATTCAGCAACATATTTATCAACCCATCATCGCACCAACAGTTGCTTACTTGATTCGAGAAATAACATTCGAGCAGTAGGTTGTTACAGGATGCGTTTATGAAGCAACCCGGTAGCAACGCAGCCGGTCGTCGCTATCAGAAAATAAATAAACACAAATACCTACCTGTATCGCAACAATGGGTGCGAAAATAAGTAAGTAAATAAAAACGCAACCAATCAAAACATCTAAAATACCGACCGAAATAGCAACTTGCGGTGGGCTTGGTCTTAGCTCGAAATCAATCAAAGCAAAAGTCCAAAGCATTTGCTTCGTTTGGTATGAATAAACATTTGCTTAGCGGATGTGTACTAAAGTCTTAGAACATAGCTTTTGCTTCGAAAAATAGAGCTATCCAACCAGCAGAATCTGAAGTTTTCTAAAGTAAAATGAAAGAAGACGTCCAGAAAATTGAAAAGTACGGCTAAAGTAGCCTTGAAGTCGACGAATCGGGTGGTGGGTGTAAGAACTACCGGATTTTTTTGGTAAATTTGTGCTCGTATGTTGATGTTTAAAGAAAAATGAATACATATTCAAATATTGTCAAACAAAAAATGGCCTAACTTTTATATTTATCATAAGTTCTCCCCCACCCCACCCCATAGTATAAAAAATAGGCAATAGGCGCGCATTTTAATTTAGATATTTTTGCTTCAATCTTAGAATTATATAAAAACTAGCTGACCCGTTGTGCTTTGCTACACCTTCCGAAAATAAATGTAATTAGTAAAAAATTATTCAAATTTAGATTTTAGAGAGACTTTTTTTAAATCAAACCTCATCATACTTCAGACCCAACAACTTTGAAATGAGAGCTGCAGCTGCAGTTGCAGCTGAATTGCAATTCAAAGATGGTATATATTATTTACTAAAACTTGATATCTTAACTCGTTTTTCAAGATCTCAAATTTATACTCTGTACCCAAAAAAACCTTTTTAAATATGGTCCTTTCTTTGAAAAGCTCTTAAATTTACATGGGAGCTCCCCCATCCCTTCCAATTTTGTCTCCCACTGCTTGAAGAAGGTAGGCAAATTTAACCGGCTCGAGTTTACATAAATTACTAATTGAAAGAAAAAGATTCGCATATTGGAATTTATTGCAAATTGTTCTTTATGGAGATAGAATTTTTCAAACCGATGAATATCGTGAATCGAGACAGTTTTTTGAGTATATTCCTAATATTCTGTATTATGAGCACTTCCAGCTCCTGATAAGCTTTAGATGGGGTATTTTGTGGAGTTAAAAAAATAAGCTATAGAAATTTGAAAAAAAAAAACGATGAAAAGGATAAAATAACCATTCTCAAACAGCTTTTTTCACCATCCTCGCCTACGAAGTAGTTTGAATATCTATCCTTTTTGCGCCGAAATTATGTTAACAAAATGTTTCGCCATATTCCAAACTCGTGGACATGAGACATTATAGCTTGAAGTTTTCCCAAAAAGCACTCATCGTGGTAATGAAAAATATATTAAATTAGTAATGTATTAAATACAGTGCAAAAAATATCAGTTGCATCACTAAATAAGTTCTCAGCGTTTTTTTTTTATTTTCTCTTTTCTCTCTTTTTTTTATTTTCAAATATTCGAAATCGATGGCCAAAACAAATTTCAAAGTTTACATTAGTCCCGTATATTGGGGCAAGTGTCAATGCAAAACTTATTTACAGATGCTTCAGAGTAATGGCTTTAAAATGGTTTTAATACGTATTCCTGTTTTTTTTTGTTCTATTAAGTTTCACTGATATATCTGCAGTATTCCTGCAGTATAAATTTATGTTTCTTACTCCACTTTTAACGAATGATGTTCAAAGGGAATGACCTTCATTTACAAAGACATTTAAGAATTTTCAATTTCTGCTTCAGTTTCAACATTCGGAATACCCCTTCTGGTCTTTCCAACATATTGAATCATTTTGAAGATGAATTTCTTAAAAGTTCGACAGGAGGGCATATTGTTTTTAACACTTTAAGAGTATACTAAAAAAATTTCATAAAAATTTTGCGTCCAGTTTTCAAAAACGAAGCGGATCAAAAGTCTCTTTTATGCAGCCATGTAACCAGTGATGGTTTGAATCATTTGACTTATTTTTGAATCATTTGGTTATAACTTCTTTTGAAAACATTTTTCCATGAAATGATGTTCTAAACTTTAGTAGATACAGATCTAAGCTACAACTTTCTTGTATGTCATAAATATGTTTCTTCAATGTGGTATGAATTGTAGGATTTAATCCAACCCGCTAATCCAAATGATTGTGATTACGATCATTGCTCAAAAATTTAAACTTTTCGATTTCTCATTCATAAGGCATAAGAGATACAGGTTTGTGTTGGTCACAAAAGTTGCAGCTAAGATCTAGTTCTACTAAAGTTTAGAACATCATTTCTGGGAAAAATGTTTTCAAAAGAAGTTATAAGCAAATGATTCAAAATTAAGTCAAATGATTCAAACCATCACTGCATGTAACACAAAAACACTTATCATATTAAGTACGTACTTGAATTGGTATGAAATCAAAAAGTACGATGATTTTTCCAGAATTATTTAAAATAAAAAGCTCCCATTTTCATTTTTTAATTCATTTCAGATGTGTATTTGAGCCGAAGTTACAATTTCTCGAAGAAAACATAATTTTTATTTTTTTTAACAGAAAAAGTTGAACGTTTGGACATGTTCTAATGTTCCTTGAACTAAAAATCAAATGCTACCTTCATTAACACGAACTTAATATGGAAGTATATTTGCAAATCATTCAATTGGTTTTGATTCGATTGATAAAATACCAATCCGTGTCACATCTAGGCGTCATTTATTACCACGTGCAATTAAGCAAGAAAAAAACACATCTAGGTTATATTTCGCCCCCACGTGCATAAGAAACATAGATAATTAGTTGAGAAACAGGCGCCTAATTGTTAAATTTTTCCAGCGATCAATGAACAGTATGCTTATTTCGTTACTATTCACTTGCGACGACGTTTGCTTGACCATAGAGACGAAAAACAAACCCCAAACAATCACCACCCCTTGCATTGAAAATATCCTTAGTTGAGAAATACGCGCCAAAATATTCCCACTGATCAGTATGCTATGCCTGGGTTACTATCCTTCTACGACGTTGGATCGCGACGCCTCGACCATAGAGACGAAAAACAAACCGCCCAAAGGGTGAAAAAATCTCGGAAAATGGATGTCATGACTTTAGTTTGTTTCGAAAAACTACAAATTTTGTATGGAAGCCTCTCCTTCCTTAAGTCGGATGGAGTTTTGACTATTACAGAAACCATCCCCGGCCTCAAAAACCCTCAGATGCCAATTTTGACGATGATCGGTTCAGTAGTTTCCGAGTCTATAGGGAACAGACAGACAGACAAACATTCATTTTTATATATATAGATTAGAGATCTGTATAATGTTTTAAATTATTACAATAATTTATTTCTTACTTTGAGCCAATTTAGACTTCATCCACTATAGCCGGATTTTTTTTAATTTGACATATTTACTAATTGATTTGTTTTTTTCATCTTAGGCGAATAATTTTATACAATGACAAGAATATGAAAAAAGTTGGGTTATCACTTCGACTTTTCTTTATCCATGTTGAAAATGCCTTTTTGAATTGTTTTGAAGTGAAATATTGCTAATTTGATAAATTCATAACGTTATTAAAGAATTTTTATTGGAAAAGTCTGCTACCGAGCATGCTTAGAAAATAGAGCAATTGCTTGGAGATTTGCCGAGCAATTGCTTTAGATTCGAGCTTTATTCATACCAAACTAGCTTGTTCTAAAAGTAAAAGCTCCTGACTGAGAAAACAGCTGTCAAAAAAACTTTATTCATAACAACCGAAGCAATTGCTTTAAGCGACTGCTCGACTGCTCGATTTAGTTTAGCAAAAGCAATTACTAGGTTTTTTTCATACCACCCATAGCTCCCCTCCTAGACGATTAAAAACCGTTTAGCGATAGCGAAGAGGAATAACAACTCTTCGACCAGAACGTGTAACTCTAGTCGGAGAATTTGAGGCGGTTGAAGTAGTTGATGGAACAGGATTACTAGGTGATTGTTGCTCATCCGCGGAGTAAGCGGGTTTCAGTCGATCCACGGAAACATTCACAATCCGCCCTTTGAGGTTCACCTTGAAAAACTTTTCGTTTCTGTCCAACACCTCAAATGGTCCCTCGTACGGAGGCGATAACGATGGTCGCACAGAATCGTTACGCACGAACACGTTTTTGCACGTTCGCAGGTCTTGATGAACAAAGACTTTCCGTTCACCATGCCAGGCAGGCTCCTTCGGGCGCAAGTTACGCATCGCTTTGCGAAGATTAGCGACGAATTCCGCTTCGTTCGATTTATCCGAATTGTCGACGAAAAACTCGGATGGTATTCGCAGAGTCGTACCGTAAACCATCTCTGTCGGCAACGCTTTGATGTCTTCTTTGTAGGCCGTCCGCAGCCCAAGGAGGATCATCGGTAGGTGTTCGTTCCAGTGATCGGGAGCGTGGCATAGAATTGAGGCTTTCAAAGTTCTGTGCCACCGTTCTATGATACCATTCGATTGGGGATGGTAAGCTGTTGTGCGGAGATGTGTGGTTCCAAGCAAACGAGTTAGCTCGGAAAACAAAGAAGACTCGAATTGCCGACCTTGATCAGTTGTGATGCAGAAAGGAACACCGAAACGAGCAATCCACCCGGTTACTAGGGCTTCGGCTATCGTTGGAGCTGTCATCAGAGATGCCAATGTGCCTGATTTTTCAGGCGTTGCCTGATTTTTCGAGGCTCTGCCTGACAACCTGATAAGCCATTGATTTTCCCTGATTTTTGAAAATATGCCTGATTTTGCCTGATTTTTGCGAATGTCATGAAAAATGGGTAGTAAGGAACTGGAGTAGGTACCATAGCTGAAGTGAAAAAGTGAAAATGTGACTGAATCAAAGCAATCGAAAGATTCCCGTTAACTCTTATTGCAAAAGAGAATTGAAGGGAATCTTTTGATTGCTTTGATGCAGTAGAGTTATCATCTAAGTAGGCTCACAACACATTTTGGAGTGAAAATGTGGAGAGATGACAAAAAAAAAATGTCATCACTTTGAGCGTAATTTCCGTTACTTTTACGTAGCCTGATTTTTATTTCGCAAGTTCCCTGATTTTTGAAAATAAATGTTGGCAACCCTGGCTGTCATATCTGGGATAGAGAAAGCTTCGGGCCAGCGACTGAATCGATCGATGACAGTTAGGCAATATCGGTTCCCTTTACTCGGTGGAAAAGGTCCAACAATGTCGATGTTGAGATGCGAAAAACGGCAGTCTGGCAGTGAGTAGCGAGTTACAAGTGATTGTGTGTGGCGATTGACCTTCGACTGTTGACATTTCAAATAGTTTCTGGTAAAAGCAATACTCTCCTTGCGGATGCTTGGCCAAACAAATCTCTCCGTCAATAACTTGGCCGTTGCGCGAGTTCCTGGGTGAGACAGTTGGTGCGTTGCTTGAAGTGCTGCCTTGCGGAAACTTTTTGTAACAAATGGGCGAATGCGTTCGCCGAAGCAATCACAAAATAACTGTTTTGCGCTGCCTGGAACGGTAAAAAGTTTTAGCTGAAGAGAAGATTTTGATTTACCTTTCAATATATTTTGAAGTTCCTCATCGGTTTTTTTGGTCATCGGCGAGAGCGTCAAAAACGAGCGGCTGAATACCTTCGATGGAAGCGATGCGAGAGAGCAAAGCAGCCACAATATTTTCCCTGCCAACAATGTGCCGAATATCAGTCGTTATTTGGCCAATAAAATCCAAGTGACGAGCTTGTCGATTGGAAGCTTTATCCAGCTTTTGATGGAAATCAAAAATGATCGGTTTGTGATCGGTATAGATGTGGCAGCGCCTTCCTTCTAACATAAACTTGAAGTGGCGAACTGCGAGGCAGATCGCGGTCAGCTCACGATCATAAGTGCTGTAACGGAGCTGAGCTTTATCGAACTTTTTCGAGAAAAATCCAGGCGGTTGAATTTCCCCATCGACAATTTGGTGTAGGACAGCACCTGCGGCAATGTCAGAAGCGTCAACCCATAGGGAAAGTTCAGCTGTTTTCGCGGGATGTGCTAGAAGAGCGACCTGGGCAAGTTGTTGCTTACACCGATCGAAAGCTTTCGTGGTTTCCTCGTTCCAAATTAACGGCGTACGATCGTTGCGTTTGTTCCCTGGGATCATTTGAAGCAAGGGAATTTGTGCTTCAATGCCCTTAGGGACGAACCTTCGATAAAAGTTAATCATGGCCAAAAAACTTTTCAAATCTTTGACCGTGGTTGGTTGTTTGAAATTTTGCACTGTCTCTACACGTTCCGGTAACGGAGTAATGCCCTGGTGAGAAACAGAGTGTCCCAGAAAATTGAGCTTTTCGCGACCAAATTCGCATTTGGCAACGTTCATTGAATGAATTTGCTTGCAACAATTTCATTTGCGGATTTATGATTGTCCACGACAACGCGCAACTTGTTTGGTCGCACCTTAATAACGCTGGTTACGGAGGGCCACCTTGCCAGATCGTTAGTGATCTGCACTACGTTGAGCTGTTTGCCGTTAGGTTTGGGCCGGATGAAAACCACCCATGGCCCAGAAAAAGACGAACCATCTGTGTAGGTTCGGAGCCGGGGTGCTATACTGTCAACTGTGGGTGATGAAGAATAATTTGATGTCCGAGAATTATGAGCACTTGAAGGACCAGCATCTGGATCCTCCAAATGCTCTTCATTCCGCCATCGCTCATATTCTCTTACGGAGACACAGAGGTCTCCGTGTTGAAAATATGAGCGATGCAAACTATATTCAAAACTTAAATGTAGGGAAAAAATAGAAGCAGAAAAAGTGAAGAAAGGTTGAAAAAAGAATTCACAAATTTGAAGCACTTGTTGATTGTTTTACAACTTCCAACGATGATCCAAAACACGTGGTTTTCCTTTGTTGGCTTCTGTGATTGGATAAACAATGGCGGCGACTCTGGTGATGATCGAATTTTTGGCGATATCGGTCAGCTACCAGGAAAAACAACTCCTCTGGGGGGAAAAACTGCAATTCACCAGCACTTAATTTACACCTCACACTATTGCGGGGTTCCAATTATCATCTGAACACGGTATCAGCACCCGGATTCAATGGACGAACGACTTTTCTCACACACTATTGTTCTTCGTTTCACAATGCTTGATATGCGCAGAAACACAACTGAACTCGACGAAAAAAAAAACAAAAAAAAAACAAAATTGTTTAAAATTGTTCTATACAATAGAATATATATAATGCTTATGTTGGCTCCAGAAAAGGTAGCCATTTGCTCAGCAGCAGTAGCCAGCAATCGCTAAATTAATTACGGAAGCGATCGAAAATTTGACAAAAAGTTCATCAAACAGCCAAGAATCGATCCCACGCTATCTATCATAACAGTTTAGAAACTAACCCCTAGACCACTAGTTAGCGTCGATAAATATGGCTCTCAAACTAAAACTGTTTGAAAAATTTTGATAGAAAATGAACTCGTTGAATATCGGTTCGCTTATCCTCCAAAAAACGTACTGCCACCTTTTTCTTTTATTAAGTTTATTTATTTTTGCTTTCGATTTCCTTTAATCAAAATATTTTTAAAAAATTAATCATATATATGTAATTCAGAAATAAGGAATCCATTATTGTGTCATATGTTTCCAATGATAATTTACACTCTGTAAGAAAGCCTCCAAGTCACTGTTAAGTGTATTAAATGGGGTTTTTTGATAACCCTCGAATGACCTGATTTTCAAAAATTGGTCGTTAAAGTATCCTGAATTATCCTGATTTAAAAAAAAATATTTAAATTATAATTGAATTGTAAAATTTTAAAATTTGATTCAGTACTCAGTTAAATCGACGAAAAGAATAGAAATAAAATATTATCAATTTTTTCTTATCAAAATCACAAAGTATCTCTCTGGAACCAACATACGAAATAGATCAACCTTGTGAATCTCTTCTCCTGATATTTTCATCCCTGTAATTACATTTGAAATCCATTCAGCTTCGATTCAAAGTAACAAAGGATCATTATTTTTCGATGAAAAACAAAAAGCATCTGAGAGCTGTCAAAACCGTTACGATTCAATAAGGTCGCTAAGTCGAGGAAGCATTTTCTCTTCCATCTTTCGAGAAAGTGGAAAAAAAGATTGTGAAAATGGTATCCTTTTATCAGTTGATGATGGCGTCAAAGTTTACCCGTAGCGAAGCGTTGCATTTCTGGTTCGATAACAGCAGCAGCAGCTCGCAGCAATGGAATGGAATGGAATCGACTGACTGAATGTCTGACGGACTGACGAACTGTATGTAGTTCCATTTCTGGTTTGTTCAATGACTAGTCATCCGGGCAACGGAATCGAAGTCGGTAGTCACGGAACATGTGTCGAAATTCGACGCCCATTGTGTGCCGGTTTCGAATCGTGGCTTGTTCCACAGCAAAAGAATGCATCCAGCCCAATTCAGTTCGGAAAATCGTGCGAGCATTTCGCTCACAAACGGAGATGGAAAGGAAACTCGGTTCAAGTCAAATAGCATTTTCCTCATCCATTTTATCTGTATCGAATGGCGTAAAGTAGTGCAATGCAACAGTTTCGTACAGCCAGTCAGGCAGCGATCGGGTGCAGATGATGGGGAATGCAATTTTCCAACGAAATTCTCCTTCCGGGGGAGCAAGAAAAAAAACCCTGGCGAAGCACAATGCAATGGCTGCCGGGCTCAAATAGGTGCAACTGACTTTTCGGTTCTGCGGCAACGAATTTCATTCATTCGCCATTGTGCCTTTCAGTAGCAATATTGAGAGACGGTTTTCGAGATCGATTTCTTGGTAAACCATCAAAATTGACACACAATTTTGGCTAATAAAATTCAATCTGCATTGTTTTGATCAACGTCATTTTACATTTTGAGTCGATTAGGGGCACTCCAGTTGTTTGGAAGTGAAAGTTGACAACTATTCAACAAAGACTTGAAAAAAAAACAAAAAAACAACTTTTTGAATGTGTTCAAACAGAAAACATTCCAGCACACAACTGTTCACACATTGGTGTAGTTGAACGAGTCAACAAAAAGGTTAACGATGATAGTCTAAATATAGCAGATAGAATAGTTTTTTTTTTCTCATTCATATCACTATTTTAACGCCAGAACGCACGACAGACATACTTGTTAAGGGGGGGGTAGGGTCTAACACTTTAAAAAAATCGATTTTTTTATTTTTTTATTTTCTTATTGTAAAACATTTCAAGAATGTTGTGTCAAATTTTCAAGTCAATTGAAGCAAAACTGTTGAAGTTATAGGCCATTATCTCCTCCTATCTAATACTGCAAGGAAGCAAGAGCAGAAACTTCAAACGCGTTTTTCTCGAAAGCACATTTTTAAAGTCCGTGGACATTGTCATTTGAAAACTACTTATCCGATTCTTTTCAAATTTGGAACATATTTTCTACATATAAAATACCAGACCCCAACGTTTTTCTTTTTTGATTTTTTTACTTTGGGGAGATTTTATAGGTGAAAAATGGCGAATTTTTAAGTGAAAAATCGTAGTTTTTTCTTCAAACAGCCACAAAAATTTCATAAAAATATTTTTAAGTTAAATAAAAACGTTGGGGTCCAGAAAAACATCTATTAAAAATATTTTGCTCTGATTTTTTGACTTCAGATGATTCTGTGCTGAGATACAGTGTCCACCGCAAATCCTGTTTTCTAAAAGGCATCCTCGAAAATGCTCCGTCACCGGCTCATTTTTCAATATTTTTCTACGAAAAAATTACTAAATGTTCTTTTAACAATGCTTTGTATAATGCAAAAAATTTGAATACATTTGTTTTAACGATAGCTCTAGAAAAAAAATCGTGAAAATGGTGTTTTTTTTATACCCGTTAGACCCTACCCCCCCCTTAAGCAAGCCAATATGTTCGTCGTGTGATGAAAGAATAGCCTGCCCTCTGCCGGCACCTGAATAAATATTAAAAGTGTTGATTAAATTAAGCTCTCAAGGGGGGCTCCCGAACAGGCAGCGCAACCGAAAGAGCAATTTCACTCATCAGCAGTGTGACCTACAACCCCGGGTCCGGATGAAATGTGTTTTAATTTCAGCTGTCGACTGCAACAGTGCTAGTGCAAATTAATTTTTTTTATTCATTTTTCATGCAAGGCCTTTCGCGATGACGAAGTGTTTTTCTGTTTTTATTTTCTGATACAAAAAATAGTTTTGTTTGTCAAATATAATGATACAAAAACATACGACAATTTGGCGAAGCAGCTTGTGTATCGCATATCAGAGTTAGTTTATGACAATTTGTTTATGTATGCTATAGCATAGCTTAGCTTGTTTGACTACTCGATCAAATCGTTGAACTCGAAGTGCAAAACTCTTCTTTCAAATTACAAATTTCAAGTTCCGCATCGCCAATATGGTTGCTATTCCTTGATTGATCGAAGCCATCTACTTTGTGCAAAGTCCAATAGAACGATGCTTGGGATTAGCAGTACATTCTCGATGTACAAAAGCCATGCACTCCCTTTTGAAAACTGATCTATAACGGTGCCGGCCACGTCGTAGTAGTCAAAGAGGGGTTTAAAGGAAGGAATGTTAGTAAGTAAGATAGGGTAACCTTGCACCTTTTTCTCAATTTATCTCTCATAAATCATGTTAATCATGAACATTTTGAACAAATATACTTGCAGCTACTTTTTATGAATGTAATCATATCTAATATTTCATTTAAATAAGCTGATAAGGGAGACGAAATGGACAATAAAGTTTTGATTTTTTTACGGTTGGACCGAATCAAGGCCATTTCAGGAGGACGTGCCATTATTGGAGTCGACTTTCAAGAGGTTTTCTGCATAGCTGTGATGATTTTAACAACAACAAACATGTTACAAACAGCTATTAAAAAACACTTGAAAACTAGTTTGCAAGCTCGGAAAACCAAAAAAAAGTTCTTTTAATAGCAATTAGACCCATGTCGAAAATAGGTCCTACTGAATTCCTTATGGACTTATTTTGGACCACTCAACATAACCTGAGTATCAAACTTGTTGTTAAATGTTCATGAACGTCGTATTGAAGTTGTACGACGATAAGAAAGAATTCTGCACACTATTTCTATCACTTATTTTATTATAAATAAAATTTGGAATGTTGGAAATATTTTTTTTTAATCAACTCGCTAAAGCCCAAACTCGCCTCTAGACGGGGTTCACATCAATCGGCATAAAACCAAGCCAATCATATTGGTTTATTCATGATGAATCTAGTATGGTGGTATCACATGCCAAATCACACGTTCAGCCATATTGCAAGAATATTTGACAGCTGGCTGAAGTGTTTACGAAAAAGGGGGTCGATGGATGCCATTTGTTTGAGATACAAAATCAAAGAAAAAAAAAGTCTATGTATGTCTGTGCATGTCGCAGACCAAAGATTTAAAATCAAATTGGGTTCAAGTTTATTTCCTTAATGACAATACACTCCGCACTATTCGGAGGTTCCGAAATAGCTGTGATTTACCGTGATAATAGGAAGGATCTTTTAAAGGTGCACCAAACAACCATAATCCTAAACCGGATGTTCCTCGTTCGATCGATGGCATCAAGGTCGAACTCAGGGTATTCACCATTGAAGCGGCAGTCGAGGCTACATCATGCACTACGACAATGCTACCGGATCCCTCGTTCAAAAAGGCCAAAAACTACACCTGGTTTTCCCAAAGCTCTTGGAAGAAAAAAGTGTTGAATAAGCATAAATCAGTAAGTAATAGATAATTAATGTTACTCACTGCTGCCGACAAAATTGGCACTGTCGTCTATTGGTTTAACGTCTTCCAACTTTGCTTTCCAGCCCGGAACTCAGCCGGAAGAATTTTTTCGCTTCTATGGATTATATTTGCAAAAATCATGACGAAATCTTCATCTGAGCAATATATTGATGATTGGCAAAACTTTGTGTTTTACAAAAATCAGAGCACCTGGCATTCCAGCCTGCCAGCAGCCCAGCCAACAGCCAGCTGTCAAATTTTGGCTGCGTTTCGCCCCCACCGCCGCATCCAACCCTCGTCTACTTTTTGCCAAAATGAGACCACCATATCTAGATTCATCATGGGTTTATCTTACTTTCTGTGCACTCTGCTTTAAACAACGTTAATCTTACAGAACAATCCACATTAATGACAATTGTTTGATAAGTTGTTGTCAAAAGCTACAGCTTAAAGAAGCTTGAAAACAAGAAAAAAACTGGACATGCACCGATTTTTTATCAAATCCTGATTTTATGCTTCATGAAAACTTATTGACAGTTTGGTCTAAAAGTTACAACCATTTAGGGTCGATTTTAGAGAGAAAAAAAATTGGTTAGATAGAAGAGACGAAATATTAACCCCGTCTAAAGGAGGAGTTAGGAAAAACTGACAACAAATCGCAAATATGCAAATATATAATTTTTGTAACTGTTGAAATATCTCAGTTAATATTCGAACAATTTTAACGAAAAATATGTTCATCTATGGCTATATATGTTTCAAAACTCGGAAAAAAAATATTTAAATGTGTAAAAAATTGCTAGCGAAAAAGTGTCAAAAATCGAGTTTTTTAGGCCCTCTAGTTATGCAATTTAAAAAACAGAACTGTTGAAAAATTCACTATAACGATAATTCCACTAGTTTACAGCATTTTTGAACTTAGTAAACTGAATGTCATTTTTAATGTAAAATCGGGCGCTGAATCTGAAAATGAAATTCAATAAAATCTCAGTAGGACCGTTTTTGAGTTATGCTCCAAATATGAAATTTCGGAAAAATAAAAAAAAGTTCTTGTACTTAGATTTAAATATCTCGGACGACATAACAGTAATTTGAAATCCCTCTTTTGCATATTGAAGGTGAATAAATTTTCTATCGATCATCTGAACATCGTTTTTTCGTATGATCAACAGCATTGTTGATATTAGTGACTTCATTATAGAAAAAATTATAAAAAACGCATTTTTTTAGAGAAAATTTTGTTTCAGCGAAAGTTTTAGACTCAATGGTAACATTTAAAAAATCTGATTTTCTTTTGCGCTTAAATTTCAATTTAAAACAAATATTTCAAGTGGTTATTTATCAAAATCGGTTGAAAATTGAAGAAGTTATTTTTTGTAGTTTTTAATAATTTAACGAACCGCAGTACACTTACCATAGTATAGGAAGAATAAAGCATGATAAATCTCACTCGCTCCAAGTCAAAATTATTAATTAGCTTACCAAAAGGTCACATGCCAAATTTCAGGAAGATCTGACCATATTGAGAGGGGTTGCTTGAGTCTCAAACGCGAAAAAATTTTTAAGGTATTTTGCCCGGGAGAAACGAAAAATATTGGTTTTTCATCAATTACTTTTTTTCATCTCTATCCGATTGTTTTTTATGGTTGATTTTCTTAAAGCCTAAGTTAAGACAAATATATCACCCGAAGACTGTAACTCGATTGGGTTTGAAACAGGAAAGTTATTGTGGTTCCAAGATTGTATTTTGGTCGAAAATTCTCGTATAAAACGCAATGCGTAAAAAGTACTCATTTGGTGTTGGATAAAATTTGCGGCCTTTGAATTGCAATAACTTTTTTATAGTTATAATTTATTTTTATAATTTATTATTTTTTTTTTGAGCAAAAGTTGTTTTAAACATAAAACTGATTTTCTTTTAATTTTTAAGCAAAACAAATCTGGCTTATGGATGGTTAATAAGATGATTATTTGAAATTCTCCCATATTTTTTTCTTTTTTAATCTATGTATTCTACAGCACTGTAGTCAAACCAAATCCGCTAAGGTTTTTGAAGTCAAAATGCATCAATTGATTTTGCGGAGGTGATAGTGTCAGACTTTCTTAACTTTTCTCTTGGGTCGCCTGAAGGATATTTGGGTATCCTAAAGATAAGCCAACTTGCCAGTATTTCACTCTGCAGAACTAATTTCGTCGAGATTGCAGTGTGCTGTCAGAATTTTTAAAAATATTTGAAACACCATATAACTGAGAGGAGAGAATTGAATTATAGCAAGTAGCCCCAAGTTTACTACCTAAGTCCAAATAAAGTTTAGTTGTATATTTGAAGTCCTAGCAAACAGTCGTTTCTTTAGCTGTTCCTCCTGACCAGATAAGGTCAAGTCTGACATCACCTCCAAGTTAAAAGGTCGTTGACCTAGTGAAGGTTAAAGGTCACAGGACGTGACATATTGGCGACGAGGAAAAAGGGCGTGCTTGTTGGACATGAGTTTACCGAGTGAATCAAAACCTGCTGTTTCGTCAGGTGAAAATCGGTTGAAGGGCAAGTTCCCAATTTATGTGCCGGGGTTGAATGTAAATTCTTATTTACAGACAGTGGAGATATTTTTTGCATTGAATAAGACTCCTGATGATGAAAAGCCACTGGAGTTTATCACAAGTGTTGGCCAAGAAACAGCAGATAGACTGATAGGAAGCTTTAAGCCAGACAAAATTGTTGGCAAGAGCTACGGGGAAATTGTGATAAAGTTCAAAAAGATTTTCGAAGTGAATAAAAATGTGTTTGCAGAACGCCATAAATTAATCACTCGCAAACAGTTGGACGGTGAATCACTCGATGATTTTGCCATCGAACTACAAAATATTGTAGAACACTGTGATGTTTCGTTAGAAACCGAAATCACGCTTGTGAAATCAGTTTTTGTGTCGGGAATAAGAAGAGAAAAGACTCGCGAGAAAATGATAAGTGAAGGCAATGCTGACCTGACTTTATCGGAGCTGATAGAAAAGGCTAAAACAATTGAAGTTGCGGCGGCTGAGGCGCGCAAAATGGGTCGTTCTGATGAGAACATGGTAAATTACGTTGGCCCAAACCGTAAGCCTGTGAGTGCATCGAACAGTTTAGTTCGGTCTAGCCAATTTGATGACGCCGCTCGATCGCGCGACGCTATCAACCAACGACGTGGGAATGGATCGGAGGAGAGCCAGGTCGTCTGCTACAACTGCTACCAGAGAGGGCATCTTTCATACACATGTGGTTTTCCGAAAGCCAAAAAACCACGTACCTTTTGGCCACCCAGGGGGCGAGTGAACCGAAAACGAGCTTTTGAAGAGCGGATAAACCAGCTGAGTGCAGCGATGGAAGAGCTGAAGTCCAATCTCAACGATGATAATGACGCATGCGAAGATTTATCTAATGATGACGATGATGGTAGTGTCGATATGGTGAACAATGTTGTTGTAGGTGAGACTAAATCTGATACTACCCCAGCTTGTTTGAAACTTAATGTAAATAACACTTATTTGATGATGGAGTGCGACACTGGTGCTTGCGCAACGATATGTTCTAAACGAACTTTTGTCGAAAAATTTAAATCTAATCCTCTTCTTCCAGTAAGTAGAAATTTCTTTGTGATATCGGGCGGAAAAGTTCCGATTGCTGGTCAGCTTAATGTACATGTCAGATTAAATGATAAAAAGTTTATACTTCCTTTAGTTGTAGTTGAATCTAAGAAACATTTTACCCCGCTTATGGGAAGGGATTGGTTGAATGTCATTTTTCCAAAGTGGAGATCCACGTTTTCTTTTAACTCTATTCTAGCCGAAGACAGCAGAGATCTCTGGGTTAAAAACACTATCGCAAATCTCAAACTCAAATATCAGAAAGCTTTCGATGATGATATCTCGGAGCCTATCAAAGATGTGGTTGTGGATATAAAAATGGTTGAGAATGCAACACCAATAGTTCATAAACCTTACACAGTAGCTTTTAAACACAGAGATAAAGTTGAAAATCAGTTGGAAGCTCTGGTGTCTAAAGGAATTTTAGAGAAAGTTGAATACACCGACTGGGCCTCTCCCATTGTTGTTGTTGTAAAGCCTAACAAAACAGATATCCGAATATGCATGGATGGTTCAAAAACTGTTAACCCTTACATAACCACCCATCATTATCCTTTGCCTACTATCGAAGATCTTATTACAAATAAATGCAAAGCAAAAAAATTCGCTCTTATCGATCTAAGGGGAGCTTATCAGCAGTTAATAGTTTCTGAAAACGCTAAAAAAATTCTAGTTATTAATACACATAAAGGTCTTTTTGCCTATCGGCGTTTACCATACGGTGTGAAACCTGCTAGTTCCATTTTTCAATCAGTAATAGATAGAATTTTATCTGGTATCAGTAACGTTCAGGCGTATATTGACGACATACTCATTTGGGCCGAGTCCGATGCAGAATTATTAGAGAGGATAGAAGAGGTGTTGAAAAAGTTGGTTCAATATAATGTAAAAATTAATTCCGACAAATGTCACTGGTTTGTTCCCTGTGTGAAGTATTTGGGACACATTCTCTCGGAAGGCGGTGTGTCGCCTAATCCAGAGAAGGTGAAAGCAATAACGGCCGTGCCAGTGCCAACATGCGTTAAAAAACTGAAAGCATTTCTCGGCATGATTAATTTTTACATTAAATTTGTACCAAAGTTGAACATAACCCTAGCACCGTTACACAATCTCTTGACCAAAGATCAGCCTTGGGTTTGGGACCATAATTGCCAACTTGCTTTTGAAAACAGCAAAAATGCCATTTGTAGTAACAAGATTTTAACCCATTATGATCCTTCCAAACCCATAACTGTAACATGTGATGCTAGCGACGAAGGCATATCAGGTGTTTTGAGTCATGACGTTAACGGAGCTGAACTGCCAGTATTTTTTGTCTCTCGACGTCTAACAAAAGCAGAAAAAAATTATCCTATCCTGCACAGAGAAGCCCTAGCTATTGTCTTTTCGATGGAAAAATTTTACAAATATGTACTTGGTCAGAAAATAACCATCATCACCGACCATAAACCTTTAATGGGAATTTTTAGTGGAAAAAAAGGTGGACCGATGGTAATCGCTAACAGGCTTCAGAGGTATTATATTCGTTTATCAATCTTTGATTACAATGTGATTTACAAACCTGGTAAAGAAAATTATATAGCTGATTGTTTATCGAGACTCCCACTAGATCAGCTTCCCAGTCAGATCGATATTGAAGAAAGTAACCGAAGCTCTTTAAATAACATAAATTATTTGATTGACAACAAAAATATAAATATCAATTCCAAATTAATTAGTGAAAAATCTGCCCTTGAACCTTTGCTATCACAAGTCATCAATTATACAAAAAATGGTTGGCCCAGTCATGTTAAAGAAAAACAATTAAAAAACTATTTTTCCAAAAGACACCAACTTAACATAGAATCTGACTGTCTTCTGTTTGGAGAACGCGTAGTAATTCCATCGGATTTAAAGCTACCATCCTTGCAATTATTACACTCAAATCATAGAGGGGTGCAAAAGATGAAACAGATTGCCAGATATCATATGTACTGGGAGGGTTTGGGATCAGATATAGAAAATTTTATATCATCCTGCAGAAAATGTCAACTTTTAAATACAAATAGATTACCAAAAATATACGGCAATTGGCCAGAAACATTTAAACCCTTTGAACGTATTCATATAGATTTTTTCCATAAATTCAATAAAACATTCTTGATAATAGTAGACGCTTTTTCACGTTGGATTGAAATTAAAAGGATGAATCAAACAACAGCAGAACACGTTGCACAAGCACTAGATGATGTTTTCTCTACCTTTGGATTCGCGGAAACATTAGTGAGTGACAATGGTCCACCATTTACCAGCAGCGCGTTTGAAAATTTTTGTCAATTGAGAAATATAAACCACATAACATCACCCCCGTATCATCCTGCTAGCAATGGGTTAGCGGAAAGAGCGGTGCAAACGACTAAAGCAGTTCTTTGTAAATTAATCGATACGTATGAATCTCTTCCATCTTTGCAGATAGACAATAAAATTCGTTCGTTTCTTCATAATCATCACCAAACTCCAACAACAGAAGATAACATTATTCCAAATCAAAGAATTTTTGCTTACCCCATTCAAACTTTATTATCAGGAATAAATCCAAGAAAAAATATACCGTTATCGCAGGTTATAAATAATAATAGTGACAGTAAATTTAAAAAGCACGATAAAGTGATTTACTCGTTTAAAGTTAACGGAAAAATGTTTAGTCATGAGGCAGTGATTGTTAAAAAAATATCTCAAATGACTTATTTAATCGATATCCAAGGAGAACTCAAAAAAGCTCATCAAAATCAACTTAAAAAAAATTCAAAACAACCTTTTTTCTCTAAGTATTCAAATTATAATGATAGTTTAAGCACAAAAAATACAACTGAATCCAAGAATGACACTGAAAATGTAATGGATCATACAGAATTTAAACATGAATTACAAGATTTTCAAATGCCACGCCGATCTCAAAGAAAAACTGAAAAAAATATGAAAATTTAAACGTAGAGTGGCTATGCAAGAAAAATATGAAATAATGAAATATGAGTAGTTTTAAGTGTAAATATTATCTTAAGGGGGGAGTTGAGAGGAGAGAATTGAATTATAGCAAGTAGCCCCAAGTTTACTACCTAAGTCCAAATAAAGTTTGGTTGTATATTTGAAGTCCTAGCAAACAGTCGTTTCTTTAGCTGTTCCTCCTGACCAGATAAGGTCAAGTCTGACATCACCTCCAAGTTAAAAGGTCGTTGACCTAGTGAAGGTTAAAGGTCACAGGACGTGACAATAACCACCACTTATTCACCACTCTAAATACACTGAACAGTACATAACATATGAACACCCCTAACACAGAAAAGGAAACATAATTCTTATAAGCAACACAACATAGCGATAAGTCAAAAAGGATTCTAATTAGAATTAGGAATCAGCTGTTGTTCAGTCAGTTGCTATCGAGCCTTCAATAAACGACGGTGGAAACTATTCGGGAGTTGAAAAATAAAGTATCTTGTTCGGCTAATGAAATTGTTGGATTACTGGATGCTATCGGACTTGACTTTTCTCTGGACTGGATTGGAAATACGCTTTGGAAGAACATTTCTTGGTAGCAGACCCGGCGATAGAAACAGGATTTTCTCTGGACTGGATTGGATAGTTGGATTTTTGGCATAAACAACTCAGCTGACGAATCAAGGTATTTATGTACATTGGTGCGGTGACCAGGATACCCAGCTGAGCAGGTGGCCATTTTACAAGGATCAAGCCAAGCTCCGTCATTTGGCGCCAGAAAACGACATTTTGTAGGCTGGATTGTATTAATACAACGCGACGGTAGAAGTGATTGCTATAATCTCCATTTCAAGAACGAGCTTTTTTATTCATCGTAGAAAAAACAAAGGCCTAGAAGTTTTCGGCCACACGTGAGTGGCTTTCCATTATCCCATAGCATATCCGGTGGTGCTTCTGGTGAATTTTTCTTTTTTAGTCATGCGGCGAGCTACGATTTGAACGGTGATTGATTATTGGAAGGACTATAACTGATCTAACTGGTAACTATACGGAATTGATTGGAAAGCACCTCTGACAGTGGAGTAGATATATGATTACAAGGCATTCATTAATTTGAGAATCGGCCTCAGTATCTGCACTAGGCGTATGTTTAACTAGCACGAAGCCGCGAGCCAGCTATAAATCTTTGGCCGTACTTTGGCGTGGTGCACGTTGGTGACTGCTTAAGCGTATGCGCAGTATAGTATTGATCTTCGGCATACGTCAAGGGCTGTGAATCTGTGAGGCTTGATAAAGGGACGTTTTGGTGATCAGAAGCAACCTGTTCGAATTAATACAAGGTCTATTGAGTACAGACCTCAGGTGAGTGTCTGTCCAATAATTTAACAACATTCAGAAGGTGCTTCCTGTTCTTCTTCTTACTTTTTTGGTGGCGTTTTCGAGTCGACGTTACATGTATAGAACTCCCAGCGCACGCAAAGGACTTGGAAATTATTTCTGGGAATTGGATAAACGAACGATCGAAGGTCGGGAGTTACCTGCTTGTATACATACAAGGTCTGTTGAGCATATACCTCAGGTGAGTGTCTGTCCAACAAAATTACAAAGTTTAGGAGGTACTTCCTGTTCTTCTATCGTCTATCGTCAGTGGTTGTCATTCAAAGCGACGTTTGTGTCTTTGATTCACGATTCAATGAAACTTAGTGAGGTACAAAAATTCCACTAAGGTACACCGGGGTAAGTGGGGACGGTGGCTATTAAAACAATATTGTGGACTATTTTTTCAAACTTTTAATGCAGAATGTTAAATTTACTTGTAATCTATCCAATAACTGTAAAAGAGATACGGTTCCGACAATTGCGGATGTTTACGGTGACTTTTTGTAAATTTTCTATTTTTAACTACGATGTGGAGTTCATGTGCATGCCTTATTAATAGTACCATGAACTTTTTCCAAAATTTTGGACGGTTCGAATAATAAAGTAAAGTATTCAACCAAAAAAACACAAATTTGTTGAAAATTTCCTGATAAATTAAAGGGAAAATCTACCGTCCCCACTTACCCCATAAAGCGGGGTAAGTGAAGACACCAGCAGTCCATAACAATTTACGTGATAACTTTTTTCGCTTTGCGTCTATCAAGCTCATCTCTTCAGCTTTTGTGAACAACATGTTCTGCATCACATTGAACGCGATTTTATCAAAATTTACCCACTGCTGATTTTTTAATGATTTTTTAAAGTCGAACTATACGAAAACCCGTCCCCACTTACCCCGGTGTACCTTATTTAAAATCTGCACTGAAGGGGGAAGCTGCAAAGTTGGTAGAATCGTTGACGCTTACTAATGAAAACTACATTATCGCGTGGGAGACGATAACCAAGCGGTATTCCAATGAAAAACTCCTTAAAAAAAGACATTTTCAAGCACTTATGGAGTATCCTAGGATAAATAAGGAATCTGCTATGGCGATTCATGGGTTGGTAGATGAATTTGAACAGCGACTGAAAATTTTGAAACAGCTTGGCGAAAAGGTTGAGCATTGGGGCGTCATAATTGTTTTTGGATGTGCTCAAAATTGGACATGAATACGCTTCAATTTTGGGAAGACTACGCAGATTCATTGGAGGATCCTTCTTTTACTGTATTGGTTGATTTCTTGGAGAGAAGGGCAAGGGTTTTGGAGGCCGCTGGTTCAAATTCCGCTGATGTTGGGTCAGTTCAGATTCGGAGCTCTTTGAAACATGTGGTGAAGAAGGACACTTCGCTAGAGTTTGCAAAAATCAACCGAAATGCATGCTGTGCAAGCAGGCGGGGCACAACGCTCACGAAACTGGTGGATTGGACTGCCAGGCATACAAAAAGGTAAAGGCAAGTCAGTAAAATTGGATGTAATTCAACTAAACCTCAACCATTGCGAGGTCGCATAGCTTCTGCTGGAGCAAACGGTAGGCGAAAGGAAGTGCGATGTGGCGCTTTTATCAGAACCATACAGAATTCCGTCTGGAAACGGTAATTGGACAGCGGACAGATCTGGCTTAGTTGCTATCTACGCAACGGGACGTTTTCCTATCTAGGAGATAGTGGTAGATTCTCGGGACGGATTTGTGATTGCTAAAATCAATGTCATCTTCTTTTGCAGCTGCTACGCTCCACCAAGATGGACGATCGGGGAGTTCAACACAATGTTGGATGAACTCACTCACGAACTGACAGGAAGGGTCCATGTAGTGATAGCAGGAGACTTCAACGCTTGGGCGGTTAACTGGGGTAGTAGGTGCAACAAACCTAGGGGCCACAGTCTGCTAGAGTCCTTCGCGAGACTGGAGGTTGAGCTTTGCAACACTGGATCTACCAGCACCTATCGCAAGCATGGAATACCAGACAGAACGTCAGTGATAGATATCACCTTTGCGAGCCCATCATTAAAAACTGACATGAATTGGAGAGTGTGTGACGATTTTACCCACAGCGACCACCAGGAGCGTAGGAGACCGAAATCCGGTGTCAGTAAGGCAACTGGCAGTCCATGAGCGGAGATGGAAGACCAAAGTTTTCGATAAGGAAGTGTGCACCGGAGCTATTAACATGCAGGAAGCTTCGCAGGTCCGTAATACTGAGCAGCTGACGAAAATGATGGCAGCGGTGTGCGACATGACCATGCCCAGAAGGAATACACCGAAGTGGTGGCGACGACCAACTTACTGGTGGACCTCAGAAATAGCTGAAGTCCTAGCTGTCTACGTACTAGCTGTCTAAAAGCCAGGCGACGAGCTCAACGGGCGAGAAACGAAGCCGATAGAGAAACGAGAGGTGCCGTTTACCGATCAGCCAGGGTGGCACTTAAGCGAGCTATTAAAACAAGCAAAGAAAACTGCTACAGAGCGCTATGCCAGAGCGTAGGTGATAATCCAAGTTGCACTGGCGAGATTCGGTGGCCCAAGGTCGCCGACCGAAAAGTGTCCGGAAAAACTGAGAGAGATCTTTTTCCTGCAGCTTGGCCCGACGCAGTGGCCACTTACCCCGTACGACCCGGGTTCCCATGACATCGAGCCATTAACGAATGAGAAACTTGTGGCTATCACTAAGAAACTTGCGGTGAATAAGGCCCTGGTCCGCACGGAATCCCAAATGCAGTGCTGAAGGTGGCGGTGCAGACTATTCCGGATACTTCCATGGTGGTGCTACAAAAGTTTATCGACGAGGGATCGTTTCCCAATTCGTGGAAAACGGCGAAGTTGATGCTACTATTGAAACCTGGGAAACCCCCATGGCATCCATCATCATACAGACCAATTTGTCTGCTGGACACCCTTGGTAAGCTACGGGAGAGAATAATATTCAACAGACTCATTATCAACACAGAAGGCGAAAGTGGACAGGCAGTTCGGTTTTCGGAAAGGGAGATATACGGTGGACGCCATCCGAATGGTGACAGAGTACGCGAAGCGCGCATATAAAAAGAAGCAGCCAGGTGTTCGTCACTGCGCTATTGTGACAATCGACGTTAAGAATGCCTTCAAAAATGCCAGCTGTGAAGCGATTGCCAAAGTGCTTCACAGGATGCGTTTTTCCAATACCCTCTGCAAGATAATGGGAAGCTTCTTCGAACATCGAGTCCTGACGTACGAAACCGAAACTGTGTTATGATCCACTGCCCTAACAGCGGGTGTTCCACAGGGTTCCATACTCGGACCTGTGCTTTGGAATGCCATGTTTAATGAGGTGTTAACGCTGGAACTACCAACAGGCGTGCAGCTAGTCAGATTTGCTTACGACATCGTGCTCATGATCACTGGCGAAACAATCGAGGAGGTAGAAGACCTTGCAACGGTGTCCGTAGAAAGGGTTGGCATCTGGATGGAGGGAGTTAAGCTTCAGATAGCTCACCATAAAATCGAAGTTCTGCTCGTGGCCAATAAAAGAGTTGTGCCGCACATGGAGATTACTGTTGGAGGGCACACGACATCTTCGAAACAGCAGCTGAAATAACTTGGAGTAATGGTCGACAATCACTTAAGTTTTGGGTAGCATGTCAAATACTTGCGGATTATGCCGAGCTGCCATGGTCCAAAGAGTAGCAAGAGACGTCTCCTTGCGAGCGTAGCACCGTCGAAACTACGATACTGAGGAGCGGCCTGGAGCTCCGCGATAGAGGAAGTGCGCAACAGATTCAAATTATGGAGCACACATCGGCAGATAGCCATGCGAGTTTTCTGTGCGTACAGGACCATATCAGCAGATGCAGCTTTTGTCATCGCGGGCATGATTCTCATCGACATAACTCTGGCGGAGGATATGGAGTGTTACCAAGCAAGAGCTCTTAGAGGAGTGCGTAAAATTCAACGAGCAGCATCAATACTCAAGTGGCAGGAGCAATGGGACGCGTCGAACAATGCAAGATGGACGCAGAGGCTAATCCCGAGACTTTCAGACTGGGTGAATCGGAAGTATGGAGAGGTCAACTTCTACCTGATCCAGTTCCTTGCGGGTCACGGGTGCTTCAAGCATTTACCTTCATCGGTTTAACCTTATCAGCTCGCCTTATTGCTCGGAATGCGTAGATACGATGGAATCGGCAGAACATGCTATCTTTTTTTGCCCAGGCTCATTTCAAGGCATCAACAACTTCAACATTTGCACAGAAAATATTGTGAATGAAATGTGTCGCGACGAACAGTCGTGGCGTGCTATAGTCGACGAAATCTCACAAATCATGCGCGATCTAATAAGAATCAGAAAAGATGATGAACGGAGAGAGCGAGATAGTCAATCAAATTTGCCAAGCTAACGGAAGGTCTTCGGCCTCGTAAGACACTACAATTCAAAAGCAATGCGATCTTAGGGCGCGGTATAACCCTAATCTGGACTCATAAGTGTGGTGGGACCAAGGCCGGATAAAGGGGGGGGGGGGCAAAAGGGACAATTGCCCCGGGCCCCCCGGCTCAAGGGGGCCCCCCGAGGGAAAAAAAGTTTTAACATTCCTTTAATCATACTACTTCAATTTCTACAAATCTATGAAAAGAAATCAAAACGAGAAAATCGGAATGAAATCTTGAAATATAACAACCAAAGGGCCCCTGGGAAATAATATCTAGAATAGATTTTCTCTTGCGTAAGTTAAGGGGGCCCCTAGAGTTAGCAGAGAAGAAGTTCTCCTGCGAGTTAAGAATATCAAAATCTTGGTATTGAAATTCAAAAAATTCAACCTAAAATCTGGACAAAAATAATGTGAACCGAACTGGAAACAAAAATGACGAAGAATATTTTTTTTAATCGAAACATGTCAGTATTCTGTACAGAACAGGAAAAATTAAGAAAAACATTTCCTCATTTTCATTGCATACAAACGTCTTTAATGTTTAATATTATGTAAACTTTCCAAGTAATGCTTTCTGCACTAAAATAGCAGCTAATTTCGCCAAAACTGGATCACAGTGCAAAGAGAGAACAGAGAAACTTTATGATCAGCATTTCAGAATCTTCCCCGGACAGTATCCAGGTTAATACCGGATATCGTTATTATTTTTCACTTTCCGATCATTATTATTGAAATTTCCGAAGGTTTAAAAATTCTCAACCCTTTTCCCTCCAAATTTTCAAAAATAAAATCTTTTAAAAAATTTTATCGTTGCCTAAATTGG
The DNA here is from genome assembly GCF_029784155.1 of Uranotaenia lowii. Taxonomy (NCBI): domain Eukaryota; kingdom Metazoa; phylum Arthropoda; class Insecta; order Diptera; family Culicidae; genus Uranotaenia; species Uranotaenia lowii. The sequence continues at coordinate 69,761,417 of NC_073691.1, forward strand.
ACCAATCAACAATACAGAGTTTCTCCATTGAATTTCTATGCCAATTTCTGTCTAAGACTTGAAATTCATAGTAAGATATTTTCAACTGATTTAACAAAAATTTTATCATCTACGGATCCTGAAATCAGCAAATTATTTTTCATATGATCACTCTCAAATTATTATAAAAATGATCTCATAGTTAAGTGTGGTTAAGTTGCAAATATCATTGAGTGATTCTCTTAACATGAATATTTCTTTGTTTTTAATCTTACCTTTTTCCAGATTCAATTAATTGAATAACAATTTGATAACAATTTTTTTTATCTGATGAGAATCATATTCATAAACATTTCATGAAAACTTTTTTTTGTGTTTCAAAGGTATTAAATTGAAATTAACATTTGGTGCAATTTCTGCTTTGGCTTTGATTGTGACTTTGAATCTCTTTTTTTAATTTAATTCATATTTTGTTTCTCAAAATTTTGTTTGAAATTATGAATAAATATTTGAGACACTAAATTGTGGTTCTGAATCTAACCTGATTTTAAGTCTTGAATTCTTAAACTCTTATATCTGTATCTCTATGAAATTTGAATTTAATTATTTTGTTTATTTTTTTGTATTTATTGTTTCAAATCTTCATGATACTTCCCAATTGTCATGTCATGAGGTTAATATCTCTCGATAAATCACAAACCAGACGATCAATGATGAAATGAAAATATTTTTAATATCCATCCGGTTATTTTTCTAAATCAGATAATTTTAGTTGGTGATAGTATTAAGTGGTTGGTGATGGTATTAAAAAGTTTAAAAATGTCTTAACTCTTCCGCAATGTTTGCACCTGATTTATTAATAATTTTTTTTGATGGTATCAGAAACTATCTTATTTGCAGACAACATGGCTATTTGAAGACAGTAAACTGTTCTTTTAAACGTTTAAAATGTTCTCTGGGAAAGCATTTGAAAAAAAAAATCAAATCATAGGGGCCCCCGAGAAAAATTGCCCCGGGCCCCCCGGTGGCTTAATCCGGGCCTGGGTGGGACTTAAAAGGTCTCATACTCAGTTACGATCTTTCCTGCAGCAATGGGAAGCGGAGATACTATTCGGAATTCGGTAATTCAGAAAAGCGTAAATGGGGGGTAACGTAAGGGTTTTATGCGATTTTCAGTCATTTAAAGTACTTCGAGTATCTGTGAACATATGGTCTTTTACAGAATATAAGCATTTTGTACGACCATAATTAAACCGTCATAGCTGCACAAAAATACCATAACTAAACCATAAAAAAAACATCTTAATGCTAGTTAGCTTAGCCTGTTTTACTTGTATTACTTAGTCTTGTGTTACACATTATCCAAAAATCGTCCGCCAAATAATAGTTAAATTAAAATAAATGCATGGTAAAGATTATATACTTATGGTGGAAAACGATAAAAATTAATAACATTTTTTTGCTTCAAAATTACTTCGTTTGCTTCAAGATTCTTTAAAATAAGAGTCAACTAAGGTTCTACTAATTAAAACAAGATACTTTAAGTAGGTAATTCAACAAGGCCAAGTTTGTGGTAAATTAAAGTTTTGCCAATACAACCATGGCTATCTGGGTATCATGAGTTCCATTAGTTTTTTTCTGAACGTTGAATCTCTTTACTCTGTTCGTATGTATCCGTACAAGTGTTATGATTAGATGATGCTCCAATACAACTTATATCAATTCTTCATCCTGATTCCCGATGGCTCTATTTGCAAAGCCCAATAATGGAATCATTGTTGTGGAACAAATCTTAAAAGTGTTCTAATGGTTCGATCATAGCTCGACACATGATCCGGGAAAATATGTGTGTGTACGTACGTAGTTCACCTCTCAAGGCTCTGTGTCAGTTCTGGTGAATGGAGTGCAAAAAAGAAACACCCACTTTAAATAAGACTCAAATAACGTTCAACTTTTGCCAGCATGCTCCGGAAGTTCCTTCTAGTTAGAGCGTATGTGTAGGCAAGGGGTTAAGGTGGATATCACACGCATACCCAGCAATATGCACGTGCCGTCTTTTTGATTCACCTGTTTCCGATCCTATATCGAAATGTCAACCCGATGCATCCTGAGGGTTGGAAAACATAAGACGACGAACAAGACGACTCCGGCAGCCAGTTACCTATACGTTAGAATGTGGAAGCATCGTCTTTTGGCTCCGATCCTGTTAGAAGAAGAGGTGCACCACATCAAGCTAGTCGAGTCGGTTTCCAACTGAAGGTTTTGGCTTGTTTTTTTCTCTTCTCCCCGAGGAATGAAATGAACCCAATATCAGCAAAGCCACTTGACAGCAATCCGATATCGATTGCTCTTATATGAGTTTAAATAAAGTTTTTTTTTACCATCGTTGAATGTTTCGTGAACTTGTCCAAAAAATTATTGGATGAAATTTAATCAAAATTAGTCATTAAATGTAGTTAATTGTTTAAATGTTTTTAATCAAGAAGGAAGTTTTTTCTTTAATTGAAAACTAATGAAGAGAAGAAGAACATTTTTTGTTTAGTCGGAATTCTAATCATTGATTCTCTTTGAAATGAGAACTTCCAATTTTTCCAATTAGGCTTCCCGAGAGAATGTCTAAGAAATTCTCAAGCTGTTTATTCCTACTAATAAACAGAAAAGTTTTCTTAATGTAAAAACAATCCAACGATCCCATTCAATTGCTCCAGTTCCAGCAGAGCAAACGAAAACGCAAAAGTAGAAAGCTCTTTGGCTTGAATTAGTAATTGTTGTTTACAGAATGGTAATTCGATAGATAATGACAGTTTTGGAATTATTTTGAGTGGCATGTTCCTTTGTTGCAATTCTCTCGCAGTACAAGTTTTATCGAAGAAGAAATCGCTGATTCCATTGCGAATCTTAACCGCCATCTAGGGAATCATTTTGCGATTATTAGAAAACTTCAAGCCTCGATAATTATGTATTTAAATATCATTTATTATTCAGTCTTGTGTCATGCCAGGGTTCAACGATGGGCAAACTTTTTCTTGCCACATTAGTCGGAGACAATGTTACTATACCCAGAAAACTCTGCCATTTCGATAAATTATATCGCCTCATTCCACAGAAACCATTCAAGCTCATTTGTCGACAACCGATTGGAAGTTTCCGAAACAAATTAGAGCCAATGCTCAGCCCTATCCGAGCCATCCATCAAACCTTTCGGTACTGAGCTTGGCTGGCTTCTCGAATGGATATCCGCAAAGAGTGTAGATATACCATGGTTTATTTATTCACGTGATTTCCTTTCCTTGCAGACAACTACCTTCGTAAGCCTGACTCCTTCTACGGTAGTGCGGCTTAAATTCAAGAATCGGATTAATAGTTTCTAAAGTAAAATTTTGATTAATATTTACCCAATATTGAGTCCGTTCGAAAAGTATTAGAAGAGGTTTTGAAAATGCCCTGCTCCGGGAAACTATCTTGAAAACTGATTTCGGAAACCAGACTTCGATTAGCACAAAAGTTTTAAGCCGTTCTAGTCACAGTAATTTTGTACACACTCTCACCGTTTCAAGCCAGGTTTCGGTGTTCGTTTGCTTATCGCCACAGATGGCTGCTGCCATATTTATGCTTTCAATAAAAGCATAAACAAGTCACGAGATAATAGCGGTAGATTAACAACAACTTATATGATAAAGTTTTCCTTTTCCATGTAGTTATTTAGCAACCGAGCAACGCTCACTATCGTTTGGGCCCTCATGTTTCGGGAAGGCTTTGCTCCTGTCGACGTTAGTTGGTTAGTTTCCAGAAAACGTGGCAGCCCTTTTAGGAAAATGAAGCTCTCGTCTAATGCTTGGTGGATGTTTGCGTCCCGGTTGTTGAATGCTGCTCAACGTCGTCGGAGGATTTAGCCGTTTAGCGTTGGCCGATGTCCGTTGACTACTTTAAGCTGCTACAAATAATACCTACGAAAATTAAGACTAATGGAAGATGTTCTTGGGCTTAATAACATGATTACTTCGTTTCTCTATTTTCAATGGAATATAAGCCATATTGTTATGATAATTAGTCCTTACCTCACAGCCAGTATAATTAAAGAAAGACCACTGATATAAATAGTAGGGGAAAGTCGGGTAAGACGGACACAGCGGGTAAAACGGTCACTTTCAATATTTCGAGAATTACAATGTTCGGCACTAATCTAATGATGGGAATATGTTCGCCTAACTGTTTAAACACTTTCGAGGCCATTTGTTTATTTTTAGCAAACAAAGTCCCATAATAATAAACTTAACAAACAAAAACTTTGAGGATCGATTAGTTGATGTAATTTTCTCTCCTCATAAAATAGTTCATAACTCGCAAAATTTTCGAAAATTTCAACCGTTTTCAAAGGTGGAGTGTTTTTTAGGCTTCTTTTTAACCATCTGGAGAAAAATCAGCGAATTTTGGTCAAAAGGCTTTTTTTTTAATTTTTAAACTTTATTTAACAAATCCTTAACCTAATTACAACATATTTAGTATTAAACATTCATACAATAATAGTAGTAAATAGGTAAAATCTCAACATATATCGAGATATGTCTTAAAATGATTTACAAATACTTTTCTATTATTCCATCTATACTCTCTGATAATTTTCTGGAAACAAAATAAACTAGGATTTTTAAAATGCACTATATTATACGCTATAGCTTCAACCACTAACCAAAGACCTGCTTTCTTTTTATAATTTTTATAGGAAACACCACAGTACAGAATTTCATCAGGATCATTAAATTTTAATTTAAGATTATGCTTGAGAATTTTCTCCACCCATTGCCAAACAACATGTGAATTTACACAACATTTAATTCTATGAAAGATAGTACCTGGTTTACCACACAAATCAAAAAGCGGACTATCAACCCTGTTAGTAAAGTTAAACATCTTCACTTTGTTTGAAATAACGTCATTAAAGACTAGGAAAGCGCATGATTTTGCTTCTAATTTCAAATAGTTTTTGCTTATATTTTCCCATACGCCTCCCCACCGAATTTCGGGATATTTGTCTTCTATCTGGGGCTTAATTTGTAAATCATTGATAAACTTACTATAAAGATCTCGTGTGCTATAGCCTACATCTTGTGGGAGATTTTTCGCTATTTCAATCCATTTCTTGGAATTCATGGTTAAACCTTTAAGCTTATTTTTGAGGAAAAAATGTTGGAATCTTGAGTCATCATCTACTATCAATCTTTTAATAAAAAGGGCTTTACACTGATTTTCAGGGTCCATGAGTTTAAGTCCTTCTTCCGCATAATCCAGATACATTTGGTTTCTTGTAACCTTAAAAAAATTCGTGTTCCATAAGAAATATCCAGTTATCTTTTTTATTTCCGCTATGTGACTAGTGTCTGGAGTAAAGACTTGTGCTACATACCACAGCTTCGAAAGTAAATATGTATTGAGAATGAAAACTCTTTCCCATAAATTTAATTTCCTTGAGTTATGAATTCGACTTGTGTGTTTTAGTGAGTTTGTCAATTTTTCGTAGTTCAATAGTACCATTTCTTTAAAGTTGTCTTTGATAATGATCCCTAAAATTTTTAAGCTGTTCTTTTCCGTAATTTGTTGCGGGCCCAAAACGCAGTTATTTAAACGCATAAAACCTGATTTTTTCTCATTTAATTTGATACCAGCAGTCAGTTCGTATTCAGATGTTATTTTCAGAACTTGGTCAAATTCAACATCATTTCGGATAATCAAGGTTAAGTCATCCGCATACGCGAAAACGTTGAGAAAATTTCCATCTAGAAAGATACCAGGTAAGTTATCACTCAATCTTCGTATCAGCGGTTCAATGTATAACGAGAATAAAATCATTGACAAGGGACAACCTTGTCTAACAGAACGTTGTATTTGAAAAGAATTTGTCAGGGTTCAATTAACTATAACTTGAGAAGAAGCATTTGTGTGAAGATTTTTAATCAATGCAATAAATTGCAGTGAAAATTCAAATTTTTGCAAGACGTTGAAAAGCTCTGTATGATTCACAGAGTCAAAGGCTTTCTGGAGATCCAATGTAAGAATTGCGCATTTTACTTTTTTTAATTGTTGTGTTTTCAAAATTATCGTTCTTAGGCGATCCAAATTAGTAATACACGATTTTTTTCCTACACCAGCTGTTTGTCCATCACCAAGGAGATTTTGAGTGTATTTTGATAAACGATTGGCAATTATCTTGGCAAAAATTTCATAGTTGGTATTTAAAAAACTGGTAGGACGATAGTTACCAAGATCATTTGAATTTCCTGTCTTGAAGATAAGCTTAATAATTCCACTTGCGAAGTTCTCTTGTATCATAATTGAGCCATCTAAAAAACCGTTGAAAAGCTTCAGCATATCATCTTTAACTACTTCGATGTGTTGTTCATAAAACTCATATGTAAGACCATCCGGTCCTGGTGTTTTTTTCTTACTCGCAGCCTTAATTGTACTTCTCAATTCGTTTTCATCAATTGGAGACACTAGGATATCATTTTGATCACGTGTTAGGTACTTATTAATATTTTCAAATCGATTCGGTGGGTTTGATAACGTAGGTACAATTTTAAAATTTTCCTTTTGTTTTGTACTTTTATTTTCGGGGGATTCTATTTTCATCTTAGTTCTTTTGGTTTCCTGTTTCAATAGTTTCGACATTTGAAAGATACTAATTTTTTCACTTTCCAACATAGTTGATGGCTGGAAACGGCTTGCATGGTGAAGAATACGTTTTTGTTCAAGTGCAAGTATATCAGATTTAACCTGTTGCATTTTATTGTAAACATTTTTTTCTAGAGCTTGGCTTTCCATCAGGTTATCTAGAATTCGAAGGTTTTTAGCTTTATCTACTGCATGTTTACGGTTCATCTCAAAAGATTTTGTTTTGAAAAATTGTCGGGTTTTCGATTTGAAATCGTATGACCACCATTCTGAAAAATTGTTACTGTATTTCACTCTTTTCCTCAAATTTAAATACATAATTCGAAATTCCAAACAAGTATCATCATTTCTAAGTATTTGATTATTTACTTTGCAGTATCCTCGCCCCCAAACTGGGTCAACTTCAGAGGGATTTATCCTGAATGTCAAAACTATTCCATGGTGATCAGAAAAAGGTAACGGGAGAGTTTCAAACTTCTTAACGTGATTTGCGAAATCAGAGTCAACGTAAAATCTATCCAATCGCGAAGCTGAATTCAGTCTGTAAAATGTAAATTGATGACTATTTTTCCTATATCTTTTAATTTCAATAAATCTACAAAATCTTCTAAGCCTTTGCAAAACTGTTTTACGTCACTTTTGCAATCATTGGCATCTAAAATGCAATTAAAATCTCCTCCCACAAGAGTCCACCTGCCCAGTAAGCGCGTCCTCTCAAAAATCGACAGAGCATGTAAAAAATTGAGAGTTGAGTCACCGAACTTAGAATAAAACGGTTAATTTCGGCGACACTCCAAGAACGCAAATATTCTCATTCGGTTTTTCCTGCCGAGATACCTAGAGGCAACGAATGCGAATGCGTACATGCGAAATCAGTTTGAATCGTACACTCATACGGTGCAGTCGACTTCTCAGGCAGGCAAACACGCGTCTCGAAGGGAAACATACAAACACGATTCGAGTTGTTTTCGTGTGTTTCTCTGGAGGGCGTGTCTTAGATTATTTCGTGGCACTCAGTCAAGGCACGCGTATGGTGTGTTCCTCTTTGCCGATGATGCAAAATCGCCAGAGAGATCGTTACGATCTCTCTGGCGATTTGAGTTACCTCTCTGCCGATTCATGTTTACTGGGATCTAGCTAGATGTCACTTCAAAGAGCTATCGGGACTCACACCACTCACGTCGTCAAACCCAGGGGTATTCTTATCACTCATATAATTAATTAAAATTTTCAAAGTCTGATGTCTGTGGTGCGTCTTGTAACCAAGATAATGAGTTGAAAAACTGTGGATATCTTAGTCATATATTAAGTTAATAGCTAGTAGAAATAAAAAAAAGCGATCCGATACAGTCCAGTTTTTGACTTTTACCGCCTCAAACCTAAGTTTGAAGGATAACCGCTATTTCTGTGATGAATGTGAACAATAAAACCTATTTTCACTAATATAAAAGAGAGTTCTATATTTTTTCCAAAGGCTGCTAAAACAAGATCCTTTCTAATGTTCTTATTTAAGATCTGATATCACCAGAATAAAATTATTTCAAAACTTTAAAATCAACTAAGCGCGAAATTTCAAAAGAGCGTAATTTTAATGAGCTATGTAAACTTTTTGGTTTGTTTGTAAAATTGAATATTTTGTTCTGAAAAATCAATACATTTTTTGTTTATGTAGCTGAGACATCACTGGTAGTGCCTAGCGAAGTTTTGCTGGAAACAGAGTTGCCAATAGAGTTGCCATTAGAGTTGCCAGAGAAATAAAAACCGAAAATTGCGGTAGAAATTAGGACCATTTTTTGGTCGCCAATTCACATTCATCAATATGATTAAGGGGGGGGGGGGTATAGGGTCTATCACTTTCAAAAAATCGATTTTTTTTTTATTTTTTTATTTTCTTATTGTAAAACATTTCAAGAAAGTTGTGTCTAATTTTCAAGTCAATTGAAGCAAAACTGTAGAAATGATAGGCCTTTATCTCCTCCTATCTAATACTGCAAGAAAGCAAGAACAAAAACTTCAAACGCGTTTTTCTCGATAACACATTTTTGAAGTCCGTGGACATCGTCATTTGAAAACTACTTCACCGGTTCTTTTCAAATTTGGAACATATTTTCTACATATAAAATACTAGACCCCAACGTTTTTCCTTTTTTTTTGTACTTTGGGGAGTTTTACAGATAAAAAATGGCGGATTTTTTCGTGAAAAATCGTAGTTTTTACTTCAAACAGCCACAAAAATTTCATAAATAATGTTTTAAGTTAAATAAAAACGTTGGGATCCAGAAAAACATCTATTAATAATATTTTGCTTTGATTTTTTGACTTCAGATGATTCTGTGCTGAGATACAGTGTCCACCGCAAATCCGGTTTTCTAAAAGGCACCTCGAAAGTGCTCCGTCACCGGCTCATTTTTCAATATTTTTCTACGAAAAAATTACTAAATGTTCTTTTAACAATGTTTTGTATAATGCAAAAAATTTGAATACATTTGTTTGAACGATAGCTCTAGAAAAAAAAAACGTGAAAATTGTGTTTTTTTTTTACCCGTTAGACCCTACCCCACCCCTTAATGAAGTTTTGTACTACCCATTTTCCAGCTATTTAACAAAAATCAGAAAAGATCAGGGTTGTTAAAAAAAATCTGGTTTAATTTAAAAAATCAGAGAAATACTATGGCTTATCAGGTTTGCAATCTAAGCTTCGAAAAATTATGCGAATCCTCAAAAACTGGCACATTAGCATCTAGGGCTGGAAAAGTAGTCATGCAATACCTCCCAGCAGTGATGTCAGTTGAGTTTATTGTTTATCAATGTTTAAAGAGATACCCCTATTCAGCAGCTAATAACTTTTATACCTAATATGATACGAAGATACGGTCTGCCACAAAGCTGTTCAGAGGTTAACTTCCCTAAGAAAATTTATCCCTCGAGAATAAACTTGGAAAATTGTTAATTTTTCACAAAACCCTGAACAGGCTAATTTCCATAGAATAAACAAAAATTATGTTGACATTTGTTCATGTAAAGTTACTTAAAATTATCTATATAAATAAAAATGAATTTATGTCTGTCTGTCTGTTCCCTATAGACTCGTAAACCATTGCGCCGATTTGCGAGAAACTTGGCAGGTGGATGTATTAGAGGCCGGGGAAAGTTCTTATTATGGTTCCTATGGCTCCCAATCAAATTTGGCATGGAATGGTATTAGGATAAGAGAAATGTTCCAATGAATATTTGGTGCGCATGCCTCCTTCCAGCCGGGAAATATGAAGAGGGGAGAGTGGCTTCTATACAATTTTTTACATAACTGGAAAACTAATCTAACAAATGGAACCAAATTCGGCATGGGAGGATTTTTGGAAAAGCGGAATATTTTTATTAGTATTTGAGACCCCTCTCTCCTTCAAATGGGGAAATGAGAGAGAGGGAGGTGTCCTCTAACGCACTTTTTTACATATCTGGAGAACATATCGAGCAAATGGAAGCAAATGTGGAATGGGTGGTTTTAAGGTACGATAAATGTATCCTTGAATTTTTGGAATCCCGCTCCTCTTCCAGTGGGCAGAGAGAGAGAGGGCTTTAGAATATATTTTTTATATACTTTGAAAACAACTCAAGTAATTTCTATGATTATTTGAGACTCCATACTTCTCCCATTGAAAAGAATGGGAAGGAGGAGTGAGACTCCTTACCATTTTTATTCGGAATCAATTCGAGCAAATGGAACCAATTTTGGCATGGAAGAGTATTTAAGAACAAAAAAGGTTTCAATCGATATTTGGTACCACTTCCTCATTTCAGTGAAGATATAGGAAAGGAATTCCTTCACCACTTGTTGCTTAATTTAAGAATTAATCAAGCAAATGGACCTAAAATCGGCATGGGAGAACATATGATACGAAATATGGTTATATGATTATTTGAAACCCCTTCGTTATTCTATTGATATACAAAGGAAGGGAGTAGGAAGGCTCCCATCCTAAACTTCTCATGGAAAAAGATCAGAACACAGGAAATGGTTCTATTGTTATTTGAGACACCACTCTTCTTCCAATAAGTTTATAGGAAGGGAGAGGGGTTCTAATACAATTTTGTCGGCATAACTCGAGAATTAATCAATCAATGGAACCATATTTGACATGGGAAGATATTTGGTTAGGAGATATTTTTCTAACATTTGTATAAACCCTTCCACCTTTCAGAGAAGAGAGTATCGGATATGAAAGGGTTCTGGGTACGAAAAGACGGGTATGATTATTAGAAAGGCCTACCTCCTTGGAATTAATGAAGTGGATTGGAAAAGGAAAGGGGGGAGGGTCTCATGTACAGGTTTTGTTGGCATAAATCGAGCACTTCTCAATCAAAAGGGATTATCTTATATAAGATTGTTAAGATGTTAAGATTGTTTTCGTACAAATAATTTGAGACCCTTCCCTTTTTCAGGGTGGAGTAGGAAAAGAGATAAGATTTCTTCATATTTTATTTGGCACTACTTGAAATATTTATCAAACAAATGGAACCAAATGTGGTATGTAACGTTATATAGATACAAACAATGCTTTTATGAAAGTTCGAGAGCTCTCTCCACTTTGGAAGAGGGAGACGGTGGACAATTCATACGAATAAAACATATATTTTGGCATAATTAATTAACTTATGATCTTACAATGACATAGTTAAAATTTCAGATATTGAGAAACGAGTTCTAAGACCAACTTTCACTAAGATGAATTTATCTTAGATTTTAAAATTGTACTTACAAAAACTTTTATTAATTTTTAACAAATTCAACTTATTCGAGCAAATGGAATCAAATTTGGTATGGACAAGTATTGAACTCTCAACCGTCCCTTAATTTTTTACCCGTTACAATCTCTTGAGTGTCAATTTGACACTCCTGAATGAAACCTTTATAAATCCCTCGTTTCGCTACCGATTTGTACAAAATGCATAGTTTTGGAAGCCTCGTGACGTATCTCAAATATGTTTTTTAGACAATATTCACCTACAACACTTTAGTTTTCCGTTGTTCAAAGTCTAAGAAAAAAAAACCGAAAAAGCATGCTTCGAAAAAAGGGACTGTAGATCAGCTTCGGAATGCTAAAGAAAACTCAACCTTATTTCCAAGAAACCTGAAGTTTAAAGCAAAACGTTGCACATAAAGATATATTTAAAAAAAAATCATGATTACAAAAAATGAAAAAAAACCGCGAAAAAACCGTACTTTTTAATCAATGAACCGTCAAAATTGTTTGAGTCATACCAGATAAATTTTGAAAAAGGATTGGAAAGTTGACCTAATTTTGCACATTATCGCATCTTTAGATTTTCCCAATAAGAAACACAGAATTTTTGACGAATTTTCAAAGGTTGCTAGCTGTTTCTCGAACTTTTGGTCAATTTGCAATTTCTCTTGTAAGCCAGAGTTCATATGATTCGTTCAATCTCCTGTAAGCATTTTTTGCAATCTTCTGCGCCATTCGAAGAATGTTTGATTATTGGATCACCTCGTTCAGCTACAAATAAAAATGTTAAGTTTTATATATGGCTAGTAGTCAAAGTTTAAGTTTAAAAATTAAACCTTATAGAACAATCACTGTTACTTGTGGGATTCGCTCTAACAAGAGCTTATACGGAAGTTAGGTTTTTTTTATGTGGTGGCTCCAGAGAGAATATTCAAAAATTTAGCATAATTACAAAATAACGATTGAACGATTCCTTCTATCTGATATCGATTCCGATATCGATTCCGATATCGATATAAAAACGCTAAAATGGTATGGCTTTGTAAATTTTTATTAATTTAAAAGAATGTTATGTTCTGCAATTCGTAAAATAATTTGAAGCAGGCGATTGGTTTGACACTGATTCGTTTGTTTTCGATAGTATTTCGAGTTTTAAATGTATTCAACCTAACAATTCAAAGGAGGATGGGCAATTTGGTTTTCTGGTGTACACGGATGTGTTATATACGATCGATATCGAAATTTTTTGACGAGACAAGAAAAAATTGGTATGGAACCAAGAAAATCTACCGTTGGAGAAATTATTTTGTTTTTTTTTTATTTGACAATAGTCGTTTTAAAATCTTAAGGTCATTCGCAACTTGTTAATATCAACGATACAGTTGGTGGAAAGTTACTGGAAAACATATCCGGTTTAACTATGTTCGATGTTTACTTTTGTGGCTTATGAACTCACCAACATCGACTCATGAGACAACTGACTTGCCAACTGAGCTATTGAACAAGCTCAGCATAAGGTTTGAACTGAAGAAGTTGTCTAATTTAATGGAAAATAGTGGCAAAATGTTCGATTAGCGGGCGAAGAAGACTGGGCAGAACTGTTTGAAACTTGGTTTTCTGGTGTACACAGATATGCAAAATATGGTTGGAAAGATCTTGGCGAGATAAGAAAAAGTCCCTAGGGAACAAAAATAAAAAATCCACCGTGAAAGTTATGAAACCAGTTGCCTTGTTGCAGTTGGTTTTGTACTAATTTTATACTGAAAACATCTTCTTTGATTCATAAAATGTTTCCACGGTAGGTTTTGTACAGCTGTGTACACCAGAAAACCAAGTTTCATACATTTATGACCATGGGCTTCAGTCTCTTCTAAAGCAAAAAACATCACAAAGTGTAGGAGTATTCATTTTTAGTTTATGAAAAATTAATTAAGGGAAATGAATTGTCTGAATTTGTTGTAAAACGATCAATTTCGATTATCAAGTTTTTAATGTAAAAATATTGAAGAATATATCAACTTTTAATCAACACTGTAAATTGAATTTTAAAGCTCAAGCGTCAGTTCAAAGTTTGAAGCAAAAGTCCTAAAGACCTTTAAATTTTTCCGGCAGAGATCTTCGCAATTGATTCGCGTTCCTGATTGAATCAAAATCTGTCGACCCATAAAGCGAACGTTTAACTACTCCGAAAAGCGGCGCTGCTCAGTCCCGTAGACATTGAGCAGCCTCTAAATTTTGACACCCTATTAAGTTTGGGGCTTGGGGCTGAGAAAATTGGCTTCCTTTTCGGGTTTCGGTGTTCGATGTTCCCCTGTACCACATCGCGTCTAAATCGTTGAGAGGCTGTTCGTTCACAATATACCTACACCAAGATGGAAGTAAATTAAGCAACTTTACGAGTTTCGGAAGGAAATCGGCATCTATTGAACCAGTTAGGCCTTCCTCCAGTGTATGGAAGCCGACAAAAAAAAAATATCCAAAAGAACACCGAAATTTGAACGGTGGTGGCAAACTGTTGAAAAGAGGATTGACGTGGCTTATGAACACCACCATTTCTTCGCCTTTCTTCGACTTATGCCTGTTGCCATTCACCGTATCCTTCCCCGATTCCAATGGCGTCAGATGACTATCGATTCCCACTCATATACGGAGTTTGCCAGAAATGTTTAATCCGGACGACATTTTAGCACGTTTCGCAAATCAAATATTTGCCCTGGAATCAGGATTATGTTCCAGAACATATGGTGGAACGTGTTGCTCTAAGGGTTGCTCTTTTGATTTTATCCCACTCATGTTTTTTCTTCTCCTTGGTAAGAGGAAGTGAATAAGTTTGACATTTCATGATGCACCGTTTACTCTTTCCTTCACTTAAATATTTATCTTTACGGCAAATTGGATAAGTTTCTTATGAGGAGGTAATTAAATTAGTAATTAAATAGTGACATTTGCTGGGTTTTATTGGAGATCAATCATGTTTTTTCCAAGGAAACATTAATGCCGTAATGAATAAAGCGATCAATGTGATATTTTGCTCGGATATAGGGAACGCTGTTGGCGTTCAATCTATTCGTTCTTCTGTTTCTGTTTGTTTCCTCTGTATTTTCTATCGGATTTTTTTTAAAAACATCTGTAGTACGGGTACTACAAAAATAGTTTTGTCAAGTTTCGAAGACTTAAATTTTCTATAGAAATTCTGTCAATCACTGCACCAGATTTTTAATGAATAATGTAATTCGTTGACCTGAGTCAAAGGTTGAATGGGTTTTTAATATAAAATTTTTAACATTCATTTTTGTTCGCCCCCCAAATGCGTAGGTTCTTTTTTGCGTAGGGTGAATATGGACAATTTCTTGTTTGTTGAGAATGATCTAGAATTGAAATGCGTTCATTTTAGCATGTATATTTGAAGAAAAGTTGATGGTGTTGTCTAACTCCAGGGGCCAATAACCTAAAATAAAAATTTTGATTTTTGATTCTAGACTTCCTGCGAAAACATAAAGCCTTTTTCTTATAGGATCATCTCAATATTTTATTTATGTATAATTATAAAGTATAAGTAGTACATGACTTTCCACTATCTTGTGGGATTGTAACACAGACATTGTTTACATACCATGAGGTCGTAAAAGCTTAGTTTTGCTTAAAAAAAAACTCATTCATGATTTATTGCAGAATTTTTAAGTAACGTTTATATGAGTTTATTTTACTGTAGGGTTTGTTTGAGAAAATATATATTTTTGTTCTACAAAACGAACACAATTCTTCTTGCTACTTCTTTATCTAGCTATGTAGTTTAAGTACTAATTTATTATTTTCAAAAGAGGAAATTTTATGCTGAAAAACTTTCTTCAAGAGTGAGTTTTTTTTTTTTCAGACAACCGGCAACATACATAAACAGTAGAATTGATGCTTTTTTTCCGCACTGTATGCAGTTCAATTATATTATGTTCGTTTTTCAGAACAACATGTTAAATTTTCTTACTCCTACAAACGTAAAAGTTAAAATTAACTAGTGTTGACGTTTCTGAAAACTCGGCAAAAACCTGGATAAGTTTTGAAACAAATCAAAGTCCCATTGTCTGAGAAATTTGAAAATGATAAGAAGTTTTGGCATTCTGAGCTAAGTGAAAGTGCATGCCAAAAAGGCTCAGAACTCAAAATCAATTGATGAAAAAAATCCATAAAAACTTTTAAAGATTGGAACTGGTTAGGTTTACTAAAACTAGCTGATTTTAGCGGGCTTCGCTCAGAATCACAAAAAATATAAATCAAAATGAGTCGTTTGACTTCTCGAAATTTTAGAAGCTTTTTATTCGTTATTATAAAAAATTCGGCCCATGTTTGGCCTTGTAAACTTTGTAAGTTTAATTTACTGTGCTTATCGTCTTCATATTTTCTGAAAAAAAAAATAATAGCTTTAGAGTTTGATTTAATAGAAAAAATCAACAAAAATCCCTTGAATGCTAACACGATAAAATACAAACCTTAAGGGGGGGGGGGGGGGGGTTTGTCTAACGGGTAAAAAAAAACACCATTTTCACGATTTTTTTTCTAGATTTTTTTTTCGTTCAAACAAATGTATTCAAATTTTTTGCATTATTCAAAGCATTGTTAAAAGAACATTTAGTAATTTTTTCGTAGAAAAATATTGAAAAATGAGTCGGTGACGGAGCACTTTCGAGGATGCCTTTTAGAAAACAGGATTTGCGGTATCTCACTGTATCTCAGCACAGAATCATCTGAAGTCAAAAAATCAGAGCAAAATATTTTTAATAGATGTTTTTCTGGACCTTAACGTTTTTATTTAACTTAAAAAAAATTATGAAAGTTTTGTGGCTGTTTGAAGTAAAAACTACGATTTTTCACGCAAAAAACCGCCATTTTTTATATGTTAAATCTCCCCAAAGTAAAAAAAACAAAAAAACAAAAACGTTGGGGTCTGGTATTTTATATGTAGAAAATATGTTCCAAATTTGAAAAGAATCGGATAAGTAGTTTTCAAATGACGATGTCCACAGACTTTAAAAATGTGCTTTCGAGAAAAACGCGTTTGAAGTTTCTGCTCTTGCTTTCTTGCAGTATTAGATAGGAGGAGACAAAGGCCTATAATTTCTACAGTTTTGCTACAATTGACTTGAAAATTTGACACAACATTCTTGAAATGTTTTACAATAAGAAAATAAAAAAATAAAAAAATCGATATTTTGAAAGTGTTAGACCCTACCCCCCCTTAATTTTTTAGGGATGTTTAAATATATTTGGCTTTATGTTTTGATCAAATGATAACTAAGTTTTTTTTTATCTGTCCTGAAATGGGCTTAAACGAGTAACGAAATATTGGTTGAAAAATGAGTGCAATGACTTTTTTTGTGGGAAAAAATCATCAGTTTTATGGAAGGGTCATTTTTTGTGGGGCTCAGAACTATTACTACGGCTTTTCTTATGTCCAATGTCTTTACGAAATTTCTGGCTGAAAAAAATTAAAAAAATCTAAAACTTCCTCTTGTACGTTTCGGAGTAACGTCAACGGGACTGTCAACCAAGAAATTTACGTGAAAGAGTGTTTGAATAAACGTCTGCTGCCTTTCCTGAAGAAACACTGTTGTTCCGTACTGTTTTGGCCGGATTTGGCATCTTGCCATTACGGTAAAAAGGCAATGGAGTGGTACGCTGCCAACAACGTGCAGGTGGTTCTCAAGGACAAGAATCCTTCCAACACGGCAGAGCTCCGCCCAATTGAGAAATACTGGGCTATTGTCAAGCGGAACCTAAAGAAGACCAAAAAAAAACTGCTAAGGACGAGCAGCAGTTCAAGGCAAATTGGCTTTCTGAGGCGAAGAAGGTGGACAAGGTGGCTGTACAAAATCTGATGGCAGGGATTAAGCGTAAGGCCCGGCAATTCGGATTTGGAAAAGCGGAAGCCTAACTGAATATTTTTTCTGAATTCTATACTAATTCAACTTGAAAAAGAAATTTAATTTGATTTTTTAAATAAACGATTTCACCGATTTACACGCATTTTCCCTTGATCAAATTTTGACCGTATCACCCTTTATTTCACATTTTACACATTCAACTTCTGAAAATAAAAAAACAACGATATTTCGAAGTAAAATATTGAAACTTGCGTGCATTGTCCTAATCTCACAGTATGCTACTTTTGAATCTTGTAGTACACCAAACACGCCGAACGCAGCCACGAAAGTCATGCCACGAAAACATTCGCAGCTAATGAAGATCTTTATCGGCCGGGCCGGCATCTAATGTTTCTCGTTCCCCACCCGGCACAAATGCAGCAGCACAACATGGGCGGGTATCGCAATATTCTGTGAATGAATGAACAAAACCGGGGAGACGATACCGTTCGTTTTTTTTTGTTCCTCCGAAAATATGCCACAAGTTCGAGGTTCCGGTGTACGAGGAAATGGAAATTCCTTCTGGCGGCCCTCTAACAACGATTTCGGCTGTTTTGTTATTAAAAATGGTGCATCCGATAGGGAGAGAGTCCGCGAACAGCAAGATGGAGGGCGGAAATTGAACTTTAATGGCAAACTTTGATATCGAATAAACGAAAATAAGGCGGGTTCTCGTTTATTTTTGGTGGTTTAGTTTTCGATCGTTAGTGCTGGAAGATTTCGTTCGAACGATAATTTGTTGAGCGCCTGGGAACATTGGTGCTGCATGGCGCCGCGCGTAGACAACGTCTGCGAGAGCGATGATAAAGGAAATTGATGCGTTAATAATGGAAGTTTGATCGAACCGGAAAACTAATTTGGCAGTATCGATTTTGGTAGTTTGGTCACTTGATTCATGTTCAAGAGATGTATTGAAATTTTTCAAAGGTATTCAAAAAAGATAAATACTCTCTTTTGATGAAATTTCGACACTGTTCTGGAACGAACGGGTCACCATGAACCACCCTAAGAAGCGAAATGACCCAGTAGCAACATGGCGATGCTGCGCGCGTTAACGATGGTGATGCGCGCCAAAATCATCGGTTTTCCTCGGACACGAAGAGGTTTTTCCGAAGGATCGAGCCACCGTCGATCCTTGACTCGGTCTCTTTTCCAACCAACCACCATCGGAGACGGTAACAAGTCAGCGGCCCTTGGGGCCAGTGTCAGAGGCCTTTATAGCCATTGTCAGAGGTCTAAAGAGACCAAAGTATTTTGTCGGAAGTCATAATTGTAAATTAGTTTAAGTCGTTATACAGTCCACTAAAAGTTTGTAATGTTTGTTTGAATGAGTGCGTTTTTATTCGGTAAAGAAATATCTGATGCTATCGATCCTGCCATCAGGGGCGAGCCTGAACAGACACTTAGTGGCATATATGAGAATAATGAACTTTTTCGGGTATCGTTATCTGTTATACCTTTAAATTATAGTTGCAGGAAATCATTTAAAAAAAATCACTTCTTTGTATAATTTTGAAAAGGTGTCCTGGTGGACTTAACTGCACCATCCATAGATAAAATTATCTGGAATTTATAACGTTTAGTTTCACCTTTCTTCTAGATCAATTCCCAAAACAAAATTGAACTATGCACGACTTATGAATTTTGCAGTCTCTAAACTAATGGCCGTATGTAGTACCTCCCACACAAGAACACCTCGAAATCACCTTGCCAAACGCAATCACAAATCGATCACGTTTTGATAGAAAGCCAGCACTTTTAGGAAATCATTGACGTTTAATGCTATTGGGGCGAAAACATACGAAACCGACGCCTTCCTCGGATAATTATCGCACGACTGAAGCAACCTGAGGTTGCAGCAGACTACACGCAATCACTCGAAGTAGCAATGCCGGCATAGCGGACAATCGAGAGGTTATTAAAAGGCGGAAGCAGCACTTTGATGAACACCTTAATGGCAGGAGACCAAGACGTTGCGTGGGGAAAGGTATATCGCCATTGTAGCAAACGATGTAGAGAAGCCACTCCTTAAGATGAGTGAAGTTAAGGAGGCCATTTAAAAGCTGAGTAGCTACAAGTCAGTTGGGAAGGATTGCATCGCAGCAAAACTCAACAAAATGGGCACGGACGAGTTGGCCAATTGTCTACATTGGTTGATGGTTCGGATCTCGGACACAGAACCGCTACAGGAGGAGTGGAAGCAGGGGGTAATATGCCTCATCCACAAGAAGAGCAACAAATTGAACTGTAAGAACTACTGTCCTCAATGCCGCCATCAAAGTTCTATCCTAAATCCTACTTAACCAAATAACGCCCCCAGCAAACAGATTTGTGGGAAGATTTCAGGCCGGCTTCATGGAGACCGGTCTACGACGGTCCAGATCTTCACATTACGGCATATCCTCAAAAAAATGCCGTGAACACCAAGTGCCTACGCACCATCTATCGATCATCGACTTCAAAGCCGCATACGACACAATCGACCGTGACGAGCTATGGAAAATCATGGACGAGAACGACTTCTCCGGAAGCTGACCAGAGTGATCAAGGCAACGTTGGATGGAACGCAGTGCTGTGTGCGGATTCCAGGTAAATTATCGAGTTCATTCGAATCGCGCAGGGGGCTTCGACAAGACAATGGTTATCCTGCATGATGTTCAACGTGGCGCCAGAAGGTCTTATCCGACGAGCGGTGGGCGAAATGCGGGGCACGATTTTCAAAAGATCCAGTCAAATTATCAGCTTTGCCGATGACATTGATATAGTCGGCAGATCATCTGCGGCTATGGAGGAGGTTTGCCGCAAACTGGAACGCGAAGCAGAAAGATTTGGGTTAATGATTAATACGTCCAACACGAAGTATATGCTGGCCTGTGATCAGGACAGACCGAGCCCGCTTGTCAAGTAAACACCATGTCCCAGATGATATAAACGAAAGATTAAGATTAAAATAAGCATTTTACAGACTCTTCTCTGAGAAATATCTTGAAAAGAAAAGCAAAATTTGGATAAAACTATCAAATCCAGAGAAGAACCTGAAAAATTCGCACAAAACGACACGGTCTTTGAAAGGAAACAAAATAACTTGAAACATCAAGAGCAGTACAAAGAAACCATAGTTAACGAAAACCTCTACACTAACATCATCGACGACAACGGAAGGAAAATTTATAAGTCCAAACTAAAACGCAAACGAAAACCATAACTCTAAAACTAATTTATCTCTTTTTTACATCTTTTTCTTTTCTAAAGCTAAAAAAAATCAATAACAATGAAATTAAAAAAAAAAAAATACATGCACCTTCCTTATCCAAAAATGAATGCGTGAATGTGAATGACAACATAGAAAATGAGGACTGGATTTGCAACCAGGCCTATGAAGTATTCATCGAATCCCATGTAAATGGAAATCAAAAAGTTGGAATCGCACATCTGGTGAATTTTCTGCACACTCGATGAATTCTGCCGCACACTTGGTGAATTCCAGCGCACAATTCAGTGTGTTTTTCTCGCGTTTTAAATGAATACTTCATACCTGTGTTTGCAACAAATGTATTAGAAAACAGCTGGAGAAAGAAAGCATTACCTTGAAGAATGAAATTGAGCAGGCCAGGAAGCAGAAAGAGCAGTGGCAGTTACAACAAGAGCAAGAGCAGCAACTGAAGCAGCAAGAACAGTTAGAGCAGCGTCAAAAACAACAACAGCTAGAGCTGGAGAGGCTCCTACAACTTAAGGAGCAGTCGCAAAGGATGCACGAGCAATTTCTGCTGCTTGATGAGTCTATTTTAAGTCGTTCAGGGAACCTTACTCATTCGGCCCAGCAAACTGGAGCGATTCCAAAAAAGCCGCTGATGTCAACACGTTATGAAACTAATGCATTGGCGTTTTCTAGGGCCAAAATGACGGATACCTCAAAGGAAAGCTGAAAGACGTCTAGTAAAAGCACACTGTTCAGCAAGGAGTTGGGAACAGAAATTAAAGGCGCTGGAAGCTAGGCAAGCCCTAGAACGGAAGCAACTGGAAGAGCGACTACGGTTGGAGGAGCAGTTATCAGCGCTCAACGAGACGGATTCGGAAACTACTGAAAGTGTCGAAAAAGTCGAGAATTGGTTAAATAAAACTCATACTGTCGAAAACGTGTCTTTGGATGAAACTACGCTGCCCGGTTATCCAGGAAAGACTCCAAAGTCAGTGAGAATACAGCTGTCGTCCAATTCTTCAAAAAACTCGGATACAAACACGGTGTAACCTTCTCAAACCTCATGTACCAATTCTCACGTCATGCCACCTAGAAGCGTAATTTATTCTGATGCAATTCCCACTGTGCTTCCTCCCCGCGGGTCTCAGTCTTCTGTCGTGACAACAGGGGTTTCACAGTCGATTCTGCCGAACGCAAACTTCTTGTCTTTTTCCACGTACATCCCACCGTCAGCTAGCGAAGTATTTCAAGGTGCAGTAGGTCTTCCACCAAGTGATCCTGAATAATCATATGTTTCGAGATGTCCACCAAGTTCTGTCCCAGCACAAATATATCCGCCCGTTTATGTTGCACAGCAACACACTCCTGGATCTTTGGGGGCCTGGCAACCTGTTTTCGTGAATTCTAACCCCTACGGCAATCCGCATGGTTCCAATCTGCCTCCGGTATCAGCATCGACACCACGACAGTTCTCTTCGTTCCCGCATTATCAACCAAACGCCGATGGTCTCTGTAGTACTGAGAACCCGTTGAGTACGGAGCATCTCGCAGCTAGACACACTGTGACAGAACTGCCTAAATTTGGTGGAGATCCGGAGGAATGGCCAAGGTTTATTGCGGCGTACGAACGAACCGCAAGGATGTGCGTCCGTAGAATCCTCTCGAAAGATATGTCTAGTTTGTGCTGGAGATTGTGTGAACATAGAAAGCTGTAGTGTCTTTCTTCAGATGTCAACGAAAATGAGGTGGGCATTAAAGAACGAGCATAACTTCTGTCGTAAATGTCTGGCTAAACACTTAGGGGCGTGTGAGAGAAAAATTCCATGTAACGTAAATAGCTGCAGATTTCTTCATCATTCGCTTCTTCATGACGACCGTAAGCATTCAGGACCACCTTCCCATCCAACACAGAATTCGCATTGCAATACGCACAATTGTTCGCTAGTAGGGGTCTTGCTTAAGTACATCCGTATTACCGTACACGGTAAGAAAAGAACTATCACAACCTATGCCTTTCTCGATGGTGGTTCTACCTGCACTTTGATGGAGCATAGCCTGTGGCAGGATTTGGACCTTGCAGGTGAACAGTACCCACTGTGTATTAACTGGACAGCTGGTCAAGGGCGATACGAAGCAGGCTCAGGGAGATGTTCTATAGATATCACCGGAAGTCAATCAGACAATCGCTTTCATCTAACGAAAGTACACACAGTCGAGAGCTTGGCACTTCCTCCGCAGACGGTCTCTGGACCTGATCTAATAAATCGTTATCTCTCAGATGTTCCTGTTGACTCGTATACCGATATTAGGCCACGTATCTTGCTGGGAATGGACAATATTCGTCTCGAATACCCCTTGGATTCCAGAGAAGGTTTCGAAAATCAGCCGACGACTGTTCTAACGCGCTTGGGATGGGTAATTTTCGGACCCAATTATCTTGAAAACGATCAGGCCATTACTCGAAAATCTGAGTTCAACTATCACGTTTGTCAGTGCGATGAGATCAATGATAACACTTGTTTACAGCATTTTTGAACTCAGTAAACTGAAGGTCATTTCCAATGTGAAATCGGGCGCTGAATCCGAAAATGATATTCAAAAAAATCTCAATAGAACCGTTTTTGAGTTATGCTCCAAATATGAAATTTCGAAAAAATTAAAAAAGTTCTTTTACTTAGATTAAAATATCTCGGACGGCATAACAGTAATTTGAAATCCCTCTTTTGCATATTGAAGGTGAATAAGTTTTCTATCGATCATCTGAACACTTTTTTTGCGTTTGACCAACAGTATTGTTGATATTAGTGACTTCATGAGAAAAAAAATTATAAAAAACGCATTTTTTTAGAGAAAATTTTGTTTCAACGAAAGTTTTAAACTCGATGGTAGCTTTTAAAAAATCTGATTTTCTTTTGCGCTTGAATATCAATTTAAAACAAAGATTTCAAGTGGTTATTTATCAAAATCGGTTGAAAATTGAAGAAGTTATGGCTACTTTACCATAACTGAAATTTTTGAAGTTTTCAATAATTTAACGAACCGCAGTACACTTATCATAGTATAGGAAGAATGAAACATGATAAATCTCACTCGCTCCAAGTCAAAGTTATTTATTAGCTTACCAGGAGGTCACATGCCAAGTTTCAGGAAGATCTGACCATAGGGAGGGGTTGCTTAAGTCTCAAACAAGAATAAAATTTTAAGGTATTTTGCCCGGAAGGAACGAAAAATACTGGTTTTTCATCAATAACTTTTTTTTTTTTTTTAGATAGATAGATAGATTTTATTCAATGTAAAACTCAGAAGAAAAACCTTAATGAACTTGCGTTCCTCTAAAAGGTTTCATTTGAAGCTAACAAGGATATAATTCAGTATGGCTATGCTTACATTAACCGCTCTAAATTGGATTTTAAGAATTTTTTTACACGAATTTTAAATATAGGTACATTTTCACTATGACGAATTTCTCTACTTAGACGATTGTACATTTTTGGGCCTGTAGTTTCTAATCGCCTTTCTCCGATTCTCGTTGTTGAACTCTCTACAAATAATCTATCCATAAACCGGGTATTATGATTATGAGTTGCATGATGTACATTGAAATTATGGTGGATGTCCTTGATTCGTACTATTCGGTGCATGATAACCAAAGTTTGTAAGTCGCGCAAGCAGCTTATTGGTAAAATGTTATGTCCTGGCATTCTATACAGATCTAAGCTGGGGTACAAGTAAGGAAGCTTAAAGATAGATTTCAAACATCTATTCTGCTGAACTTTTAACGTTAATAAATTAGTTAAATTGGTGTGTCCCCAAGCACTAATAGCGTATGTATAGCGACTATGTATAAAACTATAATATAGCTTTTGCAAAACATGTCTTGGCATGAAATACGAAAACTTACGGATTAATCCACAAATGGGGGCACAAGTTTTTACAAGATTTGTTATATGTGGCTTCCAAGATAAGCGGTTGTCTATGTGCACTCCTAAATATTTAAAGCACGATACTTCTTCTATTTCACTATTTTTGTGGATAAGTTGTGAATGTGGCGGCAGTTTCGTTTTGATTCCACGAAAGATAATAAATTTGGTTTTAGTGGCATTCAATGTAAGTAGGTTGTTCTCGAGATATTTATCTATGGTAATCAGGTCACTCTCCATTTCACGAATGACGGCTTCTACATCCTTCTTCGAATATTCCAGTACCGTGTCATCAGCGAACAGCTTCGGGATACCACACAGGGTAAGTTTAGATAAGTCGTTCACATAAATTAGAAACAGAAGCGGACCTAAGTTGCTCCCTTGAGGTACGCCTACACTTATAGGTAACTGAGAGCTTAATGTGTCGTTGACTTTAACTACTTGTTGACGATTTTCCAGATAACTGTGCATCAGTTCGTTTGCTAAGCCTCTTATACCATATGCTTCTAATTTTTTCAGCAACAAGCTTTTGATAAATCAAGAAACAAAGCTCCCGGTATTTCATTCTTCTGATCCAAACTGTATGACACACTATTAACTAGTTCCAGTAGAGCTATCTCCGTGGAACCTCCTTTACGAAATCCGTGTTGATATTGATAGAAAAAATTTTCACCATCTAGAAACTCCAACAGTCTTGTTGCGATCAGCTTCTCAAATACCTTGCTGAAGGCAGAGAGAACTGAAATCGGTCGGTAACTATTAAGTGCCTTAGGATCACCGGACTTAAACACTGGGTGGACAACAGCTAGCTTAAGACATTCGGGATACTTGCCCATACGAACACTATCGTTGAAGGCTGAAGTGAGAATAGGGGCTAAAACCGCGACTTCTCGGACGGTGGATGGTCGAAGAAAAATTGAGTTTCTGATCCGCTTGATGGTTCCAAATTCATCTATGTTTCCGGTCGAGTGGTGTTGGCTTGCAAGATGTTGTCCAATTGCAGTAAAGAACTCGTTGAATGCATTTGCCACAGGTAATGGACTATCAACAGATTCTCCATGCAGATTCAATGTCAGCTCAACAGGTTTGGAATTCTTTCCTATCATTTCGTTAATTCGTTTCCAAAGAATTTTCATGTTGGATGTATTCATAAGTTGCTCATAATATTCGATTTTTGCCTTCCGTTTTACGTTCTGTAGTTGCTTATTCATTCTCTTCATTTGTTCGGAAAGATTGAGGTTTGTGGGGTTCTTTTTCCATTTCCGCAAAATTTTATCCCTAGATTTCAAAAGTTGCCATATTTCTAGAGTCATCCATGGACAAATTTTCCTCATTCGAACTACAGCGGTAGTGACGTGGGTATGTTTAACAAGAAGTTGTTGGTAGCGCTCAGTTATAGTATTCAATCTAGCATTCGGGTCTTGGTTCCGAAAATCAGCATTTCTTAGGAAATCAACGAAGTCTTTTTCGAGATGTTCTCGATTCGTATGTCGCCGAGATAAGATTTTAACTTCCGGTAAAGCTTTTTTGTTAATGTAAGTAGTGAGAACAGGCCTGTGATCACTGATGTCACACTCAAATGTGCAATTAATTATTGAACGGAGGTCGTTGATGCGAACGATGCTGTGGTCCAGCAGATTGTTGCTAGCAGGTCTGGTGACAATGTTATTTGAGACAGCGAGGCTGAAGCAACTCAAGAGACTTTGGTACTGCAATACTACACTATCGTTCTCCCTATTGATAGGAATATTGAGGTCACCCAATATGAAGATGGGCTTACTGAGGTTTGCTTCGGTGAGAAGTATCTCTAGGTGGTTAATGAACTTGGAAAAGTTGTAGCCTGGTGGTCTGTAAATTCCATGAACAGTAATCGATTCTCCGTAGTGTAAAATTTCGATTCCAATATGGTGGTATCCATCATCTTCAGTATTGCGCTTTATAGTGAACTTTATATCATCCCTTACATAGATTGCAAGGCCGCCGCCGTTACTTAAACGAGATGAGAAGGTGGCTTTGTATCCTGGTAAATTGAAAAAGGCAATGTTCTTTTCCTTTACCCACGTTTCACTTATTACGATAACATCGATATTTATCTTCAGATTTTCGAGGAATATTTTCAGCGAATCGAATTTATCTGGATTATTCATTCCACGAATATTCAATTGCAGAAGTTTAGGGTTCTTTCTATGACTTTTTTGAATATCTTCTGTAGATTCGCAGAAGATATTGGTACTTTTTTCTAGGATCAGTTCATCAGTCATGTTTGGTTAAATCTAGGTATAAGAACTACTATGTTTTTAGTACATAGGGATGTTCTTCAAATCCGACCGTGAACGAATAACAATCGGTTTACATTTCGAAGTCTTTTTCAAAAGTATGTTTCCATCTAGAGCGGGCCAAACATACGCAATATTGAGCTGTTTTTGCTTACTTCGCAGTTCTTGAAGTATCCCATTTATCATCGGTGTTAATTCACTACGAACAGATACATGGACTTGTTCTGATTGGACATTCGGGGCATCTATTTTAAGTTCGTTGACGTGAAGACGGCCGTACTTACGTTTATCTTCAAGAATCTTAGTCTTTGTAGCAACATTTTTCAGAACAACACGAATTGGAGGCTTGTTTTTCGTGGAAACAGAAGATTTGAATCTTTCGCATGACAAAATAGAATCTACTTGGACATTGCATCTGAATGAGGATAGGGTCTTCTCAACCACTTTGGGTAATACTTCGTCAGGTACGACTGGTACTTTTTCCATCACTAGCTGATTGTTTTTTATGGTTGATTTTATTTAAGCATAAATTGAGACAAATATTTCACCCGAAGACTGTAACTCGATTGGATTTGAAACAGAAAAGTTATTGCGGTTCAAAGATTGAATTTTGGTCGAAAATTGTCGTATAAAACGCAATGCGTAAAAAGTACTCATTGCGTGTTGGACAAAATTTGCGGCTTATGAACCGCAATAACTTTTCTGTTTCAAATCCAATCGAGTTACAGTCTTCGGGTGAAATATTTGTCTCAATTTAGGCTTTAAGAAAATCAACCATAAAAAACAATCAGCTAGTGATGAAAAAAGTTATTGATGAAAAACCAGTATTTTTCGTTCCTTCCGGGCAAAATACCTCAAAATTTTATTCTTGTTTGAGACTCAAGCAACTCCTTCCTATGGTCAGATCTTCCTGAAACTTGGCATGTGACCTTCTGGTAAGCTAATAAATATTTTTGATTTGGAGCGAGTGAGATTTATCATGTTTCATTCTTCCTATACTATGATAAGTGTACTGCGGTTCGTTAAATTATTAAAAACTTCAAAAATTTCAGTTATGGTAAAGTAGCCATAACTTCTTCAATTTTCAACCGATTTTGATAAATAACAACTTGAAATCTTTGTTTTAAATTGACATTTAAGCGCAAAAGAAAATCAGATTTTTTAAAAGCTACCATCGAGTATAAAACTTTCATTGAAACAAAATTTTCTCTAAAAAATGCGTTTTTTATAATTTTTTTCCTCATAAAGTCACTAATATCAGCAATACTGTTGGTCAAACGCAAAAAAAGTGTTCAGATGATCGATAGAAAATTTATTCACCTTCAATATGCAAAAGAAATATTTCAAATTACTGTTATGCCGTCCGAGATATTTTAATCTAAGTACAAGAACTTTTTTATTTTTTTCGAAATTTCATATTTGGAGCATAACTCAAAAACGGTTCTATTGAGATTTTTTTGAATTTCATTTTCGGATTCAGCGCCCGATTTTACATTAAAAATGTTGGTCAGTTAATCAAGTTCACGTTTTTTTTTTAAATTTTGTAAACTAGTGTAATTGATAAAGTTTCTAGCCTACATGAACAACAAAAAATATGTTAAATCTTTTCATTATCTATTATTCATTCAACGATACAAATTATAGGGAAAAATGGCCCAAAGGGGCAAAATCCCGGAAAGAACAATACAGATTTTTTCTAGATAATCTTGTTCCGAAGATACAAAAATAAATTTTAAATCTTTCTTTTGCTTTTGCTAACTATTGCTAACATCACAAAAAGAAGGTGTGTTTAGTTAATTATTTGATACTGTAAATTTTTATCTTTTTCACAACTTTGTTGATCGTAAAAGCATTTTCACTTGTGCATTAAAATATCCTAGATTGATTTTGGCTCAAAAAGTTTTTAAAATTGCAGTATTTTACAAAATGGGTAAAAATAGTTACTTCTATAATTTATTTTCCCAGAAGTCATGGTAAATTACTTACAGTCTTCATGGAAATTGATTCAAATTGATCATTTTCCTGAGAAGTGCACAAAATTTTTCAATGAAGTTTTACCTTGTATTTACAAAATTTATACCGAAAACAAGAGCTGATAGAAAAAAAAATCCAAATTTGCATTTAGTGCTCCTAAAAAAGTCGAAATCAGGAAAATGTGAATTTTGTTTCCTTGTCTTATAGTTGTGAGTGTAGATTTTGGATTCAGGAGATGGATTTGAATCTCTAACGCGAACACCAATTCCTTCATATTGAAACAGCTTTCATAAATACTATTTTGTTCTTTTAAGGCTTTAAAAACTCATAGGGAACGCAAAAGTTATAACACGTTATCTTATAAATTTTATATAAATTGGAGAGCGGTTTCCATGGACCGAGTGAATTTTAGGAATTATGTTCGTCAAGTTATGTCGTGAGACGGAATACTATATAACACGTTATCTATTCTTTCGATTTATTGTTGCTGGAATCTCTTGAGTTTCAACGCATTAGCTTGAATTTAAAATCTTGAGAATATTTAAAAAAATTTAAACTCTTACTACGAATATTTTAAATTCGATTTCTGTTTGGCAGTGCTTGCATTTTTTTCATGATCAATCATAATATGAATGTTTGAAGTGATACATTTCAAACAGAATAAAATTAAATCGGATCTAAAATTTTAAATTTGTGATTTTTAAATTTCCTAATATAGGTTATTAGTTTTCAGTTTATAAATCATATTAGAATGATGAAAAATGGAGGGTAAAAAAACTCGTGAAAGAGAATCTTTGCTGTGATTCAGAATCTGAATTGTTATTTGCAATTAGTCAGAAATTCCTTGTAAACGCAAGTGAAAATAGCACTGCTTTAGATTTAAAAAAGAGGTTAAAATTAGACATCAAACAAAAAAAATCAAATTTATATTTCAATTTCTGATACGTATACGCTTTTTATACTTAAAGTACAGTTTTATTAGAATGAATTGGCCTGATTCTGATTATTTTTTTTTTCGATTTAGAAAATATTTTGAAATACAAAAAAAATCCTAATGGGGAACTTTTCGCTGCTCAAAACTCTATCAAAAATGAATTTCAGGCATCAACACTTGTAATTTTTTACGATTTAATTTGTTTAGGGAAACATTGGTGAATGACAAAAAGTAAGATTAGAAAGTTAGAATTAAAGTCACACGTTGCTTAAGCGCCTACAGAAAATGGTGCAGGCGATGGAGAATTTGAATACAATTTAAATTTGTTGGTATGGTAGAACATGGTAGAAATTCTAAAAATCAAACAAAATTGAAAGTCACATGGTTCCGTACGTTTATAGTTTGATGATTTTTTTAATTGTTGTCTGCTGAATCTGAGAAAATAAAAAAGAAACTGCATAATTAAGGTAATAAAGGTTTGAGCAAATATATCAAGTATTTCAGTCCTTTAACCATATTCACTCCCTGTATGACTTTTTCAAATTTTTCATTAAATTAAAATTAAAACAAAAAATGAGAATTTAGAAGTTCTGAATTTGAAACAAATACATTGTTCGTGTTTGTTAAGCCATATGAGGGAAATAAGAGGTAATAAAAAAAAAGTTGTTCCTACATTTCACTAACAGCTAATTAAAAATCAACGTTCTAAGTAACTCAACAAAAGATATTTGGTATTATTCAGTCCAGGGAATTGCAAGTTACAGCTGCTTGAGTTTGGTGGACCGACTTTTTCAATATTGAGCCTTTTAAGTGATTAATTTACTTTTATGTTGAATAAACACCCTCACGGAGTGCAAAATTTTGAAAATTTAAGAGCACATCTACAAGTTCTAAGTTGTTAAAGAAATTCAAGCATTTGCTGGTATTTTGAAACGGTTTTTTCCGCTTGGGGGGTGATCACCCCGATCACCACCCCCCTTCCCCCCCATAGGATCGCGCCTGTCACTAATCAGTGTATACGTGTATATACATTGAAATAAAAGGAAAAAACATTTGTCACGTCGAAGAGCTTTTCAACGTTTCTGACGATAATTGCCTATATTACAATATAATGTTTAAAACAGTTTGGTCTTAAACCAAACATTTTCCACCGATATCGCATACATTTCTATTTGATATTTGCTGTTTAGTCCTGAAGATAACTCAATTTTAACTCCCATCGAATCAGCTGATTCAGCAGTAGCAGCAGCCGATTTCCATATTCAGGGTCAACCCCGCCGAGAAATGGGGTTATTCAGAGATTCCGGGAAAGCGGCCGACCGGCTACCGTTTTGCTGAATACAAAGTGAAGTACTAGATGCTTGGCGCCAAAACTTTTCTCCGGTTTTGAAGCGCATGCTCCAGGTACAGAAGCGTATCCTGTTATTGTATGCAATTTTCCGAAGGAAAACTACCGAACCCTCGAAAAGCTTTCGTTATGTTCGGGAAAGCTTTCATGAACCCGAAAACCGGTATTCGATGTTCGTTGGGCTAGGCAGGAAGACGATCCAGATCGTAATCACGCGGCGGCAATTTATCTCTTATTTGTGAGAAGAAAATCGGTTCGTTTCTCTGAAGTTTACTGCAAGGCGGGGGTGTTGCTTGCAAGGCTGTGCTGTTGTGGCACGGATCGTTAGTCGCTCGTCGAAACGCTCCGGATGCGGTCGTGTCTGTGAATTGGTCGCGTGCGCTTCGAGTCCCCGTGTCCGTGTTGTTTGTTTTACTGTTTTCATCGGTGGCTGGCGCTAGGAGGAAGTCAATTCCAGCCTTCTAATAGGTGTCGCGTGAAAGGTGTTGTTCCTAGGTCAGGTCAGTTGCTGCCGCGGATATTTGGCGTGGTTGTCATTTGCGGTGTGACGGGGTGTGATAGTTTTGACGTGGATGAGTCTTTGTAGTGTGACGGCTTGGGCCAGGGGCTGTTTTGCGGCAGGATCGCCAAAGATGGCCTTCGGCTGAGAGGCGCGTGGACCAGAATTCGAAGCCCGTTCATATTGTGCTTTTTGCTTCCGGCGCTGCGGAGATTCTATTCCTAGGAATCGTCCTCGTCGTCGTCTTCGGTGCTTAGTCAATTACACTTAAAGAAGTGAAGAAGGAGTGAATAACTTGCTCTCTACTGGAAGCAGCTTCTGTGGACTATCTGCTTTTTGATTTTCTTCCTCCTGGAAAGAGTGGGTAGCGGGAATGTGGGAAAGTTTGGATTGTGCCACCCCACACCGTGGGAATAAAGTGTTATTTCGGGTTTAGGAAGAAGAGTGTGACATAATCGTCGCTGGCACGTCTCGCGGAGGAAGGAAGCTCTTGAAGAAGGTGTCCCGTGGTGGGTGGATGATAGCAATTCTGTTTCGAGATATTCTTCTGTCTGGCTGGGTATGAATTTCCTTACCGAGGCTGAGAGCAAAGTAGAGTAGAGTAGAGTGAGTTAGCTGTGCTCGGTGGATCTCGAAAGAAGTAAGGAAAAAGTATCCTCGAGACGTGACCTTTCCAACTTCCCGGTGATTGTGTGCCCCCAATCCTGCCACACAAACTGTCCCGGAATAAATTGTGAGAGATGAGAAAGTTCTGAGCCTGATGGGAATTGATAAGAGTGCTGGGGAGCAGCCGGCTAGATGAAAAAGCGAATCCTGTAATTGTGGCCATAATCCGATTCACTTTGGCAACGGCCAGCCAAGAATAAAAAGGAAGATTATTGCTCCAAGGTGACGACTTTTGCTCAGGTACGGAAGTGAAAATCTATGACCTCCTCCTGCCAGATGAAGCATAACTGCCCAGCTGGATAGCAGGAAGAGCGATCACACAAACCCCCACACCCCCAACAGAAAAATAAACCAAGAAATCCCAACCAGCGTGAAGCAAAAATTGAAAAGTTTACCCGAGTGTTGCTAATTTGGGATTTGTGATTGTTTCCTTTTTGCCTTGGCTCGTTTCTCTTCAAAAGGAAAGTGAAGTTCTGCGGCAAGAAAATCAAGAGAAAAAAAAAGTTTTCCAAAACCAAAACCAAGAGCGTCAGTTGTTGATTTTTTTTGGTTTCGTTTCGCTGCTAAAGAGAAGAAGTGGCCCCAGGATCTGATGATGAGGGTGGAATTACAACAGTGCGGGTTTCTATTTGTGTGGTAATATGTGTTTGTGTATAAAATTGTTTTTTTTTCCTGTTCACTACTGTGAAGGAAACCCCCGGTGGAGCTTTTCTTTCGCTTTTTGGGTAACCGACAGCTGCCACACACTGTTTGTTGGGGCTGCTGCTGGTGGTGCGAAATTGAAATAAAACGTCTGGGTTTTGCGCGGGGAAAAACGTGGCAAAAGTGTTGCGGGACCCCGTCAGTTCACGTGTGTTTGTGTGTGTACAACTTCGAAGCAAAAGCAGCTGGAGTTCTCTTTGGCGTTTCAAACGGAACCGACTAAGGCTAAGGCCAAAGCCAAACTCGTGGGACGACGGCGACGGAGGAGCGAATGAAAATGTAAGTCCCTTAAGGAAAATGGCGAGCCGAAAAGGAGCAAACTTTAAAATACCATATATTTATGTTGGATTACAATTTATGGGTGCATAAGGAAACTGTTCGACTTTTTGCGCCGAGCCCAGAGAGAGTCGATGGGAATTAGGAATCAGAGCTTTAGAACGATAGAGGAGCACAACTTTTCTCGTATATAACATAACATGTCGGAATGTTGCTCCCCGTACACACGTGTTCGACGTTCTTTGGCTTCGGTAGAGAAACGAACCGATTTGGCTGAACACAGAGGGTGCAGTTTGGCTTAATTTGGCTCAGAATTGAAAGATTAAATACAAAGTAATCCAGTCACGATTCACTAGTGAATCTTTCCGCGGAAGGATAGTTTCAACGAGAGCGGTAGAATTAAGTGAAAAATATGCTAATCAATTGTTTACGATAGGAAACTTTTGGACAATGTTCATAACTAAAAAACATCATGATTGAGGTTATTGATATTTGGCTGCTACTTTTATATTTTTGAATGTATAGTCTACACTTATTTAGTGCAAGTTCCTGGCATTTCTCGGATGGCGTGGTACATTGTGCTTGGTGTTTTACTTCGCAGAGGTCATCGTTTTAATACAAATCTATGTTAAGTTGTGTGTTATGAACGTAATATATTGTTTTGCTATATTTATTCGACGTTTTCGTCGAGTTGTTAGTCGAACTTGTCAAGTATTCACCGAGCTATGCGCGTGAATGATATGCAAAACCAGAGCAAAAGAATATAGAAATTTTCAACGTAGTTCGTGTAATCCGAGGTTTCACTTATCCGAGGAGGTCCTTCTCCCGACCACCTGTTTTTCAAAGTGCTCTGACACCTCTCTCCATCTCTGTATTACCATTTTGATTCGATTATAGTAACGTTTATGCGCTTAAATGCGGATAAACTACACTCACATGATCTTTTAACTTGATCTGGGCCAATGGTTTTCAAAGTAATCCCTACCACCCCCTTGGGGGCGTTGAGAGCTTCCAGGGGGGCAGTGAGTTCAATTTTGAAATTTGGTGGGCGTTAAAAGGGCTCAGGGGGGCGGTGAGGTCGTACTTCACATTTTCCTTAATCACGGCACAAAGTAGGTTAGAAATAATGACGAGTAAGTTCGATGCAAAATAATAAAATTACTTTACAGAACTAAACATAAGGTTCAAGACTAAAGTATCAATAATTTCACAGAGCTTCAAGTAAATTTTTGCTCAAATTTTTTTTAACTGTCCAGATTTTTAAAACGCTGTAAATGTTGATCTTGTTTTGAAAAATTATTTTGATATATACTTTAAAAGATAAATTTTAAATGGCAATGCTTGATTATCTTTAAAATATATTGTCTTTAGAAAAAATGCAAAAAAAATTCGAAAAAATCAGTGTAAAAGGCATCATCTGTGATTAAGTGATAGTTTTTTTGGAAAGAAAATATGAAGAAATTTTTTTTCGCTGCATAATTTTGAACAGGACTCAAATTCAGATATCAAGAAAAAAATACTATTTTGTTCATTATTTCACCGGCTTGATAATAAATAAGTTTGTATTCAATTATGTTAATTAATGGTGGGTGAGGAATTTTGTTTACCAAAATTCAAGATATATGATTTTATTTCAAAACAAACTAATCAATCAGTTCAAGTAAATGTCCAGGAAACTTTACATAGAATTAAGTTATTACTGGAGGTTGTGCAATATGACTGAAGCCCTTAGAGTCAAAAAGGTATAAATGCATAAAAACTAATTTCGAGAAAACAAACATTTTAGTTTATATGTTTGGTCATTTTTCAAAAACTTGCCTTTTTCTTTCGAACATAATAGTAAGTAAATATAATTCTAAAAATCTGGAAAATCACGGAATATAGTTTGAAATATGAAGAATCGTTTGACATTAACTAATCAAAATCGAACAATTTTATTCTTATTATAGCCCCTATCCATTTGGCTGAGAGCCTCATATAAATTTGAATGAATTTTGAGTTAAGTCTTACAAGAATTCAAAGCCAAAAGCTAATGGTTTTTAACGATCCAGATTATCTTTTTTTTTTAACATTTTCTGAAAATTTGTCCAGGGGGCGTTGAGCTCGAACTTTTGCAAAAGGGGGCGGTGTGTGGAAAAAGTTTGAAAACCACTGATCTAGGCGCTGTCTATGGCTTAATCGAAGCTCGATTTAAAATTTGGACCAATTGGCTACGAGTAACAATATCCAAGATTCAAAAGATAGGAGCCAGCCAAAAACTTACTTGTTACAACTTACAAATCCTTTGGTGGTGGCAGACAGTCGTTCGTCAAATTAAAAAAAAAGACATACACCGGCTTAGCCGATTTAGGCTTTACAGACTGAATAATTGGCGTGAACAAATTAGGTTCTTACTTTTACCTTTTTCTAGGTGGAATGGAAATAGGTACAATCTACCTTTTTACTTGGTGAATGAAAAAAAGGTAAAGTTTACACTTAGAAAGATATGTGGAAAAATCACCTCTGTTTCGCGGTAAATTCTACCATTTTTATATTTTTTTAAAAGTTTCTTTAAAATTAAAAACGATATACATATCTACAAGCTTCTTTAGTACAAAGTAATCTAAATCTAAGTAGATTTACTGGCAGTAACATGGGTCGAATGAAATCGACTTTTTGCGTGTGATAGTACAGCCAGTTTTATGTTAATTACCGTTAGCATTCGATGTTGCTTTCAATTGCCTAGCCTAGTTCAAATGAATGCAGGCATTACGCGATTACCTGTAGATTTTTCTAAGACAGGACAAGTCGCCCAGCAAACATGATAGATAACTTAAGTCGTTTACAATGGTGTTGTGAATTGCAATTCCTACTGCATGTCTGTAAATTTTGAAATGATTTTGCTCCCGCACGGGCTTCAAGTTAGAAAATCATCGTATCTGAAATCAGCAGTACATTGGCTGATATGAATAAAGCTCTAGTAATTGCTTTTGATATTTTCGAGCAGTTTTGTGAGTCAAATACTTCAAATGGCAAGCATATTTTTAATCCGGAGCTGGTTGAAAGTAAATGTTCTACTCTGCTTTTTCATATCTATTTGAGCAAATGCTTTCAAATTTTGCCATTCTAAAGTTCGAGCTAAGTAAAAGCTATCGAAGCAATTGCTATTTTCTTATTCATACCACCTATTAACACGTTCGTCGCCACGCTCATTTTGGTTGTTTTAATAGCCAGGCCCAAAGAAATGCTCGGAGCAAGAAAGCAAATAGTGAGAACTCCACTACTTGTAACTAGGGATTGCAGTGGAGAGAAAATTCTTTGCATTTGGAATGGTAATGATCAAAATTCCACAACTGTTTAACACGTTCGTCGCCACGCTCATTTTGGTAGTTTTACTAGCCGGGCCCAAAGAAATTTTCAGAGAGAGAAAGCAAAGAGGGAGACCTCCCATATTTAAAACGTGTGGCGAAGCTGAGTGGTAAACTCAAGTAAGAGAGCGTCACACGCTGTTTGATGTGACGGGGCCCCCAGAAAATACCCCCTTCACCCGAATATGGGTGCCGTGGTGACGAACGTGTAATCAAATTGCAACAATTTGCAATAATTAGCACATTTTCACTCTCTCTGAGCACCGGTTTCTCTCATTTTAGATTATACCTTCTTATTCTCTCTAACAAATTGCCACAAGTTACCACAAATTCAATCATTGGCTGCAAAATTTGTTTGATCATTGACGATGATTCTCCATTCATCTCAGTCCCCTGATTTGTAACGTGTGGCTGAACTGAGCGGCTTACTTGAGTAAGAGAACGTCACCCGTGTTTTAATGTAACGGGACCTCCCAGGAAATACACCCGTCACCCGAATATGTGTCCCATGGCGACGAACACGTTAAGATCAAGGGATTGAAATCAAGAGAGAATTCTTTGCATTTGGAATGTTAATGATCAAAATTCCACAACTGCTTCACAAATTGCAACAATTTGCAACAATGAGCACATTTTCATTCTCTCTGAGCACTGGTTGCTCTCATTTGAACTCAAACTTTCTAATTTTCTGTAACAAATTGCCACAAATTACCTACCACAAATTCAATCATTGGCTGCATAATTCCCCGGTTAAGATGGCTTAAAATCTGATAGCCTCATCAGTTAGTCTCATTGACCAATGAGAGAAGTGGACAATATTGTCACTGGCGACGGTTGGAAGGCTTGAGAACAAAACCTTGAGCTCTCTGGCATTCTTCCGATAGGTACGAATAACGATGTTCTGATGGTTTTTGTTGTGCAGTATGTTTTGTTCCAGATTCCAAAGTAGTGAGCACACTGGTCGAATCCGTATATATAACCGTGGGTAAATTAGCTCGTTCGATTGCATTATATAGCTTAAGCTTCCGCCGAAAATATAGATAATTTTTCCGAGAAGTTTTTGAACACGCAAAAGGAAAGGTAGGTTTTGGTATTTAAAATCCAACGGAAGGTAAATACCAAAACCTACTTTTCCTTTTGCCAGTGAACCGTCGGTGTAAACTTCTCTTCTGAAAATTTTTTTGTGGCTTTCAGATTGGCAAACATAGCAACTGCGTATCTTTTATTGCCACCTGTTTTGAAATGTTGTTTGATTGTCCAATCGATTTTTGACGGATTTTCGATTCAGTATTTGTTTTTATTAGAAGTGAGGCGATGGTGGAACACGTTGGTTAATTTTGCTGTAAGTGCTTGATTAGCTCGGTTTAGTAAGAAATTTTCACTATTGTTGGATCTTTCTGCAATCCAAATTTCCTTTCTTTTCCCCACTTTGGCGCAATGCACGTTCCATCACATTTTTGGAATAGAGTTTGATTCAGTCGGCATACAAATTTTGAAAACTCTTTTTTTTTTTCAAAAAAGACAAAAATTACAAAATTGAAATTAATGTCAAAATCACCAGAATTTACCAAATCGCAATACTTTCAAAGTATGACAATTTTCATCATTACTACTTTGACGCACCAAGGGGTTAATTAAGTCAATAATAGGAACTTGATTCTTTCATCGCATTCTACGATAGCGATTGTAAGATCAATACTTCGCCCAATGCTTAACTTGAAACAAACCAGGCAAATGCTACTCATTTGTCTCAAGCTTTAAGCTCCCAGGCTCGTTTTTTTGTTCCTTTTCTCTATCCCTCTACACTCTTTAAGGCCATCATACTTTACACAAATGGCGTGCAAATTCGATGATTCAACGACGATGGTTTTATTTTATGCTCGCCCACACATCAGACAAAAAATATATGTCGCGCAAACACAAAAGATTGCTGGCGAAAACAGCA
Source organism: Uranotaenia lowii (assembly GCF_029784155.1). Taxonomy (NCBI): domain Eukaryota; kingdom Metazoa; phylum Arthropoda; class Insecta; order Diptera; family Culicidae; genus Uranotaenia; species Uranotaenia lowii. The sequence goes on from NC_073691.1 coordinate 69,799,808, forward strand.
ACTAAAACAAAAAAAAACCACCTCCACTTGGGTAAATGGCCTGAAATTTGTACAGGCAGTACCATAAACCATACCATACCACAGAGGGATATTTGCACAAAAAATGTCGATCCCGACCGATTTTACTCAAACCGACTGCACGCTCATTCATACAGTGCCATACACAATGCAAATCGTATTCGCAGCGACAGAATTTTATCGAATTCCATCGCATTTGTACAAATGTGGTGGAATGTATGGTCAGCTTTAAATTGCTAAACTTCGTTCGTTCATATCGAAAAACCTATGCAGTAAGATTATTCGGTTGCTGTTGTTGTTGTTGTTGTTTTTCTTACAGTCTGGCAAAGATGATGGTATGACGGGAGCCAATCCGACTTGTCATTATCTGAAGCCAATAGAGCATTCCCGATAGGAAATAAAATTTTATTCATTAACTTTTTTAGTCAGGTCGCGTAGGGTGCGTCGGTCAGTTTTTGTCCAACCAAAAATACACTTATGGGTGTTTTTGCTGGGTATCAGCAGATTAATTAGCTGACATCGTAGTTTTAGATAATGATTGTCTAAGAAACTATTTGAGCGACAAAGTAACCCAAAGAAAAATGACTTAATAGAACAATTGATCGAGGTATAAGTTTTAATGATTTTTCACTATCCTACCCTATTCCTGGATAATGTTCAAGTCCAAAACATGACTTTCTCAATAGCAAAATGTTAGATTGGTTCTCCACGTAGTGAATTGAATGGTTTTATGAAAATTCTCAAAATTAAGAAAAATTTGAAAATAGTCGAAATTGACAAATTTTGTGGACAGAATTGACTAAATGGACAAAATTGATGAAATTATTAAAATTGATTTTTTTTTCAGAATCACAAATTTGGCAAAATTAAAAAAAAAATACTTGAATGATAAAATTTACATAAGATATTAACATGAAGAAATTACTAACAGCAACACAATTGATAAAACTTATTGATATTATTTGCAAAATTGACAAATTAGTCAAGTTAACACAATATTTTCAAAAGGGAAGCGATGGGCATATTTGACAAATTTTAAAATGTAAATTTTGTCATTTGTGTCATTCTTGACAATTTTAATAATTTTGACAATTTGAACAATTTTGTCAGTTTGGTAAATTATCCTCAATATTGCAAGTTTTATCAATTTGTCAATTTTACCGTTTTGGACAGTTTGTGAATTTTGTCAGAATTTTTATTTTTGTGAATTTTGTGATTTTGTATTGATATGTCAGTCATTGTCAATTTGGCAAATTAAGTCATTTTTGTTTGTTCGTCAATGAGGTTAATATTGTAGCATTTTTTTTAATTCGTCAATTTTGTCAATTTACAAATTTTGTCGTTTTCACAATCTTTTTAGTTTTCTCATTTTCTTCAAATTTGTCCATTTTGTTGAAATAACTGTTTTGGCAAATTCTGTCGCACTTGAAATTTTTGGCATTTTTTGTCACATAATTGACAAAATTTGCCAAATTTACAAAATTGGCAAAACTTGCATAGTTTTCAAAAGTTTCAAAATTGCTACTGGTTTTGCATTGGAGTAAGTGAGATACACACACAATTTTACTCAATTTTTATTTCTATATCCTTGCTTCCTTCACTTCTGAGGATCTCAGAGAAAACGTTAAATTTTTTGAAACACATATGTAGCCCGGCATCTTTCTTTTTTAGTTATTTTTTTTTTTAAATTTAATTAAAGAATAGGGTATTTTCCCCTATTTGTACGGCCTTAGAAGTCTACTGCTTCAATTTGCGACTTCATCTGAACTGATATGCGCCCACCGAAAACGAACAAAACTGGACAGCAGTTTTCAAATATTCACGTTCTTCAGGCGTAATAAAGCAAGGTTACATCCATAACGAGCCATACGCCCACGACGAACAACTTTATCAAACTTCCACCGAACGAACGCTGCAAAGTTTTTGTTCTCTCGTTATCCTTTTTTTAGGGACCGAAATCTTAAATTGGCACGCCGCCCGCATAACTTAAATTCGAGTTTCGGTAATCCCTTCCCGGTTCCCTGAAAAACAGCAACAGCCAAACTCCTCGGGAGATGAGCTGCGTCTTAGTTTGGCTGCTGCTGCGAATTTCCACCGAAAAGAAGAACAAATTTATATCCCAAAACCCTAAACTGGCGGCACCGTAACAAAACTCTTCCGCTACCCGAGTTAACTTTTTCCATAAAAACAAACTACAACAACGAAGTCCGCACGTTGTCGGTTTGAGTGTCTGTGTGTGCGGCTTTTTTGTATGTGTGAATGTGTGTATGTGTGTTTGTGAGACATTTTCAAAACCCGGTTGCAAATTCGTATCACCACGGCACACAAGAAAGCGAACTCTCAGTAGTTTCGAGGACGTCAACTTCAACTGCAGGTGGGAATATATTACCGAGTAAGCGCGTCGAAAATCTTTTCCTGGTTTGGCTTCCGGTGCTGTAAAACTCGATTCCACAAATCAAGCCACGTTGTTTTACCACTTCTGCGAGGGAAGAGATGGCACTTTTATATTGTATCATATAGGTTGGAACCTTTGCTAAAGGTACTATCTTCTACTATGGGAATTTAAACTCAAGACATTGCCAATTGCACTTTTGTCATTCCTGATTTATTGTAGATTGAATCGTTCAGAACGTGCTTTGGCAAGTTCAAACAATACACATTTATTCTAACGAAAATCATTTGTTTTTGATCTGGTCTTTGTATTCCAAACAGTTTGTTGTATTTTTTTTTGTGTCAATCCAAGTTTTTCTCAAATGAAATTAAATAATAACAATGTTGCATTAAAAAAAATCAAGTTAACAGTTCAAACGACTTATTGAAAATGGCCCATAATTAGATTGATTCAAGTATCGAAACAAAACTTATCATATTCATTTTTGGCGGTGAATATCAAAAATCTAACGATTAGAAACTTGACTTAAAAAAACAAATATACTAAACCAATATTTCTCACAGTCATTATCTACATACAATGAAAAGGCGACAGCATCATCAAGCGACTAATGTGAGCACTAACTCGAGAAATTCCTGTAACTCGTGAAACTGTTTTCTATCTCCGGCAGGTTAACATACCTAAAGGGTGATACGGTCAAAATTTGGTCAAGGGAAAATACACGTGAATCGGTGAAATCGTTTATTTAAAAAATCAAATTAAGTTTTCTTTTTCAAGTTTAATTAGTATAAAATTCAGGAAAAATATTCAGTTAGGCTTCCGCTTTTCCAAATCCAAATTGTCGGGCTTTACGCTTAACCCCTGCCATCAGATTTTGTACAGCCACCTTGTCCACCTTCTTCGCCGCAGAAAGCCAGTTTGCCTTGAAAATGCTGCTTTTCAAGCCACAGGTACAGATGACTTGCCAAACCAGATATTTCTTCGCGAACTTTGACAGTTTCATATGCTTGAAAATAACTGCTACCTTTCTCCTTCCATTTGCCGTATCAAACTCCTGTCCCTGAAGCTGCTTGTAGCCGGCTTTGACGTAGGTTTCGTCGTCCATTACCACCGCAGTCAAACTTCGTCAGCATCGTCGAATACAGCCTAATTACATTTGTTACGGTTTATTTGGCAACCCTCCCCCCCCCCCCCATGAGTCTCCAAAAAAAGCAAACGAGGTATTCTACTCTACACCAAAAATTTTAAATTCCTAATCAAATTTTGATGATTGAGATTATTCAAGAGTAAAATGTTGACTCATAACTGATGCCAAAACCTCGAAAACTGATCCCAAGTTCAGAATTCTGCTACAGTTTTTAAAATTTCTCACTTGGTTATAGAAACTCTGTTCTGAGATTAAATTTTAAATGAGATATAACTAATTTCGGAGGATTGGTTTGTTTATTTTGAATTTTGTATCCAGTTAAATTCTTATTTTCAGTTGGGAACATTATTAAAAATTATAAAAGGAAAGGCTGTTTTTTTAAAATCTCGGTTCAAATTTGGTTACATTAGTTTAAAAAATCATGAATTCTAGTTACGAAAACCATGAATTTTCAATGAAATTTTCATGATTTTAGAAACTTGAATTCACGAGTTTTTTTTCAAAATTGATGATTTGACTCATGATTTTCGAAACTCATATGGATTTTTAATGTTTAAATAATAACTTTACGAATATGGAAAAGAGAATAAGAAACTACCCTGAGATTCATAATGGCAATTCAGAATTGAAAAATCATTATCAGATTTATAATTTCAAATTCATATTTTTTCAGATGTAAAAGTTGAATTTAAAAAAAAAAATTGAAACAATGAACTCAAACCAAAAACAAAACCAAATCTATTTTTTAGATCATAAATTCTGCCCTGGAATTAAAACTCAGTTTTTTTTTAATATTTCCAAAATCATTTTTGATACTTTTAAAACAGATTCATAGTTTAAATTATTGAATTTAGGTTCAGACAGAATCATATTGTATACTAAAAAGTCGGATTTTGATTAAACTCGTTAATGAGTTAACAATCGAGATAAAAATATCAAGATGAATGTTTTGTTGAGGAATTTAAATCGCAAAAGTTCACAGGCTAATGATTTTTATTGTTAATTCAATAATCATTTCATTTTTTTTAATATCAAAGCTGATTTGTTCAAAGTTAGAATTTTAGTTTATTTCGCAAATTTTGTTTAATACAAAACCTCCAAAAATCCAAAAGTTTTTCATTATGGAATTGATTTTTATGGAAAAAAAAGTATGGTGATAAAAGAACATGTAATCTTCAATTTAAAAAAATCTGTGAGGAATTTTATATTTTCTAAGTATATTTTTTAGATATTAATATTGCAATTTTTACAAAAGCAAATTTTCAAACTAAATCTTAAGATTGGATCAAGTTTACAAGAATCAGACTGCTAATTTAAAATCCTTTCCTTAGACATTTAAAATTTCGATTTGTTTACATCGATGGCTAGAATACTTCAATTTGCTCAAGAGTTGAGTGGATTCAGTTTAATTGTTTTGAACATAGAAAAAGCTATTTTTGAGAATAACATTGAGATCTTGACTTATTTAACGCCCAAACCAACAAGATAAATCCACTAGACTAAGGAGCATATTCGAAGATTTTAACCATCAGTTAATCAGTTAAATAAGTTCCTTATTTTGTTATAAAAAGCTTTATAAAAAAAATCAGCTAAGCATTTAATTGATTTAAAGACATGTTTTCAAAAGTAAGCTACTTTAAGTAACTGTAAGTACGAAAAACTATTAATGTAAAAGAACTTGGAAATGGTTACTAAAATAGTATCAAAATTACAATAAAAAAATTTGGTTTATGCATTATTTAAGCAAAACTATTATATTAAATAAATAAGCCACAAACCCCCCGCCCCCCTCCCCCTTCGAGGCTTTTCTTCATACGGCCCTGGCTTTATTTGTTTTTTTTTTTTACATATGCAATGCAGTTGAGCTGGGAGGATATTGTCATGTATTAGAAAACTTGTTGGTGCCGGTCCGGCATATGATCTAACACCGATAATTCTACCTTCAAGGAAGTTCATTATTGGAATAGAGTCTGAATTGAGGGTGTAATGGGTTTTATAGTTGATCAATATATTGCCAGTTGATTTGAGGATTTTGCTTGTGACAATATTGCATTTTCAAATCAAATGATTTTGAATTCAATTGCCATGGTAAAAAAACAGCTACATAAATTTTGCATAAAATTGTTGTAAACCAACTGTTAAGAAAAAAATAGTTTCTGTTGCCATATTATATTATACCCAATACGTGTCATCACTTTTTCTATACTATTTGAGTTGAACTATAGTAAGTTATATTTAGTTATAAAAGCCCTACATTTAAAAGGTATGTGTTGGTCAGAGATATAGCCATGATTGAATTTTTTTTCGACGATTTTAGATCAAATATTATAGTGTTATTATCTAGTGCCAGGATTTACTTGTTAGACTCTGGAATTTTCAAAACAAATTGGCTAATCATCATCAAAATATAGGGTTTGTTAGACCATTTATCAAAGCTCTATATTACATAAAAGATAAAAATACACAACTTGCATCCAACGTTTAGATACGATGGCAAAAATTTCTTTTTAATGATCATAACTATTGAACCAAGTTCAAAACTGGGCACTCCCCTACAAGGAAAAAAATTCTAATCTTTATTTCTTACAAATGTTTCCCGAAGGAAAATTACAAAAAGCTAACAACTCATTAGATTACATAATAACTTTTATAAGGATGAAGAATGATTTCAAGTGAGATCAAGCGTAACGAACTTCCTTTTAATTTCCATGTATTTGTTATGATTGTCGATTTATGCGGTGGTGCTGGTGCGAATTTTGGGTAGGTACGAGATTGAACTATAATTAAATAATTTTGCAACTAAGTATTATAAATTAAAAAAAAAGGCTTATACATACATCTCCAACAAGTATAAATCAACAGAAATATTTTCACTTTTATCTTTATATATATAAAAATGGCTTTCTGTCTGTCTGTCTGTCTGTTCCCTATAGACTCGGAAACTACTGAACCGATTTGCGTAAAACTTGGCAGGTGGGAGTATTAGAGTCAGGGGAAAGTTCCTATTATAGTTTGAGACCCCTTCCTCTCTCATGAAGGGAGGGAGGGGCCTCTCAATCAAAAGTCAGTTTTTTGCATAACTCGAAAACCTCTAGCAAATGGTATCAATTTGGGAACGAGGAATATTTCTATCAATACCTTCTCCCTCCTTTCAGTGGGGTTACAGGAAGGGAGGAGGGGGGCTACCTTACAAATTTTTACTTAACTTGAGAACTAATCAAACTAATGGAACTAAATGCAGCATGGGTATTGGAATACGAGAAATGTTTCTATGATTATTTCCGATCCCTCCCTTCTTCCAGCGGGAAATTTAGAAGGGAAGAGAGGGACTTCCATACCTTTTTTTATTGCAAAACTTGAGAACTATTCGATCAAAGGAACCAAATTTGGCTTGGAAGGGTATTTGGGTACGAGAAATGGTTCTATGACTATTTGGTACCCCTTCTTTCTTCCAATGGAGAGATAGAATGGTAGGAGGGGGCTTTTCTACAAACTTTAGCATAACTGGAAAACAAATGAAGCAAATGGCACCAAATTCGACATGGGAAGGTATTGAAGTATGAAAATTTATTTTGAGAACCATCTGTTCTTCCAGTCGGAAAACTTTATGGAGAGAGGGTCTCCCATACAATTTTTGACATTACCCGGGGACTTATCCAGCCACTGGAACCAAATTTGAAATGGGCGAGTACTTGAGTACGAGGAATGTGTCTATAAAATTTGGTAATACCTCTCCTCCCATTTTTGTTATAGGATGGCAAATGGGGGGAGGGGAGGGGGGGTGTTGGTAGGGGCTGCTTTACAATTTTTCGCATAACTCGAGAACTAATCGAGCAAATGGAAGCATGAGAGGGCTTTTGGATACCAGAAATGGTTATATGCTTATTTGCCACTCCTTTCTCCTTCAATTGGGGATGAAGTTAGGGAAGAGAGGAGATCCAATACAATGATTTTGCATAAACCAAGAACTTATCTAACAAATAGAACCAAATATTACATGTGGAATTTGGGTACGAGGAATGGTTCTATGACTATTTGAAACACCATTCGTCAGAAGTACAAAAAAAGTGGGGAGAAGACTCCAATACGATTTTGTTGGTATAACTGGATAAGAAATTTAGCTATTTGCAAATTGCAAATTTGTCATGGGAAGGTATATGAGTACGAGATAAGTTTTCATGTATGTTACAGATTCTTCTGCCTTGCAGTGAGGAGCTGGGAAAGACGGTGGGGTTCCATATCAATGTTGTTGTATTGCTTAAGAACTCATCAACCAATGAAACCTAATTTTACATTGGAGGATTTTTGATTTTGAAAAAAATAGTCGTTCATATTATCTGTTCACTGTTTTTGCTATATTGGGGGTTATTTTGCGAGTCGAGTGACGTGACTCACAAAATTTCACTTCTTTATCCTGACTCCAGGAAATGTTTCAGAGTAGAAACGTTAGTATGAATGAGCTCCAAAAATCGATCACAGCACATTTGAGCTGAAACTTCTAGCCTATAGTGGTTTCTGGAGTCGGCACAACGATGTGAAATTTTGCACATCACGTCACGCGACTCTCAGAATAAGCCCCATTGTCTTGATTATACATCGGATTATAATAAAAATTTGCATACCGCACAAGTAATTGATTTCACGTGTCAAATTTTGACAAGGAATCAGTAAAAGGATTCGCTTACAAAATACTTTTGAACTTTTTTTTTGCAATAAATTCGTTGTTAGGCATCATTCCGAGGCAAAACTTTAAACACGAGTGTTTTGCAGGACGAGGAATAGATTTCTGATAACAAACTTTCTATTAGACGGCAGAAAAGGGGTCGTCCACATTTACTGTGTAATCTTTTTGCCATAATTGTTTTATTATGCATGAGATCCAGACAAAAATTCATTCACGGGTGCATTACATAACGGACAATTGATTTATGAATTAAATTTTTTAATCAGACGACAGAAAAGGGATCGTTAATATAACCTTTAAAATATTTTAGACATAATTTTGTTGTTATGCATCCGAAAAAGACAAAAAATCTCACACGGGTGTTCTTTTCGACGGTCAATCAATTTCTTATTTTAAATTTCCGTTAGGTAGACAAGCAAATAGGTCGCTTGCAAATTCTGTTTAGTATTTTAAGCAATATTTTTGGTAAAAATGCGTTTCAGTTACCAACCAAATACAAAATCATCTGCTTTAAAGTTAAAAGCGAAACGATGCTCGTACGGGATCAGCTAGTTGTTTAATAAAATTATGATTTAAACAGCATAGTTTGGCGGTCAAGAATTCGTTCTAGATGCATATCTCAGTTTTTTCAATATTGTCACTTATACCTTTATGGCTCCGAGAGCCTCATTTTTAAGTACTTTAATATTGTATTACCATTAAAGAACGTTAAAAAATATTTTTGGTGTTTGTCTAAATTACAGAAGTCCGGTTAATTTGAAAACTATAAGGTAATATCGTTTTAAAAATCTGTAAGGTTGTTGCCGTTGTGAATGTTGCCAAAAAAAACGGGGGTCTGTATTTTTCTCATTTACCATCTTTCATGCCTCACTTCAAAAACCATTGTGTCGAGTACGCTACAGTTCACGCAATCCACTTGAAAAGTTATCCTTATCCCATTCAAAACAAACGGTTCAGCGAATGGGAAAACAATACTTCCAAGAAAGTTTCGCAAAAACAACATGGGAACATCCACTGATAATAATGAGCAGCAACATACACCGGTACATTTACACATAAGCCCGAAAATAAAAACAATTCAGATGAATGAAATAATTTGTTCCAAGAGCGAAAACATATAGCAGCAAAAAAAAAGTAAAATAAATTTCTCGACGTGAAGAAGAAAAACTGCTAGCCAGACTGTGAGCTACCCAGGGAAGACTTTGTTTTATCTACAGTCGACCCAGCAGTTTTCCCAGCCAGACGGCAGCGACCAGGCTTCTCAAACATGTATCAGCCTACGCCTGAATTATGGCGGATGGTCCAAGGAAGGACTCCCGTGAAGAAGGGAATGGGAAACGGAAACCAACAGGGGGATGATGTATAGGAATAACAATAAGAGTGACGTGGGGGTTTGTGAAAATTCTTTCCCACTACCCCAAACTGCGAGTCCTGCAATTTCCACCCCCTGTCTGCCTTTTAAGACTTTTTTCCGCCTTGAGCTCAATACTATTCGCAGCTGAGTTATATATGTTTGAAAAAGAGTACCCCGGACGGATTCCGAGAAGCGCAATAAATCTTCCGTTTATGTTGTTTGCTCAAGCCATATTTAGTGGATCTCGGGTTTTTTTTCCTTCCATTTCTTGCTCATTTCTTTTGGCTTTTCACACACTTACGGAAGAAGAACGAGGCCCAGACCCATCCGAAGGAACGAGGGGCCGGCCGGTGAAAGATGGACTTCTGGTGGGTTCGGTGGGCAACAAAGTAGGGGGGTAGGACATTTTTCTTGAACCAGTCGACGAGACCAACGAACGAAAGAACAACCACGTGGCCATATCGTTTTGGTTTCATTTATTATGAATGCGCTCCACAGAAATACGGAATTCATTTCCTTCTGAGGTGTGTGTGTGGTTTCGAAGGCAATCGGTTATGGCGGAGAGAAAGGGTTTCATTAAATTTGGCCAATTTAGACTCATTTAAAGTGAATTATGTTTGACCCATTGCTAGAATAGAGCAGAGTTTTTAAACATTCATATTTATTTTTTTAAGCTAAGCCTTCATATAACTTTAAATGTGAAATTGATGAGACCTAATATCTATACGAATTTCAATTTAATGGATCTCATAAAATAAAATTGATGAATGACAAAATTTGTTGATTTCAAATGAATGTTTTAAAAAATTTTAAAATTAATTAATTGTTGGAACCTTCGAAGAGCCTCAGCTCGAATCTCAGAGATAACCAACAAAGAAAGATACCCACTGCACACCAACAAAAACGGATTTGGAGCCTTTTTCACAAATTAAACCTTAAATCCTACCCGCGAAAAATTACAGTTGATTGCGCATCAGCGGTACTCCGGTTTTTTTTGTTTATTATCTTGACGTTTGACGCTGCACGATGGGTTCTCAAGTAACACAGATTAAGCCAATTGTTTTTTTTGTGTTTTATTATTATTTTATGAAGACTTCTCCATGGCATCAAATTTTTTTAAACTGTTTTATTGTAACAAAGGAAATGCCTCATTTATCCTGTGTTTAAAGTTGTACCGAGAGTTTTGCTAAAACATGATTAAAACACTATCTTGAGAGTGTTTTAAAAAAGTTGAAAAACTATTGCTAAACCTTCAAAACACATATTTTTCTGTTTTTATTAGGGCTTGGGCACTCATTACGCTTTTAAAACTAGCGTTCAAGCCAAGTTGAAAAACTGTTTTATTGGAAAAGTGGATGTAGGCATGATAAAACTAAATGACAGATGATTTGACAATCGAGAAGATCGTTTACACGCTTAAACGTTTTTACCTCTTTTTGAGATAGCATAACCTGTTTTGAAAGGATTTTGTGTGATGGCTTTGAGAAAAACGGGCTCTCAAAATGATAAGAATTAACACATCTAAATTCATCTGAAAAATAAAACCCACTTTGTTGCATTCGCATTCAAATTTCAAAAGAACCGCAAATTTGACAACATTATTTGTCGCTGAATTCCTAGGGTTTGAGTTGAAGCACACTGTGAATAACCGTTTTTTGTGATTCGATAAGAATTAATGTATTAGACAATTAATTTTTTCTTTATTGAATAATATTTATAAGGTAGTAATTCTAAATTTGCTCTTTCAGTTTAATAAAAAAGAGTATTTGTAGCTCATATAACAACAGTGTCCATAGACTAACAATTGCAATGGAATCCAGTGCGAATGGATGTTAATCCTGAAGACATAGTCAAAAAAAAACTTCAGTCAAGGTCCAATCCATTAACAAAATTCTTTCCGGATAAACCACCCTTGAAAATTTCTAGAAGACTGCAACTACACCGGCTTCTCCTCAGCAAAGACGGAAAAAATCATTCATTCTACGCAGTAAACTGAAATTACCGATTTCGGTAATTTATTTTACCGAACCAGTTCACTAATTTGGAAAAAATCGGTAATTAACGCATTTGTCTTCTATTTTCTACCGAACTTCCTTAATCGACTCTTGGCATACCGAGGTTCGTTAGAAAATATGTAAACAAATAGTTTTGTCATCATTTTTTCGGTTAAAAGCGCCGGGAAAAAGTGTAAAACAATCCTGCCGTCATGTGCCGCTGTCAAAACTAACTTCAAACCCCGTCTCACTCTCACAGCCGCACAGCATCTCGCTTGCGCTAAAGTAAAGCAACAAATATCTGACCAGCCCGCGCCATCCGTTTCGAGTTTTTTCATGTATGCGAGCGGGATGTCTTTCATCAAGAAGCCATGTTGAGCAGTTGCGAGTAAGAGTGCATTTTTCTACCGTACTTGAGTGAAAGAAAAATTTCAGATGGCTGATTAGGAACTCGAGACCAAAACAAATTAAAATCAAGGTAAGCTATCCAATTTGTTGAATTTTCCCGATTAATGAATTGGAAAATTAAGCCGTTGGAGGACTTTGATAGGAGCAATTATTTCTTTCCAATGGCCTTTGGACGAGCTTTTAAGATGTTATTTTTTTCCAGGATTTTCAGCATCAAATGCCTCTATTACCGGGAAAATGGCCGCCTTAAGAGCGTAATAGTCGATTGGTCTAGACACATCGCACAATATGGAAAAAAATGTACTTAAAATTCAAATAAAAGCATTCAGGTGTTTCACATTAACCCACAATTATCTTCATTTTAGGTCTATGATTACAAATTTCTGAAACTCTCTAAAAGTCGTCTGTGCTCATAAGAATCGTCTTCTGGAAATGCTGGCAATTATCGAAAACTGTGAAATTTCTTTCGGTTCTTTTTTTACCGAAAACGGTAAAATGTTCGATAATTTAAGCTTATGGTGCACAACGTTTTACGCGAAATGATTTGAGACTCGAATCATCTCGTATAATACGTTGTGCATCATTAACTTGAATTACCGAACGTTTTACCGTTTCCGGTAAAAATGAACCAAAAAATTTACAGTTTTCGGTAAATGTTACCGGCATTTCGGCTTTACAGATACTTCAGTGAAAAATACAAATTTTCGGTAAAAATAACTATGAGTTTCGGTAATGATTACAGATATTTTGGTAAAAGCCACCGGTTATTCGGTAAATGTTACCGAACTTCTTCAAATTTTTTGGATAGTCTTACCGGTGTTCCGGTTAATATTTCAGTGTTTCGGTGAGTTTTACCGGTTTTTCGGTAAAAAATACTGAATACTCTAAATTTTGGTAAGAGTTACCGGAATTTCGGTAATTTTTATCAGTATTCCTGTTATAATTACAGGTAGTTCTGTAATATCTACCGGTATTACGGTAATTATTACAAGTATTTCGGTCAATTCTACTGGTAGTTCGGTAAATATTACCGAACTTTTAAAGGTTTTTGGTAAAAAAAATTCGATATTTCGGTAATGGTTATAAATATTTTGGTATTAATTACAGGTATTTCGGTAATTATTTAAGGTGTTTCGGTAAAAATTTTAGGTATTTTGGTTAACTTTACGGGTTATTCGGTGTATATTACCGAGCGTTTATTGTTTTTCGGATTAACATTACCGTCTTTCGGTAATTAATACAGGCAGTTCGGTGGCAACCTATAGATTGTTCGGTAATACAACGTTTACAAATGTCAAAATTTTGACAGATAATGAAAGATTTGATTAGCCGAGTTTCGGTTATTTTTACAGAAATAGGCCCGTAATATTTGACAGCTGTCACATCTCGGCCATGAAAAAATTACCGAACAGTTTAACGAACTCCACATGTTAGGATTTCGGTAAAATAATTACCGAACTCGGTAATTTTCATTTACTGTGTAAGCTTTCATCACCCTTAACAAGTTTCAGATGATATAGTCAAAATGAAGACCTCGAGATTTGGCCGATCGTTGAAATTACGATTTATTTAAAGCGTAACGCAATTCTGAATATCGTAAGCAAAAAATCCGAAGCACATTTTATAGAATCGTTTAATCGCTTCCAATTGCAACAATAACCATTTTAGTTCGATATGCTGCATACTTTTTTTTAGCGTTTGCTTAACCGTTAGCGTACTGTTTGCAGAGAAAATTTCCTATACAACTGTTCTAATAATTTTTAACAGTTACCTAACCTAAAAACATATTAAAAATACAATCATTTCGGAAATTGATTCAGACAATTTTTTACAATTTCTATAATTGTTTGCTAAACGTTTTGACTATAACCCTCATTTATGCGAGTTGTTATTTAGCTTTGAAGCCAGGCTTTTGATGACAGAAAATGATCTATTTCGAAACAATCTGAGGTTATTTGATATCTATACCTACTTGTTATTTAAAGATAATTGACCATCCTCATAGGTCGATTTACGCACTGCCTGACCTCACTGTTTTTTATACTTCGCGATTTCAATTTTGATACCTTATTTTTTCAATTTTACACGCAGAGGAAGCGAAGCAAACATTTGGGTTCTCATTTCATTCTCATTCGCACGTTTTCAGCAATGTCCAAAGCTCAATTTTGGGATAAAGAATATTTAAAAAGGAAATTAGTTGCTAAAAAATTAGACGTTTTTAGTACCAAATAATGGGAAAACAATCATTTTGTTTGTTAATTCAGCTGAAAACACTATCCGACGTTATTTTTATTCCTCGAAATATCATATCGTAAAGATGTAGAATAGTTCAGCCTTTTCTTTCAGTTTGTTTATATAGAATTTTCCTATATTGGATTCTTCTGTCCCTGAATAGTGTTGTCGTACAAGTGCATTTGTTTTCAGCTTCCAGTCAAAGTAACACAGGAAACTTCCGAAAAATCGATTCGGCACATTCCAATTCTTCTGAAGCTTCCACATTTGGACATTCGATGTGATTTGATAAAAGATGCCATCAGATCACGACATGAGACATTACTCAAAGAGCCCAAGCACAGATTTAGGTGTCATGTAACTTCAGTTGTTTTCGATTCATTTTAGAATAGTAAAAACCATCAAAAAGCCGAACAGAAGACATTGTTGATTTTTTATAATTTCATCACATTATTCGGGTAAAGCCTGATTCCAGTCTTCACAACATCATATTTATACATAACCGTAGAACATAACAAAGATTTTTAATCAATCCCAAAATCCTAGCGTTATTTTGACTTGAAGAAAAAAAATGTGGAAGTTTTCTTTTAGGCCATTTTTCCGTTAAATACATAATTAATGCAAAATATTAAAGAAGATAGTAACCAAAAAGAATCTTTGATATTTCCGGAAGTGTTATTCAAATCGTTTTGCAATCAATAAAAATGTTAAAAGAGTTGAAATATTCTATATGAAATACTTTAAGACTAAGTCAAATGATGTCAAAAATATTTAAAATCTTATCTATTCAATTTCATTGAAACTGCAGAATTGTAGAAGACTACATTTGACAAATGATTTGAATTTATAAATTTTGTTCACTTATCTTAGAAAAAAAAAGTGTTATTCTAGACCACTCGACGGAATTTTTTTCGTGAATAGTACATTGGATAGGGGAGAGTCTACTCTATAATATGTAAGGTTGCCAAAGTTCCCGGTTTTTTCCGGGTTTGGTCGGATATGAAATTTGGGAAAGTTCGGCCCGACCCGGTTGCTCGGTTGTTGGGACTGCATTGAAAAAGCTCGGTTTTCGCCCGGATTTATTCTTATTCTCTTTCTCAAATCAAACTTAAAAAAATTAAATTGTGTTGAAACTTTTTTTCTTATTTATGCGTTTAACAAAATTTTTAAGCAAGTTGCGTATAGATATTTGGATGCTTAAAATACAATTTAAATAAATTTTTGTGAAATTTTTTTTTCAAGTTTTTTCCGAATTCCTGGATTTTGCTCAAATTTTCCCGGATATTGCTCGGATTTTTGGTCGACAATTTTAAAATGAAATGGATAGGTTTCTCCTGGTTTAGAAATAAAATAGCCCAGATTTCTCCATTCCGGATACTTGCTGAAAAAATTCCGGCAACCTTTATTATGTGGCAAATTTTCAAAGGTGTGGAGTTTTTCTTTTAAAGCTTCCTAAACAAAAATAAACGCTAGGATAATACATAGAAATTGCCAACCTCCCAAAACCGAGATGTAGGCTAATGGAAATAACGAGTACTGAGAACCAAGTTTCCTTCAACAAAACATCGATAATAACCACCACAAAAAAACGTTTAATGCAAATTGCGTTGCCTGTTACTGTGTGTTGTAATACACAAAGTCAGTTGAGGGTCATGATTGATTTCTCAAACCCTCTGGTCTAAGAAATTTGGTTTTAAATAACGTTTACATGAGTAAATATAAACATTTAGGTTTGTAAGAAAAAATCAATTATTTTGTACTGAAAATTCAACATAATTTTTGTTGCTTCTGTAAAACCGAGCTTGCTAATAATTTCAATTGACATCACTTCTGGTGCCTCGCAAAGTATTGCAAGTATTGCAATACCTCGCTGGTCACCCTCATGGTGTTGTCTCATAAATGTACTGTTTTTCAATGCCAAAAGACAGGCCTTCATTCAACGCCTTATAACTTATTTGTCTAATTAGATACGAAGTTACAAACTTCGATAAAGTTGTTCAGCCAAAAATTTCGTTTAAAGAATTCATAAATATTCATAAAAACTATTACCAGACTAGAGTCAACAAAAGAATCAAAAATGTTGTAGTTTTTTTAGTACAAAATATTCAATTTTCTTATACAAACCTTAAAGTTCAAATTTACTCATGAAAGCGTAAGTTAAAAAATCTGCAAAAAATCGTGGATGAGTTTTGAACAAAATCAAAGATTTTCAGATCCCAGAGTTTGAGAAATTCAAAAATGACCCTATATCGACTCAGTCTTATATTGTTATCAGAAACAATTCATTTAATGTTAATGTAAACACTCATTATATCAAATGAAAAATGTTGCTTTCCATAAACAAAATGTGTTTCAGTTTTTTCGAAGCTATTTTCAACTCTTTCAATGAGTTGTTTGTCCCGGAACAGGTACGGTCCTTCCGAAAATTGCGAGAAAATTTAAGAACTTATTTTCTTCATTGTTGAGCTTCAAATCCAAGCCACGATATTGTTGTACCTTCCACGAACAACCAAAGGCAACGAGTTATCAGAACGAACACAAGAAAACAACAAACCTGGAGCCTTTTTTTGTACTGTCCCCAACTACCGGCAACGAGAAAAAGGAACACACATCTACAAACCGATCTGCCTACTCATCGCCCAATGAACCCTGGCAGCAGAAGCAGAGGCCGGAAACGGGCTTTTTTTCTTATTTTAGTATCCACAAACCCCTCTTTCTATATAACGAGAGAAAGGTTCCCACATAAATGTTGCTACTTGTGTTCTTATTTATCCTTGGCCACGGGGTTTTTTATCATCCCTTTTTCAGAGATTGAACTTTTTTTTTTTGTTAGTTGTCCTCGGCCAACCTTGGATTATCCATTCAGAGACTAGCTTCTGTATGAATGAATCGGCCTTCATTGTAAATCCAGATGTTACTACCTACTACTGACTCAGTTTCGTTTGCCACAAACCCTACTGAAAAAAATAATGCGGAATCATCTTACAGTAATGGATTGTACGATTTTCCTAGTTGGTGTGGTTTGTTTTTGTTTTCTTCTTTTTTACTATCTTATATTAATTTTTATAATCCCGATATGGGTTTGATCCTTTCTATAATTGAAAATATAGTTCAAATTGTATTGATTCTCGCTATTGACTGTTTTACATTTTGAATGAAAAAGTTTTTTTGTGTTTTTGGTCGAAACATTGCCATATGAAGTCAATATCAAAAATGATGATAGAGAATAAAGTTAATTCAAATTGCAATTGAGTCTAAAGTACCGTAAACAGTGGTTACTTTGATCATCGGGATAACTTTAATCGACATGTCATTTTTCAACAGAATCAAAAGACTAAATTTGGTTTGTGTATAGTTGTAATTTTAATTGTCGTTTTGTAATAAACTAAAAAAAATAGAATGTTTTCAAAAGGTAGCCCGTATAGAACAAATGGTTAGGAACGCTAGGAAAGTTTGAAGAAAAAAGAAAGCAGGAATAGAGGGAGGGTGTAGGGTGAATTTGTTTTTGTAGATAAACTTTACGGGAGAATGAGGATACCTGGTCCCGGCGAAGCTCGGGTAAAGTTGTCAACCCGACAATAGCAAAGTGAGGAGGTGCCCCAATCCTAATGCACCGTGGCGATAGGATGTATGGCTGGAGGAATCCTCAGTCGATAACGGAACCTATGGGACACCAGGGTGCACCCCACAGTATGTAGCCCTCACTGTGTTGAAGCAGGACACTGATACAGCGGACCGTTTCGTCCCTAGCTAATCGAGGGACCTAAAATGAATACAAATCAACCAAAAACCAATAAAGAGACGGCTAAGAAAGCTTATCGCAAAAACGTGCCATATGAAGAGGCAATGCGCCTAGTCACCACTGTGCAATCTACATCCCTTGCAAAAAGTGCAAAACGGGCTCGCAGTGGTGACAAGGATGGCTCATGTAGTGCGGAAAAGTTGAATGCCAAAAGAGCTAAGGTGTCAATCGCCGCAACAAAACGACAAGGCCCCAAAAGCAATACCAAACACGAACACAGAACACTCACCCTCGCTGTAAGGTTACGTGTGTGCATGTGTGTAGTAAGAAAGATGGGGAAAAATAGTCGACTAGAAAAGGCCTATCCGTCGAGAAAGTGTTCTGGTTGTAATTATTGGCTACACATCTCCCCTCTAAACTGAAAAATGAAAACAATAAACTTTTTTTTATTTCAAAAATTCTAGTCATTTTTTCCACTTTTATAAACTTGAATCCAAAATAATCGAAGGATGTTCTTCGACGGATATGTCGAAAGTACTCAAAAACTCGCATTAAAATCATGACGGCATATTTTAAACTCATTAAACTTAAGGGTGCTGTTAAGTTATACTGAGGCGTCAAGCAGCGTTGCGTTGGTTTGCTTCCTGTGCACGCGACTTAACTGCTCTCGTTTTTTCTACATGGAAAAAGCACTGATCTGACAAACATAAAATCCAATGGGAATGTAGTTTTTTTTTTATCTCGGTTTGAAGCAGTGATTTCGGGTTTTAAGCAGAATAATTTGAAGGTCCATTCGGATTTGTGATAATTAACTAAATAATACCCTAATCGAGGAGATTCTCATGAATTCTTCGTTCCGCGAAATAGCAAGGACAAATAGACAAATTTGTAATTTCGGCATTCTCGCAATCCAAATCATGATCTGATGAGCTCTAAATGGCTACCGAATAAAAGGAGACGATCGAAGGCATTAGCAGATGTAGAAAAGTGGTGATTTCTAGCGAAATTCAAAGCGCTAGTATGACATACCAATGCTTTGCTTTGCTTTCTTATTGGAACGCAGAACGCAACGCGACGCTTGTCGCTCCAGCCTGACATTAACCTAACTCGCATGGCATCAGATTCCAATAATCACTTGCTATTCAATCTATTCTTCTGCCATCTCACATCATCTCACCATGTCTCTCTGTCTTGCTAACTGCGATAGAACTGTAAAAATCTTAATAAGTGTACTTTACTAGGTACTCTCCCAATAATCCCGTACTTGCTGATATCTCGGACTTGTCGAGCTGACTGTTGTCAACTCTAAGCTACACACTTCCAACTGCTAGACGAAATATTTCTTAATCAATTTTCAAGTACATATTCCGTCACCAGCATCAGTGTTTGTCTATCTAACTTTTTTCATGGATACCTTTATCCCAGAACAGTAGAAGCCAAATGTTGACTAACGTTTCGAAGACAAAAACAACTAGCTCGTTACACTTATTAATCGTGGTACCCTCATTTCTCTTGGTATTCGTGAATTTTCTTTTCTTGAT
Organism: Uranotaenia lowii; assembly: GCF_029784155.1. NCBI lineage: Eukaryota > Metazoa > Arthropoda > Insecta > Diptera > Culicidae > Uranotaenia > Uranotaenia lowii. The sequence goes on from NC_073691.1 coordinate 69,819,320, forward strand.
CCAACGATAATATATAAAAAAAACCACCAGAACCTTCTGCATGATGATTCTCTCGATCTATCTAAAATTTTCAGAGTGAGCCTTCAGAACACTCATCATGTTGGCCCTCCCGATCCAACGAAAATTTATAAAAATGTAACTACAGAACACTCTTCATATTGGTTCTCCCGATCCATCAATATTACATAAAGTGAACCATCAGAACACTCTTCATGTTGGCCCTCCCGATCCAACGATAAATTATTAAGTGAACCTTTAGATCACTTTTCATGTAGGTCCTCCCGATCCAACGAAAATTCCTAGAGTGACCGTTCAATTTTCAATGACTCTTCATGTTGGTCCTCCGGATCCAAAGATAATACATAAAGTGAACCTTCAGAACACTGTTCATGTTGGTCATCCCGATTCTACGACAATTTATAAAATGAACCTTCAGAACACTCTTCATGTTGGTGCTCTTGAACCAACGACAAATTATAAAGTGAGCCTTCAGCACACTTCGTGTTGGTCCTCCCGATCCACCGAAAATTCTTAGAGTGAGCCTTCAAAATTCTCTTCATGTTGGTCCTCTCGATCCAACAAGAATTTTTAAAGCGAATCTTCAGAACACAGTTCATATTGGTCCTCCCGATCCATCGACAATTCATAAAGTGAACCATTAGAACACTCTACATGTTGGTCCTCTTGATCCAACAACAATTTATAAAGTAAACACTCTTCATGTTGGTCCTCCCGATCCAACGATTATTCATAGAGTGAGCCTTCAGAACACTCTTCATGTTAGTACAACCATTACAACAACAATTTATAAAGTGAACTTTCAGAACACTCTTCAAGTTGGTCCTCCCGATCCAACGACAAATTATAAAGTGGACCATTAGAACACTCTTCATGTTGGTCCTCCCGATCCAACAACAATTTGTAAAGTAAACACTCTTCATGTTGGTCCTCCCGATCCAACGAATATTCATAGAGTGAGCCTTCAGAACACTCTTCATGTTGGTCCTACCGATCCAACAAGAATTTATAAAGCGAACCTTCAGAAAACTTTTCATGTTGGTTCTCTCGGTCCAACGAAAATTCATAGAGAAACCGTTCTGAACACTCTTCATGTTGGTCTTCCCGATCCAACGATAATTTATAAACTGAACCTTCAGAACACTCTTCATGTTGGTCCTCCCAATCCAACAAGAATTTATAAAGTTAACCTTCAGAACACTCTAAATGTTGGTCCTCCCAATCCAACAAGAACTTATAAAGTGAACCTTCAGAACACTCTTCATGTTGGTCCTCCTGATCCAACAACAACTTTTAAAGTGAACACTCTTCATGTTGGTCCTCCCGATCCAATGAGAATACATAAAGTGAACCATCATAATACTCTTCATGTTGGTCCTTCCGATCCAACGAAAACTCATAAAGTGAACTTTCAGAAATACCAAAATGAGCGTGGCGACGAACGTGTTAAAGTATGTTCAAGCGAATCTTCACCATACTGTTGGACATGGATGGTCGGCTCCTCCCAAACAACAAAGAGCTGGGCGAAAACAATTTTGTTTTCAGTTAGGCTTCCGAGTGTAATCCTCTTTCGATGATCGTGCTCCACTCGTTACCCGAGATTTCACGAGCTGTGAGTGACTCGGACGGCAAATGTGAGAGCTTTCGCATCTGAGTGGGAGAAAGAGAATTCTAATCAAAGAGCGTCCTAGTGTTTCAGTGATACACTGCAGTGTAAATGAAGAAAACAATTACACTAGTTTACAGCATTTTTGAACTCAGTAAACTGAAGGTCATTTCCAATGTAAAATCGGGCGCTGAATCCGAAAATGAAATTGAAAAAAATCTCAGTAGAACCGTTTTTGAGTTATGCTCCAAATTTGAAATTTCGGAAAAAATTGAAAAAGTTCTTGTACTAAGATTAAAATATCTCGGACGGCATAACAGTAATTTGAAATCCCTTTTTTGCATATTGAAGATAAATAAATTTTCTATCGATCATCTGAACACTGTTTTTGCGTTTGACCAACAGTATTGTTGATATTAGTAACTTAATGAGAAACAAAATTATAAAAAACGCATTTTTTTAGAGAAAATTTTGATTCAACGAAAGTTTTAGACTCGATGGTAGCATTTAAAAAATCTGATTTTCTTTTGCGCTTGGATGTCAATTAAAAACGAAGATTTCAAGTGGTTGTTTATCAAAATCGGATAAAAATTGAAGAAGTTATGGCTACTTTACCATAATAGTATTTTTTGTAGTTTTTCATAATTTAACGAACCGCAGTATATGTACTTATCATAGTATAGGAGGAATGAAACATGATAAATCTCACTCGCTCCAAGTCAAAATTATTTATCAGCTTACAAGTTTCAGGAAGATCTGACCATAGGGAGGGCTTTCTTAAGGCTCAAACGTGAATAAAATTTTGAGGTATTTTGCCCGGAAGGAACGAAAAATACTGGTTTTTCATCAATAACTTCTGTCATCACCAGCTGATTGTTTTTTATTATTGATTTTCTTAAAGCCTAAGTTAAGACAAGTATTTCACCCAAAGACTGTTACTCGATTGGATTTGAAACAGAAAAGTTATTGCGGTTCAATGATTGTATTTTTGTCGAAAACTCGCGTACAAAACGCAATGCGTAAAAAGTACTCATTGCGTGTTGGACAAAATTTGCGGCCTTTGAACTGCAATAACTTTTTTACTTCAAGTGCAATCGTGTTGCAGTCTTCGGGTGAAATATTTGTCTTAACTTAGGCTTTAAATAATCTTAACTATAAAAATCAATCGGCTAGTGATGAAAAAAGTTATTGATGAAAAACCAGTATTTTTTGTTCCTCCCGGGCAGAAACCATAAAATTTTATTCTCGTTTGAGACTCAAGAAACCCCTCCCTATGGTCAGATCTTCCTGAAACTTGACATGTGATCATCTGGTAAGCTTATAAATAATTTTGACTTGGAGCGAGTGAGATTTACCATGTGTTATTTTTCCTATACTATTATAAGTGTACTGCGGCTCGTTGAATTATTAAAAACTGCAAAAATTACAGTTATGGTAAAGTAGCCATAACTTCTTCAATTTTCATCTGATTTTGATAAACAACCACTTGAAATCTTTGTTTCTAATTGACATTCAAGCGCAAAAGAAAATCAGATTTTTTGAATGCTACTATTGAGTCTAAGACTTTCGTTAAAAAAAAATTTTCTCTAAAAAAATGCGTTTTTTATAATTTTTTCTCTCATTAAGTCACTAATATCAACAATACTGTTGGTCAAACGCAAAAACAGTGTTCAGATGATCAATAGGAAATTTATTCACCTTCAATATGCAAAAGAGGGATTTCAAATTACTGTTATACCGTACGAGAAATTTCAATCTAAGTACAAGAACTTTTTTAATTTTTCCGAAATTTCAAATTTGGAGCATAACTCAAAAACGATTCTACTGAGATTTTTTTGAATTTCATTTTCGGATTCAGCGCCCGATTTTACATTAAAATTGTTGGTCAGTTAATCAAGTTCACGATTTTTTTAAAATTTTGTAAACTAGTGTTATTAAGACTCTCACCACACAACGTATACGAAATAACAACAATTTCTCCCCCGCTACCATGCTCACTGCTGTTTGCTGTTTTGGATTTGTTTTTCTTGCAAAAGGTAGCGTTCGGAGAAGAGGTACTAGGTGGTTTCGTCGAAAAATCTGGACACCGTTAAGAAAATAAAATAGGATTTTCCAGGGCACTAGTAGATTAGTTGTAATGAAATTCAGCTCTTCCTAGATTGCATAAATTAAGCCAAAATAACGATGCTGTGTACCTACGCTTGAATTTTCGTGACAGAAGAGACAATTACACTCTTGATTCTAGTGCGATTTATTTCTCCCCGAGCAGCTTGGGTGAGCAGACGAAAAATATAGCACTTTATTTTACTGAAAAAGCCGATCTGAGGAGTTCTGCCAACCATGCTGTAGGATCTCCGAGTGCACTTCTGAGAAGAATCGTCTCAGAAAACCTGGAACTTGCCTTTATCCAGGAACCTTGGGTTATCAAAGGTAAGGTACAAGAGCTTTACACGCCGAATGTTAAGATTCTTTACGACGATAGAAGCGCTCACCCAAGGGCTGCTTTACTAGTTATCAAAAGAATTAAATTTACTCCCTTTTCAGAGTTTATCTAGAATTTGGAACTCAAGAACTGGGAAAGCACCAGTAATGTCTCTAACTATAGAACAGCACAGGAAGCAGCTCAAGCGCACGAAACATGTTAAACTTAAGTAAGCACGAGTTTAGTACTTACTCAAGTCTCTTGACCGGACATTGTCCAACAAAACAGTATCCCAAAAGGATAAACATTTTTCAAAACGATGACTGTCGGTTCTGCGGGTTCGAAAAATGAACTGCAGAGCATGCAACTGCTGCGCCCTTCTTAATAGGACAGAGCGTGTACTTGGGGTCAAAGTTAATAAGCGCTCAAGACATATGGTTGCCTATCAGCCCTAAGAAGGTTATATCATACATCTTTGATATCATACCCGATTGAGATAAAATGCTTAGTCAGCAATAAACTGTCACTTCAACCCATAGTGCAGGTGAGCCTTATAGCATACAGTAACGCGGGGTAATTACCATAGTAAGGAAATATTTGTATTATATTTTTTTCGAGTGGGAGACACTTGAATATAATAAAAACATATCACATTTTTTTAGAAATCTATATAAGACATTCCAGTTTCGAGATGTAGCAGAAGAGCCAAGTATTTACGCCCCCGAATGTACGAAACCTCGTCGTTCTTATTTCGAATATAACAACAGTCTTAATGAAAATTTGTTGTAGATAATTGATGATTCAATACCTTCTGTGATAAATGCCACCAAATTAATCATCATGATTTATACTACTTTCTTCTGTTAGTGTTCTAAAAATTTGGATGTCACGAAAAAGCCCTTTTCCGAAATATTCAATACAAAATGACAAAGTTCCCACAGTTTACGATGTGTAAAATAATAGGATTTTTTTTGACCAATCATTTTGAACGATCGTTTTTCGCACCTGCCTTTAACACATCCATGGTTTAAAATCGTACAGCAAAAAATATTGAAGAAAATTAAACTCTATGCTTCAAGAACGGAGAAATCAATTTTTCAATGGATAACAACAAAAGCTTTTAACGTGGTGGATTAAGCAAAACAGCGGCCAATATAAATTCTTAATAAATGAAGCGTAGCTTCCGGTATCCCCCTAGTACCCAGTAAATCTTGTACGTTGGTGATTTGTCTTCCTGTCCTTTCACAACAAGTCAATGGCCCCGGTATCCCTCGAGGGCTGAAAGACGAAACAAATTATTCTCTCTGAACAGTTCCTTTCAGCAGCCGCGTTTTTGAGAGAGAAAGAAAAAACATACAAAATCACCTCATTACTTTGAGACGTTTGCCTTCACCAATAAAATGGAAACATCACATTTTTATACAACCATTCTTCAGCCTCGTTTACAGCTGTTCAAAAACTCCTACTCTCGACGACCTCCATAATGAAGCCTGGGTTGGCTGATGACGACGGACGGTTTATTTTTTTTTTTTTTGCTAGGCTTTCATCCGGCGAAAAACCATTTTCAACAGTTCATCGAGAGGCGCGTCTTGCGCTCTCGTAAAACATGAAAGGAAAAGTCGCGCGAAAGCAACCTGGCTTTAATGGTTCATAAATTAGACGCCTATTCGGGGGCGCCTTTCTGCATCCCCGTCAAGGAAAGCTGGAAAGTTTCACCGGAAGGACCCGCCGGGGGAGACTTGAGTCAGATCGTTGAGGCCATCAAACACGACACAAGTCAAGTTCATGTTTTACAAGGCACTTTTGTGTGCTTTAGCTTCTCGAAGCTCGGCCTTTTAAGAAAAATAGGGCGTTTTTTAGGTTTTGACTAGCGGGAATCCAACATAAGAAGGTACAGAATAAATCATGTCATGATAGATTCAAGGTAGATTTTAACTGAGATGAATTGACAATTTAGGTTTTTTTCCATGTCTATGTTCAAATTACCTTTTAAGAAATGATTTTTGAATTTTTTTTCTACAAAGCAAACCAACATGTCAATTAAAAAAAAAGTCTGACATGTTGTCTTAAAAAAATCGTAGAAAGGAAACTCTTACAAAAATCCTCACAGCATGACAGTTTTCCTACCAAACATTTGATTAACGGAAACTCAATTTGAGCCTTATCATTCAAAACGTTCTTGGAAATGCGAGTTTGCTCCAGCTCAAGTAAGACAGATCCCAAGTTATTTGATGAGCAAACGTTCTCAAGTCAAGATGTCTAATAAACAACTTGGCTAAGAGCTCGTAATCTCGAAAACATAAAGTGACAACATCAACCCCCCTTCTTCTTTTTTTTCACTGGAACTCTGTCGAACTGAGAAAAAAAAATTCCACCTCCCATATAGGGAATCCCTTAAAACCTCCCACGAAAATACCGTCATGCAAGCATTCGTGGAAGGAAAAAAATCTCAAGCGCCCAGGAGCTTCCCAACAAGACAGAAGTAAACAACTCGTGACGTCAAGATCTACTAACTGCACAATCCATTAAACTTTTGCCGTGTCGTCATTTTTTACTGTCTTGGTTTGATTATTTTTGTAAACTGCCGGGACTGATGACGAAGAGCTAGCGGGATCAAATTTGTCAAACCTGTTTGTCTTTTTTAATTAGCCATGTGTTTTTCTAACTGGTTTTTGAAGTTGTTTTTATTTTTGAACAAAGGATTTTATTTTTGGTTTAATTAAGAGTTTTTTAAGGTTAGTCCTTCGATGATATTTGACTTTGCTAGAGAAGAGAAGCTATTTGAAAACTGTTACGATCATTTATAAATTGTTCAGAAATGTACCCTATTTCTATTGCATACTTGAAGGCGCACTTTTCTAATTTTTAGATAAATGCACTTTGTTGAGTCCGTTCCATAAGAAAACTATTGGATAAATATTGATCATTGAATAGATAAAAATAATATGATGCTAAGCAATGACCACTTTTAGGACTCGAGAGATCAAGTGAACCTGAAACACAGTTTATCGAAAACTTTTTCTATTGCCTTGAAAATATGGCTTTAATAAGTTTATATTATACTCTAACGATTGATATAGTAGGAAAATATTTTTATTATAGTTTTGAAGAAATGTATGTAAAACTTTGTTTTTCTGTTATTTTAAAATGAGAAAAACATTTTCTATTTTGGTCAGAATAAACGTGTGAAAGTTATTTAATCTACCATAATTTAAAAACGTTTTCTGCACATTTTTTTAAATCATTTCGATCATCTCATAAACATTTTTTTTATCACAGTAAAAATTTATGCGTTCTTAGCACAGAAAAAAAATTGGATGAGACTAAAAAAATTTAAAAAAAAAAAAAAAGATGAAAGTTCCGAAAATCCTGGCATAACGAGGCATCACATTATTGAGTTTTCTACAACTCAAACTAAAAATACTTGCAACTATTTTGACCAAATCGTGATCAAACGTTAATTTCAACAAAGGTTTTTTTCGAAAAAAATAATTGGCTTCAATTGAATTCAATCTATTTTCATGACGCTAGAACGCAATGTTTTATTTCGCATCTTTTAAAACTTTGTGATACGGGTTTTTCAAGGATATTTTTCCTCAAATAATTTATGCATTAACAAAATTTAAACAAATATTCCTAGAAATAAATATTTATATTTTCATTTTGAATTATCACATTCAATGTTTTTTATTTTAAACCGTTACTTTCGAAAAAAAAAAACGTGCTGAGATCTTAAATATACTTGATCTTTGGGGATACCTGATTCCTTAGCTATATCAAGAAACTGGAATGTCTTACATAGATCAAATCAAGAGTTAGCTTTCATTACGTCGTATGAACCAATATAATCAAAATTGATAACTTTGCTAAAACGATTAATAAACATGTATTCTACGTTTTGTAAAAACTTGGTTTAATTTGATTAATGAATAAATTCAAAAAAAAAATGATTTGAATTTAGGACGTATGATGCCTTTCTCATTTTAGAGTGCTTTTTGGTTTTTGCGACGTTTTGTTTTGCACTACGTTGACGTGCAAAAAAAAAAACTGTTCGGTGTGTTGATTATAGCGTTCTTTTACATTTTCCAAGAAAATGCTTCATGGAGTGTTACAAAGTTCAAATATATAGTAATAAATCGTTAGTGAGAGTGATTTGAGTCATCATTCTAAAAAAAAATCTTAAATTAATTGCTAGGTAAGTTCAATAAACGGTATTTTTGTGGCTGGACACATTTTCAGCTTCTAATTTTTTCAACTCGGTGACCGCTAACAAAACTAGAAGCGTTTAGTTGACACTTGATACCGGAAATTTTGTAGAGCGTTTATCATCCGCGAAGACTTAAACAAAGCTTTCAATCGTAAGTATTCTTTTTATGCTTTGCTTTAAGGTGATTAACACTTGAAGAATTTCTCCAAAACAGATGCCAGTAAATATTCATATAATGTTAGAACCTTCAGTAAGGGAAGAATGTACATAGGTTCGAATATGCTAACTTTAAGGCACATGAAAAAAAAGTTTTGAGATAAATTTTGCCAATATGTAAATCGACGTTTGAGGCAATCTCACAATGCCAAAGTTCATAAGTACATGTTTTCTAATGCAACTAAAATGAAGCCTGAATTCAATACACAACCATAATTCTCATCTATTCGCACATCGCCTACCGATTTCTAAGGAAAATTTTGAGCGAAATTTTAAACTGTAGAAGTGTAGAATTTAAAAAGTAACAAAACTTAAACAAGGATTTTTTCGCAAAACGTCAGGAGGCTCATACGAACTTATCAAAATAAACTCTGGAAATGTTCTGAAAAAATTTGCAAAATAGAACAAAATAACAAACCTGCTATCTCAGAAAATTTAAATTTTTTTTTAATTACTGCACTTCGCTTGAAAAATCTAACAAAATGTGACTTGAAGATATTAATTTATCAATTGAAAAAAATTTCTCACACAAAAAAAAAATAAAAATATTTAATCTAATATGTCAATCGCTTGGGTATAATAAGAACTTCTAAAAGCCATACTTTCAAAGCAATAGTAATTTTTCAATTTTATTTAGAAAAAAGTTTTCCAAAATGTGTGTCATGGGTTCATATGATCCCTCGAGTCTAAACTGATATATTATTTCTTTTGAAAGGGAATCATTAACATTAATCCAATAGCTAATAATTACCCAAAAATTTCCCTAAAAAAGGAATAAAAAATGGTTTTTTTTCTAAAAATTTAATAATTGCGCCTTTAAGTATGCAATGATTATGTAGACAGTAAACAAACTTATAGAACTCTTTTTGTCTGACTTTTGCAAAAGGTTAAGGCACCCTGATTAAATGATCAAGTCTTCTTTAATACAGGATTAAGCCTCCTTTAATCTCCAAATTATCACAATTTTTGAGCTCCACGAAAACGCTTCTTGTTTATTTACGAGTTTATGCAAAACACGGCGATCTGTAAAATTGTTTCAAAAAGATATGTTGACAATAAGAAGAAGGGATGAAGTGTCCCCATTCTCCCCTGAGCTAAATTTGGTAAATGAAGTCTTTAGTATCCAGATAGGGAAATGATTTTTATCTAAGGATATAATCTTTGAAATAGCTCTATAATCCGGTAAATAGCTTGAGCTTGTTTAATTTGAGAATAGTAAATTTTTTATGAGATCACCAATTTTATCAACAAACTCTAATTTTATGCTAAAATTTCATTAGCAAAATCTACTGATCTCTTGAGCAAATTCAAAAAATTTTACGATCGATGAAAATGAATGAATCAAAGTTTTGAAAGCATTTGAAAGTTATTGAAGCTTTCTAAAAAAAACTCTGTTCTTGGCTCAGTTTTCAACACTTATCAGATATCTTCTACTAAGCCTCTGCTTAATTCATCCGTCATTTACTTTCCGATTTTTCACTCCCTGTTCAAGAATTCGATTTAGCTGTTAACGAATTGCAATTAAACATAATATATATAAAAAGATTGAAACTATAAAATAAAAATATTGCAGTTCACATTTAATTCTCACAAACAAATTCAGATTTTAGTTTGAAATTTGACTTTTGGAAAAAAAAAAAATGAAAATATATGATGTTTATCAATAGACTTATAAAACAGAGATTTCTCTGCAGATTTTAAACGTATAAATTAAATGTTTCTTTATGCGTCAATATTTATTACTGAATAACGATTCAAGGGATGATTCATTCAAAAGAAAAATGAAGCTTTTCCGTAAAACAAAACTGACAAAATATACACAAATTGTGCTGTATATTTGTGATTTTGATTTGAAGCAGGCTCATTTAAAAATATAAAATAAGAAATTGAATTTATATTCAAACTAATAAGTCTATGATCTTTTTCGATTTGAATTCCTCAAAGCAATAGTCATCTTGATATTTTTAATCATAATCTCAAAACTCATTTTGAATCTGTTTCCTTATTTCTATATGATTTCTGAATCTAAATTCTGATCAGAATATAAGCGAAATATGAACCAAGATGTGAAACTTATTATTTTAAATCAGAATCGGAATTTAATATTTCAATAACTTATTTCTAGTCCAACTAGTGAATCTGAATTAAAATATGAATTTCGAAAAATGAATTTGATTCTGAGTTTTCTATTATGGATCGCCATTTCGAAGTTGAAGTAGGAAAATTGTTGTACAAATATTTTAACATATATAAAGTGGCCCTCCACACCTCCCCAAAATGCCTATAAGTTTCGAATAACATGAAAAAATTGTTTGAAGAAGAATGGCCTAGATGGGTTAAGGGGGGGGTAGGGTCTATCACTTTCAAAAAATCGATTTTTTTATTTTTTTATTTTCTTATTGTAAAACATTTCAAGAATGTTGTGTCGAATTTTCAAGTCAATTGAAGCAAAACTGTAGAAGTTATAGGCCTTTATCTCCTCCTATCTAATACTGCAAGAAAGCAAGAGCAGAAACTTCAAATGCGTTTTTCTCGAAAGCACATTTTTAAAGTCCGTGGACATCGTCATTTGAAAACTACTTATCCGATTCTTTTCAAATTTGGAACATATTTTCTACATATAAAATACCAGACCCCAACGTTTTTCTTTTTTGATTTTTTTACTTTGGGGAGATTTTACAGGTGAAAAATGGCGGATTTTAAAGTGAAAAATCGTAGTTTTTACTTCAAACAGCCACAAAAATTTCATAAAAATATTTTTAAGTTAAATAAAAACGTTGGGGTCTAAAAAAACATCTATTAAAAATATTTTGCTCTGATTTTTTGAATTCAGACGATTCTGTGCTGAGATACAGTGTCCACCGCAAATCCTGTTTTCTAAAAGGCATCCTCGAAAATGCTCCGTCACCGGCTCATTTTTCAATATTTTTCTACGAAAAAAATACTAAATGTTCTTTTAACAATGCTTTGTATAATGCAAAAATTTTGAATACATTTGTTTGAACGATAGCTCTACAAAAAAATCGTGAAAATGGTGTTTTTTTTATACCCGTTAGACCCTACCCCCCCCTTAAACACCAACTCAAAACAAAAAAAAATTAATTTAGTTTGTGTCCCGAAATATGAAAACAGAAATTCAATTTTGATATTGATAATATTGAACGCCAAAATAAGTTAAATAGAATTTCTATCAACAATAGCGAAAATTTTGAAGAATTGTAGCAAAATTCTTGACCTGGGATCAGTTTTTGAGGTTTGAGTATTAGTTCTGAATGAATCATGGGGTTTGTTAGACCCCCCAAAACCCCCTTTGTTCCTACGGCCATGCAATGCTCATTTAATTTATATACAGATGAAAAAAACTTAACAAAATTCCTAATAGTCTAAAATTATTTATTTTTAAATATTTCTTATTTAACTTATTTTAACTAAATTAAACTAATAATTTAAATCATTAATCAACTTTTCCAGAAACCGCAAGTAAACATGAATTTTGCATCAAAAGTAGGGAAGAGGGAGGGTATCTTGGGCCACTTTTTTTCTTCATTACATAACTTATTTATTATTTAAGATACGATAAAAAGATAAATGGTATGTTTTCTACATAAATATCTAACGTTTTATAAGGCAATTTAATTTATTTTCAATAGATTTATTTTCCTGAGATTCGATTGTATTAAAAAGTCATTTTTTTGGATTTTTAAATATGGTGAGGATTTGTGGGCCACCAAATCTACAATGACCAAATAATATGAAAAGTTTGCGATTTTACCATAAACTGTAATTTCATAATGCTCTTACTCATTTTAAAGCAATTTCAGGTGAGAAAATTGAAAAAAAGATTTGTGTTTGATCGAATAGTTTTTAAATCTGGTTAGTGAAAGTTTTGACAACATTTTTTTTATAGGATTTATGTTCGATTCTATCGCATTTCAAAATTGACAGATTATTTTTCATAATTCCTCATTTACACTAAGAAATTTCTTCAGATAGGAAAAATGTATATTAATTTATAAATGTGTTTCAAAACATAAAAAAGGTGGTCCAAAAAACCCCACAATCTGTGGTCCATTATTCCCCACAAGCTTTGATTTGTAAATTGGTTGCGTTTGAGTAAATGATTGATAATTTATAAGAAAAATTCATTCATGGAGAATTATTATTATGAATTATTATGAATTTTAGGATCCCTACTGATGCAATTTACGGGTGCTTGTTTCATCATGTAAATAAGTTCTTAAGCCTGTTTAATAAAAGAAGCATATGATGCTTGCTTACACAAATTAACATCATGTTGAAATATATGCTTACGCAAAGCGACAACGATGACAGTTGGGTTGAGATTTTTATCTCAAGGCTCATCACTTCCATCTGTACCGTTGAGCCGTCAACACGTACGCCGGAGCATCGTATCGTTGCTGTGTACCTGCAGGAACATTTTTCATTATTTATTTTTTCCTTACCTGTTTTTCAAACAGCACTTTTCAGTGCTAAAATTAAATTATTTTCATTTTCTTTTATTCATATTTTCTCTTTTCTTTCCAGCATGGGGAAGTCATCGGCCGGCTCAAGGGCCGGGAGAAAACGGATTGCCGAACCTAATTCAGGTCCATCGCCCAAAAAAGTTGAAATTTCCAATTCATTCGATGTCCTTCATAACATCGGTGATGAGGAAATATTCATATTTAATTCTGATAAGAGTACTAAGAAACCTTCTTCTTCTTATACTCTTAAAAACGAAAAGATTCCACCAATAACGGTCTCGATTCCTGACTTCAATGCCTTTCGAAAAGAAATCGTCACTTCCGTCAAGGATGTGAAGATTTCTTTTCAGATCGGTCGAAGGGGAACTGCTCGTATATTGGCGGAATCTTTTAAAGATTTTCAAAAGGTTTTAAATTATTTGAATAATAAAAAACACCAATTTTTTACGTACGACACTAGAAGTGATCGTCCATTTAAAGTTGTACTTCGCGGTCTCACTGGCGATCAGACACCGGATGAGATAACAGCTGAATTAAATTCTTTGTTAGGTTTTTCTCCAATTCAAGTAATTCAAATGAGGAAAAGAACCAACACGAATAATACCAGTAGTGTTGGTTTTGCTCCTGAACTTTATTTGATCCATTTTAAAAAGGATCAGGTTAATAATTTGCAAATTCTTGAAAAGGCTCGTCTTATGTTTCATTGTCGAGTCAAATTCGAACCTTTTCGTAAATCTTCTACCAATTTTCTTCAAAATATTACGCAATGTCGTCGTTGTCAAGCTTTTTGTCATGGCACTAAAAATTGTAGAATGAATGCCAGATGCATGTTTTGCGGCTCATTCGATCATGAAAAATCTAAATGCCTTTTTGGTGGTGATAAGCCAAAAACAGAATTTTTTAAGTGTGCGAATTGCGCAGGTAATCATTCCTCGAATTCTCTAGACTGTCCCGTTAGGGCAAAAATTGTTGCTTCTAGGAAAAATCCCAAAGTTTCCAGAAAAGTTTCTTCTCCTCCTTCCTCTTTTTCGTCTACACACGTCAGACCGGCAAACAACCTGCCTGTTCGCAGTCAGCCTCGGCCTACATTGGAATCACGGCTGGGTAATACCCGAAGTGATTTTAATGTTACCTGGGCTGATTCTGCGCCACAGCCTCGTTGTTGCTAACTAATAAAAATGGGAAAAAACCAAGTCTCAACGTTCATGCGAAGGCTTGGGAAAATCCCCGAAATTCAAATACTTTTTCTTCTCCTTCCTCTTCTGATTCTAACAATTTTGTTGATTTGGGTGAGATTACTGAGGAAAAATTAAAATTTTTGCATCAAAATTTAATGGAAATGATGCAACTTATGTTGAAAGCAAATTCAATGTTTGAAGCTTTCCAAACTTCTTTTAATTATGCTAACAAAATTATTATGACTTTACGATTCCCTCATGGATCCAAATAGATGTTTAAATATTATGAATTGGAACGCTAGATCTTTGCTGGCTAACCAAGATGAATTCTTTTTATTTTTGAAAACTCAAAACATACATATTGCTGCCATCACTGAAACTTTTTTAAAGCCAGACAATAACTTGAAAAGCAATGCTTTCTTTAAAATTTTACGAAATGATCGACTTGATCGACAAGGTGGGGGTGTAGCTATTGTCATCAATAGTCGTCTCAAATTTAGACTTCTTCCTTCTGTCAATACAAAAGTCTTAGAAACAATTGGAATTGAATTAGAAACTTCTATGGGGAAAATTATAATTGTTGCCGCATATTTGCCTTTCCAATGCAGCGGTGAACAGAAAAATTTTTTGAAGGGAGATTTACAAAAACTCACCAGAAATAAATCTAAATTTTTTATTATTGGTGACTTTAATGCAAAACACCGATCTTGGAATAATATTTCATCAAATTCAAATGGGAATATTTTGTTTAATGACTGCTCTGCAGGTTATTATACTGTTGAATATCCTAATGGGCATACTTGTTTTTCTTCAATTAGAAATCCCTCCACAATTGATTTGGTTCTAACGGATTTAGGCGAGCATTGTAGTCAATTAGTTACTCATGCGGACCTCGATTCAGACCACCTTCCAGTAACATTTTCTTTATCCCAAAGTCCCATTGAAAACCCTTTAAAATCAGCTTTTAACTTTCAAAAGGCTAACTGGGAGCGATATATGAATTATAATGAACGTAATTTAGATGTAAACGTTCCACTGAATTCAATAGAAGATATTGATTTGGCAGTAGAAAATTTGACAACTTCAATAGTCAATGCTAAAGCCGCTTCAATACCCAAAGTTAAACATAAATTTAATCAACCTTTGATCGATGATGATCTTCAGTTTTTGATACGACTGAAAAACATTCGTCGACGCCAATATCAACGTACTAGGGATCCTTATTTGAAATTAATTCATTGCGACCTTCAAAAAGAGATCAAACGTCGTTTAAATTTCATTCGTAATGAAAATTTTGCTAAAGCAGTAGAGGACATAAAACCCTACTCAAAGCCATTTTGGAAATTAACTAAAATTCTGAAAAAGCCCCAGAAGCCAATTCCTACTTTGAAAGATGGGGATAAACTTCTTTTAACTAATGCAGAAAAAGCTCGAAAATTAGCCCAACAATTTGAATCTGCTCATGATTTTAATTTAAACGTTGTAAGTCCAATTGATGCTCAAATTTCCCTTGAATTTGATGATATTCTTTCTAAACAAAATGTATTTGAAAATTATTGTGAGACAAATATTGATGAACTTAAATTGATTTTCAAAAAATTTAAAAATATAAAAGCTCCAGGGGAAGATGGGATTTTCTATATTCTTATTAAAAAGTTGCCTGAAAGCACTTTAAATTTTTTAGTTAAAATCTTCAATAAAAGTTTTCATTTGGCTTATTTTCCCAATAAATGGAAAAATGCCAAAGTAACTCCAATTTTGAAACCTGGAAAAAGTGCTTCAGAGCCTTCAAGTTATCGACCAATTAGTTTGCTTCCTTCTTTAAGTAAACTATTTGAGAGAATTATTTTGAAT
Source organism: Uranotaenia lowii (assembly GCF_029784155.1). Lineage (NCBI taxonomy): Eukaryota > Metazoa > Arthropoda > Insecta > Diptera > Culicidae > Uranotaenia > Uranotaenia lowii. The sequence goes on from NC_073691.1 coordinate 69,835,305, forward strand.
AGAATGATGATTCACATTAATCAGAATTCTATTTTCCCTGATGAACAATTTGGTTTTCGTCATGGACATTCTACTACACATCAACTTTTGAGTGTAACTAATATGATTAACGCTAGCAAATCTGAAGGTTATTCAACTGGTGTTGCTCTTCTTGATATTGAAAAAGCTTTTGACAGTGTTTGGCACAAAGGTTTAGTAGCTAAATTAGCTCGATTTGATTTTCCTGTATATCTCACCAAAATTATTCAAAATTATTTGACTAGCCGAACTTTGCAAGTAAGCTATCAAAATTCATGCTCTGAAAGGATACCCATTAGAGCTGGTGTCCCTCAGGGTAGTATACTTGGGCCTATTTTATACAATATTTTTACTTCTGATCTTCCTGATGTACCAGAAGGAAAAGGTAGAAGATTGTTTGCTGATGACACTTTGCTTTCAGCCAAAGGTCGGAATTTACGGGTGGTACGCAGTAGATTGCAACAAAATTTAAATTCCTTTTTGAATTACTTGAAAATGTGGAAAATTTCTCCTAACGCTTCCAAAACTCAACTTATTTTATTTCCCCATAAGCCAAGAGCAAATTTTTTAAAACCTAATGAAAATCATTCCATAACTTTTAATGGGGTTTCATTAGAATGGTCTGATCACGTGAAGTACTTGGGACTTACACTTGATCGGGATCTTACTTTTAAAAATCACATTGAAGATATTCAATCTAAATGTAATAAATACACTAAATCTCTTTATTCTCTCATCAACAGGAAATCCAGGTTGTGTCTGCAAAATAAGATGTTAATCTACAAACAGGTCTTTCGACCAGCGATAATGTATGCAGTTCCGATTTGGTCTAGCTGCTGCGCGACGAGGAAGAAAGCCATACAGAGGATTCAGAACAAGGTTCTGAAAATGATTTTGCGGCTTCCACCTTGGCACAGCACCGAAGATCTTCATCGGATTGCAGGCATTGAAACTATCGAAGAGATGGCCAACAAAATAATCTCCAACTTCAGAGGCAAATCGATGCAGTCTTCCATCGCAGAGATTCGCTCTCTCTACAATTAGTTTAATTTTAGGATAGCTTTAGTTTTTAGTTTTAAGTTTAAAATATTTTTTACACGACAGGATGTTCTCCTTTATAAAAATGCTTGATTGCGCTCAGCAAATTTAAGTCAAATAAATAAATGTTAGTGATTATTTAACTATAGGGCTCTGAAAGTTCATTATTGAACTGAACACCTAATTTAATGTATTAATGTAATATAAATGTAATGATGAATTGGTACGAATAAAGATATATTTAAAAAAAAAAAAAAATCTCAAGGCTCATCTGAGATATTTAAAGTGGTAAACGTTTCCCCATGGCCCACGATTCTCCACTCTTCCTAAGCATAAGGTTGCCAGATTGCCCGTTTTTACCCGGGTTTGCTCGGATATTGAATACAACATTTGGAAACAGTCCGGCCCGTTCCAGTTGCCCAAATTTTGCCGTATTTATTCACTTTTTTGGCAAATATTCATCATAACAAAAATCAAATTGTAATGTTAAATTTTTGTTTTGCCTCCAAAACGAAGTTTTAAACTTGGTTTAGGCCAAATACAAACTTTTATAGACCCCAAGCAATTTTGAAAAAGTTGAAATCTGACACACTCTGTTGTTCAACCATTTCATAGGCGATGGTTTTGCTCTTGAGGGCCAACTGAGAACATGAAATCTGTTTTTAAATTATATTAAACATGTTCGTCACGACATGCAAGCAGTGCCACTACATTTGCTTAATTCAGTAGCTCAGCCTTCAAAACAATAATGGAATCTCTACAAATTTCCACAATGAGCACCATTTATTTCAATTCTAGTGTACACTTGTGATTTACAGCGGGAGAAAATCGTACATAACTACACCACTTTCGAAACATCTAATTACGAAGCAAACGATGGAATCCTCCTGACATGAAAGCCGTTATTCCGAGAGTTGGTAGCCATCAAACAATGTTAATTAGCAATCTCCCGCAGCTCAGTAGCAGTAGCAAACATGACAACACAGCCGTGGAACAGCAGACGGCAGACACAGAACAGAACACTGGCAGCAGGACTTTGAGGCAGCAGACAGACATCGAGACCCCACAATTACCGATGCGGCGACGATGCCAGGAGTACACCCAACTCAACCACCAATTAGTTCACACAATTTCTAGCAGAACCATCAGAAACAGCGCTTTTCCGCCGTTTCCCCTGAAAAACCATCATCGAAGTACCTTCCTCCTTGTATTACCTCATTCATTAGAATAAATGCTACTTTCCGAAGTGGGGTGGCGCCAAACGCGGTCGAAAGAAAGCGGCCAACCCCTTCCCCCGATCGTTTTTAGGCTATCCGTGTTCCGTCAAAAAGTTGCCCCCCACCATCATGAACCATTCGCCATTCACGCCAGGAATAGTATGGAGAATGGGGGGATGATTCCAGTGCGGCTTTGTAACATTGTTCTAAAGCAGCGGACCGCAAAATATATATGAAGCTCGTAAAATTATCCACTGCCAATAGAGACACCGAATGAGTGAAGCACTTTCCCCCGAGTTGGTTATCACACAATGTCTGCTGCCATCATTTTGGGGTGAAGTAGGGTAATGACACCAATCTCCTCCGTCCCGTATCCTATCGTCAGGTTTATTCGCAAACTTGTGATTTTTGCCACTTTGCTATATGGAAGGTCCGTTTTGATTCAAAGTACAAGATCGATATTCTTTTGAGAAATTTATTTTTGTTGTTGTGTTCAATGATCGAAAATAATATTTCAGATCGATAAGTCGGTATGGTAGTATCACTGACTGGACACTTAGAAAAAAAAATCGATCATTTTTTTTTTAATTATGTCTTTATTAGTCTTTTAATCATTACATTTAAGTTACATTATTAAAGTTAAATTAAAGTGTTCAGATCAATTATGATCAGTTCAACTCTTTGATACAGTTAATTTTAAACATTGTTTATTTGATTTAAATTTGCTTAAGCAATAAATAATTTGATTTATAGGAGAATATCCTATTGAGCAAAAAAAAAAAATGTATAAACTTAATCCTAAATCCTAAAAACTAACTTAATTATAAAGAGAACGAATCTCTGCGATGGAAGACTGCATCGATTTGCCTCTGAAGTTGGAGATGATTTTGTTGGCCATCTCTCCGATCGATTCTATGCCTGCAATCCGATGAAGATCTTCGGTGCTGTGCCAAGGTGGAAGCCGCAAAATCATTTTCAGAACCTTGTTCTGAATCCTCTGTATGGCTTTCTTCCTCGTCGCGCAGCAGCTAGACCAAATCGGAACTGCATACATTATCGCTGGTCGAAAGACCTGTTTGTAGATTAACATCTTATTTCGCAGACACAACCTGGATTTCCTGTTGATGAGAGAATAAAGAGATTTAGTGTATTTATTACATTTAGATTGAATATCTTCAATGTGATTTTTAAAAGTAAGATTCCGATCAAGTGTAAGTCCCAAGTACTTCACGTGATCAGACCATTCTAATGAAACCCCATTAAAAGTTATGGAATGATTTTCATTAGGTTTTAAAAAATTTGCTCTTGGCTTATGGGGAAATAAAATAAGTTGAGTTTTGGAAGCGTTAGGAGAAATTTTCCACATTTTCAAGTAATTCAAAAAGGAATTTAAATTTTGTTGCAATCTACTGCGTACCACCCGTAAATTTCGACCTTTGGCTGAAAGCAAAGTATCGTCAGCAAATAATCTTCTACCTTTTCCTTCTGGGACATTAGGAAGATCAGAAGTAAAAATATTGTATAAAATAGGCCCAAGTATACTACCCTGAGGGACACCAGCTCTAATGGGTATCCTTTCAGAGCATGAATTTTGATAGCTTACTTGCAAAGTTCGGCTAGTCAAATAATTTTGAATAATTTTGGTGAGATATACAGGAAAATCAAATCGAGCTAATTTAGCTACTAAACCTTTGTGCCAAACACTGTCAAAAGCTTTTTCAATATCAAGAAGAGCAACACCAGTTGAATAACCTTCAGATTTGCTAGCGTTAATCATATTAGTTACACTCAAAAGTTGATGTGTAGTAGAATGTCCATGACGAAAACCAAATTGTTCATCAGGGAAAATAGAATTCTGATTAATGTGAATCATCATTCTATTCAAAATAATTCTCTCAAATAGTTTACTTAAAGAAGGAAGCAAACTAATTGGTCGATAACTTGAAGGCTCTGAAGCACTTTTTCCAGGTTTCAAAATTGGAGTTACTTTGGCATTTTTCCATTTATTGGGAAAATAAGCCAAGTGAAAACATTTATTGAAGATTTCAACTAAAAAATTTAAAGTGCTTTCAGGCAACTTTTTAATAAGAATATAGAAAATCCCATCTTCCCCCGGGGCTTTCATATTTTTAAATTTTTTGAAAATCAATTTAAGTTCATCAATATTTGTCTCACAAGAACTTTCAAACACATTTTGCTTTGAAAGAATATCATCAAATTCTAGGGAAATTTGAGCGTCAATAGGACTAACAACGTTTAAATTAAAATCATGAGCAGACTCAAATTGTTGGGCTAATTTTTGAGCTTTTTCTGAATTAGTTAAAAGAAGTTTATCCCCATCTTTCAAAGTAGGAATTGGCTTCTGGGGTTTTTTCAAAATTTTTGTTAATTTCCAAAATGGCTTTGAGTAGGGTTTTATGTCCTCTACTGCTTTAGCAAAATTTTCATTACGAATGAAATTTAAACGACGTTTGATCTCTTTTTGAAGGTCGCAATAAATAAATTTTAAATAAGGATCCCTAGTACGTTGATATTGGCGTCGACGAATGTTTTTCAGTCGTATCAAAAACTGAAGATCATCATCAATTAAAGGTTGATTAAATTTATGTTTAACTTTAGGTATTGAAGCGGCTTTAGCATTGACTATTGAAGTTGTCAAATTTTCAACAGCCAAATCAATATCTTCAATTGAATTCAATGGAACGTTTACATCTAAATTACGTTCAATAAAATTCATATATCGCTCCCAGTTAGCCTTTTGAAAATTAAAAGTTGATTTTAAAGGGTTTTCAATGGGACTTTGGGATAAAGAAAATGTTACTGGAAGGTGGTCTGAATCGAGGTCCGCATGAGTAACTAATTGACTACAATGCTCGCCTAAATCCGTTAGAATCAAATCAATTGTGGAGGGATTTCTAATTGAAGAAAAACAAGTATGCCCATTAGGATATTCAACAGTATAATAACCTGCAGAGCAGTCATTAAACAAAATATTCCCATTTGAATTTGATGAAATATTATTCCAAGATCGGTGTTTTGCATTAAAGTCACCAATAATAAAAAATTTAGATTTATTTCTGGTGAGTTTTTGTAAATCTCCCTTCAAAAAATTTTTCTGTTCACCGCTGCATTGAAAAGGCAAGTATGCGGCAACAATTATAATTTTCCCCATAGAAGTTTCTAATTCAATTCCAATTGTTTCTAAGACTTTTGTATTGACAGAAGGAAGAAGTCTAAATTTGAGACGACTATTGATGACAATAGCTACACCCCCACCTTGTCGATCTAGTCGATCATTTCGTAAAATTTTAAAGAAAGCATTGCTTTTCAAGTTATTGTCTGGCTTTAAAAAAGTTTCAGTGATGGCAGCAATATGTATGTTTTGAGTTTTCAAAAATAAAAAGAATTCATCTTGGTTAGCCAGCAAAGATCTAGCGTTCCAATTCATAATATTTAAACATCTATTTGGATCCATGAGGGAATCGCAAAGTCATAATAATTTTGTTAGCATAATTAAAAGAAGTTTGGAAAGCTTCAAACATTGAATTTGCTTTCAACATAAGTTGCTTCATTTCCATTAAATTTTGATGCAAAAATTTTAATTTTTCCTCAGTAATCTCACCCAAATCAACAAAATTGTTAGGATCAGAAAATGAAGGAGAAGAACAAGTATTTGAATTTCGGGGATTTTCCCAAGCCTTCGCATGAACGTTGAGACTTGGTTTTTTCCCATTTTTATTAGTTAAACCTGAAGAGGGCAACCCATTTTCAACCACTTCTGAGAACGATAAACAACGAGGCTGTGGCGCAGAATCAGCCCAGGTAACATTAAAATCACTTCGGGTATTACCCAGCCGTGATTCCAATGTAGGCCGAGGCTGACTGCGAACACACAGGTTGTTTGCCGGTCTGACGTGTGAAGACGAAAAAGAGGAAGGAGGAGAAGAAACTTTTCTGGAAACTTTGGGATTTTTCCTAGAAGCAACAATTTTTACCCTAACGGGACAGTCTAGAGAATTCGAGGAATGATTACCTGCGCAATTCGCACACTTAAAAAATTCTGTTTTTGGCTTATCACCACCAAAAATGCATTTAGATTTTTCATGATCGAATGAGCCGCAAAACATGCATCTGGCATTCATTCTACAATTTTTAGTGCCATGACAAAAAGCTTGACAACGACGACATTGCGTAATGTTTTGTAAAAAATTGGTAGAAGATTTACGAAAAGGTTCGAATTTGACTCGACAATGAAACATAAGACGAGCCTTTTCAAGAATTTGCAAATTATTAACCTGATCCTTTTTAAAATGGATCAAATAAAGCTCAGGAGCAAAACCAACACTACTGGTATTATTCGTGTTGGTTCTTTTCCTCATTTGAATTACTTGAATTGGAGAAAAACCTAACAAAGAATTTAATTCGGTTGTGATCTCATCCGGTGTTTGATCGCCAGTGAGACCACGAAGTACAACTTTAAATGGACGATCACTTCTAGTGTCGTACGTAAAAAATTGGTGTTTTTTATTATTCAAATAATTTAAAACCTTTTGAAAATCATTAAAAGATTCAGCCAATATACGAGCAGTTCCCCTTCGACCGATCTGAAAAGAAATCTTCACATCCTTGACGGAAGTGACGATTTCTTTCCGAAAGACATTGAAGTCAGGAATCGTGACCGTTATTGGTGGAATCCTTTCGTTTTTAAGAGTATAAGAAGAAGAAGGTTTCTTAGTACTCTTATCAGAATTAAATATGAATATTTCCTCATCACCGATGTTATGAAAGACATCGAATGAGTTGGAAATTTCAACTTTTTTGGGCGATGGACCTGAATTAGGCTCGGCAATTCGTTTCCTACCGGCCCTTGAGCCAGCCGATGACTTCCCCATGCTGGAAAGAAAAGAGAAAATATGAATAAAAGAAAATGAAAATAATTTTAGCACTGAAAAGTGCTGATTGAAATACAGGTAAGGAAAAAATAAATAATGTAAAATGTTCCTGCAGGTACACAGCAACGATACGATGCTCCGGCGTACGTGTTGACGGCTCAACGGTACAGATGGAAGTGAAAAATTCGATCATCTTCTGGCTATTTCTTTCGTCAAATTCAGCAGGTTCACAATACCGACGGCAGGTGGCGAACCTACCATTTTTCCGATTCAAATGCCCTGTAGGAAAAATGTACCTGTTTAGCCCGATTTTATCGTCTGAATTGCCTACTTTTTTTTTGGTCAGTGGTAGTATGGTAACAAAGAAGTTGACCATAAAGTTGGTGTTTGTTTGTTTCAAGCACATTTTGAAAATTTTACAATGTCAATTTTTTTTTTTTTAATTTGCGACCTTCAATTTTCTTTTCAGCACTATGTCGATTTTCGCATGCTGTGATGCAAAAAAAAGTTAGATTTTTACAGATACGAATGAGATGAAAACAGTGTTGTAAAGAAATTTGACAGCAGAAAATCTAGAAAAATGTTTTGCATGGTAAAATTTTCAAAATGTGCTACAAATGTCAAAATTTTTACCACTTTCTTCCAACACGAGTGAACTTGCTCTTATCACAACAGAATACTCTAATACATCATCATTTCCAGAAATTAAATCGTCCATCGTTACATTTTTTTGCTGTGGGGGTTAAATCGAGTAATTTTGAACAAATTTTTCTATACAAACATCTTGAACAAGTAATTTTTGAATGTTAAATTTCTGGAAAGTTTTCGACATAAAATTATTGATACCTTCTTAATTTAAAGTTTTTTCTTTCTAAATTGTAGCTTGTGAACGTAAAATGCCTGTTCATACACGCAAAATAATCCGCACGTTGTGACTACGTGAAAAACTACTTAATTTTTATCCAATTGATTTTCACGTACACTGCAAGAAATCCTTTCTTAGAATATATGTTTCTTTACACTTACGTGCATTGATTCCTTCAACCATATGATACTTATAATGTTTAGGTTTGAGCATTAGCTTGTACTGGGATAAAATTAGAAGTTTATTAGTTGACACATCTTTTATAATTATCATCTTTGAAAAATTTCACACATTCAAAATTTCTGTAATTGGAAAAAAACTAAGCAAAAGCATGCAACTTTGTTTGAGCAAAATTTAATATTTTTTCCATCACTGTTAGTGTCTTGATTACAGACTCTTCAAAGCTATCAAAACGCAGGTAAGTTAAGTATTTTATTTTCCTGAATCATGTAAAAAATGTATAGACCCGAATAACCCGGGTGGTTAAAAGGTCTCAAATAAATAATAATAATAATAATAATGTAAAAAATGTACGCGCATTTACTTTCAGATCAAAAATTTAAACTTCAGCCTCGGATTTGGATAGGAGCTATGAATTTTTGTGAAAAAATAGTAACCATCTTTTTAAATATTTTGTATTAAAATTAATTTAATAAACATAAATATCAACAACATGCAAACAAAAACATCACAAGTGACTGCATCTTGAAACGCCGGAAAGTAGAAATACATCTAGAAATAAAAATTTGCAGCCTATTTTTAGGCGATTTTCGGACTAAAATATTTCCTAAACATATGTGTGGCACATATTTTTAAATTGCGAGACAAATGGCAAAAATCTATATATCGGCTGACACATAGCCCCAATGTGTCGATTTCGTTGAGTGTAGATCTTGCGAGTGAACCATGTAGACGAACCTGAATAAGAATTTTCTTGAATTTTAAATATGTTCGATGCGGTGTAATGATGAAAAAAGCATGAAATAATTTTTGCTTCAAAATGAAAATTGGGTCAATTTGTTCGTTGCTTTTTCTTATTTTTTATCGTTAGAAATATCAAGCAAAATTAAATTGAATAAAATATATTTTACAATTATTTGACACAATGAAATTTCTGGATGGAGTACTCAAAACTGGCCTTCAGCTTTTTTTTGGTTTGTCTCCTATTAAGATCGTGCGTGAAAAATATCAAGAAGCCTAGATACTGAATCAGATTTCAAAAGATATGAATCGAACTCACCAAATGCATACGCTTTCTTGAAGCCATTAATCAGTGGCTTACTGAATGTAACAATGTTGCTGAAAAAAATTCTGTGTTTTGAGAAAAAGAATTCTGACTTTCTGTGATTTCACCCAAAAATTCTGTGATGGATTTCTGTTATGCTATTTATTTGGATTTGATAGAAAATTCATGAAAAATTGGGTCTGTTTCACAATATAGTTGGGCAAAATGATTTACCATTCTTATCATATTTTTCTGGTTCAAAGTAAAAAATCTAAATTTGATTCTGTCCAAAAATTCATCCAAAATTTAGAAATTCTGTGAAACCTGTGAAATTATCAAAATTCTGTGTTCTGTGATACAGATTCTTCGATGAAATTTCGCTCAAAATTCTGTAAAATTGCAGTTTTTTCTGTGATTTCGGCAACCTTGGAATATGACATCCTTCTCGATGTGCCGAAATTTCTCAATCGGATGAACCACTTTGCGGCCTGAGGCAGGAGTAGTTTTCCTATTGCGCGAAACTTTTAGCGCCAGAAACGGCCAAGGTTTCAAGTATCCGGAAATCAACAAGATTACAAAAAAAAAAATCACAAAACGTTCAACAAAACGTTGATTTTCAAAGTAATAAATAAAAACTCCTGACTGAATGGCAGCTTTTATTCTTACAAAAATTTCATAACACACGCTTGAGAAAAAATACTGCAAGCTATCCACTAAAACTTTATGTGAAATTCATTAGTCAGTTATGTGTAAGTAAAGTAGTTACTAGCAGGGCGTCCTTGATACACTGTAACGAGCCACGGAGGAAGAGGGATTAATCATCCGCGCAGGATGGAAATCCCAGAAAAAGAAAAGAAGAAGAAGAAACCTTGATACACTGTGATTAGTATCAGAATCACGTAAAATCGATATGGTGCAACAAAATCAAAATTTAAGCGAAAAATCCCGTAGAAATATTTTTTTAATTATTTTGCATGTAGTTAGCGTGTCTAAGGGAAGGAGAGTAGCAGGGTTTATGAGCCTATTAAGTTGAATACTGATTCAATCAAATATTTCATCAAATATGTGTATATAAACTATAGCAGTACACATGAGCAGATATTTGTTTTTTTTACAAGAAGAAATTTTTATGTTTATATCTCCTTCAGTTTTCGAGAAAATGATATTATGATCACATTTTCAAAGGTGATGGCAAGTATTAAAGAAACATGAGATATCAAAGAAAAAAAGAACATGAGCTGTAAATATCATAAATTTCTCGAAAAAGATACAACGACTCACCGATAAGACATGAACCTTGTTTTTGGAATGCTTATAACCCAAGCAATCAAAAGTCTCTTTAAAAAGGTTGAATAGAGCTTAATCAGCATAGTCAATGTGCCTGAAATTTAAGTTCTTATTGAAACTTTGAAGTTCCATTACAGATTTGAAGGGCCTTCTGTTCAGACTACAAGTTTTCGTTCAATCAACAAAAACAAAAAAGAAATTCTCCATTCTTCTCTTACTTTGGTCACCACCAGCCCATGTGGTGCTGCCGTTTTCTCGGCATTCATCTTTATTCCTCCCATTACCTCGATTTATCTTATTTATTTGCTTTGTTTTCAACTTTGTTCGATAAATGCCGGCACGCATGTCAGTTCTGCTACACATTTATTTGATTCGTTTGCTCAAACAATCAAACAATTTAATGGAAAAAAATTGTCCTGATACCAGATTTGAATCGCGACACTTCGAGATGATAGTCGAACACGCTGCCACGACGCCACGCCTAGATGTTGCCTAATCGGCAGCTAAAATTCCAAGCTTTCCTAGAAAATCTACAAGGGCAACCAACGGCCAGCAGCAAAGACTCATGTTATTATCACTCAGAAACATTACGAAACTGCATATCAATCAAATATCCGTTAAGATAATATCGGTTTAAAACAAAAATTAATTCCATGTTTATAACTGTTAAGCATGAAATTACACAAATTCTTGAACTAATCTAGATATTAAATTCATGAATTACTTCATCTGACTATCAATGTGTGATAAGTTCGTCTTAAGTAAATACAGTTGGACGAATTTTTTTAATGTCATGAAATTTACTCTTTTCAAAACAATCCTTTGCGAGTTAGTTTTAAGTTATTCAGATTTGAAAAAAATATTTATTGACTAAATGCCCTTTTGTTATGTTCGTTCACATGTCTCAAAAAAGGCTATTTGAGGAACATTTTAGAACTTCGAGTCCATAGAAGGCTTGGGTAAAATTATGAATCCAATTCGACTCGAGTTTTAACTCTCCAAGTAACATTTTAAGTTTTATAGCAGGCTAGTAGATCAAGCTCTGCTTTCAAAAAGGGCTTGAGGAGTCTTACAAAACTATCGGTGTTACTTGGGTCGAATCGATTTAGGATCGGTATTACGTATCTCGTTCGAGTTCTAAATTTTAACGTACTAAATTTCGAGTAAACCGGATAGTAGATCATCCCAAAACGTTCTATTCGAATCGAGCTCGTTCAAGATCGGTAATGCCAAAGTCGGTCGAATCGGATGAAACTCGATTGTTTCGAGTTCCATAATCTCGCCCCTGTTTGAGAACCAATTTGTAATTTTTATACTGAATGGGAGCGATAGACATGTCACAAAAAAGGCTCTTTAAGGATTTTTTTGGAACTTCAAGTCCATGGAATACTATTTGAGGATCTTTTTGTAACTTTCATGCTCGCATTCGAGAAAATTTGGTATCAATTTCCTTTGGAACCTTTGTTCAGCGAAGTTCGAACTTTGGAGACACCCGTATAAGTAGATTTGAGACTTTTGGTTGCTTGGGTTGTTAACGTGAAAATACTGTTTATAGTTATTCCGCTGTCTAAGACTATGGGAGAAGCAGCCTTTAAGAGCCATTTGAGCGAAATACTGTTTTTATGAAATATTTCATTAAACATGTGTATTTAAACTTTATACACTTGAGCACACACATAGGATTTTGAATACATAAGTTTAAATTTCCTTTAGTGAAAATGTCAATATTATTTTTTTCAACTGTGACTCAGAGATGGGTCTTGACTCGAAGATTCAGTCAGAAAAACTTTTTTTTTGTGGATGAATGAATCCAACTGTGTGAATTGAAATTTTAAGGAGTAGATTAATTGAAAATTGATATTAAAACATACGAATAAACTCGCCTTGTCTGACGGTAGGGACTCTAACATACGTCGTTGTAGTCTCAGTGGTCGAGTGGTTAGCGTGATAAGACGGTAGTCACCGGTCCACTGATGGCATGGGTTCGATTCCCATCTCGGTACTGGTTGTTAAATGTTTATCTTAAGTTGTCCACGTCATTTATTCAGTCTGTAAAGCCTAAATCGGCAAAGACGGTGTTTGTCTTTTTTTTTAACCCACATCTTGTGCCTCTTCTGGGCCAACATTGCATTAACATTCTGCTACAGAAGACAAGCTGGCGCATGAAAATAATACTGGTCGAGTGTCGAGGTCTATAAAAATGAAGAGAATTGATCTTTCAAGTGATCGTCATCATTTTCGTTGACTATTTCTATTCCTATCATTTCATCTTACACAGTCCATACAAAGGGTATTATTATTTATAATAAAATGTTGTATAAATGGCCAAAAATCAAACCATGCAGACTAAATACACCTACTTATATTTAAAGGAAAATTTCAGTTTCTTTGGAAATATTTGAGAGTATGGTTAGATTGAAAATACTTACATCCGATATCTTTCATCCGACAAAGCTGTAATTTTATGAAAATCTATGTCTTTAATTATTTTATGGAATAAAACAACAGTTAGGATTGACAAATTATGCAATCAGTTAGCCCATAACAAAAACTTTATCAAATCTGTTTTGATATCTTCAAGTATCCCTTGAGGTGTTTATAAGGGCAAAGTTTCGTAGTTTTAGTTATAAAGAACATATTTTTATTATTATGTACCTGCTATTTTGGCAGGTAATTATTGGGAACATGATGGGGCATAAAAGACACTCTCTTTTTCCCCATTCTAATCATTAATTCATTAAGCTTCATAAATTTTTTGTACAAATTTCTATTTTAGATTCAGATTGCTTATCTGAATAAGAAACAAAAATCTTTAAAGTTTTGTTTGAGGCTTCGTTTCTAATAATTATAAGTCAAATCTTTTCACCACTACAACCACCAACCTTGTTGGATTTTTTTTTAATTTTTTTTGAGTTTTTAAATTATTGAATTCAATGATTAAGCATTAGGGATTTGGTTTGGAAATGAGATACCGTTTATTCAATTATGTTTGTCAAGTCCTTACTAGCTAACTTAGACCTATAGCGATTACAATCTTGTCGCCTATCCTAAGTTATTTTCAACTCTGAATCATTCCTTAAATACTATCATATTCTGAGCTAACCACCCAGAAGAAACTGCCAACACAGCTTGTGATTATGAGTTATATGAAAAATTTATGCTTTATGTTCAAAGCGTATTAACTTCCAGATGCAATGATCAGATACGTTGTTTTAACAGGCATTTAACCCGCTAGGCACATTTAGGAGCACTTTCCCCTTTTAATAAACACTTTTGCGATTCTCGTTATGCAATGACTTTCTTTTGAAACCACATCTCAACAATGCATTTTACTGAGATTTGTTGCCTTTTAAATTTTTGTAGTAAGAAGCTATGGGTTAATTTTAGTTTAACGTAACGAAGTACCTTTTTACATAATCATAGATCAACAATTATAAGAAAACAGTAGAGAAGTGTCTACAGGTTTTTTTTTCAAGATTCTACTGATTTTGGTAATTTTGACTGAAAAAAACCTTAAATTATCAACCAATGTGTAGAAATTACCTGTTCTTAACTACCCTGTATCTAGAAAAACATGAAATAAATATGAACACAGTTTTATGCGTGAATGAAATCTTTTTAACAGTAAATCATATCACATCTAATGAAGTATCGATTTTTTTTATTTAAAACTTTCAAAAACAACGTTTAATTTCCATTTCCATTTGCATTGATTTTTAATTTACACTTGATAGAACACACTTCAAAACAATTTTCGCCCCTTAACGCATGTAGTTAGGCTGATAAGTTATAACTTTAACTAATCATTTTTCAAAATTTTAGACACTCTCATGACTAAAACAGCGTTTGTTCGGAATCACCCCGTGTTCATTATTACCCCACTTAACTCTTTTATCAGTGAACAAAATTGATATTTTAATGATATATTAAGTAAAGTCAGTTAAGACACACCATTGATATTTACAAAGCGGTTGCCTTAGTTGCATCTACCCTGACTACTTAGTAGAGTCTCCAACTGAGTTCAGTGCTGGTTTTCTCGGTGTGGTTTTCCCCCAAACGGAGGAGAGAGTAACGATAAAAGTTATACAAAAGACAAATAAACTAGGAATTCAAATCGTTTGTTCGCCAACCCTTGACGCGTCTCTCTATCTCTCTCTGCTCAACCACCATCCCCAGCCACAAGTTTGGATTCACTGTTGTAATAAAGTTGGCATAGTTGAAGTTATTTTTTCATCATTCGCTTTCTCCGAACTGGCCAGGGATAACCCCATTTTGTAACTAGCATAGCGATGGTAAAAGCTTGAGGAAATCAAACATCAGACAAGCTAACACACCGATGCGATGGAAGTGCTCAGTTGGGTTGGGTTTGGGGTAAGATGGGCCAGTAATTGGTTGACTATGGGGAGTTGGAGCAAAATGGCACATTTTATTTCGAATTGTCCCCTCGGGATGGTTTTCGGTTTGGTTCCATTAGAATGAAGTGTATGGCTGGTCGTAAATTTGGCTTCATTTGTGATGTGGCTGGTGCCGGGCTATGGTTCTTCCCTTCCCGCTAAGTTGAAGAGATTATGAAATTTTGATAGCCACTGTTAGACGCACGTAACGGATATATTTCACTGCGATAGAGCACGAAAAGCGATCTACCCTTGCTGCTGCTGCTGCTCGGTAATTTAAAAACTTTTCCGGAGCATTGGTGATTTATTTGTTTGTCTTTTAATTGGTTATCGTTTATATGGAAACTTGTGTTTGATTCCGCTCTTCCAGAAAATTAGAGTATAACATTTGTAAACGACAGAGTGCGGAAGTGAGGAATGGAATGATAAAAGGCTTACATTAGAATCATTAGATCAATTTATCAGTGTGAAG
The DNA here is from genome assembly GCF_029784155.1 of Uranotaenia lowii. Classification (NCBI taxonomy): domain Eukaryota; kingdom Metazoa; phylum Arthropoda; class Insecta; order Diptera; family Culicidae; genus Uranotaenia; species Uranotaenia lowii. The sequence continues at coordinate 69,850,713 of NC_073691.1, forward strand.
CGCGGAAAGAGAATTGTGTTTATGGACTTATGCATCCAACAATAAATATATTAAACAGTAATATCAGCTAACTTAGGTTTATTTGGATTACTAAGATCTTATTAGTGGATTGTGAAGCAAATTGTTTGGCCAAGAAGTTTGACCAAGAAGTTAGAAGGAAAACACAAGTAAGAAGATTTAATTTTTAGTTAAAAACTGTTCTTGAATATTTTTATCAAATGCCGATATAACCTTGATAAAATTTTGAGCACATCGAGCACATCAATCATTGATTTTTTCTCAGGCCAACGGTCAAGGAAATTTTAATCAAAACGCATTTTTTTTTATTTATTTATTAAGGATATATGGGCCGAGCCCGTCATCCGAACTACTTAAATTTATCTTACATAGAGTTGATTTCTTAAATATAACCCATAGAACTTCTTGATTGTCGGGATTATTAAATTGAGATCTATTACACTGTTAATATTATTCACCTCCCTAATAAAACGGAAAGCTGGTTCGTTGCGGCTGTAATTCGTCCTGCGATGGTCAAGCGCATGACGCCTGCGTCGCCTTAATGTCAAAGAGCTTGTGTTCGCTGTCAAGCGGGAACATAAAAACGTTGAGTCCACCATGCCTCTATCTACCTTAAGAAAAAAAGTTAGATCATTTATGCGGTGCCGACTTTCTAACAGGTCCAAATCTAGCAGGTAACATAAATGTTCATATTCCGGTAAACTATCTCCCCAGGCAAGATTCCTCACTGCACATTTGACGAAACGCTTCTGAACAGCTTCCATTCGGTTTATGTGTGTTTGGTACATGGGCCTCCAAACTGTGCTCGCAAAATCGAACCTCGATCGCACTAAGCTAACGTATAAGCTTTTGATGGTGTATGGGTCCTTCAATTCTCCAGCAAAACGTCTCACGACTCCGAACAAAGCAAGCCCATCTGCTACTACACTGCTGATGTGATCCCTGAAACTCAAACCAGAATCCAATTTGATGCCTAAATCCTTAATACAGGTTACTCTTGCAATATTTTCGCCACTTAGGGAATACGTAAACTTGATCGGTGTACTGCTTCGTGTAAAAGATATTGCTGCGCATTTTGAATTGTTTACTTTCAGCTTGGTTCTGATTATAAACTCAGAGAACACATTCAAATCATTCTGAAGTTTTCTACAATCTTCTATCCTTTTTACTGGCAAAAATAGTTTCACATCATCTGCGTAAATCAAAACGAAAGCATCCGAAAGAGAGTCCGGCAAATTATTCATAAGAAGAATGAAAAGCAAAGGTCCCAAGTGACTGCCTTAAGGCACTCCGGAAGACGTTTCAAAGGGTGCCGAGCACACAGAATTTACAGACACGTACTGTTGTCTATTCACCAAATAAGACTCGATCCAAGGTAGGATCTTACCTCCAATACCAATTCGCACAAAATTTCGTTGATTCCTGCTACAACAAAGGCCTTCGACATGTCGGTGTAGATGCAGTCCAATCCTTTGACCATCCAATCTAATACGCGAGTGGTGAACTCGCAAAGATTTGTGACCACCGATCTTTTCCTGAAGAATCCGTGCTGATAGGGCAAAATTCTATTCTCTACCGCTGGATATAGCCGATGATAAACCAACTTCTCAAAAATTTTGGCAAAGCAGATAATATTGCTACACCCCTGTAATTTTCTGCAATATTTCTGGATCCCTTTCTGTGGATGGGAGTAACTCGCGACAATTTCATTGTCGGAAAATTTCATTGTAGGAATCGAACTCGAGCCTACTGATTACCTCTCCGACATCTAACCAATAGGCCAAATCGTCAGACGATACAAGTTAAGCTGTAGCTCTATTACTCAGTTGACTTCATCGAGTCGAATTTGGTGCTAGAATCCCCGGCAGAAAACGCTCATTATGCCTTCATTAATGGTGCTCATACTGCCTCGGGGGGTTTCTCATTATGCCTTTACAGTGATTGGTTTTCAGCTTTCGGCAAAAATTTTTAAAATGCATTTTTAAACGTTTTTATCTACTTTTTCAAGTTTCATCCAATTAGGCAATAGACTATTTGAGTCACGAAACAATGTTGTAATTCACATATTACAGCTGTTCTCTGTGGTTAAATAAGCATTTTCCTTAAGGTGGCCATTATGCCCTCATCTCCCCTAACAAACGTACAAATAGGCATTAGATTTTTTTTCCAAAACCGGGAAAAACTGAAAAACACGTCCGGTTACGAGCAAGGTTGCTTAGATACTCCTATGGGCGATGGAATCAAAAAATTATTCTTTCTCTCCTTAAGAATACCACGTGATTTGTCAAAAGTTGAGTAAAATTTAAGCTACTAGCTTAAATGCAAAACTAGTAAACCTACATGTTAGAGAAGCGACGTCTGAAACACAAAATTTCAATCGATACAAAACAACTATCAAAATCGACTCCAATCGATCCGAGCATTTGTCGTGGAGCTTTTTGATTTCTAATTGAAAACTCAACCAAAGAGAGTATTGTGATTGCTGTTGTAGTCTAAGTAAATAATTTGGAAGCTCGTCATATGCATTTATGATAAGGTGCAATTTTTTTTAACTCTGGTGGTTCGTGTTTCATACCGTTTATCGCAATCCATCGGGCAACAAATTCAATATTGTTTTGTTGGATTTACTGAGCGTTCACTTCAGAGCTTGAACATTGAGCCACAAAACAGTGCTGATGATTTTGATGTCCAAGCTTTCGGCGATGTGGGCAGGTATTTTATTTTAAGAGGGATCAGATATCGCTTCTCTAATATGCAGGTTCACTATGCAAAACCATCACCCAAATTCGGCAGCGCTTCCATCGCCTTTTATCTCCCATAATCTTCAGCATAAAATTCTCAGATTTACACTTGCATGAAATCTATTTACTTTGACATATCAGATCTCAAGCATAAGGATTAAAAAAAATCGTTGTTCTTGATAGTAAAAATACAGCATATTCGTTTTCCGGAAGGGTGTTCTACTGAATACACAGATATTGATTTTTGGCCAAGTTTTACATACAGTGTAAGAACGCAAAATCCACACGTGGTGCCCATAAAATAAAGACAAAAAACTTCTTGATTGTATTTTGGAAACCACTTGACAGAAAGTCACAAAAATTTGCACATGTTATCATTACATCTCTTAGCAGGTTCGCTTAAAACATTATCAACTTCCTTCTATGCATACAAAAGATATTCACAAAACAAAGTGTTCCATTTTTTCCAAATACACTACTTATGAGATGGACATCTTGTTTCAATATTTATATTGTTCTCACTTTTCTTCATTCATGTTAAAATAAGTCGGAAATGATTAATTTTCCACTTGATTTATCTCCAACACTTGCTGTAGTAATATGCTTTGGAGCATGGGTAACCAAGATTTCCACCAAAGAAGCACTTCACTTTTAAAACTTGTTGCCAAGCTACCACGAAATTGGAAGAATTTCCTAAGTTGATTCAAGGAATATTTAAACAAGGTAGTGCAAAAGCAGCCCTGCTCTAGTATTTGTTTAGACCAGGGGTCGGGGAACTTTTTGAATCATTACCCCAAAACATTTTTATTTAAGTTGATATTACCCCATGATGAAGAGCAAAAAAACGTATCCGTAAACACTAAGCGAGCTCTCAAAGCGTGGTATTTGAATGCCTCAGGGGGAAATTTTCACTTCTGCATATGCCGCTTAATTCTTTACTTTCGAAATAAAACCAACAAATTCATAAAATTGCAAAATGAAAATATACACTTTTCACTCGGTTGTACTCCATGTACCCGAAAACCATTGCCCAGAATGAAAAATCCCCAGAATTTCAATCGCCAGAAAGAACCATTCCCCAGAATTTTTTTCCCCAGACGAACCATTCCCCAGAAAAATTTTCACCAGAATGAACCATTTACCAGAAATTTTTTCGCCAGAAGAACCTTTTCCCAGAAAATTGAAAACATTTATCCTTACTAGAAATTAAAAAAAGGAATTGTTACAAAAAAATGGGGTTTCATAACTTAATTCTTTTGCGGCAAAGCCGCAACCAACGAGGATGAAGGGGCTGAGGCGGCACAACGCCGCCGAAGCTCCCAAATCCGAGGTGGCCGCCGACCCGCGTCGGAAGCGGGGACAGCGTGAAGGACAAAACGTCTTTCAAGTTCGAACGCGCAGCGTGAGGAGTCGGATACCAAAACGGGTTTTTAAAGGACCATGGTAAGTATTGAATCAATTAAAGTACCATAAACCATAAACAAAGCACAATATTGGTTCTAAAATAAATTTGTATGGGAAAATTGAATATTTTGTACTGAAAAATCAACATCACTTTTGTTTCGTCTGTGGAACCGAGCCAGCTTATGGTTTTCATGCGAATTTATAAAATTCCTGAAGGAAGTTTTCCGCTGAACAACTTTGTCGAAGACCGTAACTTCGTATCTTATTAGGAAAAAAAGTTATAAGCTGTTTAATAGGGGTATGTCTTTTCGCACTGATAAACAATAAATTTAAGGGGGGGGGTAGGGTCTAACACTTTCAAAAAATCGATTTTTTTATTTTTTTATTTTCTTATTGTAAAACATTTCAAGAATGCTGTGTCAAATTTTCAAGTCAATTGAAGCAAAACTGTAGAAGTTATAGGCATTTATCTCCTGCTATCTAATACTGCAAGAAAGCAAGAGCAGAAACTTCAAACGCGTTTTTCTCGAAAGCACATTTTTAAAGTCCGTGGACATCGTCATTTGAAAACTACTTATCCGATTCTTTTCAAATTTGGATCATATTTTCTACATATAAAATACCAGACCCCAACGTTTTTCTTTTTTGATTTTTTTACTTTGGGGAGATTTTACAGGTGAAAAATGGCGGATTTTTAAGTGAAAAATCGTAGTTTTTACTTTAAACAGCCACAAAAATTTCATAAAAATATTTTTAAGTTAAATAAAAACGTTGGGGTCCAGAAAAACATCTATTAAAAATATTTTGCTCTGATTTTTTGATTTCAGATGATTCTGTGCTGAGATACAGTGTCCACCGCAAATCCTGTTTTCTAAAAGGCATCCTCGAAAGTGCTCCGTCACCGGATCACTTTTCAATATTTTTCTACGAAAAAATTACTAAATGTTCTTTCAACAATGCTTTGTATAATGCAAAAAATTTGAATACATTTGTTTGAACGATAGCTCTAGAGACAAATCGTGAAAATGGTGTATTTTTATACCCGTTAGACCCTACCCCCCCCTTAATTGACATCGTGTTCCCAATACTCTCTGCAGGATAATAGGAAGCTTCTTCGAAAATCGAGTCCTGACTTACGAAACCGAAACTGGGTTACGATCTACTACCCTAACAGCGGGTGTTCCACAGGGTTCCATACTTGAACCTGTGCTCTGGAATGCCATGTAGATATAATGAGGTGTTAAAGTAGAAACCACGATCAGGCGAGCAGATAGTCGGATTTGCAGACGATATCGTGCTCATGATCACCGGCGAAACAATCGAGGAGGTAGAAGACCTTGCAACGGTGTCCGTAGAAAGGGTTGGCATCTGTATGAAGGGAGTTAAGCTTCAGATAGCTCACCATAAAACCGAAGTCCAGTTCGTGACCAACAAAAGAGTTTTGCCGCACATGGAGATTACTGTTGGAGGGCACACGGCATCTTCGAAACAGCAGCTAAAATACCTTGGAGTAATGGTCGACAATCGCTTAAGTTTTGGTGCACATGTCAAATACTGTTGGGAAAGTGCATCGAAAGTCATCGATTCATTGACCTGGATTATGCTGAACTGCCATGGTCCAAAAAGTAGCAAGAGACGTTTGCTTGCGAGCGTAGCACTGTTGAAACTACGATACAGAGGAGCGGCCTGGAGCTACGCGATAGAGGTAGAGCGCAACAGATCCAAATTGCAGAGCCCCCATCGGCTGATAGCCATGCGAGTTGCTTGTGCATATATCAGCAGATGCAGTTGTTGTCATTGTGGGCGTGATTTTCATCGACATAACTCTGGCGGAAGATAAGGAGTGTTACGAAGCGAGAGCTGTTAGACGAGTGCGTAAAGCTCAACGAGCAGTGTCAATGCTCAAGTGGCAGAAGCAATGGGACGCATCGAACGACGCAAGATAGACGCATATGCTAATCCTGCGACTTTCAGATTGGGTAAATCGGAAGTATGGAGAGGTAAACTTCTACCTGACGCAGATCCTTTCGGTTCATGGGTGCTTTAAGCAATACCTTTATCGTTTTAAGCTCATCAGCTCGCTTTTTGCCCAGAATGCTTAGATACGGAGAAATCGTCACAATATGCTATCTTTTTCTGCCCCAAGTTCGTTTGAAGGCGTCAACAGCTTCAAAATTTGAACGCTGAAAATGTTGTGAGTGAAATGTGTCGCGATAAGCAGTCGTGGATTGCTATAGCCGACAAAACCTCATATGACACCACAATTCAAAAACAACGTGATCTCAGGGGACCATCCAGGGTGGTCGGGACGGGATTCTAGCCTGGTAGTTTCTTAATCGGCCATGCCTTGGTGGTTAGACATCCTACGGGAGTGAATGCTGCGACGGGCACGAGTTACTTTGAAAGCATTACCTAATCGGCACACTTCTCGGGGTCTTCTGTACCAGTCTGCAGTTGTCAAAACAGGAAAAGCAGAAAGAGGAAATAGAAAAAGAAGGAAAAATGATAATGGAGAAAGAAGATAATGGAGAAAAAACAAAAAATAGAAAAAGGATAAAGAAAAAAGGGTGAGATGTAGTGCAAGAGCACAGCCTATCCTAGATGTAGTGTCATAGAGTGAAATCAAGGGGCACATCTGGCATACGAAGCCCAAGGTGGTTTTAGTGGGACCAACCCTGTCACGGCAGCAAACACCCGGCTGTTATGGCTTGAAGTCGAATATCCATCTTGTAAAAATAACGTTACACTTTGTGCGAGGGCTAAATACGCGCAGCTGCTTGTGGAGTCCATATTCACCTTGGCTCGTCACGCTAGATCGTGTCGTATGTGGCTTTGAGGTCGATGAATAGATGGTCCGTAGGGACTTTATGTTTACGGCATTTTTTGAGGATTTGCCGTAGTGTGAAGATTTGGTCCGTAATAGACCATCCCTCCATGAAGCTGACCTGAATATTTCTTCTGTTTGCTTGTGGCATTAGGCTTCTTTTTCTTCTTCTATTTTCTTGCCGATGCTATTTTTAGCACGACTTGGAACTGCCTGCAGGGGTGTTAGGTGTCCTGATTTTTCAGGATTTTTCCTGATTTTCGAAAGGCCGTACTGATTATTCAAAAGCTCTTGTATTGTTCTGATTTTTTTTCAAATGGCACTTAAAATGTCCTGATTTGTCTTGATTTTTAAAAATGACTAATTTATAAATAAATTTATTGTTGAATGATGACAACACCAAACAAATCTTTAATAAAATAGTTGAACCAGTTTAAGCAATGATAATCTTCGGTTCAAATGATATTTAAATTGTGTTTCTCGATATTAACTGCAGGCCAGCCTTAATTCGAGGCGTCTTCAGCACCTATATTTCATCTTTAGTTATACAATTTAAGCAGAACTGCATGTTATTTTCACGATGTTAGTGGTGTCCTGAAAAATCCTGATTTTTTTCTTAGCTGATTTTTGAGAAAACGTCCTGGCACCTCTGACTGCCTTATAGAGCATGATAGCCATCATGTTATAGAGTACACACAAAAAAAAGCATAGTAAAATTACTAAATCCGTGGTTTAAATGAACAACAGGCAACCATATTTTTGAGTCAAATATGTTTTGTTGTTTATGATACCTTACGCATAGCTATTTTACTATGTGCTCAATTTGGCTGCGCATAGTAAATTCGACTGCGTTTTAGTAAAATTGTAAATGAAATGATGCATTGTTTTACTTCGTCCCTAGTAAAATAAATATGTTTCATGATGAAACTAGTATGTGTTATGATAAAGATTAGGAGGAGCGAGGAGCTTGATTTAAATAGTAAAATTACTATGTATGTTTGTTTGTTTATTTGCATGCATGCATTATGACATTATTTGAAACATGAAAATTCACACTTCCGACACACGTCGGTCAATGTTAGTGTGTTCTCCCGATGCTCTGGAGTGATTTTCAAAGGTATGAAACTTTAAAGCAGCTCAAAATTAGTTTTTTTACTCACGGGTTTGATGATTATAATGATCCTGAATTAGTGTAAAAAACAAGAATGTTTACCATAGTAAAATTGTCATACGCACTTATGTTTTTGAGTCAAATATGTTTTGTTCTCAAAAGTACGATGTGCGTAGTATTTTGTTGATATGAATTGGTGCCACAATATCAAAATTACTATGCGGACGGTAGTTGTAATAGAAATTATGATGAAATTATCATGACCATAGTATTTTCGACAACAAACATTGAGAGTTATCGAAAATTACCGGGTTCATAGTAATTTCAATATTGTTTCATGCGCACTTTTACTAAATCGATGTTAAACTTTTCGTGGTTGAAAATACTATAGCGCTGAAATGGTAAAATTATCATGACAGCGTCTTTGGGATAACCACTCAATTTTTTCCGTGTAGCTCCTTTTATGGTCCAGTTACAGAGACTATATGACCAGCTTATCCGTTTTATACTTTTCTATACTCTATAGATTTTGCATATTTTCAAGCGTCAGTGTTTTCTAACAAGAGAGAAAGCTACGAATTTCATGAAAAAAGTTCTTACTGTTTTAAAATAAAAAAATTGAATCCATTGAATAGTATTTTTCTTGCGCTTTCAATAACTTCATGATATGTTTTTTCCAAAGTTATACATACCAACAAACTTGCTGGTCATGTAAAGCAGTTTATTGCGATTTAATATATTCATTCTACGGTTAAATCTAATCAGTTCTAATCGTTGACCCAAAGGTAATTAATGATTATAATTTTTGCCAACATGCTGGTTTCTATGTAGCTAAGCTTTTTCCGCAAAGACTAAATTTCATCGTTGCTACAAATGTACATTGTACGTGTCAACATGTATGTAGTATTAGTGGCCCGTTGGGTCGACATTATGAGCGCATAAAATAATTTCACCGAATTTCTATTTCGCCGAATCCAGCGGCGACCTACATCCATACATAAATACCTACTACAGTTCCGAATCACACGGCAGTCATTACAAATAAGTCTCCGCTATCATCGTGTAATTTGTTAGCACTCACCGGACAGCGACATGATACTAATGGAAAAGGCATACCCTTATTTTTTTTTGCTGTTATTGCTTGCACACTACATTTAGCAGCAGTGTTCATCTCCATTGGCCGACAGAAACGAGAGAAACAACGTTTAACATCTGCTTTGGTTAGTTGTGTTCCAGGGCTCTTTCTCTATGGCACGAATTTGGCTCCCCGTCAAGATCCCACCGGTTGGTGGCCATTGCAAATAATTCACACAATTGAGTTCTCGTCCTCGTCTCTCTGGTGGTACCGGATGGTGCACGTACATAACTCCAAAGCACTCGGGAGGCCGTTTTTCCCGGTCGATGTTCTTTTTCAGCCAGGACCTCCACGTGAACGGACAAAGTTGGGGGTGCTGGTGGTCCTAGACCTGGCCACGGGACGTATGATCGTACGTTTTGCGCCCGGCATCACCAACCGCGCTGGCTGCCTGGTGGTGGTGTAAAGTACGTTAGTGCAAACACGTGTCACATTTATCTTGCCATGGAGCTGGAGCATGGGCTTGCGACGATGCGAGGAATGTCCGATGAAAGCTGGACCAATAATGGCTCTGAAGCGTTTTGTTTGCACTTTAAGGACCATAAATATTGGGGTTCCAGGGGGTTCCGAGCTCATCACGCTCATCGCGCCATGCCGTGGGTCTCTGTGAGGTGGGCGAGCGGTTCCATACAGGTGTTGCGTGGCTACATACTGGGATGAAGACACATCTATTCGCATAAAAGTCAGAGGCAGTGTAGTTTAAACGTTATAATGAAATGCCCCAAAGGGTTGGATATAGTTTATAGAGCAGGGCAAGCTTTTGGTTTCCATTCGTTGTTTTGTTTATTTCAAGAGACATTCTCAATACGAACAATTTTTCCATTAAATCAAGAACCAAGCGATCGAACTAAAAAAATTTAATGTAAATAGTTACAAATGAGTTTGTTTCAAAAACCGTCAAAAAATATTTAATACATTCTTAAGATATAATACATAAGTACAGTGGATTGATGGATTGGCCTTAATTTCAACGAAATTCAACAAAACATTGCGCACACAATTTTCTGCCATTTTATGAGCAAGGATGGCGATAAAAAATTCTGTGTTCTTGAGAAAAAAAATTCTGACTTTCTGTGATTTTACTCTTGCATCGAAAATTTATACGAGAATGGCGTAAATTTCAAATAGAAACACGTTTAAGAATAGAAATGAATTCAAAAGGCCTCTATTTGATCATGCTATGATGTGTGTTAGTCCTTTCAAGATTGTACTATTTATATTTTCCGTGCAAACGTGCAAGATTTTTATTAAAAAAAAATGTTTTTGATTACTTTATTTTAATAAGAAGATTCAACTCAACTGACTTAAACATTTCCATGGAAGGTTTTGAACTCATTCTAAAGTAATGGAAATTTTGGTTTAAGAAATGCATAATTTTTTCGAACTTCAATAGTCTATTTTATAAAAAAAGATTGAAGATCTAACTTTTTCAGTACTGATCTTAAAGAACACGAATTCTCTTCAAATATCATGCCTTCAAAGTGGAAAATTTTCAGCAGGTTTATAGAATTATCATCGAAAAAGGCGAGTTCTTTAGTAAATTAACCAATTTTTTCGTGATTGTGGTGTCACGGTCTAAACCAGCGATCGGGGAACTGGGGTATATTACCCCAAATGGGGTAAAAGTGAAATTCTTGGGGGTACCAGTGAATATTTGTGAGTGAAAAGTGTATATTTTCATTTTGCAATTTTATGAATTTGTTGGTTTTATTTCGAAAGTAAAGAATTAAGCGGCATATGCAGAAATGAAAATTTCCCCCTGAGGCATTCAAATAACATGCTTTGAGAGCTCGCTTAGTGTTTACGGTTAGGATTGTTCGATCTTCGGGAAAAGATCGATCTTCAAGATCGATTCAGATTAACAGTTCTGAGATCGATCCATCTAAAAAATCGAAGCATGAAGATCGATCTCCGATTAATCGATCTTTTTTATTTGTAACAAGAGGGAACTACTTTTTATCAAAACTATGCGAAAAAGACACAAAATTTCAGATTTGTATAATCCTTCTATATATGCAAAGAAGAAAAATTTCAAGGACTTTTATGGAAAGCGAACCGGAGTTAGTGTTTCATAACAACACTTATCATAATCCAAATATCTCGGAAACGCTTTGATATTTAAAGTTATGTACTGGAAAGAAATGTTTTAGAGTTTAACAAAAAATTTTATAAGGTATTTTTATTAAGTCTTTTTAATCTTTTTGAGAGATATTGAACAAAATATGCAGAAAAAAAATAAAAAATCAAATTTATTCTTTTTTTTTTTTCTTGAAAAAGTAATTCGATCGCTGATATTTCTTAAAATTAGCGATTTCTAGCAATTTTTTTAATCTTAATAAATCACAAACATTTCCATGTACCCAATTCACAAGGTTTGGGAATAATTTGCAAAATTGTATTGTAATGAATTATAAATTCTCGAATTATTTTTCAACTCATCACAAATGCTTAGTGAAAAAAAAACGGCTCGACCAGGAATCGAACTCGAGTTTTCTAATTGTATCTCTCCGACACCTTACCAATAAGTAAATCGTCAGATGTAAACTAGTTAAGCTGTAGCTCTATAATTTAGTTCAGTTCATCAAATTAAACTCGCTGCTAGATTCTACGGAAGAAAACGCTCATTGTGCTCTGATCGATGGTGCTTATACTGCCCCTACAGTGACTGATTTTCAGATTTCGGCACAAAAATTAAAAATGCATTTTTGAACGTTTACCCATATCTACTTTTTGAAGTTTCATCCAGTTAGAAAATTGACTTTTTTAGTGTCTGACCACGAAACAATGATGTTACTTACATATTATAGCTGTTTTCTATGGTTAAATCAGCGTGGCCATTATGCTCTTATTTTCCCTAAATGAGAAAAAAAGATCGAAAGATCGAATCGAAAATAAACCGATCTAATCAATTTTTTTCTGGCCGAAGAATCGATCCAAAAAATAGAAAATCGGAGATGAAAAGATCGATCTTCCAAGGATCGATCCAAGATCGACCAATCCTATTACGGATACGTTTTTTTGCTCTTCGTCATGGGGTAATATCAACTTAAATAAAAAGTTTTTGGGGTAATGATTCAAAAAGTTCCCCGACCCCTGTGGTAGAGAGTAGCAGCTGTAGAAGAAGATACCGTTAATTTTTGCAATCATGAATCAGTCCCTAGAATTTGTAATGAAGAGTTAGTCACCGTAAATTTGTTTAATGAAATTATTTTACCGGCTATATCGGTGAAATTGTATATTCTTTGAGAAAGAATATTTAAGAATTGAAAGAATATAGACGGATAGAAGATTAGAATAAGGTGAAAGATGTTGAAAATGAGCGGGAGGGTAATTTTAATTTGAAAACTTTTCATCACATTTCATCGTTTTGTTCCTCACGGGCCTACTACCTTGCAGTGGTTGATACTGATAGAGTTGTAGCAACCACCACACAATAGTAGGCCTAGCGTGGTTCGTCCCACAAGCGGAAACTTGCAGTACGAACGAACAAATTAAAATTACCCTCCCGCTCATTTTCAACATCTTTCACCTTATTCTAATCTTCTATCCGTCTATATTCTTTCAATTCTTAAATATTCTTTCTCAAAGAATATACAATTTCACCGATATAGCCGATAAAATAATAGAATTTGTAGCTGAACGAGAAAACGCCACGTGACGTAGACAGCAGCTAAGCCAGACCTATCTATTGTCCAGTTACCATTTCCAGATGGAATTTTATATGGTTCCGACAATAGCACTACATCGTATTCCTGCTCGCCTACCGTTTGCTCTAGCAGAAGATGTGCAAACTCTCTATGGTTCAAACTTAGCTGGATTACATCCAATTTTACTGGCTTGCCTTTGCCTTTTTGTATGCCATTCCAGTTACGTGGTCGTTGTCATCCGTCTGCTTACACAGCATGCATTTCGGTTGATTTACAATCGGCATTCCACCGTAAGCCTTTCTTAGTTTTATAGCTACTGAGTCCCTTCATCTCCTAGGGTGCTTTCAACAAGCTCCTTGAAGTCGGCGCTCTTTTTCGCAGGAACCTTTTTCTTTTTGGGTGCGTTTTGTTTGGTGACGCTCTTGCCAAGAGCAGATAACGTTGGCTCTGCGCGTAGCTTGCGGAGCAAATCCGCTCACGTTGTGCCTTCTTTCGCTTCCACGATAAGGACATCACCCGTAGAGGTTTGGGTTCAAAGGGTAACCTGTACACGACGCTCATTAGACCGGTTGTCCTCTACGGGCAAGAGACGTTGATATTGCTCGAGGAGGACCTGCGCACTCTCGGAGTATTCGAGCGACGAGTGTTAAGAACCATCTTTGGCGCCGTGCAGGAGAACGGATTTTGGAGGCGAAGGATGAACTACGAGCTTGCGCGACTCTTCGGATAATCCAGTATCCAAAAGGTCGGGAAAGTAGGACGGATACGCTGGACAGGACATGTTACAAGAATGCCGGATGACTATTCTGCCAAATAGGTGTTCGTTGAATATCCGGTAGGAACAAGACGAGCAGCATGGAGTGACCAAGACCAAGTGAAGCATGCTCGGGCGAATGTGGGATGTCATGAAAATTCTAGAAGAAGTGAAAAATAGGGGAAAAAAGAGAAAACACTATTATTGGCGAAAACTTAGAATGGCATAAACGTCACTTCGGCATATTATGGCAGTGCTCCACATAAACTTTCCCTCGTAAATCCGAGTACAGAGGGGAAACATTTTATCGCTGAATATTCAATGCGTCGGTGTGGTCCTATTTTAATTAATTGACAAATATGGTCACAGAATATTCAAACAGAACTCAGAAAACTGTAGTTATTCTCTTTATATATTACGGCCTTTATGGAACCTAAATGGACAAATTTTCAACGTTTTTCATTACATGTTTCATTCAGAAACTTCGTTGCATGTAAGTCATTTTCTGGTTGAAATCATAATTCTTGTCTCTGAGACTTTAATTACTGCCGACACAAATTACTTTTCTGACTACGTTTAATGTGATGTTCCATCAATCTATCATTTTTAGATTCTTTTAAGCTGATTAATATATTTTTAAGGATTTTTAAACTTACATGTTTCTATAATATTAATAATATGTTTTTTCCATGTTTTCCCGATTTTTCCATGTTTACCCCGATATCTAAAAATTAATTTGGAACCCTTCATTTGGCAAAACAAATTGTGTTGAAGTTTTTTTTATTTATGCCTTCAAAACAAAATTTTTTAAACAAGTTAAAAAAAAAATATTTATAAAGGGTTTTTTGGAAGCATTCAATACGACTTTAAATCTGTCGATAAATTTTGATGAACGATTTTTTTTTAAATTTTCCTTCGTTATTTATGTTGTGTAATTTCTGAGTTTTGACAAATTTTGCCAAAAAATTGCCTGGGTTTTCGGCCGTCAATTTGAAATCATACCGGATTTTGCCGGGTTTTTTATTATATAAAATTGCGCGGATTTGTCCGGCCCAGATGCAAATGGAGAAATAAACAAAAGTTGTATACAATTTCCTCCAAACCCCATCGTTATCAAAAAAATCTTTGTAGTTGATATGAAAAACAGCTAATCCCTGATTAAACCTTATAAATCGTGAACGTTTCCAGGTTTTTTTTAGGATTTCATTACAAATGAGTGAATTTTATTGGAATCAAATGAACAAGTATTTCCAATGCTTTAACACCTTCCATGTAGCAAAGCTGCAGGTTCAAAAATGACGTCTAGAAATTATAATTTTGAAAAAAGTAAGATACCACAAAATTAAAATAATCTGTTAACTCTTTAAAAAAAATTACCAAAAATCTGGGAATACGGAAACTGGGACACAGATTGTATAACGAACTAAACGCCAATGGCACAGGAAATCAGCACAACGTTGGTGCCCGTTGATTACCTGGTAGAACTAAACGATCTGGACCACATGGAGTGGACCATCGCTAGGATGCTCGTTTCCATTTCGATGACTCTCGAGACGAGGTTGTCCAGCTTTGCTTTGGAAAAATCGGCAAAAACAGACACCCTTCCAACATCCTCGCTGCAATGTCATGTTCTACCAACTTTGACCGGCTGATGCAAAGCTATGTAGACGTGGCTGGAATGGAGGGCACTTTCGTGATGCAAAATCTGTTTAAAGATTGTTGCCACTATTTTTTTTATAAAACATGGGTTACAGATGTTCAGGAAATAGTCTTGAAGTTTTAAAAAATTGATTACATCTTTGAGATAGTTATTCTAATTACGTCAAAAGGTTTGGTTAGAATCTAAAATGAAGGGATTTATTTAAGTTGGTGTAGCGAGCAATACCACATACTTAATTGGAACAAAATTGTTACTTGAAGATAAATCAGCTCACACAGCTCACAGCAAGATGAGAATCATCAACAGAATGGCCATAAATTCATGAGTAAAACTCGTCGTCGTTCCGAGAAGTCACGAAATTAGTCATAATCAAAACTGACAATAATTGACCAGCAGACCTGCGGCAGCAGAACAGAAATGTCTCAGTTGGCTCGCTTCTCTCAGTTCTCAATAGGCCTCTCGGAAAACGTCGTGGTGCCTCGAAATCTTCTAAGCTGCCCTTGACGTTGAATTCAATTAAGGTCAATTAAGCGAGATTAAAACAGAAGACGGAAATTGTTTGCTGGACCACCTGGACAATAGGTTGGGTCGACTTTTAATCTTTATCGAAATTTTTCTCAATCTCATGAATTTAAATAATTGGAACAAATAGAGCCCTTAAAGAAACATTTTTAGTCCATTGTGAGGCACAGATTGGTGATACGACAAAGGATATTGCACTTCTAAACATAAGTTTAAAACATCAATTTAGAAAGTCTAGTATCCAGTTTAAAAAAAAGATATTTAAGCATAGTAAACCTGCTAGAAAAATTGCAAAACCATGGCAAAGAGATAAATAAAAGTCTCGCAGCGTACACACGGTCTTGAGAGCAACGTGATCAATTATTCAGATTAAAATGGCGAGATCATGGCACGCGGAGACCAACCCGAGGGGCCACAAAACTTGTTCAATTATTCAATTACTTCTAATGCCGATGGAAACCGCGCAACAGAACGGAGCCTGGAACGGAAAGGGATTTGCTCGTATTCCTGGAACAGCAAGTCAAACGTTTGCTTCTGATGGAGACGTTTGATTCAATTAAAAGTTACTGGGACTGGTTAAAAAATGCACAATCAATTAAGATTCCGGACAGATTGGGACTTTAAGAACTAAATTGAGCCTAATGGTAAGTCATGGACATGAACTTGAAAATCAAATTTAACTTGATTGAAAAAATATTTTTAAAACAAAATTTGATGTCGAATAAAGGTATTGCCTTTCTTTTGCTGTTGGGGTCTATGTTACCCGAACGTTTTGATTGGGTTACGAGAAGACTTAATAGGAAGTAGTATAATTTTTTTGTTTTCTTTAAATTTTTTTGTTAGTCATGTGGTATTGTTACAAATATTTTAACACTGATTATTTCAATGTTCTTAACGCTGTTCACAATGAGCAAGATAAAAAAAATAAAAACCAGATTAGGCTTAAACTGCCCCATATTTGTAAGAGAAATTCAAAACCTGTAAAATGTTATGCGCTGCAGACTTAAAATAATCTTAGGCCTAGTGCAAGATCTCATGCCAAATTTGGCTAGATCGGATCACGGGAAGGGGTCGCTCAACGAGCCTGAAGTTTGTATGGGATTTTGACACATTTTGTTCGGGAGAAACATGAAAAACCAGTTTTTCATCAATAGTTTTGATTTTCTCCGGCCGATTTATTTCGAAAACGGGGTTTCTTAAAGCCCAAATTATGACAAATATTTCATCCGAAGACTGCAATTCGATTCGAATTAAGATAAAAAAGCTGTAAAGCTTCAAAAATGAGCAAACTTTTTTAAGGGTGGTATTCATCATTGTTAATGAGTCGAGGTGTTTGAACATTTCGACGCAACATTAACCGTGATGAATACTTCGCTGAAAAAAGTTAGCCCATATAACTTTTTTATTTTAACTTTTTTTTTCAATAACTTTTTTATTTTAACTCGAATCGATTTGCAGTCTTCGGATAGAATGTTTGTCTTCATATGGGCTTTGAGAAAACTCGTTTTCAAAAGAAATCGGCCGAAGGAAACCAAAGTTATCTTTGAAAAACTGGTTTTTTATGTTTCTCCCGAACAAAATGTCTTCAAACCCCATACAAACTTCAGGCTCGTTGAGCGACCCCTTCTCATGATCCGATCTGGCCCAAATTTGTCATGAGATCTTGCACTAGGCCTAGGATTAATTTAAGCCTACAGTACATAACTTTTTCAAATGTCGGGTCATTTGGGACACTCTATGTGCTGTTATACGTTGAACTAAAGAAGATCTCATTTTCATGGATATCAAAAAGCACACAGCTCAAATTTCACTAAATAGCAATCCAAAATAGTTTATTAATATATGAACATCCAAATACAATAAAATCAATAATGTTCAAAATCTTTGTGACAACACTTTTTTTACACATTCCTATTTATTAACTTTTTTTTTACTTTGCATCAGTGATTGAAATCCTCACCAATTTTCTCATCAGAGGCATTCAAAATACACACTTTGAGGCCTCGCATAGCTATACAGGAGACGATACATATACATTCATTCAAACCTCCCCCCAGCGTTACCACATATACAGATTTTTCTGTAAGTATACAGATTTTTTTGAAATTTCCAAACACAGAATCTGTATATACAGGTTACAGATAATTGGAAATTTATACAGATTTCATACAGATTTTCAGAGAATCAAAGATTTTCCAAGATATATTTATTAAACTTCGAGTCAATCAATAAAAATCAACTTTGATGATTGAATCAGCTATCAATTATCACGCTTGCAAATAAGAAAAAACTCCCAGGTTAAAGTTCGGAACCGTTTTCAATGCAATACAACTAGCAAAGGGTTAAAGAAAGTTTTAAAACCTGTGTTTAAGAATCATAAACCAAAATTGGTCATTGCTGTATAGGAAATGTAATAATGACACGTTATACAAATCCCAACTGATTTAGAAGGACACAGATCGTGATATTTCACGGAATATATCGACCTAAAACTTTGCGTGACCTTATTTTTCCCACATAGCGCAAGTATTCTGTCCGTTACAATAAATCGGACAAAGTAAATAAAAAACGGTTCGCGTATAACAAAAAATCAGGTTTAACACTGGTTTGGCAAGTCGCACAAATAGTAGCCTGCATTAATGAGAAGCGTAGTCCAAATAAGTGCGCTACGCATTATAAAAAAGATCACCGTAGTTCAGCGTAAGTAGGAATCCGGAATGAAAACTTTTGATACAGATTTCAATACAGATTTCTGAGATTTTATACAGATTAAAAAGATTTTTTGGCTCGAAAATACAGATTTAAATGTGGCAACGCTGCCTCCCCCCATGAGGAGGATCTGCTCTGAGAGACACTATCCGTTTGCTGCCCCGAACGAACTCTCTCAATGTTCGGTTGCTACATGATGCATGAAGAAGACGAGGCACACATACTCATTTACGTTGTTGAATTTGAATAACTCCAGCCGATAGCTGTCGTTGAGGAGAACATCTTCAACCTCGCCGCAAAGGTTGAGGCAACAACAAAAACAACCGAACTTATTGCGTTGCACGGCCCGCAACGTATAGTGCAAAGAGGGGGGAGGAAAAGAAACGAAAAAACTAGCTGCCTGCGTGCGGTTGCTGTGCAATAATAGCAATAGCAGAAAAACCTCGGGTATTCGATCCAGGCACAAACGAGGAGACTCGGGTTTGCTCTGCCTTTTGAATTCGGTTCCCTCAAGAATGTAACAGGAGATGAGTGAGAGCCATTCGTTTGGTTTTTTGGATTCGCTGCCTCGAATGTATACTGCTTCTTGAAGGCGGGCCATATTGAGAGCGTATGCATCATCGGTTTTGTCGTTTTCGCTCAAAGCAACCTTTGCTTCCGAGTAAAGCAGTGAGCGAGAGAAGGTTGATCAATTCATGCTCAGCAAAATTCAATCACTGCTTTGCATTAACCAAATGTATTCAGAATATAAAAATGCATGTATGGTTCATTTACAAATGGTATTTTAATTCGAATTTCTTTCTTTTTTCATATTTTAAGCATTTCTATAAAAAACTGTTGAAAACGCATGTTTCAGTGGTTGAATAGAGTTAATCTTTATTCGTAATCATTCGTCAAGTCCTTAAATAGCTACTTTCTACAGAAGCGACAGCTATTTGTCACTTTCCACTTCTCATATTCCCTAACCAGGAAAGTACTCATTTCTCAATGAGTAAAATGATACTTCTACCCAGAATATCTAGCAACAAATCATCGTTTGTTTCTGCGAGATGAAGCAGCCAAATTCTGTTGGAGGAACGGATTTCGATGGATCCGAAACCGTAAGTATCAACACCTCCTCTCAATTCGCAAATTGAGAATTCTGAACAGATTCGCATACCTCGCCTTTGGTAACGTCTTCGTGAGTTCATGAGCTGGCTGAACCTCAGTCGAAATGTGTCGTAAATATTGCTGACCGCTTTTTATGATCTCCCTGATGGAAGCATCTAAGTACTTTCTGCAGGTACTGGATGCAAGGGATGTTGTCCTCCATAAATGTGAAAAGAGTGCTACCACACCTAATTTACTCAGGAACTTTGTAAACCACAAACCTTCCAGGATTGCATGGCAAAAGGATCCTATCTTAGCTTCGGTCGATAATAGAATGACCGTCTATTGACGTTTCGTTGGACACGAAATTAGATTCCCAAAGATCATGTAAACATGATCCTATTAAGATCTTCGGTCATCGGAATCATCGGCATATTCTGCATCTGCATATCCGATTAGTGCTTTCGGTTTCGCGTTTCTGCAGTATACCGACGCCATATCGGTCATACGTCGAAGGTATCGAAGAATACGCTTCAGGCCCCACCAGTATCTATCCGCTAGACTGGCCTGGTATTTGCTGGGTGCACTAAACGCAGCACTGATAATCGATCTCAATGAAGTTGCTAGATATTGGAAACAACCTTTAAACTAATTCTTTGAACGGCTGCTTAGTGATAAACTCACCATCATTCAGCTTTTTACATCAAACGTTCATGTCACAAAACTTGTGACCTAGGGTAAACCAACCGCTTCCCATGCCGCGTATTTCTCCAGGGTGGCCATCCATTTGTCGATAGCTGTCTTCCAGAAGACCCAGTTGTCCGGTGCTGGAGCTAGTTGATGATTTGAGGAAGCTCTTCATTATTATCAGCAGCTACGTTAGCCACGTAGCGCTTAGTAGCTTCTCTGATTCGCAGCAAACCACTCAGATGTGTGTTCTGTTGTTGGAACACAGATCCCGGCAATGTTATACAAACCGTGTGGAGCACATCTCTCAGATTTAAGCTTTTTTAACAGATTTTAGCTTTTTTCTTCAGATTCGAGCTTTCATCTACTATGCTCTCAAGGCAAAAAAGCTTAAATCAGAGGAAAAAAAAGCTTAAAAACGAGATTCACCAAGACTTATTTAAAAGATGTTGGTCACACGATACAGAGACAAATCGTGTAACGTTGCCGGGATCTGGTTGGCACATCGGCTGACCGCTCGAATGTGTTTTCGATTTTGTACACGTCAGCTAACTTCTCGAGTGTAGGATGTTGTTCTAGCTCGTAAACAACGGCTAACCGCTCAGATGTGAAGGCCTCGGGAGGAATCTCAACATTCTTGCTGATGACCATCTTTTCATGAACAACATCGTCTCGATTAGGCTCCAACAGTAAATCAAGGCAATACTCGTTGTTCTGGAATTTCGCTCGGGCGAAAACCTCCCCTGAAATCGCAAACTGTACTTGCTTTCCGAGAAAAGTAACCCTTCTCCTGTTCTCGGTGTACTTTCTGACCGAAAGTAAGTTGTCATCCAAACTTGGGATAACAAGTACACCTAACAGTAGGGGAGAATGAGGATACTTGATCCCTGGGGATACTTGATTCCTTAGCTATATCTCGAAACTGGAATGTCTTACAAAGATCAAATGTTCTAGAAAAATGTTCCAAAATGAGCAAAATAACAATGTTTGTAGTTTAAAAACTTTTAACAAAATAATTGATTGAGTAATTGCACTTTGTTTGAAAAATTTCACAAAATGTAACTTGAAGATCTTTTTTCATCACTTTAAAATGTTCCTTATATGGAAAAATTATGAAAAAAATATTTGTTCCAATGTATCAATCGTTCGAGCGTAAAATGAGCTTTTCAATGCCATATTTTCAAAGTAATGGAAAACACATAATTTTTTTCAGAAAAAGTTTTCTAAAATGTTGATTATGGGTACAATTGATCCCCTATAGTTGGGTACAATTGATCCCCCTTCCAAACGGCATATTCTTGTTCTGAATTGATCTTCATGATTGCTGATTACGAAATTACTAATATTTATCCAAAAACTAATATTTATCAAACAATTGTCCGAAGAAAAGAGCAAAAATAGTTAATTTTTCTTAATTATAAAAAATAGCGCCTTTTAGTATGCAATGTTATTAGCGTTGAGACAAAGTTATAGAATTTTCTTCTTATGTCTGCTATAAATTGTGAAATGAGAACAAACATGACCAAAATAGTCAAATAACATTCTATCTTGAGGTTTTGTTTGTTTTTTTACAAAGATTAGGGCTTCCTGAATAAAAGGTCAAGTCTCCTTGAATAGGAGATCAAGTCTCCTCTAACTTCAGAAAAATCGCAATTTTTTTTACTCCCACGAAAATGCTTCTAGTTCATCAACGGGTTCAAGTATTGTTCTAATTTTCGGAGCATAGAAACTTGAAGTTACAAGCTGTCAGAAAATGTCAAAGACGGCGAGTTGCTATTTTTTCCAAAAAGATATGGTGAAAATAAGAAAAGGGGATCAAGTATCCCCACTCTCCCCTACCCTTCGTAACCTACGATCTAAACTAACCGATTATACTTTGAATTCAATCTCATGATGGTTTTACTTTGTTATTGACAGATTTTGCCAGCAGGCATTTGATTTAAAAACGCTTCTAAGTGGCTCAAAAATAATCAATTTTTGTTAATTTTGAAACGGCTGTTTCCATAAAATTTTCCTCAATTTTTTTTAAGAGAAGTATTGGACCAAAAAGAAGCAGAAATTGAAGGAGGAGGATCCACCTTAAATACAGATTAGACGAAGTATAAGTTGGAAAAAGATCAATATCATGAATGAAAAAAGTGTGCGCCGTTGGAATACCTAGGAACATTGGAAGTCTAGGGAAAACTAACTTACAAGTCTTCTTCCTGGGATACTTAAATATGGATTCGCAGACGTACAGACAAGGAAACCGGCAATATTTTCTTATCTCTGCTTCGAGATGTATTTTTCGGCTTTCAGTCTTTTTAAATAGTGATAATTTAGTTCACACACAATAAACTTTGCAGTCCCTGATGACGATCCTATATGGATTGAAACGTTGGAACGTTAAATAAATAGTCGTTTTCACTATTTAAAAAGACTGAAAGCCGAAAAATACCTCTCGAAATTCAAGTAACAGTCGTTAAAAATATCATTCAATATCTCTGCTTCAGAATATTTAAAAAAAAAATATTTTTGAATAAGCATGGACGAGCGGTGGCAAGTCAAACCTTAAAAGTATCTGACTTACATTCCTTCCTTTAATCCCAATTGGCAACTAGGACGTGGCTGGCACCGTAACTGATCTTCTTTTTTTCAGAAGAGCATCAGTTGTGTGAATTGATAATGTAAGTACTGCTAATCCCAAGAATCATTCTTTTGGACTTAGTACAAAAATGATGGCCTCGATCAATCACGGAGTAGCAACCATTGGCGATGTGAAACTTGTTCTACTTAGCCACGCCAACGTTCACAGACAATCAGACCGCTTGTACATAAGAAATTTGAAGTTTATAGGAGATTAAAATGACGTAGTCAGAAAAATTATTGGTTTCACCAGTTATTTTTAAATTTACGAAAACGAGCGATTTTCTTCCTACTAAGAAATATGGGTAAGTTGCAAAAAACTTTGTTTTGAATGAAAAATCGCAGTGTTCGGCACAAAAGCGCTCATCCGCTAATTGCTAGTTAGTCCGCTAACTTTTCGTTTGCGGTTTTATTTTGCCGCTAAATTTTTATTGATCTAGCGAATTAAAAAGTTCCGCTATTTTTTGGTTCCGCTAATTGAAGACCGCTATCTCCCATATTCATATATGTATCAATCTTTCGAATTATTAGTAATAAAATAAACTTTTGGTCATTATTCAGGTTGAAATGATATTGGGCATCATTCTGATTGCTTAACTGCGTCTTAAGAAATCTTATGTGATTGTTATAAGATTCAATTAGACATCGGTCGTACGAAATACGATTCCATTCAACATATCGTAACTTAATCGTATTTCGATCAGTTTTAACACCTTGTTCGATGAATAAACGATACGATCGAATGTTAAGTGTGCACATTTACGATTCCGATTTGAGTTGCATCTATATACGAGTTTAGCGATGATTTCTTTTACGATTTCATGTTGGCTGGGTGGATCCATTGGAGGAATGCGTACTCGAGTTAGAGGAAAGCTATATTCAGTGTCATTTTTCTCCCATTTAACACTTTTTATGTATGAATTTATCGATCAATTTATCGAATTTTAAATGAAATACTTGAAACTTTGTTTATTCTCTCTTGGGAAATTGGAAAATCGAAGAGGGGAAGGCCGTGAAAAAAGACGATTTTGATATTTGTTCCGGCATTAATGTTGTTAAACAGTTAGCGATTTGCGATTAGCGATTAGCGCTTTAAACTTTAAGCGATAACTTTTCGGCACATTTAGCTTATATAATAGGCGATTGCTAACTTCGAATGAATTAGCGATTTGATTAGCGGCGCTAATTTTTCAGTTTGCGATGCCACTCTGCAAAATCGAATGAAAACATATCCATATTTATAGTTTTTGATATATTTGTGATGTCATAACGCATAAGGCACCAATTGCAATAAATATTGGTTCTGTTCGAAATAAATTTGACATTTTTTTGTCAAAAATGTTTTTAACGAAAATGCATAAGCATACATTTTTGAGAAAAAAAAATCTACAGAAAATTCTACTAATTCTAAAACTTACGTTAGAATACTTGAGAATTAACAAAGGCAGTTAAAAGGTACGCTAACGATGCCTCTTTAAAGCATGTTGCTGAAGGAAAATTCAAACCTATGCCATTTTCTGAAATGTCTAAGAAGACGGATCATTAAACACCTTTTCCCAAAACAAACAAAACCAGAAACTCACACCCACGTCAGTATTTGCACAGAAAAGCAACAGCAATCACACGAAAAAAAAGCTCTCACGAGTTTGTGCGCCCCCACATCGTGATCCGAAAGTGGCATGACGCGTGACAAATGAATAAAATATGTTTGCAAAAGTGATTAGCGGCCGTCCTATTTGTTCGAGAAGTTCAGCATCCGCCGGCTGCAATACATCCTGGGCCGTCCATCCATTCATCCATCCATTGAGGCAGCCGTCCGGAACGAAATGTTTCCCTCGTACTACGCGTCACTTGATATATTTTCCTGGCTGCCGTGGCCGCCGGCTGCAAATAGAAGCTTGTTTATACATTTAGGTACGAGGACGTGAGAGTGTTTGTGTTGTTGATTTTTTTTTCGGGCGTCATCGATAGAGCTTGTTTTGGGCGGACTACGGTAAGTGTATTCTAGGCACGGACCATTTTGTCCAAAGATTTTTACATTGGCGATCCTACCACTTTTTGTTGATGTAATTTTATCCTTACAGTAAACTTTAAAGTTGATTTTTTTTCACAAAACAGCTGTAGGGTCCAATACCAAAAATTTGAGCAAGTGGATAAGTAGGATACGTTTACCGTAACCGCTCTTCAACCAAGTGCCGTATTCATTGCCTTCGACGGAAAACTTGTCACAGCTTAGAATAGGACAGGATATTCACAACAGTTAGACGATGACGATAAAAAAAACTGGCGCTGCTCTCTTCACATGTGACCAGTTTTTGGGGTGGCCCGGTGCTTAGGGTCTTGTTTTAGTGCCATCCACAATTCACAATCGAGATGTGGGCCATCGCCATTTCGGGCAGCTGCCAGGCTCAGACAGGCTCATACATCGTCACGATTAATTGGAATATTTGCGAACGTGATATTTATGTTGTTTGGCTCTTCTAATTGCTTTATGGCCGATCGCCTGATTTTTCATTTGAAATTATTTTGGAAAACTTCCAACAGATGAATTTTAAAAGATAATTTTCTCTGCTCTTTGAATGCTCCTAAGAAACATTTCATTCACATTCAGAGAAAAAACACCAAACCCTGTAATCAGATCCTTTTAAAAGGAGCAGCATAATTGAAATATGTTTGCCAATCCATTAAATCGGAATTAAAGACCGATCGGCTGACTGTCAACCGCCTCAGCCTGTCATCTGCTGATTGGTTTTTAATTGATAGCGGTGAGCATTGATTCCGTCATCGGCAAACATAAACAAGCCCGCGTGTCGATGATGGCAGTTTGCCCAAAGTTGATCGGAGAATCCATATCCTACTGCGGTACGGCAGCTGGGAAAAAAAACTTGGCCAAAAAACTTACATCCATTTGTGTATTTATGTCAAGAGAGGGTGAGGGAAATATTAAGGTACCAAGCGGAAGTTTGTTGGGAAAAGGCATCACGGGCCCGGGAGAGCAAAAAAAAAACACTATTAACTTTACCGTAAGGCAAACTTTCGAGCAGCTGCACCTGACACGGTTCGATTTTCCGCAGCCCAAGTGTAGAAAACCGCAAAATTGGAAAATTAAAAATTAAATCTGTTGGACGATGTTGATCGAATTCCCAATGACCCATTTCATGGCGAAATTTCATGGGGAGAACTTTGTAGCAGCAGTGCTTTGCTCTTTGTTTAAGTTTGCTCGAAATTTTATCGAACGCTCGAGATAAAAAACGACTAATTCGTTATTGGCTGAAGCTAAATAAACAAAAGTTACGTGAAGCAGATTTGCTTTGGTTGGTCGGTTTGTGATTTGATGTGAAATGTTACAAAAGTTGCTTAAAAGAATTCGTTCACGATCTCTTAGTAATGATGGAATTGCGGCTTAGGTAAACACATAGTTTTGCCCTGTTTCAATCGATGTGTGGACTTTAAATGCCAAGACTGAGGCATCAAGTAAAACCGTTATAAATTAAATCAACTCACATTTAGTAGCAATTGAAGAAAGGGATGAATTGATTCACCTACTTACTTACATAAATACTTACTTACTTACTTACTTACTTACTTACTTACTTACTTACTTACTTACTTACGTACTTACTTACTCACGTACTTACTTACTTACTTACTTACTTACTTACTTACTTACTTACTTACTTACTTACTTACTTACTTACTTACTGTCTTACTTCCTTACCTTCTAACTTACTTACTTAATCATCCCTCGTCGATTTTCCGGCGTATGGAGCCTTGGTAATAGTCCTCTACTGTTGACGATCCGGAACCAGCGTCTCCCCTTGGTGCCAGTCGAGGCTCTTTTCGACTATTTCGGCAGCTCCTGGCTACTTCGCAGCCAGTCCCATGCAATTCTCTACTCAACCCGCGTGGAGCACATCTCTCAGATTTAAGCTTTTCTTTGTCAGATTTAACCTTTTTTTCAGATTTAAGCTTTTTTCTCAGAATTGAGCTTTCATCTCCAATGCTCTCAAGGCAAAAAGAGCTTAAATCTGAGTAAAAAAAGCTTAAAAACGAGATTCAATATCACTTAGCAAATAGATGAAGGTTCAGGTCCCGGCAACGATACAGGTTTGTCGATGTATCGTGTGACCAACATCTTTTAAATAATTGCTGGTGAATCTCGTTTTAAGCTTTTTTTCATCAGATTTAAGATTTTGTTTTTGCCTTGAGAGCACAGGAGATGAAAGCTCAAATCTAAGTAAAATATCTTAAGTCTGACAAAAAAAGCTTAAATCTGAGAGATGTACTCCACACGGAATGTATATCGCTGCCGTGGCCTGTGTAGGACACAAGATACAGAGATAAATCCTATATCATTGCAACCCCCTGTCCGCAGCTTCGCCACGAGTTTCTGGGTCTGCCTCTCCTTCGATGTCCTTCTGGATTTCACCCGAGCGCCCCTTTGCAGATCTCGTTCACATCTTTTCGCAGCGGGTTTGATATTTGAGTTGAAGATTCGAATTCCGTTTGTAAAGATATCTGAGAGAAATGTTCCGGAGACTCGAGCTTTTCTGATCTGGGTTTCGATGTCTTTCTTGGTACCACTATCAGGCGTTATTGGGCTCCCAAGATACTGTAAGCACTCCACTTTCTCAACCTGTTGCCAACTACCATGGAATTGAAAAGGTTTTCATAGTCGATTTCTATCGAATTGGTTTTTTCGACATAGACTTTTAGAGCTGCTCTATTCTCGAAGTATTTCACGGCAATCTTCGATTTGGTTACAGCCAACTCTATAATGCTTTTTGTGCGGTTCTAAACGTTCCCTCAACGACGATGCATGTTTGCAAATTTGCAAGTTGCTGAATGCAAACGTTCGGGTTCGACTCATTCTTGTGTGGCTCGGTTCGCTCCATCAACCTAAGCCAAGCCCGTGGAGGAACAAAGGGAGGAACAAAGTGATACCAAAATGTCAACAATCCTTTCAGTCCGCGTTACCACAAAAAATCTATATCATAAGTGTGCCTTATTCTCACCCATAAGAGTCCCAATGTAACACAAAGAGATACGCTGATGAGACAGATCAAAATTTGGCATCGTTGCTTTCAGTTGCTGTTCGGCAACGAACGCGTGCGGACTCTATCCGCATGATGCTTGTAAGAATACGTTGGTAACTTCGTGCTCGGTTCGGGTTTTGAAAGGGTGATTGACATTTTGGTATCAGAAATTCTTTCTTCCTCCGTGGGCCCGGCCTAGGTTGGTGGAAGGAACCGTGCTACACAAGAACGAGTCGAAGCCGAACGTTTTGGTAACTTGCAAACATTAAGAGTGATACGGTCAAAATTTGGTCAATATCAACTTGACGTATATCTTTCAATTTTGCATTTAAAAAACCTGAACACCCGTCATTTTAAAGGTGTGTGTGTGTGTGTTTGTGTAGAATGTTGCTCCTATTTTGATTTTGGAATTCACTCTTCAGTTGTCAAAATGCCGTCATCTGATGCAGCATTCCCTTAAAGAGATACCTTACCGAAAGCTGCAAATTCTGGTCGTGACGGAAAGGAACAGTAACAGCATGACGAGGGCATCGTTCAGGACAGAAAACAACTTCAAATTAAAAATGGTGAACAAAAGTTTTGAAAACAAAAAATCATTTTCACCCATTGGAGCCTTAAAGCAAAACAATCTTCTAGTAGGTTGTTGTGCTTTAACCTACTAGTAAGTTCCTGCACTGAGGTGGCGATCTACGTCAAAAGTACCCAGTAGTAGGTAGTTATTTTCTGTCCGTGCACTCTGTGGGATCGCGCAGTCCTCGGCTGCCACAGAATAGAAAGCGTTTGAACAAACAACTAGTAGCGCAGAAGAAATCGGGCACGGTGGCAAACACGACGACGAAGATAAACTCGACAAAAACAAACTCGACGAAGACGAATTCGACAACGACGATGACGCTTGTGATGAAGACCTCAACGATGATAATGACGACGTAGATAAAATGGATCTGGTAAAGGTAAACTTGAAGCGAGCTATCGCTAGCCCCATTTTGGCTTCTGAAAAAGAAATCAGGGCATATGTAGTCGTTGCCAATGGCCCTTTCCCTCCTTGGACTGCGACCCAAACAGCAGGCAGCAGTTATTATTATTATTAAATCAACAGATCATTTATTGATCCAAATGATATTTAATAATTAAGAGACTAACTACAAATACAAATCTACACTGAACTTAGAACTCTAAGAATTCTTCTTTGGAGTACAACCTTCGAAACGTCAAAATCAAAATGCTCTGAGAAGCGGTTAAAAGTCTTGATGACGCCAATTTTTGCAGAGTTGGCCCCGTAATTGTTTAGTCTAACAGGAACGAAGAGCTGAAGATCCCGATTCCTCAAACCACGAGGTCGGACACTAAGTGGAAGAACTTCCAAAAGTGCGGGAGAGTCGATTTTTGATGAAAGCAGATCACCGATGAAAGACGCACGAGTGGCGGTCCTACGGGCTTGCAGCGTGTCGATGTCGATCAGGCGGCAGCGGCTTTCGTAGCTGGAAAGTCGAAAAGGGTCCTGCCAGTTTAAGTGTCGAAGGGCATACCTCAAAAAACGTCGTTGGATGGCTTCGATGCGATCAGAACCGTTTTGACAATATTGGCACCAAACTGCAGAAGCATATTCAAGGGTCGATCGAACCAGACTGCAGTAAAGACTCTTCAGGAAGTAGATGTCCTTAAAATCCTTTGTCACGCGGAAAAGAAGACCCAGGCTTCTGGAGGCTTTGTCAACGATATAGTTGGTGTGATTCTTAAAATCCAGCCGCGCGTCGAGGATCACACCAAGATCTTTCACGTGTGAGCTCGATAGATTGCATCGTTTCCAAGGAAATAAACGGCTAAGAACGGGCGTCGTTGCGGGAAAATTATAGTAGGTACTACACATTTACTACGGTTTAAAAGTAGGCGATTGGCATCACACCAGGAGGCAAAGAGTTTTTTTTTCCTGGGATTGGAGGCAAAAAGGTTAAACTGGTTCTGCAGGAAGTTCACATCTTCGGTGCCATTGATAGAGTAGTACAGTTTCAAGCCGTCGGCATACGCCAATTTTGGTCCATCGAGGAGTTGCAGTATGTCATTGAAGTAGATTAGGAATACTGACGGCCCTAATTGACTTCCCTGAGGCACGCCTGATGAAGCTGAGAACTGCCTGGAAAAACAGTTACCCGTGCGTTTTGGCACATGACGGTCGATTATGTAGTTGAGGATGTGCGACAAAGTTTCGGCTGCAGCATTAGGGTTTGCTAGTTCGAGTTCGGATTCCCAGTCTATAGTGGCCAGTACGCGAGAAATGATATCGAAATCGACGTTCTTATAGTCCAAGTAGAAGGGTGTGAGTTTATCAGCGGGGTTACACAATCTAGAGATATTAAATGTAACCAGTAAAGCCGGGTGATGTGGGCCTACTTTAACTAGCGGTGCAGGTGCTGATTCGATAGTTGGTCTCGTCCTCGTCATAGGCGAAGCAAGAATCAAGCATCCGGCCGTTCTCGTTTACAACACTGTTGATCTGACGTAAAGTTGCTGTACTCAAAGAGTCTAGAATAATGTTCGAAGAAGCCGAAAAAGTAGGGCGTTCAGGATCGGGTTAATGGATAGGATAGTAGAAAGAAGAATAAAATTAATTTAGATTGAATACATTAGAATGTTTTGGAACGTTTAAGGATTTTTTCGCATGGCTGACTTTTACTAACAGACTCGTTCGACGTTCTGTTCATAACGGAAAAAAAAACATTTTCCAACTTTACCAGATGATTCTTTCGTAGCTGCCGTCGGGCTGTTAGAATCGGCTTAAAGTCGCGCGTTGAATGCTACATGAAGGGACCTCAGTCCATCGTTTTAGCTGTTCTGATCGATCTGTCAAAAGCAAAAGTCATCTTTCCCCAATCCTCGACCATCCTCCAAGTTTCATCTGACATCCATTCACTTCTTCCACAAACTTTACCGAGAGTACCATGGCTCATCGTTATAATGCCATTCTTGATTCCACACCACTGTTCTTCGACTGTTCCGTCTGTCGGCAATTCCGAGGCTCGGGACTCAAGCTGTTCAACGTATGCTCTTCTCACCTTTGGATTCGCCAAACGGCGGACGTCTTATCGTCATCCAATTTTCTCCTCTCGCCGTTGGAAACGCGCGATTCTCAGTCGTATCTCACCAAGGACGAAGTGATGATCAGATGCAATGTCTTCGCTTCGTTTGTTGCGGACATCAAGAAGACTTCTTCTCCATATTCGGTTGTAGCAAATGTCGTCAATTTTATTTTTTGTTCGGCCATCCGGGGATATTAAAGACATCTCTATAATCTCGCCGTAAAACTTTAATTTACTTAAAAAATTCTCATTCTACAGCATCACTTAATTTGATGTTAGATTTTTCAGGGCACTTATTTTAATGGCATTCCTGCAAATTCAGAGAAAAAAGTCATTCCTTATGGTTATCGCTTTCATTACCGATAAAAAGCAAACAAAATTTATCATAGTCATTCGGCACCATCGGAAAGCAATTGTGCAACTTCATGGGCAGCAGTCAGCCAACCGCCCACACCAACACGTGTGCGTCTCTCTCGGCAGTTCCGACAAAAAAAAAAATCGCTACCCATAACGGATCTGTACCGCATTTTACGATCCGGCTGTGTATAATCGATAAATCGATTCGCAATTCCGACGCCATTCATTGGAACCGTAGGTTTTTTGGGAATCGGTGTTTTATTTGCCCACTTGGTTGCTGCTGCTTGTGTTATTGCTAGTTTACCTATTGCAGGGAGTTGTGTTGCTGAAGGCATCATGAACGCCTTGCCCGGATAATATCGGACTAGCAGGAAATCTCGCTTAGAGGATTTCTTAAAGCTTCCATGGACAGAGTTGCCAAAACAATTTTTTATGTCTCATTAAAACGACCTTTTGAGTAAAAATATTATTATGAAACATTTTTACTGTGTCTATAAATTAACACCAATTTTAAAGAGAAAAATGTATTGAAAATATCTTAATTGCAAATGAGTTTGGCAACACTGAGCAGCAAAGCATCCGAAACGCGGAAAAGGTGCCAACAGAGAGGCTCCCACACTCTGCCATACTTTATGGCATCTTTGACTATTTATGAAGTTCTTCGATTCGTTCAACGACGACGCCGTCCATTTCCTAGTGATTCTTGTGAAATTGGATAGCAAGAGGGGGACATTTTCGAAGGTCCTGGTGGTCCCATACCGCCCAAAATGGCAGCAATCGTTCGTCTTTGATCAGGCGTTGTGATTTTTATGGCTCAGATTCGAGCGAAGTGTTGGCTCTTCTTGTTCGCCCATACCTCCTACAGATTTTGCGTAGCCCGGGCAGTCGATGATTTGAATTTCAATGAAACGGAATCGGATAAGCGACTAAAAAGCTTCCAAATTTGATTGAGAACATGATTTGTCAATTGAAAGCGGACCATAAATCAGATCATCATGCCTGGCGCTGTTCGGTTGTAATGATGGCGTGGAAGCGTGTGAAACGATGGAATGCTATGGAGGAGATTTAAAGTTTATCGAGAATCATGAATGGTCCGAAGCTGAACATAATTTGCTACATGCATAAAATTAGAGCATTATTACATCAAGCATGAAGTAAAGGAATTTAAAAACAAATAAAATTGAATGTTAGGTTTCCCATTGAAATTTTTTTCTAACAAAAACTCAAATTGAGTTATTCCAATTCCAGATTTTTGCATCCAATAACGATTTTTTTTAACAAGTTTTTCAAAATAATCATGAACTGTTTTTGAAAGCCTCAACTATGATTTGAAATCTGTTGGTGTGTTGCAGAGAAAGAAAAAACAACATTTCCAATATTTTTCTACTTAAATGTTGTTGAATAGTTCCGTGGTTTTGACCGAATTTGTCCGGATTTATGATTTAACATTAAAAAAAACCCGGATTAGGGACTCTAGACAAAAAATTATCCATTCTTTTTGTAGGAATTTCAAAAAAGCTTAATTCTTCTAAACTGCACACAGCAATTTTTTTTTGCTGGAAACTAGCGAAGTTTTGCAGGTTTTTTTTCCGCTGGTTTTCCAGCAATAAAAATTGCTGGAAATAATCAGCAAACTCCATTGTTTGAAAATAAGCAATTTTCAGAGCTGGAAACCAGCATTCTCAATTGCTAGAAATCAGCAATTTTCTACTGAAACAATCGGATTTTTTTTGGATTCTTATTTGATTCCTTATTCCAATTTCTATATTCAACAATTACAAATCTCTAGCTACAATTAAATTAAATTGAGTTCATTCTTTTTTCCTGCAGCGAAGCATTTATTGATTTTTTTTTATTCAAATAAAATTCTATCCGCCGGTGAAGTAGCCACTGTGCACTAAGTCTTGATAATCTTCCTCTACCTTTGGTGATTGTAGCAGCGCTAGAATATGGAGGAAAACAAAAGTTTATATTATTTTTACAAAACGATTCGTCAAAATGAATTTGTTGCAACGACCAACGGTCTTCACAAGCAGAGATAAAAAATTGCAAAAACAACATAAAATGGAACTTTGATAGATCGATTGCTGGATTTACAGCAATGCAGTGCAGTATGTATGTATGTATGTATGTATGGTTCCCCCATCGGTAGCAAGGTCCAGCCTATGTCTGTGTGGCTTGGCCTTCGAATTGCTTCTCGGGCTTCCACGGCCGATGGTTCGTCGAGGGGAGGCATCCAACCTTCAGAGACTTACAATGGTTGGCAATCCACTCCGCTTGCAATAGTCTCTTCAGATTAACCCCAGATGCATTCCCTCTGAAATATATAATTATTTATACAATGAAACACATCTTACCTATCGGCAACTTATGGGATTCGAACCCAAAAGTTTTTCTTGCCGATACCGGGAATCGAACCCAGTACGCCTGGGTTACCAGACTCGCGCCAGCCTATCCACTAGACCACATCAGCGCTCCATTTAAAGCAATGCAGTGAAGTGCTGAAAAAATCAGCAATACGGAGAATGTTTGCTGGTATCCAGCAAAAAATTTGGATTGCTGGATTTTTCCAGCAAATTTTTTGCTGGAAATCGAGGCAAAATTTAATGTGCATAATGTCCCTAAAAAGGCCGTTTATTTACACTCAGAAAAATACTATTATGCATGCCATAAGAATCCCTTATGAAGTGGCGCCATAAGAAAAATCATTGAAATTCATAAGATTATCTTATGACGCGCATGAATTCTGAAGATGAACACCTTATCCAATGAGGGTTTGTAAGATTTCATAAGAGGCTCTTATGGAAACCGAAAGTCAATTCTAATAAGAATAATTTAAGATATTTGACGTTGAAAACATTCACTTTATTGTTTTCCGAATTTGTTTTGAATAAAATCATTAAAAGTAGTCATCAGCAGCCCTTCAGCCCCCCGTTACAACGAAGTTTCTTTTGCCGCATCCGGTTCTTCGACCTTCTTCGGCCTTGCATTTTTTGCCGGTCAGCATACTGAAAAGTAAACAATACAATAAAATATTTTAGTTTACAAAATATATTGAGCGTTCACATTGAAATCATCAATTCATACTTATCAATTAGAAAGATCACAATAGTATTCAACTGTTAAGGAAAATTCATAACTAAGAATAGCGAAAGCTTCGTACCGTTAGACGATGAAAAAATTGATGGAATCAATGAATGCGTTCATTATATTTTCACAATGCCGTTTCAGCTTTTTTTTCATAAGATGTTCATATGAAAACTAAAAGAATTTCATAAGACTCTTATGAAACACAATTTTACACTCTAAAAAGCGGTTCATAAGACGCATCTTATAAAACTTATAATAAAAATTTGCCTGAGTTTAGGTATATCAAAGAAAAAATCAATCGCTCAATCTCTCCCTACCCCATGCGTGGTCCTATGTGGGAAGGGAGTGATCAGGGTGATCACATCCCCCCAAGGCGGAGAAAAACCGTTACAAAATACACGAAAATGCTAGGACTTCTATGGAAATTTAGAAAATTTCCCAGTCGTTATAGGCACCTTTGAATTTTTACAATTTTCTACTCCGTGGGAATGTTTATCAAAAAAAAAAGTAATTTAAAATGCCGTTATGGTAAGAAATTTTAAATTGTAGTAAAATTTTTCATTGTTTTTTTTTTTTTTTTTTGGAAAATAGGTTCCATTTCCCGATTTTCACTTAGCTAAAGTTTTTGACCATTGCTTGTCAAACAATTGCTATTAGTGTGCGGATTGTTAGATTAACATATTTTGAATTATTCTGCGCAAATAGTAATTCAAAATAATGGTTAGTATTGGTTTTATGTTTTCACAAACGACGTCTTAAGGCAGGTGTAGGGATGAGATGAAGGATATACTAAAATAATTCAACTTTAATTGAAAATAAAATAAAATAATAGGCAACACTGAATATGAATTCAATATAATAAATGTGTATGGGAACGTTTGTTATTTTGGCAACTTTAGGCCAAGGTGGGTGTATATTCAGGAGGTGTTACCGAATATCGAATTCCCGATTCAGCCATTTTGGCTATGTAGGCTATGCAACTATACGGAACTCATGAAGTTTGTTTACCAACAAACCACAGAAAAGCTGAGCAAAAAATAAACAAACTCATTGAGAGCCCCGCTCACTTCTCGCCTACTTACTGTGAAATTCAGAGAACCTAGTGTATCTAAAGACCTTGCTTTAGGCAAAGCAAACAAAACAAAGTCAGTCATTGATCTATTCTTGTGAGTGAAAGACGTGTCTGAGTGAAACTCTGAATTCATGAGAATCGTAAAATCACGACAATGGCGTGGTTGGTAGAATAAGGACAGAGAGCGCAGATTATCAAGGCTGCTGCTACGAAAAGTTTGTTTCTGATTCGGCCTCCGGTATGAAAGACGGATTGGCACAGGGAGCACAGATTTTAAAGGCTGCTGCTACGAACAAAATTGTTGCTGATTCGGTCACAGGAAAAAAAAACGGAATGTCTTTGGAAGCGCAGATTTTTAAGGCTGCTGCTGCTGATTGTTTGTTATGATTTGGCTTTACGGTGGATAAAGACGAAATGGCTTAAGAAGCGCAGAACTTTAGGACTGTTGCGACTGATTGTTTGCTATTTGGCCATCAGGTGGAAAAAGACGGAATTGATATAGGAAGCAAAATGTGGCCATATTTTGATCTGTATCATCAGTGTATCTCTTTCTGTTACATTGGGACTCTTATGGGCGAGAATAAGACATACTTATGATACAGATTTTTTTTTGGATCGCTGTTAGGAAGTGCAGATTTTAAGGCTGCTGCTGCTGCTGATTGTTTGTTATGATTTTGTTTTCCGGTGGAAAACGACGGAATGGCTTTAGAGCGCAGATAAAGACTGTGGCTGCTGTTGGTTTGTTTTGGTTTGGCTTCCCGGTGGAAAAAGACGGAATGGATTGGAAGCGCAGATTTTTAAGGCTGCTGTTGCTGATTGTTTGCTTTGATTTAGCCTTCCGGTGGAAAAAGATGGAGTTAGCTTTGGACGCGCAGATTTTTAACGCTGCTGCCGATTTTTTTTATTTGAACTTTTAAGGCTACTGCTGCTGATTTTTTGTTTTGAATGAGCCTTTTGGTTGGGAAGGCTGTTTCTAAGAATACAATCGAATTATTCCGGCTCTGGTTAACAGAGACAGAGTGACAAGAAAAGCACAGTTTGAGCAAGGTGTTGCTAAGAATGTTTTTGCGGATTGTTCCGGCTCTGGTAGACAACAGCAGAGCGACAGGTAAAGCAAAAATTGGGAAGGCTTTTGTGAAGAATATTTTCGGGTTTTGTAAAGAATATGCACAAAAATAAATGCCGAGAATAGAATGTTGAACTGAGATCAGAAACCATTATAATATGTAGTGCGCGGTCGAACAGTGGAGTATTTTCGGTAGAATATCAGTGAAATATCCGGCATAAGTTTGATCGGCTTTCTGAGGGTAACGCGTGCGTCTCTTTACGCGTGCTCAAAGTGGTTGCCTTGGTAACACGCGGCATGTAACGGTCTCGGTATTTAGAAAATCAGCGCTTGCTTTGATGGCTTTGTTGCTGAATAAAACGGGATAGGCGGTTGGTTAGCCGAAAATAAAAAATAAAAAGAAGTGAATTCGGCAATTCAAAAGCTTCCTGGAAGAGTCTAAGCCAATTAATGGTTTTTATTTTTCTTCAACTAAAAATGTGTTTGGTAGGCCTAAAGTATGATTCGAGTAATGGTTATTCGATGCATGTTTAAGATGGTTTAAGTTTTAAGGTGTTCGGCGTTTGGGTTGCTTCAAAGGGGGCGGAAGAGCTGAGCCGGGGAATTTGTATCGAAAAAAAATTAAACATCATAGCCTTGTCTATCTCCAGCGGTGGGGGGTGGTTCTGAGCTCTTCGTTGATAAAATGTTTTGAAAATGGCTCAAGTGTGGTAATGAATAGAGAGGATGAAAAGAAAGTTATGCGAGATTTTTCAATGACTGACCATAAGTTTCGAAAAATCAATTTCTGAAGAAGTTTGTAGTAGGAGGGAAATAAAATGGGCACGGGAAAAGGAAAGCGAGAAGATATGCGTGGCTCTTCAGAGCATGGCAAACTATGTTTCGAAAAAGTTAGCCGATCTGAATGGCCTATCGGCGGGGACGAGTGTTCCAGAAGCAGAAGAAAATCATACCAGAAATTTGGAAAGGAAGAGTTGAAAAGAGGGTGGAATGGAAAAATTGCGCGGTCGTCAAAGCGACGCATACTTTGTTGTGTCGTTTAATGCAGTCGGTAGTGAAACGTGTGGCGGTACAGAAATGTTTAAAGATAGAGTGATTCCAAATGAAAGCTGTACACATTCAAGAAGTTGATCGCAAATGATGATCAAACGTATCTAGAATCCAGGTAGCCTGGTGTAAAATTCCGTTATCGGCATGATTTTTAAAGTTTGACATCTAATATCGACCGATAGATCAGATGGAAATAAATGTGATTATGATACTGAAAAAGGTCGGTTACAGATAAAGGTAAGCTTAGGGTGTCTTGAGGTAAGTTGGGTATAAAGGTAAGGTTATTCTATTGTATAACTATTTCATTTATTGATTATATTATATAAGAACGTTCAACCAGTTGCCAGCTGGGCAGGTATCTACACGCATGCGGAATACCTGTCGTAGATTCATAACACTGAGAATGTTATGAATTTTATACGGTTGCGAAACTGTTTGCTCGTTCTACAAATAAGACATACACATACACGAAATACATTCATTACATGACAGTTCACACGAAGCCATGGTGTCGGGTATGTTGTAATTTGCATTGAAGATTGGCCGAACTTATAATCTAAAGAATGCAATTTAAGGCATACGTTGGCGAAACTGCGGTGAATCCGTGCACCCATGGTGGATTATCTACATACATACATACATACAGAATAGAATGTTGAACTGAGATGAAGGATATTTGGTAGGTACATAAAATTTTGTATTTTTAAGAGATTATATTGAGAATCGAGTTGAGAAGAAATGTAGAGATGAGATGAAGGATAAGCAAAAATTTAATAGAATTTGTAGGAGGAGAATAAAGATGTTGTATATGGAATAAAAATTCAGGATATTTGTTAAATAAAATGTTGTTCTAAAGAAAAAATACAAAAGTTGACGGGTCAAAAGTTTTTAATGAGAAAAGAGGTGAGAAGGAATGTAGGGATAAGATGAGGATAGACTAAAATAAATCAAATTTAATAGAACATAAAATAAAATAATAGTTGTAGTCGGCAACACTGAAGATAAATAAAATAAAATAAATATCTGTGGGAACGTTTGTTATTTTGGCAACACTAGGCAAAGCAAACAAAACATCAGTCAGTCATTGATCTATTCTTGTGAGTGAAAGACGTGTCTGAGTGAATCTCTGAATTGAGATTCATAAGAATAGTTAAATCACGACAGCAGGCTTGGCTTTTAGAGGGTAAATTAAATTAAATTTATGATCCTTTCAAAAATAAATCCAATCGAAAACATACATGTTTCTAAAGGCAAAGACTTCTGTTTTTCAATTATTTTTCCGATCATGTTTATCTCACCTGTTTTAGAATTTAGATTAACGGAAATTTATCTTCATATTTGTTTTCATTGATTGGAAATATGTAGAAACTCATTGGAAATATGTAGAAAAAATACATGAAAAGCGAAAAAAAAAACAAAAGAAAAATTCAAAACGATAGAATGTCGAAATGTTCTACGTTAGAGATGGTCCCAACGCAATATTTGAATCATTTTTATGATTTTTTCATAGAACTGAGAGGAAAATTTTAGTGTGATTGGTGGCAATGGTAATTTATTTTGTTTGCTTATAAACACTACAATCCCTTATACCATGAATTGCATTCAATATTCTTGGATAATAACTGTTTCGCTGCTCAATAACATTTCATTCGAAACTCGTTGAAAATCAAGTCTAGAATACGTTTCGATCAAGATACGATTTCGATCAAGAAGAGGCAGTTAAATCTTCGAATCCCAAAAGTCATTTAAGGGGGGGGTAGGGTCTAACGGGTATAAAAAAAACACCATTTTCACGATTTTTTTCTAAAGCTATCGTTCAAACAAATGTATTCAAATTTTTTGCATTATACAAAGCATTGTTAAAAGAACATTTAGTAATTTTTTCGTAGAAAAATATTGAAAAATGAGCCGGTGACGGAGCATTTTCGAGGATGCCTTTTAGAAAACAGGATTTGCGGTGGACACTGTATCTCAGCACAGAATCATCTGAATTCAAAAAATCAGAGCAAAATATTTTTAATAGATGTTTTTCTGGACCCCAACGTTTTTATTTAACTTAAAAATATTTTTATGAAATTTTTGTGGCTGTTTGAAGTAAAAACTACGATTTTTCACTTAAAAATCCGCCATTTTTCACCTATAAAATCTCCCCAAAGTAAAAAAATCAAAAAAGAAAAACGTTGGGGTCTGGTATTTTATATGTAGAAACTATGTTCCAAATTTGAAAAGAATCGGATAAGTAGTTTTCAAATGACGATGTCCACGGACTTTAAAAATGTTCTTTCGAGAAAAACGCGTTTGAAGTTTCTGCTCTTGCTTTCTTGCAGTATTAGATAGGAGGAGATAAAGGCCTATAACTTCTACAGTTTTGCTTTAATTGACTTGAAAATTTGACACAACATTCTT
Source organism: Uranotaenia lowii (assembly GCF_029784155.1). Classification (NCBI taxonomy): domain Eukaryota; kingdom Metazoa; phylum Arthropoda; class Insecta; order Diptera; family Culicidae; genus Uranotaenia; species Uranotaenia lowii. The sequence goes on from NC_073691.1 coordinate 69,890,793, forward strand.
GAAATGTTTTACAATAAGAAAATAAAAAAATAAAAAAATCGATTTTTTGAAAGTGTTAGACCCTACCCCCCCCTTAAAGACACAACACCCACAACACAATAGCTCACATTTTTCCCTAATTATTTCTTTAATCTTTCCACCCATCAATACTTACATTCCTGTCTAAAATTTCTCTTTAAATATCAAAATTTGCCGATAATGAAAAAAATACAATTAGAGAATATAAAAAAAAATATATAGCTGATAGCTGACAATCAAATATACCTACATAAAAACTTAAACCTGGAATTCAAATATTTAAACTAACCTTGAATAAAGGATCCAAGTTTTGCCAAGTTATTCTGGTTTCAGAGATACAATGCTGATGAAATTAAATTCATCAATTAATTGAAAAAAAAAAATAAAAGCCTGACATCTCAAAAGGGTGCTATAAAGATTATAATATTGAGGATTAACAACTTTGTTGAAGACTGAAAATAGGTTTGCTTTCAAAAAATCTAAGATTCATTTTGGTTAAAAATGTCTTTGAAATTTCGTCAAATTCCAGAATTTTCGTAGAACTAAAAAATACAATCAAAAGAGAAAACTTATGTTACCTTTTCTCAGAATTCAAAATTATTCGAAATTATCAAGAGAGCAGATCTTTGCATTTAAACATTAATTTTTTTTTTAAATAAATTTGGAAAGATGTACCATATTTTTTCAATAAATGCTCAAATTCATTAAATGTTTTTTAGATGTTAGCTTTAATCTTATAAATAAGGAGTGTGTTCGAAAAAAAAATGCAACACTTTGTTCCGTGAATAACTTTTGAATGAATCGGACTTGGGAAGCACGTGCTTTACCAATCCATCGGGTTGGATGTATGGGTGAACGTAATTGCGCCTCTCGCTATTACTTCTCTCAGCCATTCAATTGATGTGGGACAAAGGGTCTAGAACGCACCTTTGAAGCTTTCCATAAAATATGCTCTTGGCTCATTTTCAACATCTTTCAATTTTCCTCTACTAAGCATCTGCTTTGTCTATCCGTCATTTAATTTCAATCTTTAATTCTTCTATCAAGAATTTTCGTAGTAACAAGTTCACCGCAATGCCATTAAACTTTCATAAAATAATAATCAACGGTGACTATTCGTTAAAAAAGAAAAGAGTACATTGAGATCATTTACCCAAAAAGTCAGGAAAAACGATGTAACTTCGGTTTTCTGAGCTTCCAGCCATCAGGTTGATACAAGATCCATTTTATTATCGAGCTTTGCTACCGGATGGTATGCAAAACAGAAGGAAACAGATATACACTTCGTATAATCAGAGGAGGCCCCTACTACCTCGAATAAGTGGGGTTCTACTGTTATTGGAAATCGAGATATTTCTATTCAATCAAATTCTGTCAGTTTGTCGAGGCTATGCAAAAGTTGGATTATTCGAAGAGGTAGCAGTATTAAGATGTAATGCTGACTAACTACAAAAAATACATATAAAACAATCCATTTCAAATAGGCATTTTTTTAGTGACGCGCACATTTACTTCACAATCATTATTTGAATGCCATAACGCTAGTAAAGCGTCGAAAATAAAAATTTAAAAAAATATTTGAGAAATTTGTGCGCATTTAAGCATAATACCGAAATTATGTATATATTGATTAATTTTTGCATACTCAAAGGCGCTTATCGCTCTGACTTTATTGCGACTTAAAATGCATGTTAATGAAAACCAGATGTTACAGTTGTTGTAAGTCGTATTCTTTTCGTAGTTTTAGCATAAGATGTGAAAAAATCTCATAACATGAAAGAAATACGTAGGTTTTTCAGATCAAATGTCTTTCAACAAAAAAACAGTACATTTGGTAAAATTTCACAAAAAAAAGAGTACGCCCATTTCTCGACCGAAAAAGAGTACATGTACTCTTAAAAGAGTACGTATGGTAACCCTAGGCTAACGATTTGTGGAAACTGCAAATTACTCTGTCATTCACAAAACAATTCGCACGATGAATGGCTAAAAATACAAAGAAGAATGCCTCCAAATGTGTCCGTTTTCTCTGAAAAGCACTTCAATAGATCCCACAAAGTCTTTCAAAGTCGTAAATAAATCCCACAAAGTTTAAACTCTATGAAGTTTGATCTGGAATCGTGCCATTACGCAAAAACAATGGTGGAGTGATAAAAAGTCAAATATATTGTTTTGTGCCAAAAGAGGACGATCGGCTTAATTTATTATAACTTCGACCAAATTCAAATTTTTGAGTTATTTTGAAAGTCAAGCTTTAGGACACAATAAGTTTTTTTAAAAATAGTCTTGCATTGAAATAAAAAAGGCTTGTTCATAGTATGCATTATAGATGACTCACGTGTTGCTCAGAAATTAAAATCAAAAAATTTCTTCATTTGATGCTATCTAAAAAATAACTTGACAGAACATCACAAACATTTGCACATGTAAACATTACATTACAAAGTAACTTTACTGAAAAATTCAATTATTAACATTTATGCATTCAAAAGTAATTTACAAAACTAAGTGTTGCATTTTTTTTTCGAATATACTCCTTAAGAGTTGGTAGAATGAAATTGAATCAATGTATGTGAATTTTGTTGCCTTTTTAGCCGCCGCCCGTGGCGTAGAGGATAGCCTTCAAGTCTTCTAAGCCAGGTGGTATGAGCTCGAATTCCGGTCACGACATACAGAGTACACTTTCGGTGGGTTGGTGGTTTTAGCATTTGTAAGATGCTAGCCATCATATCCTCGAAAGATGTACGCTACGAGTTAAGAAAAAAGGAATCTCTTCGAGAAAACATTATGTTTCATTGATATCCTGTATGTGTTTGTGTTCGTTTTTTTGCTATCAAAAATTTATGCTTCATTTTACGATTTTTTAAATTATAAAATGGGAATAATAAGTCCATCAAGGAATAAAAAATAATTTTCACATTATTCATATTCGAAACAAAGGGTCAAAATTTCATATAATTTATTCAAGATTAAATAAAGTCGAAAATTTTAAATAAGAGCTTGAACTTCAAGAGCATATCAATGGAAGTAGAGTTTCAAATGTGTCAGACATCAAAATAATTTAATTTTAGAATAAAATCTAGATAAAAAAAAATTCTTCCACCCATAATTCACAATGAAAAAAGGGAAAAAGGAAAGTAGATAAAAACACTCGATTTTACCGGATCACCATTAAAAAAATATAGAAGAATTATACTTAATTTTCAAAGGTTAAAAAAAGTTGGAAAATCATAGAAATGCTTGTCAAAAACATATTTCAAATATTTGCATAAAGTTGCAAATTAAATTATTAAAAATTAGTTGGGTTAACCTCGCGCTAACCTTGATATGAAGAAGCTCCGGAAAAATGGATTAAAGTCTGCTTCATTTAATATTGGAACAAATTCTTTTGCTCATTGTGGCGCTCCTAGTGGACGGATTTGGAAACTTTTTTCACCCACGTGTCGGGAAATTCATTACCTTTCACTATGTATTTATGTCATAACACCAAACGATAGCATTTTGTAAACAACCGCCATGGAAGCCGAACGGAGACATCAAATTGTGCACAGTTTTCTTGAAAATCCATTGTTGTCGGCATCGAAGCTAGCTAAACAGCTTAAAATGCCCAAAAATACCGTATGGCGTGTTATCAAGCAGTACAAGGAAACATTGACGACGGCTCGGAAGCCGCATTCGAAGCGTCGGAGTGGAACTGTCGACCGGAAACTGCGTGGGAAAGTCATCAAGGCCGTCAAGAGGAATCCCAATCTTTCAGACGATTTGGCCAATAAGTTCCAGGCCGCTCACAGTACGGTGCGACGAATTCGTTTCCGGGAAGGAATAAGGTCATTCCGAGCCAGCAAACAACCAAATCGGACGCTGAAGCAGAACAATGTGGCCAGAATCCGTGCTCAAAAGCTGTAAGACCAAGTGCTGACCAAGTTCGACGGATGTATTCTGATGGACGATGAGACCTACGTGAAGGCGGACTTTGGGCAAATCCCAGGTCAAAAATTTTATTTGGCGACGGCTCGAGGGGATGTACCTGCAAAATTTAAGTTCGTGTTTGCGGATAAATTCGCCCGCAAGTACATGATTTGGCAGGGGATATGCAGTTGACCTATGCAGACCTCAACCCCCCAAACTGCCCCCAGTTCCGGCCGATAGAGAAATACTGGGCAATCACGAAGCGGAGGCTTAAGGCAAAGGAAAAACTTGTTAGGAACATGACTCAAATGAAGAACTGGTGGAATCAAATCGCCAAAACGGTGGACGAAAAGGGTGTGCGCCGCCTAATGTGCCGTATTACGGGAAAAGTACGAGAATTTCTTCGAAACAGCAATGAATAATTTTTTTAATTTTTTTTTATGAAAGAGTAAAGAAAATGCTACATTTGTATGAAAAACAAATTATGAATTTGTTAATAAATGACTGAACTACACGCAATTGTTTGTGTTCCAATATTAAATGAAGCAGACTTTATTGAAAGATATTTTAAAATGTTCTTCTTTTCAATAACAGGTGTATTGTGAACTTTTATTTACGAATTTAAAACAGGATATTCCATAATAAGTCGATTATTTTTTGATTCCTTGGTATGTTAAATACGAAAATCAATTTTTGATCGAAATTTTCTCGATTCGCAGAAATTATAAATTCGCAGATTAAAGTTTTATCAAATGCTATCGAAATAAGTTCATATCGAAATTTAATTAAAAAAAATTTGATTTCTTCTCTAATTTTGAAATTTTCCAATATATCTGTGATTTAGTTCAATTAGATCAAATTGGAGGAGAAGGGGCAGTGTTCAGGACCATTTTACCCTTCGCTAAATAATAAAATTGGGTTTATAGGCCTATTTTTGAAAATGTCTCAAACCAAAATGAAACAAATTGAAAAATCTAGTTTTTTTTCACTTTTTTTCCCTGGAACATTAATCTTGTAACAAAAAAAATAAAATAAAAAAATTGAAATCTACGAAAATGGTTAAATTGATTAAATAATCTTGATAACGTTTGATCAGTAAGAATAAACGTTTTTATTGACATCAAACTTTTTTTTTTTTTTTTTTTTTTTTTTTTTTGTAGCGGCCCACCACACTCCCCCACACCAAAAGGCTCAATTGAGCCCCCTGGTAATGGACGCTACTGTTCTCAGCATGTCTGGCAGCAAAATGATAATAAGAGTAAACGCGAGCAAATTTTAATCATGCTGAGAACACAAATATTTATAATGTCGTGCGAGGAAATGTATTATTTAACTAAATTGACTACAATATGAAATCTCAATGGAAAATAATTTCCTTTGAAGAGATTCATTATTCGATATTTACTAATATACTATTTATTTATTGCTAATTTTATTATGTTATGTTCAATAATTTTATAAGATAAAATACAAACTACAAGATTTTTAAGAAAAATAATATTAGATATTAACGCTACAAAAGTACAAAAGGTAAACAAAACAAAGACTGGTTGATGATCGACTGTTTTAATGGTTCAATTTTTCTTTCAAAAGCTGTATCACTTTGGTTTTGAACATGGAACGATTGGTTATGTTTTTAATATCCGTTGGTAAGGTGTTGTATTTAGTAGGTCCAATAAATGAAATTCTTTTTTGCCCTAATGATGTTGTGGATCGGCTTCGTTGCAAGAAATCTGACTGGCGAGTGTTATGAGTTCGCAACCCCGTAGTAAAATGGAGGTTTTGAATATTTTCAATTGAGTGTAGATTATCATAGACATATACAACAGTTTGCAAATCACAGAGTTCAGATATTGGAAAAACGTTATGCGTTCTTAAAGAGTAAAGCTGAAGGGTAGGGAATAACAAAGGGAGCTTTAAGATGTTTTTCAAGCATCTATTCTGGAGCGTTTGAAGTTTCTGTAAGTGGGACAAGGAGGCTCTTCCCCATATCATAATAAGGTAGTTCAATTGAGAGTGGATAAACGCAAAATAAAATTTAAAGAGAACATGTTGTGGAACAAAATTTCTCAGTTTCCAAAGAACACCGCAAAGAGGAGTAATTTTTTTTTCCAAGTGTTCAATGTGACGATTCCATGAGAGAGTTTCATCTAAGTAAATTCCTTAGAAAGAAACTTAAAGAAACTTAAAAAATAAACTATTTTTGTACTACTTATTCATGTGGTAATCGCTTCTTAAAGATTTTTTGTAGGGGAGAGTGGGGTATCATGCCCACTTTTTTCCTTTGCCTTATACCTTTTTTTATTATAAAAGATAAAAAGAAAAGAATTGATGGAAAGGTTTTCTCAATTTTTGAGGTATCATAAGACTTTTTTTTAAATAGATTTATTTTCCGAGTTCTGACTGTTTTAAAAAGTTTTTTTTTTTATTTTGAAAAACTGTGGGGAAACGTGGGCCACCAATCCAAATTGACTAGATAACGTGCAAAGTTTATGAGTTGACCCAAAACTGAAATTCCATTATTCATTTAGTTATATTAAAGCTATTTTAGATGAAGAAATAAAAAACAGTATTGTGTATGATCGAATAATTCTTAATTCCTGGCTCGCTCCTTCAAAATTCCTTATATAGGATTTATGTTCGTCTCTATCGCATTGGAAATAATGGGCACAATATTTTTCACAACTCTTTATTTGGCATAAAAAAAAACTTTGCAGACAGGAAAAACGTATTTAAAGTTCTGAGTTTGTATAAAAACACGAAAATATAGGTGGCCCAAGATACCCCACAAACTGTGATATGCAAATTGGTTACGTTTGTGTGACTTATTGATATTTCATCAAAAATTTCTTCTCCGCTCGAAAGAACATGTCAAAACTAAGATCATAAGCATGTGAGCATATTTTTGTTTTGTTTTTTAGGTCTCCCACGGATGCAATTTGTGAGTGCTTGTTGAATAAAATAACAGGGCCGGATTAAGCCATCGGGGAGCCCGGGGCAATTTTTCTCGGGGGGCCCCTATGGTTCGATTTTTTGTTTTCAAATGCTATCCCAGAGAATACAAAACATTTTAAACGTATGAAAGAACTGGAGTTCAGTGTATTGTTTTCAAATAGCCATGTTGTCTGCGTAGAAGAAAGCTTCTGGTGGTATCTTCAAATAAAAATTGTTAATTAATCACGTACAAACATTGCTGAAGAGTTTAGAAATTTCTCAGAAATAAAAGCTTTCATTTGAGCTGCAAAATGCAAAATTTAATTAGCGGCCGTTCACACAACACGTGGACAACTTAGAGGGGGGGGGGGGGGAATGGAAATGTCCACGCTTGTCCACGGAGAGGGGAATAGGGGTTTGGGTCATGTCCACGTGAACATTTTTACTTTCAAAATATTTTCTAAAGGTGAATAAATATTAAGAAGTTTAAATCAAAATCTTAAAATGGTAAAGCTTTCCAGTTTAAGTTTCAACAATAAGTAGCTACTTGAAAGTAAGTGATGAATATGATAATTTAGAAATTTAAAATTTTTAAAATTATATTATATCAGTAAATTCTTATTCGTTTTTTTTTTTCAAAATAAGCCATTTCAATAACAAAAAGGCAAAAAGTGGTGTTTTCTAACTGTCAAATTATTGGAATTTTAAAAAAATATTTTGAATCTGTCCACGTGGACATCCGGGGAGGGGGTAGGGGTTTGTCAAATGTCCACGCTTGTCCACGGAGGGGGAGGAGGGGGTCAAAAATCTCATTTTTCTGTCCACGTGGTATCTGAACGGCCCCTTATCTTTTTTTAATACTCTTATTACCAACTTAAATTCTCTGATTCAGAAAAATGACCAGATAGATATTTCAAATGATTTTTATTTCATCATTGATCGTCTGGTTTGTGCTTCATCGAGAAATATTTAACTAATGACAATTTGGAAGCATCATGAAAATTTGGACCATAGAATCAAAACGTAACACAAAAATAACCTATTACATCTCATAAATATAATTTTCATAAGATTAAACAAAATTGTTATCATAATAATATTTTTAATATGACAAATGTTTCATTCGATTCCCTCAAGGACAAAGAGGTATGTATAAGTGCAAAAATGATCGATTGAGTAAAAATCCAAATAGAGATTAAATGTTTAAAACACAGAAGTAAACATTGAAAAAGTAAGATAAGGAATCCAAATGAGTTTTGTACGTTGAACAAAGATTCTGAGTTCTCAAATTTCAGTAACTGAAGAAACAGCACAAGACTTGAAAATCTCAATGAATTGAATCTGGAAAAAGATAAGATTAAAAACAAAAAAATATTTATGTTAAGAAAATCACTCAGTGATATTAGCAACTCAACTATGAGATCGTTTTTTTGGTAACTTGAGGATGATCATTTGGAAAATGATATGATGAATTCAGGAGATTTACTTCAGTAGACGGTAAAATTTTGTTTTAAATCAGTTGAAAATGTTTCAATACAAATTTAAAGTCTAATACAGAAAATAGGATGAAAATTCAATGAAGAAATTTTGTACTTTCGATTGGTCAAACTACAGTTTTTTTTAGATTATATTTACAAAAATCGGGAAAGAAAAGGGATGAGAATTTATTAACTAACGATAATTTCAATAATATTGATTGAAAAGTAAAAAGTTATAATAATTCGCGGTACACCTGGATACTGCCCGGGTAAAATTCAGGAATGTTTATCATAAAGCTTCTCTATTCTATCTGAGCACCGTAAGCCAGTTTTGGCGAAAGTTGCTACTATCTTAGTGCAGTAACCATAACTTGAAATGTTAACGTAATAACAAACATTAATATTGAGCAAGATGTTTGAACGTAATGAAAATGAGGAGATGTTTGTTCTTTATTTTACTTGTTCTGTACCTTCCTGATGTATCCTTACTGATACGTTTCGATGAAGAAAAACAAGGGGGCCCTCCACTGCTTACTTTGGGGGCCCCCTTTACTCATGTAAGAGAAAAGCTATTCTAGATATTATTTAGTTGTTATATTTCAAGTTTTCATTTCGATTTTCTAGTTTTGATTTCTTTTCATAGATTTGTAGTAGGGTAGGTGTTCCTAATTTGGCATGTGTACCTAATGTTAACATACCGTTCGATTTTGACTGTTTTTGACGTTATTTTCCACTTATCACAATTATAAAAAAATGATAATGTAACGGAACATGTGAACTTTCATTCAACAAACAAATTAGTTTTCTAACTCACAGGATTTTTAGTAAAATCCAGATTGTTTCAAAGTATGTATAAATTGAATGGAATCGTTAGCATATTTCTTAAAAAACACCTGTTTAGAAAAGGAAGATTAAAGCTGAATTTGTCAACCGATTTTTTTTTGAATTTTTTTGTCGGATTGTTTTTTATCATGATTTAAGTAATAAGGATGTTAGAACCATGTTTTTTTTCGTATAAAAACTTAAAAAAGCATATGTCCACAATTAGGAACACTATTTTCAAGGTGTTCCTAATTATGAACATATTCAAAATTTTCCAAGGTATTTCACAGTCATAGAATGTATTTGGAATAAATTTGATTGATTGAATTGTGGTTTAATTTTATTTTCAATGATTTGTTAAAATAAACTGTTTTGAGCTAATAAAACATGATTTTTTTCTTACTTCAGTGTATCTCAAAGCTATAAATATTGAAAGAATATTCTCTCCAGGTTGTAAAGAACGCAGCCTTCGCGACAGGGAAAGAAACCATCAAGTTACAGAGAGCTTCTCAACGAGAACAGAATCGAAAGGAAAAATTAGAAAAAAAAATCAATAAAATGCGTTGTATATCGTTATCTGGGGCATCATGCAACACTTTTCAACTTCCATTGCTGTTAAAAACCTAATGTCCACAGATAACCCTACCGTTTGTGCACCAAAAGTTTTAAGATTAATGGAACATCAAATTAACGTAGTCAGAAAAATAATTTGTTCCACCAGTTATTTTTAAATTTACAAAACATGCAATTTTCACCCTACTAAGAAAAAGAGGTTAATTGCAAAAACCTTTGATTTTTATGAAAAATCAAAAAAAAAAAGTTTGAATAGTTATAGTTTTTGACATACATATTCGTGATGTCGTTACGCATAAAGCACGATCTGCTGTTATTTTTGATTTTGTTAGAGTTAAAGTATATACTTTTTCGGTCAAAGATTTTTTTTAAAGAAAACATAAGGTTGCTGTATACATTTAGGCATAAAAAAATACTACAAAAAATTTTACATCATATTCTAGCATATGGAAACAAGATTTAAGCTGTGAATCATTGATTTGCATGTCGATGCATTTTAGCCTAGACTGGTAACGGAATTTTAAATGTATTTATTTAAAAAAAATTAATGATTGTCCGAAAAATATTTATACACCAACAGTGTTGATATATTATGATAAAATCTATATAAAGTTTGTAGGTGATATCATTAAGCCAATCCGCCATACTGTGTAAAGTTTCTACGGCATCAAAAAATGTACAAATTTCGATTATTTAAATATTTTATAAAAATCAAAAACTTCAAAAAACTATCTCACGATGTAAGAAACTTTGGCATCATCGTTTTGTTATAAATAAATGATAATTTTATTACATTATATTAAAATAAAGGTTAAATAAGTGTTGTGGTACACAAATGTTGCATCTAACCATGCTTTTGCATGATGCTCTGTTTAACTGTACTTATTTTAATCCATAACAATGAATTTTCAACTTTTTGAAATATAATAAATGTATCCATTGGAAAAGTTAAATTTTTAATTATAAGCTCAACACCAACTACTTTCTTCAAAACTAGCGCGTAAAGGAATATTGTGTATGATTTTAATAGTCCTTATTTCTCTATTTATATTCCAAAAACGTTATAAAATTCATAAAAAGGTAAGTTTGAGATTTTTCACATTAAAGTATTGAAAAATCAAGTACAAATAGTGTAATATTGGGTACCCGGATACATTTTTCCTCATATGTTAACATAAGGAACACCCATATGTTAACATTAGGAACAATTAGTGCCAGATTAGGAACACACACTTTATAAAACAGGATATTTTTCGTAAATTAAAGCTTGAAATGATTTTTTCAAACCATAACCGAGTTCAGAAGAAAATTTGGAACTTAGTTACTTCAAAATTGTATATCTAAGAATTGATTCGGCCTACTGATATCAAACCTAAAAACCTCTGACAAAATATAGCGAAATTAGGCTCACTTACCCTAGTATGATTTAAGTTATGTAAAAACTTTTTTTTCCTTCGGGTGGCCCCCCTAAGCCGGGGGGCCCGGGGCAATTGCCCCTATTGCCCCCCCCCCCCCTTTATCCGGCCTTGTAAAAGAAGCATATGATACTGTACATAAGTCAACAACATATAGAAAAACATGCTTACGCAAATCGATGACGATGACAGTTGGATTGAGATTTTCATCTCAACACACAGTTGAGATATTAAGAGTGGCCCACGTTACCCCACTCTCCCCTATTTAATCTAGCAAATATTTCTATCGTGATTGAAGCAAAATTGAAATTGTAAATTGTAAAATTGTAGTTACAATTTGATAATTTCTACTCTCCCCACCATACTCTCTTAGGACTATCATGAACCAAAAACTGACCAAAAATTTTATACTCACCTAGTAGACTGTCTTACTTAGCGATATTAGTAAAACCTCAAATTTTATTATACATGTCTACCCATCAACTAGCGTCTGCCAAAATTGAAACTTTAATCTAGTATCTGAGTAATTAACCTACTTCTCCGTTCTTGTTTCTCGTTGCAGAATCGACATTTCGGGGATACCGTGACAGAACATTCACCAACGCCAACAGGGCCTGAAATCATCCATTAGACATGGTCAGTGGCGAGAAGTGGGTTTGAAAAGCAACAAAAAAATAACATTCGACAACTCCCTCCGGTAGACGGAACAACGATGTCGGAACCCAACCCAAGCTATCCGTTCCGGCCAAGCGCGAAATGTGAATAAAATTCGTGGATGCTTGTGGTTTTCCCGCCTTTTTCGACAGGACGACGACGGACTTCTAAAAGGCAGCAAGCAGTAACCAAAACCCAGGACCCATTAGCTTTACATCCGAAGCCACGTTCAACCCAAAAAATAAAACATCAACCAAAAGGCAGAAGAACGCACATAAAGCCCCCAAAATCAGTCTGGGTCCGGAAATGAAAATTAAACCGACGCTGGCCACGGCTGGCAAACCTCAAACGTCGACGTCGACGTCGTCGTCGGTGATGATGATTTTGGTGCCGTTCAAGGACGCCGACAGCGTCGTTGAGGTTTTCGTAACAAATCCATTGCTGGCGGACGACGGCCATTGTAGCCGGCCTTAAACGACTAACGTTAGGTGTTGGGGGTGGATAGGAAGGGACTACGACGAAACTCCTTCCTTCTCATCTAGACGAGCTTCAGAGCTGACCCGGTTGGCGATTTTCCGTGCAGTGAAAGCCAGTCGTTGGGTTGGTGAGAAATTTGAATGTCGAAGCTGCTCGACTGAAGCCGCCTACCGGTAGCAGTCTTTTTTGCTATCAAAGAAGCAAAAACCAAAAAAAAAAGAACAGACAAATCAACAAGCCACAAAATGCTAATCAGGGCGAATGTTTGGATATATGTGTTTCAACTCGTGGTGCTGAAAGGTAAGCTTCTATTTGCATATGGAAACCATTGTTCTGGAATAAATGGGGATAAAAATTGAAAATTCAGAGTAATTTAGTAAGGGAAAAGCCATAACACGGTATGACTTAAATTAAACATATTACATAGAATTTTGGAAATTTTTTAAAGCTATTGCGGGGAGTTATATGAAAAAAAATTCCAGATGAATTTGATTTGAAATTGGATAAATGAATAATAACTACTTGCTTGTTACAGTAGTTTTTCGATTTTAACACTGTTCGTTTGTTTTACTACTCGCCGAGTTAACGCTCGATTTGATCACGGTTGCTGTTTTGAGTTTATCACGCTATTTAGTAAATTAAAAAAAAAAACAAACATCGTTCCCAGTTAAAAAAAAAACATTCAATAATCTAAAATGCTCTAGTAAATGATGTTTTCATGGTTTATGGTATGGTATATGAACAAAAAATTAATAATAAAATGCCAGTGATTTATTTCTATACCGTTCTTAAAAAGTTTTTGAATGTCTAAAATTGTCATTTGAATTTAAAAATCAACATAAGTAATTCAACCTCACACTTCGTGGTAACATCGTTGATGCAGTGTCTGCTGTTATTTGTGCTTGGTTGGCCAATTTCAAAAGGTAAACCTCTAGAGTAATTGTATTCGTTCTATGATACTTTCTTATAGGGAGATTGGTGCTATCTGAATTAATGATTGTATCCATGAAAAAAAAATTACTCGCCTTGCCTTAAGTCAATTACTAACTCAATGTTTATTTCAAAAGAATATGAAAAACCAGGTTATCTTCAAACAATATGGTAAGATATTATGAAGGATTAATCACCGTCATTTATATTTGTAGATTAAATTTATCGACCTAGCGATGAAAAGTGATGTCCCATCTAAAGATTTTGATTTTTTTTATGTAGGTGGATGGAAGGTTAGATGAAATGAAAGATGTTAAAAATGAGCGGGTAGAATTTATTTAGAAGCATATCATCACATATATCAAATTTTTGTTCCTCACGGGCCTATTACTATGAAGCGGTAGATACAGATAGAGTTGCATCTACCACCACACATTAGTAGGCCAAGTGTGGTCCGCCCCACAAGGGAAAACTTGCAGTTCGTCCGCAAAACACGATTCCAAGTTGTTAAAATCCTTTTTTTTTTTTTCAAATTTTGATTATGAATATCTAAAATATCTAAATTTGCACCAGTTAATATTTGACTGCAAATCAAAAGATTTTTTTTGCGGTTCGCTTTGAATTTTCGAAAATCAACATAAGAAGTGTAGACTGTTCTATTTTTCATATGAATCAATTAAGTAACTCAATTAGGCTGGAAAAAATATCAATTGTTTCTTTTGTAACCCCCCCCCCCTTTGAAATTCCAAAAAATACGAAGGGGGAGGGGGGAATTAATAAAGTTTGAAATATTTTTTGGAAATTTTAAAAAATTTATTAAATATCTAAAAGATTACAAGAACAAAAAACAAATTGTAGAAGTTGGGAGTGTTATCAACTTTTGTTTCCACGATTTCATTGAATCTTTCGATAAACAATACTTGATTTATAGGTTTTGTACAATGTTATTGAGTGCAATTTTGTTGCATACAAGCTTTCGTGCATTTTATTCCAATTTATTAGTTTTTTGAATTATTTTTTGAAAATCCCCCCCCCCCCTCGCGATGTTCCAACTCCGAGTGATAAACGAAGGATTTGAAATATGTATTTTTTATTAATATTTTTATTTATTGTCGTCAATCAGTTGTAGACCGTTTCATTTACAAAAACGTTTATAACTAGTTATATACTATGTCTTATAAATCCTTATTCCCTATGATTTCTCAAAACGCGCCCCATTAATTGAGCTGTCTAATTTACTACTGTATAGCAGGCACATTTTTAAAATCAAAAGAAGAAGAAGAAGAAGAAGTATAGCAGGCACATTTTTAAAATCATTGAAAATTTTATCAGAAAGACTTTTTATTGCAAAAATCGGTATGGAGGGATTCAGGGAGAATAAGAGTTCCTTGTGCATATAGCAGCATCTTTATCCTACGCAAGCAAAATGAATAATTTACAATTTTTGGCATTTTAGAACTAAAGTAGGCTCTAGGTCCAAAGTAGGAGCACTCACCCTATATAAAAATGAATTACTGTCTGTCTGTCTGTCTGTTCCCTATAGACTCGGAAAATACTGAACCGATTTGCGTGAAACTTGACAGGTGGGGGTATTGGAGGCCGGGGAAGGTTCCTATTATGATTACCTCCCTTTCTCATGAAGGGGAGGAGGGGCCTCCCAAACAAAAGTCAATTTATTGCATAACTTGAGAACGCATCAAGCAAATGGTATCAAATTTGGCATGGGGTGGTATTTTGGAACGAGGAATATTTCTATGAATAATAAGTACCCTTCCCTCCTTTCAATGGGGTAATAGGAAGGGGAGAGGGGGGTTTCCTTACAATTTTTCATATAACTCGAAAACTAATCAAGCAACTGGAACCAAATTTGGCATGGGAGGGTATTTGGATACGAAAAATATGTCTATGATTTTTTGAGGCCCCTCCCTCTTTCCAGTGAGGAGATATAATGGGAGGGAGGCTCTTTTATAATTTTTACATAACTGAAAAACTAATCAAGCAAATGAAAACAAATTTGGCATGGGCGGGTCTTTGAGAACGTGATATGTTCTAATGATTGTTTGAGACCCCTTCCTTCTTCCAGCAGGGAGAAAGGAAAAAGGGAGGGGAGTTTCATACAATTTTAACTGCATAACTCGAGAACTACAACAGAAAATGGAACCAAATTTGGCATGGAACGATATTTGGATACGAAAAATGCTTCTATGAATATTTGGTATCCCTCACTCCTTCAAACAGGTGGAAGAAAAGGGGTAGGAAGAAGGGGGAGAATGGGTCTCCCTTACAATTTTCAGTATAACTGGAGAGCCGATCGAGCAAATGGAACCTTATTTGGCATGTGGGGGCTTTTGGATACGAGAAATGTTTCTATTATAAATTGAAGCCCCACCTTTTTTCAGCGGAAAGGTATAATGGAGGAAAGGGGGGCTTCCATACAATTTTTTGCATAACTCGAGAATTAATCGAGCAAATGAAACCAAATTTGGCATCCAAAAGTATTTGAGGACGGAAAATGCTTCTATGAATATAAAAAGACATACACCGTCTTAGCCAATTTAGGCTTTACAGACTGAATAAATGACGTGGACAACTTAAGATTAACATTTAATACCCAGTACCGGGATGGGAATCGAACCCATTCCATCAGTGGACCAGCGATTACCGTCTTATCACGCTAACCACTCGACCACCGAGACGTAGCTTCTATGAATATCAGCTTTCTTATCAGTTTTTAGCATAAATCCAGAACATATAAAACAAAAACAACCATATTTTATACATCACTAGCTTATTTTACCCGGCCTTGCTCGGGTTCACATAAAATATAAATCGAAATGAGTCGTTTGACTTTTTGAAAGCTTTTTGTTCATCATCATAGCAAATTGAACCACGTTTGGCCATGTGAGCTTTGTAAGTTTTGTTAGTCTTCTTAAAGTTTTAGTTGGGATTATTAGCAATGTTTATCGTTTCCATATTATTTAAATAACTAATAGTTTTAAGCTTTGCTAATAGAAATTTGGAAGAATTTTCCTTGAATGCTTACCCATTCTATCACGAAAACCATTTCAATCTAAGGTTGCCAGGTGGCCCGGATTTATCCGGATTTGTTAGAACATTTGAATCAAAATTTGAGGTAAGTCCGGTCTGGCCCGGTTTCCCGGATTTTGTTGCAAAAAGCCAGGATTTGCCCGGATTTATTTACATAATTTCAAAACGTAACATAAACTTGAGATGTTTTCATTTTTTCGTTCAAAAAGAAGTTTTAAATGGCAAGTTTTTGAAATAATTACCTATGACTCGTGTTTGGAAGCTTGATATACAATTTAAAATCTGCAGATGTGGTTTGTTGAAAAAAAATATTTGCAAGTATATTTTTTGTTATTTTTACTGAATAATTCCGTGGTTTTGATCAAGTATGACCGGATATTGCCAGGATATCGGTGTGAATATTTTGAAATCAAATGCTGGATCTGGCCAGGTTTTTCGATAAATGTTTCTCATCAAATGATAACATTTTTTTTATCTTTTCTATGGGTTATCTAGTGAAAATCCAATGTATTTAGCTTGAAAACAAATGTTAACGACCTCCTTTCAAGATCTACCCGTATAATGGAATACCTATTTAAGTTTTATTTTGTACTTAGAAATTTCAAAATAGATTTCCGCTGAAACCTTATAAAAGACTTCCTCTGTATGTTTTCAATGTGCTTTTTAAGTTTTCTTATAGTTGGATGGTAGAATTGAACACATTGATGATCAATAATTACTTAAAATTTAAAAAATTACAAATGAAATTGAATTGTACAAAACTAAAAACTTTAGATTAAATTACTAAAAGTCTCGTACGTTGGATTTGGTTGCATAAAATGAACGTTTAATTGTCTAATTCCTATTGTAAACTAAATTCCTACACGGCAATCAAAGTGTTGAGATCGCAGCCTTGAACTTACAACACAACCTTCAGTTTTATTAATTGTTTCCCTATGAGAAGTTCCGAAAATATGAAAATGGTTGGTTCCTAAAAGCTGGAACATAAGTTTTCAGTCCAAATAGTTATTCAACTGAAGAAGTCAATTCATAATGAACATTATTTAATGTATTCATACTTTACACACTGCATATTCTAGTAGATCCTCAACCACTGTTCTTCTCAATATATTTCTAACAGGTGAGTAGTTTTTTCTATCCTAAATGAAGGCTCATTATTGCAATCAAATGCCTCGCACCGGTACCACGTGCTTTGAACAGAAGAAGGAAAAACATCCGCCAAAATTTCTCCAATAAATTTTTTTATGCTCAGCAAGCTTTGATTTGCTTTCAGTACACGTGAACTTTGGATGGTCGTTTCTAATACCCGGCCCATGGTGATAGTGAAAACAACCCCGCCAAAGGAAACGGAAATCGGTCGACAAAATGGTGCCATGACTTTTGGTTCGTGGGAGAAAAAACGAAAGTTGTATGGGAGGGTCCCTTTTCTTAGATGGGAGGGGCTCTAAACTATTACTAAAACCTTACCATGGTCCAAATACATAACTGTACCAAATTTCAGGCTGATCGGTTAAGCGGTGTGGATTTGTATAAGGTGCATACAAACAAACATATCCAACTCCAACTCATCTTTATATATTAGAAGATATTGTTTGCGTACGATTAATTTAAGACCCTCCTTTTTGAGGGCAAAACAGATTAAAATTATCAGATCTTTAACAAAAATTCATTGATCAAGATTCAGAAAATTTGTTAAGGTCATATTTGTATTGCAATTCGAAACTCCGAATGCAGCTCACATTTGAATTATGTTATAATTTGATTCAAAATAATGCCAACGACACAATAAAAATTTGAATAATTTCTGAAAATAACATTTGTTTTTGAAAGGTGTTGCAAAGCACACCGGGTCAGCTAGTATTATATAAAATGGGCCCAAGTATAAAAACCTTTGTACCAAACACTGTCAAAGGCTTTTTCAATATCTAATATCTGATTAATGTTAATCATCATTCTATTCACAATAACTTTCTCAAATAGTTTTCTTAAAGAAGGAAGCAAATTAGTTGGTCGATAAATTGAAGGCTCTGAAACACTTTTTCCAGGTTTCAAAATAAGAGTTACTTTGGCATTTTTCCATTTATTGGGAAAATAAGCTTAGTCAAAACACTTATTGATGATTTTAACTTAAAAATTTAAAGTGCTTTCAGACAACTTTTTACTAAGAATATAGAAAATTCCATCTTCCTCCGGAGCTTTCATATTTTTAAGTTTTTTTGAAAATCAATTTAAGTTCATCAATATTTGTCTCACAAGAACTTTCAAATACATTTTGCTTAACACTAAACGTACCGGAGGCGGTCAAATGACGGTTTTCGAACTTTGAATGATGATTACCCCTTATATAATTTTTTTTTCGCAAATTGAACGACAGGACTATTTTATTTTCAAAATGCAAGTATTTCTACGTTTATAAAATTTTCTAAGTGTTGTGGTTTTCGAATAACGCATGTGGTATACCTATTCATACCGCGAGCGGTCAAATGACGGTTTACACTGTTTTCGCTAAAACTTTCTTGTTTCTCAACCGATTTCTTTAAAATTTATAGTTTTGAAAAGCCTATGATGTGACTCAAATATGTTTCTCAGACAGTTTTTAGCTACAATTAATTATTTTAAAGTTATGTTCAGTCCAAGAAATTTTTTATGAAAAAACATGCTTCAGGAAAATTGCTATAAATCTGTTCATCAGTGCTCGAAAAAAATTTCACTTAGTGCATGAGAAAGCTGAAGTTAAAAGCTATATGTTGCAAATACGGAAATTTTTATCAATTTTTTTAAGATCATGGCTACAAAAAATGTTAAAAAGTTGTGTAAAACCCGTACTTTTCAATCAATCAACCGCTAAAGCTGTTCCTGTTACAGTAGAAAAATTTCAAAAAATGAATTGGAAAGTTGACGTAATTTTTCACATTTTGGCATCTTTAGATTTTTTTAAAATACGAAATACATAATTTATGACAAATTTTCAAAGGTAGCTGTTTTTCAAACATTTCATCAATTCGGATTTTTGATACAATTCCTACACCTAAATTCAGCATTGCACTTTATTTTGAGTATGTTATCTTAGGGCTGTCCCAACGGTAGATGCAAAACGCGGTTTTCGACCACGCTAAAACATTTCGGCTGGCACCGGTGGCGTAAATTGCTGTTTTAGCACAGTTATCGATTTCAAAATTCCCAACAGTTACACGCCTTTGTTCCAAATTCATGCAAATTTGGAACAGGGTTTCAGAATATACGACAGACCGATTTAGTTCACGGTGAGAAAATTTTAGCGAACAATGATTTCTTTCGCACATGTTTGGGTAACATTGGGTGTGATAGTAGTTTCTTTTTGAGATATTATTTGAATGTTTTTTGTTCTGTCAAAAAGAATATTCGTTGAATTAATTTTAAGACAATTAACCGTGAAACTCAAAACTTATGCAATTTTTCTAATAAAATGGGTTTCTTCTTCTCAATTATTGAGTGTCTGCAATGAAAGTGTTTCCGTTTTAAATTTGCTCCTACACCGGTGGGGAGTGGGTGTTTTAGCCGATTCTAAAATTTCAAATTGTGCTAAAACTGGTATACTTAAAACCAATATTTACGCCTGAACCGTTGCAGGTGCTCTTAAGGTTTCAGCAAAAAAAAAAATATATGCAAAAGAAAGAAAATTTCATACCGGTTCTAGTGATGTAACTACATTGGCAGTGCAATGCTTGACAAAAATATGATAAATAAAACAGAGAGGTAGTTTCTGAATTTTGAAAAGTCAGCACAAATTCTTGCTTTGCAGACAGGCGCAGTGGGTGGTAATATCTCAAAGCTATTTTGCACAAGAAGACGAGTGAAAAGCAACGAAAAAACAAACGAGCATTCGCTCAAATTTTCTGGTTTTACTTTCAGAAATATATTTATTATATTTTTTTCAAGCATCGCACCGCCAATGTAGTTACGTCACTAGAACCGGTATGAAATTTTTTTCTTTTGCATATAATAAACTTACGATAGCATACTCAAAATCCCGTGCAAAGCTTAATTTAGGTGTAGGAATTGTATCGAAAATCCGAATTGATGAAATGTTTTAAAAACAGCTAGCTTTGAAAATTCGTCATAAATTATGTATTTCGTATTTTAAAAAATCTAAAGATACCAAAATGTGACAAATAACTTTCCAATTAATTTTTTTAAATTTTTCTACTGTAACAGGAACAGCTTTGGCGGTTGATTGATTGAAAAGTAGGGGAGAGTGGGGTATCGTGGGCCATGGGGAAACGTGGGCCAATTTTAATATCTCAACCGTGTGTTGAGATAAAAATCTCAAACCAACTGTCATCGTCGTCGCTTTGCGTGAGCGTATATTTCTATATGTTGTTGACTTAAATACGCATCATATGCTTCTTTTATTTATCAAGCTAAAAAAAGTTACAAAAAATTACTTTCATAATTAAAAATACACCCGCTAATTGCATCGATGGGGAACTTAAAGTTCATATAAAAAATTTGCTCCTACGCTTATGATCTTAGTTTTGTCATGATCTTTCACGTGGAAAAGGAATTTTTGATGAAACATCATTAAGTCACACAAACGCAACCAATTTGCAAATCATAGCTTGTGGGGAATCGTGGGCCACACATCTTGAACCACCTATATTTTTATGTTTTTATACACATTCAGAACTTAAAATACGTTTTTCCTATCTGTATAGTTTTCTTATGCGAAATGAAGAGTTATGAAAAATATTTTGTCATCCTATATAGAAATTTTGCCAAAACGTTCGTGAGCCAGGTTTTGAAATCTATTCGATCATACACAGCTCTCTTTTTTATTTCACCATCTGAAATTGCTTTAAAATAACGAAATGAATTATGAAATCACAGTTTTGGGTCAACTCATAAACTTTGAATATTATTTGGTCAATTTAGATTTAGTGGCCCACGATTCCCCACCATTTTTCAAAATCCAAAAAATATTGCTTTTTTTAATACAGTCAGAATTTGGAGAAAATAACTTATTGAAAAATAAAAAAAAAACCTTATGGTACCTTGAAAATGTAGAAAACCATACCATTTTTTATTTTCATTTTATCTTTTATAATAAAGAAGTTATGAAACAAAGGAAAAAAGTGGCCCATGATTCCCCACTCTCCCATACGGGTTTTACACAACTTTTTAACATTTTTTTGTGGCCATGATCTTAAAGAAAATTTGATAAAAATTTCCGTATTTGCAACATATAGCTTTTAACTTCAGCTTTCTCATGCACTAAGTGAAATTTTTTCGAGCACTGATGAACAGATTTATAGCAATTTTCCTGATGCAAGTTTTTTCATAAAAAATTTCTTGGACTGATATGTTGGTAATCCACCATGGGTGCACGGATTCACCGCAGTTTCTGCCAAAGTATGGGTTCACATGCATTCCTTAGATTATTAGGTTCGACAAATATCCAATGCAGCGCGCCACCATACCCGGACCCCATGGCTTCGTATGAACTGTTATGTGGTGAATGTATTGCGTGTGTTGATGTAGGTATATTTTGGAAGAACGAATCAATCAGGTGGGCTAGTTTACTTACAGGTATTCCGGCATCCGTGTAAATACCTGGCCAGCTGGCAACTGATTGAACATTCCAATTATATAGTCAGTTATATAATGAAACACATCTTACCTGTCGGCCCGCTTATGGGATTCGAACCCAAAAGTTTTTCTTGCCGATACCGGGAATCGAACCCAGTACGCCTGGCGTACCAATACCAGACTCGCGCCAGCCTATCCACTAGACCACATCGGCGCTCTATAACTTTAAAATAATTAATTGTAGCTAAAAATTGTCTGAGAAACATATTTGAGTCACATCATAGGCTTTTCAAAACGTGTCGGTATGTTTAGTGTTAAAAAGAATATCATCAAATTCAAGGGAAATTTGAGCATCAATTGGACTTACAACGTTTAAATTAAAACCATGAGCTTGAGTCTGCTGTTGGGCTAATTTTTGAGCTTTTTCTGCCTTAGTTAAAAGAAGTTTATTTTCATCTTTCAAAGATTTCAAAGATTCAAAATTTTCATTACGAATAAAATTTAAATGACGTTTGATCTCTTTTTGAAGGTCGCAATAAATCAATTTCAGATGAGGATTCTAGTTCGTTGATATTGGCGTCGACGAATGTTTTCAGTCGTATCAAAAACTGAAGATCATTATCGATCTAAGGTTGATTAAATTTATGTCTAGGTATTGAAGCGGCTTAAGCACTGACTATTGTAGTTATCAAATTTTCTACAGCCAAAACAATATCTTCTATTGAATTCAGTGGAACGTTTACATCAAAATTACGTTCAATGTTTATAAACTTTAATTTGCAATATGTCATGGCATTTTTGATCTAAAAAAGCTCGATTTTAAGATTTTTTGCAATACAGATTGTAAGCCAGATTGTGGCATATAAGCTTTTTTCCAATTTGTTACAATTTATTGAAAATTTGGATCATTTTTTATTACCCTCCCTCGTGATGTTTTAACTCCAAGTGGTAAACTAAGGATTTCAAATTTTATTCCGACCTTATGAGCATTTTTAAGATTATCAAGGTAGTACGAGATGTAAAACACTTAATCTTAACATGTGTAAATGTGTTAAATGCCTTAACCGTTTCGCCCACCCACACACGCTGAGGAAGATAAATGTCCCCTCTAGGAAAATTGCTCCGGATATGAAACTCATTCGTGCTCACCATTACAGAAATTAACCGTCGTGGGCCCCCGGAAGATAGCTCTTATTCACCACAGCAAACCAATTTGAGAGTGCTCCGATAAAACTAGTACTAAGGTATCTTGTAACTAGGACGTTAGGAGGCAAGCAACTCTACATACACACACATTAGCCTAATGCTGAACAATTTCGGCAGAAAACAGAAGAAAAACCCTTGCGCTGGCTGATGTAACGAAATTTGCCAACATTTCCTGAACCATCACCAGTCTTTATTGCTTTATTGTGTAACACATTGCCCTGAATCGGACCACCAAGATAGAAGGAGCAAAGCTACCAGGGAATTATATTCGGCTTTGGGATTTTCCGAGCAGCCAGGCTCACCAAAACCAGACAACAAGGAGGCATCGTTGTCTTACATGACACTGGCTCTGATTGGATTTTCGGTGAAATTTCTTGGCCCGGTTCATGTAACGAAATTTTGACCCTTGCAACATTGCGGGTCGTTCACTTCTTCTTCACTTTGTTGGGGAAAATTCTTTGCAGCCGGCAAACTGATAGCCATCAACCTACCTCTAGTGTTTCATGTTTAGTTTCTCGTCGATCCCAAAACAAGAGACCGAACAGTCAGTGACGAGAACGGCGAAGCTGCTCAATCACGAAATGGTGCCAAAAATTTGTCAACTGGGAATACAAGATGGGTACCGGGAAAGTTTTGGACGTATTTTGGGGGCCGTTATTGAGGATACGAAGGAGAAAACTTTTCTATCCCCCAACACCCCGAGCAATTCAGTTCAATTTTTTTTGGCTCTCGGCATTGCAACAACATGGTTGAAATAGGTAAAGTTCGGAAAGAAAAAAATCGATTGGAACAGCAAAAATACTCCAGTTTAAAAAATACCCGGTCCGTACAACTTTTATACTTTGCCTTTTTCTGTGCGCCTTTTCTGTGGCCCCAAAAACAGTTCAACAACTATGCTCCCAAAGCCGGAGATGCCATGCTTTCACCATTGCAAGATGTACTTAATTTAGCAATGCATTTCTGCATCGTGTCACTTGGCGAATCTGTCAGACCAAGTTTGCCATCGTCGTCCTCCGGAGAAGGAAATGGGAAATTTTCTGACGGAGTGAAAACTGTTACGACGACAACGGCGACTGTTGTAGTTCGACAGTACTTTTCGGTGAACTACCTTAAAGTAGTTTAACGTTTAGTTGCTAACCATCCTTTGACGACCAGTCTTTATGTCTCGGTATTGTTTGGAAGTTTAAATTGAATCTTATTGAATGGATTCTTTTGAACTTGGTCTTTGAGAAAGGATTTCTATAAAAAACTATCTGAATCGAATTGTGAAATCGGGATGAAATATGACATTGTTGTTAAAAATGTTAAACTATTTTTTTCGAATAATTTACAACATTCTCAAATAAATTGTTTCTTATAGGCAACCCGCCGTGATCCAAATGGATTGTTTGACCATTCTATAATATAACCTGCAACTTTTCGTGAAAAAATTTGGCTTGCCACGTGCTAACCCCTTCCTATGGTATTTATGAAAATAGGTCTCTTCGTACGAGATTATACACTGTATAACATCCCTAAACACCTCAAAATACATATCTCCATATCTTCAAATTTCGAATCGATCGAGCAGTTTTAAAGACAGGTCAAGAATTCTCTGAAAACAAAAAAATAGGTACTATTGGGAACTGGAAAATAGCAGTTAGAGATTTAAGAGTGTAAATTTTCTATCTATATCGTACAGAAACCTTAATTAATAGACGTCGCAACGCTTACATGCAATCGAGAAGCAATGCACTTGAAGAATACAATGAAAAAACTTAACATGAAATAAAGACTTGTCCAAAGAATTTTTTCAACTACGTGAAAACAAAGTTGAAAATTGAGAATTTTCCTTCAAAAATGCACCTTGACGAATACGTCGGAGATAACTCGGAGCAAATTTGTAATCTTTTTGCAAATTTCTTTCAAGAAATGTATACGACATTTAATGAAGAAGATCGCGATTGCGATCACGAGTTAATTTTTAATTTTTCCTTGAATTCTCAAGGGACATTAGCATTAATCAAGTTCATGTGCAGGATATTCTGCAGGGACTTAAAAATCTAGACGATCTAGATCTTTTTTCTAAAATTTGGAAAAGCTCATTCTTAGTGCCTATATTCAAATGTGGTCGAAAGTCTGACAACCCAAATTATCGCGGAATAGCCATTATCTCTTGCATTCCCAAGCTTTTTGAAGCAATTATAAACGAAAAATGATTTTCCCAAATTAAGAACCGAATAACTGACAGGCAACATGGCTTTTTGACAAGCCGTTCAACCTCAACTAATTTAATTAAACTTATAGACTTTTCATTGAATGCAATGGATAATGGAATGGTTATTCGATACTTAAAACGCTTATTTTCAAATTCAACTCAACTTGCAAAGCAACGCAAGGCTCTATTTATACGCGCATCTAACTTTCTGTAATGTTCTCGTAACGCGCAATTTAATATTGTTACGGATTGATAAATAAGCAGCGGCTAGACCAGCCAAGGCAAGATATTCTAAGAGTACGGAACCTCAGGGCCGGCTGGCCACTGGGTAACCAAGGAATTTTACGGATAAAATACAACAAACCGGAAATTTCATGTTAATTGTGGTTTTATTGATGTTTTATGTGGCGTGTTGTCTGTGTGTATAAAATAATGCTCTGTCTGTAATGTGGCGTGTAAAAGAGCTCACTAACCGTGGGTTGCTGCTATTACTGCTGCATCGCGACGTCGTTGTTCCGGAAATTCAGTTCCGGAAGCAGGAGGGCCGTCAATGTATTGGCGTATTGACGGAGTGCCGAACCCGTCGGCGCCAGCGGGCGTTGCTGGACTCGGTAGTTGCAGGCGTCATCCTTCGTTGGCTGTTAATCGGCCTGCCCACGAGAGTGCCCCGTATCCGGACAGGCCGAGAAGGGAAGTCCTCCTTAGGAATTAGGGTTCCGCAGAACCCGAGGACGAAGATGCTGGTCCTTTACGCATTAGGCGCGAGACCACAAAGGGTCTGCGGGCCGAGCCGTGACGAAGACAATCCGGTATCCGGGTGAATTCCGTAGACATTCATAAACACTTAACAAGAACTTGACTACACACACGGACGCCTGATACAGAAGAGTTTTGAAATACGGAAGCAAGATTCCTTTTCGGTTTTTTTCATTTCATTTTCCAAATATTTCTCTTTTCCTCCTCCGTTAGTTGACAGCAGCCAGCAGTAAAATGTAGCCTACTGTGGTGCTATCTTGTTGTGAGACTAGACAAGGAAGATGAAATTTCTAGAATATAACATACCAAACTACAAAATGAAAACAAAAATCAAACGATTTGTAACCAACCGGTTACAATATACAAAAAATGGTTTTGGAACTTTCGGTGAGCACAAATTGTGTGAAACCCAATCAAAACTCCAGATCTTTAGAAGAACGTAAAAATAATCATCCACAAATAATTCTAGAACTTTCTAGAGTGACAAAATTCTTCAAGCTCATGACAATTGGTTTGGTCAGACGTTTTTCAGATACTTAAAATATTTCTATGCGGCATGGTTCGATGACCTTCCAGAGAAGGTGGAGAATTTATATCAATCAAACAATTAAAGAACTTCTAAGGCATATAAATCAGATTAATAATTTCGAATTTTGGAAACAAATTTAGTGATCTTTTTTCTATGAAATTATTTTAATGACTATATCGATGAAATGTTCTATTCCTTGAGAAAAATATTTAAGAATTGAAAGATCATAGATGGATAGAAGATTATAATAAGATGAAAGTTGTTGGAAATGTGTTCCAATGAGCGACCCAATTTCAGAAAATTAGTTTTAGTCAGCTGTGTATTTCGAACCGAAACTACAACTGCATCTCTCATATTATAGCGGTTGCCTTTGAATTATGTTTTAATTAAACCTATTTTTTTTACCACAATACATTTAATTTTTTATAATTAAAAAAAAAACATTTATTTTTGAACGGTGAAGCAAAGCACACCGGATCAGCTCGTAAATAATAAAAAAAAACAATAACTTTTTCGGTTAGGAATCTGAAATACACTGGCAGCCACAATTTACCGAAGTCAACCTGAAAAAATTTTCGTCAAAACTGTTTTGTACCTCCCCGAAAGCTAAAGAAAACCCGAAATAACGAGACACTTTTTAAAGCACATTTGGAGTCAATTTGTTTTTGGTTTTTGCAATGTTAGATAGTGTGCTTGAGCGTTTGAACTTTTGGCTGGTATGTACTTAAACAGGACCGAGGAATATAGAAATAAGAAAAAAGAATTAAACTGGTTACTGAGTTCTTGCATACGAATTGGAAAAGATGATTTTAAAATTTCGAGGTTGATTTGTAGTCTTTCAAAAAAACAGTTTGTTATTCGAATTATTTCCTCAAAGGAAGGGAGGAATTTAAATAATGTGTATCTATAAATCTCGAATTGGAAATACAAATCTCGAAACTTTTAGTATTTTTTTCTAAACAATAATTGTAAGAATTATTAAACAATTTTCTCACTCTTGTAAGTAACAGTCAAGAAATTTATTTTATTTTGTTTTTTTTTTCTAATCGTTATCTGTTTATTTATTTAAACAACAATCAACACTCAACAATTTTTATAATTATTTTTTAAACATATAAGGGAGATAAGAGAATAATGACCACCTTTAGAGGGAAGTTTATTTTGCCATAGAAAACAGGAATATCATGTGAAATGTTTGAAAATACATTTTCAATTATTTGTCGAAAGCTAGAAACCGGTCACAAAATGGGATAATGAGAACTCCAGGCACAATTATTGAGCATTTTTTACTGTAAAATTTAGTGGCAAATTCAACTCGATGAAGTCAACTTAATGATAGAGCTACACCTTGACAGATTACATCTGACTAGTTGACCTATTGGTAAGGTGACGAAGAGGTAACGCAGAGGACTCAGGTTCGGTTCTTGGTCGAGGTAATTTTTTTTTTCATGTTTAATTTGATTGTTGCATTATACGGCTAGTCGCATTATCCATCAAACAAAGCAACTACAAAATATTATAGTGCACTTTTTGCTGTCTTCGTGCTCGTTTTCTCGATAGGTGGTCCACTGATAGTGAACCATAATGTGGACGGTGGAACACTCTGAAAACATTCGGTGTTGTTTGCGCTCTCACCAATACTATCGTGAATTTTGACAGGTCTTGCTTCCCGATGAAAACAAATATCAGCTGATCTGGTTTATTTCTATACACCGCAACTAGAGACACCCGGAAAGCTATCAAGAGTCGCCCGTTTTCATCTTTAAGCAAAAAATGGAGGATGCGGATCGGATGCTCCTAAGAACAAGGAATGTGCACAGAATGCTTGCCGCAATTGATTCCAGGCGATGCCGAATTAGGACAGCAAATCCGAGTGCAAAAAGTCCAACCCAAAGATCTGGCGGAATCGCCCAAACCGAAGAGTTCTCCTGCTCGGGCGTGCCCCAGAAAATGGTCTCGCGCAGCTAGACGCGTAAAGTTGCTTCGAAGCTACTCTGCAGCATGCCAGCTTCGAGCGTTGAAGCCCCCAAGTGCGTGAAAATTGGAAAAAAAAAACTGTGCTTCAGGGTGACGATGCCCGATTGCGCCAAGTCCCGGATTTCAACCCGTTTACCTTCAAAAAAGGTAGTTCCAGACGGCACCCGCATCGGGGGCTTGAGTCCCGTTCTTTTCGATCCTCTATCAAATTTCTTTCCCCAAACTTCCGCGATTCGAGTTCGCCGTTTTGACTACCAAGATTTTTTTTGTAATCTGAAACGGAAAAACTCGAACGAAGAAGATGAGGAATAAACATTAATCTGAAGACAAAATATCGGAACCATTAAGCTGGGGTAACTCCAGTCCAGCAGCAGCAAACATAGACCGCCCAGAATCAGCTGGTATTGCAGTTATCATCAGGGCCAATTAATCTGAAATCTTCACAATTCAACATAATACATAAATTCATGCTAAAAATTTTCATTTTAATTACAAGACAATCATCAATTTGATTCTAATTTTCGAATTCAAACGGAAACAAATAGGGGAAAAGTTCATATAACGCCCCATGTGGCTTATACGCGCCACTCTTGTTTTGAAGAATCTGAAACATTTTAAGCCTGCAAAATAATACCAATTTGTTTTAAATGCTGTGATTGGGCATGGCAAGTATGATTTTTTTCTTAAAATGCCCCTGTGTCGTGATTATTTCACAATTTAGGTTTTTCTTCATTTTGATCTAAATTTTAAAACACTTTTAATAAGGTGTCACCAAGCAGAGAAAAACGAATAAGACAATATTTTCTGACACATCGTTAGAGGAGAATCTAAATTATCATTTTATGCTAAAAAATCATACTGAACTCGCTAAGGTATGCTTTTCATGGGTATGTTCTATCACGGCCCATGCGCTCTTTATAACGCGCCAATCGTAGTAGGCTGAAAAAAGCATTAATTTTTCAAAAAGGCCAATTTTCATTGAAAATGAACAAAAAGTCTAAAACCATATTTTGAGCGTTAATTCAGCCCAAAAATCTATTTTTCATTTCATTTCTTTTCTTCAACGATTACACCCATTTTTAACACAATTTGTACGTGGAATACATAGAAAATCAGCGATTCGCTTAGGTGGCGCATAATAGGGCATGTTCCCCTATCAGCTGTAATGGATTTTTGACAGCTTGATATTTTCTGTTGACACTGCCGATTTCACGCACACCAACAAAGGTGAGGGGAAAACTCGATTCATGCTCGTTTTCAGCGTGGATGGTGCAACAATTTGGTGATAGCATATCCTTTCCTTTCAAAAATCGGTCTGGGGTGCCTCAGGGAAGCAATCTTGGGCCTCTGCTGTTTGTATTGTTTTTCAACGATCTGATAATCAGTTTGGATGATGTAACTAAGATTGCATATGCTGATGATTTGAAAATATATGTCCCAATAGAATGCACCGAGGATTGTGCCCAGCTCCAATCGCTGTTCGATCGGTTTAGTGAATGGTGTAGACTGAATAAGTTATCGGTTAGTATCCCTAAATGCTATGTAATAACCTTCCATCGAAAAAAATCACCCATTCTACACGACTATAGCATCGATCATCAGCATCTTAAAAGGGTATTGGAAGTTGACGATCTAGGTGTTACCCTTGATGCACAGCTCACGTTCAACAGCCATCGAACAACCGTTATAAATAAAGCCAATCGACAACTTGGATTCATTTCAAAAATAGTACGAGAATTTACTGATCCGCTGTGCTTGAAGTCGCTCTACTGTGCACTCGTCCGATCCATAATAGAACATGCTGCAATTGTCTGGGCCCCCTACCAGCTGTGTTGGAACTTACGAATTGAGCGCATCCAGAAGCGTTTTTTAAGATTCGCCCTACGACATCTGCCATGGCACCATCCTGAGGATCTTCCCGCTTATCCTAATCGCTGCCAGCTTTTGGGTATTGAAACACTGGAACGCCGCCGAAGGATTCAACAAGCAACATTCGTCGCTAAAGTATTGAACGGTGAGGTCCAGTCACCACACTTGCTGGAAATGATATGCTTTAGTGCGCCATTAAGGACCTTACGATCTCACTCGTTACTATCAAACCGAGTCCACCGAACATCCTACGGCTATAATGAGCCATTGAGTGCGATGATGCGAGTATTCCAGGACGCTGAACATCTGCACCAGTTCAATGAACCAGCTAGTCGTTTTATTCGTCGTGTTCGCCAGTCCAGTCTATTTAATTCTATCTGATTGATGTTTGTTCTATATTCTAATTCATTTAAACAAAATGTTCGATGAATAAATATTATAATAAATAATAAATAACACTTTCTGGTGGTGAAAACGAATACGATATAAATTTGAAAAACAAGGGCAAATCTGAACAAAATCCAGGCCAAAAACATAAAAAAAGGAAAGTAAAAGAAAATAACTCAAATTTTAAAATTTTCATTGAATTACAGCAGTACTATTAAAATCGTATCTAAGGATTAAATAAAAGTTTTTATTCATTTTAAAATTGTATAAAAATCTTTTTTGAACACAAAATTTTGAAGAGTTCAAAGAGAAAAAAGAGTTTTTTTGTTTGATTTAACAAATAATTTGAATAAAATCGGGCATCCCGGCCAGATTTGACTGATTTCAAATTCTTTATTGCATTTATGAGCAAGACTGCATATTTCAAAAAACAATCTGGAATAAACGATAATCAAAGTACCATGAAGTACTTGTCAGCATTCTCCTGTACGATCTACAGTGAAAGATATACGGATACACCTAAAATGTTCAGCTGAAACCATAAGTTTTTGATGATTATGTAGCTTTTTCAACATTTCTTTTGGATATAATATAAACAATCGAAAACCATTTGAAAAACTTGACAAGTCTGTGATTGTATGGATTTAAAAGATAAATACTCGGCCTATTCGGTGAGCCGAACATTCAGTCTAACGGTTTTAGGGCAGTATTCGGCGCTGAATATTCGATCTATCAAAATTCGGTACCGTAAACTGGGGGAACTTTGATCACACTTTTCATTTATTTTTAAATATTTTGGAAACGGTTGCTTATTTGTAATACCGTAGCTTTAAAATACTTACTGAGGTGAGGAGTTTTAAACATGATCATTGGTTGCAGTAAATTTAAACGACATTGGTGGTTATAATTCAATGTTTGTTTCAAAACCAGATTTCGAGTTTCGGAGTAATTTTGATCACTATAGTTTTACGTATCTCAACATCTTAAAATTTATTGTTTTGATGCCATTTAGCACAGAAGGCTCAAAACATCGATAACAGTAATTTTTTGTTTGGACTCAATTGAATGTTTTAACGTTTTCTTTCAAAAACAAATATACACAAAAAATGGACAATGTTGCTGCATACATTTAGGGGCAAAAATTATAAACATTTCTCAATATTCTTTGGCCTGAAAAACAAATGAAATTTTACCTTCATGTAATTCCCTACGTTCTCGCACTGTTCCCATGTTCTTTTTTTTTTCTTCAAACTTAACTTTGATAGGGTTTTTATTCATTTTTTCTATGCGGGCTTTTTCGTGGAAAATTACCGTTTATTTTCAATATCGAAAAATTATTATCAAATGACCATAAAAAAACATTTAAACTTAACTAAACCAAGAAAGAAGTTGATCATTCACATTAAACATGATTAGGATTTGATTTGATTATGAGAGATATTTGTTTGTGAGCCTTCAAAAAATCAGATATTATAAGATTTTAAAATTTCATTTTAAATAATACAAAAAAATTTCCTAATAAAAACAAAATTCAGCTTATTTCTAACTCAATTTATAGGCTTTCAAACGTAGTAAACAGTTTTCAGGTAATTAATTTTTAAATTTATTTAATGATGATTATCTGTAAAAATTTCATGATGATCAAAGTTACCCCGCTGATCAAAGTTCCCCCAGTTTACGGTACATCTCTATCAAAAACTAATTGTTTGAAAAAAAACCCAAGATAAAACTAATTTTAGTTTGTTTTGAAGTTGAATTATAGAGACTTGAATAAAACTCTTTGTTGTTTGTACATCTTTCCAGAATCGCGTTCACTTGAAAACAAACAAGTACACAAACTTCAGCGCTAATAAAACCATCCCAAGACCATAAGCCTTCAACTAATTACTTTCAGCGCGCTAACATCTCTTGCCTGCCCCAAAAGCCCGGTTCTTATCCGGCAAAGGGGGCAAACCGGGTTCAAATCTATGCTGCAGCCGCGTTTCATAATAATTATAAACACTACCAATTAACACCAAACAACATACCGACTACGTGTTTCTCCTCCTTCTCCGGGACACCCTACCCAATCTCCAATCTACTACACTGACACCAAGTGTTTTCAGACCAATTCGGTGGCGAATCGCAGTGACATCATGCCCAGCCCAGTCCACCCACAACAACAACTACAGCAACATCGAAGCCTTCCGCGATGATCCCTTGCTTCAGTATGTAAGAGGGGGCAAGGGTCAATTTCATTTCCGGGATCCACATACCCACCCACATACATGAGCACACGTTTGGCTTAAGTTTATCCGATTTCATTGGTGTGGTAGCATGTGTCATGAACTGATTTTCATAGTTCAAAATTTTGAGGTCAATCTTCAAAAATAAGGTTAATTCATAACATCGTTTTTAAGAGCGGGTGTGAATTTTGTGTCATAAGAATAAATCATCAAATTAAAAAAAAAGTATGTTGACAAGGCCTAACCATCATCCTTTAGAGGCGGACACATCGCGCTTAACTACTTCCCGTATCAGCTAAATGGCAGAAATGGAGAAAGGTAATCCAGTGTCCAGCAGCCTCCAATGATGGTGGGGTGGAATTTACTGGAAGCTACACAGTTTCTACCCTCTGCGATTTGGAACTGGTCGAATGCTCTCTTTACCGGGAACAGAATGAGTGAATTTCCCGCCAAACCCCCGTGGCTTACGATGGACCAATGGCCAATCACTGTAGGACATTTATTCGAACCAGATCGAACTACCTTAATATGGGATTTGGTGGGATGAAATTGATTTGCAAAACATGGAAACGAAATTGCGTTATTCTTACCTTAGTTAATTTTTTTAAGTCTTGTTCACTTGTGAAAAAAATGTATTTGGAGAAAAAATCTTTACCGGAAACAAAGGATTTTTGCAAAATTAAATTAATTTTAAAAACTAATTTTGGGAGAACATATTCCATAGAATCCAACCTCACGTACTTCTGTCCTGTGTCAATTGTGTGGAGAAAATGTATGAACATGAATAATATATCACAGCAATGTGATATCGTGACTCCCCACAAACCGAGCCACCATGGCACGTAGACTTTCTTGCTAGAATTTTGGAAGCGAACCGGATGTTGCTTCGGATTTTCCTCGAGAATGATTCAAGTCCAAAGGGCATTGTCATTGAAGCTCATATGGCATCATGTACTTTCTTAGTCATATCAACACTAATTTTATTTTTGAAATGAAGGCTTTATTCGTAAAAGATTTCTGAAAGTACACACAAAAACAAAAAAAAATCAAATTATCATACATGTGTATAACGATTTATATTTTTTAAACCTATTTCCCCGAAAATGGATGGTTATGCCCTTTGGCTTCTTTTAATCGGATCATAACTCACTACTACGCTGGCTGCCTGGACCATCTCACCGTGTGACACTAGGAAGCAGGAAAGTTGTTACAAGGCTCCAGGAAATCTGGCTGTGTTTTTTTTTGTTGAATTTCATTGTATGAGAAAGTATTATTTGAACTGGAAATAATTAATAATTCTATTTTATATATTCTGTTTGTACGTGAAAATCAACACTTTGGTCTTCGGATGCAGAGCCTTCCCTGCACTTTGGTTCGAGCACGTTAATCAAACTCGAGTTCACCTGATCACTATGACTTGAATCATTTTGGGCAATCCGATTCGAACGAACTCGAATAAAAACGCGCCGCCAATTTAAGTAAAAATCCGACTTTTATTAAAAGATCAACTATATGATCGAACGCAGTAAATTTATTTCCTAGCGCGAGAAATACAACTCGTTGTTGTCTCTTTGGTAGCTGCAGTCGAATAGACCGATCAGCTCGAGAACGATCGAACACATCAGTTCGATTTTCTACCTAGCCCTATTGTTCACAATTGTCCACCCAGGCTGTTGAACTCCTGGAGTGATTTTTTCTATCTTAGCTATTGTTTTGCATTGTGTTTGGTGTGTATTACATTTGTGTGGCTAGATGAAGTGTGGAACAAAATTTGCTAATCAAAATTTAAATTTATATCAGTGATTCTCAATTTTACTAACAAACATACCGGTCGCCTGAATTGCCTAATTTGATTACAGTATTTTGTGATTCACTTCACTTTGCATTTCTTGCACTTTGAATCTTTTACGTTAAATTCTATCACGCTGCTCTCTTCCTTAGGTATAAATATGTTGACCTTCGATGTCGGTTGCCTCTAGATGAATATCCATTTGAAGTCCATTCACGTTGACCTCGACCTCGACCTTGACCTCGACCTCGACCTTAACCTCGGCCTCGACCTCGACCTCGATATCGACCTTGACCTCGTCTGTTGTTGGGTTGTTACTCGTCCTCGTTGACCTTCTCGTTGTAGTCGATGTTGTACCAGCCGTAGAAGGAGTTGTTAATGGAATCACAGTGTGTCGCAAACTGGCCACATTTGCTATACACCGCGGTTCGATGGCGCCTCCCGTCAGGCGTGCTCCAGCATGGTCACCGTCCTCTTCGCTTCGGTCGTCTCGATGCACCGTCGAACTCTCGCAATCACAGCCATGGATCTGTGAACACGCAGCAGTTACATCTTGCCAAAAGGATCCAAAAGGATCCAAAAGGATCTGTGCCCGGAGCCCAAGGCTCCGGAGGACGTGACAAAGCCTTATTGCTGGAACCGCCTGATCTGCTACTGCTGATTGATGTCTTATTGCTTTGTGTTGCCAGCTGTGGAGCTGACTTCCTCGCCTTGCTCTGTTTCGTCGTTTTCTTCTGCGCCGGCCGCCGTGCTGGAATGCCGGAACGGGGGTAGGTGATCCTTGTCCACTTCAATGGGAAGCAGACACAATTTGTGAATGGATCGTGTGAATCGCCCGTTAGCTGTTTCAACTATAGCTACTCGCACCAGGCCGTCATCACCTGGGTGCACAGCTACAACTCGTGCTAGTTGCCACTTGAGGGGTGGCAGGTTCTCTTCTTTGATGATCACCATTGAGCCAACTGCCAGATTCTTTGTAGCAGTGGTCCAACGGTAAGTCTGCTGTAGTGTCGTCAAATATTCGCATTGCCACCGCTTCCAGAAATGCTGGGAAATCTGCTGCACTCGTTGCCATTTTGCAAGCTTGCTGGGTGGGATGTCTGTTCTGTCTGGCTCAGGTAAGGAATTTAGGGGCCGACCAATGACGAAGTGACCCGGAGTCAATGCTTGTAGGTCTGACGGATCAGTTGACAAGGGCGTGATCGGACGAGAGTTGAGACTGGCTTGCACCTTAGCCAGGGCGGTGATAAACTCTTCACAATGCAATTTCGCATTCCCCACAATGCGTCTCAGGTGGAATTTCATAGATTTCACACAGGCCTCCCACAGACCCCCAAACGACGGTGACCTCGGCGGAATAAAGTGGAACTGAATGTTGTCCTTTCGACAGAAGTTTCAAACCGCATCCTTATGTTGCTCAGAAAGGAACAGCTTTTTGAGCTGGGCTAGTTGATTGCGTGCTCCTCGAAAGTTTTTGGCATTGTCGCAATAGATATTGGAGGGTTTTCCGTGGTTCGCAATGAATCTCTCAAGAGCGGCCACAAATGCGGGGGTGGTTAAGCTCATGACTAATTCCAGTTGGACAGCCTTCGTGGCTAAGCATACGAATACAGCCACATACGCCTTGGTAGCTGTTACTCGGCGGATGCCAGAACGAATGTACATTGGGCCAGCGAAATCTACGCCGACATTTTCGAAAACGGAGCTGCTTGTGATTCAATCGGCTGGTAAGTTGCCCATTTGCTGCACTATGGTATGGGGTTTCGCACGGGTACAAGTTACGCAGGTGTAGACAATTCGTCGAACTAGGTCACGACCGCCTAGTGGCCAAAAACGTTGTCGGATTTTGGCAAGAAGTAGTTGTGGGCCGCCATGGAGAGTTCTTAGGTGTTCTGATCGGGCGATTAAGTCTGTGAAGGGATGTTTCTTGGGCAAAATCAATGGATGTTTGGCGTCAATGGCGATGGGAGCATAATGAAGACGACCTCCTACTCGAATAAGTCCATCGATTAGTTTCGGTTTCAAGAAGCGAAGTTTCGACGAAAACGCTAACGGTTTATCGTTCTGTAAAGCAGCTATTTAAATTTTGAAATTTTCACTTTGGATGTGACCGACTATTTTCAGCAATGCGGAGTGTTTTTCATCGACGGTGAGTGGACCTGAACGACCTTGATTGGGTAATGATCGAATGTTGTGGGCGAATCGCAACCCCCAGGCTGCCACGGAGATCAATTGGTTCAGTGATGAAAATTTCGCAGTAAATTCTTCTTCTTCTGGGGAGATGGTCGCTGCTAGGGCTACAGCCTTCTTCGGGTTATATTCAGGAGCACTTTGATGAGCATTCTCTTTGACTTTAAATTTATTTGGCCAGGGTTCACTTTGGGTTGCCAACCACTTTGGTCCGTTCCACCACAGAGAAGAATAAGACAAATCTACCAAATCTAGACCACGGGATAAAAGATCGGCTGGGTTATCCTCGCTGGGTACATGATTCCATGTCGCATGGGGTGTTAGTTCCTGGATCTCTGCCACTCTGTTGGCGACGAATGTTTGCCATGACGACGGTGGAGCCGAGAGCCAGCAAAGCACAACAGCCGAATCTGTCCAAAGATAGATTGTCGCCTTGATATCGATGATTTCCGTTGTGCAAGTAGTAGAGCTCCGCACAGCTCTAATCGGGGTATGGACTTGTTATCGATGGGTGCCACTCGGGATTTGGCTGTGAGCAATCTAACAGTGCATGATCCATCCGGTGCAATTGAACGCAGATATAGACACGACCCGTAAGCAGCCTCTGATGCATCGCAGAAACATGGATCTCGATTTTTGTTGACTTTCTTAGCGATAGAGCAAATCTGGGTACAATAAGTTTCGAAAGTTCCCCAATTTGAGTCTGGAATTCACGCCACTCTTCTTGAAATGCTGCTGGCAGTGGTGTGTCCCAATCAATCTGATGCTTCCACAATGCTTGCATG
Organism: Uranotaenia lowii; assembly: GCF_029784155.1. NCBI lineage: Eukaryota > Metazoa > Arthropoda > Insecta > Diptera > Culicidae > Uranotaenia > Uranotaenia lowii. Next base: position 69,928,526 of record NC_073691.1, read on the forward strand.
AATATTTTTGCCTTTACCACAAAAGGACCGATCAAACCCAATGGATCGAAGAGACTTGCCAATTGCGAGAGGACTACACGTTTGGAGAACGATTCTGATAATTTCCACTGCTGCTGTTTGAAACGAAATTCATCGGAAGAGGTGTTCCATCGCAATCCAAGAGTGGTAACAGAGATTTCATGGTCTAGCTCCAGCTCTTCTTCCTCTCGCTTGTTTTGTAGAGGGATTTCTCGAAGCACTTCCGTGCAATTAGATGCCCATTTTGCTAATTTGAAGCCTGCCGACTTCATCAACTCGTCAAGCTGTTTGACGGTTTCTTCCAACTTCTGCACTTCTCGACTTCCGGTGAGGACATCGTCCAAATAAAATCCCTTCCTTCTTCGTCCCTCATCGTTTCGCCGTGCCTTCGCTACGATGTGCGAAGCAACCCACTCACCAGCAGTATGGCAAATTACCGACGGCAAAATTTGGTGATGCCGGTAATGCCGATCACTTTTGGCTATATCTGCTAGCCGATCACTTTTATCTGCTTACTCAGGAACGTTTTCTTTTCTTTTCCACTTTTTTATTTTCCAATTTTCCAATTTTTCCAATTTCTCTTTGATTTTTCTTCTTTTATTTTCACTCTGGTTTTGATTTTTATCCTTTTCACTCTGATTCTCTTTTTTCACCTTTATATTGTTATTTTTTACTTTCTTCCCACCTTTCTCTTCTTTCTTTACCCCTGATAACTCTTGGCCTTTATATTTCCAGCCACGTGTGCTCAATCACACTGATCACTATTCTCGTTAGCACGCAAGATTTACACTCGACAGCCCAAATTTGCATGAATTTTCTCCACACGTTAGGGCGTTACTTGGTATAAACTGATCATGGACCACGTTGCCAAGAAACCCAAGCCAATTCCCACCACAATGGATCTTTACACTTTGAACAATGGCTTAACACAAAGGCTTTCGCACAATAACCCCAAGCCGTGTACAAAATGGCGTCAATCACATTGTGATTTCCACGCCAATTGCGGCTTTATTCTTCACGGTTTTTCACTTGTCGTTATAATTTCCACGGATAAAGGCTCTCATCCGGCTCGAAGGACCATAAAATGTACGTGAAAATCAACACTTTGGTCTTCGGATGCAGAGCCTTCCCTGCACTTTGGTTCGAGCACGTTAATCAAACTCGAGTTTACCTGATCACTATGACTTGAATAATTTTGGACAATCCGATTCGAACGAACTCGAATAAAAACGCGCCGCCAATTTAAGTAAAAATCCGACTTTTATTAAAAGATCAACTATATGATCGAACGCAGTAAATTTATTTCCTAGCGCGAGAAATACAACTCGTTGTTGTCTCTTTGGTAGCTGCAGTCGAATAGACCGATCAGCTCGAGAACGATCGAACACATCAGTTCGATTTTCTACCTAGCCCTATTGTTCACAATTGTCCACCCAGGCTGTTGAACTCCTGGAGTGATTTTTTCTATCTTAGCTATTGTTTTGCATTGTGTTTGGTGTGTATTACATTTGTGTGGCTAGATGAAGTGTGGAACAAAATTTGCTAATCAAAATTTAAATTTATATCAGTGATTCTCAATTTTACTAACAAACACTGTTATTGTGAAGAGTAAAATCAATTTTGTTTCCTGGAAACTCTTTTTGGGAATTGAATTTTGAGTGAAACTCTTGTAAAATAATAATGAGAGCAATCGTTGTAACCATTCAATATTGGGTTCCATCCTGATAAAGCTATTTGCAATGAAAGCAACATGATTCTGTTGGTTGCTCAATAATACTTGTTATGTCAGAGCATAGAGTGGGACATTACAAGTTGCATGAAAAGTTAACTTTCTCTTACTACAGTGAGCGAAATAGATAGTACCACTATGTGTTTTGCTGATTAAAATATGAATGATTGACAATCACCAAAATTTTCTTCCACAATTTGTTTTGAATTGTTTAACGGAAAAATTAAGCATAAGTTTGCTTTTCTTGGACGTTGCAATTGGCGTTGAGGATCAAAAATATGAAAAAAAGATGCGAAATAAGAGTAGAACCACTTTGGCAAAATTTTCCAGTATGTTTGGATAACGTGCCGCTATTAAGCCTACCCCATTCTGATATTGAATAGTCAAACACTATTTCTCTAGTTTCAAGTCATAGATGGCAGCACTATCTTGAGTCCTATCATAAGGTGAAATTATGATCTATTCCCGTCAAGATATTGCCATTTTGATATAATCAGACCATGCAACATAATCTGACAATGTGACATAATTGGGTCATGCAGAATAATCCGACTTTGAGACTTTGAGATGTGACATAATCTGACCATGCAACATTATAAGGTATGTGAAAATCTGACCTTGCAACATAATCCAACATAATCTGACCATGCAACATATTCAGGCATGTAACATAATCTGACCATGTGACATCATGCAACTATGTGACATATTTCGTACATGCATCATGATCAGACCATGTGATATAATCTGACCATGAAACATAATCCGCCAATGAGACATTATCAGACCATGCATCATAATCCGACCATTTGATAGTCTGATAATGCAACATAATTTGACCATGTAACAAAATCCGACAATGCAACATAATCAGATATGTGACAATCTGACCATGCAACATTATCCGACCATGTGAAATATTCCTATAATAAACATAGTCAGACATGTAACATTAGCAGACCATGCAACATAATTCGTAAATGTGACATAATCGGATAATGTGGCATAATCAGGCCATGTAAAAATCTGATAATGCAATAAATCTGACCATGGAACATAATCAGACCATGCAACATAATCAGGTAAATGACATTATTAGACTTTGCGATGTAATCCGAACATGTGAAAAAAATCATACACATGCATTATAATCGGACCATGTGACATAATTTGATAATTCAACATAATTCTTCTAATACCAAGACCATGCAACATAATCTGACCATGTGGCATAATCTGACCATGCAACATAGTCTGGTAACGCGACATGCGATGACTCGCTAGATTTTTCGAGTTAAGTCCTCCTGCCAATGAGGCCCTTCGTCACTGGTCGCCTCCGTCGCTGGTCGTCATCGCTGCTGGCCGTCATAGCTGCTCGCTGTCTATGCAACTGGTCCATGTTGCTCCATAGTTGCCACTGAACTATTGTAAATCGATAACTGAATTGGATTATCACTGGAGAGGTCCAAACTCAGATCGAAGTGTAGCAACGTCTGTTCAACAAGATGAGAAAATGTTAGAGTCCTGGAGTTCGTTGAATTATTCAGTGTTACTCGTATCGTTGTGATGTGGTCCACACAGCATGTTGTTCTTGGAGTGTAGCGTCAATTTTTTCCTGGATCCTCTTCAGGATTATTTTGCAAAGATCTTTGAAAATTGTACAGGTCAACGTTAGCCACCCCAGTTACCACTTTCTGCTATTTAGGTCTGCTTTCTTCGGGACCATTTCAATAATATTCTGCATCCAGTCGGTCGGAAATGTTGCAGGATTCCTAACATCAGTATAATTTGTGATGACAAGGCAGGGCTAGCCTTAAGCATTTAAGCATCAATTTCAGCCAACGAGGCGCTATCAAGTTGACGCCTCGGAAATGTCCAACGTTTTAGCTAACCTGTTCAACCTGCAAACAGCTAAACTGCTCGGTCTTTCAGAGACATTTCCTTAATCACTCAGGTGGCTGTAAGTTGTGGTCTCTAAGGTTATTGCACCTACTTTTTGCAATCAATTCATCTGCTAGCACAGCATGCATTTCGGCTGGTTTTTGCATTCTCGAGTGGAGTGTCCCGAATGTAACAACAGTTTCGCTACTCTTGCCAGTCATGCTGAACAATACATTCTCGAGCTGCTTCGCAGTGGTGAATTCATCCAATGATTTTCATGTAATAGCTGCGTCTAAAGATAAAACTCGAACAGTCGCTTCCTCACAGGATCTTTCGAAAAGCAATTCGCCATTTTGGGAGCGTCTTTTTTCGGTGATGCTCTTACCAAGTGCACCTCCACAATAAGGGAATGAATTTGACTTGTAAGAAACAAATTAGATCGTAAATTCCTCGCTAAGTTTATCGAACTTAGCAGTTTATGCGACTTCTTCGTTCATTATTTTTGCGATGTATTGAGTCGTCTTTCGGCGGCATCCAAGACTATCAACACCTAAGAGCTGACATCGATCTGGATAAGCAGGAAGATTTTCGGGTTAGCGCCAGGGCAGGTGTCTCAAGGCGAATCTGTTAAACCGCTTCTGAACACCTTCTATTCGCAGAATCCAACCTAGCTGGTAAGGGGCCCTGACAATGAAAGCATGTTCAAGCACTGACCTGACGAGGGCACAGTGCAGAGACTTCAAGCATAGCAGATCTATGAAATCACGTGTCACTTTGGTGATGAATCGATTAGCTATGTTGAAGAGTGAATCATGTTGTTATGGATTCCAGGCTTAGCGAGCTTAGCTAGTAGAATTACATGATCAATTGTGTCGAATGCAGCTTTGATATTGGTGTACACCGCATCAACTTGTTTTTTTCTTTTTCAACTGGTTCGAATAAAATGCTGTGTATTCAAACAATTCGAAGAAACTGATCTGCCTGGCATGAGCTCGTGCTGTTTGATGGCTATATATACTGCGATGAGGCTCGTTATAGGGCATAACTACAAAGATTTCAAATAATTTTGATCCTGCTGACAAACTGGTAATGCCACAATATTGTTTCACGTTACGACGTTCACCATTCTTAAAGACAACAATATTCTTAAAGACAAAAACAAACAACAAAAGGAATTCCATCGAACCCAGGAGTAAGAGGTGTTTAGAGTTTCCTTGCCGAAGATTCGATAACTTCTTGATTTACTTGACTCTTGTAGAATAAGGCATTGAATCTTCTGTAGACAGTGCTTACTGTAAACCGTGCTGGCTGGTCATCAGGTCAATCGATGAATTGCCAAAAACTGAATCCCAGTAAATTCCATTCAGATGTTGTGAAAGCAGCATAAAATTAGTCTTCCGGAAGTTCAACCATGTGCTACTTTGCCTCGCAAGGTTTGATGAGGCTTCTGTGACCAGCAATAATCGTCAATCGAAGACGATGGTGTGGTTGCGTATGTACCGGTACCAAAACATCGGGAGCAGTGCTAATTCTAATTTGATCATCACTACGGCTGAAAACTAAATCCAGCGTCCTCATGGTCGCCCAAAAGTCCTCGAGAGGGGTTTCGTCAAGCTTGCCGGCATAGAGCGAAACTGTCGCATGAAGAATGAGAAGGTGGCCGCACGCGTCTGTTCCCCAGGTCAGGCGTGGCTCAAACAGCGTCTGTCTCGCAGCAAGCGGCTCCCGCCAGCTAAGACCAAGATGGCAGCTCCATCGCGGGAAAGGAACCTTATGCTAATAACCTACTGCTCCCGATTTATAAAACTGTTTCGAAAACTGAGACAAGAAATAACCGTAATGCAGCTTTGACATCGACTTTTAGCATGAAAACACGGACTAGAATTGGAACTTGGCATGTTTCAGGTTAACTGTCTCAACTTGCTAGAGAAGCTAGCAACCTCAATCTAGAGGTATTGGGACTGAGCGAAGTCTGTTGGCCGAACACCGAAGAACACAAGACACAGTCGGGGCAAATACTGCTTTACTCTGGCATACGAGGAGAACACGCTACTTGGGAACGAGGAGTTGGTTTCCTATTAAACCCCGCAAGCCCATGCGGCCTTCGTAAGATGGGAACCGATAAACGAAAGAATATTTAATCGTAGCCAGATTCAGAACACGGGTAAGAAACCGTACAAAGATTGGCTCCGATAATACGGACTTTAATCGCATCATGGGGCGCCATGGCCTAGGACAGATGAGCGAAAACGGAGAGTTTTTCTTGTAGAATTTTGTGGCAACAACAACATGGTAATCGGTGGATCGCTCTTCAGCCATCGACCAGCATATAAGGTCCATTGGGTATTCCGAGATGGCCGAACAGAAAATAAAACTCACCACATCTGCATCAGCCGAAAATCGAGAAGAAGCCTTCTTGATGTCCGCAACAAACGAAGCGCAGACATTGCATCACCGACAATCACCTCGTTCTTGGTGAGATACGCCTGAGAGTTGCGCGTGTCCAGCGGCGAGAGAAGAAACTCGTATGTCGATACGACTTCTGCTAGTTAGAGAATCCAGAGGTGAAAAAGGCAAACGTTGAACAGTTAGAATCCTGATCCTCGGAGCTGCCGACAGACGGAACAGTGGTGTAGAATCAAGAAAGCCTTTATCGCGACGAGCCATGGTATTCCCGATAAAGTCTGCGGAAGAAGAAGTGAATGTATGTCGGATGAAACCTGGAGGATGGTCGATGATCGGACAAAGGCGAAAGTCGGAAATGAGTAGGCATGTACCGGGTCAGCCAGAGCAGCCGCCCGCTTACGATATGCGGAGCTGGAAAAGACAGTTTAGCGAGCTTGTAGACGAGACAAGAGAGCCTGGACAAACTCCCTAGCCGAAGAGGGGGGAACAGCTGCCGTCAATGGAGATATCAATTTATGACATTTTTCACGGCCTTAGCGGTGCTAAGACTAATGCTAGAATGCCGCTGAAAGACCGAGCAGATCAGTTAAAGACCTATCGAACAGATCAGCTCAAACGATGGACTGAGCAGTTCGAACAACTCCTTCGAGTCTCGAATAGCGATGGCCAACAGAACCCGCAGCTCGAAGCGCAAACAGTAAGTCGCATTAATGGCGTTAACTCGGAAGCGCCCTCGCTGGTTGAAATAGAAGCGGCAATCAAAGACATGAAATCCAACCAAGCGCCAAGAATCGATTGCATTCCTGCTGAGATGCTTTAAGCCGACCCTGCCTTGTCAGCACAAAAGTAGCACCGTCTATTGGCTGACATTTGGGATACTGCAACATTCCCTGCTGACTGGATGCTGGGTATTCTTGTAAAGGTCCCAAAGAAAGGAAACCTGACCGAGTGCGATAACTGGCGTGGCATAACTTTGTTCTGTACAACCCTCAAATTACTCTGCAAATAGATCCTGAACAGGATCCAGGAGAAAATCGACGCTACAATCCAACGACAACAATCTGAATTCCGATCCGGACGATCATGTGTGGATCATATCAAAACGCTACGAATGATACTGGAATAAATCAACGAATTCCAGGAATATCTTCTGCTGGTGTTCGTTGATTTCAAAAAATCATTTGGAACCACGAAAACAGTACCAGGAGTACCAAAGAAACTAGTCCATCTCATCGAATCAAAGAACGAGGCATTTTCGTACAAGGTCCTGCACGACGGTGCACCGCTGTATCTTGTCTGATCCAATCCCGGTTACTGCTGGAGTGAGACAGAGATGTATCTTAATCTTGATTGAATCGATTGCTGTGCACCGAACCGAGGGCTTTTGTGGAATCCTTAAACAACGGAGCAACTGAACGACCTTGACCTGGCAGTCGATATTGTTTTGCTCGCCCAAGGACAACAAGACATGCAGCACAAACTCGACGACCTCACAGAAAGCTCCAAGGCAGGAGATCTCGAAGTCAATGTCGGAAAGGCCAAGTCGATGAAGATCAACACAGGAAATCGCTCCAGTTTCATGGTAGCTGGGCAAAAAGTTGAGAAAGTGGAGTGCTTCTCCGCAACATCTTGCGATCACGCCAGATCTCTCTACGAAGGAAAATCCGAATCTTCAACTCAATCGTCAAATCCATATTGTCGTACGGGTGGCCGCGCTTGGTGGCCTGGCAATTGGATCTCAAACGTAGAACTATATCGTTATTGTCATCAAAATGCGCTAGAAATCGAGATCCGGGAACGTAAGTGGAGATGGATTGGGCACACGATGCAAAGAGATGAAAACGATGACTGGAATCCAGATGGGCATCGAAGAAGAAGCAGGCCCAGAAACTCGTGGCGGCTTAGTGTAGCCGCTGAAATTCACACAGTTGACGAGAACCTTGGCTGGCAGCAAGTGAAAACGCTGGCTCCAGATCGCCAGCAGTGGAGCAGGTGCCGGACCCTTAGGTAGGTAGGTAAGTAGGTAGGCCCTATGCCGGCAGCACTGCTAAGAGGATCCATTGCAGGATTCTTAATCGTGAACTCCGGAGACCAGCAGCATGGCCTAGAAGGCGACCATGGTTTCAAAAAATGCACGTGATAGGATTTTAAAACTCATATGCATTTATTAACTTCAAATCTATTCTTTTCAACTGTTAATTAAATAAAGATTAGCAATCATTTTCAAGGTTTTTAATAAAATCCTATTAAACCCACGATAGATCGAACCATTCTGCGGATTCACATAAACCCGAATGAAGTGCAAAAATATATTATTTCCTCATAATCATAAATCATTAAAAAAGTGGAAGCGAAACGAATCGGCTATTCTCGCATTTTAATTGCAGCCATAAATTTAATACCACTCCGGAGACAGGTAGGTATTTGCTCCCATTGTCTCCCAAAACGAAGGACGGCAACGCGTTCACATGGCTTCAAAACACCTTGAGTGAGATATATTGTGGTTTTCAATGAACCTTTCGCGCCTCTGTGAAGGTTCAAATCATTTCAGCTGTATGAATCCAACAATCTTATCTGACCTTTCACTCCGAGTTATTTACCCTAATGTTTGAAGTTTCCTGTAAATGATGAATTCACGCAGGGGTGAAAATCCGAAAGGACTGTTTCTTTCTTTCTTTCTGCGAGGAGCTTTCTTTCGTGTTGCTACTTTTTTTCTGTTGCGGTGGAACTCACCTTTCGCTTAATGGCCGGATTTGACACGTACGGCCCCGGAATTTTGAAAGATGGTACGATGAGAAGCAGTTAACGTGGTTCATGAGAGAGGGGGGAGAGGTTCTTCCTGGTGACTTCCCAGGTATTAATCACCGGTGCCTGTGCTGTGCCACAATAAAAACGCGCTCGGTACCCAACCAGGACGACGACGCGGCTGCATCATCAACAACATCATTCCGGCAGCCGTTACGACGACGATGCTTCGGGCGCGGGCGGTGCGATTCATTAGAGCGAACCGTAATTGCGAGATCGTAAATCATCATACCCCGGCCACCCTGCGAGTGAGTGAGTGAGGAAAAAAAAGCCTCCCCAATGGTTTCCTCGCTCAGAACGGCGGAGGTGTGTGCTTTCCGGAATCGTAATGGTCACTTTAATGCCTAATGAATCGTTTCGGGTTGGGGTCCCTGGCAGGATTTTGGGAGCAGAAATAAACGGAATGGCTTCTCGGTTCTCGGCTTCGGTGGATGGTCGGTGGATGTCGGGGCAGTCAGGAAGAATCGTCCTACGGGGATTCACTTCGTTAGCAAATGATGGAAGATTTTATTGTTCTGGTCAGGTAGTTCGGACGTGTGTTGTCGGTCGGGTTGCTTCGGAAGAACAAACTCTCGCCGGATTCCGAGGGGTCGTCGTTTTGTGTTGTGGTACGCTTAAATTGGGATCAAGAGGTGATTTTCTCATTGTTTTCTGGCGACAATATGGTCGAAGTGATAACGGATTTACAGTAGAACCCCGCTGATCCGAGCTCCGATTGTACGAACTTCCGCGTAATCCATGTTCATACAAAATCCATGCAGTTACTGAGCTTAGCAGGTGGTCCTTCCCCCAGACGACCATATAAGCAGGATTCTACTGTGTTTATGTATCATTGTTTGCGTAGCAGCGCTCATTATGGCCGCAACAATAAATAAGTTTATGCAACGAAACATGTATGCTACATTTAAGTTTTATCAAAAAAACTGAGCAGCAAACTTGTCAACCATAGAAAATTTTCAAATTTGATTATCTATATATATAAAAATAATTGTTTGTCTGTCTGTCTGTTCCCTATAGACTCGGAAACTACTGAACCGATCATCGTCAAAGATGGCATATGAGGGTTTTTGGGGCCGGAAATGGTTTCTATAACAGTTACGAACCCTTTCGACTTGATAGATGGGGGGGGGGGGGGCGCTCCCATACATAATTTACATAAAATATGACACGATTTATACAATTTATAAGTAATTTTCATGGAATTTACAACCCAAATGTATTTTGACATAAATAAATGATTTATTACGGTGGTGGGCTGGTTTTGATCTATTTGGACCAATAATTGAATTTACAAATATTTTTGTAGGCAAGGGGGGGGTGAATTATTACATGTCCATTATAAAATATATCAAAACTCGAAATATTTTCGGACGATTTTGATCAAAATTGGCACATTATAGATTTCTTGATGTCATGAGTTTATTTAAAGATTTCTATACATTTACCGTGTATAAATTTGGCCAAAAAATTGATAAATAAAAGCGTTTCAACATGATGAGATGATTAATTGATATGGCAAACATGTTTTGATTTAATGTATGTAGTATGTAGATAATCCACCATGGGTGCACGGATTCACCGCAGTTTCGCCAACGCATGCGCTAAATTGCATTCTTTAGATTATAAGTTCAGCCAATCTTCAATGCAAATTACCACATACCCGACACCATGGCTTCGTGTGAACTGTCATGTAATGAATGTATTTCGTGTTTGTGTATGTTTTATTTGTAGAACGAGCAAACAGTTTCGCAACCGTATAAAATTCATAACATTTTCAGTGTTATGAATCTTCGACAGGTATTCCGCATGCGTGTAGATACCTGCCCAGCTGGCAACTGATTGAACGTTCTTATATAATATAATCAATAAATGAAATTGTTATACAACAGAATAATCTCACCTTTATACCTAACTTACCTCAAGACACACTAAGCTTACCTTAGCTGTAACCGACCTTAATCAGTATCATAACCATATTTATTTCCATCTGATCTAAAATAAACAATTTTTAAAGTATAAAAAAAATTGCGATGCAAAATATTTGAGACAAAATATCGAAAATGATATATTCATTTTAAGTACAAAAAAAAACTAAAGGTTTATATAGTGATGTGAATATATGATATGAGTATAAAATAAATATGAAAATGAATGATTTCTATATTTTATACATGCAATTTATCTGAATAATATGATATTATTCATTCAAACATCATATAATATTAGACAAAACAATATGAATTAATATAAAATAATATAATAGGAAATCAAATAATAAAATGTCATATGGAATAGTATGATACAATGTAAAATAATATGAAGTTATGAAATACAATGTAGTAATACCTACTTAATTAAATAGAATATATTGCAAACATGCTATAATGATTATATGTTTCTTCTGTCTCTAAAACTGAAGAAGTTTAAGGGTAAATTGTTATTTTCATTGGTTGAATACGATCAATGCCAATGATTAAAAATAAATAAAAGAAGTAAAGCCACTACTAAATTTATATGATGAATCCACTTAAACTATATTTAAATTCAAGAAATTTCTGCACTGAAAAAGACGATGATTTACTCGGTGAGAACTGAAATCTATGATTCACATTAAAAAATATGGTGCTTTTTGATAAGTAATGTCAAATGAATGTATGTATGTATAAGATAATCTAACATAATAATTTTTTACAAAAAAGAAAAATACTATTTTTCAAACATGCTGGAAAATTGTTTGTGTTAATTATCAATCAAAATGTGTTGGATTCAAAACATGTAAAAAAACAAGAAAGAATTCATTTGAAAAATGATTTAAACACTGTGATACAACTAACTATATAGAATGAAGAATATTAGTATAAGAAATATTTTGTATGAATTAAAAATATTTAACTGCTGCTTTGCCAATGCTGGAATTTCAAATGAATTTATTTTATTTGTACAAAATAATAAACTACAATAACATTTGATGCTGAAATTGAAATTTGTTAGTAACAAGGATTCTGAAATGAATTCGATGATCTTAACTATAAAAATGACTTAAAATCTTACAATTTATCAACTAGATAATTTAGAATATTTAATAGAATATTGAATTATAATAAATTGATTTCAAACAATCTGTTTATGTATGAGCACGGAAGTATGACCGAAATGAGTTAAATTTCTACCAAAAGGAAAATAACGCTGTGTGGGAACCGGTAATCTTAAAAAAAAATTTAAATTATTATATATTTGAATCAAGTAAGTATCATATATTAGTTTAAATAAATGATCTACATATAATAAAAAGCAGCAGAGCTAGAATTCATTTTTCACACTTGGATAAGAAATCAACAATAACTATCTCTAGCAGCGCATTTTAACACGATGTTTTCTAAGTAAAGATTTTTAACATGTTGTTGACAAAATGTGTCCATATATCTAACCTAAATATCCTCTGGTCGTTTTTTCTGGAATTTGCAACATAAATTATCAATAAAAATTTTGGGATATGTATTAAAATATAATTTTGATGATTGGTTTCCAATTAAAATAATTGAACGTTGCACATATGTTTCGTGATTCCTGCTTCAATATTGTTTTGTTTCTGAAGAAGCTGAAAATAATTATTTGGAATAACACGTAAGAGAGTTATCGATGACCCTAAAATAAGTTATAAATGAAAAACCACATTATAAAAAACGATTAACAAAAAAACAAAATAAAAACATTAAGAAAATATTGATGATCAAAATAAAGTTACGACCATATTTTTACTAAATTTAAAATAAATCAATATCAGCCTGGTGATGATTTGGTTTAGTTGCAAGAAATCAATAGAAGATTTGCGATTATAATGCGAGTGTTTATTCAAAATACCAAGAAATGGGAAGTCCTAATGATATAAAATACACATAAAATTATTTATTAGATATTAGTGAAACAAATTATAAGTTTCCAATCCAATCCAATTGATAAACAGCAGACCACTTTTAAGTTGGTATGACATTTCACTATCAAGATAAATGCCATCTTCGTTCATCCGTTTTCCTAAAGTTAAATTAAAGTACCAACTTAATTACGAAAAATCACCGCATGCTTCGATTACTTTTAATTTCAGCATACATAGCATAGTATGCTCCTTGAATGAATTTTACATGCAAAGTTCATTCGAAGCGGACGATCCGCGCTGCCCACCGCGAAACCGTTCCCTCGTGTACTTAACATACGCTTTATGTTGAACATATCTGTATCTCTCTCAAATTTTTTATAAAAACTTTTTCAAAACAGCTGGAAAACAGAAGTAAGACTGACAAATAGTGATGTTGTAAATTGCATCTGCTGATGTTTCTGGCTGTTTTTTCCCACTGGCTGGTGGTATCTTACAGTGAACTTGTTTGAACGTGTCACCAAGACCGCGTCTAGTATAATTATAAGCATTATCAAAAACAAGAATGAGGCAAAATAGAAGAGGAAAGAACAAAAAATATACATAAAAAAGAACGGGCTCACCGGCTTCTTCTAGCTTCTCGTCCAATCATCAATGATAGTCAATGGCAAACATGTTTTGATTTAAATTTACAAAATGTTATATTGAAATTTTCTTTCATTTAAATAATCAGGGCACTGGGGAAGTGGGGTAATGTTTATCTGTCTGTCTGTCTGTCTGTTCCCTATAGACTCGAAAACTACTGAACGGATTAATGTAAAAAATTTCAAACCGCTCCAACTTGAAGGAGGGAGGGAAGGCTCCCGTACAAAATAAATAAAAATATGTCACATTTCGAACAGTTTTTGGAAACTACTGAGCCATTCAACGTGAAATTTGGTTTGTAGCCGTTTTCAAGACCCGGAATGGTTTCTATAACAATTCCAAACCCCTCCGAATCCAAAAAAGGGCGCTCCAATACTAAATTATCAAAAAAGAAACAATTCAAACAACTTCGGAAACTATGGAACTGATCAACGTAAAATTTGTAGTGAAGCCATTTTCAAGACAGGAAATGGTTTCTATTCCACTTTCAAATCCCTCCAAATCCAAAAAAGGGGGTCTTCCTTACAAATTTAACAAGAAATTAAAAAAATTTTAAAATCTTCGAGTATTTTTATTAAAAATTCATGAACGCAAGCGTTTTGACGTAATCAGATGATTTATCATAATCAAAACTAAGTTTTTTACAAAAATTTATGATATATTATATTGATTGACGCTTCCTATTTTAATGAATGAAGACTCTCATATTCAATAAATGTAACATACAGTGTCGGACAATAGAATAGGACCGTTCTAATGCAAAATATTCAAATCACCTTTAAACTGCCAAATCAAATATTATAATATGCGACACCAAGTGGCAAGCACTTATTGTAGTATGCCAACTTTGTATACTGCACGTTTGTTGCAATCAAAGGAACCCGTTTGTTCTACTCGACCAGAAAGCTGTCAGATGGTGAAAAAAGTCGCGTCATAAAATAAGACCAGCTCATCGGTTCGGCTGTTCCGGCATTTTCAGCGCTCTAGATTTGAAGAAAAGGTGTTGTTTGTCCATTTTCGTGTCCTGGTAAGTATATCCCATCATGTAAATCAAGAAAACAAACAAAAAATAAAGATTTCCTTCCGCCTACCCTGTTTTCAGCGAAAAAGCGAAGGGTTGGGCACAGCACTGCACTGAAGTCCAGAGAGCGATCATCCGGAATCTGTTCAAGGCTGGCAAAAGCCAACGCGAGATTGCCGACTGCTTAGGAAGGTCGAAACTTTTGTTTTCAACGCGCTTCACAGCACCGGCAAACGGGAACTGACCAGCCGCCCTCGCAAAACGACGCGAAGGACGATTCGGCAACCAAGCGGGCCTCGCAAAAGGGCTCTTTCAAAGCGTCCAAGCAGATCAGAGACGAGCTGAACTTATCTGTGAGTTCCCGGACGGTTCAGCGACGGTTGGCGGAGAAGGAACTAGGAGCAAAAAGTCCCCGGAAGGTGCCGATGCTTACGCCGAAGCACTTGAAGGCGCGGCTGAAGTATGCGAAGGACCACTTCGATTGGGTCGGTCCGGAAAAGGAGAAACTATGGGGAAATGTGCTGTGGTCGGATGAGACCAAAGTGAACCTCATCGGCTCGGACGGACAGAGTTGGGTCCATCGCCCACTCGGCTGTGCGTAAATGCCCCGGTATACAAATAAAACATTCAAACATGGAGGAGGTAGCATCATGGTGTGGGGGTGCTTTTCTTGGTACGGGGTGGGTCCCTTGTACTGGATCGACCGGATTATGGACCAGCATCTCTACGCCCAGATACTTCGGGAAGTAATGCTTCAACACGCCGAGTGGGAGATGCCCCTAAAGTGGCAATTCCAGCTGGACAACGACCCCAAACATACCGCTAAAACAGTTAAAAAGTGGTTCCAGGATAATAAGGTAAACGTTATGGAGTGGCCAGCACAGTCCCCTGATCTAAATCCCATAGAGAACCTATGGGAAATAGTTAAACGTAAGGTGTACACCGAAAATTCAAAAAACAAGCAGCAGCTGTGGGAGAGCTGTGGGTTATACCACCAAGTACTAACCCTGCAAATCGATCACGGTATGAATTTCCTTTTTTTAATTTTTTTTACCATGAATTCTACAGCGGTCCTATTTTATGTCGCGTTATTTTAATCAGTAAGTATGCTTAAAACGCATTTTCAAATAAAGGACAATTGTTTTAACCACGGATGATTTTAATTTCTTCGAAGAGTGGAATTTACAATTAGTAAATGGTTTGATGCACTTAAATGGAATTTTTTTCTCAAAGTTTTGTCACTTTCTGTTTTGGATTGAGCTGTGGTCCTATTCTATTGTACGACACTGTATATACTGTCAATGAAACCAATGTCTTAGTGTTTTTAGAAAGTCTGACAAACTTTTCTAATACTCTTCCCGCTTCAAAGGGGCGGTTTTATTTTTTTCAAAAGGGTGGCTCCTTCAACCAGAAAACCACAGTTAAAACCTTCAAGTTACGTTGAGACTCAAAACAATATAGAAGCTCAGATGCCATTGAAAATAGTTCGCTTTTGAATAATGTTGAAATTTTATTAAAAATTGAAGTTAATTTTAATTAAAATAATTTTAACGAACTTAATTTTTTCCATGGAAGGGGTAGAAAAGCACACCGGATCAGCTTGTTCTTAATAATAATTTAATATCTGACTTTATTTGGGATGAGCTGAAGGATATACAGAAAGTTAATATAAATAAAAAAAAATTCAATAACAATTTATTTCGGGAACACATACGATAAAAAATACAACTTTCTATGGCGTTTGTTATTTTGGCAACACTGGAAAAACTGATCTATCTTTGAGGAATACAGACGTGTTCGAGTGAATCTTTGATTAAAAATTCGTTAGACAAATCACGACAATGGCTTAGTTGGTAGAATAAGCAAAGATAGTGAAAATTGACAAGGCTGCTGCTACAAAAAAGAATTGATTCGGCCTCCGGTAGAAAAACGGTTTGCACAAGGAGCACAAATTTTCATGAATATCGCTTAAAAAAAATTGATTTTGATTTAGCCCCCTGAAAAGACGGATTTGCTTAGGAAACGCAGATTTTTCAGGTTGTGGCTGCTGATTGTTTGTTTTGATTTGACCCTATTGTGGAAACAGACGGATTGGTTCAAGAAGCGCCGATTTTTAAGGCAGCTGCTGTTGATTAGTTGTTTTGAATTGGACTCCCGGTGTAGATTGACGGATTTGGCTTAAAAAGCGTTGATTTTTAAGACTGTTACTGTTAATTGGCATAGGAAGCGCAGATTTTTAAGACTGTAGCTGCTTATTGATTTGATTTGGCTTTCCGGTGGACAAAGACAGATTGGTTCAAAATCACAGATTCGATTGGCTAAGAAGCGGCTTTTTAAGACTGCTGCTGATTGTTTGTTTTGATTTGGCCCCCCAGTGTTAAAGACGGATTGACTTAGCTGCAGATTTTGAAGGCTGCAGCTGATTGTTTATTTTTATTGAGCCGTCCGGTGAAAAGACTGGTTGATTCTGGAAGCGTAGATTTTTAAGCTGCTGCTGTTGATTGTTTCGTTTTTGCCTTCCGGTGAAAAATTACGGATCGGCTTATGGAGTGCAAATGTTTAAGGCTGCTGCTGCTGATTGTTCGTTTTGATTGGCCTTTCGGTGGAAAAAGATGGATTGGCCTTAGAAAATGCATATTTTTAAGACTGTTGCTGTTGATTGCTCGTTTTGATTTGGCCTTCCTGTGGAAAAGCGCAAATTTTTAAGGCTGCTGCTGATTGTTTGTTTTGATTGGCCTTGAAAAAAAACGAATTGGCTTAGGAGGCGCAGATTTTTAAGCCAGTTTCTGTTGATAGAAACAGCTGCTGATGGAAAGAGAAGGATTAGTTTAGAAAGCGCAGATTTTTAAGGCTACAGCAGCTGTTTTTTCGATTTATCTGGCCTCCTAGTAGAAAAATATGGATTGGTTCAATTTTCTTAATCATAGGCATACTTATACTTATACAGTTTCATTTTTCCGAGTGGATCACTTATTAATCTATGTTAGGAGAGGGGGAGCCGTAAGTATGGATTGGTTTAGAAAGCGCAGATTTATGAGGCTGCTGCTGTTCATTGTTTTGATTTGACCTTCCAGTGGAAAAAGAGGAATATGGCTTAGGAAGCCACATTTTTAAAACTGTTGCTGCTGATTGTTTGTTTTGGTTGACCTACCGGTGAAAAATATTGTCTGGTTTGAAAAATAAAATATTGTTTAGAAAAAAACCAAAGTCGGAAAATAAAAGGTTCTATTGAGAAAACAGGTGAGAAGAAATATAGGGATGATATGAAGGATATGCAGAAAATGAATATAATTACGAAAATAATATTATAGTTGTATTCGGCAAAAAGAAAAACAAAACAGCAAGATAAACGAACATAAAATAAATTTCTATGGCAACGTTTGTTATTTTGGCAACACTGGCAAAACAAACAAAACAAAGTCAGTCATCGATCTTTTGTTGAGAGAGACAGACGTGTCTGAAGAAATTTCTTCACAGCAAATTTAAAATTGCTGGAAACCATCAAAATTATGCTGGTTTTTGTCCCGCTCTGGTTTTCCAAAACCTGCAATCTGAAGAATATGCTAGAAAACTACAAATGTTCGTTTTTATTATTCTATCCCCAAAATAAGGAATATCTGCATTGTTATTCATTCAAAACTCTAGTTTCATACACAAATTTTGGCAATTTACATGTTTTCACCAAATTCTTACCAGGGCGTATCAGTAGCTGCGTTTGGTCAATTTCGGACCATTTTGACGAATTAACTATGTTGGAAAATATAGAAATTTCGACAGTATTATTATAAATTTAAAACAAAAGGATCTACATACAGAATAGTTCGCCTCAGCGGATTGTTTTTTTTTTTCATAAGAAAACATTGAACTGAACGATGCTTTATGTTCACAATCGGACGAAAATTACAAGTCCTCAATGTGACAGGATCGAAAGCTGATTTTCCAGCAATACAGATCGTTTGCTGAAAACCCCAGCAAAATAAATAATTTACGCTGGTTTTTAGCAAAAATTTGGGTTGCTGAACGTTTCCAACAAAAACATTTGCTGGAAGTTGAATGAAAATATAGGTTTGTACACAGTATTTTTTTTAATGGATTTTGTCCCGTTGGTTTTTCAACAAAATTTCCAGCAATATGAGTTGCTGGAAACGATCAGCAAATTCAATTGCTGGAAAACCGACAATATGAAAAAAAATTTCCTCATTAAAACTTTTAAATGCTTTTTTATATTAAAAACTTTATTTATATCAGACACAAGTAACAGAAGGAATCTGAATCTTTTTCCAACACCTCTCAATTATGTTTTGGAACAACAGTTGCTGTTTAAAGTCCTTTTCCGGCTGGATTAAAAGATTAATAATTTAACTACTTCAACTGGAATGCTTTAAAAAATATATCTAACCTCGACGTGATTTATTGGAAGTTTTGTGAGACAAATTGTATTAAGGACTTTTTCAGGCAAATTTAAAGAACTAGAAAAAAGAAAAATCTTCAGCTACGCTTTGTAATTCATATATAAAGTAAATAAAGATCAACTCACCAAACAATTCTTTTGGATGAAAAGAATTCAATCTACAAAAGTAACGCAAGTTCCAATTTTGAAAGATCGATTGCTGGTTTTTCAGCAATGCTGATCTCGTGCTGAAAAAAAATCAACAAGACGGAGAATGTTTTCTGGTTTCCAGCAAAAATTTGGATTGCTACACGTTTACAGCATTTTTTTTGCTCGAAATCGCAATTAACTGTGTTAATTGAGATTCCAAAGAATCTTAAATTCACGACATCTTTAACTCTAAAAGGCTCAAGGTTCATTATTGAATTAACTTTCCATTTGAGTAATATAATCACTCCAGTTGATTTTTGATTACCGTTATTTTAATTTGTATTCGAACTTATTGAACACCCTGTATTAGTCAGTTCAGGAGTTTATGGGTTTTAATTTTTTCAGCAGAGTTGCTGAAGTAAATCAATTATTTTTTTGGTATTTCTCGATCCGGAAGTGGTTAAATACGATTTGAAGGGGGATCCACATTATTGATTTAATTTTTTTTATCGAGAAGGCTGCACAATAGTGAAAACAATTTGAAATTAATCATTCGTAGTAATTTAGTGATTGCTTGGAGATTTCCGCATTCAAAACTTCAACCGTTCGCCAAATTATCCTCCAGTAAGTCACCATCAAAGAAATTGAGGAGAACAATAGAAGTCGAAACCGGCTCACGTTTCGTTAAAGCACTTCCATTGAGGTTCTTCCTGTCTCAGATCTATCCGAGTACACACAGCATCATACATCTTCCACCGAAGGAAGCCCGCAGTTTTTCGAAACCGTGGAGAGCTGTCTAATTTGTTATTTAAATTAGTCACAATTAAAGTAACTTTCCGCTCTCTTGTCACTCTTCGTCAATTGCGCCGAACCGAACCGTGTCATTCTTCGGTTGGCGGCAAAGTTCCTTTTCGCTGGTTACAACTTACTGCTGGGAAGTGGATTGTCAAATTAGGTACTAGCTGCCTGTAGATATAGCAAAGTATGGGATGATGGAAGGGAAAATTTGACTTAGCTTGTGCAAATGACGACGTCGTGGAGTCGTCATTCATACGGATGAATAAATGTAAAGGCTCTATCAAGTCGAAAATTCTGAAGAATCAAATTTAAGATCTGCAATTGGTTTAATTAAAGCTATAAGAAATTGGTTTTTAGAAAATATTCAACATATATCTATGTCCAAACTTAATTGATTCGATGTATCAGGTATCAGAAAAGGGTAGGCTTAATAGCGGCTATAGAGGTAGGCTTGATGAGAGTAGCCTCGTTTGGCACATCCTTGAAAGTTTTAGAGGCACATTTCTAAAGTTAAAATCGAGGAAAAAAGACTGAGTACTGAAATGATACTGATGAAGTCCCATTTAAGCATATGGGATGACATACAAACAAGCCCAACATTAATGCCAAAAAGAGTGTCTGGGTTCAAATGGGCAATGGGCGGCATATTTAGACATTAATATTTTAGCTAATATGTATTGATCATTTAGAAACTGACATTAACGACAATTTCTATTTGAAGAGAAAAAAACGCCGAATCACATTTCGAATCGGCCTACCACTTATTAGAAAAACTCCTCTTGATCTAATAACTGGCCCAGAGCAGGCTTCCGAAAAGTACTGGCGAACGACAGTATTCTTGCGAACGTCGCACATACACCTCGATGAAAGCTTCCCGAATATTTCTTCCCTGACAGTTTTAAAAAGAGCGGTCGTGCGATGTACAGCGATGCCTTGTTTTACCTCATGCGAGAGTTTGTTCGTGGGTATAAAAGTTTTTTAAGCTCCGTGACAGTTTTGGGAAAATCTTCGTGACAGTTTTCAATGCGTTGAATTTCGCATGACAGTACTACTTACTCCGTACGACTGTAGCCGAGATTCGCTCGGGCCGAGTTAATTTCGAACGAATGTATGAATTTTCCTTTTGCTTGAAGCTACTGCGTGTGGTGATCACCCCAATCAACCCCCCCCCCCCCTCCCCCTTTCGCCTAATCTGCACCTGCACCACACATCGCGTTACGCCTCGGTCGTATGCTCGGTGTGAATATATGGCCAGGCTTCCGAAAAGTACTGGCGAACGACAGTATTCTTGCGAACGTCGCACATACACCTCGATGAAAGCTTCCCGAATATTTCTTCCCCGACAGTTTTAAAAGGAGCGGTCGGGCGATGTACAGCGATGGCTTATTTTACTTCATGCGAGAGTTTGTTCGTGGGTATGAAATTTTTTTAAGCTTCGTGACAGTTGTGGGAAAATCTTCGTGACAGTTTTCAATGCGTTGAATTTCGCATGGCAGTACTACTTACTCCGTCCGACTGCAGCCGAGATTCGCTCGGGCTGAGTTGATGTCGAACGAACGTATTTTCCTTTTGCTTGAAGCTACTGCGGGTGGTGATCACCCCAATCACCCTCCCCTTCCCTTTTCGCCTAACCTGCATCGGCACCACACATCGCGTTATGCGCCGATCGTATGCTGCTGCTCGGTGTGAATATGGCTCGTTCGATCTATTCGAACAGAGCAGCAGCGCATACGATCGGGCATGGGTACGGTATGGGCACGACAGTCACCCGTGACAGTCCTGCCCAAAACTGTCACGCCCTGCAGCCGACAGTGGGATGAAATTATTTTCGAAACAGGAGGCATGAAGGGATGAAAACCGAACTGTCGGTTGGGTTCGCTACACTGCCGCTCATAGCAAGTCCGTCCCATTTGCGTTTTTGTTGAAATGAGAAAAACGGCATTGATAAATCGTTAAAAGTCCAATAGTAGTTCGGCACTTGTATGCGTTTTTAATCAAAATTATCAACTGAATCTATCACTGCAAAGGCTAATGAAAGATTTTCGCTTTATAAAGATAATTTTTTCGTTTTGATTCCGTTGAAAATCATTTGCTGGGCCCTTATAACTGTGGGACCCACATGCGATGATTTATGCCATATGGGACCGACTTGCGATCATTTGTTCAATGGGACAAATTTACTTGAGGTTTTTTTCAATGTTCATCAGAACAAAGTGTTGAAAACAAAGTTTTCTCTTGAAACTACAGATAAAGTTAAATTGATTCCAGCGATAAACTGAAAAATGATGAAAACGCAAATGGGACGGACTTGCTATGAGCGGCAGTACAGCTTAAAGCACAACATTTTCGGCAACGCATGCTTTGAGCCGATTGTTCAGATACAGCCTGGATTCTCGCACGTGTGCGATGTAGCCGAAGCGTTTCGATTCGTTACCGACGGTACAGCAGCAAACCGAGTGGCAAGGAAAACCGAGACAGTTTGTTCGACAAGGAAAAGGCTGTAATAGCAAAGCTGTACTTTTCGGAAGCCTGGCCCAGAGTATCCAACAGACAAATGGGTCTGCGTGATGCTACATATCGAAGTGATTTTCTAGATTTTGGTTGACAGTTTGTAATATACTTCTCAGTTTTTAACAGGTTAGTGAAATATCTCTTGTTATGGCACTTTTGAAGTGCCTCCCTGAAAGTTTTCGAAGGTCTTTACCGCCACTCACAGCACTGTGTTTGGAATTCAGTTCCTATCTTAGAGCTACTGAGAGCTTCTTGGCGATAGTTAAGTTTCTTACTAGCTCGATGTTGTGCACTCCCCAGTCGTACGACGTTGGATGCGCAACTTTATTGGGTCAAGCTTCGGGAAAAGACGCCAGCACCGAATATCGCCTGGGCAACTCCATAAGCTTGGGTTGTAGTTTACGATCTGGTGCAGTGCCCTGTAGAAATTTTGGTAAATAAAACCTCTCGTTTCTCTATTGCCATCCATTCTTGTTCAACGAGATCGATGCGTTGCTTTGAGCACACTAGCATGGAGATTGCATCCACTACCTCATTTTACTGCTCAAGCGCTACTCCTACCACTGCTCGACAGCCTGCTCACTTTGGGAGAGTGCACTGAGATTCAACCACTCCTTGGCTTAGAATATGCCGAACTGCCAGGGTCAAAATAATAAAGACGTCTCCAAACGAGTGTACTTTTGTCGTAACTTCGATGCATATGAACAGTAAGTCTGGATACATTGGAAGTTGTTGGCAAGAAATTCAATTTATGGGAATTGCAAGTTCATTTCAAGGCGTGTATAACTTAGTACTTTGGACGATGATCGGAGAAAGGCAAAAGTCGAAATTGAGCAGGCACGTACCGGGTCAGCCAAAGCAGCCGCCCTCTTCGGGGCCGTTCACTAATTACGTAAGCACAATTTTGGAAATTATCCACCCTCCCTCCCCCCCTGGTAAGCAAAATTAGATTTTTCAAAACCCCTCCTCCCCCCTAGTAAGATCTTACGTTTTTTATTCTTTGAGAAATTGACACTATTTTTTTAGGTTTTATTTTTGACACTTTGCCAGCATTATGGCAAACATTATTCAAGATTTAGAGAAGTTGAAACGTTTTTTCAAAAATAGTTAAAAAAAATTAAAAATATGACATACATACTTCAAAGCAAAGCACTTTTTAAGTGATGAAATGTCATAAACGATTACAGAAAACATTATTCAAGACATGTTTGGGGGTACAATAATTTTCAATAAATTTCCACAATCGAATAAACGAAATAAAATTTAAATTCCGATTTCAGAAAGAGAGAAAAAGAGAAAATCATAAAAATCTTCAAAAAAAATATCATTCCATACTACCAGAATTGGGGTAAAAATGTTTAACGACAATCACGTTGTCAACTAACCTAAAAGCTCAAACTCATTTCACCGGTTAGCGATGAAATTTTAGGATTGCTTGGTAAATCTTTTGTAAAATTTAGAATTGGTAGTGTCTATCACTGAAAAAACTGTCTAGAAATTCATTATCTAAAGCGCCTTATATTGATTTTTAAAGATTTTTTCTGAATGAAGTTATTTTCGAAATATGATGGATTCAAATCGTGGTGTCACAACGCACCATTTTCCTTGTTGGTTCTATAAATTTCTCAATTGAAAAGATTGTTATGATGAAAAGCGAAAAGCGTCGATCTCTTTTAATAATGTGACTTAGTGTTTTTGGTTTGAATTGATTCTCTATAAATTTTATAGAACCTGCAATTTTTTTTTCATTAGTTCAAAGACATTAAAAGACAAATAACATAACATCAAAATTAACCAACAAATAGGTAGAGAGTAAAATAAAACCTGAGTAATATGGTTTCGTATAGCTGTGGCTGTGATGAAATTTTAATGTAATATTTCTTACGTAAGATTTTTGGAAACCCCCCCTAGGGGAGATGGGGGCATAATAGCCACCTTAAGGAAAACGGTTATTTAACCATAGAAAATAGCTATGATATGGAGGTTACATTATTGTTTCGTGTTCAGACACTTGAAAAGCCTATTCCCTAACGGGCTGAAACGTGAAAAGCTAGATGAAAACGTTAAAAAATGCATTTTAAAAAATTTTGCCAAAAGCTGAAAACCAGCAACTGTGGAGGCATAATGAGAACTCCCCCTGAGGCAGTATGAGCACCATTAATCAGGGCAAGATGTGCGTTTTCTGCCAGGGAATCTAGCAGCGAATTCAATTCGATGAAGTCAGGTGAGTCGTAGATTCATTAAACAAAGCAATAACAAAATAATCTAGGTCTGCTTGTAGAATACAAACAATTCACGCACGCTCATACTTTATGTGCTTTGTTCGGAGGATGATGCTACTAGCCGTATAATGTAACAATAAAAAAATCGATCATGAATTGTAAATGGAAAAAAATCACCTCGAACAGAAATCTAACTCTAGTCTTTTGATTACCTCTCCGACACCTTAACAATAGGCTAAATCGTGGGATGAAAACTAGTCAAGGTGTGGCGCTATAAATCAATTTTAATTCGCTGCTAGATTCTACGGCAGAAAATGCTCATTATGCCTCGATAATATGGTGCTCTATATGCCCCTAGTCAACAAATTTAAGTAAAAACGTGTTTTAAAATTGATAAAAATGAAAAATCAAAAATTTTATGATGGTAAAAATTGAGAAACAATGTGTACATCATGTTGCAGTGCGTGTATTATAGATCAAGGTTATTTTAAGATCATAAGAGCTTATTTCGTGGTGCTCAAAAATTATAATATTTTCGTAACTTGAGAACCAAGCTAGTTTTTTTTAAACATCTCTGTAAAGATGATAAGGAGATTCCTTTTTTTGTGAAAAATTAATACTATAGGAAGTACGAAACAAATCCTCATGAAAATTTATTTTAGAAAATACGTACTTTCGTAGAAAAGCGTAGTGCTCAGTGCGCCCTGGGTGCTCGTTATGCCCTCATCTCCCCTACCCCCTAGTAAGAGATCGTAAGCAAATGTGAAACCCCCTCTATGTGCTTACGAAATTAGTTAACAGCCCCTTATGATATGTGGAGCTGGAAAAGGCAGTTAAACGAGCTTGTAGACGAGACAAGAGAGCCTGGACAAACTCTCTAGCCGAAGAGGGAGAAAGAGCCGCCAATTGAGATATCCGATTACTGTATGACATTTCTTGGCACCTTAGTGGTGCAAGGAGTAAGGGAACATCCATAAATGACGTAGCATTTGAGGGGGAGAGGGGGAGTTTGACTTTGTGTGACGATTTGTGACGAGAGGGGGGGTAGGGGTTCAAGTAAAGCTACGTAGCTTTGATTAAATATCGAAAAAAAAAATCAAAATTGAGCAAAATTATGCCTAATTCAATCCAGTCTGAACATGCAGCTTTTGACTCCTACTGCCCGACTGTTTTCAAGCGTTCAAGGAGCTTACCTGCAAGAAATGCAATTTTTATTTTGCTTCAAAGGCTCTCGAAAAGGAGCATAGCAAAATCTACAAGGCCCCAGCCTCGGATAGAAAGATTCGTCCAAAGCGAATTGCAGGCAAAAGAGGACACGAAGTGCTGGTCATCACTCCGGAGGATGATAGAGAGTGAGTGGAGGCGGCTGACATCGCAGATGCAATTATTCCAGCCGAACAGACGATGGAGGAAAGCTGCCCAACGATTTCATTGGAATCCCGAATGGAGATAATTTGGACCGACGCAACTGATTGAATACTTACTAGCTATCCTGTTTGTTGAAAGGTAGCTTGATTTTTTATGACTGATTGATATGCTCTTTTAAACTTCCATTTATAACTTCTTTCCCTTTTTTTTGTTAGTTTTTGTATTGTTCTTGCAATATGCTGATAATAAAAGTAAAAAATAAAAACCGATTTTTAAAAATGGGGGGGGGGGGTTCTTAAAGCTACGTTATTATCTAGGGGGGGTCTATGACTTTGTGACGAAATGCTACGAGAAGGGAGGGGAGCGTATAAAAACTCAAAAAAAAGCTACGTCATTTATGGATGTTCCCTAATGCTAGAATGCCGCCCAGTTATTGACCGATCGAACAAATCGGCTCAAACGATGGACTGAGCATTTCGAACAACTTTTCCGGGTCACGAATATCGATGGCCTAGCTATTTTATAATCTAAATAATGCCATTAAGCACATACGTTGGCGAAATTGCGGTGAATCCGTGCACCCGTGGTGGATTATCTACATACATACTTACAAAATGAACGGTGAATAGGTTCAAGGTTCAGGAAATCCATAAATCGTTAACCTCCGATAGAACTAGCCGATCAAAACACCCGTGAGATAGATTTTCATCCGTAAGAACACTATAGGAGCACTTATCGATTTCAATTTTGTTCCCGATAAGCTTTGCATTGCGATTCAAATTTATCATCTCATTAAACGTTAAGGATAACTTCTTGCTCCAGGACGACCGAAAATGTCTCAGTATGTTGGTTTTACGAGATGTCGACTGTATGTTTTATGTGTATATATTTCCGGAAAATCAGTCCAATTATCTTTTAACAAACGAAATTTATTTTTAAACCGACGTTTCGATTTCGTATGACAGCATCTTCAGGGATTCTACAATTATTTACGTGTATTTATAAAATTTGTGTGTGATGTTCTCTTATTTCTAACTTTTCTTATAAAAACGGTCGTTGTTATTGCTTTTGGAAAAAAACTGAGAAAAGGCGTCCAAAATTTGAATTTGAGTTTGAAATCTCACCGGTTATTTATATAAAAAAGTCAGGTGAATTTAGGCGGTAGAGTTTTGAGTAACTGTTGTTTCTACTGTGTTCTTTCTATCTTTTTTGTGGTTGGTTTTCTTGCAGTGTAGTGACTTGGTTAAAATGTCCAAGATTGAATCAAATATTGTGTTAAAGTTTTTAACATCGGTTCTTTGGTTCACAGTATGTGGCGTATTGAATATATGGCACACTTCCAGAAAAATAAGAGTGTGTTTGTTAAAACTGGAATCTAGTATGCATGTCTTATCGAGATTGAATGTGTGGCCTGTGGTTATGATATGTTCTAAGCAGTGTTATCTTTCTCTCTATTTTTTCTGTTACCTAAGTCATCGTTGGATGCTGTTTCTATTGTTTTTGTTTTGGTCGTTGCTTCTTCTCGTTTTTGATTTAGCATTTTGATGTTAAACCGATGTCCCGATATTCGTTGATCGAGTGTGTTTCTCGTTAAACCGATGTAGACACTGGGGCAAGGTTCTTCGCAAGGGATCTTGTAAATGACATTGGATTTTTCTCCGATACATTTATTATCTTTGACCTTGCTGGACAAAACGCCCACTGTCATATTCCTCCTGCTGGCAATTCGCACGGTTGGATAGTCGGTAGATAAGCATCGTATCAGTCGTTCAGTGAGCATCGGCACGTAAGGTACTGCGATGACATTCTGGCTGGTGTCGAAACGTCGGTACAAAAATAAATTTCGTTTGTTGAAAGATAATTGGAATAATTTGTCGGAAATAAATACACATATCTCAGTATTTTGCTTGAAATTAAAGGTGCGGGAGTCAGAATGAACGCAAATAGCTGGAAAAACACTACTCTTGCTCGATTTCAGTTTTTTCGGAGAATATTCTCAGACCTAGAACTGACTGAGAGAAAATAATTTCGGACAAGTTATCTTGATCGTCATTGGAAACGGATGAGAAGTCATCGCGTTCTCATAGTTATCGCTAAGTGTTACACAAGTGATAAATCAGTTGTCATTATCAGTTCTTCTCGATTTACTTCCCTGTCAAGATTACGACCGGATGTTGTTCATTAAATATTTTTTGCTTATACGGGCTTTTAAGTGTAACAAACAACATTGTTTTAAATGAACCGAGGTTTCGACCAGTTAAGTTGGTCTTTTTCAAGAGAACTTGAAATGTATTATTGAATTACAGTTTTTTCGGAGCGTATTTAATTTATAAATTATGTAGTGTGTAACGCTCTCATCAGTCTGTTGTTCTTGTCAATGTCGTTCTCATCCAACACGGTTTGGAGATCAGAATTACTCGTCTGTGAAGGACTACGTGTTATTTTTGAAAAAATCATAGAACTTTAAGCATTTGTACATTTTAGAACGGATAAAAAGGATTAATTGTAATTCGTTTCCCTACTTTCCCACTGCACATCAACGTTACAATATAAAATAGTGATGTCTGAGATTTGTGGGTATGATTGGGCGTTGAATTTTCTGGTTCAGATCTTAGATGTGGAAATGATTGTTTGAGTAAAATGTGTAGGCCAAGTGTGTTTGACTATATCTATTGCTGTTTTTTGTTTTGGTGTGTGTTTTAACTGAGTGTAGAGTTATTGCTTATCTTGCATTTAGTCTGGCGGGGTCGGTTCCGAAATTAACGACATTCTCGGTGTTGGTTATATGGCATATATCCAATACTCAAAGGGTTGATTTGATGGGCGATGATTCTCGCTCTGGTGTGTTCTGGTATTGAGATGATATGGTCCGTCATAGTTTTTCTATATGTCTGTGTCTACGTTGAAGAAGTAGTGGCTAATCGTCGTGTTCTTAGACTAGAAACTTTTTTCGATTGATCCGGTGTCCAACTCATGTACGGATCGCTATATTTCACCCATGGAGGCTGAGGAAGTTTCAGAGAGTGTGGAATTCAAGTTTACTAACAAGAGTCCCATCAGAGTCATGGTATTTGAAGTTGCCTTCTGTTTTCATACAAGCTGGAGTAAAAGTTAATTCTGAAATCTACCTAGAAATTTTGAAGAATCAGGTGCTTCTGTGGATTCGATTAAAATAGTTTTCCATCTACTGGAGCCCATGCTATACTTCGAAACGGACCCAAACCTTGCTCGAGGAGAATATGACATTTTAGCCGAAGGGTCTTTGATCTCTGAGCAGTCCAGATTTGAAACCCCTCGACTTTTTGATAAGGGCGAAGGCCTGTGGATCCTTTCACTCAACTGTCGATTTTCTGGAAGCTTTCATCTCTGAGGTATGTACTTCAATGTGAGAGGCTTATACCGCTTATACCGCGGAAGTATGTTCCCGATCCAGATCTCGTCTGGAGAGAGTAGATGAGAACGAAAGCGGATATGTCTATTTATAAGTCTGAATGATTAAAAAAGTTTTGAAATGATGTTAACGCCAAAAAAAGTGTCTTTGAGCCTTGATAAAAGATTTTCGTATTTTTAATAGGTCATACTGTAATCTGATGATTTTTGTGTACTACACTTCCCCCTGCCCACTACACTTCCCCCTGGTAATGGACGCTACTGTTATTAGCACGTCTGGCAGCAACAAAAAAGAACAATATAAAAAGGTGACCAAATTTTTTTCATGCTGAGATCTCTTGCGAATCTGTGGGGCAAAAAATCCGGTTTTTTTTAAGCTTTCTAATCTATATTGCTGCCGACCGTGGCATAAAGGGAAGCATTCAAGTCTTTGAAGCCAACGGTCATGAGATCGAATCTGGGTCTCGGCATATATAATACTCTTTCTGTTTTCTGGTGGTTTCAGCATTTGTAAGATGCTAGCCATCATGTTCTTGAAAGATGTACGCCTTAGTGTTAGGTTTGGATTGAATCTCTACAAAGAAACATGAAGTTTCACTGAGATCCTGTATGTGTGTGTTCGTTTTCTAATTAATCTGCAAAAAGTTCTTCTTTCATACAAAATTTCATTGTACAAATAATAAGCAGCTTCTTAAAATTTTAAAATAAAAAGATATCATTTGCTCATGCGATATGATATAATGGTTTGCCATTGTCCTATCGTCCTCCTAAAGATATATTTCCTTGGAAACTTCTACAAAACAAAAAGAAATGTCACGTTTCAAAAACAAACTTAAAAAATTCGTCAAATTGTGTCATTTCAAATGTCGAGCTAACTTACACCCGACATGGGTACACCTCAAAGGAATTTTCCATCAAATTACGATATGATATTTTCCAATGCCGTTCCATTTCAGTTTGGCTCCAGGAAAACTCCATTAAGAGTTTCCTTGCAATAAAGGATGCCACTGAGGAAGACCATGAAGAAGAGGTTGGCTCCGGGAATGACTTGCCATCTACAATATCTCTGCCAGTCGAGTTCGAGTTCGAGCGTTGAACTTTTCCTCGAGGAAAGGAAAATTCCGAACAGGAACAAACTAGTTCCAAGAGCAGAAATTTGTTTATTGCTGTTGAAAATCTTGAACCAGCTGTTGTTTGCCAGGAAGTTGAATCCGGGGGCCGGGGCCTCGATTTTAGAAATGGCGAAAGGAGACCCCTCAGATGGCAGTGATGTTGTTGTTTCATTGTAGGAATGTGCTCTCACACAATCACATATGTGTTTGGAACAAATTTACCACAACTATTTGTGTGCATTCACATTCCGAGGGTCGTCATCGGAAGCTGTCCGCTACTGGTGTATGGGCGTTGGGCTGAGGCAAGAATTTAGTTTTTAGAAGTTTAATTTTGGTATGGAAAAACTTTTCCCTCTTCCCTCAACCTCGAGGGAAACCCGAATGGTCAACCATATGAAAAGTTTTGCTGGAATGTGTGGGATCCAGTTGGAGCTAACTTCCTTGAAAATAGCTTATTAAAATTTATTTCTGCGGAGATGTTCCGCAGAAGTTATTTTCCGTGTATGAGTAAATAGGATTGCCTAGTAAAGATTTGCTTCGATCTAATCCTTCTAGGGAACCCGATCGTTTGAGATTTTTCTTTTCTGTTGATGAAATAAACCATTCTAATCCGCTTGGTGAAATGGGTGTGAAGAAACAACCCAATTAGCGAACAGAGCAAACAAAATCAACACTACGAATAAAAATTAATTGTTTCTAGATGCTCGATAATTGGGGAGATTACTAAACGGTCGGAAAAACTGGTGCGTACCAGCACTCAATTGGAGAAGTACAAAATTCACCGAATCCGATTACAGTAGAAGCTAAACATTTCTCGCACACCGGAAAGGGGGACCAAGGAGAGTCGCGGTGCCGTGTCAGAAGCACATCCGGTTTTACAACCATATTGTTGGTCAAACATTGGAGAAATGCTTCCGTCACTGTTCAGTTTGCGCAATCGTAGGGTCAATTGTGGTGGAATGGCATCACAAGGGGGAGGGATTGAGGCGGAGATGTGTTTCAAGTGATTGGCCATCATGATGTAATTGAATTGAACCTTACACCATTCAGTGATTCGATTGGGTCTTCCCGCGAAATTCGATTCGTTTCCACCACCAGTGACGATGACGTAAGATTGATTGGAAGATTAGAGGGTGGATTTGTTTTGCGTTGCCAATGACATGACAATACAGCTTGTTTCGTCAGCAGTCGTCTTTATGACAGATGAAGACGGTGACATTTTTGTCAGAGTTCGTGTCTGAGGTTCGACCGAGTTCAATGGGGATATATTCCAACGATTCAATTATTCATAACAAGAATATTTCAATTAAATTTTGAAAAAAATATAAAACGAGCATTCGAAGTCTTATCACTTGTAACAATTATTACTACACGTGAATTTGTTCACCTTAAAAAAACATTTGAATCCTTATCTTCAGTTGGACTAGAGCAAGTTTACTTTAGGAGTTTAGGGGTTTCAAGGCTATGATCATTTAGTATCCGGGCAGTCACAAACGATTGTATTTTAAAAACTATTCATTTGATCGAAAAACTTTCTATGGAGGAAATGAAGGTGTTAATATGACATCTATCTATATATATACTAGCAGACCCGGTAAACTTCGTCTTACCATGTTCAACTTGGCGTCCATTTTTTATTTTTCCTAGTTTTCTTTACATTTCCCTTCTTTCCCTTTACTCGAATTGTCCCGCTCAATTAAATCAAAATTAAACTAAAGAATTAAAAAATTAAAGACTCAACGGGTCTTTTAAAATCCAATTTTTGTTACTTGTTAAATAAATAACTGTATGTTGATAATATGTATGTTTCATTTGCTGTATTCCATTCAGTAGATTTATTTCGTTTTGTTATATTGTTTTTAATATCGGGACAATTTTTGGAGTATTTTCCGAATATTGTGCCTAACGCCACACCATCAATGATAGAGACGACATCGATTTCCTGCAACGGCAATTCACCATTTTTGCTGACTGGTGCGACAACAACTGTCTACCGCTAAATCGCAGTAAATGCTCGATCATCACTTTTTCTCGCAAGCGACACCCTCTTTATGCTGAGTACATTCTCGGGGATGAAACAATTTCCCGGGTTGACCAAATCAATGATCTGGGTATTATTCTCGATCAACGGCTTGAGTTTAAGACTCACACGAACTACGTTGTAGACAAAGCCTCCAGAAATCTTGGTTTCTTGTTTCGCGTGGCTAAAGAATTTAAAGATGTGTACTGCTTAAAAAGCTTATATTGCAGCATAGTCCGTTCCGTTCTTGAGTATGCCTCAGCTGTCTGGTGCCCTTACTACCAGAATGGAGTTGAACGAATCGAGGCTGTCCAGCGGCGCTTCATGCGATATGCCCTTCGACACCTGAACTGGCAAGATCCTTTTCGTTTGCCCAGTTATGAGAATCGTTGCCGCCTGATAGACTTAGACACGCTTCAAGTCCGAAGAAACGCTACACGTGCTTTGGTCGTTGCGGATCTCCTTACATCGAGGATTGACTGTCCCTCGCTGCTGGAAGCTATTCCTCTCAACGTGCGACCGCGAGGATTGAGAAACCAGAATCTGCAACTCTATGTTCCCGTTCGGCTGAATAATTATGGGGCTAACAGCGCTCTTATAGGCATCCTAAAAACCTTCAACCGTTTTTCGGAGTACTTTGACTTCGGCGTTCCCAGAAATGTTTTCCGTAGAAAAATATTGGACAAGTCAAGATTTACTTAGATGTTCTTAGATTTTATGTCAATTTATATATGTAACCTATAATTAAGTTATCATTAGGATCTAAATTTGATCCGTTGATTTTTATACAATAAACAATAAACGCAGCGCTTTCAGCTCCCAATTAACTTTGGATGGTGTATTTTTTTAGAGCTGAAGAATTAAAAAAACATAGGAAAAGATTTTTTACTAACCATTTTCAAACAGCTTTTTATTCACCATCCTCATCCTTCGAAGCAGTTTGAATTAAAATCCATATTTTCACCAAAATCATTTCTAAAAAGATTCGCCTGATGCTTAAGTTATAGACTATACACATTTCAACTTAAAGTGTTGCCAAACAGCACTTGTCATGGCATTAAATGGCGATTTTGTGTATTGCAAATTTCTTTTTTTTATTCAAGCAAAAAATGCAAATTAATTCTTTTGAACTTTAACCCAATGAATCAAAGAAACGATTGGTTTTGAAAAGAGGAAAACATATGTTTAGATATATTTACCCATTATTTAAAGATTTTAATTGAAGCAGTTCGGATTTCAAAATTTCCTGAACATTGTTGGTGGTGATCTGCGATTTTATTAAGGATTATGTTATATTTTTAAGATTTAATAACATTTAATTGAAAAGCAGATTTTTTTTAAATTTAATAGATTGAAAAGAAATAATCTGTTCAGGCTTCGATGGTTTCATGAGTTCATTTTGTTTCCAGGAAATCATCATATAAACAAAACCTTAATAAAAATTATGTGTCGTTTTTACTGTAAATCTTAATTTTGAAAATGAAACACCGGTCAAATCCTAATCACCACGGTTGAACTTTAATTTTTCTGGAAAAAATAATATTTTCAAAAAAAAATATTAGTTGTGTTGACAAAAAGAAATATCGAAGTATACATTTGTCCCATTTATTGGGGCAAGTGATAACACATAGGTCTTTTTGAGATGCGTCAGTGAAAAGACTTTAAAATGAATGTAATATTTGTTCTTGTTTGTCTGTTTTATTAACTTTCATTGCTGTATCCTAAGTTTTTCTCCGGAATAAATAAATGCTTGGTACTTCAATTCAGCAGAATGCTGTTCAACCAAAAGACCTTGATTTACAAAGACCTTTATAATAACTTTGAATATCCGCTTCAAATTCAACACTCGGGATATCCTTTCTGGCCATTTTGGAGATAAAATTCTTAAATTGTAGATGTTTCATAGCTAAATGGCGCGTTTTCACTTAATCCACCTAAGAAATACGAAATTGATTGTAAAGCTTCCCAATTTCTTATTTTCAAACGTCCACAAAGTGTCATAACATTATTTCATATTTATTTTTACCAAATTCATATTTTTGGGACAACAATTTACTACTTAAATTAGCATGAATTGAAAATGGTTTTAATATTTGAAATCGTTTATATCGTTTTAATTCGATCGATAAAATATTAATCCGTGTCACATTTAGGCGTCATTTATTACCATATGCTGTGTACAAATAAGCAAGAAAAAAAACACATCTAGGTTGCAATCGCCCCCACGTGCGTAAGAAATATAGGTACTTGGTTGAGAAATAGGCGTCTAATTTTTAATTTTTTCCAGCGATCAATGATGTGCTTTGGTTATTATTATCTTGCAACGACGTTTGCTATTGACGCCTCGCCCATGGCCATGGAGACGAAAAACAAACCCCTCGAAGAGAAGAAAATCTATAAAAATGGATGCCTGACTTTTCAATTTCAGATTTTGGCAAAACAAATATTATATGTTTTATTCGATCAGCAAAATGTCAACCTGAGTCACATCTAGGCGTCATTCATAACAATGTGCTGTAGAAATGAACTAAGAATCAAGAACAAAAAAAACACATCAAGGCTTCATATCGCCACCACTTGCATTGAAAATATGCTTGGTTGAGAAATACGCGCCAAAATATTCTCGCTGAACAGTATGCTATGAAATGGTTACTATCTTCTAACGACGTCTGCTCGCGACGCCTCGAACTTGGAGACGAAAAACAAACCGCCCAAAGGAAAAAAAAGTCTTGAAAAAATGGAAGCCATGACTTTTATTTCATTCAAAAAACTACAAATTTAATTATTACGGACAATTGATGCGACTTTGTGTTGTTTTTATTCGATATAAACCGATTCGCATGGCTACAGAATATTCTAAAAATAATTTCATTCGAATCGTTTGGGTCGTTTCGGAGGAGTAGTACTACAAACACCGTTACAAGAGAATTTTATATAGGGTAGAAGTACTAGTTATTGAACAGGTACCAGATATTGAACACTAGTAAAACATTTACCGATTAAAACGATAATATACAGTAGAAAAATGAATCAAAATTCGTTGTGTCACTGTTGAAGCATTTTCTACCTATGTTCAAATTTTTATCAAGAATCTCGGACTCTTAAAGCCACAATCCCCGAAACTTGAATATGTGTTCAAATTTTGGCTTGATTTTTCGACTGGATGAAGAAAACAGCCTATTTTTGTTTGGGGGAAAAATTGGATAAAAGACAAATAAAGGTCTACGATAATGATATAAGTGTTTTCAACTAAGTCTTTTTGAATGATTTCTGGAAGAGTGGCAGCCTTTATTATCCTTATTTTCTTAAAATTTAACAAATTAAAGTGTTCAATCACTGGATCACAGAAAACGCCAATGTTTCAATTATTGAACGTTCAATCTTGCAGTACTCGTTTCGTAAAGAAATGCATGTGCCAGTTATTGAACAAACATCGGTTGGTGTTTGGAAATGTAAACAAACTGTTTCTTGGTTGCTAGCTCAACCAAAATCGCCCCTGCAAGGCATACTATCTAGCGAAATACCCCTGAATATATGCAATGATATTCAATGTTTACGTGTTCAATAATTAGAACATTGCCTGTTCAATATTTGAAACATTGTGTTCAATCATTGGGACAAAAGTAATTTTGAATAAATAGGCTTAAATAATAATTTCAAAACATATTTCCACGAAAAAAATATATCGATTCGAAGCAGAGAAATAAGCTTAAGCTACGCTATCAACATTTTATCAGAAAAACCTTTCGTTTTTATTTATTGGCAACAAATGTGTTGAATCCCAAAGATGGTGTTCAATATATAGTGTTCTTACCCTAATAGATATAAAAAGTAATTTCCGTTTGTTCGTTTGTATGTTTGTCTTCAATAGGCTCAGTCGCCTTAAGAGCTAGAGAGCTGAAATTTGGCATGGGTGCTCATTAGGACCAGGAATGATGAAAAATGTTTTTAGATTTTCAGTTGACCTCTTTTGAAGGGCGTCGTCCATACAACAACGGTTTTATTCCCACGAACCAAAAGTCATGGCACCCATTTTGCGAACCGATTTTCTTTTCCGTTCATTCCGTTGGCGGGATTATTTTCACCATCACCATGGGCCGGGTATTAAAAACAACGACCATCCAGAGCTCACATGTACTGGATAGCAAAGCTTGCTGAGCATTAAAAATTTGGAAGTGAAAATTTAGGCGGGTGTTTTTATACCTTCTACTGTTCAAAGCACGTGCTACCGGTACGAGATATTTGGATACAATTATAAGCCTACATTTTGATTGAAAAATACATCTAGCCTGTTAGGAATATATAGACTAGATAATAGTGCTCTTTACCGCCGCTGGGGGGCTTTGAGGGTCAACCATTTTTATATTTTTGGAATTCCTCATAGAGAAAGAAATTTTTTTTAGTTTCACAGTTATAAGCTCAAGGCAGCGATTTTAACACTTTAATTGGGATTTTAATAGGGGATTAGAAAATTGATCAGATAATCAAATTTGAGGTTTTGAGTTTTATCAATCCGATTTCACTGACCAATTTCTAACTTTTGAGTTATCATTGATGACCAATGTGGTCGATTCTACCATCCATTAATGGGATGTTTGTGCCCATGAAAAAAAAACAGAACTAAAAAAAACCTTTTTCATTATAAAAAAAAGGTGTTTTCGAGATTATTTGTGTTCGATAACTACAAAAAGCTATTAGTAGAACTTTCAAAATTTAAGGTAAACTTATAATAAAACAGTGCGAAATTGAAAACCGAAAAAATTCACACATGCAATTGAAAACATGCAAAGTGAGTTTTCAACAAAGTTCGGAGGTTTTTTAAGAAATTTCTGAGTAAATGAAACTTAAATATACCATTTTACAGGGAGATCATCCATATTGAAAAGTGGGATAATCTTCAACAGATATTTTCATTAGATAGGGAAAAATAAAAAAAGCAGTTTAATCTTTTAAAGATAAAACTATTAGGCCAAAACTATTCAATCTACCTAAGAAATTATGGTTGTAAAAAATGTGTTTCATGAAAAGATTAATTTTTCGATAATACGAAAACGATGAACAGTGAATATTCTCAATAAAAACTTTAAAAAGACTATCAAAACTAACATGGCCAAACTTGGGCCAAATTTCTTATAACGATGAATATAAAGTTTCAAAATTTAGAAAAGTCAAACGTTTCATTTTGATTTCTATTTTATGTGAACCCGAGCAAGGCCGGGTAAAATCAGCTAGTTTAATATAAAAATATAAAAAAATATATTTATCAATGATTTTAAGAAATAATCTTACTTTTTTCATAAAATCTCTTTTTTATCTTTGCACACTTTTTTCAATCATGTATTGATCTATTATTTTTACCACAGAAGTAAAACCTTTGCAAAATCATGATATTTTACACAAACTCACCTGGAAAAAGCAATTGGAATCTGGTTGGAACTTTTTAATTAGTAGGCATCTCGAAAAATTTGATCTCTTAAATCCGGTTTTTACATAAATTTCTTCGTCCATCAGAACACATCTGTCACATTGCGTAAAAACCGGTTGCACATGTTGCAATCTAAGGAACTGTCCACTATTAGTTATTTACTAGGTGTCTACTAGTCAGAAAATACTTTTTGACTGACGGAAATGGATTAATTGCATTATTTAAGGGGTCTGCATTCAGTTATCCCCAATAACCATAGACTTTTTACCATATTTAAGATCAAAGGTTCCATTCCGATGCTTGATTTGAGCTTCGTGTGTATTCTAGAGTGGCTCCTTATACTTCTTAACCATTCGGTCCCAAAAAGAATTAGAAAAATTCAACAGTTTATGAGTTTTCAAGTCGAAAACGAAGAGTTTTCGTGCCGCAAAATGCGCAAAAGGCGCAAATTTGTGCAAAATTATTTTTACCATGTCTTTTTGCATCGTAAATATCTCAAACACACATTAACTTAAAAATCTGGCAAAAATAGGCATGATAGTCCTTTTTATAACCAACACAACGCTGCTAAAGTTTTGCATATCCGAGCTCTTATAACGTAGCTATCACCGAAATAAAGTGCCCAGATACTAAATGATCATAGCCTTACTCTCCCATCCCCCATGGAGATTTTTTCGAAGTAAAATTTTCACCGTTGTTGCGGAAAATTACTTGATCTTAAAAGGTGTATAAAAATAAGTGTTAACAAGCAAGTCATAAATTTTGCTCGCCTCCCTGGGCTCCGGTGGAATTGAGTTTTAAAAC
The DNA here is from genome assembly GCF_029784155.1 of Uranotaenia lowii. NCBI lineage: Eukaryota > Metazoa > Arthropoda > Insecta > Diptera > Culicidae > Uranotaenia > Uranotaenia lowii. The sequence continues at coordinate 69,967,092 of NC_073691.1, forward strand.
GCCCTCGGCTTGGGACATTTTATTTTTTCTTTTGTGTTAAAAAATTTAACTTGACATCGAATCCAACCTCGTCTTTAGAATGTGTTTTTATTATGAAGGGTAACTAAAAAAGAACCGAGTTTGAAAGCAACTATTTCAGTTTCAAAATTAACTTATCGAATAGTAATTTTATACTTCGACAAGTTGGACACCCTCTAACAGGCGTTTACCTTTCATGATGATCCACAGAATTAGCAAAACAGAACCAAAATCTAATATTCTCAACTTTATTACTAATTATTTTGAATTGAAATAAATTTATGTAATTACAAAATAAATAAAATTTTGACACAATTCGAACAATTTTCGAAAACTACTGAACCGATCCACGCTAAAAATGGTGTGAAGTTCCCTCTGTTGTGGAATGAGCCTACTTGGTTGAATGATTCTTTTCTGATTGCTTTGATTCAGGTGTGTAGTTGTTTTCAAGAGCGGGAACGATATTTTGATACTTTAAAACCTCTCTAAATCCAAAAAGCGGGGACTCCCATACAAAATAATAAAAATTAGACAAAATTCGAAAAAAAAATCAAAACTACTGAACCGATTGACGTGAAATTTTGTGTGTAGCCGTTCTAAAGACCTGAAATGATTTTATAGCACTTAACAACCTCTCCAAATCCCAAAAGAGGCTCCCATACAAAATTACCAAAATTTTTACACAATTCGAACAATTTTTGGAAACTACTGAACCGACCAAAGTTAAAATTTGGTGTGTAGCCGTTTTGAAGACAGAGAATATTTTCGATTATACTTTCAAACCCCTCCAAATTAAGGGAGGGGTGGCTCCCATACAAAATAATAAAATTATGACACAGTTCGAACAATTTTCGGAATCTACTGAAACCATCAACGTGTTTTTTTTTTTGTGTAGCCGTTTTCAAGACCGGGAATGGTTTCTATAATACTTTTCAACCCTTCCAAATCCAGAAAGGGGAGGGCCCCATATAAAATAAACAAAAATTGACAAAATGTTAACAATCATCGATGCATTTTGATAAAAAATTATAAACTTAAGTGTTTGTAATTTGATGATATATTGTAGAGATGTACCGAATATTCGGTACGCCGAAAAACCGTTAAGCCGAATATTCGGCCCACCGAATAGTTGAGCCAAGTATTCGGCCGAATAGGCCGAATAGGCCGAATACTTATTTTTCAAATTTTATACATTAACAGACTTGTGAAATTTTTCAACTGATGTTGGATAATTTATAAAATATCCAAAAGTAATGATGAAAAAGTTACAAAACCATCAAAAACTTATGGTTTCAGTAAAAGATCTTAGGTATATCAGTGTGTATTTCCTAATATATAACTTTATACTTTGATTATCGTTTATTCCAGGTTTTTCATACATCCAGGCTTGCCAATAAATCCAATAAAGAATTCGAAAAAAGTCCTATCTGACCAGGACAGCCAGATATTATTTGAAATTTTTCGGATTTTTCCCAGGTTTATTCAGATTATTTGCTGAATCTAATAAATACTGAAATTTCTCTTTGAAATTTTTTAGATTTTACGTTCAAAACATCAATTTTTCATAACATTTAGATACGATTTAAACACTGCTTCTGTTATTCGATGAAAACATTAAATTTAAAGTAATTTACTTTCTTTTTCCTTTTGTATGTTTAATTTTCCTTTTTTTTCCTTTTTTATTCTCGATTCTGTTGAGATAGTTTCCTTTTTTACAAATTTTTCAAAAAGAGTCTAGACGCGGCCGAATGGGTTCGTTTTCGAAACTATTCTTAACGTTAAAGATCGTTGTTTTTTTTGGCAAATATTTTGCAGACATCTAGCTAAAACTCGACATTCATCTTATTCAATTTAAAATAAACAATTTCAAATAGCTTTGCACCTGTTTTGACAAGTTTTGTCCCGGATTTCACTGGAACCCAACTTATTTGGTAATAAACGTTCTAGAAGCGACAATTCATCTGATGTCCTTTCAGCTATTGGTAAATTTTTGAAAATTAAAGAGACCTCTAATTAAAGAATATCTGATGCTTTTTACATCAGGTTGAAAATAATCGATTCAAAAACATAAGGAGAATTAAGATGGAAAAAGTAGAAGAAAAATTAAATTGTCGCTTTTTAAATTCTATTAAAAATTCAACAGAATATTCGGTCGAATATTCGTTTGGCCGAATAGTTGAAAAGGTCAATATTCGGTATTCGGCCGTTCGCCGAATACCACTATTCGGTACATCTCTAATATATTGTATGTATTGATAAACGCTTTTCATTTTCACGAATGGAAACTCTCATATTCAATAAATGTTACATACATATCATTACACTGGGTGACAGCCAAAAAATAGTCTGAGGTTTAGATTAGGATTTAGACTAATTTTTGTGTCCTGAGTTAGAATATCACATTGATTTTGCTGTATCAGGTCAACTTTTTGAGATACAGTATTCTAATATCCTGACCTGATTGAACAAAACCATGGTCATTTTCGGACTCAGGGCGTCAATATTAGTCTAATTCAGTTGGAAAACCCTGGACTATTTTCAAAAAATCTTTTTTTGTTACTCAGTGTTATCAAAACCAATGTCTTAGTATTTTCATAAAATTTGGCACACTTTTTGATAATTTACAAATGTGCCTGTATTAAAATACTCCACCCGCATCAAAGGGCGATTTTTTTTTTAATTTAAAACGATCATTTATTGTTCTGAAGATCCCTCCTATCTAGATCTTAAGATAATCTAGAAGTGAAAAATGTTTAAATTTAATTTAAAAGAGTGTTTATTTTGATTTTATTGTTTTAACGAACATTCTTTTCTCTATGGATGGGGTAGCAAAGCACACCGGGCCTGCTAATTCTATAAATAAATTTTTGTAATGGTAAATCGTGTTTAATGGAAAAAATCCTTTTGAAATGATTAAAAACGTATCTTTTCAATCTTCATATTTTGTTTTAGTTGTCATCTCGAATTTTAGAGTACAGCTTTTTTTTTTAATTTTTTAAATTAAATTTTCCGATTTTTTAAGTCAAACTATTTAAATTTTAAGACATATTTATGATAAGTTTGTCTATGATTTCAATTATGAATTTTTTCTGTTATCAAAACATAATCATATTTTTTAAAAAAAATTCAAAACATGTAACGTCTCGATTTCCTTCGGAAGTCGAAGCTGAAACAAGTCGACAAAACTCTCAAAAACCAACAGCCACTGATTTTAATCAGGACTGAATCCCACTTCGTGCTAAAGGAAAGTGAAAATTTTATTAGCAAAATTGCGTAACTCAACTTAACAGCACTTAAGCTCCAACAACTAAAACAGTTGATGTGCTGAAGTCTCTTAAAACCCGGACTTTCTTCCCATCCAAAATGGTGTTGGCGAAATGAGGAAAGTTTGTGTAGGTTCACGAACTTAGTCGCCGCACAATATCCGTAGTTCTCCGCAGCATAAAATGATCAAACACAATGCTTAAAAAGAGGTTCACAAAGGTAACTAAAATGCAAACTTACCGATAAAATCGTCCTTGCACCTGCACACAAGCTACCGCCAGAGAACTTCCCAGGTTGGGTTTGGATGCCAAAACGTATAGCTAGGCCGTTAACTCCCGAGATCGTCGTAGGCTCGAATCACAACTTGCGCGGCACGTACTATTAGGGCAGATTTATTGGGGAAAATACTTGAAAGCAGTAGGGTAATAACCGCCTTACTCAGATTTACTCAAAACGCAGCTTATTTTACAAACCGACCGAACAACTCCAGGATCAAAATGCTAAGACCCTCAGGTTTTCTTTTTGGTCTCCAAGAAGACTCCATTTTCAATTCTCCCATAGAAAAGCCACCATTGGTAGCTCGTGATGACTGTCAGAATAACGATAAGTGTTGCGAGGCAGTAAAAAATCGACGAGTTTGTTAATAAACCACTTGTTTGTTTATTACAAAATTCCTACAATAGAGGTAGATTATTAAATGTAAGAATTTGGAAGAAATATCTACACCTTACTTTTAGTGATTTCCTGCCTTGCACAAGTAACCAGATTGGCTGGTAGTATGATCACGTATGATATCCAAACCTAAGATGTTTAGTTTTTAAGGTTAGGTAAGTATAGTGACTTGGAAATTTCTTCTAAGCGGCTCACCTGAGATATCGATAATTTTAGTTTTCGGGAGCGTTGGCCAACAAAACGGTAAATATGGAATTGGGATTAAAGATCTACAAAATATTGTATTAGCAAACTGTAGCTAAATTATGCTTCACTGTGTGACATACCCTAGTCGATTGGGATAAGCATTAGTTGTGTCCCCGGACTATATTACAGGGCTGCAAATGCCACCTAGATTTAAAGGAAAATAGATAAACTTCGCCTAGCTTGTAAATAGTGCTAAATTTACCTCAGATGGTTTACAATTAAACTTATAATGAATATAACCGGGCCACAAACTTAACTGAGGAACAGAGAAGAATTTCTCACACGCGTTTCAAACTAGATCGCTTTCCTAAACCGCTTTCGAGTTCACTTTCGTTGTCTCTTCTTCTTTTCCCGCTGATGTGTAGATGTCGATACTTTGACAGACCGATGTAGGAGAAATGGGGCTTGCTGATTTGGTGGCGCTGCTAACAATAAGTTATTCCGTAGTCCTTATGGGTGGAATTTCCATTTTACCGAAATTTCACATTTCAGCACACAAATATCCACTCCCAATAAGACTGACATGATACATGTTCAAATTATGCATTGGAGATACTACGGATATTCCCACTTTGCCTACTACGGGCCTTTACAAACACTTCAGCGGATTTTTTCAATAAAACTTCAGTTGAAAATGAACAAAAGAAATGTAAATTTAGATGAACAATTTATAACAAATATTACCATTTTCCTAAAAATTAATCATGGTTTATTTTTTGCCTGATCTATTTTTTATTTTAGAATGTTTTTTGAAATCTGTGTATTGGAAATATTTATTTCAAATTTAAAAGAAAGCCTGTTTTGAAATTATGTTTATGCAAATTTGTAAATCAGCATGCGTAACATCATTTTGAAGAGTTTGACTTACCGAAAATACTCTTGATTTTAAATTTTAATTGTTATTTGTTTTGTAAATATTGATTTATTTTATCAGTTAGATTTGAATTTATGTTAAAAAAATATATATTTTTCGTATTGTAACTATTTTAAACAAAATTTGAATTTCAAAACCGGACACAATCCTGGACAAGAGAGTATCTTATTTTGAAATTACCAGAAGTTTCAAGGTCTGTATGGCTTTAAAGGGGTTTCAGTAATAGATTTCCGATTCTGAGGTCTGAGGTCACTGAATTCAAAAAATCATCAAAGCTGGATGCTTCATGGACGCTAACTGAAATCTGAGGAATTAATAATTTTAAAATTGAAATTCCTCATTGGAAATCACTTTTAAATGTCACATTTCTTCATCATTTAAAACTTGATTGATAGCTTTAAAAATCTTATAAATCTACAAAAATCTTTTTAAAAACCAAATTCGGCCTAAATTATTTGTTTTTTCTGGTAAACAAAGTTTTACAAAAAGTAAAAAAAAATATTGCTGAAAAAAACATACCTATGATAAAAAAAAAACATCACTTGTAAAGTATGAGAATACTGATTAAGGAGATTAAGGTGCCAATGGATGTTTGGAAAAAAAATCATGATCGAGTTTTCAGAACTGACCACATGGCTGTAGCAACGGGGGGGTGAGGTTTTTGGGGGTTAACCCCCCCCCCCCCCCATGAGCATCCAAAAAAGGAAACGAGGTATTCTACTTTGCACTCAAAATTTTTAATTCCGATTCAAATTATGACAATAGAGTAAGGTTAATCAAGAGTAACAATCTAGACTAAAAACTAATGCCAAAACCTCAAAAAATCATCCCTTTAAATTTTTGCTACACTTTTTAAAATTTTCTCTTGTGTTCTTGGAAATTCAGGTCTGAATATTAAATTTTAATTTTAATTAAACCTATTTTGGAGGTTCTGATTCCATAATTCCCATAACCAAAATTGTATTTTTATTTTAGTAATTCGAATTCTGTATCCAGTTAAGTTAAGTCTATCAGCAAAATCGGAACTTCAATTTATCTGCCAAATGACTTTAAAATTTCCTAAAACGTCAAGATCTAGCGTAATATAAAAAAATGGCCAAAAATCCACTATCAGGAACGAATTCAATTTGAGCCACCAGTTTTCATCAAAAACATCTCAGAAAGTAAATTTTTGGCCTTAATCCTTTCTTGATACCATCAGATCTCGAACTTTTACGCAATCTAAAGTCATTTAGTACCCCTTTAGATAATTTTTTAAGTATTGGAGCTCTCAGAAAGTCAAATTTCTACCAATAAAATTTTATTTTGAGGTAACACCATATTTTGACTTTTTATGCATTTTATGCATTTTGAAAATTTGTTGTTTTGGCTTTGTGACACTGTCGTACTTGAAGTCGAATTTACGAGTTTTCACACAATTTTATCCACAGAAAGATGACACACAACTTAATTTCGAAAAATTCGTCAAATGAATGACCGCTTTTTCAATCAACACGCTAAAATTGCTTCGAGCACAAAACCTTTAGATTTTATTCATCTGACAGCATTAAGCTTGTTCATTTTTAACTATCATCATATATTCACCACCGACACCTTTAAAACACGTCCAATTGAGCTGAAATTTTAAACAGGTCATGGTGTTCTGTGTCAACTACAAATTGTTATTGGTCTTTTTTGAATTTCGACATGGCCATTTTGGATGCAATAATATTTTTTTTTGTTTCTTCAAGGCTACCATTCTAATGACGGTATATTTTCTTAATGCTATATTTTTAATTTGTTTTAAAAGATCAACCAAATTCCCAACAAATTTCAACTGGGGTTTCGGTTGAATAATTAAATAAACTTTATGATGTTTAACATTAGCTTTCAAGGTTGCCCGGTTTTATCCGGGTTTGCCCGGATATTTATTACAAATTTTAAGAAAAGCCTGGTTACTATTTGGTTCAAACATGAAAATTTTAAAATATTTATACAGAGAAAACCAATTAATATTGGCTTCGATATATAGAAAAATTCACCATAATACATCAATTTTAAAATTCATACACTAACCTAGAGAAATGTCGGAGTCCATATTTAATTTTAACAAAAATATTCATACATAATTAAAAAATAAACAAATTTCCAGTAAAAAGCGGAAACCAGCAAGAAAAAAAAGCTTTTTGTTGATTTTTTAAAACTTTTTTTAATTTTGAATCACTGTGCGATGGTTGAAAAGTAGATAAAAGATTTTTTGAGCTTTCTAATTGAAACACACTCACATATGAAAATAAGCTGTCCACATTTAAAAAAGGAATCAAGTCATTAAAAAAGTAAAATTTAAAAAAAGAATTTCATAAAAGAATTAAAATAAAAATTTAAAACTTTAAAATATTTATTTTAGCAAATATCTAAAAGTAATTGATTTAAAGATTTTCAAGGCGAAAATGTTCTCAACTGTATTGAAAAAACTGGTTCGCAGTTCGTTAAACAAGGACCACCTATTGAACGATTGAAATAAGGCATGTCATGACAGTAGAGAATTTACTTTTAAATTAACCATCTGAATTTTCATGAATTTTTCCCTTTGGATTGAATTTTCAAAAGTTCAAAACACTCTTCTTCAATAAGAATGGAACTGATCCGGTACATTGAAACTTAAATTTAAACTAACGGAGATACATAACTCATCATGAAAATTGAAAACTGACGATTTGATTCGAAAACTACAACTGTACAAGTTTGAAGCCATTATTTGTGAGAGTTATGGCCCATCAAAGTTTAAATTTTTTATTTTAAATCAGGGTTCGGGGAACTTTTTGAATCATTACCCGAAAACATTTTTATTTAAGTTGATATTACCCCATAACGAAGAGCAAAAAACCCGATTTAATACACTTAACAGTGGATTGGAGGCTTTCTTACAGAGTGTAAATTATGTAAGGAAACATACTACACAATGATGGATACCTTATTTCTGAATAATATATGATTATTCTATAAAAAAAGATTATGATTAAAGTAAATCGAAACAAAAATTACTAAACTCAATATAAAAAAAAGATGGCCAGAACGTTTTTTGGAGGATAAGCGAACTGATATTCAAGGAGTTCATCTACTATCAAAATATTTCAAACTGTTCAAGTTTGAGAGCCACATTTATCGACGCACACTAGTAGTCTAGGGGTTAGCCTCCTAGATTCTCATGCTAGTTGACGTGGGATCAATTCTCTGCTGTTTGTTGAACTTTTTGTCAAATTTTCGATCGCCTCCGTAATAAATTTAGCGATTGCTGGCTACTGCTGCTGAGCAAATGACTACCTTTTTTGGATATTTTATGCAAACTTGTGTTAACATGATTATGGTTGAAGCTCTATCATGAATTATGCTCAACTAACAGAAAAGGAAAAAAAATACGGATTAAAAAAACAACTCCAAAGTCGAAGCAGTTTCCTGTGCAACCCCTTTTTATCGCCGACTGAATCTAAAACTGAAATATAAACCTGAATTCGTAATCTGAGTTCTGAATCAGAATCTGCATTTAGAATTCAAGTCTTGAGTGAAAATTTTGAATTTAATTTTTCAATATTAGTTCAGAATCCGAATCTTAAACTGATGTCAATTGTAAACTCAATTTCTAAATGAGAATTTCAGTACTAAATCTGCATTCTGCATTTGAATTTTGAAACAAAATTATGAACAAAACTTTTAAATCGATCTGAGTTCTGAGTCTGAATTTACACTTTCTGATTCTTTTCTCAATCCGATTGATGGATCTGAATCTGAGATTGCAATTTGAATCTGAATTCTGAGTTCAAAACATGGAACCTGATATCTATTCTGAGTTCAATTTATAGTTCTTAATAAGAATTATGAACCTGACTTCTAAACTGATTTTAATTTCCATAAGCATTTGAATTTGAAATCTGAAATAAGAATGAAACTTTTCCATCGAAGTTTTTCTTATGAGTTCAGAGTACAAATCTGCACTCTGAGCCTGAACTTTTTTTTAAACATTTTATTCCGATTTTTTAATCTGAATCTGAGATTTTAATTCGAATTTAAATTTAGAATTCGAATTCTGAGTTAAAATTTACAATATTAATTCTGGATCTGAATTTAAACTCTGAACCTGATCACTATTCTAAATAAGATTTATAAAACGGAATCAGAGTTTTAAATATGACTTCTAAATCGGAATCTAAATCTAATGTTTGAAGAAAAATTTACAACCTAAATTGTAATGCCATTATGTATTGACAACAAAATTTCAAATTCTTAATGAATGAATTAACTAAAGTGGATCTGGATGTAATATCTTAAGTCTGAATTTGAACCAGAATTTCGCAAATAAAAAGGTTATTCAGAATCTGAATTTGTATTGACGTTCTTTGAATTCAATAATTGAATTCTGATACTGGATTGTGACTTTGAAATTTTAATACTATTAGAAATCAATGATGGCATGTCGTTGAATAAAAAAAAATCAGAAATTCTAAATATATGAATTCGAATTTAAATTCTAGTCCTGAATTTGAATTATGAATCTGAGTTCAATGATTATGAATTCTGAATTCCTTTAATGTGAATTAAGAATTTCAATCTTATACTTGATTCTAAATTTTGTATTTTAATCTGATTCGGAATATCGAATCTTGATTCTGAGTCTGTCATAAGTTAATGTTTAAATGCAGTGCTCGATCCTTATCATCTGAAAATTTAAGCTTTAATATTGAACTAAACTAAGCTAAAAAATATTGAACTAAATAAATCAGTTTATTTTGAATTCGATCATGGCTTAAGCAATTGGTTAAGAACTAAGAAAGCTGAATGAATGGTAAATGGTGAACATGAAATTCGAATTCGAATTTTGTGATCCAAAATATCTTTTAATAGATTCCAAAAAGAAAAAATAAATTTTCATAAAATTAAAGGGCAACTCTTGGTAATTATAGTTATGTCATCTCCGTCGAGGGACGGAAATAATATGATAATGAAAATTAACCGAATTGAAGCTAATAGAAATTTATAAATTGGGAATCATTTTCATCAATGCCCCTACAACAGATAAGTCGAATTGTAGAGGCAACAAAAATGTTCCAATTCAACGAAAAGGGGATTTGAAAACGGGTGAGAATGACCACCCACTGTAAATAATGTAATTACCTACTGCATATACAGTAAGTTCATAATACTCACGGTTCTCAGATTGGAAATCATTTTTGTTCCTGTCCAGTTAAACAAAATTTCTTTTCTGGATTTATTGGACCTCACAACCATGGACCGTAGGGGTACGAGCATGTAAAATCTTCAAAATAGGTCGTCTACCAAAATACATATTTCCGATCCTCTTTGTTTTTATTATTGCTCCGATTGAGTATGGTTATCCATCGATGAAACTAAAACGAGAAGAAAATCACCCCGAAACCCCCCCCGGAAAGTTCCATCAATAAAAAACATTATTACTAATAGGGTTAGTTGCCCTACCTTGGACCTATACCCCACTTTAGTCCTATTAGAGAGAAAACTTGAAATAATCTTGTCAACTTCCATAATTTGAGGCCGCTGTGTTAACCGCTTCGAAATTCAAACTATTTTGCACGTTTTTACATCAATAAGTTCCTACAAGAGTGTAAAAATAACAAGTTTTGAAGATTTTTAAATATACACTTACCATTCATGATAGAATATACAGCGCTATTAACGAGGTGTTATTTCAGGCAACCTGTTTGCTCAAGCAAATATGGATTTTTTTGCCTAGCGATGCCATATTTTTCAGCAAATTTTCTTTCATTTTGAAGAAAATATACTAGATTTCCTATTTATTTCACAAAAACAGCACTTTACACGGACACAACTCCGAAAAAATAACAAATTTCAAACGGTCCAAACAGAAACTCCAAAAAAAATTATTGATCAAAAGTGTTCCAAACTTAGACCAAACATAACCAACAAATGTTTATTCACGATCCCATGTCTGAACTCAACTTTGAGAAACTAGAGCTTGAAACGTTTGATCACTAAGCCCCTCAAATTTGAGTTTTACCGGGAATTTTTAGATATTTTCTGTAGCGAATTTCTATAAGCGTAAAGGGTACAGGATTGTTTGCAGTCCCGTTACCATCGAAAAATTTCCACAACGTCCGGTAACAAATTCACCATAACCATTTACATGTCTGTGGCACAAGAAACATAGAAATCGTCATTGTACCAGCCTCCCGTTGTAAGAAATTCCTGCCGCGTGAGATGAATTAAATAAAACCTAGTTATTCACTAAGAGGAACGGTTAAACTTATTAAACAAATTCCAGGAATGGAGTCTACAGCGAGGCACATCAATGATGTTTGTTGCTCTGTTCATGAAGCCGAGTCAAGACTAAAAATAAATCAATCATCTTAACGCTCAATTCACAGAATCGAGCTCACTGTTTCTACTCATCAAACTCAATTTTAAGTTTGAATTTATCACCGTGTACATTCACCGAGAGAATCAATGATATTTTTTCAAAAGGGAGTGATTATCAAAACTTATTTTTCGAAGATTCCGTTTTTTATGCTTTGTACACTAATTTATCATGTTTGAAAAAAAAAGTCAATTTTTCAGTTGAATTTCTATTCAATATATTCTGGATACTTCTTTTTGAATAATTAAGCCTGATTCAAAACAAACATAACCTAGTTTGCCTACTGAAAACAATAATTGTTGTTCGGGAAGTTACTAGGAATTCTTAGCGAGAAAGGTAAGTTTTTTTCCAAATAAGTGAAATAACTTATTCTTCATTTGCGTGATTTTAGTGGTACTATCACCCATTTACCGGATTGTGATGAATTCAACGGACAAAGGCACTTTCTTGATCCGGAGCATTCAGAAAATCGTGCAGGTGAAAGAACGAATCAGGATTGAACCAAAGCTTAGAATGCCGATACATGTGCAGGAAAGATTCAGAAGTATGATTTCGTGCCTATGTTTACTCGTGGTTTGGACTCTGGAAAGCGAAAGTTTTTAATAATCCGATCAATGGAGCATCTACAATTATTTAGTTGTTTGGAAGAAGGCCGGATTCACTGGAAGCTCTTTTTACTTGACAAAATTGCAGGTAGGTCCATAGTTCGTTACGACTTAAGTGCTTTGATTCAAACAACCAAATTGTTGTTTTTGATCATGATTTGAAAACAATTTTTTACAATTCAAAATTCGTAGGAAGTTCATATAGTATAAAGCTCAAAATAAATATTCATAATAAAAAAATCGAGTTAAATTAAACTCATTAGTTTAAGAGTTGTTTCCTCCTCAATGTTTTTTTCAAATATCATTCACATTATATGAGCCTTTATAGTTTGAATCAATATTATTGTTGTTGTTAAAAATTTCTTCACCGATAATGCATTTGAACGTCTTTTAACATTTCGCTCCTCTATATTGCAGATAAAAATAATTGCATCAATGAACCCTTCTTATGCTGCAATACCAGAAACAACTTCAGCCATCGCCGTCGTAAGCGAATTTGATGTACACGCAAGCTACAATAGTGTTAAACAATATTTTAATGATACATTTAGTATTGGAATATTTTTAAAAGATTGACAAGGTTCATGAAATTTAATTTGAATTAGATCAGTTTTCACTACAAGAAAACATACCAATATGAATGTTTAAAAATTCCAGAAATCAAGAAATGAAAATGCCAGTTTTGTTTAGGAAAAAAAATATTCTGTACTTCCTAAGAATTCTCCAGCACAAGGTTTTTTTTCCTGTTGGATGAAATTTTTCATTCTCATAAGGAAACCAAATGAAATAAACAAAAAATTAAAAGAAGAAAACTTTAAATCTATATTAATGATAAATCTAACAAATGTAAAATTAAACTCTATTAAACTGTCGTTCCAAAAAATATGTGTTAGAAAAATGGTGCAAATAAAAATTAATCACTAACAATCTTTTTTAATTCTTTTCATTTATCTATTTCTGAGTGCCATTTTAAATTGAGTATTTTTGAAACTCTGTGAATCCTACATTTTGTACTTCACATTATTAACCAGTAATTTCCTACTTTGGACATATGTCTAATATAGAATATCAGTCCTAGATCGAATACTAGAACAGTGGGTCCAAACATGGAATTTAATTTTCATCGGAATTTTGTGTATTTCTAAGACAATAGGCACCAACAAGTCAAAACAAGTATTTGAATCTATAGAGGAGATTAAGAACTTGTACAGATCACAATTTTATTCAAAAGAGCCAGCAATTTTCGATGAAAAAAACAATGGTCTTTAAAACCCATCGCTTAATAGGTCGAAAGTAGGGCAACTAACCCTACATACTTTCTACTTTCCTGGGAAAAAAAACCGCCACATCAGCCTGGTCCATCGTTCCGGTGATTAAACGGCCAGATCCGGGGGTGTCCGTCGCAAGGAAACTCCGTCGCAGGAAACTCCGTCGCAGCAAACAACCATCAGATCGCACTTGAATTTTTGTTCACTATGACGTCTCTCGGTTTTGTTTTGATAAGTTTTCGTGAGGGGTACGTTCACAGAAGTGGGTGGAGGATGAGTTCCCTGTTGATAGGTGTGTTCAGTGTTATTTGTAAGATAGGTTTATTCTTATTTTCTTTCGTAAGAAATCAAATGCAGAAAAATTGGTTTTCACGTACGTTGTTTACATGAAGCGTTTTCTAGTCAATTAGGACAAGTTGAGCTTCATTGCGTCGAAAATGTTACTGTCATGTTTTTTGTCCACATGATACGTTTTTCGAACATAAGGATGTGGTGTAGTTTCAGCACGTTTCAGTGCGACAAACCGATCGATGTTTTGTGAAGTTTATTTAATCAAAATTTGTAATATGAAGTTTTATTTTACTGAAAAAAGATGTTTTTTAAAGAAATTTAACTCACATGAAAATGCTTGCTGCATTTGAATTTCAGAAGAATTCCCATTGACAGTAGGTTATTATGTTTGATTTTAATCAGGATTCCGAATCTAATAATGATTGATTTCTGATACTAAATTTTGACCCCGTGATTTAAAATCCTTTTAGGAATAAGTGACAGCTTGCTGTTAAATTCATGAAAAAATCTGAAATTCTGATTATGGAATCAAATTCTGAATCTTAATAGCTTGATTGTGAAATTGGAATTTTATAAATGTGAATTGAGAACTTCAGATTCAAAGATTTAGATTATAAATCTGATTATAAATTTTACTCAAGTATTTAGATTGGAATAAATCATGCAGTTATAAGTTCATTAAAAGTCCTGAATCGGAACTCCATTTAAATTTTTTTTTCATGAATAACAACAACTGTTGTCATCGAAAAATTGTATCAGTAAGGACAAATTTTGAACAATTTTTATCAAAACTTGCTGAACCATGGGGCCTGAAGAACATAATTTTCAGTTTTTCCAGTTGTAGTATTTATATAATCAAACCATTTTTTTCCTTAATTTTTAAAACATATTTTTGCTTCATAGCTAAATTTTTTATATAATTTTTGTTGTAATTGTTATGTAAATAACTGGATATAAAAATTTTTGTAAAAGAAAACTTTTTAGACATATGTCAATCTGGTGTTGTTTTTTTTCGGCCCAATTTTTTATGCAAATTTTTCAGAAGCATCTACAGGTGGGGTTGAGTTTTAGAGGCTTAATATAACTTTCCAATCTGAATCTGAATTCTTAATCTTATTTTTAAATTCTAATTTAAATACCAAACAGAAATAAAAAACCTAAACTAAGTCTAGCCAAACCGAATCAAATCTGTCCTATCTAATCTGAATTTTTACTTTCATATGGACTTCGATTTGAATTCAGAATGTGAATCCAGAATGTGAATTAAGAATTATATTTTTTTAATTAAAAAATAATATTCAGAATTCATATTTACAATTTACCTTCATTCATCTGAAACGGAATCTTTTCTTTGAATTTTTATGTTAACTCAAAATGTCAAGTCTGAACAGAACTCTGACTTTACAAGATTCCTAAATATGTATTTTTTTCAAAATCGATATCGATCGATAATGGATCGCGATCCATAAGTTTCGAATCCTTAGTCCAAACAGTAATATGCACAGCGGTAGAATTGATTTCATAATAAAAGTTCAATGATGAATTCCATAATTCACACACAGCGTATTATTGATAATACATTCGTGACTAATTTTTAACTCCTGAAGGTAGGCTCATTATTACATCGAAGATCATCGTGCCGCGTTCTTCGAACAGAAAAAGAAACTTATTCGAAACGGCGAAAATTTCAAATTTTCTACCATCAGCAAGCTTTGTCCAGTACACATAAACCTTGGATGGATATTAGAAACAACCCCTGCCCATATAGTTATGAAAATAACCTCGGCAAAGTTGGGTGGAAAAAAATATGTCAGATCTGAATTCTGAAACTGAAGTATGATTCTGAATCTGAATTCTGATTTGAAACATTGTGTTTATCTTAATTCTGTCTAAGCGCGCTGTTCTGTCGACGCTCGGCTGGGACTCTCTAAATCATTACATTAAGAAAAAACACTTCAAATTTCAAATTTTAGTGATAAAAATTATATCAAATCTGATTTCTGAAACTGATTTATGAATCTTGATTCAGAACCTTATCCCTGATTTGAAACTTCTTCTCAAGCATAATTCTGTCTTGGTATGTTGGTTCTTTTTTTCTGTGCGGCTGCGCTGTTTTGTCTACGCCCGGCTCTCTGAAGGTAAAGCTGCGGTTGTTGTTGCTATGCCCAAAGTCGCCATTTGCTGTATCGAAAAGCGATGAAAAAGGAGAAATCAAAAAAGAGCCAGAGAATATCGGAGGGACCGACAAACCGCAAACCGGCCAAGGCACCAGAAAGGTGCAACTGAGTTTTACCATCAACATATTTCAAACTGGTCAAGTTTGAGAAGCACAATTCTCGACGCTCACCTAGTGGTCAAAGGGTTAGCTCTCTGAACTCTCATGATGGATGTCGTGGGGTCGATTCTCGGCTGATTGATGAACTTTTTGACAAATTTTCGATCGCCTCTGTAATTAATTTAGCGATTGCTGGTTACTGCTGCTGAGCAAATGGCTACCTTTTTTGGAGCCAACGTAAGCAAGATATGTTCTATGGAATAGAAAATTTTTAAACAATTTTGTTTTTTTTTGGTTTTGAGATAGGACCTACAGGAAAAAAAATGCAATTTTTTGATACTAAATTCATCAAAATCGTGAAACCTAGAATAGGAGTTAATGTGATAAGAACGTTTTTATGGAACATACAAATAAACGGACATCATCGTAACTCGTCGAGCTGAGTCGATTGGTACCTATAAAGTGGGGTCTTGGACCCTTAATTAATGATATCCCCAACTGACCGTTCCCTATGCCTTTCTGTAAGAAAGCCAAAAAAAGAAATCGAAATTTTTTCAGCATCTTCATATCATGCACCAACAAATTGCAAAATGAAAATATACACTTTTCACTCACAAAATATTCACTGTTACCCCCAAGAATTTCACTTTTACCCCATTTGGGGTAATTTACCGGTTCCCCGACCACTGTTTTAAATTGACGATTTATTTCGATATTTACGATTTTGCAAATTTCTTCCAAACATTGTTCATAAGTTACAGAAAAATGTTTGAGATTAGAAAATTAATAAATTATTCAAATTTGAAGAAATTACCGCAATTTTTCAAAAATTTCTGTTTCCAAAATGAAAATTTATAATTGGTTTTTCTTATTTTTTTTGCATACTTTCTTCACAAACATAAAAATTTCAACGATGTCCGCGAGTTCGAGCCTAAGAGTAAATTTAGCACAGTTGTACCGGATAAGTTTTTCAATAACAATCCGCCAACTGTAACGTTGATAAAGTCATAAATGCCATAAAAATGGTAAAACGACTATAATCGAAACAAAAAAAAATAAAAATGTCAAAATAAATATACAGTGGGCTAAATTTTTTCAATCAAAAAAACAATTTATGGGAATACAGACTAATAGATTTTCAAGCGTTTCCGAGATATTTGGATTTTAGGTATTGTTGTTTCAAAGCAACACTCTTCATTGAAACGTAAAATGAACGAAAAAAATCGAAAATTCTTTATGATCAGGAAACGATGCTTTGAGAAGCTTTCTCATAATAATTCATTTTTTATAATTTTTTTCTATTTCGTTGCCTGTGAAAATTACTAACCGACCTATTTTTCTTTTGAATTTAAAATTCACGCGATTTTTTTTAGGTAAAAACGATGCAAGAGAAAAGGAAAAAAACATTGTGCACAGTTTTGTTGATTTTGATAGTTGATTTTTCGAAAAAGTTCTGTGTGTATGTATGTGTGGTCAAAAAGTATGTTAACACCATAAAAAATGTCCGAAATTCATATCAAGCATTGAAGTAAAGCACATGATCGCCAACTACGGTTTGGGTCATTAAGCATGTCAAGTGTCATACAAGAATTTACAATTAATAATATGCGAAAAACTAAGCGTAGATCGCTGTGCGGGTCCCACAATTTTCTCTCTGATAAGCTGAAAGTATTACCTAGTTGTATATCATTCAAACCAAACCTCAAAAATCAAAATTTAGCTAATTCCAGAGCCCGTAAGCTGTTAATTTAGCCGGAATATACTCGAACTACTACTCGCGTTTTAAAATGAAATGCTGTAGTTGTTTGTAAGTGTTATGTGAAGCACCCATCCCTCTCTATCTTTAAAGAGAGGAGGTCTATTAAATTTTGTCTCATGTTTTCTTTATATTGAATGGGTACCCGCTTCTTTGATTGGAAATACTTTTGTGTACTTTAAATTATCTCAACGTGCAAATGTATACATTTTTACAAAACTTGATACAAACCAATAGTAAATTTATAAGTTGAAATTGATAAATTCTACAACATTTTTCAAATGGTTTTCCGAACGCATCTTGAGAATGCTTGTAGATAAAATGAATGAATGAAAATATTTTCCGGATCTATATTAAAATCTGCTGGATTCAGTATCAAGGATAACGAAAAGGATAAAAATTCTGAATCCCTCATCAAGGATCAAGAAGTAAGTTCAGAATCTCAATAAGTGTCCTTGAAAAATATCCAAAAACAGGGTCCTCAAACGGAATCAGCATTCAGCAGCCGAATCGGAATAAGGAATCAGTATCAATAACTGATGCAGAATCATTATTATTATCCAGGATAAGCACAAACTCGAGGTAAGAGTACATAAAATCGCCACTCAGATCTTGAAAATAAGCTTTAATACATGACTTTTCCCTTAACAAGCATGGGATGTCCCTGTTGAATTTTCAAAACCATACCATGATTCAACATCCAACCATTTTTCCCTCTCCGCTAGTTGGGAAGAATACATAACTCGGGCTGCAAATCGTTTAGTTCACGGTGTCCATTTGGTGTGGCCTTGATTGAAAAATACTGCATTTTTGGCGCACTTTTGCCCACTTTCTTCACCCGAAATCGATAACCTCGTTCCGAATGGCTGGCTGTCCATAGTTTTGCAAAAAAAGGCACGAAAATCAATAAACGATTGCATTGGTGAAATTGCAGCTGCAACCGAGAAGCATTTTATGGGAGTCCATTTGGTCGGGGTTATTGATTTCAACTTAAAGGTGTGGTTTTCGGGAACTTTCTCAGTTGATGCAGCGGAAATAACAGTTTTGAAATGTTGCATTTTGTGTTTTATTGAAAGGGAGGTTTTTTCATCAATTTGTAAATCATTTGTTCCGGTTTTTCATAATGCACTTTCTCATCTGCATCCGAAAACCGTTTCCTGTTCTATGCAAATCCCAACTGCATAATGCAGTCGATAGAATATCGAATCAAAATCTGTTTGCTCAGATACAGGCCCACCTTCCGATTCCGACTCAATGCCAAACAAATCCGATCATCCACAAGTCAGAGGGCAATTCAATCGATGAGGGCTGCCAGTCTGCTGTTGGCTTTGTGCTTCCCAAATGGATGTTGCAATCAAAATGTGGGCGTGCGTCCCGTAGGGTCGAATTTGTATGAGCACCGATCGATGGTCTGTTTATGTATGTTCGATATTTGGTAAAATGGTTTCTCATAAAACAGAATGTCAACATGTTCGATGAAGGACACTAGGAGGTGTTTAGTTTTATCTTTTACCAACGAAACAACAGAGAATCATATCTTTTACGTTCCAATCAGGTTTTCTGTGCTTAATGCTGTGATTCTTCGAAGTATGCGAAATTAAAACATAACTAACCCTTCGGATGAAATATTTCAAAAGATTTTCTTGTCTATTATTCTTCATTATTTCTCACAATTTTTAAACATTCCAAATTGAACTATAACACTTATTTAGTGGTGCTGTCTTCTAAGCACTTGAGACGAGTACAAATAAAAACAAATCAGTCATTAGTTCATTCTTGTGTGCAGTCTCTAAAGTTTTGATTTAGGAAAACAGTAAAAAAAACATGATGGTATACGTACCACGTAAAAACGCGTATATTTTCGAAAGCCTCGTAAAAACTACCGTTCTAATTGCCGAAAACCTTGTTAAAACTACTTTTGAATTTGGAACCGGGGGACCTGCTCTGAAAGTTGAGATAAAGGGTTAACACGAAATTAATGCGACACCGGAAATGTCATGCCAATTTTCTTTTAATGTTTAGAATTAAACCAACATTTAAATATATTTACTTCAAAAATCAAAAGAATAGTTAATCGATGGAGCCTTTAGTGTAAATTTAAACGCATTTTCGATTGACGCCCTCCATCAAAGTCTCTACAGTGTCATCAGGTACCAGTTTCTCAGTTTTTTTTTTCATTTTCTTAGCATGTCCTTCTCTTTTTTGACTGTCTTCTTGCTTTTTCCGAAGTTCCCGCTTGATTATTACCCAGTACTGCTCCATGGACAGAATTGGCCTCATACAACTCCAGGACACTTATAGAATAGTGGCATGATGCCAAATCTGGCCAAAATAGCGGAGCTTCGTCGTGCTGCTGCAAGAACGGCAAAAGACGCTTATCGAGGCACTCAGATTTGTAGATCTCACCATTTAATGTGCCCATTGTCACGTAAGGCTCACTCCTCAGTCCGCAAGAGCAACTTTTAACTTCTCACTTCTAACAGCTAATTTCTCACTTCCCACATCTCACTACACATTCTCACGGCTCACGACTCACTTCAAACTTGAAACGTCTCACGCTTCACGTCTCACTTTTCGTCAGTCACTTCTCACGGCTCATTTCTCAAATCTCATGTCTCACTTCTCACTTCGTACGGCCCATTTCTATCTTCTCACATACCTACCTACCTAAGGGTCCAACGCCGATTGACCGGCGCATAGGGCTGAGATAAAAGATCTCCACTGCTGGCGATCCGGAGCCAGCGTCTTCACTTGCTGCCAGCCAAGGTTCTCGTCAACTGTGCGGATTTCAGCGGCTAGACTTCGCCGCCACGAGCTTTTGGGCCTGCCTCTTCTTCGATGCCCATCTGGATTCCAGTCAAGCGCCTCTATGCAAATCTCGTGTTCATCTCTTCGCAGCGTGTGCCCAATCCATCTCCACTTACGTTCCCGAATCTCGATTCCTAGCGCCTTTTGATGACACCGGCAATGAAGTTCAACGTTTGAGATCCAGTTGCCAGGCCACCAAGCGCGGATGATGTTCCGCAGGCAGCGATTCACAAAAACTTGCAGTTTTCGCGTCGTCACCGCATATGTGTACCAAGTTTCACAACCGTACAGCAATACGGATTTGACGTTTGAGATGAAAATTCGGATCTTAGTTCGTTGAGAGATCTGGCGTGACCGCCAGATGTTTCAGAGACTCGCAAACGCAAATCGGGCTTTTTTGATCCGGGTTTCGATGTCCTTCTTGGTACCACCATCAGGCGTAATCTGGCTACCAAGATACTGGAAGCACTCCACTGTCTCAACCTGTTGTCCAGCTACCACGAAATTGGAACGATTTTCTGTATTGATTTCCATCGACTTGGTCTTTCCGACGTTGATTTTGAGACCTGCTGCCTTGGAGTTTTAGGTGAGGTCGTCGAGTTTGCTCTGCATGTCTTGTTGTGTTTGGGCGAGCAAAACAATATCGTCAGCCAGGTCAAGGTCGTTCAGTTGCTCCATGGTTGAAGGATTCCACGGCAATCCTCGGTTTGGTCTACTGTCAATCGATCCAGTCAAGATCTCATCCATTACGATGAAAAAAAGCAGCGGTGACAAAATACATCCTTGCCTCACTCCAGCAGTTACCGGGACTGGTTCGGACAAGACACCGTCGTGCAAGACCTTGCACGAAAATGCCTCGTACTGTGCTTCGATGAGATGGACTAGTTTCTCTGGGACCCCTCGTCGTCTAAGAGCAGCCCAGATGTTTTCGTGGTTCAGTCGGTCAAATTCTTTTTCGAAATCAACGAACACCAGCACATCTCACTCCTAAATTTTCACGTCTCACGTCTCATGCCTCAAGTCTTTTTTTCACTTCTCACTCCTTAATACTTACTTCTCACTTATTTTTACTCACTTCTCACAACAAATTTCTTAATACTCACGTCCCACTGTAAAATTTTCGTGTCTAACCTTTCATTTCTCATGTCTTAATTCTTACTTCTCAAGACTGACTTCTCTCGACTTACGTCTCATCTCTCAGTCTCATTTCTCGTTGCTCACTCCTCACTTTTAACTTCTCACTTTTAGCTTCTCACTTCTCTTTTCTTACTTCTCACTTCTCAGTCCTTTTTCTTTTCTCACTCTCTTTTTCACTCTCACTCTAACTTCTCACGGCTCACATCTCACGTCTCACTCCACACTTCTCAATTCTCACTTCGCACTTCTCATGGCTCATTTTTCACTTCTCACGGCTCTCTTCTCATTTCTTCTTTTTCACTTCTAACGTCTAACGTCTAACGTCTAACGTCTAACGTCTAACGTCTAACGTCTAACGTCTTACGTCTTACGTCTAACGTCTAACGTCTACCGTCTAACGTCTAACGTCTAACGTCAAACGTCTAACGTCTCACGTCTCACGTCTAACGTCTAACGTCTAACGTCTAACGTCTAACGTCTAACGTCTAACGTCTAACGTCTAACGTCTAACGTCTAACGTCTAACGTCTAACGTCTAACGTCTAACGTCTAACGTGTAACGTCTAACGTTTAACGTCTAACGTCTAACGTCTAACGTCTAACGTCTCACGTCTAACATCTAACATCTAACATCTAACACCTAACGTCTAACGTCTCCCGTCTAATGTTTAACGTCTAAAGTCTAACGTCTAACGACTGACGTCTAACCTAACGTCTCTCGTCTCACTTCTAACGTCTAACGTCTTACGACTAACATCTTAAATCTAAAATCTAACATATAATGTCTAACGTTGAACGTCTCACGTCTAACGTTTTATGTCTCACGCCTCATGTCTCACGTCTCACGTCTCACGTCTCACGTCTCACATCTCACGTCTCACGTCTCACGTCTCACGTCTCACGTCTCACGTCTCACGTCTCACGTCTCACGTCTCACGTCTCACGTCTCACGTCTCACGTCTCACGTCTCACGTCTCACGTCTCACGTCTCACGTCTCACGTCTCACGTCTCACGTCTCACGTCTCACATCTCACGTCTCACGTCTCACGTCTCACGTCTCACGTCTCACGTCTCACGTCTCACGTCTCACGTCTCACGTCTAACGTCTCACGTCTCACGTCTCACGTCTCACGTCTCACGTCTCACGTCTAACGTCTCACGTCTCATGTCTCATGTCTCATGTCTCACGTCTCACGTCTCACGTCTCACGTCTCACGTCTCATGTCTCATGTCTCATGTCTCACGTCTCACGTCTCATGTCTTACGTCTCACGTCTTAGGTCTCACGTCTTGCGTCGCACGTCTAACGTCCCACTTCTCACGTCCCATATCTCACGTCCCATGTCTCACGTCCCATGTCTCACGTCTAACGTCCTACGTATCACGTCTCACGTCTCACGTCTCACGTCTCACGTCTCACGTCTCACGTCCCACGTCTCACGTCTCACGTCACTGAGACCTGAGACTGGAAAAATAACAAGTGAAAAGTGAGGGCTCATTTCTCACTTCTCACGGTTCATTATTCACTTATTACGTTCAACTTTTAATTTCTCACTTCTAATGGCTCATTTCTCACTTCCCACATCTCACTACATATTCTCACGGCTCACTACTAACTTTTCACGTCTCACTACTAACTTCTCACGTCTCACTTCACACGTCCCACGTCTAACTTGTCACGTCTCACGCCTCATGTCTCACTTTTCGTCACTCACTTCTCACGGCTGATTGCTCATATCTCATGTCTCACTTCTCACTTCGTACGGCTCATTTCAAACTAATCACATCTCACTTCTAATTGGTCACGTCTCACGTCTCAAGTCTTTTTTTTTTCTCTTCTCGCTCCTTATTACTCACTTCTTACTTCTTTTTATTCACTTCTCACAACAATTTTCTAACTACTCACGTCCCACTGTGAAATTTTCATGGCTAATTTTTCATTTCTCACGTCTTACTTCTAACTTCTCAAGACTGACTTCTCTCGTCTTATGTCTCATATCTCACGTCTCATTTCTCGTTGCTCGCTCCTCACTTTTAACTTCTCCCTTTTAGCTTCTCATTTCTCTTTTCTTACTTCTTAATCCTCTTTTCTTTTATCACTCTCTCTTTCACACTCACTCTAAATTCTCACTCTCACGGCTCACATCTCACGGCTCACATCTCACTCCACACTCCTCAATTCTCACTTCGCACTTCTCACGGATCTCTTCTCATTCCTACCTTTTCACTTCTAACGTCTAACGTCTAACGACTAACGTCTAACGTCTAAGTCTTACGTCTAACACCTAAGTCTTACGTCAAACGTCTAACGTCTAACGTCTTACATCTAATATCTAACGTCTAACGTCTAACGTCTAACGTCTAACGTCTAACGTCTAACGTCTAACGTCTAACGTCTAACGTCTAACGTCTAACGTCTAACGTCTAACGTCTAACGTCTAACGTCTAACGTCTAACGTCTAACGTCTAACGTCTAACGTCTACCGTCTAACGTCTAACGTATAACGTCTAAAGTCTAACGTCTAACGTTTAACGACTGACGTCTAACGTCTAACGTCTCACGTCTCACGTCTAACGTCATACGTCTAACATCTAACATCTAACATCAAACATCTAACATCTAACATCTAACATCTAACATCTAACATCTAACATCTTACATCTAACATCTAACATCTAACATCTAACATCTAACATCTAACATTCACGTCTCACGTCTCCGTCTCACGTCTCACTTCTCACGTTTCACGTCTCACGTCTCACGTCTCACGTCTCACGTCTCACGTCTCACGTCTCACGTCTCACGGTTAACGTCTTACGTCTAACATCTAACATCTAACATCTAACATCTAACATCTAACATCTAACATCTAACATCTAACATCTAACATCTAACATCTAACATCTAACATCTAACATCTAACATCTAACATCTAACATCTAACATCTAACATCTAACATCTAACATCTAACATCTAACATCTAACATCTAACATCTAACATCTAACATCTAACATTCACGTCTCACGTCTCACGTCTCACGTCTCACGTCTCACGTCTCACGTCTCACGTCTCACGTCTCACGTCTCACGTCTCACGTCTCACGTCTCACGTCTCACGTCTCACGTCTCACGTCTCACGTCTCACGTCTCACGTCTCACGTCTCACGTCTCACGTCTCACGTCTCACGTCTCACGTCTCACGTCTCACGTCTCACGTTTCACGTCTCACGTCTCACGTCTCACGTCTCACGTCTCACGTCTCACGTCTCACGTCTCACGTCTCACCTCTCACCTCTCACGTCTCACGTCTCACTTCTCACTTCTCACGTCTCACGTCTCATTTCTTACGTCTCACGTCTCACGTCTCAAGTCTCATTTCTCATGTCTTCTGTCGCATATCTCACCACTCACTTCTCACGGCTCACTTCTCATGGCTCACTTCTTACTTCTCCCGTCTTAGGTCTCAGGTATCAGGTTATTCTTAAGTTTCAGATCTCAGGATTCAGGACAAGGTCTCAGGTCTAAAGTTTACAGGAAACGGCATCAAGATCCAGAACCTTTATTTTGGTTTAGATTTTGGTTCCAGGATTCGGATAAGAGTCCCAAATCAGGATTCAACCAAATCAGGTAAGGATCAAAATTCGGAATCTGATCCGAGATTCAAGAAATTAATAAGGATTAGAGCCCAGTATTCAGAATCAGTTTAACGGGCCAGTTTATACTTGGATAGGGATCAGCATTAAGATCCCATAATTTACATTCTAAAATCTGATCCCGAATTCTCAAACTGATCTTAGATCTTGACCCAGAATCAGTAGAAGAGACCGAGATCAGAATTCAGGAAAACCATTTGAATCACCTGGATCGAGATCCGGGATAAAAATCAAAACCAAGGATATTCTACAATCCTCTTCGAGGACCAGGACTTGACATCAAGTATAAGATATTCAGTATAAGGATCAGAGCTCAGTATGGGAATCAGGATCCGATAATAAGAATTATGATCAAAACCTAGGGTAAGAACCCAGAATCAGGAATAAGGATCAGGATCCGGGATAGGAATCAAGATCAAGATTGACATAAGCATCTTGAAGTTATTTCGGATCAAAGACAGGATGAGCATAAGGATCAGGAAATTAGCTGAAGTAATGAAGTTTTTATGGCATTTACAATTTTATGTTGATAAAACAGATCTAGGTTTAAACCAGTTGAGATTTGTGGACAAGATTCCTCTTACTTCATAATATAAAATAAAAACAGATGCAGTCATGTACCTGAGAAGTTCAAAGAGAATGTTCTTCACTACTTTTCGTTTTCTTTTGACATATTCCAATTATCATAGTAAAAATTTTACTTCTATTTTTTGTTCTGTCGTTAACCATTCTGTCATTTAAATACTCAAGCATCCAGGTTATCAAAACCCAATACTCAGCATTTGAACCATTCAAAATTCCAGAATCCGATTGCATCAACACTTGTTAATCCGTTCTTCCGCCTTCCTACGGAAAGGAAAATTGTTGCATCCACTATTT
This sequence comes from Uranotaenia lowii, assembly GCF_029784155.1. Classification (NCBI taxonomy): domain Eukaryota; kingdom Metazoa; phylum Arthropoda; class Insecta; order Diptera; family Culicidae; genus Uranotaenia; species Uranotaenia lowii. The sequence goes on from NC_073691.1 coordinate 69,993,224, forward strand.
GGGAAAATGCCGCTTCTATTGATTTGCTGGTGCTAATTAATCTTTTGCTGCACACGTGTTCTAAATGTAGGCCTTTTCCAACAACCATGCATTCAGGAAACTTTGCCGACAACTGCCCGGTCATGATGCCCAACAACTTCGTCGTTTGCAGGTGTTGTCCAATGTTTACAGTCGTTTTATGCAAGGGTTGTGGCTCGGATTTTCGAACGGAAATGGCAACAGTACTTCTGCTGATAAAACAAACATGGTTTAGGCTTAAAATGGGAACCTTTCCTCGCTGGGGAACTTCCTGGTATGCAGCAGTTGTTTCCACTACAATGTTTCGACTCATTTGCATTTCGATTTATTCGAGAATTCATTGGAATCCAATGTTTCGCTGGTGTGCTGATGTTGGTCATAAATGCATTCCGGTCATAAACATTTGTTTTGGAAGGATACTAATAAATTTAATGAATCGTCAATATACATTCATTACGTGTTCAGCGATCAATAAAATCCATTGACGCGTTATTCCGAGCGAAAATGAAACATCATATCAAAATCATAAAAAATCGAGCTGACTAATTTGATTACCTCAATCCAGAGGGCAAAAAGTATCAATCTCAATCTCTCACATCAAAGAAAGAAGCTGGACCCCAAATCCCAAAACCCACCTGGTTTTAAGTCCGTAAATCTATTCTGCTGATGTGCCACCCACTGATAAGAGAGACATTTCCAGAAGAAATTGGCCGCACCCGGATACACCGTGTCGGAAACATCCATAACCTTCATCTTCAATTGCTTGCTATTTTGAGAGGGTGGTCGTTTTCCATTCGAAAACCTTGTAAATGATATTTGATGGCAAAATGTCAATGAGAGGGGGAGGGGGGCGCGCGGTGGGATGAGAGAAATCTTGTCGTTGATGATGACGACGTAGACGACAAGGACAACGACAGACAACCTAGATGATGTCAATGTTGTTGAAAGGTAAATAAACTTCTTTTCCGGTCTCGAAATACAAACCCCACACACTGAACCAAGACGGGGAAGTTGGAAGTAAGAACCAGACGCCAAGGTAGTTTTTGTTCTAAAATGATGATTGGGTTCGAGATATCGCTCTCCACGTGTGGAAGTGTCCGGAATCAAATTCATTTGATGCCAACTGGAGACTATTTTTGGAATCATATAGAATGTGATTCGTTGTTTAGATGGTTTTCTTTACTAGTTGTATAATACGTTTAGGAAAGACTCGACATTTTGAAGATACACCTGAAGCTTTTCCTGACCTTGAAAATGAAATCATAAAATTTTATATAGAGATCAAAATTTATTTATTGTTTTGCAAGTGAAAATTTCATTTTTTTAATTCCATACTTTTACGTGATGAATATGAACTGAATCAAAGCAATCGAAAGATTCCCTTTAATGTACCCACGGTATATGGAAAGTTGAGATGCCGGTATTTCGATTGCAATTTACAATCTTCTTCAGTGAGCTTTTTCAATTAAATTGATTGAAAATTCAATCGAAAACGCTTACTGAAGAAGATGGTAAGTTGCTATCGAAATACTGGAATCCGAACTTTTCATGATTTTTTTATTGTATTTGCATAGTATTCCGTCTCACGACATAACTTGACGAACATGATTCCTAAAATTCACTCGGTCCATGGCAACCGTTTTCCAATTTCTCGGGCACCCCACGTTCGCCAGATCACGCTCCACTTGGTCTAACCACCTCGCTTGTTACGCCCCCGCTCGTCTTGTTCCTACCGGATTCATAGCGAACACCTGTTTTGCAGGACAGTCGTCCGGCATTCTCGCAACATGTCCCGCCCAGCGTATCCGGCCAGCTTTCACCACCTTCTGGATACTGGGTTCGCCGTAGAGTCGCGCGAGCTCGTGGTTCATCCTTCGCCTCCACACTCCGTTCTCCTGTACGCCGCCAAAGATGGTTCTTAACACTCGTCGCTCAAATACTCCGAGTGTACGCAGGTCCTCCTCGAGCAATATCCATGTCTTGTGCCCGTAGTGAACAACCGGTCTAATGAGCGTCGTATACAGGTTACACTTCGTGCGAGGGCTAAGTCTTCTCGACCGCAGTTGCTTGTCGAGTCCATAGTAGGCACGACTTCCGCTGATAATTCGCCTCCGGATCTCACGGCTGGTGTCATTGTCTGCGATCACCAGTGAGCCGAGATAGAGAAAGTCTTCGACTATCTCCAGCTCGTCGCCGTCGATCGTGACCTTGTTATCACTGGACAAACGGGTTCGGTCGGTCTCGGATCCGCAGGCCAGCATGTACTTCGTCTTAGACGTATTAATCATCAACCCAATCCTTCCTGCTTCGCGTTTCAGTTTGCGGTAGATCTCCTCCACCGCCGCAGATGATCTGCCGACTATATCAATGTCATCGGCAAAGCAGATAAGTTGACTGGATCTGTTGAAAATCGTGCCCCGCATTTCGCCCACCGCTCGTCGAAAAACACGTTCTAGCGCCACGTTGAACATCATGCAGGATAGACCATCACCTTGTCGAAGCCCCCTGCGCGATTCGAATGAACTCGACAATTCACCCGAAATCCGCACACAGCACTGCGTTCCATCCATCGTCGCCTTGATCAGTCTGATCAGCTTCCCGGAAAAGCCGTTCTCGTTCATGATTTTCCATAGCTCGTTACGGTCGATCGTGTCGTATGCGGCTTTGAAGTCGATGAATAGATGGTGCGCAGGGACTTGGTGTTCACGGCATTTTTGGAGGATTTGCCGTAATGTGAATATCTGGTCCGTCGTAGACCGTCCCTCCATAAAGCCGGCCTGATGACTTCCCACGAATCACGATTTTCGTGGGAACTTTTCATGTACCGTGGTTGAATAAAAGAGAATTTTTCGATTGTACTGTTCGGCTGGGATGTTCCAGAATAACTCAGCAGTACCACAAGGCAGCAACATCGGATCTCATCTCTTTTGAACTTAGAACAACGACGTTACATACGCTCTTCCATAGACTAGGTGACGCTCTTCCATCGGGGTGCCGAATGTTGTATGCTGATGACAGTGACTGCTTGGAATTGTAGCAAATGCTGAGTAAATTTATGGAGTGGTGTAATTTGAGTTGCTTATTGGTCAGTTTGGCGAAATGCAATGTAAACAGCTTTACTCGGAAAAAGAATCTGCTTACTTGAAATAACACTCTTAAAGATTCCACATTTGAACGAGTTTCCGTTGTAAAGGATCTAGGTGTGTTTTGGGCTTCCAAAATATGATTTGAAAATCAACTGAATTGCCGTCAATTGATATTTTATGACGTTGGAGTCTCAACTTATCATATTTCTTATCCGGGAAAGTACTCATTCCTGAATGAGTAAATGAGAAACTAATAATTTATGAGTGAATATTCTGAATTATCCACTCAGAATATTTGGCAACACTGCCGAGTTACCCAGAATAGTTTGAGTCGCTCAGGTTTGATGAAGTGAACATATGTACCGTGTTTATCATCATCACCTGTCATCACCTGTCAGCTGATTCCTCATGTTTACATTTTCTCGGCATATCGTGGTAGGGTAAACATAACAACAACATTTCGTATGTTCAATGACCAGATAGTAACGACATGAAATTGGCAATGCAATTGTAGTGGTTTTGCAAGCGCACCTTGGTGAGAAGCATATAAATTCTTTGTTTAATGATTTGTAAATTCATAACAAGTTGAGACATGAAGGTTTTTTATGCTTTTAATTAAAGAAGTTTTTAAAAGAAAGCATTGAACAGTGCTTATCATCAAAGATCAAAATGGCCACCAGTTGGTGTTTACATTTTTCAAAACAAAAACAAAAAGCTACCCTACCACCATCTGTCTCAGGAAATACTCTATTCACGTACTCGCTGAACTCACTGTTCTTGACACTTTGCAGTTCCTGTTGTGATTTCTTATTTTCCAATTCCACACGCTGAGAAAACAATGCAAACATTTGGGTCCTCTTTCAATTTTCACAAGCACTTTTTAGCCAGGGCTGGAAAACAGGAATATCACAATAGTTTTTTTTTAATTTTGTTTGGTTCCAGTACGAGTTTTTATTATAAACGATTACAACTCTTTTCAAAAAGTGCTCAGTTTTCTGTTGAAATGTGAAAATATGCTGCAGCGAATTTTAATTTTCCTGACCCAGATTTTTAGCAAAAGTTCTAAGCTCAATTTTGGGATTATCAAATTGAATTGTTAATCAAGTTGAAAACAGAAATATTGGAGTAAATGGATTTGAACTTAGAAGTCAAACTATCCTACGTTATTTTTACTTCTCGGGAATATCAAATCTTTAAAACTAAGAAAACCTCAGCCTTTTCTTTTAGTACGTCTACTGGAGAATTTTCTTACATTGGATTTTCTGTCCCTGAATAGTGTCATCGTACAAGTTTGTGCACTCGTTTACAGCTTTGGATCAAAATTGAACAAGAAGCTTCCGGACATTCGATTTGGCCCATTCGAATTCTTTTGAAGCTTCCACATTTGGACATTCGATGGATTTTTTTTTTAAATAGAAGTGCTGCTCCAGAACATTCATTCAAAAATGAATCGGCCCAGAAGCAATATGTTGAAAAAAGGATTTTAAAAACATGTTGAAAAATATAAACAAACAAACCTTCTTTTCGAGCTTTTTAAATCTTAGTCCTCACTAGGCAACATGAACTGCGATTTTTGTTATGAGACGGACTTTGTTGTCTGTTGTTGTTGTTGGAAACCTGAGTTGTTGGAAACCTGGAGATTCATCATATCTAATCAGTGCAGTTTGAGGGTAATACGCTTTTAACACATGGCATCAAAAAATCAAATTGTTATATACAGTCTAAAAATTTAAAAAATCAAACAAGATTTTTATCAGTTTTGTTAGAATATATTGAACTTTAATTATCGTGCGTACAGATTCTGTGAATAAAAGTTTTACTGGTTTTTCTTTCTTATTCATCTGGAAATCGGAGATTCAACAAATGGATGCTTTTGGCAAAGTTGTAAATGATAAGATATTGGAATAAGAGACAGGTTCTGAATCAAGACAGGTTAAATGCCTATATTAAGAAAAATAGATTAGTCTTATAAATTTTTTACTTTTTATCACTTAAACATTAAATCTACGCTCAAATCACGGTCTTACAGCGAAAAAAGAAGAACTTCATACTAATCCGATAAAAATACGATATGAACAAAATATTACCATGAAATATGGCCATATGACATACTTAACTATGTTTCATGCAAAAGAACTAGTGATGTTAAAAATTTCACCAAAATTTCAGCCTTGACGTATGCTTAACATCCGTTTCTACCATTTTCAATTAAATTATATCAAAATATTGCAAGTGTTAATGAAATATAGCTAAAAACATTAATATGCGCATTTAGCCCGCCAGTTTCGGAAATCGGCTATTTTGACTTCTTATATTATAAAATTTTTTTCACAAAAACTGTAAGAGATTTTAACAGAAAAATTGCTCTAACGTATGCAAAACAGGTGTCCGCTCATGTGCATATAGTTTTCAGACTCCTATCTTTTGGAATATGGGAGAAAATGAGTGCTTTCCTAAATATGCGCATATAGCCCGCCTCTCCCCTACGTAGGGGGGTGAGGGGTTGAAAATGTTCGAAAATTGCGTTACGTAATATTTGAAAAGGCCCCGAACTAGTTTGAAAAAGATTTCTTCTCCATGAATTTCTGTTGTAATCTTTCTTTCCAATGTGTGTTTTCTAAAAAACTTATTCCATGATCTTATTACCTTAATAGGTGATTCACATTCCTCCTTTCATATAAAATGCTGACTCCTTGTCTTTTTTCTTTGTATGACTACGTATGTCGCATTTTCATTCGCAATTAACATCATACTTTTTGAAAAAAAACCATTATCTTCATTTTCCATTTTTCTACTTTCCCTATATCCATGATGCATTTTTATTCTATCTTTTTTTTTAAATACTTGCCATGTTTTTTTCTAAATGAAACTTCTTTTATCAATATTTCCGTTCGTCCTACTCTTTTGGACATTTTTCATACTCGATTGGTAAACATATTCAATACCTGATCAGTCCCTTTTTTGTATTCGGTTTACTTTTCCTCAAATAAATGATTTTTTTTCCTGAAAATCATCATAACTTTTTTCCGTTTTTCCATTTTCCTTTTATCAGTAGTACATTTTTCTGACTCCGTTTACTTATGTATGTTTTCCTCCATTATCTCCTCAAAATAATTTAAAATCCATACTTTCTTTTTAAATGTCCCATTTTCTGTTGTATCTTTTCCCATGTAAATTCTAAATATCATTCAGAATAAAAAATCTACATTGTTTTTATTCTCTTGCTTTAATTCTTCCTATTTAAAATCACCACTTTTGTGAAACTCTCCTATTCCAATTTTTTTCCTTTTCGCTCAGGGATTTTTATTTTAATACTGGTAATTTTTCAACTATCTCCATTTTTCCTTTAATTTTTATTTCTGTGTTTCATCATACTTTACTTTTTTCCATAGCTTTTATTTGTCGTTCTTTACTTAGTTTTTTTCCTTAATTTTTGTTTATCCCTTTTGTTTTTTTTTCTGTACCCTATTTTACAATCTGTTTTATTGATTTATTTGTTTTTTATACTTTATTCTTCATTTTCGATCTTTGCATTTTATTTTCATTTTATGTTTATTTTTCATCTTTCCTTCACTTTTCTAAGTTTTTTGTCCTCAAAATTCCCTTCACTTTTCACTAATCAGTTTTTTGCATGTTTCCACACTCTTTTATGAAAGCAATTTTGCTCTCCATTTAACAAGTTTTTTTTTCCTAACTCTTTCTACTATCATTTTTCCTTTTTCAATCTTCTTTTTTGCGAAACTTGGTTTATCAAAAACTTCTTATTCTTGTTTTTTTTCTATTTGGCATTCTGATTATTTTTAACATAAATATGTCTCTCGATCTTTGTCCATTCTCCTTTTTCTAGATATTTTTTTTCACACAAATTATTCTTTTTCAAAATCATCGTCTTCATTTTCCATAGGTCCATTATCCGTTTTTCTGTTATTATTATTCTTTTCTCCATTTTCTCCCCCTTTTCCCTTCCCAATTTCCTATTGTACATTTTTCATTCGTTAAAAAACTCCCTGTACCGTTTTTTAAATTTATTTTTGCATTCTACAGTTTTCAATCCTAATTTTCTTTTGGTTTTCTATCCTTTTTTTTCTAATTTTTTGGTCCTTTAAACTCCTTTCTACTATTCACTCATTTTCTTTTTTTATTTTTCATACTCTCATATCAAACTCCATTTTTTCATGCTCTATTTTACTTCTTTTTTATCTCTTTTTTCCCTTATCCTCACTAGACATTATTCATTGAATAAAAGTTGTGGTATAGGAATGTTGCATATAACCTATTATATTTATTCAAAATTTGAATTCGTAATTTCAATCAGAAACGAGTAGTTTTTCACTGTTCTAGATATTTCCAAAAGGAAAAACAACTTTTTCCGAGTCAGCAAATTCTATATATTCTCCCCAACAAATAAAATTTCGCATTTCCTTAGATCGAAATTTCCCAGGATTATGATCATTTTTTTAAATTTTTATTAACTAAGCAGTGATTTTGGTTTTGAATTTCATGTTCCTTCTTTTTTTCTCATTTCAGGTACGACATCTTTGAAAAATGAAATTTCAGATCAAATGGTTATTTGTATGTAAGTATTTCCGCAACTGATAACACAAGACAACAAAATACACATATTTGCGAGGTACAAAGAGTATGATAAGTGATTTTCCATTAGCTGGGGGTGCTGAAACCAAATATTTTACCTACTCAAAGGTAAAATTTAGTTGAAAATATTTGACATTGACATTTTGGTATAATTCAAAAATTAAACAAAAACATTTAAAATAAAGGTTCCAACCCAATGATCAACTTTCTAGAAGACTGTCAATTATTATGACTTTTGAGAGAAAAGTAATAGAAACTATCATTTTGTTAATTTTCTATTTTTTGTAAAACACAAAAATTGTGAATGGTCTGAATTTGAAAGAAACTTTTAACCAAAATGAATCTTTGATATTATTGAGTGCATAAGTCGAAATTCTCAGCAGTCCTTAATATAACTCATAAATGAAAGAAAATCTTTGTTTTCATTCAATTGAAGACTTTCTTCTGTGATGTCAAAAGTTGATTGAATATTCACTATTTGTTTTCTTAAAAATTCGAGAATCCCAAGCAACCAAAAGTCACACTTTTAATTGAATGAAGGCTTTGAAATTTACAAATTGGCTGGCAAAGAGAATCAACTGCCCAATTCCCTTGAGTGAACTTTATGTACTCATTATTGAACTTGAAAGTTGAAAAAGTGATTAATATGTACGTTGTATGTGACTTATTATGCTCAATTCCCATAAGTGAATTATATGTACTCATTAATGAACTTGAAAGCTGCAAACGTGATTAATATGTACTCTGTATGGGACTTATGTCACATAAAGGACACAAAAGTGCTCAAAACGGGATTTGCTAAGTCACAAAAAGTGCATTGAGGTGATTTCAAAATCAAATCACCACATCGAGTTTTAGTTTCAGTTTGAACAACATCTAGGCGTGGTTGTGGTAGCGTGTTCGATTCTCACCACGAAGGTCGGAGTTCGATCCCCAAGCCGGGCAAGTTTTTTTTCAATAAGTAATTTGGTAATTGAGTGACCATTCTGATGCGATATATGTAGGAAATGTATAAAAGAAGCAACTAAGCAACTTGTCGAGTTTGGAATCCGGTTCGTGGCATCATGGTGGCACCATGTACAGAACTTGTAAATAATCAAGGAAAGGTGATATGAACCGATGCCAAGGGTGCAGTTGAGATAGAGAGAGATTTTTTACTCATTTTACGATTTTTTGGATGCTGAATAAAAAGGCCACTGGAAGCTGAATAGAAAATTATTAAGACTTGTTTTGGAACTTGAAAGTATCAATAAGAACTTAAATTTTTAGTTGCAAAGAACGGACTTCATATCAATGATAAGGCTGAGTAAGCGTTTTTGTACCTGTTTAATGGAACTTTTGGTTGCTTGGGTTGTTTATCCGAAGCTAGAATATCTTGGCAAAAAATAAATTCTTGATTGAACTGAAAAAAAAAGTTTCGAAATAAAAAAAAATATGCATAAATCTTAGTAAACTAACTATTTATTTCGATTTTGGAAATTAAAATCACGAAAATTTATCTCACCGTTCAAGGGGCGTGCTTTGCTCGCCGGGTGCATAATATCACCTTGGAGCGAAAGGAAAACGGCCTCCTCACTTCAACACCTCGACTTAGGCTTCGGCAATCGGATCTCAGGCTTTGCCGTCGACAGATCCTGCCCGAAGGAGGACCAAATTTATATGAACCTATACCTTCCTATCTGTGGAGAAAGAGAGAAACACGCTATAAGGTCAGTACATTTCCATAATGACCTTTCTGCGTCTCGGGGATTCAGAGCCATGGAGAGTTGGGGGCGAAAAAAATCACAAGAAAAAGGTCGAGACGGTGTGAAATTGTGCCTAATGGCTCTCCCACTTTGGTTGCTGCAGTTGAAAGCTTTGTGGCTGTTTGAGGGAAATTTAAAACATGAATCCAGGGAAGGAGGGAGAAAAAGAGGCGGCATGGGAAGGAAAAATGTGAAGGGAAAAGGATACAGAAAAAATATCCTCCTTTTTTCCCTCCAGTAGAGCTTTGCTACCTACTCCATCACAGACCGTTGGCTTCAGCAGCCTTCGCTTGCAGCAACTTGGTTTAACTTTGATCTTTTTTTCCTCATTTAACTATTTCTGCACACTTGGGTCAGCTGAATAAAATTGCCATTTCCCCGAAGGGTCTTCCGATATCTGTTTGAAAGGCCGGACGTGACTGCTAATTAAATGCGCTGTTAAAATACTCGTCGTTTCTAAGCAAGCAAGCAAAACGAGACTTTCCCTCGCCTGAGTCGTCATTATTTATCGTGACTGATCGGATACTCTCCATAATCAAGTGGGTGTTTAATGCCCGGGAAATTGTATATTCATGACTTCTTGTAATGTGGTTGGTTTACTTTTTATGGGAGCAACTAAAATAAATTGATGTAATTTATGCAACCCGGAATGAAGAATTGGTTCTCCGTTTATAACTGCTGCCGGATTCTCTGAAAACTCAATGATTCAGATTCAGAAGCCCAATTAATATTTTTCTACTTATTCTAAAGAAATAAAAAATAATTTCTCTACAAATCATGTGGAATCTTAACTATTTATGTTTTGTTTTGCTAAATTCTGCAAAACATTATTACAAATGTTGCATACTAAATGACATCAAAAATTCAGACAAGCCTGAAATAAAATGTCTTTTTAATAGCTGTTTTGCCCATTTTTTGAATTCATATTCTGAATCCAAAAAAAAATAGATATAGGTCAGGCAAATCTCATAAGAACATTTTTTGAGTAATGCTAGAAAGTTTTCTTTTTAATAAAAAAAAGTACTTATACTTAGAAACGGAGTTCGGATCAAAAAGTGGTCAACTAAAATTCGTCGTTTTTTTTCTAATCACTCATTCAAACATGCACACCCCTCATTTAGAAAGTATGTGTGTTTTTTTTGTTACCGTGTCTACCTAAAACCAATTTTCGTAAAAACATACACCCTAAACTTCACCTGGGGCCTCAGACCATAACCCAAACCGGTAGATGCCCTAAGACAATACTTCGGAAGGGAAGTCTTATTCGCGCATATGCGATACTAATGCAACACTCACTGAAAAGTTTATATTCAGGATAGTCAGGATAGTCAGGATAATCTGACCGGCCGAGGTCATCTCCTTGTATCTGTATCCAACTCCTTTGCAGAGCCGTAATTATCCGGGCAGACTGTATATCAAGTGTTGTTGTCATCACACATCTTCTGCAACATCTTGTCCGCTGTCGTTTCTGGTCCGCAGGCGGCGAATATGTTGGCACGTTCCTCTTCAAATCTTGGACAATAGAATACCACGTGTTCGGGTGTCTCGTCCACGTCACCGCATGTTAGGCAGACCGGCGAGGCCGCATGTACGAACCTGTGGTGATACTTCATGAAACATCCATGACCAGTCAGGAATTGCGTCATGTAGAAATCCACTTCGCCATGCTTTCTCTCCATCCACTCTTTGATGCTTGGGATCCAACGATGGGTCCACCTTTCTCTTTCTGAGCTGTCCCACAACTGCTGCCAGTTGGTCATGGAGCTATCTCTGGCTCGTGTTCTCACGTTTTGTGTGCTTCTATTTTCGTAGCAATAGGAGTCCTCCACCAACGAACCCGAGATGGGCATGTCTCCTGCTACAACGCATGCAGCCTTCGACAAAACGGTGCGGTATGCAATGATGACCCACAAATTCAGCTTCTGCTGGTTACACTGGATGTTAAGACCAGATTTCCAGGCCGCCCCTCCATACTGAAGGATTGACGAAACTACACTCGAAATTATCCTTCGCCGACTATTTCGGATCCCCGAGTTGTCCGCCGAGTGCGGCCGTTGCTGTTACCGCTTTCTTGCACACATACTCAACGTGGTTTTTAAAGCTGAGCCGGTCATCAATCATCACACCCAAATATTTAAGCTCACGCTTTGATTCGATAGTGCATGATTCAACTGTAATCCTGCCTGTTTGCGCTGAAATCAGGTTTGATATCAGGACCATCTCGGTTTTGTGGCTAGCCCAATGCAAACTTTTCGAGTGCATCCAGCTTTCAACCGCTTCTTCAGCCTCTGAAGCTTTTAGCTGGACGATTTCTGTAGAGTAGCCTGTCGCTACTAGCACGATGTCGTCCGCGAAACCAACCAACTTTACTCCCCTTGGCAGGCTCAATGTCAGCACTTCATCAAACGTAATATTCCCCAGAACCGGGCTCAGTATCGACCCTTGCGGCACTCCAGCTGTAACATCCATTTCCTGAAATCTTTCGCTCGTCATGTATAGATTCCAACCGTATCCAGTAGGCATATTGGCCTGTATGCCGATGGGTTTCCCAATGGCTGTCCTTATTTGGGCAGCAGAACCAGCTGTTGCCGTTTCCAAACCTCTGGAATCATTCTTTCCTCAATTCAAATTTGCAGTGACGATCGGAACACTTCGGGAAATTCCATAATCGCGGCCTTAACTGAAATGTTCGGGGTATCATCTGGACCCAGAGCCATATCCAGCTGAATGGATTTTCCGCAGTTCTTCCAAACGATATTAACTCATCCTCGCTCGTTCCCCATTCGTACGGAATTTGCGGCCAGTTATTGTCATTATGTTGAGGGAACAGCTCTCTCGTTATTTCCCTCAGTTTGCTGGGGCACATTTCAGGTGGTACGCTGCCACTTTTGTTTTTGTCTTGACTATCCTGTAGGCTTCACTTCATGGTCGGTCATTGGCATCAAGACAAAGTTTTCTCGACCATACCTTTTTACTCTCAGTAATTGCCTTGCAGAAGTTTTTTTTAAAGCGGCCTACGCTCGTCTCTTTCCGTTTGAGTTCGAGCTCTCTGCATGTTTTGCCTAGCACAAAGGCGGTTTGCACGCAAATTCATGATTTCCTCAGTCCTCCAATTTATTAACTGGTGGATGTGGGTTTTTACGATTAGCTCTCCTCGTCATTGCTGCGTCACAAGCACGTGTGAGTACTTCCGTCAGGTTTTCCGCCGACATGTTAGACAGTGTTTTTCTCCCACTTCAACACCTGGACAAATACATTCCGGTCGAATTGTTTTGTCCTCCAGCGTCCTTCACCTACCATTATCTCTCCTCTGACTGACTGTACACTCTTACCCACACGATAATGGATCGCAAAGTGTTCGCTATTGAGTGTTGTCTTCACTGACCCTCCAAGTACTTGCCCATCTAGGACTAGCAAATCTATAATCATATCTATAATAGATTCACGTCCATCTCTGTGATAGGTTCTTGTATTACCTACGTTCGCCAGGTCCACATTCAGCCTTGCAAGTGCTTCAAATAGACTTTGTCCTCTAGCGTTCGTAAGGGGACTACCCCATTCCTGGGCCCACGCATTGAAATCCCCCGGGATAATAACGGGGCTTCGGCCTGTGAGCAACTCGACTATCCTATTCACGTAGCGCTACCTCTCCTCTGCACGATTCAAGGCCCGATCTCTCCTCTAACGACTTGAAATCTGACCTCTCCTCGCAATGACTCAAGGTGACCACTTGTACCCCTCCTCTTGTTGATAAGGGGGCCTGATCCCTCCTCTTACGACTCGAGACTCGACCCCTTATCATAAAGACTCGGGGTTGACCAGACAAACCTCTCCACCTGAAGGTTTGAGGCCTGACCTCTCCTCTAACGACTCGAGGCCCGACCTCTTATCTTCAGGGTTCGAGGTTTGCCACCTTGCCCGTCGTGTGCCTGATCGAGAGCAGCTTACCATAGACTCGAGTCATTGCGAGGAGATGTCGGTTCTCAAGTCGTTAGAGGAGAGTTCAGGCGTCGAGTCGTAAGGAGGAGAGGTTTTGCTGAAAGTGGTCTCATTAATAAGTATTGCCTTGTGTCGTAACCAGGGCCGTCTTCAATGTCCATGTCGTCGGTAACTCCGAAAAGCTCCCTCTTGAACAGCTTGCGGGATGTCATTGATTTCATCGGCTGGCTGGACCTCGGCTGGCTGGACCTCGGCTGGCTGGACCTCGGCTGGCTGGAACCCGGACGGCTGGGACCCGAATGGCTAAAAACCAGCTGTTTGCTGGCCATCTTGCTGGAACACGGCTGCCACTGATCGTCGAACTAGGTTTTTCCATCACTAATATAATTTTACAACCGTTACAAGAATGTCTTTCTTGGTCACACCCTGCACGTACAATCAAAGAAATGTTCGTGATAGAGACACTCTTTCCAAATGCATCGCAAAAACCTCTTTTTTGGAGGAATTCGATTAGTGATTCGAACGTTTTCTCTAAATGTTTTCCAATTCATAGCTTAATTTATGTATTTTAAGTTATCCAAAAAAAAGCTTGAAGTAAAGTCTGCTTCATTTAATATTGGAACAAATTCTTTTGCTCATTGTGGCGCTACTAGTGGACGGATTTGAAAACTTTTTTCACCCACGTGTCGGGAAATTCATTACCTTTCACCATGTATTTATGTCATAACACCAAACGATAGCATTTTGTAAACAACCGCCATGGAAGCCGAACGGAGAGATCAAATTGTGCACAGTTTTCTTGAAAATCCATTGTTGTCGGCATCGAAGCTAGCTAAACAGCTTAAAATGCCCAGAAATACCGTATGGCGTGTTATCAAGCAGTACAAGGAAATATTGACGACGGCTCGGAAGCCGCATTCGAAGCGTCGGAGTGAAACTGTCGACCGGAAACTGCGTGGGAAAGTCATCAAGGCCGTCAAGAGGAATCCCGATCTTTCAGACCGCGATTTGGCCAATAAGTTCCAGGCCGCTCACAGTACGCACAGTGCGACGAATTCGTCTCCGGGAAGGAATAAGGTCATTCCGAGCCAGCAAACAGCCAAATCGGACGCTGAAGCAGAACAATGTGGCCAGAATCCGTGCTCGAAAGCTGTACGACCAAGTGCTGACCAAGTTCGACGGATGTAAAGTCTACTTCATTTAATATTGGAACACAAACAATTGCGTGTAGTTCAGTCATTTATTAACGAATTCATAATTTGTTTTTCATACAAATGTAGCATTTTCTTTACTCTTTCATAAAAAAAAAATTAAATAAATTATTCATTGCTGTTTCGAAGAAATTCTCGTACTCGTACTCGTAAGAAAACTGTGCACAATTTGATCTCTCCGTTCGGCTTCCATGGCGGTTGTTTACAAAATGCTATCGTTTGGTGTTATGACATAAATACATGGTGGAAGGTAATGAATTTCCCGACACGTGGGTGAATAAAATTTCTAAATCCGTCCACTAGGAGCGCCACAATGAGCAAAAGAATTTGTTCCAATATTAAATGAAGCAGACTTTATTAGGCTACATACAAACCATATTTAGCTTAAAATACAGAATAATTCAGCAGTTATGTAATGATGTAAGCTAACATCCTATGTAGCGTGGCACAGCCCGTTTGCAGCGAACTATTCGCACATAACAATTCGATCACGATTTCCAACTTATTGCCTAAAAATGCCTTTGAGTGGACTGTTTCAAGGGAATGAATGTACAAGTAGAGTAACCTGTACTATTCTGTGGGGTCAGGATAATGGGTCTCCACCGAAAGTACAATTTATTGACAATCAATTGAAAATCAAGCCATTGTTATATGAAATGTTCCATAGGATGTGAAGACGAACCCTCCCTTTCTCTGCGACATGTTAATGAGGGTAACTGCCCAGTGCACTCTACCCTCCACATCGTTTCGATCAGGTGTCCGGATGGCCCTTCCCCACCCCCTCCAAATATGAATATATAGGCAATAATGATAGTTATAGCAAACCTGTGCTTCCTGAAATAAAAATTGAATAATTATTAAATGCGGATACATATAATAATATTTAACGGATATAAAGGATGTAAAAAGAAATAATGAAGAGTACTAAAAAGTAGGAAAGAACAAAACTAATAGATAAATAAAACGACGGCATATTCATTCATTCTTCATTCATTATTAAATTTTTTTGAGTTTCCAATGTTTAATTTCATCACTGGAGGATTCCCCATCTGAGATTTCACTTTCTATGTTTCTATATATTTCTTCTGCTTTCTTTTTCACCTTGTCCCTGTCACTAACCATATTGTTCCACACCTGCTCTGTCTCAAATTCCAGCCTATGGAAGTCTGCTTCTAGCATCTTTTTCCAAGTCATACTTGGCCTACCTTCCTTCTTTTTGTTAGCTTCCATATTGAACGCCAATTGTAGTGGGTAACCTGGCTCTCTTCTTTTGATGTGTCCATAATAGCAAATTCCTCCTACCCTAACTCTTCTATTTATAGAAATATTTATAGAAATCCTACTTTTCTTGACCAGAACTGACACTTTAGTTCCATATAGAAGTGATGGGGCGATCACAGTTTTATATTTAAGCTTTCCCAGTTCCCAACTGGGTTTGAATTTTTTACAGAATTCTATAACTAACTTAGATACCCTCAGCGCATTTCTACATTTATCTCTGTTGGACATTTTCCTATTCAATGTGGCAGTTATGCAAACTCCTAAATATATTATTTTTGAGCATACTTTGAACTTTTTTTCCATTTATAATTAACTCTTCTGGTTGTTTGGAATTATCTGGGTACCTCACCAATACTTGACTCTTATGACAATTGATGTTGAGTCCTACTTTTCCTAGTTCTATTTCTATAGCTTCAGTTATTTTATCTAAATCAGCTTTGTTTAAGGTTATCAGCAGTAAATCATCAGCAAAAGCTAAGAGAAGTGGTAATTGTTAAATGTATAATCCCATTAGTTTTAATTCAGGTACTTTTTCTTGTACTTTTAGCAGTATTGTATTGTTAAGTTGAACAACAGTGGAGATAGAGGGCAGCCCTGTTTTATACCAATTCCTCTCTTAACCCCCTCCGAAAGCTGATTCTCCCATCTAATTCTCGTCATTTCGTTTCTGATGGCAGCTAGAACTCTGTCAGTCAGACGAGATGGTACATTCAAACTGATTAAAACATTTCCTAGGCATTTTGAATCAACATTATCGAAAGCTTTTCTAATATCTAGTGCCAAAACATAAAGATCCTGTCCTGCATTCCAATATTCCTCCATCACTCGTCTAGCTACAAAGATATGGTCTTCTGTAGATCGGTTATTTGTAAAAGCTGCCTGATGTAATCCTACTTCCTCTGTAAAAGACCTGATCTTCCTATCTAACCATCTTGCATAGACTTTATATACCACATTACATAAGGGGCTGTTCACTAATTACGTAAGCACATAGGGGGGGTGGGGGGTTTCACATTTGCTTACGATCTCTTACTAGGGGGGTAGGGGGGGTTCCCAAAAATCTTACGTAAGAAATGTTACATTAAAAATTCATCACAGCCATAGCCATTCGAAACCATATTACTCAGGTTTTTTTTTACTCACTACCTATTTGTTGGTTAATTTTGATGTTATGTTATTTATCTTTTAATGTCTATTAATTCCTAAAAAATCCTAAAACTTTATCGCTTACCACTGAATGAGTCTATGCTTTTAGGTTAGTTGACAACGTGATTGTAGTTAAACATTTTGCCCCAATTCTAGTAGTATAGAATGATATTTTTTTTAAAAGATATTTATGATTTTCAGGTAGAAAACATAACAATTTTTTATGGAACCTTGTGCTAACCTGATCACTCTTTTTCAAATCGGAATTTCGATTTTATATTGTTTATTCGATTCTGGAAATTTATTGAAAATTATTGCTACCCCAAACATGCTACGTCTTGAATAATGTTTTCTTTAATCGTTTATGACATTTCATCTGTTTTTTTTTTTGTATAGATTGTGCTTTTCAAATACAGTTTTTTAATTTTTTTCAAAAGTGCTTTGCTTCAATGTATTTGTCACATTTTTAATGTTTTCAAGCTATTTAAAAAAAACGTGTCAATTTCTCAAAGAATAAAAAACGTAAGATCTTACTAGGGGGGGAGGGGGGGTTTTGAAAAATCTTACTTTGTCTTACCAGGGGGGGAGGGGGGGTCGAAAATTTCCAAAATCGTGCTTACGTAATTAGTGAATGGCCCCTAATGATATCCTCCTGAAATCATCTGGTTCTTTAGCTCCAGTTTTTTTTTTGGAATTGGTACTTGGACTGTTTTGCTCCATTCTATGGGAATTTCATTTAAAATGTAGGCATCCTTAATCAGTTCTGCTAACAGTTTTATAGTTTCCTCGTTCGCGTATTTTAAAAATTCTGTATGAACTTTATCTGAGCCAGCCGAATTGCCATTACATAAGTTTCTTATTATATTGCTGATTTCTTCAAAAGTAGGTGGATTTGGAAGAGGAGTATAGTCATGTTCATGGCATAATTCAACACCTGCCCCTTTACATAGAGCTAAAATATTCTCCCAAGTTTTAGAGCTTATATTTGCAATTTTTCTTTTCTTCTTTGCCACAAATTCTTTAAGGTAATTATACGTTTTTTTTCGTACGAACTCCTGCATCAAAATCGTTAAAATTTTTGAAAAATATCATCGACCGGCCACAGTGCAAGCGAATTTTCATGCGAAGACCCGGCTGGATCGCGCGAGTTCATTCTGTTCATCCGGACATACACTGAAAATATTATCTCGGATATTTTTTATCGTAAAATGATTTATCTAAAAAATCTTTTTCAACAGTTTATTTATTTAATTATCATAGCCGTTTCTGTGTTGGTAATGAAAAATGCACGGTTTTTTAGCGCGGATTTTCGAAAAAAACGCGGTTTCAGTCTTTTTCAATTGAAACAAATTCTAACTGGCAATAAACGACCGGTGGCATGAAAGTCCCACAATATGTGTATAGGGTGAAGGGGCTTAACGGATAGAAGTTGGAGTTTGCTATACGACGCTATCTTGAAATCCAATATGGCCGCTTCCACTCAACTTTAAAATGCTGGAAGTGTCTGAAAAGCACATGAAACTCCCACAATATGGGTATTGGATGAAGGTACTCAATAAGTAAGAAGTCGAATTTGACTGTCCGACGCCATTTTGAAATAAAAGATGGCGGTTTCCGCTCTATTCAAAATGCAGTTAATAAGTGAAAATCGCATGATCCATCCAAAATATAAGAAATGAGTAAAAGGGATCAAAAAATAGATAAAAAATGACTGACAAAAATTTAACAAAAATTTTGAGAAAACTGCAAAAAAGCACTGAAACAAATAAACAAAAATATGACAAGTGTTATAAAAAGAAAATTATATTGTCAAAAATATAACAAAACTGTGGAAAAATATTAAAAATATTACTAAAATTAAAAATATGACAAAAATATGACAAACAAAAAAGAGATAAATGACAAAATTTTGAATAAAACACGACAAATGTAGTAAAAAAAATTATGCCAAAAATATGACAGATATAACACAATTAGACAAAAATATAAGAAAAAAAACACAAAAACTGCAAAACTATGACAAGACAAATGAGAAAAAATATATGACAAAATTATAATCAAAAATTTGACCATAAAATGACCTGCCAGAACTTATATAAGGACAAATATTTGACAACAAATTTACAAAAATGACAAAATAATAACAAAAAATTTACAATAAAATCAGAAACATCTGACAAACATATATAAAACTATAAAAAAAATTTTTACAAAGGTGGTAAAAATATGGAAAAATTTGACAAAATAATAACAAAATACTTTCAAATATACATGTATGTAAGAAAAATGACAAAATGATGATAAATACGACATTAAAATAACAAAATTTCAACAAAAAACATGACAAATCCGAACATAAAATGATGAATATGTTACAAATATATGGCATATGACAAAAAAAAATGACAAAATATGACAAAATCTAGACAAATCTATGGGCTTGTGATATGTCTAACTTAGTTGGCAAGTTAGTTCCCTCCTAAGCCAATGTCCGTGAGTTCAAATACAAGAGTAATCATCGAATACAGTTGTACCGGATAAGACATTCAGTATGAAGAGAAGATGGTAAAACGACTATATATATTCGAACGGAAAAAAAGACAAAACTATCAAAAGAAACTTACAATCAAATGAACAAAAAATCTGACAGAACTATGACAAAAACACGACAAATGAATACATGACAAAATAATGACAAAAATTAAAATAAAATGACAAAAACCTTACAGTACTATAACAACCATTGTCAATTGTTTGTCATAATTTTGTTTTTTTTATCATAGTTTTGTTATATTTCTATTATATTTTTTTAATAGCTTTGTTACATATATTTTTAACACATTTGTAAGATTTTTGTCATAGTATTGAAAGATTTATGTTATTTTATTACAAATTTTTGTCATATTTGTAATTTTTTATTAGTTATTATATTTGTCATATTTTCAATTTAATTTGTCATATTATCCATAATGTTGTCAAATATTTGTCAAAGCTTTTGTTTCGGGTTTTGGCATTATTATTAATTTTTTGTTATTATTTAGTAAATTTTTATTAATTTTTGTCAGATTTTTTTTTAAATTTAGTCATGGCTTCGCCATTTTAACAGTCAAGTTTATCATAGATTTGGTATATTTTTCTCAAATTTATATAATATTTTTATCACCTTTACCATATTTTTTATCAAAGTTTTGTAAGAGTTTCGTAATTTTTGTTGTTATAATATTTTAATTTTTTTTAATAATTTTGTAATATTTTTGTCATAGTTTTGGTAGATGTTTTTTCTTGCGATTTTCAGTCATTTGAAATATTTTAAAGTTGAGTGGAAGCCGCCGTATTGGATTTTAAGATGGCGATTCATAGCGTCAGACTGCAAAATTCGACTTTTACTAATTGATTCCTTTCACCTAATAACCACATTTTGGGGGTTTTATGCAATTTTCAGTCATTAAAAGCATTTTGAATTTAGGCTGAAGCCGCCATCTTGGATTTGGGCGTCAAAAATCAGGTCCTTATTCCGGTCCTAAGATTCCTTTTCACAAATCCTGTGGTCCTAGTACGTGCAAGGTTTTTTTCCGCGGTTTTCCGGAATTAACTTGGTTTTTCGCGGAATTAACGCGGATTAGTTTTTTTTTGCGCGGTACGTATCCCTCGCTCACAGTTTTGATTCTGCAAATTAAATTTGCAAAGATTTTTTCACGAGTGATTAATGTTTGCAAAACACCGAAGGTTTTTTTCAGTGTTGAACCGCTTCGCAATTCGCGTACACTGTGGCCGGCCTTCAAAAACGAACTTGCGAAATTCATCCGGTGAATGAATATTTCGCTTCGCAGTTCGCTTCGCGCTCACTGTGTTCGTACCCTTAGTGTCATGAGTTGTCCAATTGCACCTATGGACCCAGAGTAGCATACTGGGGGGACTCGGTCGCTCGCCATGCCTTGAAATGCAATCCGTAAAAAGGATTTACCACCTGGGTGATCAACTGAAAAAAATCCTACGTAGCGCTAAACTTCTCCAAGGTCCACCTCGGCGGAGCGTAGCAGCTACAGAAGAAGATCCCATTGACTATGGCTATCACGATGCCTTCCTCATTCGATGTGAACACTTCTTGTATGGGAAACTTTCCTGTCACCCCTATTGAGGCCAGATTGGCACTATTGGTCACCCAATTTGTGCCATTCAGAGCTTTTTAATAGGGGTCTGCTACTAACGCTTTGTCTAGCTTCTCTTCCACCGCCATCTGTTGCTATTGTGCTTCGTGACAGTGGTTGAGGTTGATTCGGATTACTTCCAAGCCCTTGGTATCGCTGCTAGTGCCTTTTGGTAGGCAGGACACCTTGGGTTGCCAGTTACATGGCTATCAGTGCAAGTCGTCTGTTAACGCCCTTGCAGTCAAACGACTTGTGGCCATACTCCATACATCGATAGCATAGCATGGTTGCTGAGAGACGGTCATCTGACAAACTGACCGTCTCAGCTTTAGCCGCTTTCATTCGAGTGCTGCGTTGGCTGCTATCACTGGAAGCCTTACAATTGCAACCTGTGTTCCGGATTTGGGAGGAACCAGTCTCAATCGGATCGAGATCTGATCTTTACCGATCATACACTGGTCGGCTATTGCTGTATTGCCCAGACTTGTAAACGATCGACATTCTCTCTGACAGTAACACAGCCTGTTTCCATCCCCAAGTAACATTTAAAGTTTTATAGCAGGCTACTAGATAAAGTTTTGGTTTTATAGAGGGGCTTGAAGACTGAAGAGTCTAATGAAACAATCGGTGTTACTTGGGTCAGTTTCACTGTTCTCGCCATCAAACGAATGTGAGCAAATACTAACACAACAGTCGACTACTATCAGTCGAAATGTTATGTCTTGCCCTATGTGTGATTGTCAAACGAAATTTCGTGTCATGGTACACAAGAACGATGATTTGATGGTCGATCGACAAAAATTCCCAACAGTTTACGACGTCTCCTGTCCCTTTCACGCAGCAGAAGGTATAGACTCAGTAAACGAAGGTTATCCTTTCTGTTCACTCTCTCCTGTGGAAAAAATATCCGCTGCTTAGCATCGCCGGGCGATGATTGGATGTATTGGTCGAACAATGTGGAATGATCATGCAGACGCATGGAGTGAAAGCCAAACGACTAACCAGTACAAATATCCGAAATATCATTTGACATTTTTTTCTCTCCGATCAAACGATTGCACTCTCCATAATAATCAAGAACGATATGTCTGTGATCGTCTCCGAAACAGTTCAAATGATTGTGACCGCTGACAAGACTGGTCTTGACCAGAGATGCCAATGTGCCTGATTTTTCAGGATTTGATTTTTGAAAAAAAAATGTTGGCATCCCTGGTCCTGACTCATCTTCTGGTGTAATTTTGTCGAGGTTTTTGATACGGATGGTCACTTCGTGATATAACGCACACACCTCCGCCTTTTCGCCTAGAACTTCCTCCGCTAGCACCTTGAAGGATGTTTCCTTTGTTGCTGATATGTTTCAAAATAATTGATGATATATTTGCAGAACATTGACACGAAATCTGGGAAAGGAATTAGAATATTAAGGTAGATTTCTTTTAAAAATTAATAAATGATAAGCCGGTCAGTGTTACTCCTAGCACCTTCTAAATCCAAAAACCTCCTTCTATTTGCAGCCACTGAATTTGAATTTGGTTTAAGAACACAAAAATCCTGTTGGGAATTGAAAGATTGACCATCTACGTTAAAGTTACAATAATTTTTCAAATTTTTGTTGCGACCCAGCAATATTTTCTTAGTTTTTGATGAATATAAAATATCAACAGCTTAGAACACTGAAATTGTTTATTTTTTCAAATAACTGCTTCTGAAATTTCTTAAATCACAGCAACTGTTCGATTTAAAGACGCATCCAAAGTTTACCATCCGTTTTAATTGAATCCACTCCCGTGCTTCATCGGGAATTGATCGCATCAGATTGAGCTCTTTAACGGCAAATCTCATTCGCTTTGCTCTAGGGCGGGCGGCTCGTTCATCGTCTCGCTAAAAGCAATATTCATTTTACTGCTGCAGCGATCAAAAGTCTCATCTAAGCTGGCAAATTCCTTAAAGGGATTAATTCAACGCCCCAGTCAACAAATTCGGTCTTCATTGGACGAACACGCGAATAAGCTCGCTTCCGAAGACGGGGCCGGGGACGCGTTCCGGGAAAAAGCGCCTTGGTTCTTCTGCTTTCGCTCTTCCTTCGGGGTGCTTTTGCTTGGGAAATGCAACATCTGTGTGACAGATTTTGCCGCCTCTCGAAGACCTGCTAGATGACAACTAATATAGATTCTGCCCGCCGACAGTTTTCCCGTAATGACTGATTTTCTCAGTCTTAGGCTGGATATATTGAAGTTCCCACCGAAATTGATTGGTGATAAAATATAATTTAATGCGTGCCAATTTTCTGGCTCAATGAACTATGAACGTCGTCTTCGTCGTCGGAAATATTTACTTGTTGAACGAATGAACGAAGGAAAAGGTCTCCGGCCATGGATTTTGGGCTAATGAGTCGCCGAGCTTGACTGGATTGATAATATCTATTCGAGGTGTCGCACGGGTGCGAAGTAGAACACATTCTCGGGCTTCAATCTTGCTCTGGATAGCTGTTATCATGAATTACCCGAAAGGCACCAGTCAATATCTAGCTTCCAACTTGAAGATACAGTGGCATAACAGTGTTTTATTGTAAAATTGTGAAAAATTTTTGAGTGTTATAAGATATATCTAATTTTTTTTGTTGAATTTCAATGTTCAAAATCCATTTTGACAAATCAATTTTCATAATTTTGACAATCTGAACAGCTTGGACAATTTTGACAATTTTGACAACTTGAACTATTTTGACAGTATTGACCATTTTTAAAATTTTGACAATTTTGAAAATTTTGACATTTTTGACAATTTTAACAATTTTGACATTTTTGACAATTTTGCAATTTTGACAATTTTAAAAATTTTGACAATTTTGACAATTTTTGCAATTATGATAATTTTGACAATTTTGACAATTTTGACAATTTTGTCAATTTTGACAATTTTGACAATTTTGACAATTTTGACAATTTTGACAATTTTGACAATTTTGACAATTTTGACAATTTTGACAATTTTGACAATTTTGACAATTTTGACAATTTTGACAATTTTGACAATTTTGACAATTTTGACAATTTTGACAATTTTGACAATTTTGACAATTTTGACAATTTTGACAATTTTGACAATTTTGACAATTTTGACAATTTTGACAATTTTGACAATTTTGACAATTTTGACAATTTTGACAATTTTGACAATTTTGACAATTTTGACAATTTTGACAATTTTGACAATTTTGACAATTTTGACAATTTTGACAATTTTGACAATTTCAACAATTTTGACAATTTTGACAATTTTGATAATTTTGGCAATTTTGACAATTTTGACAATTTTGACAATTTTGACAATTTTGACAATTTTGACAATGTTGACAATTTTGACAATTTTGACAATTTTGACAATTTTGACAATTTTGACAATTTTGACAATTTTGACAATTTTGACAATTTTGACAATTTTGACAATTTTGACAATTTTGACAATTTTGACAATTTTGACAATTTTGACAATTTTGACAATTTTGACAATTTTGACAATTTTGACAATTTTGACAATTTTGACAATTTTGACAATTTTGACAATTTTGACAATTTTGACAATTTTGACAATTTTGACAATGTTGACAATTTTGACAATTTCAACAATTTTGACAATTTTGACAATTTTGATAATTTTGGCAAGTTTGACAATTTGGTCGATTTTGACAATTTTGACAATTTTAGTCGATTTTGATAATTTTGACAACGGATTTGTTGAACGGAATCTTGTTTTTCAGTTTGAACAGTCTTTTTTGCCTTCATATTATATGCTTATTTCAAAGGATGTCCTGGTGCCCTTCTTTCAGAATGACCATAATTTAAAACTCTTCCTACTCAAACACTTCGGGTTATCGTTATCCCATCGAAAAACTTCCTAGCATTTAAATTTTATCGGCATCACGCAGCACATCAAAATCTGCTAAAGGATAAACTGTTCCTAGTTGGCCAACGAAATCCTACTTTACTTTACATGAACTGATAATGTTGTTTCATAAAATAAGAGATGGAGCAATGGCAGTCTTAAAGATAAGTTTTCCCAACTTCCACTTAGGTTTAAATTTCTTACTAAACTCTTTTACTAATTATGATACCTGCAAAGTTTATCTGCACCTATATCTGTTTGACAATTTCCTTTTAAGTGTGGTATTTAAACAAACACTTTTTTTCTTTTTTAAAACTATCTCTGCTAGAAGTTTGGAATCATCTAGGTATCATATCAAATTTTTATTTTTATTATTTATGCCTAATCCTACTTTTGATAGCTATTTCAAACAGCTCTCGCTGCTTTTTCAAGATCGGTCTTATTTATAGTGTAGTAATATTTAATCACAAAACTCATGGCTCTATTAAAAGTTTTTTCCCACGTTTTTGCAAGAATATAGCAACAAACTTTTATAGTTTACGCAAAATAAATTTGCGCCGTTTCTCTTTGAGGGATTTTTTAACTTTCAATTTAAGATTAAATAAAATACATTGTAAACAACTTACTCTCAGCTATTCTCTGCAAATTTTCTAGCAAAAATACGAAAAAGGTATATTTTCTACAGCGTTTGCGAAGCGATACAAATTTATGTTCAAAATCAGCCAAAAATGCAATTCTTTCTCAAATAAACGAAAGACTTGTACAAGAAAATTGGATTATCAATCAGGCTTTTATTCATATTGTTGACTTAAACTGCTCAAAACTATTATTTCTCATATTATAACATGTATTTTGTTCTTATCAAATAAATGCTGATAATTATTTTAGGTGTAAAGTTCTTTAAATTAAAAACATTGTTCCATTGGGTTATGTCAATCAATAAAGAATGTACCTATTGAAGATGCTTACAGCAAAAAAGTTTCTTGGAAATTTCAAACAAAAAATGCAATCTGGCTAATTCTTATTATAAGTACTGTATTTGAAAAAATAACTTTTGAACGAATGGATAAAATTTATTTGAGCATCATTTTGTGCCGATTAATAATGTTGTTTCTTGCAGAAGGTGAACACTCTGCTAAACTTGTCATAACTCCGATAAAATAGAGAATCGAGAAGAACGTCAACAAAAATAGCCTTGATTTAGAAAAACGGTAGTTCATAGTGTGCAGTATAGATGGCGCATATGATGCCCAAATCTTTTAGCCAATAAACTTATTCATTAGGCGCTATCTCAAAAACTACTTCACAGATCGCCACAAAGTTTTGCAAATGTAAACATTTAGTTACTTGGTAATTTCCCTGAAAATGTTATCAATTTTCATTTATCCACTTAAAAGTTACTTACAAATGAAAGTGTTGCATTTATTTTAGAATACAGTTCATCAGATCTGTTTTATGAACTGTTTTAAGGAGTGCAAACTTTTCCTTAACAAAAGAGTTTTAAGAAATGCTTTCAATTTCCATAGGAAGTTCATATGAAAATTAGAAGAAGCGGCACTGTGAAAAAAAAATGATCACATTCATGTATATTGTTAGCCATTATTTTCCACCGTTCATATTTTTAGCATTCAAATGGTTCAAAATTTTCAAGTCCGATCATGGTTTTTCTGCACTTTTTGAAAAATTGAGGGAAATAGAGGGTAAAACAGCCATAACTTCTGTTTCCAATCCGTGCGATGGCTCAAATAGGCTTCGTTGGATTCCTTGGAAAAAATAACATTGGATACAATTAATTTGGTTCAAAATTTTCAAGTCCGAACATGCTTTTATCTGAAATCATTGAAAAATGTAGGGGAATTGAGGGTAAAAACAGCCATAACTCCTGTTTCCGAAGCATGCGATGGCTCAAACAGCCTTCATTGGAATTCTCGGAAAATATCACTCAAGATTCGTTCCAAAAGGTCCAAAATTTTCAAGTTTGAACATGCATTTTCTTAACAATTTGAAAAATTGAGGGGAATTGAAGGTAAAACAGCCATAACTTCATTTTCCGAAGCGTGCGGGGGCTCAAACAGCCTTCTTTTATGCTCGGAAAAAATCACATAAGATACAACCCATTTAGTTTAAAATTTTCAAGTTCAAACAAGCTTTTTTCAGAAATAATTGAAAAATTTAGGGGAATTGGGGGGTAAAAACAGCCATAACTCTATTTTCTGAAGCGTGCGGTGGCCAAAACAGCTTTCATTCGATTCATCAGAAAAAAATACACATGATAGGTCTGTTTTCGTTCAAAATTCTTTGGTTCGAATCAGTGTTTTTCTGGTATGTTTACCAAATATAGGGGAATTAGGGGTTAAAACAGCACTATGGGGCTTATTCTGCGACGCGAAATTTCACTTTTTTGTCTTGACTCCAGAAAATGCTTTAGCAAAGAAATCTGTGTATCGATGAGTTCTGAAGACCAATATCAGCACATCCGAACGAAAATTTCGAGACTAGAGAGGCTATTTAAGCCAGCAAAAAGATATGAAATTTCGTGAGTCACGTCACTCGCATCGCAGAATAAGCCCCTATATCTCTGTTCGTAAGCTTGTGCGGCGTTTGAAACTATGTCCAATCTATTCTCCGGAAATTCTCACAAAAGGAAAGTATAATTTCATAGATTTGGGTCATGTAGGACGAAAAATATTGAATTTCTTCGCGGTTTGTACACTTTTTGCCCCATTGTGCGATGCATTAGGCGGAAAGTCATAAAAAAATTAATCTGGTACAACTGTGTTTGATGTTTACTCTTTCCAATTAAGCTATATCTCAAGTCCCCATATTAGTTAAAGTTTCTTGAAAAAAAATGGCACCTCCTTGGGGTTTTTTTTCAGTTTGAAATAGTTAAGCACCTTTCAATGTAAAATGACTTTAACCTGAATAATTAGATAGTAGCTACACGTTTTTTTCACTATTCTGTGTGTATGCATTGTTCAAGCAAAAATGTTATAGGAAATTAATATTCACCAACCCCCGGTTTCTGCCAACGGTCCTGATGGTATTTGAACTTTAAATGGCAAGTTTGAGTTGAAGTTTGAGTTTTTGTGGTGAGCCAAGGTCTCACGGTTTTCTGGAATAACATTGCCTTATAGTTTTCGCTAAAACAGGACAAATATAATTTAGATAAACACCATAAATACGTTTTTATTTACGTTCGTTAATGGTGATAAACAGAATTAAAAAATCAAAAATAACAAAAATTTCTTAAAAATTGACTAACAGTTATGGTAATGATAACAGATTTCTTTTTATTGTAAAAAGTGAAAAAAGGTGGGAAAGATCCATTCGATTTTGACAACATTCGATTTTGACAACATTCGATTTTGACAACATTCGATTTTGGAAACTCAAAATGTTCGGGTTTGTTGCCAAAATCGAACCTGTATTTGAAATTTTAATTATTAAACGTGCATTTTCTGTTTCCATAAGACACATTTCACCGTGACGTGAAATCGCTTTTCCGGACTCTTCTGAACTGTAAACATTCTAGAAGTAAACCAATTAATTTGAAAATGAAAAAAATATAATTAAATTTCCTTTAAAATTAATATAACTTGGTCATTATAAAATTTTAGTTGTTTTGATTATGATCGATTACTTTTGTGACGAGAATTCACGCTTGAATTGACCATTTTTTGACTTCAGTACATACAACTTTGATTTTCTGTTCTCTCTGTGGAAATAGAATATAGGTGTCTTCGAATGAGTTCTAGAAAAAACAATAGTTCACTATGATGTGCTTAACTTCTCGATTGAACAACAACGAACGAAGTTATGCTTATTTGAAGTTGTGACGTGAATTCACTTGGGTTAAACAGAACAGGATATTTAACCGAATTCACGTCACGAAATATCAAGTATTCAGTCTTTTTACCTAGCTTTTTCTTATTTTGAATGGTGTTTTTTTGGCTTCAAAATTTAGAAAAAAAAATTCCAAAACAAATTCATCCATATATTTTATTAAATTATTTTGGAAAAGTTGTCAAAACCTCCAATTTTTTCAACAAAAAAATTGATTTTCAAAATTATATAAAACATGTTAAAAAAATGTTTTCTCTTTTTTCCGTTAGTTTTATGTAGTTTGAATTATCAAAATTATAGACAAGTTTGAAATTTTTTGATACGCGAACGAATAAACATCACTTTTTAGCGGTAAAAGCGCGTGGAATGTGCCATAA
Source organism: Uranotaenia lowii (assembly GCF_029784155.1). Classification (NCBI taxonomy): domain Eukaryota; kingdom Metazoa; phylum Arthropoda; class Insecta; order Diptera; family Culicidae; genus Uranotaenia; species Uranotaenia lowii. Next base: position 70,022,496 of record NC_073691.1, read on the forward strand.
GACCCTCTGATGAGAATCAAAAAACCTCTCATTGAAATAGGCGTTCATCTGAAGAATTTTATTGCGTCATAAGACAATCTTATGAATTTCAATGACTTTTCTTATGGCGACAGTTCATAAGAGAATCCTATGGCATACATTAGATTATTTTTCTGAGTGTGCGAATTCGCTTACCTACGTCATGAGCATGCAACGTTACACAACGCGCATGACGAACATATTTGAGTTTTGAGCAAGGCAATGCAAGCAAGGCAATGCAAGCAAGGCAAACAAAGATTTAAAATTTCCATTCACAGTTTAGAAACGAGATTCACAAAAATTTGGAGAAAATATGTTGGTCATACGATTTGAAGAGTAATCGTCTACCGTTGTATACCCAAGCAACCAAAAGTCTCATATCTACTTATACTCGTGCCTCCAAAGTTCGAATTTCGCTGAACAAAAGTTCCAAAGGGAATTGGTACCGAATTTCCTCAAATGTGAGCATGAAAGTTACAAAAGGTTCCTCAAATAGCCTTCTATGGGCTTGAAGTTTCAAAATGTTCCTCAAATAGCTTTTTTGTGACATGTCATTCGCATCCACGGTATAAAAGTTACAAATTAGATCTCAAATAGCCTTCTGTGAACTTCAAATTCCAAGAAGTTTCTCAATTAGCCTTTTTTGTGACATGTCAATCGCATCCACACAGCACAAATTGGGTATCAAATAGCCTTCTGTGAACTTCAAGTTCCAAGAAGTTCCTCAAATAGCCTTTTATGTGACATGTAATTCGCATCATTCAGAATAAAAGTTACAAATTGGGTCTCAAATAGCCTTCTATAAACTCGAAGTTCCAAAATGTTCCTCAAATAGCCTTTTATGAGACATGTCCGCCATTTCATGAATATGAAATGTAAACGGACATCAAAAAAGGGGATATAATAAATTAATCATTTTTTGGAGCTTGAAAATTGTTGAAATGTATAATTTATATTGAAACTTCAACTCAAAACAACTTAAAGCTAACTCGCAAATGATTGTTTTTGAAAAGAGTAAATATTTTAACTTTATAAAATTTCGTCCAACTGTATTTACTTATCACGAATTTATCACACATTGAAAGTCAGTTGAAGCAATTCATTAATTAAATATCAAGATAAACTCAAGGATTTGTATAATTTTATGCTTAACAGTTATAAACATGAAATCCCATTTCTTTAAAACCGATATTATTTTGGCGGATGATGGATTTATACGCCGTTTCGTAATGTTTCTTTGTAATAATCAACATGCGTCTTTGCTGCTGGCCGCTGGCTGCACTTGAGGGTATTCTACACCCAAAACTCAGCCTCTGTGCCAATGGCGTGTAGTCAATTTCATAGCATCATTGGTACAAGAAGATAACGCGACCGGCACTGATTCGATTTGCTCCCACCGGCATTAACCTCCCAGCGCAACCGAATTGCGTATGTCTGAATGAAACAAAATAAAAACGTTTTCGCGTCCCTCCCCATCGCATCACAAGCCGAAGAAGGATGGAAATAAATACCGGCCAACACCAGGCAGCCAGCGAACCGAGCACTGTGCGTGTGAATGTAGCAAAAGCAACAACAAAACATCCTTCTAATTCAATCAACCGGCAAACACGGCTAAGCTGTGCGTGTGTATGTAGCAAAAGCAACAACAAAAACATTCCTTCAATTCACCGGCAAACAACACCGGCCAAGCTGCCCGGCTTTAGCAGCTGTGTATATGTAGCGTGTGTATGTAATAGCAGGCAGTAAGCAAAGCACAGTTCTCATTCAATGGGTTTCCCGTTCCTTCACTCCCGTTCCTTCACTCCCGTTCCCTTTCCCGTTTCCATCTTAAGACAAAGGAATGCATTGAAAGGAGGCCAAACGCCGGGAAGCCGCCGTTATACGTTTTTTGTGATTGATCGGTAACAGAAAGCCTATGACAAATATACCTCGTCCTGCATGAAGCTCGAATAGTACACTGGTTAGAATGTCGGACTGGCAAGACGGTACAATTGGTGATGTGAGTTCGATTCTCCCTACGGGCGGGCGCTGTGGTTTATATTTTTATTTTCTTGTTTCTGGGATGAATTATCCAATAGGAACGAAATCCCATAAAATGTGTTTCTTGTTTCGCTTAAATATAGTGGTCATGCATCATTTTAGTTGGGAGCCGAGTCCTTATGCCAGTTACGGTTTTTCAAGCATACCGTCTTCGGCACAGTGCACATTTCAGCGCATTATCGGCACAGAGATTTGCTAAATAGGCATTGGATTTTTGCAACCTCTTCTACACCCATAGAAGAGGTTGCAAAAATCCAATGCCTATTTAGCACATCTCTGTGCCGATAATGCGCTGAAATGTGCACTGTGCCGAAGATGATATGTTTGAAAAACCGTAACTGGCATAAGGACTCGGCTCCCAACTAAAATGATGCATGACCACTACATTCAAGCGAAACAAGAAAAACATTTTATGGGATTTCGTTCCTATTGGATAATTCATCCCAGAAACAAGAAAATGAAAATATAAACCACAGCGCCCGTAGGGAGAATCGAACTCAATTCACCATATGGTCTTGCCAGACCGACATCTCAACCAGTGTACTATTTGAGCTTCATGCAGAAAGAGGGATATTTGTCATAGGCATTCTGCCACCGATCAATCACAAAAGAAACGCACGACAGTGGCTTCCCGGCGTTTGGCCTCCTTTCAAGGTATTCATTTGTCTTGCGTTGGAAACGGGAAAGGGAACGGGAGTTAAGGAAACGGGAAACCCATTGAATGAGAACTGTGCTTTGCTTACTGCCTGCTATTACATACACACGCTACATATACACAGCTGCTAAAGCCGTTCAGCTTGGCCGGTTGTTGTTTGCCGGTTAATTGAAGCAATGTTTTTGTTGTTGCTTTTGCTACATACACACGCACAGCTTAGCCGTGTTTGCCAGTGGATTGAATTAGAAGGATGTTTTTGTTGTTGCTTTTGCTACATTCACACGCACAGTGCTCGGTTCGCTGGCTGCCTGGTGTTGGCCGGTATTTATTTCCATCCTTCTTCGTCTTGTGATGCGATAGGGAGGGACGTGAAAGCGTTTTTATTTTGTTTCTTTCAGACATACGCAATTCGGTTAACTTGGGAGATTAATGCCGGTGGGAGCAAATCGAATCAGCACCGATCGCGTTATCTTCTTGTACCAATGATGCTATGTAATTGACTACACGCCATTGGCACAGAGGCTGAATTTTGGGTGTATGGGTGTAGGAAGCTTATAATCACTTCGAATTTTAGCTGCCGGTTAGGCAACATCTAGGCGTGGCGTCGTGGCAGCGTGTTTGGCTATCATCTCGAAGGATCGGGTTCAAATCTGGTACCAGGACTTATTTTTTCCATTAAGTTGTTGGATTGCTTGAGTAAGCGAATCAAATAATTGTGTAGCAGAACTAACGTGCGTGCTGGCATGTATCGAACAAAGTTAAAAACAAACCAATTTAGTAAAATCAATTGAGGGAGGTGATGGGAGGAATAAAGATGGATGCCGAGAAACCGGCAGCACCACATGGGCTGGTGGTGACCAAAGTAAGAGAAGAGAGAAGAATTTTTTTTGCTGATTAAACGTTTACTTGTGGGCTGAATAGAAGGCCGTTCAAATCTGTAATGGAACTTCAAAGTTTCAATAAGAACTTAAATTTTGGGCTGAATAAAACGAACTTCAGCACATTGATTATGCTGATTAAGCTGTGTTCGACCTTTTTAACGAGACTTTTGATTACTTGGGTAGGGGAGAGGAGGGCTATATGCGCATATAAAGGAAAGCACTCATTTTCTCCCATATTCTAATAGATAGGAGTCTGACAACTATATACACATGAGCTGACATCTGTTTTATATACGTTAGAGCAATTTTTCTGTTAAAATCTCTTACAGTTTTTGTGAAAATAATTTTATTATAAAATAAGTCAAAATAGCCGATTTCCGAAACTGGCGGGCTAAATGCGCATATTTATGTTTTTAGCTATTTTCCATTAACACGTGCACTATTTTGCTATTATTTAATTGAAAATGGTAGAAACGGATGTTGAGCATACGTTGAGGCTGAAATTTTGGTGAAATTTTTTACATCACTAGTTCTTTTGGATGAAACATAGTTAAATGTGCCATATGGCCATACTTCATGGAAATATTTTGTTAATATCGTATTTTTATCGGATCAGTATGAAGTTCTTCTGTTTTCGCTGTAAGATCGTGATTTGAGAGTAGATTTAATGTTTCAATGATAAAAAGTAAAAAATTTATAACACTTATCTATTCTTATTTATATAGGTATTTAACCTGCCTTAATATGGGCATTCAGAACCTGTCTCTTAGTCCAATATCTTATCATTTACAACCTTGCCAAAAGCTTCAATTAGTTGAATTTCCGATTTCCAGATGAATAAGAATAAAACACCATTAAAATTTTTGTTCACAGAATCTGTACGTACGATAATTAAAGTTCAATATATTATAACAAAATTGACAAAAATCTTGTTTGAATTTTTATTTTTTTTTTACTTTATATAACAATTCAATTTTTCATGCCATGTATTCAAAGCGTTTTATTACCCTAAAAACTGCACTGATTAGATATGATGAATCTCCAGCCATATCGTCAATCGGTTGTATGCGCATATTACCCAATATGCGCATTTAGGAACACTTCCCCCTACTCGTAACTACGCCCCTGTAAATAAAAATATAAAGCGCCCTCTGAAAAAGCAGAGTCCATTGTTGCTTCCGAATCTAACATGGCGTACACGCTACATTCTCGTACTTCCTTGTACATGGCTTTTAATTAATCTACCACAAAAAATTTCCAAATCAATAGGTAACGAATTGGTTCTGGAGTTGGGACACGTGGTTTATTGCTAGCACTCATTTTTTTCTTTATCAGCTCCAAATTTTTAAGGCAAAAAAAACCACCGCAGTGAAATGCCTCGAAAATTAGACAAAAGGCAATTGTTTGACTCAAAGCTAACACCTCACCAGAGAAAAACACGTCTTCTCTCGATGGTGTATCGAAGTGAACTGTTCAAGATATGTTCTTTCAATTAAGGTACACCGGGGTAAGTGTGGACGGGTTTTCGTATAGTTCAACTTTAAAAAATCATAAAAAAAATTAGCAGTGGAGCAATTTTGATAAATTGACGTTCAATGTGATGCAGAACATGTTTTTTACAAAAGCTGAAGAGATGAGCTCGATAGAAGCAAAGTGAAAAAAGTTATCACGCAAATCGTTATGGACGGCTGGTGTCGGTAGATTTTCCCTTTGATTTCTCAGGAAATTTTCCTAAAATTTGTGTTTTCTTGGTTGAATACGTTACTTTATTGCTCGAACCGTCCAAAATTTTGAAAAAAGTTCATGATACTATAATTATAGTGTGTAATTTATGTTACAACACACGAGATCCGATTTCATCAAAAACACAGAACAAATAAGTACTTTACTCAAATTTTCATGATCCGAATGCTTAATTTAGCTAAATAATACAACTCATAAAGGATGAATGACAGAAAAGTGAAAAAATGTGTAAACATCAAGTCTTTTTAAAGCCGTCCACACTTACCCCAGGATGGGGTTGGAGACAAAATTTTAGTTTTTTGTAAATAAAGTCTTTTTTTCTTAATTTTTAACCGCCGTTTCTTTTCCTAACTGGTTGTTTGGAATGTAAGGATTGTTTCAATGTAGAGTTTTTCATCGAGAGCCAGCTAGTTTAGGAGAAATTTGCAATTGAAAAAGATGCACATCAACTCGACATCGTAGTTGAAAATAGAAAATTCCGAAAAAGTCGCTGTGAACAACCGTTATTGTCTGAATCGTATCTTTTTCACAGTTATTGGATAGATTACAAGTAAATTGAACATTCTGCATCAAAAGTTTGAAAAAATAGTGCACAGTATTGTTTTTATAGCCATCGTCCACACTTACCCCGGTGTACCTTAAGTTTTTGAACCATGAATGCCAACAATGCTGTTTCATTGGGACATGTCAATCAAGAATGAATGTATTGGTGAATCTAAAATCGAAATACCCGGTAAAAATTTTAAAACAAATAATGCGTAGGTTTCTTGTCACCTACGCCCCTGTGAAAAAAAAGAAACAAAACGCCCAATTCCCTGACACCCGTCAAGCAGTTTCGCGAGGACGCGCTCATCAATGCTTCAAAGTTTCATTAATTTTCCCATGTGACCGACCGGGAAACGCGGCCCGGGAAGCAACATCTCCAGGGACCAATCCTAATGACTTTATCGCTATCAAAAGGAAACTTTGTCCTCTGGTCCTTGCTTGGTCTGGGCTGGAATCGACTGGCTGACTGACTGGCTGGATGATTATGGTTCCACCAAGAAAATCGGGCTAAGGTGGGGGTGACTAAGCGAGAAAACGGCATCTATTTCATGTCCCACGAAGTGTCTTGGAAGGAAGAGATTCTTCACGTTCCACGTGGTGGCACGAGGAGGAAAAGGGTGAAAAACTTAATTAATTAGATGGCTAATTTGATTTGATCTGCTCGCTTCATGTTTCGTAGCGTTGGTTTTTTTGTTGTTCTTCTGTTGCTTCTTCTTCGCTCCTGGTCATCAATTCTCGAAGCAACTTTGTTAGGTTGTTATATTCGTGCGTCAGTTACGCTTGAGAAGTTATAACTGCCAAGGTTTTTCTTTGCTATACTTTTAGCAACTTTTGCCCCGCTTTAATCGAGGGCTTTTATGCTTTAGGTGATCTGAAACTGACACGATTATGTGGGTGCAATGTTTGAGTAGCAAAAGTCGAATTAAATCTCCGTCTTAGCACAGTTTCCTGAATTACTAATTTAGATCACGTTATGATTATTGCTGTTTAGGTCAACAACAACAAAAGAATTTGAACAAAATTCGGAGGACGCTTAAAAAAAAAATTCAAAACTTAATTTATAAAAACTTCGCTCACAAACAAAGCTCATAAATTGTGGAAATAACTGACACCATTAAACTGTAACCGATTTTTTTACTCATACATCAAAATTGACATTCGCAACAAAAACACTGCTTCGAAATATAGAAACAGAAACACTAGTAACTGTTACTGGATTTGGAATCGTTTGGTCAAAGCTACCCTTAAACGTTCTACAAAACATTTCACACCAGATGGTGCTAATGAGTCTGGACAGGGCTGTTTTTTTCTACACTTTTCCTTACTTGTTGCACCTTTGCTGGTTTCATGTTTTGTTGGACTTTTTCTTCGTTTCCCTCAAAACGCTTCCGATGAATGAAACGTTGTTATACTAGCTCCGGTCATTTTCATAGTTCGTGTTTGGTTTGGTAGCATGAGACTTGTATGATGTTGTTTTATTAATGGCTTTGTTCACTTTTGATTTGTTTTTAACATCAAATAATCGACCAGTTGACCAACAGCAGTTAACGACTAAAACATTTTAAAAACTAATTTCTTAGTTTCTTGAAACTTGGAGAATTTTTGAATTAAAAAAATCAGTGATATAAGCGTAAAATTTATCATAATTCAGTTCAAATAATTTCCTCTCTGCTTCAAATAAGTAAGAATCGTTTCAAGATAAAAATAAAAGTATTTAAAACGCGGGAAATGAAATCTCCAAGATTTGCCTCTACATAAAAAGTTGAACCGTATTTCTTAAAAAGTGGACCAATGTGAAAAAATCAAAGTATCCTACTACGAAAATTGAATCATTGACACTATTCTTTATTTATGGAAAATCATTAGCTCAATCTTATATAAATCTTATAAAATCTTATATAAAGAAATGCAATGTCATCTTGTTGCAGAGTTATAGTGAATTTTGTTTTTAAGCTTTTTTTTCCTTGATCATTCTAGTAACGTTGCAGACTCGTGCGTTAAATGAACACTTCACTAATATTAATTGAGAGTCTTAGCAAAAGCCTTACACAGTCAATTTTGATTTCCTGGAAACCAGCAAAAATTTGCTGGAAATTTGGCTGGTTTTGTCCCGCTGACTTTACCACAAAATTTTCAGCAATTTGAAATGCTGGAATGATCAGCAAACACAATTGCTGAAAGAAATCAATTTTCAGATAGGCTTTTTGAAAAACCTGGGATTGTGTGGTTAGTAATGTTAAGTTTTTTACTACAGTAGTTCTTCACTTCTCTCAAAGTAAAAAAAACTTATGTTCATTTTTGTTATAAAAATTAATAATTTCATTGTTACAAAACACGAGGTAAATAATAGTTAGTCCTATATTCTTTCTGCACCATTCGGTGTGCAGTGTGTCAGTTTTCAAAAATATTTAACTATGTCGAAAACTTCATAGCAAGGTTGCCGAAATCACAGAAAAAACAATAATTTCACAGAATTTTGAGCCAATTTTCATCACAGAATCTGTGTCACAGAACACAGAATTTTGGAAATATTCACAGATTTCACAGAATTTTTAAATTCAGGACGTTTTTTTTCAAAATTAAATTTTCTATGCCGTTATAAATTTTGGATAATTATCTTTGAGTTGAAAAGTATGATAATATTGGTATTGTAAATTGCTTTTTCTTAAGTAAAATGTAAAAAGACGCAATTTTACAGGACTTTTGATTGAAATTAAGGGAAAAACAATTACAGAAATCCATCACAGAATATTTGGGTAAAAGTCAGAATTTTATTTCGTCAAAACACAGAATTTTTTTCGGCAACCTTGCTTCATAGCGAAAAAATTTACTCACCGAATGGTTCGCTTCGAAACATTTTTTTCCACTTGTCAACACCACTTTATTTTTCAATCGCCTAAAGTAACTTCTCATAAATAACAATGTAAAAATATGACAGATCGATTGTTGATATTTCAGCAAAGCATGCTGGGAACAGAAACGTCCGTCTTAAGGGACTCAAATAAGTTTTTTGGTGTGATGGAGTGTGGTTAAAAAAATAAAAAGCAACTTGGTAAGCATTGATTTTAACAAACAGTTCAGTAACGAAACAATCAATGCTCTAGAACATCCCGCTGTCATCTTCCTTCGAACATTCAATTTCTGCAATATTTCTTGTTTATTTATAGAAAGATGATGTGAAAAAAAGAAAAATAGTTGGACAAATTGACAACAGATTATTTTAAACGAAATTCTTTCCAAACTGTTATTTCAATATTACAGTCTGAATGAGCTCAAGCTCATTTCCTCAGGGACTCAGCCTCAAGGACAAAAAAAAATCACAAATATAAATTGTATACTATCTTTATAAGGTAAAATTCACTAAATTCAATATGAGTTTCAAGACAAATTAGTAAACAAATAAATGAAATATTTAGAACAAACAGCAATCGTTTTGCTCGATCGTGGCTCCAGAGAGCAAGAACCCTTCCCAAGTAACATTTAAAATTTTATAGCAGGCAACTAGATAAAGTATTGGTTTTATAAAGGGCCTGAGGAGTCTAATAAAACTATCGATGTTAGTTGGGTTGTTACAGCTCATTCCATTCTTATTGTTCTGAATTGAGGAGGGCAAATACGTCTACTAATAATGCAGCTTTGCAAGCAACTAAAAAAACATCTCGATCTTATGAATATATTTTCCGAAGTGATATTTTATAATCTATTTTACAGTTTAGAGATGAAAAATAACCTTAACCTTTCTTTGCGGTTAAAAAAAGGACAATTTGCCGGGTCCTATAGATCCGGATTACTATTTTGGCTGTATCTTCAAAACTACTTGACCGATTTCCATAACCTATACCAATACCTTTGGAATCGTCAACATGGTCATTATCTATTTACAAAGAAAACAATCCATTATAATTTTTATGCCGTCCGAAAATTTAACCGAAAGACAAAATGATCAAAACAGAAAGCGTTATTGAATAAAGATTGTTCCCATCCCGGTTCGAATAATCTTCTAGAAAATCGTTGTATTTTTTACTGAATAATTAGCTTATATTCATCAAACTGGGTCAATAATTTAATAAAAACATGGCCCTATGTTCTGGGAGATCGGCACGGGACCATTAAGTTAGTAAATAATTAAGTAAGTATAAATACATGAAAACCAATGGGAGCTGACTAATTTTTTTTTGTGTTTTTTTATCACATTAAAAAACGCGAAAAACATACAACGAGAGATTCCAGAAATTTTCTGAGCCGTATTTCAACAGAAGACGGATTGATTTCTTATAATATTATTTACATTTTAGGCTAGATATGCTCAGCTTAACAAAAAGCGTAAGTTGAAGTCAATATACTTCAGATATGGTCCTCAATATGTTGAAATTCTACGATTTTATACTAAAATTGGTCACCATATCAGTCTTTTCATTATTAATTCATCACTTTCGGTTGGAATTGAATGTTATTTAACCAAATTCCTCAAACCTTATAAATAAAAAAAGTTATTAAATCATTGAAAAAAACCCGATTTAATACACTTAACAGTGGATTGTAGCCTTTCTTACAGTCTTAAAATTATATTTGGATACACATGACACAAAATAATAAAATGATCGATTTATAAATTCTGAGTAATGATTAAAGTATTTCGAACGTAGTAAATCCTAAATGAATTTAAGAAATTAGGATTCTAAATTTTTTAAAGGATGAAGGTATTTTGAAGTAATTTTAATTTTCACATAAATAATAACATAATTGTAAACTAATTGAAAAATTTTGAATGATTGAATTCTGGGATATCTTGTATGATCCCGTTTCTATGACATTATGATCTTATATTTATAAAATAGAAGAGGTCTAAAAATGAAGGGTATAATTTTTAAAAAAGATTTCTAACCATGTGTTTCAAATAATTCAACCTCTCAAGAAAAGGAAGCGAATAAATGGAAAAAAATTGAAATAAATTTTCAACTGCTAAACTAAAATACGATGCTTCAATGTAGATTACAATAATCTATCGATTTAACAATAGATATTAAACATTTTGACAACTTTGAAATGTCAATATTTTCAATTTTGTCAATTATGTCTATTTTATCATTTTTGTCAATTTTGTGAATTCTATTAGTTTTGTCAATTTTGTCAATTTTATAAATTTTGTAAATTTTGTAAATTTTGTAACTTTTGTAAATTTTGTGAATTTTGTAAATTTTGAAAATTTTGTCCATTTTGTCCACTTGGGTAGTTTTGTCAACATTTAGAACATTTAGAACGGCAAGTGAAATTGAATGATGCAAAAACTTATACTCAACAATATTCAAAATATTTATTTTTGATTTTTGACTTTAACTTGTCAATATACATACTACTGCTAGATCAGTTGATCCTAGTATCACATTATTTTATTTCCAATAAGATTCTATTTTCCCTAACCAGCATGAGAGCAGCAGTGGTATAAAGTATTTTAGCATACCTTTCAGGGGCATTCATACTAGTATACAAGAAAGAATGCCCCTGATAGGTATGCTAAAAACTTTGATTTTTATGTTGATTCATTTTTGTAAAGGACGAAAGCTGTTTCGAAAAAATCGCGTTGAAAGTAATTAGGTTTAAAATGTAAGTCATCAAACGGTACTTTTTCACCCAGCTGACAATTTGATTGTTAACATTTGGCCGCACGCCCTTTTGAAAAAAATTATACAACTGCTGCTCTCATTCTGGGTAGGGAATATAGAATCTTATTGGAAGAAAATAATGGGATTCTGGGTATGCCAACGAATGATTCGCAACGTAAGGTCGATTTTTGAAAAGGGCACATTTTTTGCCATATTTGCAAAATTTGTCAGGTTTGTAAATTTTATCAAGTTTGTGAATGTTGTCATTTTTTTTCAATTTTGTCAACTATGCAAGTTTGGTCCAATTTGTAATTTTTGATGATTTTAACAATCATGTCATTATTGTAATTATAGACTATTTTGAAATGTTTGTAAATTATGTCAGTTTGGTAAATTTGTTTAATTTTTTTCTAAATTGATTCTGTCAATTTTGCATATTTTGAAAACTTTTTCAGTTTTATGATTTATATTCATTTTATCTATCCAGTTTTGTCAATTTTGTAAATGTTATAATTTATGTCAATCCATTCAAAATTGGTCAATTTTGGTCAATTTTTGTCAATTTTTCCCATATTTGCGAAATATGTCAGGCTTGTTAAAACTTGATTAAAGTTTGTGAATGTTGTCTATTTTGTAATTTTTATCAATTTTATCAATTATGTAAATTTGATACACTTTGTAATTTAAGAAAATTTAAACAATTGTCATTTTCGTAGTAATTGACTATTTTGACATTTTTGTCCATTATGTCGGTTTTGTAAATTTGTTTTGAAAATCGTCTAGCGCTGGATTGCATCTGAATTTGTGGATTTTAATCTGAATTCTGAAACTCACTATTGGACCCGATTTTTTTTAGTTAAGTTTAAAATCAGAAATACTTTAAAGTCCAGGGAATTCAACATTTTGAAATTAACACGTCTGTACAAAAAATCACTTTAAACTTTAAAACAGTTGATAAAATTAAATTGGGTGAAACTTTTTGTTGATGCATTTTCTTTTGAACGCGAAATTACGCCTATTTAAAATGGGATTTTTTCATCCGGGTAGGGTCTATCTATTGATCGTCGATTTTTGAAATAGGATTTGATTAGATGTTCCGAAGTTTCAAAAGCGTTTTTTTTTCGAGCTAACTGATAGTTTCGCCCTTATGAAATGTTACGCTATGTTTGTTTACATTTGGTGCGTTCGCCCTTTTTCAAACTAACTACAAAATTATCTAACAGATTCACGCTTGCTTCGACGTATCGAAGCCAGCCATCGCTGCAGAAAAATGCGGTGTTGAACGCTACACCCATCGGTTTGATATGGCAATTCGGGGTTGTACCCCTTTATGAAACTCCATATTATTACTATATGGTTTAGAAGCTTCGGCTTCAAAATTTTTGCGATCGGTTCGGTTAACACTGAGCTGGTAAAAAAGTTAAATTTGTTAAGATATAAAAATTCTTACTCCCTTTTCTACCGCTCGTTTTGTCGTCATGAAGACATCATGAGTGGGAGTGGAGTGCGCCCATCGTGTAGCGAATAGCGTGTAGCGAACGCGCCCATCGTGTACATGACGTCATATACACGATAATCTTCATTTTAGTGATTGTTGGTTGTGGCTAGCAAGCCAAATTGACACGTTTTTTGGAGTGATGATTTGATGATAATTACTATGAAAAAAATTTTTTCAAACTATTTTGTTTTTTTTTTCTTTCTTTTATACATTGAAGAGGGAAAAAAATCAATTTTTTTAAGACAAAAATCATTTTTATTGTACTTCCCAGTTTCGCAAAAACGTGTGGACAAAGTTTACAAAAAATCACACCAGCACACACAAATACACTGACATCGTCTGAACTCGTCGAGCTGATTCGATAGGTACCTATAAAGGTATATCTAAGACCCATAATTAATGATTTCCCAAATCGACCGATAACTATACCTTTCTGAAAGAAAGGCAAAAAACATTCAAGATTTTTTGAAAAAATGAGCTGTGGTCCAAGCAATCAAAAGTTTTTGCCAAACACCCATTTTTTTAAAGAATTTTTGCTTCCAAGTCGTTTTCTGGTGAGCATAAAAATCAAAACAAAAAGTTTTAAGAAACATCTGATAGCTGACATTTGGTCAATTTTAAAATGGTATAGTTTATGAGAATCCCTTAAGTAGTTTTGATGTTATAAACAAAACGATAGTCCCAGTCTATATGACCCTAACCAGCTTATTGTCCTATTTTTGCTGGCTGACTCTGGTAACCCTGTTCAAAAGTCTTAAAATGGGAAATTGTAGAGTTTCGCATTTCAGGAAAAGTCAAAAATTTTTATTTATTTAGCTTTAACCATCCCTGAGATATCACGCCGAGAAAGTACATTTTGGGTCAAATATACTCTAACCGCAAAGGAAGGTTAATATCACGAGCTAAGTTAGAAACCCAATATTTTATGACGAATAACTTAGTTTTACACTGTTAACTTTTTGGAAGCAAAAATATTACTTACGCTGCCAATCGCCGTGGTAAATTAAAACCATGGGAAAGGGTAACGCCTCACAAAAAAACATATTTTAAAATTAGCTGCTAGTGTTTTTTATATTTTGAATACGATAGCTTAGAGAAGAACGCTGTTGGTTGAAAAATGTAAATTTTAAAGTACTGTTACAAAGTCAATTAAGCATTGTTTGCTTTGAATTATTAATATATACAAATTCACCATAAAATATTTTTAATATGTATTCATACATTTAACTAAGAGGAATTCCAGAGCCCATACTTAATTTTAACAAAAATATTTACTTTAAAAAAATGCTGAAAAATTCTGTTTTTCTAGACTCATATCGGTGAGTTTGCCCTTTTTGAAATTGATACACAAGTGTCTATGTTTTAATTTTGCATGATGCCCAGTGGTGCCGGAAGAACTTTTGTTGTATAGTGTTTGTTGGATTGTGATTCTAATGACTTTTTTCCAAAAATCTTTTCCGTTTGTACTGAGTTATTTAAATTTTCCAATTCATTCAAGTATGAAAGTGTGCTGCATAAACCTTTTGACTGTGTTGATTGCATAGTTGGATTATAAATTTCGAATAATCTATGAAGATAATTTCGTTTCAAGGTTAAGAAAAGTCAAATTAGGCATACGATTTTTTCTACACAGTCAACTGTATGGAGCATTCTTTATATGACTTTTGATTCATTGATTTTGCGTTTGTTTACTAAACACAATAATTTTATCCACCGAGCAATGCAAATGTGGAATGGAAATGGAATTTTCTGATTGATATTTGTTTGATATCATTTAAAAAAAAAATCATCTTCGAATGCTTGGCTGAGAACAACTAAGTAACAGAAGTTCAGAAATTGTTGTGGGTTGAAAATCCGAAATTTGCTCAGAATGTTCGACTGTCCAAAAGAAGGCAAATTCTTTTTTTTTTTTGTCAAAGCCACATGGCATCACTGATGTTCGCCAGCAAATATTCAACAAACGAACTGATTCCAACGACCGTTATAGCCTTAAAGTTTAATTTAATCATATATCATCATATATCATATATCATAATTATAATCATTCATAATATTAACTCATTTTTATCCGCCAACAATATCCTAAACTAGCAAAAATTGGATGAATTGAACTAGTTTTATGTGTATTGGTGAATCCAGAGAGTTGAAATATGTGACACTTTCTTCGTTCATACACAACTGCTATCTATGCTTGAACTTTGTAGGTATAGATTGTCAGGAAAACTTATAAATCTTTACATTAAAAAACATTAAACATACAAGCAGATTTTTTTCTTCTTATTGAACAGTTTTATCTTTAAAAAAAAGTTATATTTGCTGAGAACTATTAACCCTCAATCGCCCAAGAAATTTTTACTCGTTTCATTCCCTTGAGTGTCAATATGACACTTCTGATTAAAGCCAATATATATTTTTTGTTTCTTAACAGATTTTTACTAAATTAATAGTTTTGGAAACCTCGTAAAGTAGCTCAAATATGTTTTTCAAACATTATTCACTAACAACACTTCAATTTTCCGTTATTCAAAGTCTATGAAAAAACCCGAAAAAACATTTTTCGGAAGCAAGACTGTAGATCAGCTATAGAATGGTCAAAATTTCACTCAAAATGTGCAATAAAGCTGAAGTTAGAAACTATGCTTTGCAAACAAGGATGTATTTTTTTGAAAGTTTTTTTTAGACTATTACTACACAATAAATGTAAAAAGTGGTGTAAAAACTATTCATTTTAATCAATAAATCGTCAAAATTGTTTAAGTCGCTCTAGATTAATAGTGAAAAGAGGATTGAAAAGTTAACGTAATTTGGCACATTTTTGCATCTTAATGTTTTCAAAATACGCAACACAGAATTTTTGACAAATTTTCATAGTAGCTGCTTTTTGAACTTATTGTCAATATACAATTCCTCAGATTTTCGTGCACTTAAATTCAACTTTGCACTCGATGTAAAGTATACAAGAGCAAGATTTTGCAAGATTTATATTCATCAAAAAGGAAATTTCATAGCGATTCTAGTGGTGTAATTAAAAAGCGCTGCGACAATTTACAAAAATAAAATAAATATAAATCTAAAAGTGAATCAAAAAAATATCAGTTGAAAGTTTGTTTTGAGTGCAAGAAAATATTGAAAAGAATTTGCAAATAGACAAAAAGTTGAAAACAGATATGTACCTTTGAAAATTCGTTAAAATTAAATGGGAAACGAGAAAGTTATAGTGGTTTTCAACGATGAGTGTCAAATTGACACTCAATGTCTGATTAGCGAGTTTTTTTTTTCCTGGGCTTCCAGAGTGCTTCCATCAAAAGTAACGATGCAAAATTAAAGGTTAACACTCGAATAAAGTTTCAAGCCACCAAACTTCCAATAGTCATATTGACCCTCAAGAGCATATTACGATTAGAGTGGCTCCAGAGATATGGATAGGCAATAGAGTGCCCCAAATGACCCGACATTTGAAAAAGTTATGCGCTGCAGGCTTGAATTGATCCTAGGCCTAGTACAAGCTCTCATGTCAAATTTGGGCCAGATAGGATCACGGGAAGGAGTCGTTCAACAAGCCTAAAGTTTGTATGGGATTTTGAGACATTTTGTTCGGGAGGAACATGAAAATCCAGTTTGTCATGAATAAATTTGGTCCCCTTCGGGCGATTTCTTTAAATTTTTTTTAAATTTCGATTAATTTAAAGCCTAAAGAATGACAAATATTTCATCCGAAGACTGCATTTCGATTTGACTTATGATAAAAAAGTTAAGTCTCAGTTGGCATGTGATGTTTTTTTTCGCATGAAAAGTGGTGCCATAGAGTGAATTATAATGAAGGCAAAGTTTAACTCTGCCTCAATCTAAAATAGGAAATTGTTTGTGAGATATAATTAATTTCAATACAATTCAACCCATTTTTTATTTAACCCTTCGTTTTATAAAATAACAAATTTGCTACACTTAATGTATGGAAAAAGTGAAACATCGTATTTTATTTTAATTTTTTTTCTTAATGTACACATAATTCCGACTGTTGAAAATGATTTTAAAGAAAAAATAAAAAATCATGAAATGAAGGGCTGAATAAACTAAAAATTATACCGAATTCGTATTTTGTTGCATACTCAAGCAAAATCAATGGATGCAATTAGAACGACACAAAGGTAACGATTTTGAGAAAAATCACAACAATTTATCCAATCGATTTTACTTTTCTCGACATCAGCTAATGCCACTGCAACTCAATCTATGCTATCAGGGCTCATTTTGATCTTTCACCTCGCTCTCGGAATGGCTTCTTCAAACTGGCCCTTAAAGTGGGACGGCCGAGACCGGGCAAATGGGAAATCTGATTACACGAATCGGTGTGTTCTGTGAATGGTGAGCATTCGTTTAGAATAAGCTTGCCAGATTGCCCGGTTTTATCCGGGTTTGCCCGGATATTTGATGCAAAATTTCGAGAAAGTCCGGTCCGGCCCGGTTGCCCGGATATCACGAAAAAGGTCCGGATATTGCCCGGATTTTTTCACAATTTTCACAAAAAACCAAAAAAATCAAATTTTTTGAGTAAGTTTCAGCAAAATCGATTAACGGTATGGAAATTTTCAACGTTTGTTTCAAATAATTTCGCTGATTTACTTTTATAAACCTTCAAATATTTAAGTGTTTCAAACAAATTTTGGAAGTCTGCAATTACATTAATGAAACATTAATTTCATTTTTTTTTGCATTTTATCTTTGCTTTTCTATATAATAACACCTAAATTTTGCCCGGTTTTTGCCAGGTTTTTGGATTTGAAAAATTGAAATCCATGCCCGGATTTTGCCAGGTTTTTTTGAAAATATGCCCGGAATTACTAGGCCCGGATGGGAGTGGAAAAAATTCTGGCAACCTTAGTTTAGAAGGTATGTGCCTTGGTCCGGAAAAGCACAACAACATCGCCATCTAACGCCAAAGTTGCCACCGTCGCCGCGCAAATGACCAAATAATTTTCCACCCTGATGGCAAAATAAGTTGGGTGTTATTTTTAAAACCGGGCACCGGGCGAGCCGTTTGTTCGCTTTCGAGGAACGTCCGGCGCCCCCATAATCTTCCAGCTCCACTTAATTATACAATTAAGTGTCGGGGTTTATCGCCATCGTTCGACCAAACCATGCCAAGCCCGGCCCAGATCGGTATTTTTGATTCTTTCCGCTTATGATACGTGGTACCGCTTCTCGTTTATTATTCAGCGAGAATTTTTTATGAGATTCCGTGTATATTGGAGGAACTTTTTGTGTTATCTTCCTTGCCCGTGCATTTTAAATTTGGTCAGTTTTTTTACCCCACATATGTTTTGTTTAAAAATCATGATTGAAGTTTTTTTTTTTTTAATTGTTTAGTAAACTTTTGGTTGAATTACTGTACTTCAACAGTTTCTGATTCCTTTCAGCAATGACATAAGCTCCAAATTTAATATGCTCTACAAGAGCTAATCGAAACTCTGAAAAAGTTGTTTGTATGTTGAAAAGTGAGACACACTAGTAACCAACTGTAACCGATATCTGCTTCCTGTATATTATGTGACATTATCTGCCGTAGCGTGAAGTTAGATATATGCCAGTATTGAATTCTTTGAAAAATGCGATGTAAATGGAAACGAGGGAATGCGATTCGGTCGAATCAAGTAAATCATATGGAAAATTGGGCGATAAGCATAATCGCACAGCACAAGATTTGACAAACAAATGTGCACTGCAGTCAAAAATGAAATGAAAATTTTAAAAAGAAACTGAAAGTTATAAATCCTGCTTCAGTTTTTAAAAGAAAGCTATGCCACACTTATCATCAATATAGAGTTTGAAAACTGAACTTAGTAATTTGGAAATATTTCATTGCATGGGTTCTGATACAACGCAACCATTAATCATTTCAATGAAATAGACGTCAAATGTTTTAATGAAATAAAATTCATTGCAAGCTTTCAGAAAAGTAAATCGAATACATATTTTAACAAGAAAATGAACCCCAGAGAAAAAAAAACAAGAAAGAACTACGATGTGAAGTTGTATTCAACATATGAAGACTGTTCCGGAAAAATAAAAAAAATATTTTTTTATTTAATTTTTTATTTTTGGCACACTGTCCTACCCATTACTGCACTCTTATTTGATGAAAATATTCAATTATAAGCCCGACTTCACACTTTTCCTCGAACATTCCTCATAAACTTCTGCTAAGTTGCATTACGCCCCATTTTCATCACTTCTGGCCAATCCTTTTTAAATTTTCCGATGTCATCAGCTGGTTTCTTGAATTTTCGTAGCTTTACTTTGGTCAAAGCCCAAAAGTTTCGATTGGCCGTGCCTCCGGGGTATTTTGGCTAGATATTTTGCCGCACTCGCGAAT
Organism: Uranotaenia lowii; assembly: GCF_029784155.1. Lineage (NCBI taxonomy): Eukaryota > Metazoa > Arthropoda > Insecta > Diptera > Culicidae > Uranotaenia > Uranotaenia lowii. The sequence goes on from NC_073691.1 coordinate 70,041,853, forward strand.
TGCCTTCGTGCCAAATTTTTCGGTAAAAATGGCCTTCTACGTTTTGGGGATATCTTTGTCCTTGCATTCAGTGAAGTATTGTGGCCCAGGAAGGGTTTTTTAGTCCAATTTCACATACGTTTCATCGCCTATAATTATGCAACCAGAACTTTTGCAAAATATTGAATCATTCAGTTTCCAGACTCTTGGTTTGACAGAAGCGGCCTGATTTGAGTTCCTTTTAGGTTTTTTTTTGCTTCCGGTACGTCTTGAACCGAAGTCGCTCTTTAGCACGCATCACGTTTGACGTCGAGGTTCCGACTTTTCTTGCCACATCCCGAAAGTAAGCAGCTGGTTTCTGTTTGCAGGCATCCCTGACTTTTTTGTCGATAGCAGGACTTACAGGACCTGATTTTCAGCCACTCCTCGGTTCATCTTCAAATGTACAATGTTCACCATATTTTTAATAGCTGTCCGTACCGCTCCGAAGCTCAAATCCTCTCCTTTGGCCAATTTTCTCAATGAGATTCCACTCACAGTACACCACTCGCGCACGATACTTTTTCTCTTCTCCGGAGTAAGACCATGCATTTTGAAATGCTATCATAAAATTAAAGTTTTTCTTATGTTAGCACGTACAGCAATTTGTAAACAAAAGGACGCAGTCGGTAGAATTTGAAAAAAAAAATCCATTCAAAATGACCGTTAACATTTGGTGTGCTTATAATTTCTGAAATATATAAAAAAAAACAAATAAAAATATAATAAGGTGAATCATGTTGAAAACTTATCGTAATTCAATGATGAAATCCAAATCCTACAAATATTTTATTAAAATTGATTTACAAAACCAAGTAGAGAAAGGTTCTACCGAATTTTACATAAATACTCGTAAAAAAAGCAATATTAAATTGTCACTTTGAATCTAAGCATTTATTTCAATTGTCACTAGAAAAATTAAAAAGGTAAGCTTATATTAAAAAAGTACGGATAAAAAATATGTCAAACCAAACTGTAATTCGTGTAATTCGATTACTTGTTGATAAAAAAAATTAAATTACTTTTTCTTTATTAGGTTAAATATTGTCTCAGGGTTGCACCGAAGGCCGGTACACTCTCTTGTATGATAGATTCAACTATAATAGGATGTGTTCATACAAAAGCCCATCGATAGTTCATCGAAGCTGTCAGTAACTTCCCCGCACTACACCAGCTCACTAAAGTGAGCTACTACTCAAGGGATCTGAAGAGCGAACCCGATTATGGTACACTAGCAGCAGCAGTAGTAGCCGAGAGAACTCAACAATTTTGGCGCGATCACCCGAAGCAGTTGATCCTCGACCGCGATCGCCCAACCACCTCTAGACATCATGTTTTTTTTTATTTCGTAGTATCTAAGTAAGCCATTACTTTAAAACAAAGCGGAAGTTAGAAATATTGATCAATTTAATAAATGAATTGCTTCCAACCGTAAACACGCTCGTGTGACCCTGTGTCGCCTCAGGATTCGGAAAAGTCCTATTTCATCCCGTGAATCCCAAATTTGAAAACCATTTTGGACAGTAGGATCTAGCGTTAGTAGCTATAGATCCTATTGTAGGATCTATTCGGCAACAACCGCATCCCAAGGTACCTTCAGTCAAAAGAATCTGGTCGGTTCTGAATCAGCATGATTGATGTAATTATGAATATGATAGATTCAATAATATTTCTATGATTGCTTCAATGAGGTTAACTATAAATATTGTAAATTTAACTTCTGTTTATATTGGAAGTTATCATATCTTAAGATATTTATGTCGAAATAATTTTATGACCACGTTTTATTTTCTATTAATTTATTATTTCAGCATTTCGCACCTAGCTTGTTTTAACACCCATCAACTGATTGTCGCATCGATCCTGGAAGAGCTGACCATCTCTCTGCTGATGTTTGCAACTCCATGAAGGATTTGATGATTTTTAATAATAAGTCGTTCCCGGAAGGCGTCCTAAGAAACTGCAGTATCAGGTTGGGATTGGTGGTGGTTACCGCTACCGTCATTGATCGGAAATCCCAATATCCACAACCTGGTTCCGAAAGACGTCCTTAGAAGTCGATGCTTCTGCTAACGGCGAGGATTGACCAAGTGGGGGGAATTCAATCAATATCATGACATCAATCTATCTATAGGTAGTTATTCCGACCTTACTGACTTACAGATACTGCCAGGAACACGTAAAGGAAGGTCGAGTATCATAAAATCAATCATAAAAATGTAGTCTAATTTATTGTATGCATTGTTGGCGTTCATTTAAGAAAGTTGATCTTGTAATGGGGATCTGTGTTTGCTGGTAAAGATTAAACTTGTACAAAACAGGGGTTTGAGTAGTTAAGGTTACTTGGTCCTTTGAAACGTGGAGAAAAGCAGTCAAGTTCAATGCTTATAATCAATCATACCAGTAGGGGAGAGTGGGGATACTTGATCCCCTTTTCTTATTTTCACCATATCTTTTTGGAAAAAATTAGCAACTCGCCATCTTGGACATTTTCTTACAGCTTGTAACTTCAAGTTTCTATGCTCCAAAAATTAGAACGATACTTGAACCCGTTGATGAACTAGAAGCATTTTCGTGATAGTAAAAAAATTGCGATTTTTCTGAAGTTAGGGGAGACTTGATCCCCTATTGAAGGAGACTTGATCTTTTATTCAGGAAGCCTTAATCGTTGTATAAAAATCAAACAAAACCCCAAGATAGAATGTTTTTTGACTATTTTGGTCATGTTTGTTCTCATTTCACAATTTATAGCAGACAAAAGAAGAATAGATATTCTATAACTTTGTCTCAACGCTATTAACATTGCATACTTAAAGGCGCTATTTTTGATAACTAAGAGAAAATTAAATATTTTTGCTCTTTTCTTCAGACAATTGTTTGATAAATATTAGTTTTTGGATAAATATTAGTAATTGCGTAATCAGCTGTCATAACGATCAATTCAGAAGAAGAATATGCCGTTTGGAAGGGGGATCAATTGTACCCGATTCTAGGGGATCAATTGTACCCATAATCAACATTTTAGAAAACTTTTTCTGAAAAAATCAGAGAATTTTCCATTACTTTGAAAATATGGCATTATGAAGTTCATTTAACGCTCGAACGATTGATACATTGGAACAAATATTTTTTTCATAATTTTCCCATGTAAGGAACATTTCAAAGGGATGAAAAAAGATCTTCAAGTTACATTTTGAGAAATTTTTCAAACAAAGCTCAATTACTCAAACAATTATTTTGTTAAAATTTTTTAAACTACAAGCATTGTTATTTTGCTTATTTTGGCACATTTTTCTAGAACATTTGATCTTTGTTAGACATTCCAGTTTCGAGATATAGCTAAGGGATCAAGTATCCCCAGGGATCAAGTATCCTCATTCTCCCCTATAGTTGAATGAATCATATTTTTAGTTGCAAAAAACAGAAATTTATAGTTGAATCTATGCTTTTTATATTTCAATGTGAGAGGTAAATCAGAAATTTATAGTTTAATCTATTATATTCATTGTTGAATGCCTAAAATCAATTATACAATTGAAGTTGAATTTATCATATTTACAGCTTAATCAAAGATACCACTACAGTTGAATTTATCATATTCATAGTTTATTGCGTAAGGTCAATTAGAAGTTTGTAGTTTAATCGACTATTTTTATAGTTGAATGCCTAAAATCAATCATACAATAGTAGTTGACCCTATCGAATTTACAGACCTTGAATTAGCCAAAAAAAATTTCACGAAGCCTTCAAAAATATGGGACTTGTGATATAGCTCAGTTAGTAAATCAGTTGCCTCCTGAGCTGACATCCGTGAGTTCGACCCAAGAGTAAACATCGTTCATAGTTGTTACAGATAGGTTTTTCATTAACTGGTACGCCAACTGCATTCTTGATAAAAGTAGCGAGTGGCGCAATGCTGTAGAAACGATGATTATCGAAACAAGAAATAAACAGGAGTTCATTTAGGAAAAAAACTTTTTTCACTCACTTACTTCAGCAAGCAAAATCTTTTGAACCATAAGCATGGCCATTTTAAGCAAGGGTGAAAATGTATCAAATATTAAGAAAGTAAAGTATATAAGGTTCACGTTTCGAATGAGGTTCATTTTCGACTCTTGCAACGCGATTATAATCTAAAACTTAGTTTGAACCTTCGATTTTGAAGGATCTACAATAAATGTAATTATTGATAAATAACATTTCCGGCTGAATTTTCACCAAAGGATAAAAGCAAGTGCAAATATTATCTTTGATTATTTTATATTCTTTAATTAAAACCCTGTAATTAAAGTTTTTTAAATTGAAATATAGATTTTCCAAAAAACAAATTTTTGAAGTAAATCCAAATCTTATTTTTAATATATGATTTTCACCAGGTTTGTGTTTCTATTGTGAATTTAATGAATAAAAAATCATAAAAATTTGTAATCAAGAATTAAAGTAAAGAAACTGCAACCTCCTCCAATTTGAGTCCTTTAGGGGACATCCATAAATTACGTAACGTTCTTAGGGGGGGGGGGGGGTAAGCTCAAGTGTTACAACTTGTGACATAGGGGAGGAGGGGAGGTATGCTCATCGTTACGTAACGATTTTCCTTAAAAATTTCAGTTTTATCGCTACTATTTTTAAGTCATGCAATTTTTGCAGAATGATATGCAAACCAAAATCAGCTTAAAATTTGTAAGCTACAACATAATTGCAACTTGTTTGAAACCTTTCCTTTTTAAAGACTCTGAGATAGACTCCTTAAAAAGTGTATTGAATATACGTAAAATATCTGGCGGAAAACCGAATATTTGTAAATTTACCCCCAAAAACTCAATTCAACCATAAGACGAAAATTTTACAATTTTTCTCAATTGGTATAAAAAATGCAATTTTGATTATTCCGACGAATATTACTAAGTTGAGTATATTTTGCATAAAAAGTTCTGCAGGAGTATGAACAAAATAAAGTAAACAAGGTAGATCATCAGTTAACAAGCACAGAGCAACTCGCAATAAGACAATCAATATATTTTATCTATGAGTTATCATCAATAAGTACTAAGAAGCGATTTGGATAGATATTTATTCCGTTTTGAAGAACATTAAAAAAATTATGTTAAAATCTTTTTTTTACCTCAAGAAATCAGTAAACGAAAACCTGGGGGGGGGGGGGGTTATTATCCACGTTACGTAATTTTCATAGGGGGGTACGTCGAAATGTTACGATCTGTGACATACGGGGGGAAGGGGATTAAAAAAGTGCATTTTTTGCGTTACGTAATTTATGGATGCCGCCTTATTACATTTTAACATCGATATTTTAAATTTGATCATAAAACTTGAATTTGAGACTAATCTGAATACAAACCTTGGATTTTAGTTCTAAGTCTTAATTCTGTATTTAAGACCAAAATTCAAAACCTGAATCTAAATTCCAGATAATAAATTATTACTAAGAAACCAAAAAGCGAAATTTGTATCAGAACCCTCGACCAAAATTTTTTAATTTGATTCTAAATTTATGGTTTTTAATATGATTTTTTCAATTATTTATTCGTTATTGAACTGGAAAAATGTAAATAAAATTGTGAATGAAGAAATTGTTTCACATAATTCATTTCTGGCTTCTTGAAACATTCTTTTGTTTCAACTCTTAATATTTATTCAGGACAAAAATTTCAGATCAAAATCATAAAAATGGTTGAATCCATGGAAAAAAAAATGAAAAATGGAAAAATCAAGAACAATAAAAAGGATACTTATTAGATATTTATTCGCAAAAAAAAGGTTAAGTCTGGTCAAGTCCTGGAAATTTTAACCTAAAACCTTGCGAAATAAGAGTTTATTGTTTCAAAATTCTTCCAAAAATACGTTCAATATGCAGGAAAAATTTGAAAATCAAATCAAGAAAAAAATCACATGGAAAACAGTTTTAAATTTTATCGGAACACAGCAGCCGATTCAAAATCATCAGAAGAATCAGGATTCCGAAAAATCGTTTATGTTTTTTCATGAAATTTTCTAAAAACAATGATTCGGACACAAGATGCAAAATTCTATAAACTCAATTGAAACTTTCGTATGATTTTGCAAATAGAGTGAAATCTGGTCAAAATCCGAACAAGCTGGTAAGCTTTATTCAATCATCATTGGGATTCAATATTTAAAACTCGATGAAGGCTCGGACATTCGGCCGAAGGCCGATGGGCCGAAAGATGTTAGGCCGAATGGGTTAAAAGGCCGACGGATGTTCAGCCGAATAGGACAATAGGCCGAATGGGACAATAGGCCGAAGGATATTTGGCCGAATGGATGTTAGGCCGGATGGTCATCAGGCCGAATGGTCGTAAGGCCAAAAGATTGTGAGGCCGAATGGATGTTAGGCCGAAATGCCATTAGGCCGAACGGTCATTAGGCCGAAGGGTCGTCGGCCCAAATAGTCGTAAGACCGAATGGACCAACATGCATACACGCGTTAATATGTCTTATCGGTCTGGCATACATTCGACCTTTCGACCATTTGGCTTAATGGTCATTCGGCCTAATGACCATTCGCCCAAATAACTATTCGGCCTTACGATGTTTTGGCCTTGAGACCTTTCGGCCTCATGACCATTCGACCTAATGACTATTCGGCCTAGTAACCATTCGGCCGATCATCCTTTCGGCAATGCGTCCTTTCGGCCAAACAGCCTTCGGCTGCATGACTGTTGGTCGAATAACCCTTTTCGGCCAGATAGCTCACTCCGCCTAACGTCCATCGGCCAAATGACGTTCGGCCGAATGACCCAGCTTCAATTATTATCTTCTACAAGTGAGATTTTTTTGAAAAACTGTTGCAGAATTGTGTTCCTGGAATAAGATTTCGAGATTTTGGAGTCGGGATTGTTAGACTTTTGTTACTGTTGAATAATTTAAGTAGTTTCCAGTTTTTATTGGAAAATTCAAATTTTTTGTTCAGTAATAAATATTTCACTTGGCATTTTCGGACCTTCGTGGGCGGGCTTTAACCCCCAAACCCTCTCCCCTCTCCGTTCTTTCGGACATGGGTATCATAATTTCTGAACACGAACGAGTTGTTTTAGCGATGCTGAAACATTTTTTATGCGTCATTACGGCACAAAAAGGGTAGGCTGTTTAGTTTTCTCTTAACTTAACTTTTAACTCAACATTATTTGAAAATCTACCCCTATGTGATCATCAAGATCTTGGCGAGAGCATTTGCCAATTTTTCTCAAATATTTCCGTTTTCAGCTGTACAATAACTGAATCGATTGGGAGTCCTTTTTTAATTTCTCACACCCTAAGGGCCTAAAAAGCTTCGTTTTGGTTCAAAAATCGTCCATGATTTTTTTCATAAATTTTATGTAACATTTACATGAGTAAATTTGTACTTTAAAGTATGTTTGGAAACATTTAATATTTTGTACTAAAATCAACTTAATTTTTGTCTTTTCTGTGGAACCTAGCCTGCAAATGGTTGTTGTGCCAACTAATGAATTCTTTAAAGGGATTTTTTCTGCTGACTGAACACTTTTTTCCAAGACCGTAACTTCGTATCTTATTAGACGAAAATGTTGTGAGGTGTCGAATGTGGGCATGTCTTTAGGCATTGAAAAACAATAAATTCAATTGACATCACTGCTGGGTGCCTAGCGAGGTATTGTCTGAGTATTTTTCATGCAATACTTCGCGAGGCATCAGCATTGATGTCAATTAATTTTTTTTTCAATGCCAAAAGACATGCCCACATTCAACACCTCATAACTTTTTCGTCTAATAAGATACGAAGTTACGGTCTTCGAAAAAGTTTTCCAGCAGAAAAATTCCTTTTAAAGAATTTATAACTTGGCACAAAAACCATTCGCAGGTTCGGTTCCACAGAAGAAACATAAATGAGGATGATTTATCAAAACCAAATATCCAAATTTCCATAAAACCCTTATAGTCCAAATTTATTCATGTAAACATTACTTAAAATCTCCGCAAAAAATCATGTATGAGTTTTGAAACAAAATAAAATGTTTCAGAACTTAGGGTTCAAAAAATTTAAAAATGACCTCAAATCGACTCCGTTTACTATACAATATCTCAAAGTTCTACAGTACTCGATTTAAATTGACTCAAATGAATTATTTAATTGAAAAATTTATTCGTTTTCAGATTATTTTGTCGAAAACGCGTAAACAGGTAGAAATTACACATTATTTAAATTGCGATAATTTAATTTTTCGCAGTTCGGCGTACTTCATTTTTCAAGAAGTGATAGTTGTGATTATTAGCATAGTATAACTAAAAAAAATCGGTAAGCTTTTGCGAGTTTCTTGCCAAACGATAATAATGAATTTATAATGGAATGTGAACCGTTAACAATTCTTAGTTTTGAAAAATTAATAGGTAACTTTTTCCCGGCACAATTCTTGCTTCACCTTAAATTTTTCAAGTATATTTTTCCCTGTGTCTAGTGCGGAAAATTACATCTGACTGAACATAATCCTTTTTCTTCTACTAGGACGCACTCTCAACTCGATTCGTATGTCTTTCTATCTTCGAACGAACCGGTTTATTTTCCTACCTTCGACATCAAACGCAGACACTCCTCATCATGTGAATCTCTCAAATAACGAGGAGTTGGCGTCTTTCACCTTCACCACGTGTGTCTCCCCAATTCCCGATCCCAGCCGGTCTAAGCTCCTGCAGACGCAAACAAATCCTTGCAAACACGATGGGGCAAATCTTGGAAAAGGCGGCCCAAATTTCAAAGTCCTTACCTATGGCCGACGTTTTTTTCCTTCCATTGTTGTTGCTCTTGTTTTGCCGTTCAAGAAGGAGCTTTCCTTGAGCTTTTCTTCTCTTGTTTCATCACGCCTATGTACATGACATGTGCGGGTTCTCGTGGAAGGGTATTTTCGTTTGCTTGAGCCGCTATGTAAACAAAAAAAATAGGAAGAAAAAAAAACGTCCAGGTTTTTTCGCTGTTTGCTTCTGAAAATGAGCACTTACTTTTTGTATAATCTTTTTATCTGACGCTGTTGCGTTTGCGATTTTCCTTTCATCTCCGTTTTGGGGCTTGTGTGCCTTAGGATTTTTCTTCTATTTATCTGCTATTTTGGGTTTTTCTGTTCCTCCAACATGTGAATAGGCATATTTTTTCGGGGGCCAGGTGGATTATTTTCAAACAGCGTTTGGGTTGTTGCAAATAATAATTTACCTTTTCTATGGGATGAGCATTTGTTTGGTTGGATGCTTAGGTTTGGTCTGGAATATTGTTTACCAAAACAAACCTTTGAAAACTCACAATCAATTCAAAGGTTTCGTAATTCTGATGAATAAAGACTGTTTCACATAGAATCTGGTCGGATAAAATAGATCATTTCTCCGCAAAGAAATAACGTACAACAAAAGTAAAAAAGTCATTTTTTAGGGTTTTTATTGAACTTTAAGGAAAAAAACATAAAAATCATTCGTCAGCTTTTAGGATGAATTTTCGAACTTTTTTTGTGATACCACCCATCATTATCTGCGCAGTACTGTTGGTAACCTCATTCTCCATCTTGTTCCACCACTTTTCCATTTGAGCGGGTTTTTTCATGGTTATGCCACATTTCTTCAGTTTGCCCTTAACTATTACCCAATATTTCTCGACGGGACGAAATTCTGGACAGTTTGGTGGATTGATATTTTTTCAACTAAATCGATCTTGTTCTCCTTATACCACCTAACGACATACCGGCTGTAGTGGCAGCTTGCCAGGTCCGGACAGAACTTCACCGGACTTTTGTGGGATCGAATGAATGGCAAAACCCTCTTCTGGAGACATTCCTCTTTGTAAACATTTCCATTCATTGTGTCCCCAGTGATGAAAATCTTAGTCTTCTTCCCACAACTACAGATCCCTTGCCAAATCATCAACTTACGAGCAAATTTATCTGCGAAAACAAACTTGGATCTACCCGTAACATTCTCTTTACGCTTCGCTAGGTAAAATTTGTTACCGGGTATTGTCCAAAATCCATTTTGACGTAAGTTTCGTCGTCCATCAAAACGCATTCGTTATATTTGGTCAACACTTTGTCGTACAACTTCCTTGCCCTGGTTTTGGCAACCAGGTTTTGTTTCAGCGTCCTGTTGGGGTGTTTGCTTGCATGATACGACCGCAAGCCTTCTCGCAAACAAATTCGTCGACATGTACCTACCTGCAAATATACAAGAGCTCTCACTGCTGTGACATAATCCGGAAAAAAGAAAGCAAGTAAAAAAAATCTTTTTCATCGAAATCATAAGCATAAATTACCAATGGAACTGTTTGTGATCCTCCAGAACTATAAAGCTACTATTCAGTCACTGCAGTTCAATGATCCGGCTTATAAACAAGGAATTAATACCTACGTTATTTACTATTCTTGGATTACTAAGTGAGCATCATCATCGGTCATCGCTTGCACCATACAATAAGGAGAAACGAGCTGCATTTTAACTGTTCGGAACCTGCTGATAACTTTTGTTCGTACTCGTAAGTTTCGATGTTAAGTTGATGTTTCTCTTTTTATATTAACTAATATCTTCTAATATTTGAATTTCAGAACATGGAAAGAACGATCCTAAAAATTGCTTGTTGCAGAAACAAAAACCAATCAATACTGTCGTCGATTGGAATAAACAAAAGTTTTGAAAAATGTGTGCGCAAATTTGTTGATTATATGAACAAAACAAGATGGCAGCCCCATCGCGGGATAGGGACTCTAGGCTAACAACCTACTGCTCCCGATTCATAACTTGTTACGGAATCCGAAAGAAATGACCGATCTGGAACTTTGGCGACGACTTTTAGCATGAAAACACGGACACGAATTGGAACTTGGAATGTTTTAACCCTTGCCCAACAAGGCAAACTGGAACAACTTGCTAGAGAGGCTAGCCGCCTCAAGCTTGAAATTCTGGGACTGAGCGAAGTCCGTTGGCCTAATACTGGAGAACACAAGACACAATCCGGGCAAGTCCAGCTTTACTCTGGCATACGAGGAGAACATGCTACTCGGGAACGAGGAGTTGGTTTCCTGTTAAGCCCGCAGGCCTACGCGGCCCTCATTAGATGGGAACCGATAAACGAAAGAATAATCGTAGCCAGATTTAGAACACGGGTTAGAAACCTTACAATGGTCCAGTGTTATGCGCCAACTGACGTTGCCGATTTGCAGGAGAAAGAGCAGTTTTACAGTCAACTGAACAGCGTGGTAGAGAGAATTTCGAAGGGTGACATTCAAATTCATTTGGGCGACTTCAACGCAAAGATTGGCTCCGACAATCAAGACCTTGAGCGCATCATGGGGCGCCATGGCCTAGGACAGATGAGCGAAAACGGAGAGCTGTTTGTAGAATTTTGTGGCAATAACAACATGGTGATCGGTGGATCGCTCTTCCCCCATCGACCAGCACATAAGGTCACTTGGGTATCCCGAGATGGCCGAACAGAAAATCAAATTGACCACATCTGCATCAGCCGAAAATGGAGAAGGAGCCTTCTTGATGTCCGCAACAAGCGAAGCGCAGACATTGCATCTGACCATCACCTCGTCCTTGGCGAGATACGACTGAGAGTTGGGCGTGTCCAACGGCGCGAGGAGAAAGTCGGGTGTCGTGTCGATACGACGTCCGCCGGTTGGAGAATCCAGAGGTGAAAAGGGCATACGTTGAACAGCTAGAATCCCGAGCCTCGGAGCTGCCGACAGACGGAACAGTCGAAGAACAGTGGTGTGGAATCAAGAATGCCTTTATCACGACGAGCCATGGTACTCTCGGTAAAGTTTGTGGAAGAAGAAGTGAATGGATGTCGGATGAAACTTGGAGGATGATCGATGATCGGAGAAAGGCGAAAGTCGGAATTGAGCAGGCATGTACCGGGTCAGCCAAAGCAGCCGCCCGCTTATGATATGCGGAGCTAGAAAAGGCAGTTAAACGAGCTTGTAGACGAGACAAGAGAGCCTGGACAAACTCCCTAGCCGAAGAGGGAGAAAGAGTCGCCGCCAATGGAGATATCCGATTACTTTATGACATTTCTCGCCGCCTCAGTGGTGCAAGGACTGCCGCTAAAAGACCGAGCAGGTCAGTTATTGACCGATCGAACAGATCAGCTCAAACGATGGACTGAGCACTTCGAACAACTCTTCCGAGTCACGAATAGCGATGGCCAACAAAACCCGCAGCTCGAAGCGCCAACAGTAAGTCGCATTAATGGCGTCAACTCGGAAGCGCCCTCGCTGGCTGAAATAGAAGCGGCAATCAAAAACATGAAATCCAACAAAGCACCTGGGATCGATTGCATCCCTGCTGAAATGCTGAAAGCCGACCCTGCCCTGTCAGCACAAATGTTGCACCGTCTTTTCTCTGACATCTGAGATACTGCAACATTCCCGGCCGACTGGATGCAGGGTATCCTCGTAAAGGTCCCGAAGAAAGGAGACCTGACAGAGTGCGGTAACTGGCGAGGCATAACGTTGATCTGTACAACCCTCAAAGTACTCTGCAAAGTGATACTGAACAGGATCCAGGAGAAAATCGACGCTACACTCCGACGGCAACAAGCTGGATTCCGATCCGGACGATCATGTGTGGACCACATCACAACGCTACGAATCATACTGGAACAAATCAACGAATTCCAGGACTCTCTTCTGCTGGTGTTCGTTGATTTCGAAAAAGCATTCGACCGACTTAATCATGAAACATCTGGGCGGCTCTAAGGCGACGAGGGGTCCCAGAGAAACTAGTCCATCTCATCAAAGCACAATACGAGGCATTTTCGTGCAAGGTCTTGCACGATGGTGTCTTGTCCGAACCAATTCCGGTAACTGCTGAAGTGAGACAAGTATGTATTTTGTCTCCGCTGCTTTTTTTCATCGTAATTGATGAGATCTTGACTGGATCGATTGACTTTAGACCAAACCGAGGATTGCCGTGAAATCCTTCAGCAATTGAGCAATGAACGACCTTGACGTGGCAGACGATATTGTTTTGCTCGCCCAAACACAACAAGACATGCAGAGCAAACTCGACGACCTCACCGAAAGCTCCAAGGCAGCAGGTCTCAAAATCAATGTCGGAAAGACCAAGTTGATGGAAATCAACACAGAAAATCGTTCCAATTTCGTGGTAGCTGGACAACAGGTTGAGACAGTGGAGTGCTTCCAGTATCTTGGTAGCCAGATAACGCCTGATGGTGGTACCAGGAAAGACATCGAAACCCGGATCAGAAAGGCCCGATTTGCATTTGCGAGTCTCCGAAACATCTGGCGGTCACGCCAGATCTCTCAACGAACTAAAATCCGAATCTTCAACTCAAACGTCAAATCCGTATTGCTGTACGGGTGCGAAACTTGGTGCACATATGCGGTGACGACGCGAAAACTGCAAGTATTTGTAAACCGCTGCCTGCGGAACATCATCCGCGCTTGGTGGCCTGGCAACTGGATCTCGAATGAGGAACTACATCGCCGGTGTCATCAAAAGGCGCTAGAAATAGAGATTCGGGAACGTAAGTGGAGATGGATTGGGCACACGCTGCGGAAAGATGAAAACGAGATTTTCAGAGAGGCGCTTGACTGGAATCCAGAAGGTCATCGAAGAAGAGGCAGGCCCAGAAACTCGTGGCGGCGAAGCCTAGCCGCTGAAATCCGAACTGTCGACGAGAATCTTGACTGGGACCAGGTGAAGACGCTGGCTCCGGATCGTCAACAGTGGAGGTCTTTTACCACGGCCCTATGCACCGGAGGATCGGCGCGGGATCATTAAGTAAGTAAGTAAAAAATGAACAGAACAATGACCGGATCTGTGAAGCAATTTGACACCGGAAGCAAGCTGATTATTGCATAAATGAATGATAAATAGGGCTGTTAGAGAAGTCTCATATCAGACGATAATTTTCTTAAGTTGAACTTTTTCTTGTATATGTGTATTATCGTAAATGTTTGCCTCAATGTTTGTACACTGTGACAGAAGCGCAAATTTATGAATTAAGAGAAACACTTTTTTTTTTAAATATAACATTAATAAATCACAATTATTTCTGTAATTAAAATATCTAAATAAATTCGAACTGATTAAATAGATACTTTAAAATGAGATGAACATTAATAGATATGCATTTAATATATTTGGTGATTAATTCAAATTGACTACATAACACATTATAGTAGATTTTCGTTTCTCTGTTATTTGAATAAATGAATCGTTTTGTTCGAATATGACTTAATAATTTTGTTCAATGCTGAATTCGGCCGGCCAATCTTTGTCATAATACACACACCTAGTTTATTATAGTCAATGAAAAATTCTAAATGTGTTTCGGAAAAAAAATTTCATAAACAAAGCCATTTGAATGTAAAGCTTAGTTCTTTTAGAAATGGGACAGTTACGAATGCGTGTATCTAAAAAACCATTCGTTTGAACGAAATACTTTCTATGAAGAAAAAGAAGGTAATGTTATGATCTTTCATGAAAAAATTTGAAAAAAAAATATTTACCGTTTTTTGTTAAAGAAATTTCTACTTTATTCTTGGTATCTCCCATTGGCCGGCGCACACTTTTTTCAGCCATGGTATTGATCAGTTTCTCCAACTTATACTTCGTAAAATCTATATTTTAGGTGGCTTCACCCTCCTTCTTCAATTTCTGATACTTTTTGGTCCAATACTTCTCTGGAAACTGGAAACTGGAAGCATTTTAGTGGATACAGTTGTTTCGAAATGAACAAATTTGATTATTTTTGACCACGTTTTTGAACGTTTTTTTTTTCGGTATCGGTTTTACAGCTTAAGAGCTTTGTAACTATCAAAAAATGGTCGTTTGAGGTTGGATTTCAATGAGTCATCACTAGGCAACACTTTCAGCTTATCGGAGAAAATTGTTTTGGACATTTCAGCGATCTACCCTTAGTTTTTCGTTTATTGAAAATTAAAAATGCTGGTATGAGACTTGACTTCCTTGATGATCCTTAACCGTTGTTGCCGATCATGTGCTTCTCTCCAATGCTTGATTTGAACTTTGTGGACATTATTGACAGTGTTTGCATACTTATCCACCACAAAAACTCAGTAATTCTTTGAATAATCAACGGTTTTGTCAGCTGTCAATTTGATAATGACGTATTTTCAAGGAAACTGTGCAAAATTATTTTATTCTTTTTCTCTTGCATCGTACATATCTCAAAAACGCGTGAATTTTAAATTTTGAAAAAAATAGGTCGAATAGTACTTTTTACAGGCAACAAAATGCTGTCAAAATTTTCAATATCCAATAACTAGTTAACGAGCTATTAGCAAATGAAAGTGTCCCATTTCTAAAAGAACTAAGCTTTAGAATCATAAATGAAGAAAATATAAGGTTTAGTTAAACGTTGATTTGTTTTATTAAGTTATTAACTGGTGAATACAGGAATGTTCAATAATTGATTTTCAAAGGATTAGTTTGTGGATATGTAAAATAATACAACTATATAATATAACAACAACACAACTCTATGTATACAATACTTTATCATAATTTCCATCCACACAAGCAAATCCTAAAAAGCTTGATTCAATTTTAGATCTGAGAGCCTTGTTAACCGAATTCTGAATGACGTTTATTAAAATATTTCCGATTTTATCGATTTTGAATTGAAAAACACACTTTGTAACAAAACATAGCAAATAAATTTTTCAAAACAATAACTATAAAGTTTAAGTTTAGTTAAGTCCTCATTAATTCGGAATTTTTAAAATTTATAAATCGCTTTTTTCTGTTTTCCGTCCTTTGTCTTCTTTCAAATGGACATAAATTTTAAACAAAATGCTACATTAAACCGCGGCATCTCGTTTAAATAAAAATGGATTTCGATGTCAAATTAAATTTTTCCAATACATCGATCGATGCGAATTCACAATCAATCAATATTTCCAGGGCTTGTGATTCTACAAGCCCTGATGTAATTTTAGATGACGATGTAAATTTGTCCAATAATTTGCATCGCTTTCGATGTAAAATTAAACGATTCAATTTTTGCTGTGTGTGAAATGATGATTCAGAAATGATGATTTAAATTTATCGTGAGAATTGATGATTGAAATTTCGAGCTAACGATAGAATGGAAATTACAGATAAAAGGTTGCAAAGCTTTGACAATATTGAAAAACAAAATTGAAATAAACGATGTCATAATCTTTAGTGTTATTTCAGAATTTTTTTCTATTTACAAATGGTTTTTAAAGGGCATTTTTGCTATAAAGTTTTTATGTACCGGGAGTATTAATAATCAAAATGAACCGCAGAAACTTTGTCCAATATTCACAAAAAAAATTAAAACTCAGACGACCTACAATTAGAACTCATGACTAAAATTCACAGTGAGGATTTGAAAATTCAATCGAAGACTTTAATTCGGGATCAAGGTAAAAAATAATGGTTAAAAATTTGATTTAGGTAAAGATTCTGAAATTTAAGAAAAAAAACAGAACAACATTCGTCAGCTTTGAGACTTACAACTCAAATCAATATTTTTAAAGAAACCGTGAATTAATATTCTAAAGGGGGGGTAGGGCCTAACACTTTCAAAAAATCGGTTTTTTTTATTTTTTTTATTTTCTTATTGTAAAACATTTCAAGACTGTTGTGTCAAATTTTCAAGTCAATTGAAGCAAAACTGTAGAAATTATAGGCCTTTATCTCCTCCTATCTAATACTGCAAGAAAGCAAGAGCAGAAACTTCAAACGAGTTTTTCTCGAAAGCACATTTTTAAAGTCCGTGGACATCGTCATTTAAAAACTACTTATCCGATTATTTTCAAATTTGGAACATATTTTCTACATATAAAATACCAAACCCCAACGTTTTTCGTTTTTTGTTTTTTTTTACTTTGGGAAGATTTTACAGATAAAAAATGGTGGATTTTATCGTGAAAATCGTAGTTTTTACTTCAAACAGCCACAAAAGTTTCATAAAAAATTTTTTAAGTTAAATAAAAACGTTGGGGTCCAGAATAACATCTATTAAAAATACATTGCTCTGATTTTTTAACTTCAGATGATTCTGTGCTGAGATACAGTGTCCACCGCAAATCCTGTTTTCTAAAAGGCATCCTCGAAAGTGCTCCGTCACCGGCTCATTTTTCAATATTTTTCTACGAAAAAATTACTAAATGTTCTTTTAACAATGCTTTGTATAATGCAAAAAATTAGAATACATTTGTTTGAACGATAACTCTAGAAAAAAATCGTGAAAATTGTGTTTTTTATTACCCGTTAGACCCTACTCCCCCCTTTAATAAAAAATTAAACTCGTGTTTAATATAGGAGTCCATTTTTTCAAATTATGTATAAAGATGATAAGAAAAGAAAATTATTATTTATGTTAGATTGGAACAGTTGAAATCAAAATAAAAAAAATCATTTTTCAATTCAGATTTAATTGTCCTACAAAGACAACGGTGATGCATTGAATTCAGAATGAATATCAGAGGAAAAACTAGAAATAAACTATTTGACAATAAATTGTTGTTTTAGTATGATTGCATCCAAAATTGAAATGTGTAAAGCAAGTCAGAATTAAATAATCATATTGCATGTTTCTATGCCATTAAAAAATCTTCAAATCCTTTTTTGTTTATGTCTACGGATAAACTCTGAATTCCTGAATGCAGCACAATTCTCATTTCCATTTTTTTCTGATTTCCATAATAAAGATTCTCTTTAGAAAAGAAATGACAATATCTTTTACAAGCTTTATCAATTGTTTATAAGAAATCTTTCCGAACGCATATAATGTTATAAATATTTGACATTGAAATTTTAACAAATTAAAATATGCGAATTCTTTCCTACCCCATTTATGCATGATGATGATTCAAAACAAACAAAAAATACGGTGTGAAGAATGTCTGATTATTATCAACACATTCCTACTCAAAAATTTTACTAAAGGTTAATTCTCTGAGATTGCAAGTCTTTATCCATTAATGATCAAAAAACTCAACTATTTGAAAAATGTTTTGTAAATTTTCAATTTGGAGTCGTTTAATAAATTTAATTTAATTTAATTTAAAATTTAATAAATTTAAAAAAAATCAACCTTGAAGACAGAAAATTTATAAAAGTCGAATATAAAAAAAAATGATATGTTTGTATTTTATCAGTTTTATTGAATATCCAGCTTAACAGATTTAATTAAAGAAACTAAGGTTGCCAGAATTTTTTGCCGCACTTATTCTGGCCTGACAAATCCGGACAATTTTCTATATAAACCTGATAAAATCCAGGCATTTGATTTCGATATTGATGAAATTTGGGCAATAATTGAGCAAGTTTTTTCAAAACCCAGAAATTACTCAATAAAAACAAAAAAGGGAAAAAAACCTTTCATGATTGTTTTTAGAATACTTGCAAAAATATCTCGTTTCGTAGACATAAATAAATTAAATTTTACATCACTATTTGATTTTTTTGTTTGATTTGCTAAAGAAGTTAAAAAAAAAGTACATTTGTCCGTCAAAATATGGTCATTTTGCAACCGGAGCCGGCCAGGCTGTTTCTGTATTTTGTATGAAATATTTGGGCAAACCCGGATAAAATTTCCATTTGCTAACGCCGCTGAAATAATGTTTTGATTAAATTCAAATTGGCAAATTTTAGTGAATGCTAAGTAGAAAATCTTGGTAGCCGCTATTAATTATTCATTGGCCTGTCGAGTGTCGAGTGTCGAGACGTACGTCTCGGTGGTCAAGTGGTTAGCGTGGTAAGACGGTAATCGCTGGTCCACTGATGGCAGGGGTTCGATTCCCATCTTGGTACTGGGTGTTAAATGTTAATTTTAATTTGTCCACGTCATTTATTCAGTCTGTAAAGCTTAAATCGGCTAAGACGGTGTTTGTCTTTTTTTTTTTTTTTTAAAAAGACCCCATGCCAAATTTCAGTTAATTTTTGATTAATTAACTCTAATGGGACGCTTAAAGGTGCTTTAGTTTATATGAAAATTGGAATTATTTTTCTTAATATTTAAGCATGAGACTGACAGCTTCTTTGAATTACCATTTGTAATATGAATCATTTTGTAGTCTTTGAAAAATATGTGAAATTAGTGTTTGTTTAAGGAAACTTTATTTTGTAGAGCAATCAAGGAATGTGCTTTGACCTAAGAACCAAAACTTTGATTGAGCTGACTCACTTACATTTTGAAGCTACTACTTTGTACAATGTGCAAGTTTTAATTTACTCGGTGAAAAAATTTATTTATTTATTTATTTAACATAAGCTTCAGAAACCAAGTAAACAAACCATTTGTAACAGGATGTTTAAGTGAAATATGAATTCTTATAAAGCGGATTCCGACAACTCACTTTAGCAAGGTCCAGAATAATAAATCTCCATTGCAATTTTTTTTTATTGCTGCATGATTTAGAAAATTTTAAATTTCATGGGAGAAGCTGTTTATTATCACAAAGTCGAATCTGTTTTAAAACATTGTAAATTGAATAAAGAATAACTCGAATAAGGTTTAAACATCAATTGAAAAAAAATCATTCATTCCAAATCATTTTTGATAGAAATCAAGTTGTTCTTCGAATACAGCTTTTTAAAGTTTTTAAAGTATGTCGTTAAACATGGACAAAAGGGAAATTTACGAGAAAAACGTGCTGAAATCAAGTATATTTCTAATGAAGGTTTTTATTTAATGTGTTGGTCCTTGAAACAAAAAAAAAACTTGAGCAAGCAAGCTTGTATAGTGCAAAAAAAAGGTTGACTACCCGCGGGAAAAAGTAAACCACGGGCTGCCTTCCAGTCGCTCGAGTAAAATGGTAAATTAAATCTGATTGTCTTTTCTTTCTTCCATAAGGGCGTCGGGCTCCGAAAAACGCCGGGGAATGTTTGTCCGTTACAAGTTCTTGAACATTAAAACAAATTGCCTACTTAAAAGTCCCTTAAGATAGCACACTAATGGGAGATCCTTTTTCTTCTATTCTTTTCTCATTTTCACTCTCGGCTTACAGTTTCGTACAGCGTGCATGGATTGGAGTCGGTCTTCATCAAGGTCCCGTCGGCGGTTTCCGTCGGAAGTGCGGCCATCTTGGTGTGCGAGTGCGACCTCCCCGGCGAGGACCTGTACTCGGTCAAGTGGTACAAGGGCAAGCACGAGTTCTTCCGGTTCACCTCCAAGGAGATACCGTCGATCAAAATCTTCCCCAAGGCTGGAGTTACTGTAAATGTAAGTTTTCATGACAGTTGTATGTCTTCTTCATGCTATTTTTTAACATAATTATGAGTAAATCAACTGAAAAGTTGGTAAATAGGAAGCGATTAAAACATTTTATTTGTTCAAAAAGGTATTTGATAATAAGAATTTTGAAAACGGGTTCAAAACATCGTGTCGTCATTGTTTTTTAATATTTTTCATATTTTGATTTGCACTCTCTAACTTTTCAAACTGTTTCCAATTTTTATCTTTCCTTTTTAATTTTTTGGCCGTCCATTCCACCAGGTTCTTAATAATTCATCATATATTTCTATCTATTTTTTAACACCTTCAAACTTAATTGTTTTTTTTTAAAGTCTACTTTTTACTACTCTTTTTATAACGTCGTGTTCATTTTGCTCATTTCAGGGTACTGCCCTTCCAGGTATCAGGGGTTTGTACCTCTCCCTTCGTTGTACTACCCCACTCAGGGGTTTGTATCTCCCTCTTCATGGAACTGAACCTTTCAGGAAATTGTATCTTCCACTTAGGAACTGCACCACTCTGGGGTTTGTACTTCTCATGGCATGGTGCTGCCCCTCTTAGGGGTTTGCACTTCACTCTTTATGGCACTGCCCTGCTAAGGAGTTTGTTCTTTTCACGTTATGGTACTGCCCCTTTCATGAGTTTTTACCTCCCTCTTCATGGTACTGCCGCTCTGAGGGGTTTGTGCATGTCACTTCATGGTACTGCCCCTCTTAGGGATTTTTACCTCCCCATTCATAGTACTTCCCTACTCAGGGGCTTTTACTTCTCAATCCATGGCACTGCCCCTCTTAGGGGTTTGTACCTTCTCCTCCATGATACTGCCTCACTCAGGGGTTTGTTTCTTCCTCTTCATGATACTACCACTCTCAACAGTTCGTGCCATTCACTAACGATACTGCCTCTCTCTGGGGTTTGTACTTCTTAAGTCATGGTACTGCTCCTCTCAGGAGTTTTTTATCTCCCTCTTCATGGTACTGCCCCTCTCAGGGGTTTGTACATCTCACTCCATGGTACTGCCCCTCTCAAAGGTTTGCACCTCTCCCTTCATGGTACTGCCACATTCAGGGGTTTGTACCTCCCTATGCTTGGTATCACTCCTCTAAGGAGTTTTTTAACTTCCACTTACGAAACTGCCCCTCTCTGGAGTTTGTACTCCACATTTCATGGCACTGCCCCTCTCTGCCACCGATAATTTTTCAAAGGACATTGGTGATAAATGCAATTTTTTACCAATCAAATGTATTATCGTTGATCTCATCTACTTAACCCTAATTTCATATTCATCCACAGATTGACCACTCCAACTCCAGCCACGTGATACTGGAAAACGTCGGCCCACACACAACAGGAAAGTACAGCTGCGAAATTACGGAAGCAGCACCTTCATTTCACACAAAAATAGTGACTAGAGATTTAAATGTTGTAGGTGGGTGTGACGAACATCAAATCAAAGTTACATCGAAAATTGATTGATTTTTTATTTCAATTCCTCAGATTTACCAAAAGGTGACCCGGTCATACTGGACATGAAACCGTACTACGGGGCCGATGAGTTCCTGGAGGTCGAGTGCATATCAAACGAATCACTGCCAGCGGTGCGACTCGAGTGGCTCATCAACGAAAGGCCCCTGGGGCTGATTCAGTCTCCATCCAGGCTTGAGTTCATAACAATTCCTTTGAATGGAACTGCCAGCAGTAGTGGAGCCAGCAACAGTAGCGATGGCAGCAGTAGTAAGAAATCAGCAAAGTCTTCCGCACCAGCAAAGTCGTTTGATGCACTGTCATCAATGGAGGATGACTCCAAGGTGATTCCGATGGACAGCAATTCGTTGCAGCAGCCGCATCAACATCAACATCAAAATCACCAGCAGGCAGAGTTTACGATGCCATTGGCGGCTGCAGTCGTTGCTTCGGCGACGGCTCTTTCCCTTACAACGAATGCCAGCGTCCGGGAGGCGGTGGTGTCACAGGACAATATCACCACGACTCTATCCGGTACGACGAAGCCGGGCAAAAAGGGTCAATCGGTGGCCCGATACGAAAAGTCGGTGTCGCGGCTGAAGCTGCTGCTGGGCCATGAGCATTTCGTTGCAGGAAAAATCAAGGTAAGACGGCAAACCCTCCTTTGAATAAAAAGTACTCATAGTTACGGATTTTTGACCCTCCAAAATTACCAAAGGGGGCACTAAAGAATCGGAAAAATTGGAATTTTAGTTTTGATGCCAAATGACACAAAATGCATAAATCGTCAAAATTTGGTGTCAACTGGAAAAAAATGTGAAAAATTAACTTCAGATTTTAAAAATCACTTTAGGGAGGACCAAAGGAAATCCACAAAATCTAAATTTTTATTTTGATGCCAAATGAATTGAAACGTCGAGATTTAGGTCAGGCAAATCCAGGGGTGGAAAACAGAAGAAAATAACAAAAAAGGCGCTCGAATGTCAAATTGATCTGATGAAATCATCGACCAGTGAGCAGGCATCAAATTTTGTTTCATTAGAATGACCATTCTTTCAACTTTTTCTTAAGTCGTTGAGAGAGTTTTGCATTGGATAAGTTTATAAGTTTCACCAAACTGAGCATGCCTCATCTATGAAACAACAGCTTTGTTGATTTTGTTTAGTTCCTGCACGAATTTTTATCATAAACGATTACAAATCTTTTCAAAAAGTGCTCATTTTTTTGTCAAAAAGTAAAAAAAATGCTGCAGCAAAATTTCTATTTGCCTGACCTAGAGACAAATAGAAAATTTGCTGCAGCATTTTTTACTTTTCGACAGAAAAATGAGCTCTTTTTGAAAAGATTTGTAATCATTTATGATAAATATTTGTGCCGGAACCAAATGAAATCAACAAAGCTGTTGTTTCATAGATGAGGCATGCTCAGTTTGGTGAAACTTATAAACTTATCCAATGCAAAACTCTCCAACTTAAAAAAAGATTCAAGAATGGTCATTCTAATGAAACAAAATTTGATGCTTGCTCACTGGTCGGTGATTCAATCAGATCATTTCGACATTTGAGCGCTTTTTTGTTAACTTCTTCTGTTTTCCACGCTTGGGTCGAGATCTGATGTTACCTGGAAAAAAAATTCGGTCAAAAATCGCGTATCCACACCCACAAATCAGACACTACTCCAATAATGAACATTTTTGGAGGTAGAATTATCAGTATAAGTATCTATGACGGACCGGCATTAACAACCTTTCTAATTGTTGAAACTCACTCGTGACGACCAAACATCGATTTGACTGCGGTGATTATTGCGAACTGACAAACCACGTGGCAACTGTGAACAATAACAGACTC
Source organism: Uranotaenia lowii (assembly GCF_029784155.1). NCBI lineage: Eukaryota > Metazoa > Arthropoda > Insecta > Diptera > Culicidae > Uranotaenia > Uranotaenia lowii. The sequence goes on from NC_073691.1 coordinate 70,065,415, forward strand.
TCGCAAGTGAGAGAGAACGTCAATTCGTTATTGTTCTAGAACCAACGAAGAATGAATTCATAGTGTTCACTGGAATTGTTGCCAGTTGAGTTAGGGGAATGTTTTGCCAATTTGACGGATGGATAATCCAATATATCAATCACTGTAGTAACCTGATCTTTTAATATAGCTTGACGAAAATAAATGTGATTATATCATCAGTTTCCGATACAAATAGTAGTTATTTGATATCACAACAGCTTATGGGCCCAGTGGTTAAATGGCTTTGACTGTTTGTTGGATTTCTCTATGCTGATTTCTGGATTGCGATGTTGAACCTACGGATGCCAGCAGCTACCTCAGGCTGAGGCTGATTTGGCGCTACTTCACACGGCAGCCAGAACTGCTGGTCGAGTGGAAATCTTTGGAGCCTGGAAGATATGCCCAGAGAGATGTCTTGCCCGGCTGAAGCTTTCCCACGCCCTGGTCTGGATTCCGACGGAGGAGGTGGCCTCGCTGCCGTTGGATAATATTGAGGAGGAAGTCGCCAGAGTTGTAAGGTTCCAGAGGCGGATGGAATAGGAGGTCGTTGCAAACAGGAGCTTGTAATGGCCATCAACAACGATGTCCTAAACAAAATTGTTGAGGTCAATTTTATCGAAGACGCCTTGGACATCCTATGCGACTCCTACCTGATAAAGGGTACGAGCGCGATCATCGCAATACGAGGGCGATTAAACAATTTTCCTATGAAGAGGTTCGACTCACTGTCGTCACTCTTTTATGAGTACGACCGCATCATACTGGAGATGGATCTAATGGAAGCTAACCTGAGCAGAGGCGAGAAAGTCCATTTGTTGCTGCTAGCAACCCGCAGGTTATACCCACATCCAGAATGCACTGTCAAAGGAGCTGAACTCAACGTGTGTTGTCGACATCAAGCGGTTGTTCCTTGATTCTTGGCTCAAGCAAGCACTACAATTACTTACACTTAATGATTCCGCGCCGATCCTCCGGTGCATAGGGATTTCAGCGGCTAGACTTCGCCGCCACGAGTTTCTGGGTCTGCCTCTTCTTCCATGACCTTCTGGATTCCAATCTAGCGCTTCTCTGCAAATCTCGTTTTCATCTTTCCGCAACGTGTGCCCAATCCATATCCACTTACGTCCCCGAATCTCGATTTCTAGCGCCCTTTGATGACACCGGCGATGTAGTTCCTCATTTGAGATCCAGTTGCCAGGCCACCAAGCGCGGATGATATTCCACAGGCAGCGGTTTACAAATACTTGCAGTTTAAGCGTCGTTACCGCATATGTACACCCAGTTTCGCACCCGTACAGAAATACGGATTTGACGTTTGAGTTGAAGATTCGGATTTTTGTTCGTAAAAATATCTGGCGTTAGCGCCAGATGTTTCGGAGACTCACAAATGCAAATCGGGCCTTTCTGATCCGGGTTTCGATGTCTTTCCTGGTACCACCATCAGGCGTTATCTGGCTACCAAGATACTGAAAGCAGTCCACTTCCTCAACTTGTTGCCCAGCTACCATGAAACTGGAGGGATTTGCTGTGTTGATCTCCATCGACTTGGTTTTTCCGACATTGACTTTGAGACCTGCTACCTTGGAACTTTCGGTGAGGTCGTCGAGTTTGCTCTGCATTTCCGGTTGTGTTTGGGCGAGCAAAACAATGTCGTCAGCCAGGTCAAGGTCGTTCAGTTGCTCCATTGTTGAAGGATTCCACGGAAATCATCGGTTCGGTGCAAATTCGATCGATCCAGTCAGAATCTCATCCATTACGATGAGGAAAAGTAGCGGTGATAAGATACATCCTTGTCTCACTCCAGCAGTTACCGGGATTGGTTCGGAAAAGACACCATCGTGCAAGATCTTGCACGAAAATGCCTAGTATTGTGCTTCGATGAGATGGACTAGTTTCTCTGGGACCCCTCGTCGCCTTAGAGTCGCCCAGATGTTTTCATGGTCAAGTCGGTCGAATGCTTTTTTCGAAATCAACGAAAACCAGCAGAAGAGAGTCCTGGAATTCGTTGATTTGTTCCAATATGATTCGTAGCGTTGTGATGTGGTCCACACATGATCGTCCGGATCGGAATCCAGCTTATTGCCGTCGGAGTGTAGCGTCGATTTTCTCCTGGATCCTGTTCAGTATCACTTTGCAGAGTACTTTGAGGGTTGTACAGATCAACGTTATGCCTCGCCAGTTACCGCACTCTGTCAGGTCTCCTTTCTCCGGGATCTTTACGAGGATACCCTGCATCCAGTCGGCCGGGAATGTTGCAATATCCCAGATGTCAGCGAAAAGACGGTGCAACATTTGAAGCCAGCACTACGTCAACCCAATATCGAGGTAGGTCAGCGGTAGCAAACCACGATTTACGGACTGCGCCTAAGAAAGGAGACAGTCGGTGTTTTGGGTGCGGTGAGAAGGGTCACTTCAAGTCACGCAGTCCCAAGCTGAAGGCGGCCAAGAAGATCGGATCCAGGCGTCACACAAAGGGAGCGCTCACGCCATGTTGGCCGCAAGCAGGCAGCGGAAGCAGGCAAAAGAGGCGTGCGTCCAGGCGGTTAGCACTCTTGGTCCCTGTGTTGGTCAAACTCAATATGAGAACCATAGTGCATATTATATGACACATCTATGGGCACAGGCACTCGACATGAGTTCATCTTTATCTATCGCTATCGTAATAGACCTCGCCCGTACCTATATACCGTGGACGCGGCATTATGTGGTTTCCACAGTCTCCTAAGTGCAGCTGCCGAACGCGAAGCAACAACTAGATCGCCGCGTTGTGTCGTCTCCATTCCTGGCGAAAGCCGAAACCCATTCCTATGGTTAAGGATATCAAAAACTCCAAGGCTTTGCTTGGAAAGAACCGGTTAGGGTTTGATGCATGTAGAACACACAGAAGACATCTTAGCAATGCTGGCGTAACCACACTTATGATACAGAAGATGGTAGAAGGAGTAGATATTTGCGTCGAGACTTCCAACAAAAACAAGGTTTGCAAAATCTGTTTAGCTGGAAAACAGTCAGGCAAAAAGTTCAAGAGTCTGCAAATATCGAGGTCAAGTAGGCCACTTGATTAAGGACATTCTGAGGTTTATGGATACAGGGAAGAAACGTGACATTCACGGATGACGTTTCACATTTCAAAGTAATCTACCTAATTAAACGCAAGAGCGAAGGTATTGAAAAGTTTAAGGAGTTTGAAGCGGTGACACTCAACTATTGTTGTATGATTGAACTTGTGCATTTCACTACAAGTATAAGAGATTTAACTATTATTCACGATTGATGTCATACATTCAACAATAATTATAGTAGATTCAACTATAATTATATGATTGATTTAATTATAAATCTGATAGATTCAACTATAATAATATAATTGATTTAATTATAAATATGATAGATTAAGTTTTATTTCTATGATTGATTCATTGAGGTCGATGATATTGTAAATTTAATTCTGTTTATATTGGCAGTTATCATATATTAAGATTTTTTATCTTCATTTAATTATTTCAGTATTTTGCATCTAGTTCGTTTTAGCCGCCACGATGCTAAAAAACCTGACCGGAAATCCCGATATTAACGTTCTGGTTCCTCCGCTGATGTGTTTTTGCATCCTGATGCATGAATGCCCAGCAAATTGTGCGTCTTAACTAATCGATCCCGGAAGACGTCCTGAGAAGTCCGTGCTTCTGCACCCGGCGAAGATTGACCTTGTGGGGGGAAAATTCACTGAATATCATGACCTCAATCTATCATACGCTGACTCACCATAATGCTGGGTCCCTATAGGATCCTACCACGATCACTTAAAGGAACGTCGAGACCCACGTCGATTCGTGGGCAGCCATAGTAGGTGTATCTTTCCCAATTCCAGGAACCGTCGGCCTACTACGCGACCGCTGCCAGGAACTGGTAGAGGAAAATGTTCCCCCATAGCCAGAGAGCGCTTGCGCTTTGACACCGACGTCAGGAACTGCCGGCTGAGCCCTAAAAATAGCGATACGATCGATGCAGGGAACACGTAGTGGTCTCACTCTTACGATTTTTTTAAATTTTTGCTGATGAACACGGATGAACAATATAGTATTCAAGTATCACACAATCAACAATAACAGTATAGTTTAATTTACTATATTTACAGTTCAATATCTCGAATCAACCATACATTTGTAGTTGGATCTATCATATTTACAGTTCAATCAATTAGACCACTACAGTTGAATCTATCATATTTACAGTTGAATCAATTTTACCACTATAGTTGAATCTATCATATTTATAGCTAAATGCTAGAGGTCAACCAAAAATTTACAGTTGAATCTATTATTATTGTTGGATATCTAAATTCAATCATACAATTGTAGTTGAAATCATCATGTTCACAGTTTAATCAATTATACCACTACCATTGAATCTATCGTATTTATAGTTAAATATGAGACGTCAACCTGGAATATATAGCTGAATCTATTATACTTATAGTTGAATGCCTAAAATCAATCATACAAATGTAGTTGAATCTATCATATTTACAATTGATTCAATTATATCATTACAGTTGATTCTATCAACTATGAAGTTGATTGAGTGAGGTAAATCAGCAGTTTTTAGTTGAATCAAATGTATTTATAGTGGAATTCCTAAAATCAAATTGAAAATTGTAGTTCAATCTATCATATTCACAGTTGAAAAAATTATACCATTAGATACAGATGAATCCATTATATTCACAGCTGATTGCATAAAGTCGATCATTAGTTTGTAGTTGATTCTATTACCTATATTTAAAGTTGTATGCAAAAAAAATCAACTACGCTTTGATGATTGGTATAACCAGCTGAAATAATTAAAATAACTCCGTGATGTTCCACAAACTGTTGACCAGTTGAAGATAATAAACGACTCGCCAAAGTGGAAAAAATGCCATCAGCGAAGAATTGAGGGCCCTGAAAGAAAAAAAGACCTGAAAGACGGTCGAGCTCTTACCCATAGAACGAAAATCAAGCTCATCGAAATGGGTATTTTCGATTAAAGAAGACGCGGAAAATACAAAGCGAGACTATTAACGAAAGTTTGCTCACTGCAGCTACCTGGTTAAGGTATTCCCAAAAAAAAACTTTTTCTTGCCTTCTTCAGCCGATGAATGGCATAAGAAATAAAGTGATAAGACCACAAATTAATAAGAGATTCCTCAGTTAACAAAAATTAACCAGAAATAATATGTTTCAATAAAGAGTCTCTTCAGTTATTGTAACCAATGTAAAAAAATCAGAGTGCTTTAAGCAGCAAAAACAGTTTTTTATTCCACTAACACTTCAATTTTATTTTATTTTTCAACTAATGCATTGTAGGTCATCAGGAATGTCCAATTTTGCAACCTAGGATGCCAACTCGTGTCAAATTTGGAAAATTTTAACCGTCCTCCACAAACCACTTTTTTTTTCTTAACATTTTTTTTATACTGTACTGTACTGTAAAATTGTGACAATATTTTTTTGAGATATTTTTTTAAATATTTCTTCCAAGGGTGTTTTTCTTATTATTATTGTTGAATTTTTCATTTTTTTACCTTGTTGCAGGCTTGCCAGATACTTTCAGAAAAAACGGGACATTTCACGACAAAAAAGCGGGACACAGCAGAAAAAAAGCGGGTTTTATAAGAAACTCTTAAAAAAGCTTAATTATTGCCATACTTATACGTATACGTTTTTCACGGTTCTAGCAAGTGTGTCAAATCTGTGTTTTGACTATGAAAAAACCTGACGTTCTAAGATTTTATCAAAAAATTCTGTGATGGTTTTCTGTGAGGCTTTTTTTATAATTTCATTAAAAAGTAATGTCAATTTGCGTCTTTTTTACATTTTACTTGAGAAAAGTCAAAGAAAATTACTAATTTTAACATATTTTCCAATTCATACTTAAAAATTAAAAATGTATATCGACGTAAAAATTTTTTGTGGAATTTGTTAATATTTCTAAAATTCTGAGTGCTGTGACAAAGATTCTTCTATGAAAATTTGCTCAAAATTCTTTAAAATTGTAGATTTATCTGTGATTTCGGCAACCTTCATTAACACGTTATTTGAGAGAAATATTTCAAGTCCTACATGTCAACTGTGAATTTAATATCGTGTAAAAAACCTTTGTGCATCAACAAATATATTTCAAATTCGTTTCAAAAATTTGAAATTCAAGAAAATTTTCATCATTGTATACTTGACTAATTAAGTTGAAAATTATGGTGTTTAAAAGACAAATGAACTTAGATTCTGCCGAAAAATTAAGATTTATATTCATTTTGAAGCAACTTAATCAATATTTTCATCATATATACTAAAATTATTTCATCGGCTGAACATGCTCCAAGAACGATTAATTGATCCGAATCTTTAAGTAACTTCAGGGTTTCTTAGTATTGTCTTATGTAAACTCTGAAAAATGACCTATTCGATTTTTTGGTGTTGTGTTGCTTATTTTAAGAAAAAAACCAAATTATTAAGAGGATAAAGTTTGATTTTTTAGAGTGTTAGTCAATGAATTTTTAAAAAAGATTTCCTTGAAAAAAAAGCGGGAAATTTTGAGGAAAAAGCGGGACGACGGGACATTCAACAAAAAAGCGGGACATGTCCCGCTTTTGCGGGACGGATGGCAACCCTACCTTATTGTGATGACTGTGAGTAATTTTTTGGTAATTTCTTCGAAAAAAAATCCTCGATTTTCTAGAATTTAAGAAACGAGAGGCAGCTTCTTCTTTATTCCGGTTCTATTCAATTTTTCCCATCTAGGATTCGATAGATCTTCAAGAAAATATTTTTTTCCATACACTCTTATTATTATAAATACCGAAAAACTGGCATAAGTCGATATTTTTACCTATTTATGGAATGATATTTTTATCGCAAATCATTCGTGCAGAATCGATTCCCCCAACAATGGGTTATCTCCTCCTTTGCCAGCTTCAATCAAACTCTTTAAATATTTTTTTTCGTGTATTGCTTAAAGCAGAGTTTCATAAACAACTCAATATAATATTCAGAACCCTAGCATGTACACTAGACTGAGTTGGTTTGGGGTCATTTTTGAATTTCTCAAACCCTGGGGTCTAAAAAGCTCCGTCTTGGTCCAAAACTCATCCATGATTTTTTGCAAAATTTTTAAGTAACGTTTACATGAGTAAATTTGAACTTTTAGGTTCATATGGGAAAATTGAATATTTTGTACTGAAAAATCAACTTCATTTTTGTTTCTTCTGTGAAACGGAGCCAGCTGACAGTTTTTGTGCCAATTTATAAAATTACGAAAGGAAATTTTCCGCTTAACAACTTTGTAGAAGACCGTTACTTCGTTTCTTATTAGGCAAAAAAGTTATTAGCTGTTTAACAGATAACGCATTGATAAACAATAAATTCAATTGACATCCCTGCTGGGTGTCTAGTGAGGTATGGCATGGCTACTTTTCATGCTATACTTCGCGAGACTCCAGCAGTGGTGTCAATTGAATTTATTATTTATCAATGCGAAAAGACATACCTCTGTTAAACAGCTAATAACTTTTTGACTAATAAGATACAAAGTTATGCTATTCTATAAAGTTGTTCAGCGGAATATTTTCTTTCGGAATTTTATAAATTTGCACAACAACTGTCAGCTGGCTCGGTTTCACAGAAGAAACAAAAATGAAGTTGATTTTTCAGTACAAAATATTCAATTTTCCTATACAAACCTAAAAGTTCAAATTTACTCATGTAAACATTACTTAAAAATTCTGCAAAAAATCAAGGATGAGTTTTGGACCAAGACGAAGCTTTTTAGACCCTAGGGTTTGAGCAATTTAAAAATGACCTCAAATTGACTCAGTCTAATGTACACTAACTTAATAACATTAAATAACCCGTGTCCACTTTCTTACGTAAACAGTAAACAGTACAGTTCAATATATTTGAGTAAGATTTAAAAGAATTTGGTTCTACATGGTTTCTCTGTTCCATGATCTTTAAAACAAATTCACTGGTGTTGGGGAAAAGTGGTAGAAATTTTGATATTTTGAAAATTTTACCATGCAAAAATGTTTTTAAGATCTATGGGCGTTGTATTTATTTACAGCACTGTTTCTATTTCAACCGTATGTGATAGAAATATTGCTATTTTTGCATCACAGCATGCGAAAATACAACACGTGTTGTAGAAAAACTTAAAGGCCAAAGATCTTGAAAATGTTTTTGCATGGCAAAATTTTCAAAATGTGCAAAAAGTGACAAAACTTCTACCACTTTAACCCACATCCTTATCAATATATCATACTCAATCAGAATAAAAAAAAGGGTTACTTTACATGATTTTTTTTTTTTATTGAATCTCAATTTAGTACTTCACAATGACTTATAAATTAATTATTTGATCACTCCTGTGTTTTAAAAATGCTATCTTTAACCCTTAAAGAGAATGTAAAAAAACAGACCGTTAAAAGTTATACCTATGATTGATTTTTCAATTATTGAAACTTCAAAGCTGTGTAACATGTCCAAAAATCTGAAAAACTTTCTGATAGAAGCCTTCAAAACGGTTTGATGTCCAATCCATCAAGTGTTCTAGATCTCAAAACTCAATCCATCCCCGACCCACTGCCCCCGCCCTGTTTTTCTCATTATTCCGAAAAAGCACGGATTTCTGGCAATTAATTTGCACCCGATTACCCGACACGGCTACCAAGAAAAGAAAATTCCCACTGATTTCTTTCCCAGAATTTAAATAAAAAAAAAACACTCTTCCATCTACATAGGTTGAACGCCACGGTCGGTCGCCAATCCATCTCAATGAAGTCGCTTAATAATTCAACCGTACAGCTGCCTCCTCCGCAAGCCGGCTTTTTAGACTTTCCAGCGTAATTTTCTGTTCGTGCATTTTCCCCAAATTCGTGCCAATTCCTGTCGTCTGGGCTCCGATTTTTCTCCGGATCCAAAACGGCTCGACCTTGTCGCCATCAAATCTCAGCTTTCGGGTTCAAATGGAAAGATGACGGCGGCCCGGCACCATTTCTAACGAAAATCGATGACTTCCCCAGACTGTCAATCAGCAAGGCCCATTCTCACCTTTCCGGGACCGAGAGCTAGCAGGAGTTTTTTTTCTGCTTGCTTTCTAGCCATTGCCTGCACACATTATGAGGCTGCAGAACCGTTTTGAATTTTGGGACCTAAGGCAAGACGAGAGTAGTAAGGCAGGGTTTCAGTGATTTCATAAATTTTTCAACATTCATTATCGTAATTTTCATTTCATGGAGGATTCTGATTTCTTTAAGGTTTATTTTTTGTTTACGGAGATAGAATGATTTGGGTTACACAGGAATGATGCTTCCATGTGTAGTGTTACTAGATGTAAGGGCGATTATAAAAAAAGTTCAGATACGGCGATAATTGAACACAAGTATCAATTCAATATTGTTACAAGGAGAATTTAAGAGGGATTAACTTTCGATCAATAACGCGGATGCTGAAGGCAATCAGCAGGAATCTGACAGATGAAATTCAGATCAATAATGAATTTACAATAGTATCCGGAAATTTCTGGATCAAAAATGGTGTCAAAAAATAAGAGTAAACAAATATGTCAGACAAGGCCGTGCGAACGGGGGGGGGGGGGGTTTAGGGGTTTAACCCCCCCCCCCCCCCCCATGGAGATTTTTTCCAAATTAAATTTCCAATGAAGTAATGGGAAATTACTTGACCTTAAAAGGTGTTAAATAAGTGTAAACAAGAAAGTCTAAATTTTTTTCTAGCCTTCGGCGGAAATTAGATTTCAGTCACCCTAGGCTTGAGATATTTCATTTTACGACACTACAAATATGCCTTTTAAGAATTGAAACTAATTTTAACTGTAAATTCAAATTTGCAATAACAACCTTTTGCATTGAAACTCTTAACTTGACGTACAAAAACTCAACCACGTCTTTATAATGGGTTTTTATTAAGAAGCGTAACCAAACAAGTTCAGAATTTGAAACCAACCATGTTAACTCCAACATTAATTAATTGAATAGTAATTTTATACATCAACAAGAATGAAGCCATGATTCATAGCTCACGATGGTCATCAGAATTAGCAAAACAAAATATAAATCATAGTATCCTCTTCTTTATTACTAAAAATTTTGATTTCCAAAAAATCGTGCTGATAGAAAATATTCTTCAAAAACCCAATTTCAGTCTCATTTTATTTTGTGTTTTTTTGTTCTTCTAAATACTCAACATCACATTTAAAAACGTTTGACACAAGGTCACAAATTTAGCATCCTTGAAGGTGTCAAGAATTTAAAAGTTATTTTTTAATAATTTGGGTGCCCTGGATCTAAATATACAATTTTTATAAACTTCTCTTTCAATAAGTTTTGAAAATATTTTAAAATCATTTAAGAAATTTCTGCATTTTTTTAACAAAACTTTAAAACAAAAACATAATATTTTAAAATGAAGGTTTTAAATAAATTTTCAACTTTCCCCATGACTTTAAGTTATTTTGAGTTCTGCGAGTTTGGACAAATTTTCTTCAATGAATTCCTTTCAACTTTATTCAGTGATGTCAGAAACACTTGTAATGTAACCTTTCAAATTTTAAAAACCTGTTGTTACTGATTTACAGATCATGCATCTATCATCATCTTTAAAATATTTTTCCTTAATTGAATGAAACAGATATAATAAACAAATTTAGAATCAGATGTATTCTTCAAAGTAGATTTATTATTTCATCAATTATCATGAATGATTTAATTTAAAACTGATGTATATATAACCAAAACTAATGGTGATAGACAAAATTTGTCAACGATTCGAGTTCAGGACGCATAAATCCATCTAATCAATAATTCAATCTTAGACATCAAAATGCTGTTCCCTTGAATTATCAATTAAATTCTCTTAATAAGATTTAAAAATGGTTGGACGAGTTTATTAGAAAACAAATCTTCGAAAATGATAAAAAAACTTAGATATGTTTTTCATCTTCATATTCTGATTCAATTTTCAAAGAAATGTATCGAATTTAAAGTCAAATTATTTAAATTTTCTGAAATAATTTTAATAAGTTTGTCTTAATTTTTGATTCTGATTTTTTGTGGTCTGGAAACATAATCTTCTTGGAAGTCATTGTAACCTAATTTTAAATAATAAAAACATAGTTTCTACCTTCTGTCCTTTGCATTTAATTTAAAGGCAACAAAATATTCAGTGCTTGAAATTGTAAACTGTTAAAGCTTATATTGAAAATATATAAACGTTTCTTTAATTTTCGTTTTATTAAGTCGTGATTTTAAATCGATCATTTTTTTTAAATTAATCTCTAGAAAAATGTTTCGAAGTAGCAATTTAAATGTTTAATTTTAACGCACAATTTTAGCTAAATTTGATTTTCTTTGTGCTTCGAATATTGATAACAAAACTTGGAATTCATGTTTTTATTTTATAAGTTTCTAATGGATCATTTTCTAATCTGTACTTTGTCAGGATGAATGAACATTTTGTAATATAAATAAGTATATTGAGTTATTATTTTGAATTTAAGAACTTTTTAGCTTCTTACTTTAATAATTGGACGAATTTTAATATGGAAAGAGGTTTTATCTTTGACTTTCATAACTGATTATAAAATTGAATATTTAAAATAATATTTCAGTTATCAACTATTGAATAAATTCTCCTAAGTTCCGAATGGATTTTTTTCCCCAATCGCGAATTTACATTTCAAATGTTTGTTTTTTTTTTCAAATTCAAGATACTACAGCGAAATTTTTGAATCAATTGGCAAATTTGTAGTTCAGTTATTTATTTTGAATAATTTGTCAATGAATAATCGGATTTATTGATTTGAACCATTCATTTTGATTTGTTTTGAAAATTTTGTTATATTTTCATCAAAACATTTGATTATTTTTAGAGTTTGTGTAATAATCATAAGTAGGAAAATGGTATTAGAAACTAATTTCCTTGTTTATTGTGTTGTTTTGGTATTGTTATTATTTTTGGCTAAATTTGAATTTCGAAAACCCCCTCCAATGAACGAATCCTTCGCACGGGCCTGATGTCAGAAAATTTGCTCACCTCCAGGAAATTCAGTCCTTAGTCAATCTAGGTCAAATACATTTCATTTTATAACACTTAGTATACGACTTTCATGAATTGAAACTCATTTTATTGTGAGTTTAGAATCGCAATTCAATAAACCATTTGCATTAGAACTCAGATCTTGACACACAAAAACCTACTTTAACAATGGGTTTTTATTTACCCTGAACTTCATGATTTTTTTTTATTTTCCCTTAAAATCATTTTAAACAGTTGGAAATGAAGTGTACATCATATAAATACGATTTTTCCCTTTTTCCATACACTAATTGTTGCGAATTTGTTACTTTACGAAACGAAGGGTCAAATAAATTTATAATTTGAAACCAACAATTTTAAATTAAAAATTCATGCATCGAATACATTTTTTTACTTCAACAAGTTAGAAGCCAGGAGGTGTTCAGTACTCACAATAGTCAAAAGAATAAGCAAAAAAAAATCTTAAGCCTACTATCCATTACTGTATTACTATTCTTTTTGATAATTAAGAAATCGTGAATTTCTTTATGCTTTAAAAAAAATTTCTTCAAGAAACCAATTCCAGCATCAATTAAAAAAAAATCTTGTTCTCCTCAATGCTCAACTTCACAATCGAAAGGGTTTGGATAAATTACAAAAGGCCACACAATTCGCATTTTCCAAGGTACAAAGAATTTAAAAACTTATTTTGAATAATTTGGTAGCCCTGAATCAAAATATATCATATGATTAGATCAGATTGTATTTTTTTTTTAAAGTTTGGAAAAAAAAACATAATCATAGTCATTAAAATCATATCGTTTTGCAGGATTTATCAAGTTTATTTGATAAAATATTATTTTTCAACTTTCTTCAGTAATGTGAGTAATATTGGATATAATATGTATTCAAATTAAAAAAAAACTGTTGAATATAATTTTAAGATCATTTTTCATCTATTATATAAAATTCTCTTGTAACGGTGTTTGTAGTACTCCTCTGAAATGATCCAACCGATTCAAATGAAATTATTTTTAGAATATTCTGTGGGCATGCGAATCGGTTTATATCGAAAAAAAAACAACAAAAAGTCGCTTCAATTGTCCGTAATCATTAAATTTGTAATAAATTGAATCAAATTAAAGTCATGGCCTTCAATTTTATCGAGATTTTCTTTCTTTTCGGCGCCGGGCGGTTTGTTTTTCGTCTCCATGGTCGAGGCGTCGCGAGCAAGCGTCGTAGGAGGTTAGTAACTATGGCATAGCATACTGTTTAGTGAGAATATTTGGGCGCGCATTTTTCAACCAAGTATAATTTCAATGCATGTGGTGGCCATATGAAGCCTAGATGTGTTTTTTCTTCTTGATTCCTAGATCATTTGTACAGCACACAGTAAAGAATGACGCTTACATTTGATCCAGATTGATATTTTGCCGATCAAATCAAAACCATTTAAACGATATGAAAAAATTAAAACTTTAATGCGTGTTATTTAAAGAAGGAATTGTTGTCTGAATAATATGAATTTAGTTCTGATGCGTATGAAATAATGGTATGACTCTTTGCGGACATTTGAAAAAAGAAAAATGGAAAGATTTGGTTTATAATCCAATTCGCTAGAAATATTTTTCGAACATGTACAAATGTGCTTCACAGAAGTTGTATCAAGCGCCTTTAATTTTATAGAACAACCACAAAATCCGTTGCAAATGAACAGACACATGAACTGAACAAGAACCTGTCCTTTAAAATAGATTATATAGGATTGATGTTCATTTAAAGGCCGGATGCAAAGAATTGCAAACGTTCAACATTTACAAAAAAATGTATGCATGGTTTCTTAATTTATAAATGGTTGGGCCCAAATACACAATCTGACTAAATAAACTTAACTGTTTTTTTTAAATCGTTCACCAAAAAACTGTTTACAGGTTCCCTGTTTGTTTACACAGAATTCAAGTACGTACTTAACATAAATGTGTGTTTTTGTTTAACAAATTTTGACTACATAGAAGAGACTTTAGATCCGATTGTTTGTTGTAATTTTTTTTTGTGATTGATTTTCCAGAAGGATAATTTTTTTGATAGCAGAAGCAGATTTTTTTTTGATAAGTTTTTATTATGACCTAAAAGTGTTGAAAATAATATTAACTCCTGTCATTTCACACGGTGAAACAAGTGGCAACACGCCTTTTAGCCATGAAACATATACCAATTTTTCTCTAAAATAGTCAGATAGGGTATCCCGAGTGTTAAATTTGAAGCGGATATTTAAAATTTTTAAATGTCGAGGTAAATGTGCATGAAAATTTCCAGAAAAAAGAATGAAATGATCGTAGCCTTAAAAGATTAGTTCTTTTTTATGTATTTAATTTTTCAAAACCTGCATTCCAATTAAATGTTATTGAATCTTGAAAATATCACATAATCTTAAATAGAATCGCAAATCACCTTCAACACTGTTTAGGAAAATTTTAAATCAGACAACAATGGTTTAAATTGGCAGGTATGTCTTTAAGGAAAAAATAAAAATAAAAATGCTTTAATACGGTTGAATAACGAAAAAATTAAATATAAATTTTCTCCTTTCATAACCAAATTCAATTCCTTTGAACATTAACCCAATAAATAAAGTCTTCTTGATTTAATTTGCATTTTTTGCTCGAACAAATAAAAAAAGGGCGAACTTTTTTTTTGAACATGATTTTGATGAAAATATGGAAATAAAAAACCACTGCTTCCAAAGGCGAGGAAAGCGAAGCTGCTTGAAAATGGTTTGTAAAAAATCTTATCTAGGTAATGTTTTTATTTCTTCAGTTCTAAAAAAATATACCATCAAAAGCTACTCGGGAGCTAAAAGTGCTGCGCTAGGCAGAATATTGGGCAAAACTCCATAAATTGTCCCGATATTAAAAATTCTTCTTCCATAAAGTTTCATATGCAATGAATTCCAATAAATGAGAAACTTTTGATTTCGATTTAAACCTTAAAGTGAACTCGAGCAAAGCGGAGAAAATCAACTAAATGGTATACAATAATTAAAACATAGATATAATCACATATGTTATTTATGGAACAAGTTATAAAGAGTAGATTTTTTTTAAGCAAGAGGCTTGCCAAGTTTGATGGTAACGTTGCAACGCGTTGAGTGCTGAAAAAATCGAATTTGCAACGGGAAGCTGTTACCTGATTTCATTCGCCAATATTCAAAGCATCCGAATCAAAGAAAAGTAAACGAAAAGGATTCATGTAATATGCATGTAAAATTGATAGGAGAGAATTTTTTAATAATTTATGAAAAGACCCGTGGAATTGAGTTAAAATTCCTAGATTTGATTCCGATATAATTGAGCGGGACAATTCGAGCAAACGGAAAAGATGGATATGTTAAAAAACTAGGACATGTTCAAGAAAGCGATACGATTAACAACTCAAGACTTGATGTTGTTTTTAAGTCAAACAGCGAAAAAAAAATTAAATTGACGCCAAGTTTAACATGGTAAGACGAAGTTTACCGGGTCTGCTAGTTATCTCCATAAAAACATTACTTCTTATTTGAATGAATAAATGAAATCCAGAAAGGAATAAGTGCATAATTATAATAAAATTGGCTTTTCAGTTAATGTGTCAGACCATTTTCCATATGTTTTTCGAAAATAAGTATTTTTTTTTTAACGTAGGAGTCGTAAAATCATATACCGAAAATCAGTAAAATTAAATAAATACAGTTTGAAATATGTAAATGGTTTGGCATTATTATCTCAAAATCGACCATTTTTGCACTTATACATACCTCTTTGGCTTTGAGGGCCTTATTGATTAGTTCATCAGTTTTCAATGATTGATTCCAATCGAGACGCAACTTTAGGTACTTATTTTTAAAACTCATAAACATCATATCATCAGAACTAGAGGTGAAAAAAAAAATTGACAAAAAATGTGATTTAAGGACACCAAAATTTATCAAATTTTTAAACATAGGCTCCAGAATGCTGTTTCCTAGAAAAATTAATTAATTTATTTAAATGGTAAGAAGTATCCTTCCTTATTGCTAAAAACTTATCTTTTTAATTTTCATTTTTTGTTTTAGTTATCTATTAAGTTTACCAAATTTTACAGAATCGATTTTCGTAGATGATGGAAAGAACTAAAGAAACATGAGCTATCAAAGAACGAAAGAATATAAGCCGTAAATATCATGAATTTTTCGAAAAAGATACAACGGTTCACCGGCAGGACTTGAACCTGCAATCTCCGCAGGTTCAAGTTCTGCCGGTGAGCCGTTGTATCTTTTTCGAAAAATTCATGATATTTACGGCTTATGTTTTTTCGTTCTTTGATAGCTCATGTTTCTTTAATTCTTTCCATCATCTACGAAAATGTGATTATTTTCAGGTACAAAGATGTACCAAACGATTTCATAACATCAGTATTGACAGAATCGATATTTTTAGATTTACCGATTTTTTTTAGTCATACTGTTAAAATAATAGTAATATTTAAAAAAAAGTTTGTCTTTTTTTTCAATCATAATTTTTTGTGTTTTGAAAAATTAATCTTCTTGGAAGCCTATTAATCATGGGTGGCCAAATAGTGGCCTGCGGGCCACAAGTTTTTGATACATTTGTGATGTCATAACGCATGAAGCACCAATTGCAGTAATTTTTGGTTTTGTTGGAATTGAATTTTACATTTTTTTCTGTCAAAAGTGTTTTTAAGAAAAAAAAGTTTTTATCTGCTGCATACATTCAGGGGTAAAAAATACTACAAAATATTCTATTATCTTAAATCATGTAAATAAATCTTAGGATGGATGAAATTTTAATGTTAACAAATGCATAATGCAAAACAATCAAATCCCAGCCTATGGAAACGTAATTCATGAGATTTAGTTCTGATTAGCATTTCGTTGCATTTTGCCCCAGTCAGCTAACTGAGTTATAAAAATATTTATTTGAAAAAGTTAGAGATTGTCCGAAAAATATTTATACACCAACAGTGTTGGTATTGGATAATGAAAGCAATATAAAATTTGTAAGTGATATCATTAAGACAGTCTCGTTTTGGCAGTAGAGCAGTGTGGACGTGTTTTAATCAGCAAAGAAACGCTCTTTATCGGTTATATTTTTATACGCCAGTTCACGGGACTGTGCTCTCGAAAAGCACAGAACACAAACACCAACAACAACAAGTGATAAGATGGCTGCACCAGCTTATCACCTAACCTCAAACGGCCCACGTGTCAACACTCTTGTAATGGATATGTCAACTATTCCATCAAGAAAGCTCAACATGGACATTATAGCTAAATTCGTGAACGAAAAGTTAATGATTGCTTATTCCGACGTTAAAACACTGCAACACAACACTGGAAAGTCACTAGTTTTCGTTGAAGTAGCAAGTGAAGAAATAGCAATCACCGCAACAGAAAAAAATGGAGGTGCCCACGTTTTGTCGATCGATCAGGAGAATTTCAAGGTCAATGTGTTCATGGAAGACGGGGCAACTACAGTTCGAGTTCACGACATTTCACCACAAACGGAAAACAAGTCCATCACGAATGTGTTGGAAAAGTACGGACAAGTTCTTTGGCTCAAGGAGGAGATTTGGACGGAACCAACCGTTCTGAAGGGGATCAAGAACGGGATTCGAGCTGTGCGAATTAAACTGCATACAGCAGTACCTTCGTACGTAAACATCGGTGGAGAAGTGACGTTGGTAACCTATAAACACCAGCAGCAGACGTGCCGGCATTGCCATAAACCGGTGCACTGGGGCCGAAAGTGCATTGAAGCGAGTTTCATGGAGTTGCAAGTTCAGGGAGGCAACATAAGCGAACGTTTGATTGCATCAGGAGTCAACTACGCAGGAGCTCTGAAAACGGGTGTTTCCAGAGATACCGAGGCGGGTGGAATCACACAAGATGGAGAGAGGACCGCATTGATAAACAAGAAGAAGCAAGCAAAGCCGAATGAAGAGGTAGGTGTTAATTTCACATGTCTAAATGATCTAGTCCGGAAGAACAATAGTGCTCCTCAGAGTAGTGTCAGTGCAACATCCGAAAGAATTACACGCAAATCATCACAGTACACTAACACATCAACACGAGAACATAAATCACGATCAAGGTCGAATGTGCGCAATTCACGGAAAGGGGTGGCGGAAGTGGGTGGTGATGACAACTCTGTTCTCATCCGCAGTATGCTGCAAAGTAATGCTTACGGGGGACTCATTTCCGAAGACGATGATATTGAGAGCGTGAGAGAGATGAGTGATCGGAGCATGAGTGGCAAGTTGAGAAACGATCTGGGTAACAAAAATTTTGAAAGTATTCTGAAAAATAAATAGACTTTGAATCATGGCGAATTTATTATCTTATAATATTGGATCAATTAACATGAACGGAATTTCAAATGAAAATAAAGTAAACGCATTAAAATCCTTCGTTTTTCTCATGGAACTAGATATAATTTTATTACAGGAAGTATACGAAGCATTTGAAATTGGTGGGTTTGAAATGTTTTCAAACATAGATCAAAATAAAAGAGGAACAGCGATATTAATAAAATCGCATATTAAAACAACACATTTACAAAAAAGTTTAGATTCTCGTATAATTTCATTAAAAATAAACGATAATATCACTATATGCAACATATATGCACCATCAGGGAGTGCAAATAAAAGAAACAGAGAACTATTTTTTAAAGACGTTTTACCTTATTACATAAACGGTGGATTGGAAAAATTAGTGATTGGAGGAGATTTTAATTCCGTAGTTAATAAAAAAGATGCAAATCATGATTCAAACTACAGCCCTCCCGAGCAGACTTTTATGGCAAAATTATAGCAAATTTTGCTATCACGCCCTGAGAGCCGAATTTGCTCTCATTTTGCTTGACATAAGGTGGTACACAGCAAAAATGAGAGCGAAGATTTTCATACTTGGTTAGCAAAGTGATGCCTAATTTTGCTAAAACTGAGACCTTAATTACACCTCATTTTCTGAGAGCTTGGAAAGCACAATGATGCCAATATAAGACATCACATAATTTTGCCTGACAGTAACATTTGGTATCATTTTGCTTTCAAAATAAAAAAAATACTGCTGAAGCGAGGTAAAATTTTGATATCCCTGTTAAAAATTGCGCTTTAACTTTTGCTGTGATCTACCTTAAGTCAACCGAAATGAGAACCAATTTGCTTATCAAAGCGTGATTTCAATATTCAATCTTATTGTGCTTAACAGTTTTTTACGATTATCCAGAGTCGCCTTCAGTTATGCAACGTGAAAGCAAACTTACAGCGATCCGGACCAGATCATTGACGAATTCGATAGAGACAACGCAAGTTTTTTTTTACACGAGTAATCTGAAAAAAAAAGTATTATTATCATCAGTACTCATCAATAAAATTTCGAGGTCGATTTAAGCAAAATTTAGCTCAAATTTGAAATTGTCTTTTATGAAAATGCTAGCAATTAGCAAACAACAATTTCTATGTTCATAACATGAGATGGCATTATCAGAATTAGATGAATAAGAAGAAAGAATGTCTCACAAACAAAATTTAGCCAAATTTCTGATTTCGGATTCTCTACTACTACAAAAAAGTATGAGCATAAAATTGTAATTTGTTAAAACAGTTCTATTTCATTTTTTGTAAAAACTGGGGATTTTTCGTAAATGAGATCTGGGGAATAGGGAATGGTCGCCTGGAATGGTTCAATAAAATTTAGAAATTGTTATGGCATAATTATCACGAAACCGATGATTTATGCTCTTGTAGCCCTTTGACAGTGTATTATAAATATATTATTGATAATTATTTAAATAAAAACATTTAAAATAATTTTAGCTCTACATGATGAACCAGAGAATTTTAAAAATTATAGAAATTTTAAAAAATCGTATTGCAACTAAATTGTCGAAAAAAGTGAAATTTTCACATTACATGTATTTTTCCTATTGTTAAAACAAATTTAAGCGAAAATTTAAGAAAGAGCGTTCGATTGCTCTCGACATAAACATAACAAACAATTTGATTGTATACATTAAGGCGTTACAGTGTAAGGAACATTTCAATATATTGCCAATATTGCCATCACCGAGAAGCATTCATAGAAGTACATGTGCTTGACCCACACACTTATCGTACATATAACTAAAAGGAGTGATATCCAACCAAAACTCCATGTGAAAATTTAAGTAGTTTGAAAATACGTAACAGTTTTTTTCATAACACCAAATCATGATTGGTAGAAAAGTAAACTGAAAATCAATCAAATAAAAGTAATTCTTCTCTAACAATCAAGAACAACGTCAACCCGAGCCACTAGGTTCAATCTAGTACAAAGAGTAAAACTAGCTTAAAGGCGAGTTGGACCATATTGGTCTTAGCCGTCCCATTGCGGACAAGCAAAGAAAAAAAAAAGCTTGAATGAGGTTGATAAGCTTGGTTCACATTTTGATGCTTGTCCCGTGAAAGCTGTGCCTTTACTCGTTGGTAAATTTGAATAGCGAACAAAAACACTGCGTATGATAAGCAACCTTAGAATAACTTACTATAATAAAACCCGTTTGAACAGTAGGGCTCCTATAAATAAGACGTCATAATGTGTAATTCATGTCAATATACTATCAAATATACATTGACATGTTCCACACACCGTAACGCCGTAATTTATATAATTCCACTTATCAAGTGCTGCTTTTAAGCCTATCTTTTTGTGATTCCTGACACGAAGTCTGTACAAAAATCTTCCTTAAATGATAAGTGACTAGTTGAAAGGCTCCAAACACCTTGTTGAGGTTGAGAAAAGCAGCCTTATATCGATTAGGTTAAAACTACCGGTAAGATGATAAGCGTCAGCCTATCAAAATGTTATTACTGAAGTGGGATGTGGAAATATAATTTTTTTACGTTTAACAACAGACATATTGGACCTATCAGAAGGTAGATTTTCACTTACCGCTTCTTCCCGGATTGAAAAAAAAACTACTGATCCAACTTGTGGCGTGCCTGTTAGTGGCCAGCTCAAAACAGCTAAAAATCCAACAAGACCATGACTGCTTCTGGAATGATTGCCGGAAGTTCCTTGTTTAGCGCGTCTTGCAAATCCGGATAAGTTGCAATTTGTGAGGGACGAATATTTTTTTTCCTGATTCTACGTCTTCTCATGAAACGTAAGCTCCTTATTGCCGATGTAATTCTGGAAGATAATTGAATGTTGTCATCACTGGACCAGGAGGTTAATGTAGACTAATCTTACCGCGCTGTACCCGGTTGGCATCCAAATAGTATAACCCGCATGTAGCAACCTGCAAGCATTATGTTGCAAATTCTGCACTATGGCCTCGGCTTCTACCTTGTGGTCGACGTATTGGTCACTAACGGTATTATATTTTAATTGAAACTCGTACACTTTTTGACGCACAGCCTTAGTAAAAGTGAAATTGATGCACAGATCATCAAATTTTTGCTTGTTTTCTTTTCTGTTGACAGCTGTTGACCGACTCGCAGTTGGATCAGTGACATCAAACATATGTCTAGCGGTACGTTCATATTGTTTTGAAACAGACAAAAATCTCACGTTTTATTGAATGCTTTGTACCGTGAATATATGAAATTCATTTTAAAATCTAAATTATCAAATGTATCTCTATGACGTGCAAAAATACACAAAATAAGTGGTCGAGATGCGACCAAACCGAACTGTGCTCCATCAGCATTATTTTCAAGGCACTTGAACTTTATGTGCAAATATTTTCATGTAGACGAAATCTTTGGTGTTTATCTAGACTCGATTTTTGATAATCGAAGGAAAGCATTTCAGTCAACCATTTTCGATCTAAACTATCAATTACACGAGATCCAATTTCTGTTATTTCAAAATTTCCTCATGACACTCAGTTCGGTCTGATCGAAGCCCGGCCAAGTATCTATTGTACGTTTTGGTGATCAAGAAGTTACTTCAAAAGACTATAAACGTTTAGTTAACAGAAGTATTGGATAAATTCTTATCTTCTTCCTAGATGTTAAATTTTGGTTCACGGTCAATTTTAATTCAGTTTATAAAGTCTAGGTCGTCTAAAAAGTTTTATTTATTTAAGATTAAAATTAGTTTTATTAATAATTTTGTGCGAAAATTTATGATTAATGTTCTAATTGTAAAAAAAATGCTAAGGTCAGAAGCTCTAATTTTCGTGATATTGAAATTGTTCATGCATCCGAAAAAGTATTTTGAATAATCCAGCAATTTCGAATCAAAATGCACTGGATGCTTTATTGAACGATTTTATATGCGCTTTTATCTTGTACGATTTTCTCGAAATAATGACGATATTAAAACATGCAAAAAACAAGTCTAGACATTTAAAGATTTGAAGATTAAAACATGCAAAAAACAAGTCTAGACATTTAAAGATTTGAAAGGTATTCCAAATTAGAATAAAATTTATTCAAATTGTTAAACAATACAAAAATTTTAAAAATTGATACTGTAGATTTAATTTAGGAAAGAAAACCTAATATGTGAATTTACATTCAATGCTTTTGAATGAACAATATAATGTATTTGACTTATTCAGTTTTTTTTTCTTGGAGTGTTATGTTTGGTGAAAAATCACTTCAGGTCAAAAGTGATAGGTTTGTTAGGAATCGTTTGAAAAAAAAATCATGATGATGTCTTTGTTATTCTTTTTAAATCCAATAAATCCTAATGATACTTAGTTCAATTATCGTGTAATTTCAATAACAAATTATCCTTTCATTTTGCTCTCTAGTTTGAGTTTTAACCGATACAAACGACAATTTTGAGGAAGAAGATGATAAAAGAAATCTTCGTTTTTACCACAGTTTGTAAATTATGATTTGAGTTGCCGGTGCTTGTATTGAATCATAATCTTGAAGAAGAATTTCATTCTTCTAAAATGTGGATAGCTTATTGATGCCTCGTTTTGTTTTATTTTATATTTTTATGCAGAAATATTTGAATGAATACAGATTTTTGTAAACCCCGCTGTAATTTTGATTTCAGATTTGTATTTTGTCATCTAATTTTACTATTGAGCCAGCAGTCCATTAAATGATCCTATAATTTTGGTCTCGGGCTGGTACTTTATTTATAAAAAAAATAAATACCTCCATTATGCCTATTTTTGCTATCAAAGAATTACTATACCAAATTTTGCTATCTGTTTGCTGTATGTACCTAAATGTGGTCTCAGCGTGCTGTCAAATAAAATCTATGAAACCTGAATTATGCCTTATTTTGCTCTCGTTCAAAAGTTAACAGCAAAGGATGCTATCAGTATGCTGTTGACACCTTATTATGTTCTCACTTTGTTATCAATTTAGGCATCAAAGTCTGTTCGGGCTGCTCTTAAATATGTAGTTGAAAACATAAGCCTTGTTGATTCATGGGAACAGAAATATAAAAACAAAACTGATTATACTTTCATTCGAAATGGTTCCGCAGCGAGATTAGATCGGATATATGTATCGAAAAATATGATTAATGATGTAGTTGACGTAAAATCAAATGTGTGTTCTTTTTCAGATCACAAGGCTGTGATTTTAAAAATGAAATTTCCAAATTTAGGAAAACCATTTGGTAGAACGTATTGGAAATTAAACGATTGTGTATTCACTGATGAAAATATTGCAGAATTCACTCAAAAATGGAATTATTGGAAATCACAAAAACGTTATTTTAATTCTTGGCTTACGTGGTGGAATGATTTTGCAAAAGTAAAAATTTCATCCTTTTTTAAATGGAAGCAAAATTTGATTAGGAAACAGTTCAAAGATTCCTTAGAATTTTTTTATTCAGCTTTAAAACATTTGTACAACGATTATGTTGATAATCCCGCGCTTATTAGTGAAATAAATAAAGTAAAAGGTAAAATGCTAGCTTTGCAAAAATCTATGACAAAACTTTTTTACAACAATACAAAAACATACATTTCAGGAGAAGATATATCGATATTTCAAGTAGGAGAACAAATTAAAGCTAGGAGTAAAACTTTGGTAAAATCATTAGAAATAAATGGACATGAAGAATTTGATCAGGATATTGTGACAAATACTATATTTGAAAATTATACTAATGCATTTAGAAAAGAAAACGTGTCTGGAAGTTTTTCATTCGATCCAGAAAATAAAATTCCAACAAATTTTGATCAAAATAGAAATTTGATGAATGAAGTTTCGGTGGATGAAGTTCAATTAGCATTAAAGCAAAGCCAATCAAGAAAATCACCCGGATGTGATGGATTACCCAAATGTTTTTATGTAAAACTTTGGAACGTTATAAAGACTGAACTGATATTTGTGATAAATGAAGTGATGAATGGAAACAATTCAAAAAAATTTATGGAAGGTATTATTATTTTGATAAAGAAAAAAGGAAATGATAATTCTCTTGCAAATTACCGACCTATTACGTTGTTGAATTTTGACTATAAGTTAGTCGCTAAAATTATTAAAAACATAATATCGAAGTTTACTCATTTAGTTTTATCAGAAGAGCAAAAATGTTCAAATAGAGATAAAAATATTTTCGAAGCAACATGTGCTTTGAGAGATAAAGTATGTGAACTCAATATCAGACAAAATACAGGAATTTTAATATCTTTCGACATGGAAAAAGCTTTTGATCGCGTTAATCATTGTTATTTACTGAAAATTTTAGACAAACTAGGTTTTAATAGAACATTTATAACTTTTATCAAAAATTGTCAAAACCTTGCTTATTCGCGAATTTTGATCAACGGTACGCTATCAAATGAAATAAAAATTGAAAGATCAGTAAGGCAAGGGGATCCTTTGTCAATGTTTCTGTTTTGTGTGTTCTTAGAACCTCTTTTATTTAAACTAAAAGATGTACTGAATGTGAACGATGATTTAATAAATTGCTACGCTGATGATATTAGTTTGATTATTATTGATTTAAATAAGTTAAACGGAATTAGGCAAATTTTCAATCAGTTTGAAAATGAATCAGGATCTAAGGTAAATTACTCTAAAACATCTTCAATGCTCATAGGAAGGAGAACTACGTTTAATTTTCCACATTGGATTAATTTAAACGAAGATGTAAGGATTCTAGGAATATGGTACTGTAACAGTAGCAAAATAATGATTGACAAAAATTGGAACGAAATGATAAAGAAATTAAACTTTATTTTGTATCATAATAAATTTAGAAATTTAAATTTGATCCAGAAGGTTATTTTTCTGAATACATACGCTTCATCAAAAATTTGGTATTTAGCATCAACGATTTCAATAAACAAAAAATACATCGCGAAAATTAAATCATTATATGGGAATTTTCTTTGGATGAGACAAAATCTTAGAATTTCATTTGATCAGTTATGTTTAAATAAGAAACAAGGAGGACTTGGTTTAATATCTCCTGAGTATAAATGCAAAGCATTGCTTATAGCAAAATTTCTCAAATTAAATCATACGTTTTTAAGATCTATAGTTGAAAACATGCAAAATCCACCGAATATAAAACAAATTCCATCAAATGCCAACTTTCTCAAAACAATTTGCTTAGAAATACCTTATCTTCCTATTAATTGTATTGATCATCCATCAACTAGTAAAATTTATGAACATCTTTTACAAAAACTTCCAGCAGCACATATATCTAAAAAGTATCCTACGTTTAGATGGAATATCATATGGAAAAACATATTCACAAAATCAATTCATTCAGACTACCAGTCCTCGTGGTATCTTCTTGTGAATGAGAAAATTTCATGCGCGGAAACTCGATTTCGTTTTGGAAATGGAACATCACTTATTTGTGATTTTTGCCCTCAACAGGTTTAGGACATAAAGCACAGAATAGTAGATTGTTCTAAAGTAAGAAATTGCTGGTGGTATACGGTTGGTAGGATCAAGTTGTTAAATAGATTAAAGTTTAGAAATTTTTGGATATTTAGATTTGAAATTTCCTGAATTGCGTACACTCACCAGACTAGAAAAAAATCAAACAATATATTTACTGACACAATACTTACATTTTATACTATACACGGATAGAACTGACATTGATCTGAGTGTTTTAGTTTTAAATTTTTCAACAAACATGTGAAGTTGGCACTTATCTTTGAAAATGTAAAAAAAAATCCTTTTGCTTGTAATGAAATAACATAAGAAATAAACAGTTTTGTGGTAATAAAAAAAAAAAAAAAAATTAAGCCAATCCGTCATACGAGGTAAAGTTTATTACGGCATCGAATTTTTAATTTTTTTATGAGAATCAAAACTATAAAAAACTCTTTCACGATGTCAAAAACTATGTCATCATCAATTTGTTATCATTCAATGATAACTTTATTACAGTATATTGAAATAAAAATTTAATGAGTGTTGTGCTATACAAATGTTGCATCTAATCCTGCTTTTGCATGATGCTCCGTTTGACGGTATGCTTCACATAAGTTTCTACAATTTTCAATTAAATTATATCTAAATATTGCAAATATTTCTGCCTGTTGGAGAAGAGGCTTGGCCTAACTTCACTGGGCTTTCCCTATCCGAGGAAAAAAATTTAAAAAAAAATAGAAATAGCTGAAATATAGGTTAAAATATAAATATGCGCAATTAGCCAGCCAGTTTCGGGAATTGGCAATTTTAACTACTGTTTGCGATTTGTACAAAAAAAAACTGCTCAAACGTATATAAAACATACATTATGTGCATATAGTTTTCAGACTCCTATCGCATCTAGCCCGCCTCTCCCCTAATGCTTTTAATAGTGATTTACAAATTGAACCCAAGTACGAAAAAGGAAAACAACATAAGTTGAATTGAGTGCCGCTTGCAACTCGGAAAGTCATATTTTGACCCATACAGTTTGAGGGATTGATATCTGCCATGAGTTCGTCAAATGTTCGTCTTTTTTTAACATGAAATGATGAAATGAAGTATGAAATATTGTTCCATTCCAAATTAAATCAAGTAGAATCTCCTGATGCATTCTCGAATGAACAATATTTCCTACAAAATTAAATCTCGTGGGGTTTCGGATAGGTGAAGATGAAACATATTCTAAGCACTCCACCGAAGTGTTTAAATGCGATTTGAACTGCAAAATTTAGGAATATCATTTCCACAGATATAAGTGATCATAGAAAAAGTAAGCATCCTATGGGTGTATTGTGAAGATTAGATATAGCAATCAAATCAAATCAAACATGGAAAACAAAATTTTGTTTCAAAATCTTGGCGGAAAAAACCCTACCTTAATTGATTGGTTAGTATTGAAAAAAAAAAATATGCCAGGTCTTGAAATGGAAAATTACGATAAAAAGTGTTCTATTTTTGGACCCTTTTCCCATTTTCCGGGTTTTCAAATGATTTGCTTTCATTTCAATCATTTCATCACAGCAAGGGTAGTAACTTAGGCTTGGTCTGTTAAAAAAAATGTGATGTATTATTAATTTCTCTGATTTCTCGAATGCTTCCAACAAACTGAGCGGTCTCTTTTTTAGTGGTAAAAGAAGATAATATTTAAAAAAAAAATGTTGAAAATTTTGTTAGAATAACTTTTTATGGCAAACAGCGATATGATAGGATAAAGGAAGAATAAGAGTTGATTATTTGCATAAGAGTGTCTTAAATCTATGCAAAAGAAATTAGTCATTTACGATTCTTGGCACTTTAGGACCAAAGTAGAAGCAATCACTCTATTGCCCTTTAATCTGAAAACAAAGATTTGTTACATAACTTTGATTCTGATTTTGGCATCATGATTTTCATTCGATTTTGAAAATATGTAAACTACAAAAAAAACCTTGTTAGCTGCTATGATTTTTGGTTGTTCGATTTGGTTGGCTTAAAATATATCAAAGGTACACAAGAACTATTGCTGGAAAATGCTAACAAAGCTCTTTTTTCATTCATTTTTTTCAAAATGAACATGGTAAGAGGAAAATGGCCTTGCTTGCCCTCACTTCCGTGTTTGCATGTTTGTATGTTTGCCGAAGTATCTTTCATAGGATTTTTAAAGCAATACTTTCTCGATCGATCCGTGAATTTTTTTTTCCTGCTAGGGGATTTTTTGGAATGATCCTTTTTTATATTCTCTTATATAAATTTTGACAATTCCGTAGATTATAAAATTAAAAGTAGAAATGTGAGACAGAAAAGAAAGTATTGATACATGAATATATCGAGATAGGGCGTTTTGGGTAGAAGATATGGAATCTTTGGTGAAAAATGTGAGCTTGGACAGTTTTAATAAATTTGTGATTTTAAAATTTCAAAACATCATCTTAATTAAAATTATCTAGTAAGTTTTATTGTCTTTTATTAAAAAATAGAATGGAGTTTTGAAATGCTTTCTGTCAAAATCGGGACTTGCATTGAAAGTGTATCAAAAATTTTGAATTGAAAATTATTTAAAGATTATCACAAAAAATATCATAAATCATCAATAAAATCTCTCACTCTAATGGACGGCTTCAACTTATTGCTAGATTACTGCAATCAGAGTTACTTGTAACTGTGCGAAATTTCACTTTCTTTGTTTTTGCACTACTAAGACAGTTGAAAATAACTAACAGCTCTTGTTGAACAGTAATTAAAGTTAGAAAACGCACCGCCTATGTCCAATCTATAAACATTCTTGACGATCAGTCTCTCGCAGCAGTACTGATTCTAAGCATCTCAAAGTGGATTACTTTCACTTATCACTTTAGCACCCCACTGTTAAAAACTAGTATTTCTAGCAAATTTGATAGTAAAAGCTAATTAACAGCTAATATATTATGCAACATGACGAACGTGCTACGAAACTTCATCAGCGATTTACTTGAAGCATGCCAAGTAGCTCATACGACCTATTGAAAACTGACTGAAACTGTTATTTTTGCTCAGCTTGGTTTTGACAGTTCTATTTGGCGTGTTTTGAGACATCTGGTGGTCGTGCTTAAAAACGAAAGTTGGTTCAAATGGGTGTTTGGATTTTTAGACAAGTTTCGTGGGCTTACTTGATCGACTGTTCTCCATAAATAAGTATGATCTAAGACTTACCACCATTCTGTATTTTTTAGAAAAAAAAGATCTTATTTAAGGTAGAAAAGAAGAAATATAAATTACGTCACAAAAGCTGGGTTCAGAAAAAACGACAATAAATCAACAATATTGCTTTCACAAATATTTAATATTGGGTGCTGAAAAACTACTAATGTTATTGAACCCATGTGGTTACGAAATTTTTTAAATAAAAAATGTTTTCCAAACGACAAATTTTCCGGCGAACTTTTTTTTAAGCACATTCACCGTCTTACCCGATTGAGGCTTTACACCCAGTTAACCAGCGATTACCGTCTTACCACGTTATCCTCTTGACCATCAAGACGGACTAAACTGGTAAAATGTAAGCATAAAACTAATCTTTGAACTGTGAAAAATTTTAAAAATTTACAGGTATTCCGACTTAGAAAAGTTCTAAATTTTTATAAACATTTGCGGGCTTCCGTGACTTTTATAACGGTTTTTTTTAAACGTGAGGAGGGGGCATTTATAAGTTTTTTCAATTCCCTAAGTAAACAAATTGCCAACCCTATACAGCCATCAAAAGCATGAATCGTTGTTAAAATTGGGAAGCCACATTTCAGCGGTTTCTCGGCCACTGAATGATCGAGTAAAAAAGTATAAATAGTTGAAAACGAGCTGGCCCGAACGAAAACTGGGTCGTCGCGATGGATTTTCCGGGGTGTTTTTGATGAAAGTTTTTTTCATGTTTGTTTCATTCTCTTTTTTTCTACAATCCTCCAAACGCCAACGCGAGTGAGCTCTGCAGTTCGGTCAATGTATTAGATTTGCAAAAAAGCTGTTCTCCGATTTTTTGGCTGCTCGAGATCCGCGTATTTTCCGGTACGCTTTTCCCCCTTTCAGGGCAGAGCAGCCCTACAACAGTGAATCAATATTTCAATTTCTCCTGGGAAAGTTGTTGGTTGTGGAAGGTTTCGGTCCCTGCATATTTCCGATGAGCGATTCTTTTTTCATCCACAGCTGACAGAACTCGAGCGTAGATGTCGCTTGTCATCTGCTGCTGGGCGAACGAATGAATGAATGAAACGAGAAGGTTCGTTGTTTTTCTTCGCTGCTCATTCCGGCCCGATAGCTCTACACAGAATGAATTCCAGATGCAAATTCTATCGGTGAAATGCGATGATGGTTTTGTTTGTGATAAAAATCCATCAGGTTGATTACTGGTGTGTGACAAGCGAAAACGTGAAGGACGTGTGTAGGTAAACACCTGAGTTGAGGTAAACACAGAACAAAAAAAAACGAAATTTTGAATTCAATTCGGAAAATTTAGGAAAGCTCTTGTCAATCACACATGAGCCGTTTTTCTTTTGCAGTGCTAATGGTTTTCTGCTGTTTGTCAAGTGAACCGTTGAGTTTAAAGAAGAGGGGTGAGGGTAAGATGTATTTCCTTAAATTTCAAGTTACTTTATTTTTAACAGATTGTACGTTGCTTCGAGACTTCCAGGAACTGGAGGATTTTCAAAAGAGTTCAGAAAATCATTCCATCTGTTTTGTTCAAGTGTTCATTTCTGAAGATTTATGAATTTAAATAAATTTAAATTTACAAGATAAGACAAAAAAAAGGACGAAAAAACAACAAATACAAAAAAGACAAAAAAGACAAAAAAGACAAAAAAGACAAAAAAGACAAAAAAGACAAAAAAGACAAAAAAGACAAAAAAGACAAAAAAGACAAAAAAGACAAAAAAGACAAAAAAGACAAAAAAGACAAAAAAGACAAAAAAGACAAAAAAGACAAAAAAGACAAAAAAGACAAAAAAGACAAAAAAGACAAAAAAGACAAAAAAGACAAAAAAGACAAAAAAGACAAAAAAGACAAAAAAGACAAAAAAGACAAAAAAGACAAAAAAGACAAAAAAGACAAAAAAGACAAAAAAGACAAAAAAGACAAAAAAGACAAAAAAGACAAAAAAGACAAAAAAGACAAAAAAGACAAAAAAGACAAAAAAGACAAAAAAGACAAAAAAGACAAAAAAGACAAAAAAGACAAAAAAGACAAAAAAGACAAAAAAGACAAAAAAGACAAAAAAGACAAAAAAGACAAAAAAGACAAAAAAGACAAAAAAGACAAAAAAGACAAAAAAGACAAAAAAGACAAAAAAGACAAAAAAGACAAAAAAGACAAAAAAGACAAAAAAGACAAAAAAGACAAAAAAGACAAAAAAGACAAAAAAGACAAAAAAGACAAAAAAGACAAAAAAGACAAAAAAGACAAAAAAGACAAAAAAGACAAAAAAGACAAAAAAGACAAAAAAGACAAAAAAGACAAAAAAGACAAAAAAGACAAAAAAGACAAAAAAGACAAAAAAGACAAAAAAGACAAAAAAGACAAAAAAGACAAAAAAGACAAAAAAGACAAAAAAGACAAAAAAGACAAAAAAGACAAAAAAGACAAAAAAGACAAAAAAGACAAAAAAGACAAAAAAGACAAAAAAGACAAAAAAGACAAAAAAGACAAAAAAGACAAAAAAGACAAAAAAGACAAAAAAGACAAAAAAGACAAAAAAGACAAAAAAGACAAAAAAGACAAAAAAGACAAAAAAGACAAAAAAGACAAAAAAGACAAAAAAGACAAAAAAGACAAAAAAGACAAAAAAGACAAAAAAGACAAAAAAGACAAAAAAGACAAAAAAGACAAAAAAGACAAAAAAGACAAAAAAGACAAAAAAGACAAAAAAGACAAAAAAGACAAAAAAGACAAAAAAGACAAAAAAGACAAAAAAGACAAAAAAGACAAAAAAGACAAAAAAGACAAAAAAGACAAAAAAGACAAAAAAGACAAAAAAGACAAAAAAGACAAAAAAGACAAAAAAGACAAAAAAGACAAAAAAGACAAAAAAGACAAAAAAGACAAAAAAGACAAAAAAGACAAAAAAGACAAAAAAGACAAAAAAGACAAAAAAGACAAAAAAGACAAAAAAGACAAAAAAGACAAAAATGACAAAAATGACAAAAATGACAAAAATGACAAAAATGACAAAAATGACAAAAATGACAAAAATAAAAAAAAAGTCAAAAATGACAAAAATGACAAAAATGACAAAAATGACAAAAATGACAAAAATGACAAAAATGACAGAAATGACAAAAATGACAAAAATGACAAAAATGACAAAAATGACAAAAATGACAAAAATGACAAAAAAGACAAAAAAGAAAAAAAAGACAAAAAAGACAAAAAAGACAAAAATGACAAAAATGACAAAAATGACAAAAATGACAAAAATGACAAAAAAGAAAAAAATGACAAAAATAAAAAAAAAGTCAAAAATGACAAAAATGACAAAAATGACAAAAATGACAAAAATGACAAAAATGACAAAAATGACAAAAATGACAAAAATGACAAAAATGACAAAAATGACAAAAATGACAAAAATGACAAAAATGACAAAAATGACAAAAATGACAAAAATGACAAAAATGACAAAAATGACAAAAATGACAAAAATGACAAAAATGACAAAAATGACAAAAATGACAAAAATGACAAAAATGACAAAAATGACAAAAATGACAAAAATGACAAAAATGACAAAAATGACAAAAATGACAAAAATGACAAAAATGACAAAAATGACAAAAATGACAAAAATGACAAAAATGACGAAAATGACAAAAATTACAAAAATGACAAAAATGACAAAAATGACAAAAAAGACAAAAATGACAAAAATGACAAAAATGACAAAAATGACAAAAAAGACAAAAAAGACTAAAAAGACAAAAAAGACAAAAAAGACAAAAATGACAAAAAAGACAAAAAAGACAAAAAAGACAAAAAAGACAAAAAAGACAAAAAAGACAAAAAAGACAAAAAAGACAAAAAAGACAAAAAAGACAAAAAAGACAAAAAAGACAAAAAAGACAAAAAAGACAAAAAAGACAAAAAAGACAAAAAAGACAAAAAAGACAAAAAAGACAAAAAAGACAAAAAAGACAAAAAAGACAAAAAAGACAAAAAAGACAAAAAAGACAAAAAAGACAAAAAAGACAAAAAAGACAAAAAAGACAAAAAAGACAAAAAAGACAAAAAAGACAAAAAAGACAAAAAAGACAAAAAAGACAAAAAAGACAAAAAAGACAAAAAAGACAAAAAAGACAAAAAAGACAAAAAAGACAAAAAAGACAAAAAAGACAAAAAAGACAAAAAAGACAAAAAAGACAAAAAAGACAAAAAAGACAAAAAAGACAAAAAAGACAAAAAAGACAAAAAAGACAAAAAAGACAAAAAAGACAAAAAAGACAAAAAAGACAAAAAAGACAAAAAAGACAAAAAAGACAAAAAAGACAAAAAAGACAAAAAAGACAAAAAAGACAAAAAAGACAAAAAAGACAAAAAAGACAAAAAAGACAAAAAAGACAAAAAAGACAAAAAAGACAAAAAAGACAAAAAAGACAAAAAAGACAAAAAAGACAAAAAAGACAAAAAAGACAAAAAAGACAAAAAAGACAAAAAAGACAAAAAAGACAAAAAAGACAAAAAAGACAAAAAAGACAAAAAAGACAAAAAAGACAAAAAAGACAAAAAAGACAAAAAAGACAAAAAAGACAAAAAAGACAAAAAAGACAAAAAAGACAAAAAAGACAAAAAAGACAAAAAAGACAAAAAAGACAAAAATGACAAAAATGACAAAAATGACAAAAATGACAAAAATGACAAAAATGACAAAAATAAAAAAAAAGTCAAAAATGACAAAAATGACAAAAATGACAAAAATGACAAAAATGACAAAAATGACAAAAATGACAAAAATGACAAAAATGACAAAAATGACAAAAATGACAAAAATGACAAAAATGACAAAAAAGACAAAAAAGAAAAAAAAGACAAAAAAGACAAAAAAGACAAAAATGACAAAAATGACAAAAATGACAAAAATGACAAAAATGACAAAAATGACAAAAATGACAAAAATGACAAAAATGACAAAAATGACAAAAATAAAAAAAAAGTCAAAAATGACAAAAATGACAAAAATGACAAAAATGACAAAAATGACAAAAATGACAAAAATGACAAAAATGACAAAAATGACAAAAATGACAAAAATGACAAAAATGACAAAAATGACAAAAATGACAAAAATGACAAAAATGACAAAAATGACAAAAATGACAAAAATGACAAAAATGACAAAAATGACAAAAATGACAAAAATGACAAAAATGACAAAAATGACAAAAATGACAAAAATGACAAAAATGACAAAAATGACAAAAATGACAAAAATGACAAAAATGACAAAAATGACAAAAATGACAAAAATGACAAAAATGACGAAAATGACAAAAATTACAAAAATGACAAAAATGACAAAAATGACAAAAAAGACAAAAATGACAAAAATGACAAAAATGACAAAAATGACAAAAAAGACAAAAAAGACTAAAAAGACAAAAAAGACAAAAAAGACAAAAATGACAAAAAAGACAAAAAAGACAAAAAAGACAAAAAAGACAAAAAAGACAAAAAAGACAAAAAAGACAAAAAAGACAAAAAAGACAAAAAAGACAAAAAAGACAAAAAAGACAAAAAAGACAAAAAAGACAAAAAAGACAAAAAAGACAAAAAAGACAAAAAAGACAAAAAAGACAAAAAAGACAAAAAAGACAAAAAAGACAAAAAAGACAAAAAAGACAAAAAAGACAAAAAAGACAAAAAAGACAAAAAAGACAAAAAAGACAAAAAAGACAAAAAAGACAAAAAAGACAAAAAAGACAAAAAAGACAAAAAAGGCAAAAAAGACAAAAAAGACAAAAAAGACAAAAAAGACAAAAAAGACAAAAAAGACAAAAAAGACAAAAAAGACAAAAAAGACAAAAAAGACAAAAAAGACAAAAAAGACAAAAAAGACAGAAAAGACAAAAAAGACAAAAAAGACAAAAAAGACAAAAATGACAAAAAAGACAAAAAAAGACAAAAAAGACAAAAAAAGACAAAAAAGACAAAAAAAAAACAAAAAAGACAAAAAAGACAAAAAAGACAAAAATGACAAAAATGACACAAAAATTAAAAAAAAACAAAAAGAAAAAAAATTATGAACGAAAATCACAACAAAAAAAACAAGGAATAACGCGAAAAAGTCACACAACAACACGAAGAAACGCCTAAAAAAGAAAAAAAACACCAAAAAGACCAAAACCGACACATAAAGGATACAAAAAGGACATAAAATAAACACAAAATAGACACAAAAAATAATCAAAAAAGACACAAAAAATACACAAAGAAAACACAAAAAGACATAAAAACGACACATAAAAGACTTGAAAAGGCAGAAAAAAAGACACCAAATTGAAACAAAAATTACCCAAAACGACACAAAAAAGACACCAAATATACAAACAAAGACACAAAATAGACACAAAATAGACACAAAATAGACACAAAAAAGACACAAAAAAGACTCGAAAAGACACAAAAAAGATACAATGAAGAGACAAGAAAAACACAAAAAAAAACATCGAAAAGACACCGAAAGACACCAAAAAGATTTATAGTCATGAAATAGACATAAAAATGCACAAAAAAGACACAAAATTCACAGAAAAGACACTAAAACGTCTCAAAAAGAAGAAAAAAGACACAAAAAAGTCACAATAAAACAAAAAGAAGAGACACAATAGAAGAAATTTAAAAGAAACAGAAAAGATACAAAAATACACAAAAACAACATAAAAAAAGACCCAAAAAGACACAAAAGGGAGAAAAAAGAGAAAAAGACATTAAAAGAAACAAAAAACAACACAAATTGGCACAAAAACAGAAAATATACAAAACGATGCCAAAACGACACCAAAACGAAACCAAAAAGACAAAAAAAGACAAAAAAAGACAAATAAAAAGACATGAAAAGACACAAAAAACACACGATTAAGACACAAAAACTACAAAAAAATTAAAAAAGACCTGAAATAGACAAAAAAAGATAACAAAAAATGACAAAAAAGACCTAAAATAGACAAAAAAAAAAAAGATACAATAACGATACAAAAAACACACGAAAAAGAAACAAAACTGACTAAAAAAACAAAAAAGAAGAAAACAAAGACACAAAATAGAAACAAAAATGAAATAAAACTACACGAAAAATACGCAAAAAAGACACAAAAAAGACAAACAAAAAATAACAAAAACAAACACACTATAAAAAAATAAAAATAAGGGCAAAAATACACTAGAAAGACACTTAAAACCACCAAAAAAGTACAAAAATACAAAAACGCACAAAAATAACACAAATTAGACACGACAAAGAAACAAAAGAGAAGCCAAAAAAGACATCAAAAAGAAACTTAAAAACAAGAAAAAACCAAAAAGACACGGTAAAGACACAAAAAAGACACGAGAAAGACACAAACTAAACAGAAAATAGAAACCAAAAGACACACAAAAAAACATAATAAAACACAAAAAACACAACAAAGACACAACAAAGACAAAAAAACAAAAAGACACGAAAAGGAGACAAAAAATAGACACAAGAAAACGAAAAAATCACAAAAAAATGATTGAAAAATTAATAAAAAGACACGCGAATACAAAAAAAAAGACACAAAAAAAAATCCAAAAAAACATAAAGAGACACAAAACAGACACAGTAAAGACAGAAATAAGACACAAAAAACACAGAAAGGCACAATAAAAAACACAAAAAAGACACCAAAAAGACATAAAAAAGTCACCAAAAAGACGACAAAAAGACAAAAATATACACACACAAAAACATAAAGAAACACAAAAAAGACACGATTAAGACAAAAAAAAACCAAAAAGACACAACAAAGACACTAAATAAACAGAAATAGAAACGAAAAGACACACAAAAATCATAATAAAACACACAAAAAAGACACAACAAAGACAACAACAAAAAACAAAAAGACACGAAATAGACACACAAAAAACTTAAAAATCACAAAAAAAACACTTGAAAGATTCATAAAAAGACACGCGAATACAAAAAAAGATACACAAAAAACATAAAAAAGACACAAAACAGACACATTAAAGACAGAAATAAAATACAAAAAACACAAAAAGGCACAAAAAACGACACAAAAAGACACAAAATAAACACAAAACAGACAAAAAAAGACACACTAAAAACATAATAGAACACAAAAAAAGACACAAAAAAGGAATCAAAAAAGACACAAAAAGACACAATAAAGACACAAAAAAGACACAATAAAGACAAAAAAAGGACACAATAAAGACACACAAAAACACAATAAAGACATAAAAAAACACAAATTAGACACAAATAAGACACAAAAAAATCCCAAATTAAATACAAAAAACAAAGAAGGACATAAAACTAACACGTGTAAAAAATGAAAAACACATAAAAGATTAAAAACGATACAAAAAGAAACTTAAAAGGGTATAAATAGACACAGAAAAGACATAAAAAGTCACTTAAGAGACTCAAAAGAGACACAAAAAAGTCATAAAAAAGACTCAAAGAAAGACAAAAAAGACACAAAAAGCCATAAAATAGACACAATAAAGGCACACAAAAACGACATCAAAAAGACATGAAAAACACACTAAAAAGACACAAAATAAACGCACAAAAGAACAAAAAAGACACAAGAAAAACACAAAAAAATACAAAAAAGACACAAAAAAACACTAAATAAACTATAAACAGACACAAAAGAGATACAAAAAAGACAAAAAAAAGACACCAAAAAGACACAAAAAGACACCAAAAAGACACAAAAAAGGCACATAAAAAACATAAAAGAGTCAGAAAAGAGACAGGAATCAAAAACAAAAAAGACACCAAAATGACAAAAAAGACACAACATAAACACTCAATAGACAAAACATTACACAAAAAAGACACAAAAATACAGAAAAAGGATACATAAAGACCCAAAAAAGACACAAAAAGACACCAAGAAGACACCATAATCCAAAAAAGATACAAAGAAGTCACAAAAAAGAAACAAAAAGGCACGAAATAAACACAAAAAGACTCATATAAGGAACAAAATGAAACACAAAAATACCCAAAAAGGACACAAAAAGACCAAAATAGACACAAAAAAGTCACAAAAAAAGACTATAAACAGACACAAACAGATACAAAAAAGACACAAAAAAGACACCAAAAAGATACAAAAACAGACATATAGAAGACACAAAAGAGTCAGAAAAGAGACACAAATAAAAAACAAAAAAGACACCAAAGAGACACCAAAATGACAAAAAAGTCACTATAGACACTCAATAGACATAATTACACTATAAAAAAGACACAAAAATACCCAAAAAGGACACAAAAAGACCCAAAAAAGAAACAATAAAGACAGTAAAAGACACCAAAATGACACAAAAAAGACAATAAAGAAACACCTAAATGACAAAAAAAAACATCAAAATGTCAAAAAAAAGACACCAAATAGACACAAAACAGACACTTAAAGGCAAAAATACACCAAGAAAACACATAAAAAAATATAAAAAGTAACCTAAACAGTAACATCAAAAACTCTCATTAAAATGACAAAAAAAAAGACACAAAAAGAAACGAAAAAACAAACAAAAAACACAAAAAGTCACAAAAAAGACACAAAAAGACAAAAAAGACGCTCAAATTACACTCAAACGACACAAAAAGAAACAAAAAGGAATAAAAAAGACACAAAAAAGACACATCAAAGACACGAAAAAGACAAAAAACAAAAAAAGAATAAAAAAAACACACGAAAAAGACACAAAAAAGTCACAAAAAAACAAAAACAGACACAGAAAAAAACACCAAAAATACACAAAAAAGACACAAAATATACACAAAAAAGACACAAAAGAGACATAAAAAAAAACAAAGACACAAAAAAACAAAGACACAAAAATGACAAAAGTGACGACTTATAAAACAAAACAAAAATATCAACACACATGTGCTATCCTCTACTGAAGTTCCTCGGTAAACCAACATTCGCGAAATTGAAACCGAGCAATTGTATCAGATGCCGGCAACATAAAACAAAATGATAAAGTTTTATTTCACCTTTCGGGATGTGAGGTGTGAGGGATATCAATATCGTTTTCCCATTGAGCGCGGGAAGATTGTTCTTTTCGCTGCAGTTCTACTGCAAACTGATTCACTATAGAAAAGTATTCCACCTCAAAAACCCTGCCAAACAGGACCAAATGAAATAATAATAGCAAGTAAGCAAACGAAAGCGCATAAAAGTTCAATGTGTTTCCAAAGTGAGCTTCTGCCAATTTGTGCCCGTAAATGTGGAAAAAACGTGGCGATGTGAGTGGGGAAGGTGGAGCCGAAGGTTTTTTTTTTTCTATTTCGATCCAGAAAGATATATGACTATGATGTGGCGGAAATAATCCGCGAGGATAAAGAATGAAAGGTAGCCAAAAATTGTAGTTTTTTTCGGATTGAAATTGTTTTCGATACACACATTGCCGACAAATTCTAGTTTGATTGGGTGCTTTTTGTGAATACGTGTTGGCAATCGGATGATGAAAAATTGATTGGGCTATATTTCATATGCAAAAAGGTAGACTTCGATTGTGAAAGTTTTATTTTTTAAATTTAAAGTAGTTTACCACTTTTCAAACAGAGAAACAACATTCGTTTGACAGCAGAAGCTTAACACCATTATAGACATCTCCACTCAGAAGTATTTCAAAGAAGAAACACGTTAAGAGAAGATTTAAATATTATTTAGATTTTTTTTCCTCAATCGTGGTTTTAGATCTGTAGAAATTGTAAAAAATAGAATTTTTCTCTCTCATTCGATTTGTTTCTATCACATAAATAGGAAACGAATTCCTGCGAATTAATACGTGTTCCTTTCAAGTTGAAGCACTTATCTTTAAACCAAACACATATTGATTGCGAACATTTCACAAGAACTGTAAAAGAGTCATTATGAAGAACGAATCGTATCGTAGAAAGACCACCGTCATTTTTTTTTCTTTGAAAGACAAACACCAGCACATCCCCATCAAACTTTACTCCGACTTCACTGTTTCCTCGCATCATAAATTTTATACTTCCGGCCTCGGATCGGATATGGTTCAATTCACAAGTGATTGCAAACAATAAAGCAAAAAAGAACTCTTCCGCTCCCTTGACTGTTCATTCATCGGAAATCCTACCCAGTCCACATTCAAACGATTCGATATCGTTTTATTTAACATAAACATTTTGTTGCTCTGTTTTGATGATATGTACCCCGTAGTAGTCGTCGTCGTCGTCATATTCCTTGGGGACATCCTCAACCCTGGCAAATGTTTTCCAGTAGTCATGATTATTGGTATTCCACTCGAAAACATATAAAAAAAAACTCAAAAAAAGGACACGATTCCCCCATATCCCTCGGAACAGTACCAGCCAAAGCCAAAGAAAGCTAACCACCCTCAACTCCACACATGTATCCTCGCTTCAACCAGCTCAGACTCGGACGAATCTAACATCTTCTCCTCGAATTCCCATTTTCGCAATTTCGCCAGCATTTCTCACTGTCATTTGTTGACAGTAAAAGCATTGCCATGTTCTCATATTCATCGGTAGAATTGGTGTGGTCGTTCTGTGCGCTTATGGATTGTATTTATAACATGCACGCGAATGAGTATGGGATGGTGCCATTCAAGCTTTACTGACTGAAGTTTTTCGTACCAAATATCCCGGTGGCTTAGGTTGGTTGAGACTTGTTAAGCTTCAGCTTGCTGCTGACAATCGTTTCTCGCGGATCAACTGTAGCTTCGATGTAAAAACAGAGTGGCGACAATAAACTTGAAGGTTCCCAAATCATTCAACGGAAAGGTTCAAGAAAGGAATGTACAGACACTTTAGTGTTCGTATTTACTTACTCAGTAAAAACCTCCGATTCCATATGATAACCAATTTCTGAGAAGCCGAAGAATCAGTACACCCATAGAAAAAATTAAATTTAATGTTACGAACTCGTTTTTATTTTCCTTTCTCCCCTGCAATGTGGGAAGGGTCTACGAAATGCTATAACAACATTTTTTGTAAGCAAATAACATCAAATTTCACATATGGCTCCATTTTCTTGATAAGTTTTCGAGCTATGTATACTAACTTACTTTCTTCCCGTTTCACCTCAGGAAGAAGGAAAGATCTTGAGTTTTAATCAAACCTCTCATGTAAAATATGATTTATTTAGCTTGAAAAGTTTAGTGACGAGCTGGAACGGCACCACCAAATTTGATGACACAACGATGAGGCTTTTGAAAAACGACTTCGGCTCCCACCTTGTAGTTGGTTTTTTCCAATTTTTCGGCTAGATCCTACAAAATTTGATTCCATTTGCTTGATTAGTTGTCGAATTTTGAAAAAAAAATTGTATGGGAGGCCCCTTCCCCTTTTCTATATGTACACTGGGAAAAAGTAGGAGTCTAAAACCATCTTTAAAATATTCTTCCTACCCATACACCCTCGCATGTCAAATTTGGTTCCGTTTGCTTGATTATACCTTGAATGGTGCGAAAAATTGTATGGGAGCCCCCCTCCCCGATTCCTATTTTTCCATTGGAAAAAGAGAGGGGTACCAAAAAATCATAGAAACATTCCTCGTACCGAAATACACTCGCATGTCAAATTTGGTACCATGTGAAAACTTATTACATTTATTTCAGAGACCCCCTCCCCTCTTGCTGGGATAGGGAAGAGTCTCAAACTATTAAAGGAACCTTCCCCGGCCTTCAAAAACCCCTCCTGTCAAGTTTCACGCAAATCGGTTCAGTAGTTTCAAAATCTATAGGGATAGACAGACAGACAGACAGACAGACAGACAGACAGACAGACAGACAGACAGACAGACAGAAATCCATTTTTATATGTATAGATTTAATTCCAAACATTCACAATCATTTTCGACGGGTTCTGCAGAAAAGTTCAACAACAACCTTTACAGCGCAGTTCGGATCCGAAAATCTTATCCCATGTATGCACACTATACCGCTGAAAGCTTTGTATGGAAATTTGAAATTCTAAAATTTTCACACCTCCCATAGTTTTTTTTGGTTGTTTTGCTGCGAGAAATAGCAAGAAAATTTTGGAACCGATCCATCCAGTCCTGAATTAGCGCAACGAATTTGTATTTTGTAATTCTATGGGAAAACAGAAATTTTTATTCAAAAATCGTCATAAATGTGCAAAAAATTTTGAAAAATATAGCTTTGCATGTTAAATATTTCTTGATTCTTGAAGTACAATTCATGTAAACAAAGCATAAACCTAACCTAAGATATAAGAAGTTATACAACTTTTTTTCAATTTTTTTTGCAATTTTTGTGTTTTTGACTGCTTGTTTGAAAACTGAGTAACCGTAGGATAAGAATAAAAAATCACAAAAAAAACTGCTTTGCATAGCCAGGGAATTTATAAATTTATATAACCTTTGAAAAAAACATTTCATAAAATTTTTAAAAGCTCTAGCATTCTGCCATTTTCAATGGATTAAAAAAAATATTTTGAAATATTTATAACTTTTTCCATGAAATGCTAAGCTGCTTGTCATGTAAGCAAAAAACGAAGCTTAAAAATAGTTAAAATAAAAAATCAAAGACCAAAGCGAACCAGTGAACTTAAAAAATCACTGGGTTATAGCATGTTGATTGTATCTTCCTTGGCTACATACGAACATGAGCATGATGATATCGATCAGAATGTAGGTTCTCTATTTTTTCGCAATTTATTTCATTCTTTATGTAGAAGGCCAGTCCACCCTCGCGACACAAAAAGAAAGCTTTATAACCAGACAGTACAGCTTGTTGAATGCAATCTTCTTTCAACCATTTTATCCCTGCAATGGCTCTGCTGGCATAAAAATATCACAAATCTGAGAAACATTTTCTAAAACTAGCTTAAAATGACCCGTTGCTGGCTGACTAAACGTAAGCTTGCCAGATTGCCCGGTTTTATCCGGGTTTGCCCGGATATTTGATGCAAAATTTCGAGAAAGTCCGGTCCGGCCCGGTTGCCCGGATATCGTGAAAAAAGTCCGGATATTGCCCGGATTTTTTCACAATTTTCACAAAGAAACCAAAAAAAAATCAAAGTTTTTTAGTAAGTTTCAGCAAAATCGTTTAACGGTATGGAAATTTTCAACGGTTGTTCCAAATAATTTCGCTGATTTACTTTTATAAACCTTCAAATATTAAAGTGTTCCAAAAAGTTTTTGGACGTCTGCAATTACATTAATAAAATATTAATTTTATTTTTTTGCATTTTTTCTTTACTTTTTTATATAATAACACCTATATTCTGTCCGGCTTTTGCCCGGTTTTCGGATTTGAAAAATTGAAATCCATGCCCGGATTTTGCCAGGTTTTTCAAAAAAAAATGCCCGGAATTGCTAGGCCCGGATGGGAGTGGAAAAAATTCTGGCAACCTTACTAAACGTCATCTTGTTGGATTTGCAGCTTTGATAACTATTTGATAGTTTTTTGATTATTTTTGATTATTTTCGACCCCCCTTCTCCACTAAGTAACACATTTATATCAAAATTTCTATTCAAAAGCCACAAACCGTAACAAGCTGTCATACACCCTCCCACCCTTAAAGTGTCTGGTCAATGGTCCGAAAATATTTATTTTTATCAAATATTGTAATGTTCGCCTTAAAATGATTGTGTATAAACAACAAGTATAAAATGAGCTTTATTCCAGAAAAATACTATTTAACAGACAATCCATGAATAAAATTTCGTTCGTTTGGATTTTTTCGGAAGACGTTTATTTCTTAACAGATACATCACCAACATACTCGGTGAGAATATCAAAAATCCAAACGTTGAAAATAAAATAGCTTCCACAGTTCGTAATAACAGGTCCGGCAATTGAAGTGCTACATTGAAATAAACATATAAATTGATCAAAACAACAACTTTTTATTTCAAATTCGTTCAATTTCTCTTAGAAAAACAAATAACTTTTTTCAAAATTCACTGATAAAGTTCGACTTGTTCGCCCTTGAGTTTAACCACTCGCCGTAGACGGTCGAGGCCCGCA
Organism: Uranotaenia lowii; assembly: GCF_029784155.1. NCBI lineage: Eukaryota > Metazoa > Arthropoda > Insecta > Diptera > Culicidae > Uranotaenia > Uranotaenia lowii. The sequence goes on from NC_073691.1 coordinate 70,109,600, forward strand.
GGTGTTCTTGTGGAATTTTATCCCAGGCTACCACGAGATGTCGCTTCAAGACCTCCACACCTTCATGTTTCTTAGAGCCTTAGACTTCGGCCTCCAACATACTCCAAACAGCGAAGTCCATAGGGTTCAGCTCTGGCGAACTCGCCGGCCACTCGGAGTTCGAAATGAACCCTGGAAAATGTTGCGCAATCCAAATTAGGGTTCTCTTCGCTTTGTGCGCCGTCGCCGAGTCCTGTTGTAAAACCCAATACCTGTAACCAAAATGTCGACGTGCCCACGGTTCGACGACATTCTTTAGAACTAGTTCCCGACATGTGTTTTGGTTGATCTTCACTCCTTCAGGGACAAAAACCAGCGGAGTCCGGCTATCACGGGTGATTCCGGCCCAAACCATCACCGATGCTGGTTTCTGCAGCCGGGTGGCCGTCAGGAAGTCGGCATGCCTTCGTGATCTGTCTGGCAACCAAAGACTGTCGTTCTGCTTATTCACGAACTGCTGTACTGTGAAGAGTTTCTCGTCGGTAAACACGATATTCTTCAACCTTCCTTCCGCGGCTTTCTACAGCAGCGCCTTTTTTACCCGTTCTTGTTTCTGCTTCACCGTAAGGTTTTGAAATTTTGGATCTGGTAGGGCTTGGTGTGAAATTTATCTTTCAGGATCCGACGGTGACTTCGATCCGATATGTTGAGATCCTCTGCCAATTTAGTGGCACTACGACGTGGATTTCTCTTAAGGCGCTTCTTGGCGATCTTCGCCATGGCAGGTGTCACGACAGTAGGTCGGCGTCCCCCGCCATATCGTTTTTTGGCACTTCCGGTCTCCCGGTATCTTTTAAATGTACGGTAAACAAAACTTCTACACACACTTCTATCGGACAGCTCACGACCTATGTCCTGCCACTTGCCAGCTAGGAACAATGCAACCGTTACGTTTCTGTTCGAGATCCATTTTTACGGATAACACCTGATTACAAAAGTAACACTTACATCCAACGATTGCTAAGACTTAATGTAAGCAAAGCGACGAGGGGTCGTTCAATACTGTTTCGTGTGCAACGAAATAATTACTGTTGAAGTAATGTAGCAGTTCAATTGCCGGACCCTACAATCCTATTGGATAATTCATCCAAAACATATTGAGAATCGAACTCACTGCAACACCCAACTCGGTTTGCCATTCCGATATCTATCTTCCTCAATGTACCATCTGAGCCGGATTGTTGTCAACAGCTGATTAAAAAAAAAAACGTACTGCACTGGTCGACTGCCTTTTGGTCGGTGTTTTTTTTTTAAATCTTTTTTTGTCTTTGATGAAAAAGAGATGAGAACGGAAGGGGAATGGGGTGGGAAGGGAAGCTAGAAACTGGGGAAAAACCAAAAACCACATTGGTTTGTTTTGATTTCTCTTTCCCTATTGGTCGGTCAATTCGCATACTGCGAACAATAGTGTTTTGACAACAATAGCGTTGATAATGACAACAATACAAATGTTGCCATCATACATGATCAACTTAGCCAACACAGCATGTGGTTCAGAGTATCCCAGCAGTGTTGGCAGTTTATTCTGAGGATATATCTCAGAACCCGATAGAGAATAAGAACTTATTCTGAGTTTGGGAATCAGTTAGTTTTAAGAGACATGATGGTAATCGCTATAGTATTAAGTTATTTTATAAGGACTGCGAAGGAGGCGAAGGAAATAAATGAAGATGAACTCAATTCCAACACAAACTTGCGTTGATTACTCATACTTCAACAGTTTATGGGCCCAGATCCGTCTGGTTTGGAGTAATAGGTTAGTGTGAGAGGGATACTCAAGTCTACAAGTCGTTTAACTTGTGGTTAGCAAGTTTGGAACCATAGAGTCGTCGCAGAGGTCAGCCGAGATCAGACGAGATGTCCCAGGTGCCCAAGAAGGAGTCGAGGTTGGTGAAAAATCCCGAAGAGCGTGCAGCCAAGGTAGCGCCCTTAAATAGGCTGTCACGCAAGCACAGGACCACGTGCTTGCACCAGATGGAAACGCCTAGAAACTGCTAGGCGCGTCGCGCATATTCTTACTTTCAGCGCGAGCAGCCTCCTCGCTCTCTCGGCGCGGCATTCTCGCGTCGGTGTGGCACTCTTCTCCTTCTCGTGAGTGTTCCGAGCGTCGTTGCTGGACATCGGTGTCGCGTGTTGGGAATCGCTCGCTGCTGCTGGGAGCTTTCGTAGCGAACAATTACCGTCTATAGTGCCGTACTAAATCACATAATCGGGGTATGATATGCGAAAGAGGCCATGGACAATTTAGTTAAATCTTACCAGCGCATCGAAACAAATTCGCGGATAGCGATGCGCGACAGGCTCCATTACCTTAATCAAAAAAGGAACTTCAGATCGCTTACTTTCGAAGAGTAAGATCTAATAGTCGAGCGAATGGGGCTGACGAGAAGGTGCGCTCGTTGATCTCTGCGGTTCCATCGGAATTCAACCATGTGAAGGGTTTACCAATCGCCGATCGATTTGCAAAACCAAACCAAGAGCTAAAGCGAATGTTTCTGGATGCGGAGATGGCCTTCCAAAACTGAGATTTGCCGGGTAGATCTTCAGAACCACACAACACCGCGATGTAGGCTCGAAAAGTGGACAAAGCGGTGTACTTCGGATGTGGCGAAACGGGGCATTGCAAAAACAGCTGCCCAGCCCTGCGTAAAGGTCGAAAGAGAAAATCGATGATAGCTGTACAAGGTCGTCGCTCAACTGCTGGGGCCATCAGCAGAAATGAGCGTAAGGTCCGGTTTGTTGTGAGTTCCGGTGCCTCCCAGCGCATGGTCCGGGACAAGGCACTTCTGGAGGACGTTCGAACTCTTGCCGAATCAGTTGTCATCGATGTGGTGGATAAGAGGTAGGATGGTAGAAATCTAGAAAACTATAAAATTGTTCATCGACAAATGACATAAATTTTATAAATTAAGTCACAAATTCCTGTTATGTTTATTCGAAGTAATGTCTTACGTGAAACTTTTGAATGGTTGAAAATTGATTAGAACTCAAGCGATCGAGTCCAATCGTGTGAATGTTAGTTAACAGTTAACGTGAAAACGAATGTGCGTGTAATCCTGAATATTGTCATTCTTTAAACGATGTTTGGGAATAGTAGTTGCGTGCGGGTGTCGTTTGCGCGTTAGAAAAATGATCGCGAAAGATAAAGTTTTTGTTGCGTTGTTGGTTGCGCGGTTTGGGAAAGAACGTGAAAGAAAATAAATAGCGGTTACCACAATCGAAACAGCGAAATCCGGAGAAATTCTTCGAGCAAAACGTTGTAGAAAGGTAGTTTTAAAGAACGACATTGGCAAAATATTAAAAACAATTACTCTGTACAACGTTCTTTTAGTTCCTGAGCTTGAGGAAAATTTGTTCTCTGTTAGCAAATGTGCCGAAAAAGGAAAAAGGGTCACTTTTCTTAAAAATCAGGTTGTGTTTGGGTCTTCTGGGGAGGTATTTGCCAGAGGAAAAATAGTCAACAACCTATATTGTCTCGACATGATCTGTTCGAAAGGCACTGCTTGGTAGCAAAACAACAATCCTGCAATGGCACATGTGACAAGGGCATCTAGCTCTCACTTCAGTGCAGCAGTCGGTTCGTGACAAAATGGCAGAGGGTATCTGTCATTTACCTCTAAAACTTGAACACCAAACTGTCTGTGAGAGTTGCATGGCCCGGAAACAGACAGCAAATAAATACCACAATGCTGAGCTCCCTCGGTCGGATAGACCACTTGAGCCTGTATATTCCGCCGTGTGTGGGTATATGGAGGTTCCGACGTTCGACGGGTTTTGATATTTCGTCACCTTCGACCTTGACTTCGAGCGATAATGTCAACAATACAAATGTTGTCATCATACACGATCAACTTAGCCAACACAGTATGTGGTTCGGAGTAACCCAGCAGTGTTGGCAGTCATCTCAGAATCCGATAGAGAATAACAGTTGATTCTGAGTTTGGGAATCAATTAGTTTTAAGCGACAAGATGGAAATCGCTATACTATTGCTTGAGGAGGATGTATATTGCTACAACAAAGACACGCCCAATGTATGAGATCTCGCCAATGAGGACTCGATGTCCAAATGGCAGCAGCTGTGGGACAGTTCGACTAGAGGAAGGTGGACCCATTGTAAGATCCCGCACATCGGGAGCTGGATCGGAAGAAGGCACGGTGAAGTGGACTTCTATATGACGCAATTCCTGACTGATCATGGATTCTTCATGAAGTACCACTACCGGTTTGAACATGTGGCTTCGCCATATTGTCCAGATTGTGAGGACGAAGAGAAAACGCCCGAGCATGTGCTGTATGTCTGTCCGAAGTTTGCGGCGGTACGTACTTCCATATTTGCCGCCTGTGGGCCCGACACTACAGCAGATAACGTTGTTCAGAGGATGTGTGCGGATTCCAACACTTGGAGTGTAGGATGACTCCATTGACGGGGAGCATCTGAGTAGTGGGCGTCCGATCCCTTGATCGAACCTACAAAGATAAGGCATCATTTTCTGCGTAGCGGAGGTCAGTGGTGCGCCGCGAACGTGTGTAGGATACCCCAATGTCAGGGGGTATCCAAGTAGTGCCACTTCCTAATGGGGAAACTGCGGGGATAAGACTTTACCTTCCTCCTAGTGGACCTCGAGAGAAGAGGGTAAACCACTGTCGAGGGATACCCACGGGTAGAGAGGCTCTCGATGCCGGGCGAGCATCTCGAGTCGGATTAGGATGTCGTCACCGTCGGGAAACATTTGAGTCGTAGCGTTCAAAGTCCCGAACGTGTGCCGTGACAGGCGTGAGTCCAGGACAAGCTGCTCTTGATGAGGCACCCAACGGGCAGAAAAATCCGCGGGCCAAAAATCCTAGGGTTGTCAGCCAAGGGGGATAAAGAAGACCGGACAACGGTCGGAGTAGACTGACCCCATCGACGGGGGGGGGGGGCTGTCTAGTAGAGTGCGTCCGCGATCCCACGGTTTGAAGCAACGAAGATGAGGCAAAACCTTCTGCGTAGCGGATGCCGTGGGTGCGCCGCGTTCGTGCGACAAAAGCTGCGAGGATAAGACTTGACCTTCTTCGCAGTGGAAATCGGAAAGGTTATTCCACGATCGGAGAATACCCACGGGTAGAGTGGTTCTCGACGCCGGGTGAGCCATTCAAGTCGAAGTAGGATGACGTCTTCGTCGGGAATCATCCGAGTCGTTGCGTTAAGCCCCGTGCGTGTGCCGTGACATACGCGAGTCCAGGATAAGCTGCTCTTGATCTGGCACACGACGGGCAAGGTGGCGAACATGGAATCCTGGAGATCAGAGGTCAGGCTTCGTCAGTCGTTAGAGGAGAGATCGGGCCTTGAATCGTGCAGAGGAGAGGTAAACCTCGAGTCGATGCGAGGAGGGGTCGGATCTCGAGTAGAGATCAGGCCTCAAGTCGCGAAGAGGAGAGGTTTGTGTGTGAATATCGAGTTATTGCGAGGAGATGTCGGTTCTCAAGTCGTTAAAGGAGAGTTCAGGCGTCGATTCGTAAGGATGAGATGTTTTGCTGAAAGTGGTCTCGTTAATGAGTATTGCCTTGGAGCGCATTAGCGCGAATAGACCTCCCACTATTGAAGCATAGTGTGCTAAACAGTTCGAGATGGGAACCAGGTCTGCGGCCCCAGGTGTAGTTTAGGGAGTAGGGGGTAAATATACACGGAGTATATCATGAGTCTTCCCATTGTACCCATGGACCCAGAGTAGCAAACTGGGGAGATTTTTTTCTAATGCCGGTACAACATTAGATGATATCCTTGCTGGCTGCTTGTTTTCATACTGCTTCGCCTTGTGATTGGATATGGGATATGTTTTATTTTGTTTCTTTCAGACATATTCAACAATGCCAGTTTTTAGAAATCTTGTTGATGCCGGGGCGGCATAGAATTTTATACCTATAATTCCACCTCAAAGGAAGTTCATTAGTTAAATAGAATATGATTTGTGGGTGTAGATTTCAAATGCACTAAAATTGTAAAATGTTCAACTAGTCTAAATTAAGCTCAAGGGTGCAAGATAATAGGAAATTTACAGCCCATCAATACCACGGGCAACAAGTTCATTAGGGGGAGCGAAGATCAATATTTTCCTAATAATA